>NC_068929.1:60540000-61790000 GCF_023091745.1 Budorcas taxicolor
TCATTTCTGTAATGTTTGCACAGTTTTACCCCTTCTAAGTATACAGACAGACCTCATTTTACTGCTCTGTGCTTCACTGCATTTCTCAGATGCTGTGGATTTTTTTGTTGCTCTTGTTTTGTTAGTATTAGATTTTTCTTTTTTTAAAGAAATTGAAGATTTGTGGCAACTCTGCACTGTGATCGGGATTACAAGGTGACTCAAATGGTAAAGAATCAGCCTGCAATGGAGGAGACCCAGGTTTGATCCCTGGGCCAGAAAGATTTCCTGTAGTAGGAAATGGAAACACACTCCAGTATTCTTGCCTGGAGAATTCCACGGACAGAGGAGTCTTTCGGGATACAGTCCATAGTGTCACAGAGTCGGACATGACTGAGCAACGAACATTTCACTGCACTGTGATGATTCATCATTATGACGATGGCTAGCATTTTTCAGCAATAAAGTATTTTTAATTAAGCTATGTATATATTCTAGACATAATGCTGTTGTACTCAACAGACTACTATATAAAGATACCTTTTATATGCACTGGAAAATAAGAAAAAAATTTGACTTGCTTTATCGTGGTGGTCTGGAACTCAACCCACAATATCTTCAAGGTGTACCTCTAATTGTTCTGGATGAAACTATTTAATAATACTTAATAGAACAATCTGAAATCACTTAATCCCCAAAGAAAGAGAAGTCTTGAAGTTACAAAAATCCCTTTGCTCTTTCTGCATTGAAGTCCAAGGGCAATGTCATTACTCCTGATGGCATTTTGTTTTCTGTATTTGACACTAGGAAGCTGAAGGAGGAAACTGTAACCGAGAGGAAATCCTTTTTTGACGTTAAGTTGTGGTTCCGAATATGCAAGCATTTCAGTTTTAGACAAAGTGGAGTTTCTATAGATTGTGATCTTAAAATATACAAACCACTCATTTTCATTCTGACCTCCAGCCCCACTACTTTTAAAATGAAATTGCCTAAACTGACCTCACACTTGCCTCTGCAAATTTAGAAATACAAACGTTCTGCATCTGACATGTGGAGACTTCTTACTTTTATCAAAAAATTAAAACATTATAAAATATAAATAAAAGAGATAAAAGAATAAATATAAAAGGCTTCATTTTAATTACTATTTTTATTGCTCCTGGGTTATTTAGTACATCAGTTAATAAAAATGATTTAAAAAAACCCTAATACTTTCTTTGGGTAAAAATCCAGCTACTCCTTCTCTTGTTTTTGTTTGTTGGTTGGTTTTAACAAACAAAATGACCCTTAAATCCTGAAAGAAACGCTAACTCTTGACGTGCCCTGTAATTTGAGGAAAGAAAGCATTCCAGACATGAATAAATAAACACATCTGTGGAACTGACCTAAGAATTATTTGGTCAACTTTGCCAGAACCAACTTTCAAATATTGAATTTTATATCTGGGGGAAAAAATGTTCAAGTATGGAAAACAAACATACCATGGGCAAAAGAGCTCGTAAGATTCACCAGAGGGAAATGGAATGAGAAAATCCGCCCATCTGTTCATGCCTTATTTTTTCATCGCGTTTGGAAACGTGCTGCACAGAGATAACTTTGTTCAGTCCTGAAGTGCGACTTGACATGACTGTTGTTTCTGGCGCCAGATGTACCACACAGGACCCGTGAAGGGCGAGGAGCCGGCCAGGGGAAGGCAGCTGCCAGCGGCTGCGAGGGGATCAGAGCCCCTGATCAGCCTCCTCTCCCTCTGTCCTCTGAGCACACTCAGGAATTCGATCCATCAGGCAAATTCATCATCTCGATTCACCAACGGCAAACTTTCAGAATGAACAGGGGACCATGTGTTCCGTGACCCACCCCACGTTGCAGAGACGGCTTAACGGGGACCGTCAGAAGGCTGAGGCTCTGCACTGACATTGGCCACCTATGTCTTGTGCTCATTAATTTTTTCACCCAGAAGCAACATTCTCTTTTTCACTTTTTTCCACCTAGGATCCTTCCTCTTCTCCCCTCCCTGGAATACTGTGGAGTATTATTATTTTTTCTTCTAAAGCACTTTCCCTCTTACAATCAAGAATGAATTCAGCAGGTTGTATCTCAGGGGTCAGTGGTATCTAGGAAAAACCATCCCCTTCCCAGCCACACTGGTGGAGATGCTCCCTGGCATCACTAGCAAGAGAAATGAGCAACCTGGTTTAAAATACAAACTCTGGGACTTCCCTGGTGGTCCAGTGGTTAAGCATCCACCTGCCAATACAAGGGACACAAGTTTGATCCCTGGTCCTGGAAGATTATACATGTTGTGGGACAATTAAACCTGTGTACCACAACTATTGAGCCTGCATGCCTAGAGCCCATGGTTATCAACAAGAGAAGCCACCACAATGGGAAGCCCATGCAGTACAACTAGAGAGTAGGCCCTCTCATTGCAACTGGAGAAAGCCCACACAAAGCAGCAGAGACCCAGCGCAGCCAAAAATATATAAACAAAATAAAATGTTTTAAAAAATATATTAAAAAATACAATCACTTGCTTTTGAACTGTGGTGTTGGAGAAGACTCTTGGGAGTCCCTTGGACTGCAAGGAGATCCAACCAGTCCATTCTAAAAGAGACCAGTCCTGGGTGTTCGTTGGAAGGAATGATGCTAAAGCTGAAACTCCAGTACATTGGCCACCTCATGCAAAGAGCTGACTCATTGGAAAAGACTCTGATGCTGGGAGGGATTGGGGGCAGAAGGAAAAGGGGATGACAGAGGATGAGATGGCTGGATGGCATTACTGACTCGATGGACATGAGTTTGAGTGAACTCCGGGAGTTGGTGATGGACAGGCAGGCCTGGCGTGCTGCAATTCATGGGGTTGCAAAGAGTCGGACACGACTGAGCGACTGAACTGAACTGAACTGAACCTTGTCTGAGCAATCAGCATGAGCTTTCCACCTCCAAAGTGTTAGACTAATCAATTAATCAATTCTGATGTCAGTAAAAATGTAGGGGCTAGGTTTGTTATTTGTTCATCCAAAACAACACTATTTTATAAATGATGCTCTGGTGGCTCAGACAGTAAAGAATCTGTCTTCAATGCAGGAGATATGGGTTTGATCCCTGGGTCATGAAGATACTCTGGAGAAGGGAATGGCTACCCTCTCCAGTGTTCTAGCCTAGAGAATTCCATGGACAGAGGAGCTTGGTGGGCTACATATAGTCTATGGGGTCGCAAAGAGTCAGACGTGACTAAGCAACTAACACATATAAGTGACGCTTGTTGCTGGACAAATTCAAGTTTAACATTCATCAACAAGCACAGGAAAACTATCTAGTTGGGTCACACATGTAATTGTGAATGGAAAAATAAACCCTAGAAATAGCTTCTCCAAAATAGAATGAAACTTATTTTTACAGTAGGAACATGAACAAGGTTTCATGTAATAATGTAATGACATCTACACCCTGTTCCTAAGACCAAACCAAACTAAACTAACCATCTCTTGTTATTTAACAGAAAATCTCAGTGGTCCTATGTTTATAGCAATTCTATGACTTTAAATAAAACATGCTTTGAATTATTATCTTACATATTTTTGATGTATTTAGTAAACATCTCCACACGATCTTGAGTTGTCTTGAAGGGAACTTTTATAATTCAAAAAAGTGAAAAGCAAACAGCTCAAGAAACCATGAAAGATGAGGCAGAGAAATAATAAAAAGCCAAGATATGATTAATTCTAGGACAGACTAAAATCCAGGCGTCCATGATGGCTCAGATGGTAAAGAATCTGCTTGCAATGCAAGAGACCTGGGTTTGATCCCTGGACTGGGAAAAGCCCCTGAAGAAGGAAATGGCAACCCACTCCAGTATTCTTGCTTGGAGAATTCCGTGAACAAAGGGGTCTGGCAGGCTATAGTCCATGGAACTGCAAAGAGTTATACACAACTGAGCAGTGAAGCACACACATACACATACTAAAATTCGATACAATTTTTACAAGTAGGCTGTACATTTGCAGCCAATGAGTCAGCTCTTTGCATGAGGTGGCCGAAGTACTGGAGTTTCAGCTTTAGCATCATTCCTTCCAACGAACACCCAGGACTGGTCTCTTTTAGAATGGACTGGTTAGATCTCCTTGCAGTCCAAGGGACTCTCAAGAGTCTTCTCCAACACCACAGTTCAAAAGCAAGTGATTGTATTTTTTAATATATTTTTTAAAACATTTTATTTTATTTATAAATGTCCTAGTGGCCAAAGATTACAGACAAATACAACCAGTTAGAAGAGTCACAGCATCTATGCAAATGAAAAATAAACGAACATTTGTGAGAATTCCTTCCAAACTTCTCTATTGTCAGAAAGTATAGACTATGTCAAACAGGAAAAATGTCTTTAAAATGTTTTGTTTTGTTTTTTTTAATTCGTGTGTTTCCAGAGAATTCTAAGCACACACAACTTTCTGGCCACTGAACTTGTTAACTTGATAATGGGAAACTAGCGGTCGTTAAAGCTTTGCAGTTGTTTAAAGCTTTGCAGTTGTTTCGTGAAGCATGTGCTTATTTGTCATGGAAACTCTGCTTCCGTTCTTTCTAATCATTCATCGTGGAGCAGCACTGTTCATGGATAAGAGTGTGGAATCTGGAACCGGCACCTTTAATGATTAGTGTGAGCTGGCTGACTTGTATCACTTCACTGGGCATCATTTTTCCCATTTATAAGGTGGTGATAATACTAGCACGAACCTTTTCAGTTCATTGAGGAGTCAAACAAATCACTTATAGATATTGCCTGGAGTGGAGTAAGCACTAAAAATGATAATTATGACTTAAATTGTCTTTACTATTTACTATTAATATTTAAGTCTGTGTGCACATTTATCTGTGTATTACTGCTTAAATATGAATGTTTATGAATAACATACAATAGTATACAATCATAATGTTAATTCTGCCTTAAAGAAAAGATACATATCATTACTAATAGATTGTGCAAAGGTATGTGAACCTCTGTGAAATCAATTTAGTGCCAGTTTGGAATCATGGTATTTGTTTATTTCTTCCTTAAAAGGAAGTCACAGTCAAGGAAAAAGGCTAATAACAGATATTTTATATGTCATTATTTGGAACATTGGTTTTTTAAAAAACACCATCATTAAGTTGATGGGCCTCTGGGAAACAGCATCATCGAAAGACCCCTGGAAGCCATCCATCCATGTGTAAGTTCTCCAGTGGCATTAAAGGAAAAAGGGAACACTAAATTATCCAGAACAATGAATTCAGAAACCTAAAAATAAACTTTCAAAAACTGGCACCAAGTATCTGTAGCCCTAGTTGATGTGGAAATAGTCTATGAATAAATGGACACAAAAATTTTAATCATCCTTCTTGTCTTGTTTTGGCCAGTGGAGAAACAGATTCTTTAATTATATATGTTCTCATTCTCACTTTAGTGCATTTCCATAATGCATTAACTCTACTGAGGTTACTTTATTCATTTCAATAAAATTAGGTCCATACACACATTAAATATCACAGTCCTCTGTGACACTGATAAATCACTCATCATCCAATCCTTAATTCTACAAAACTGAAGCAAACCAGATGATGTAAGAAACAGATCATTTGGCTGTATCAGGCAGGGATCATGAAATGCTTGATACATGTTGTATTAGAAAAGAGTCCAACATGGAGAGTCTGAAGACCTCTGTTTACATCTGAGCTCCACCCATGAGTGTTTGTCTTTGACCTAGATATTTAAATCTCTGAGCCTCAGTGCACTGAGCTCTAAAATAGGAAAAGTAATGATCACTAATTCAAAGACATATTGGGAGGATAACATGATATGTTTGTAAAAGCCTTTGAAAATTGTAAAATATTATGCAGAAGTAGAACCCCAGTTCATGATCTGACCCTTACTTATCTACATTCAGATATATGAACCTAGGGGTTTAGGCAAGGATCAGTCTCACAGGAATGACTAAAAGCTAGAATCTCAGTTTTAAAACTTAACTTACAGGGCATAATTGGTCTAGGCGTTCTTCAGAGAGTACTGCTTCCTAATGGCCATGTCTCCTTAAGATACCTAATAACGCATGAAAAGTTTGCTTTATGAGCACAGTTTCAAAGAAAGCAAAACAAAATAAAACAACCAAACCAAACCAAACAACAAAAAACAAAGAAAACTTTCTAGAAGTTAATGGCAGAACTCTGGAATCACACTGAGTCGGAATCCTGATCCACCATTATTTTTCTACACCTGCCTGTTAGTTTCTCTTTGCCTATTTCTTTATCCACAAAGATGAAGGTAACTACAAAACTTAGAATAGTTGTGAAGACTAGGTGAGATAATATGTTTCAAGCACTTAGTGGAGTGCTTGGCATACAGTAAGTGCTCAAAGAATGCTTATTTGCATTATCTATTAACAGAGAACCAATTTCCTATATTACTGAATCAAGAATGATCTTCCTTCATGTGAGACATAATTACCTCTTCATTTGAGTATGTAGCTTAAGAAAGGACACAACACAGAGGAGAGATGCACAAACCAGGTAGAAGAATGATCCACCATCTACAGAGCAGTCAAACTGTTTATGGGTTAGGTGGAAGACAAACATGATGTCACCATTTCCTTGACTGTGTTAAAGTTTCATTTAAAAATACCAGTAAGACAAGCCTTCCAAAACTGACCAAGGAAAAAGAAAAGAGTCTCAAACAAAAACACATTGTAAGTAATGAGAATCAACTGTATAGTGCAGGGACCTCTACTCAGTAAGCTGTAATGACCAACATGGGATAAGAATCTAAAAAAGAGTAGATATATGAATGTGTACAACTGATTTACTGTGCTATACAGCAGAAACCAGCACAACGTTGTGAAGCAACTATACTTTGATAAAAATCAACATTAAAAAATTAAAAAGAAAAAAAGACATTGAAATAAAAAGATGATAAAATGAAGGAGACCTGCAAATAAAATAGTTTTAAAATAAATTTTAAAACTTTGAGGAAATGGAGAAAATACTAGAGAGTGTCAGTTAACAAAATTGACTCAAGAAGACACAGAAATTATAAAAAGTCTTAGCATCATAAAAGTATTTGAATCTGTTTTACTGAATGAGTCAGCAAACTATAGTCAACAGGTTGGCTGCCTATATTTATAAATAAAGTTTTATTGAAATACTGCCATGACTATTTGTTTACAAGTTATCTATGGCTGCTTTTGTACTGCAAGAGCAGATTTGACTAGTTGTGACAGAGATTTTTTTCTTTCACAAGCTGAAAATGTTTATCATCTACTCTTTAAGAAAAAGTTTGCTATCCCCTGCTTTTTGAAGTAAAAAAAAAAAAAGAAAATATATACAGAAAGGATGTTGAAAGAAAAATGATTATTAATAGCTATAGTAGAAAGCATTCAATAAAATCCAATATCCATAATAATTTTTTTTAAATGTTAGCAAACTTGGGAAGGGAATATATTTCCTAAGTCTAATAATAATCTGTTTATACAATACCCACAGCAGTCATTAAACTTAATGGTAAAATATGGAAACACATTCTAAGAATAAGAAAAATATGATGAGGCTTACTATTATAACTTCAACTTAACATTGGATGTTCTGGCTAGTATAAATAAGATGATAAGGAAAAAAAAACAAGTAGTATAAGAGTTGGAAAAGAAATAAAGATGTCATCGTCTCCAGGCTTACTAGTACTCACATTTTTTAAAAATAAAATAATCTCAGATAAGTTATTGGGTTTTATAAAAGGGTTTAGCAAAATAAAAGTAAATAAGATAAATTTTCACAAAACAAATTTTATTTCCATACTTCAGTAAGTTTATATACGTATTTTTTTAAAAAGAACACTGGGCCCAGCAAAAAGAGCCAGACCCCAAAAATGCACATACTGCATGATTCGATTTATATGAAATTCAAGAACAGGCAAACTAATCTATAGTGACAGAAAGTGAATCAGTGGTTTCCTGGGGCTTGCAAGGAAAGGAGGACTTGACTGAAATAAGGCGATGAGAAATATTATGGATGACAGAAATGCTTTACATCCTGATTGTGGAGGTGGTTACATGAGTGTATACATTTGTCAAAATTCATCAAACTGTGTATATATGGTTTTTCATATGGCTTCACATACATGGTGGATTTCATCATATGTAGATTATAACTCAAATTGACTTGGAAAAAGTAAGAAAAAATCTTTACACCACCAACAAAAAATATAAGTTACTTAAGAATAAATCTAAAAAAAAGTTTTAAACATTTTAAGATTATTTTAATAACATGAAGAGATCTACAATGGAAAGGAATACAATATTAATGAACAAAAATGCAGTATCATAGAAATGTCTGTTCTCACCAAACTAACCTAAGATTTAATGCAATTTCATTCCAAATTCCAAATATTTGTGAAATTCATGAAATAATTATAAAATATCACTGAAAGATGGAAGTGCCAACATAGCACTCAATTAGAACAGCTATTTTTGAAGAAGAAAACTGTGAAACAATTGCCCCTCAAGATAACAAGTTTAATTTAAAAACTGAATTAATAGTGTTTTGTCAGAGCAGCAATAAACAAGTAGGACAACAGAATAGAATGTAAACCCAGAAATGATCACATAGACTATTCAGTCAGTGGCGTTGAGCTACACTGTACCAGAGCTGGTCTGAACCAATAGCTGAGAGTTTTTAAAATAAATTTTTCATTACTTTTTATTTGTACACTGTTGTATATTGGCCATGATTATACATACATAATCCTATCCCATCCTATCCCTACAGGTCATCAGAGAATGGACTTATGGACACAGCAGAGGAGACAGTGAGCGAGACAAATGGAGAAAGTAGCATCAACATATATACACTATCAGATAAGACGGATAGTAAGATAGATGGCTGGTGAGAAGTGGTTGATTGTTAGTTTTTTTTAAATTTCAAGCTCTCTGGTAATATAACCATCAAAAAGTAAATTGCATAAACTTAAAGTATTAATAACAAAAGAAATGAACACTCAAAATTCATGACTTCTTAATGATCTTACTAAAGCCCATGTTGTCCTTTGATTTGTGTGGTGGAAATACAATGTAATGTGAACCACAGAATGCCTTTTTCCATCTCTGTGTTCAGCAACGGTATGTCAATAGCTGGAAATGGGCACTTTGTAGGAGTATTTATATCAAGGAAATTTTCAACACTACAAATCAGGGCTTGATTTATTACTTTACGTATTGACTATTCTTAAGAGCATAATAGAAAAAAAATCTGTTATAATGCAGATTAGAATTAAAAGGGTGTCATGTCTACATTCACTACATTATGAATAGCACAAAAAAAACAATAAAATATAATCTACTGGTATTCAAATGTTATTATCAGATTCAACAAAGAGGCTACTAATGTCACTGAATTCCCAGATTACATTTTGTTTCACTTTTGTGTTACTTGTTAAGGTAAGGAAAGAAATCACCCAATACTCACTGTTATACTCATTCATCTATTGCAACCATAGGCCAGCTACACATATAATAAAATCAATAAAAGCATTCTGTGATAATCAATCAGTTACATAGAATTCATCCATAAATAATAATGTAAAAATATAATGTATGCGTGCATATTTTCACTGTGTACATGTGCAATTTTCCCGTTAGTGTAGGGTAAGGCAGGGAATGGGGGTGGGGTGGGGGTTGAAGAAAAGGGTGCTGTGGGGATGGTATGAGTATGAATAAGGCACCAAGAAGCCTAGAATTCTAAATTCAAACCTGGCTTTTCAGGCTGTTATAAGAAATAATGGATTAAGATTGGAAGATGGCCTATATAAGCATGACATATACCTATTAAATAGTCATCAAATGGTACTAAGACTCCACTGTACTCTTGCATTTGGCTCTGAAAGCCTGCTATTGAAAGTACTAAAACATTTCATAATAAAATATTTCTTAAGAAGATAGAGATATGCTAGGTGTACAATAATGTGCATTCTTAGACACTATTTGGAATGTTTAGAGTGGCAGAAATGATTTGGGTAGCCAAAAAACAAAGTACAGCACAATCCCACTTTTAAAAATATCCCTATCTGGGCTGAAAATATTCCTGGGAAAATATCACAATATTAACAACTGAAAGAAAAGATTTTAAAAATGGTAGGTGAAGAGGGAAGGCAATATGCACAAAAAGTATTTCCAAAACCTTACAAAGGAGAACTGAGAATTGGCATAGTTGGGTTTGGGAATCCAAAAACAATGTTTTCTCTCTCTTCTTTAAATTGGGGAATAGTTATTTTTGTATTATCATGGAGGTAAACCAAGAGAGAAGAATCAAAGATGGTACAGAAAAAGGAGAAGGGGAAAAAAGATGGGAAAGAGAGAATACACATAATTTTATTTGAAAGGCAAATAACAAGGTAGGATCTGAAATAACTAATTTTGTTTGCTTCCTGTTTTTTTTAATCTTTGTTAGTTATGATTTTAGGCAGAGTATTTACAGATTTTGTGAGTGGCCTTTGCCTGCAAGTTTTGGAACTCTTACCTCTTTAGGTATTCATGTGCTGCACAGTGCTCAGTTGCTTCAGCCGTGTCCAACTCTGCGACGCTATGGACAACAGCCTGACAGGCTCCTCTGTCCATGAGGTTTTCTAGGCAAGAATATTGGAGTGGGTTGCCATGCCCCTCTCCATGGGATCTTCCCAACCCAGGGGTTGAACCTGCGTCTCTTAATGTCCACCTGCTTTGGCAGGCAGGTTCTTACCATTAGCGCCACCTGGGAAGCCCCAGGTCTCTTAAAATCACATACCTAAAAGAATATAGAGACTGTTCTCTTTGATATCGTAGATTTCACACTGAAAAGCAATTATTTGAAAATCCAAGATATATGTAGTCTCCAAGCAGAAAATGAAATGAAAATTTTCCTAATCTTTATAATAAAATGAAATACTGAGCTTCAGAGATGTGTGTGGATGAGCATCATACTAGCCTGCTACATAAAACTGTTACAACTTCTATCATAAAAGCAAAATTATGTATCTAAATTTAAGATGGGATGTTTTTAAACAGTAAAACACTCCAGAATTGCAAACAGATATTACTAATCTGTGGAGAAAGTTGCACCATCAATAAAATTTAATAGAGGAAGAAAATAATACTACACATAAATTTATTACTTCCAAACATATTTCTCACTTGACTCATTGTTGCCTTTATTTAGCAATTTGCACTGTCAAAATATCCAGTTTGTTCCAGAATGAGCTCATTCTCTAAGTCTATTATGTGAGATTTTAGAATTTTGCCATTTTTCTCCCAGGGGTGTGTGTGTGTGTGTGTGTGTGTGTGTGTGTGTGTGTGTGTTTCAGAAAAGCAGGGGCAACTACCAATTTAAGCAGAAAATCTCATATTAAGCTGCTAAAGCATTGAATAATTATATATTATATTCTTTCCAATAAATTATTTTGAAAGGAAAGAGCTAAAAACAGATAGTAGCTGACGATGCCACTGTTGCCAAAACCAGTAGCTTAATGTACAAAATGATGTGCCATATTAAAAAAAAAATTGTTGACCAACACATTTCAGATAGTGAGAATTGCTGAATTTATTAAATGCAGAGAAAAAATAAGCTATGTACAAATGCAAAAATCAGATTGCTGGATTTATTAAATGCAAGAGAAAAAAATAAGCTAGGTACAAATGCAAAATCAGACAATTTAAAACTTAAGAATTTTTGATGAATTGTTAAATGATTTCCTAATATTTACAACCTATACACATGCTTGAAAAGGTTCACAGTAGATCGACCATGTAATCAGGCACAATGTGGTTACGTGTGCACGTGCATTCAGTTTTGTCCAATTCTTTTTGATCCCCTTGACTGTAGCCCACCAGGGTCCTCTGTCCATGCAATTCTCCAGGCAATAATATTGGAGTAGAGTGTCATTCCCTTCTCCAGGGAATCTCCCTGACTCAAGGACCGAATCTGCATCCTTGAGTCTCCTGCATTGGCAGGCAGATTCTTTAACTCTGAGCCACCTGGGAAGCTGGGAGAAAAGTTAATTTACTCCCGCCACCCAAAGTAAATATAATCAAAGCTTGAAGTTTCTAACTGGATGTTTTCCATCTGATTCTTGAATGTTTTTAGGGAAAGTCACAAAGGAAGTCTTCAAGGAAAATGTCCTGAGGGCATCCATATTGTGGGCTCTTTATTACTAACATTACATGGAAGATAATGCCAATTAACAGTCATAATTGCTAATAAATGACTGGTTTAGTGTAGGTATTATGCTTTATTGCTAATAGGTATTATGCTTTATTGCTAACATCTTACTTTATGCATAGCAACTCAATAGCGATTGCAAATTTAGACTCGCAGACAACTGCAGAGACTCGAATGACTTCCGTACACAGCTTGATGCCTGGCACAAAACTGGTGATTATGCTTGTTGAAGAAACAAGAAGTACTAGCTACTGATGTTCATACACACTCAACTTCTCATGTGCCAAGTACTTCTGAGTCAGTGAGGGAATATTCATTGATAAGCCATATAACTTCAGATTCTCTCACTGCTGTTCCATCTCCATACCAAGAAGGATTCTGGAGAACTTAGCTGGATTCTCCAAGGATCTTTGGCCTCAACCAAGGCAAGCTACCTTGACATTAATCATTCCTGCAGAATGTCTGTTATTTCCTTTAGTCTGCGCTACAAATTTTAATTGAGAAATAAATGTCTATCCTTGTTAACACTTTAGAAAGATAAACACACTTATAAAAGACCTAACTGACTGGCTGGTAGAGAAAAGAAATAAAATTGCAACCTTAAAAAGATTTGTTTCCATTTATTTGATTGTCTTTCTGTATCCTGTCACAATGTCTAAGTGGATAATGGAATAAAAGAAAATAAATATCTTTTACTAGCATGAAGCAGTGTATTACAGTGGTAAGAGCAAGACTATTACCAGACCAGGGCTGTCCTGATGGCTCAGCAGTAAAGAATCCACCTGGAATGCGGGAGCCAGAGGCGACACGAGTTCGATCCCGGAGTCAGGAAGATCTCCTGGAGGAGGGCATAGCAACCCATGCCAGTAGTCTTGCCCGAAGAACCCCACAGACAGAGGAGCCTGCGGGGGGGGGGGGGGGGGCTATAGTCCATAGTGTCACAGAGAGTAGGATAGAACTGAAGCAACTTAGCACGCACACACATACTATCAGACTGACTACCACCTACCACCTTAGCACTATAATTTTCCTTCTCTGTTAAATAAAAGTAGCTGTCCTGCAGGGGTTCTTAAGGTGTTTGTACCACACCACCGTAGGCTACTCACATAATGATATGCACTACAGTTCTGGGTATCTTTTCAGTTCTACAAAACAAAAATAGAATTTAGAGTGACAACAGAATAATTATTTAATCTTCTTGCTAAAAGATTTATCATGTCAGATTGAGGGAAAAAGAAGGAATTTATTACTATTTTTCTCATATGGAAATGAAGTGAAGATGTGAAATCACACCAAAAAATGTCTTCAACACTTTTGACTCTTCCCTGGAAAAATGTGTAAATCCTTTTAGGACCGATCCTTGAGCTAACCATAAAGACAATCCCACTACAGTATTCAGAACAGAACTTAAGTCAGTTCCTGGGAAGTAAGATAAATAAGGACATCCTCTGAGCTTATAGTCCCATTCTGAATTGTATTCAACAGTCAAATGCAGATTTCAGTAGGAAAGTAAAGCCAGCTTGCTTGGATAAGAGTCTGGGCTTATCCTTGTGTGAAAGCCACAAACAAAGCGGCTATGGAGCTGTTTAAAATAATGGTGAAACCCTCTTGTAACTAGTCTTTTTACCACCTCTTAGTTGAAATTCTGTCTCCCCCAATATACACACACGAGACTTTCTGGTGATCAAATGCTTAAAGAGAAAAAAGGGTTATTTATGCTTTCTCAACAGTGCAAAACTGTACCAATGATATTTATTTTAAACATCATGTATTTTCCCCTTAGAGGAAAAGCCCATTATTATTACAGCTGAAAGCAATAACTCTCAAACTGGGAAACATTTCCCAATCAAAAACTTGTGATTATCACAATGCCTGGATGTTTGGCTGCTATTTTATTTATTTGTTTACTTAAAGGCATCTCTTCAAGGGTCAAATATATAAAGACATATTTATTTAACTAGTCATCAACTGCCCTTGTCTATAAGTGCCAAAATATCCAAATATTATAAAAGATAAGAACAGATTATTTATTTTAGTAGCTTGAGGATTTTGCACATTAGTTTATCTGAACCTTAACTTAAGTCCAAACAAAAGTCTGGGGAAAAGACCCTCTGGGACTTACTGTCTACCGATCTTCAAATTTTTATTTTGAAAAATGTCAAACTTATGGAAAAACTTGGAAGAATACTGCAACAAACACCTACATGCCAAATTTACCAGCTGTTAATATTTACACAGTCTCCCTCTCACTTAATTCACATCCATGTATAATACAAGTGTATATGTGTGCGTATGTATAGGTGTGCCCACATACACACATTCCCATTTTCTGAATTATTTGAGAGCTAGTTGTAAATCGTGCAACTCTGAATCTCTAAAACACTCAGCTCATACCTCTTATGAAGTATCCCACATCACAATCAATACAATCATCACACACAGAAAGTTTAACAATGACTCAATACTCTAAATAACATAAACTCAATATTTAAATCTTCTTCATTGGCTCAATAATGTCCTTTAAAGCTGGGAAAGTTTATTTTGCATTTGAATCCACAATCTGATCAAGGATCATTTATTCTAATTCTAGAATATTCATTTCCCCAGACTCTTCTGACTTACATGACATTGGCAGTTTTAGAGCCTAGGTCAATTATTTTGTGTAACATTCCTCCAATTGGAAATGTCTTGTTTCTCACAGTTACGTTAGATTACCTTATACATCTTTGGCAGGCATATATCAGAAGCGATATTGGCCAAGCAATGTCTTGTGTCTATTTTAATGTAATTATTTGAGGTCCACTTTCATCTTTTCTCACTCACTCAAATAGTACAATACAGAAGATGGCAAGTAAGTACTTTTAGTATAGCTTCTCACTGTGTGCTGACCACTGGTCTGGAACACCTCTGGGCATCAGAACACCTACCGCACTAACAAATCATGATAACTTTTTTTGTGGAGTGGGTGCAGAGAGAATTAAAACAGGATGGTTTAGGTGCTTGGCACTTATGCATTTTAAATGAACATCTTTATTTTTTTATTTTTTAATTTTATTATTTATTTATTTATTTATGTATTTTTGAATTTTAGTCCTCTTGGACTTTTTTTTTATTTTATTTTATTTTTATTAGTTTTTTTATTTTTTTAATTTTAAAATCTTTAATTCTTACATGCGTTCCCTAAATGAACATCTTTAGAACAGTTTGCAATGGAATCTCAGTAGAATTCTACTTTTTATATCCTCTGGGTGGCTTACAGTATACACTATGAAACTAGACCAGCGACATGGTTGTCATACCTAAGAGACAGCAGAGCAGAATACAGAGCAGGTGTTCCTGGGAACTGGAAAGAAAACAGAAATGCACGGCCAAGCACAGCTCTCTATACCCAGTGGCATGTTCCCTGAGGCCTGGCAAATGTGTAGGGCCTTATGTGGCATGTTACGTAAACTAGAATCAATCCATGTCAAGAGACTTTGGACTTTTTTCCCTATATGTTTCTCAAGATAATAAAATTCTTAATTATCTAGAACAGTTTAGGTAAAGTCATGTCCAAATAAAAAATGTTCAAGAATATATCCCAATTATTTTCTGCTTTCAAGATAGTAATTAAAGTGAAAGTCACTCAGTCATGTCTGACTCTTTGCAACCCAATGGACTATACAGTCCATGGCATTCTCCAGGTCAGAATACTGGAGTGGGTAGCCTATCTCTTCTCCAGGGGATCTTCCCAACCCAGGAATCGAACCGTGGTCTCCTGTATGGCAGGTGGATTCTTTACCAACTGAGCTATCGTGGAAGTTATCATCAAATATGATCTTTAATATAAATGACAGCTCCTAAGCAAATCTGGAGATCAGAGTAGATTGCTTTCTCTAAAACATGAAGAGAGCTCTAGTTATAATTGAAAAGGTAAAATAAAAGTAAGAATGCTATTCTAAACCATGAACATATTTCTCAATATAATCCAAGGAAAACCCCTTTCTCAGAAACAAGCAAATATAGCAGGCAGAAAAATCCATAAAGACATAGCTGAACTCAATAATACCATTAATCAACTAGATATAATTAACACCTATAGACTATTTCATTCAACATTGAAAACACACATTTTTCTCAAGTTCATATGAAACATTCACCACTACTGACAACATTCTCAGCCATAAAATACGAAAGAACAGAAATCATACAAGGCCTGCTCTCAGACCACATGGGATTAAACTCGAAATCAAAGTTTAAACAGAAAGTTAAGTGGAAAACCACAAAATACACAAGATTTTAAACCACATACTTCTAAGAAATACACGAGTCAGAGAAGAAATCTCAAAGTAAGTTTTCAAATATGTTGAACTACCTAAAGATGAAAACACAACTTATCCAAAATCTGTGGAGTACAGCAAAGTCAGTGCCAAGAGGGAAATTCATAGCACCGAATGCATAGGTTAGAAAAGAAGAAAGACCTGTAGTAATCAAGGTCATGCAGTATTGTTGAAAGAATAGACAAACAGATCAATGAAACAGAACAGACAGCCCAGAAACAGACCCCGGATCTTTGACAAAGTAGAAAAGGGGATACAGTAAGTCTCCCCAACCAAAGGTTGAGATTAATTGGACATCTGCATGCAAGAAAAGGAACCTAGACACAGATCTTACATGCTTCACAGAAATCAAATGGATCACAGACCTAAACGTAAACACAGAACTATAACTCTCCTAGATGATAACACAAGAGAAAAATGAGATGACTTGTATATGGTGATGACTTTACTGTAGGTTTTGTTTGGTTTGGTCTTGTTTTGTTTTGGGTCACACCACAGGGGTTTGTGAGATCTTAGTCCCCCGGCCAGGGATTGAACCCAAGCCCACATCAGTGAAAGCACAGAGTCCTAACCACTGGACTGCCAGGAAAGTTCCAGCAATGACTTTAAACACAACACCAAAGACACAATCCAAGGAAGAAATAACTGGTAAGATGGACTTTGTCACCATTTAAAACTTCTGCTCTGCAAAAGACAGTATCAAGAGAATTCAAGAAGACAGGCCGTAGAGTTACAGAAAATATTTGCACATCTGACAAAGGGATGTTATCTGGAACATACAAAGAACTCTTATAACTCAATAAGAAAATACACAATCCAATTAAAAATAGATGAAAGAGCTTAACAGACTCCTCACCAAAAAGATATACAGATGGTTAAAAAGTTTATGAAAAGATGCTCTACACTGTATGTCATCAGGGAAACACAAATTGAAATAGCACTGTATAGCTATTAGAATGGCTAACATCCAGCAAACTATAACACCAAATGCTGACAAGGATGAGGAGCAACAGGAACTCTAACACATTACAGGTGGAATGCAAAATGGTATAGCCACTTTGGAAGATAATTTGGCCATTTCCTCCAAACTAAACCTACTTTATCACATGATCCAGTAATTGTGCTCCTTGGTTATTTCTCCAAAGGTGTTGAAAACGTATGTCCACACAGAACTCTGCACTTGGATGTTTATAGCAGCTTCATCTACAGTCACGAAAACTTGGAAGCAGCCAAAATATCCTTCAGTAGGTGAATGGATAAATGAACTGTGGGATACCCGGATAATGGATTATAGTTCAGCACTGAGAAGAAATGAGATATCAAGCCATAACAAGATCTGAGGGAAACTTAAAGTGAAAGAAGTCAGTCTAAAAATGTTACTTGCTATGATTCTAACTACATGACATTCTAGAAAAAGCAAAACAATGGAGACAATAAAAATTAGTGGCTCCCAGGAGTGTGCGTGTGTTAGCACATTGTACATGTGTATATGTGCTCAGCTGTGTCTGACTCCATACATTTGTCCACACCCATAAAATGCACATACCTAGAGTGAGCCCTAGAGTGAACTACGGACTTTGGGGGATTAGGATGTATTGATGTAGGTTCATCCTGGGTAAAAAATGTACCATTTTGGTGAATGAGGTAGGAGGTGTATGGGAATTCTCTACACCATCCTTTGAATATTATTGTGAATCTAAAAAAGTATTCTGAAAAATACAGAGAAGAGTCAAATTAAGAGGAAAATCAAACCATCACTAAGTCAGATAATATTTATTGACTATTACGCCAACTAAGGTCTGTCTAGTCAAGGCTATGGTTTTTCCTGTGGTCATGTATGGATGTGAGAGTTGGACTGTGAAGAAGGCTGAGCGCCGAAGAATTGATGCTTTTGAACTGTGGTGTTGGAGAAGACTCTTGAGAGTCCCTCGGACTGCAAGGAGATCCAACCAGTCCATTCTGAAGGAGATCAGCCCTGGGATTTCTTTGGAAGGAATGATGCTAAAGCTGAAACTCCAGTACTTTGGCCACCTCATGCGAAGAGTTGACTCATTGGAAAAGACTGATGCTGGGAGGGATTGGGGGCAGGAGGAGAAGGGGACGACAGAGGATGAGATGGCTGGATGGTATCACTGACTCAATGGACGTGAATCTGAGTGAACTCTGGGAGTTGGTGATGGACAGGGAGGCCTGGCATGGTGCAATTCATGGGGTCGCAGAGTCGGACACGACTGAGCGACTAAACTGAACTGAACTGAATGCTTAAGTATTATAAACTATAATTACAAACTAGCTTCTGAATATGAGCATCTTAGTAGAGTACACGCAAAGATCATGTAAAGTTTCAAGTGACAGGAATGAACTAATCCACATATAGGCCAGGAGGATGTTAGGAGAAGATGCAGAAGAAACAATGATGGCGCAGGCCTGACCATGGGTGGGGGAAGGATTGAGTCTGAGCTGCTAAGGTTGGAGGTCAGCACAATGAACAAGGAAGAAGGGAGAAGAAAGCCAGCAGGCACGGGAGGTGGGCCAATGTCATTTAGTACGGATATAAACATGATGAAAACAGAACTGTATTTGGCAAGTCAGGTACAAGCAAGCTGTTTTAACTTGCCACATTTATACAGATGTTTGGGGTCAAGTTCACAAAGCATAAAGAAGTACAACATAAGTCTAATAAGGATCCCTCCGTGCAACAATTTCTTTGGCTAAAAATGACACTGTCTGTACAGTACCTCCTCTGCTGAGAGAACATTTGCCTCCAGAGAGATGTCCCAGGGAGAAATTATAAACAAAAGAGCATTAGCCATCCTGAAGTCTGTACACAAAAACATGGTTTTACAGTTCAGCTTAATCCTCTGTAGACAGTGCTTGATGAAATACATTTTCATGAGTCGTGCATATTCTTAGCATTAGAAATGCTGGAGGCTTTGTGAAAACACAGTATGGTCTTCTCAATTGGGCAAATCAAGCTAGAGTTATTTAGCACTACTATTTACACCTCTAAGATATAATTCTTACGATGTGTTAAGAATTAAAGATACTGAGGAATTAAAGATAACTATAAAGTGTTAATAATAAACTTCATATCTTCACACTTAAAAATCTTACTGTTTCTGGTTGGAGAACCAATTCCAGATCATTGCTGAATATTCTATATCTACTTCAGAGGGTCATGGGGCACACATAAGTAGGAAACAGATTCCAGAAAACGATGAAGTATAGACTAAAACAATAAACAATGATGAGGCTTTGGTTTATACTATATATCAAGAATCTACAGCCCATGGACTGAATCCAGTTTATTGCCTATTTTTGTAAATAAAGTTTTATTGGAACACAGCCACAGCCATTTATTTACATATTGTCTCTGGCTGCTTTTATGCAACATGGCAGAGTTGAGAAATTGTGACAGAGACCATATGGCCCACAAAGCCCAAAATATTTACTATCTGGTCTTTTACAGAAAAGATTGCCAAATCCTGGTCTCTGCTTTTCATTGTCAGAGACTTAAAATAATGTGTTCGTTTTCTACAGACACTATAATAAATTACTGCAAATTAAGTGACTCAAACAACACAAATTAATTGTCTTATAATTCTGCAAGTCAGAAGTCCAAAAATCAAGGTGTCAGTAGGTCTATATTCTGTCTGGAAATTCTAAGGGAGAATTCATTGCCTACCTTCTGATGTTATCTGCATTCTTTGGTTTATGGCCCCATCCTCCACTTTCAAAGCCAGCATGTCAATCTCTCTCCGCTTCTGTTGTCATGCGGCCTTTTTTCCTCTTGCTTTTGTCATTACATCTCCTTCTGAGAGACTGACTGGCTTGCTTCTGTCTTATCAGTATCCTTGTTATTACACCGGATCCAGTCAGAATAATCTAGAATAATCTTTCCATCTCAAGCTCCTCAATTTAATCATACCCATGAAGTCCCTTTTGCCACATAACTTATTATATTCATATGTGTTGGGACTGCATGTAGAACCTTGGCTATACTACAAGGACACTGGCCCTACCCTGAGTGGGTCCAGGAGCCTCTAACGGCTTCCAACAGAAGACTAACATGATCTGACTTCACTTTCTAACTGGATCGCCTTGGTATGTTGAGAACAAGCTAAAGAGAACAACACTGGAAGCACAGAGATGTCACTTGGGAGATGACAGCAATAATCGGGATAAGAAACGACATCATCATTAGAGCAGGGTGGCAGCAATGGACGTTGTAAGTACTCTGAATCCACAAATATTCTGAAGTTAGAGACGAGAATGTTTGCATCTTAGGGATGCCTTTTGAGATCACAATGTAATGTCTTAACTTTCCAACTAGATTATAAGTTCCTTGTGGGCAGGGCTCAGGTCTTCTGTGTCTCCAGAGACTTCTTCACCCTGGAGTCTTACAGACGGCAGGTAATGCATCTAAAACACATTCATGATCGGTCAGTAAAAAGGAACTGTGGTCACAGACCCACGAATGTCATGTGAACATGGTCCAGAACACTTGGCATTTGAGTCAGTGACCAACTATGTGAGAAAACATTTCCTGGGACAAGTCCAGCCTCTATTCCCTGCCAACAACCCTACAATACATAACTTTATTGCTGTAAATTTAGCTATATTCAAAAATTCCAATAGTGTGTTATTAAGCCTTGGGCATTTTTAAATTCCATAAACTTTACTTAAAGTGCTCTTCTGGTTTGAAAACAAATAAAACCCCAAAGACAAATATATAACTTGGAGGACTCACGTGACTAGAACTGAGACTAAAAGCACATTTGATTACCAGCTCAAGTTGATTGAAGTGAAAGAGGAAAAAAGGACTGCTTCCTTCTGAAGATACTGTCTCAGAGATTCATACACGTGGTCAGGGGATCTGATAACTGATTGCTCATTCCATAAAACAAAAAATAACTGGCAAAAGAGAATTCTTCAGTATTGAGATATCAAACAATATTTGGCATTAGCCGCTAAATGTGGCAGTCCAGTTCAGCTCCTTGCATGACAGGGATTGCAATTTCTAGCTACAGTAACTGAACATATATTTGGATAGTTAATTTTTCAGGTAAAGGAATGCTGGAGTTGATCAGTAGTGACAATTAGGTAAGGTTACCCTTCCGCACCTGCTAAGAGAGGTGGCAGAGAGTGGACCCAGCACTCCACGGGGATTCAGCACATTTGGTTTTCATTTGGAAACAAACCTACTTGTTTTACAGGTTCATGCCTCTGTCCCATTAGCTGAGAAATGGAAACCAGGTGATAGGCTGGACCCTTCCTCATCTTTAGAGATGGGGCCATGTGTGCAAACACCTCAGCCAGCAGACAACGTTGAGGAAGCATGGACAATTGTGTGATTTGTCTCCAGGTGTCAGACTGATATTATTCTGGTTGGAAACCAGGGCAGTCAGGTATCACTCCCGACCAGACACCAAACCAAGCCCTGGGCATGAAAAGACTTAGAACAGAAAGGCAAACTGTGTGTATAAAAAGCACTTCAGGTCTTTCAGAAAGTACATATACAGAGTTTGGCATAGAAATACACATAAAAAGAGTTGTTGGGAACTTCCTTGGTGGTCCAGTGGTTGAGAATCTTCCTGCCAAAGCAGGGGACACGGCTTCGATCCCTGGTCCAGGAAGATCTCATATGCCATGGAGCAACTAAGTCTGTGCACCACAGCTACTGAGCCCACGCACCTAGAGTCCATGTTGCCCAACAAGAGAAGCCCCCGCAAAGAGAAGCCCCCGTAAAGAGAAGCCCAAGCATGCGATGAGAGAAACCCATGCACCAGTGAAGACGCAGCAAGCCAAAAGTAAATAAACAAAATAATATCTTATAAAATACTTGTCAGTTTAGGAAAAGAGCAAGAAAAAGGAATAGAGAGGAAATATTAACAAAGAGATGGTACAGGAAATAAAGTAAAGGGTTGTTTTTGTTCAGTTGCCAAGTCATGTCTGACTCCTTGCAAGCCCATGGACTGCAGCACTTCAGGCTCCCCTGTTCTCCGTTGTCTCCAGGAGTTTGCTTAAACTCATGTCCATTGAGTTGCTGATGCCCTCCAACCATCTCATCGGGTTCCACATCTCCTGTGTCTCCTGAATTGCAGGCTGATTTTTTATCAGCTGAGCCATCTGGGAAGCCCCAAAAAGTAAAGCAAGAGGAGGTGAAATAAAAGGAAAGACACTGGATGAATACAGGGAAGACTGGAGACACTCAGAGAAGAATTTCCTAACCCCACTCCTGGCAGACTATACAATCCCTCAGTGGCTAAAACAAGCTCTCCCATGCAGACTGAGGGGCATGCAGGTGCATCAAGAAACCTTAAAGTGACTAGGGGCATAGGAACTGGCCTGACTCATCCAGCTCAGATCCCTGTGGTCTCTAATTCACACTTCTGTCTTTTGTAGAGCTTTCACAGTTCAGTTCAGTTCAGTTACTCAGGCATGTCCAACTCTTTGTGACCCCATGGACTGCAGCATGCCAGGCTTTCCTGTCCATCACCAACTCCCAGAGTTTACTCAAACTCATGCCCATTGAGTCAGTGATGCCATCCAACCATCTCATCCTCTGTTATCCCCTTCTCCTCCCACCTTCAATCTTTCCCAGCATTAGGGTCTTTTCCAGTGAGTCAGTTCTTCACATTAGGTGGCCAAAGCATTGGAGTTTCAGTTCAACTGATGTCCTTCCCACGAATATTCAGGAATGATTTCCTTTAGGACGGACTTGTTGGATCTCCTTGCTGTCCAAGAGACTCTCAAGAGTCTTCTCCAACACGACAGTTCAACAGCATCAATTCTTCGGCACTCAGCTCTCTTTATAGTCCAGCTCTCACATCCATACGTGACTACTGGAAAAACCATAGCTTTGACTAGATGGACTTTTGCTGGCAAAGTAATGTCTCTGCTTTTTAATATGCTGTCTAGGTTGGTCATAACTTTCCCTCCAAGGAGTAAGCATCTTTTAATTTAATGGCTGCAATCACCATCTGCAGTGATTTTGGAGCCTAAAAAAATATAGTCTCTCACTGTTTCCACTGTTACCCCATCTATTTGCCATGAAGTGATGGGACCGGATGCCATGATCTTCGTTTTCTGAATGTTGAGTTTTAAGCCAACTTTTTCACTCTCCTCTTTCACTTTCATCAAGAGGCTCTTTAGTTCTTCTTCACTTTCTGCCATAAGGATGGTGTCATCTGCATATCTGAGGTTACTGATATTTCTCCCGGCAATCTTGATTGCAGCTGTGCTTGATCCAGTCCAGCATTTCTCATCAGGTACTCTGCATATAAGTGAAATAAGCAGGGTGACAATATGCAGCCTTGACGTACTCCTTTCCCAATCTGGAACCAGTTTTTCCATGTCCAATTCTAACTATTGCTTTCACAGTAGGTGCTCAATAATTATGTGTTAAAGGTGATTGAACAGTAAATATTCTAACACAGTAATTCAAGAGGAAGAGAGACACAGGGTTTAGCACTTTGAAGAGGGCAACCCACTTAAGTAAAAATAGGATAAGGAGTCAATTTTCAAACTGACAGTGGTCAGGAAAATATTTGTGCTAAGAAAGGTTGCATGACCACAGCATTGGAGGGTGGATAGGTTAACATACTCTACACCCCACCCACAAATGCCCTTTCTATGGTCTATAGGATGGATCTAGCAAAAGGGCAATAAAACCCACTTCTGCAACAGGATTCTGTTTAACCTTCTGACTCTCATGACACGACTGTCCTGGGGAAAACAATGTGCGTGCTCAGTCGCTCAGTCATGTTTGACTCTTTGTGACCCCATGGACTGTAGCCCACCAGGATCCTCTGTCCTTGGACTTTTCCAGTCAAGAATACTGGACTTGACTGACTTCAGTCAAGAATAGTGGGTTGCCATTTCCCACTTCACGGGATCTTCCCAACCCAAAGATCGAACTCCTGTCTCATGAGTCTCCTGCATTTGCAGGTGAATTCTTTGCCACTGATTTGCAGATAAATGGGCAAGAGAGATATAGGACTGAGGTGTAAACAGTTATAGTTAGTGGTGGCATATGGCATCAAGGAATGATGTTTCTCAAAACCTCTGGATATACTTACAGAACAAATTTCATTCAATCAGTAATGCAGTGCTAAAGAAGCCGTCTACCAGTGAAGGAGATTCAAGAGACACAGGTTTGATCCCTCAGTCAGGAAGATCCCTTAGAGAAGGAAATGACAACCCACTCCAGTATTCTTATCTGGAAAATCCCATGGACAGAGGAGCCTGGCGGGTTACAGTCCATGGGGTCACAACTTAGTGATAGAATGACAACAACCAAGAAAAGAATAGCTTTATTGGTTTGCCAGGCAAAAGGATCCATAGCAGGATAACATCCTCAAAACTGTGTGTCCCAGCCAGGAGGTGACAGTGAGAAATTTTATAGTAATGGTTCAAAGAGAGTATGATCAGCTCCTGGACATTCTTCTCATTGGTTAGTGATAAGTGGGAGCCTGCATCCTCAACCTTTAGGTTCCAAGTGGGCTGTGGTCTGTGTGCTTGTGGGCGCCATACCATTTTAACTTCTCCCACCTGATGGGGGTTTCAGTATCTGCAAAACAGCTCAAAGATATTGCTATGTATACTCCTTTGAGGGGGAACCAGGACCCTACCCCCAAGGCTGTACTATTGTTTCTTTTGACTGATTCTCCCTTTTCTCTGTATCCCCTCCCTTCTCTAATTAAGTGCTTGAATCTGCCCTTTGGAATTTAGGGAAGGTCATGGAGACTGAATGAAGACTATTTCCTATAATCAAGAAATGGGGGACAAGAAAACCTTTTGTGCTCCAGGAGCCCCATGGAGCCCTGTTTGGTATCAATAGGAATCCTGATGATCTAGTATTTTATCTTCCTGGTGAAAAAAAATTTTATCTCAAAACATTATTTGAAAATGTGGGTAAGATGTCTCATGAAAACAAATTATACTAATTCACAAGCAAATTGTAAGCTGATCTACAAATGCCCTATAACCAGTATTCCTCCCCCGTTCTTTCCTTCTCCTTCCTTCTTGTAGGAATGCAGCTTCAATTTTACTAATATATTGATTGATACGTAATAATACTAGAAAGGAACCTTTGGGGACAAAATAGGATGATCACATAGTTAGCTTAGAAACCCCATTAGGGAATTGTAGATAAAAAGGTAAGTTTAGAGGGCTTTAGGAGACCACAGTAAGATTAATGATAACTCGAGAAAGTAATCAGAAAATTCTGAAGGAATGTGGGCTTGCTTGACTCATTAAGCAAAATAAATCACTTAGCATCAAAGTCAGATTGGCATGCTTAACAAGAAAATTGAGCTATCTTGCTTAGCAACAAAACCATGCAACAGAAGCATGAGACGTGCCCCAAAACAATAAAACAATGGTGGCATGAGATGTATATCCTTCCCAGGGAGCTAAGAGCACCAAATATGTATGCTCTTTGCTCTCTAAGACATTTTTTTTTTTTTTGGCACAATGCCCCCCAAACAATAAATCAGTAGTAGAGAATAAGGCCTACAACCTGCCTGGAGGTGTCATCAAGTTAATGACCCCCGAAACAGGCTCTGTGCACACAAAAAAACAATCATTTATGGAAAGGTGGGTGACCTTCCAAAATGAAAGACTGTCACTGTACTGAGACTTGAAACTGTTTTTCCAAAGTGCTATGACAGTTCTGGCCTGACCATATAAGGACAAGAAAACTTCCCTGCCCTACCTAGGGGAGGAACTGATGATGGAAACATGACATCTACTCAAGAAAGACAAAGATCTTCTCCCCTTCCCTCTTGCTTCTTCTGATTTAAAAAATGTAACCCAATGAGTACCCAGGGCAGCACAATGCTTGATACCTGCTTGTGAAACTCACAAGCATCCTAATCTAATAAATCACTTCTTATCTAGCGCTCTGCTTATTGCTGAATTCCTTTTGGCATTAAGACAAAAAGGACCGTGGTGCCAGAGCTCTTTGGAGCCCCTAAAGGACACCAAATGGTTTCAAAGCCTGTACCTAAAAGACTTGGAGAACTTAGAATACTGTATTAATTTAACAATTATCATGGGGGCACTAGTTTTTATGAGCCACTGTAAGTAACAGACAGAGTCTAGAGGTTGAGTAGTAGCTGAGAGAGGTATCAGGTTTGGAGATGGAAAGGAGGGTGGATTGGAGTAGAAAGGCAGGAGATGACAGGATAAACTAGGACAAGTGTGAGAGAGAACTAAAGAATTGAGCCAAGGTCAGGAAGAGTGAGTATGTGTGGGCAAGGGTTCCAGGGCAAGTGAGGAAAGTATAGGACCAGGTGAAGAATGAAGTGAAAGTGAAAGTCACTCAGTCATGTTCAACTCTTTGCACTCCAAGCCAGAATACTGGAGTGGGTAGCCATTCCTGTCTCCAGGGTGGCTTCCCTAGTGTCTCAGATGGTAAAGAATCTGCCTGCAATGTGAGAGACCTGGGTTCGATCCCTTGGTTGGGAAGATCTCCTGGAGAAGAGAATGGCTACCCACCCTAGTACTCTGGCCTGGAGAATTCCATGGACTCTTCAGTAATTAATAACTGTAATTTCCAGTGAAAACTAGGAAGCAAGCAATTGTAAACTGTCTGTGGCCATACCAATATTTATAAGGCTTCCCTGGTGGCTCAGCTGGTAAAGGATTCGCATGCAATGTGGGAGACTTGAGTTCAATCCCTAGGTTGGGATGGTCCCCTAAAGCATGAAAGATTGGGCAAAAGTAGGCATCAAACCCAAAGGTAAGCCTTGAGGAAATTCAGGACATGAAAACACAGGATGCTGGCCCCAATAGCTGAGGTACATATCAAAGGAATGATTTCAGTGAGTCCAGACTCTTGTATCTTCCTATACATAGAAAAGTGCAAGATTCCTTGAGATTATCTCAGTTCAGTTTCTCAGTCTTGTCGGACTCTTTGAGACCCCATGGACTGATTATCTAATTTTCTTTAATTAACAGTAACTGGGATTCAAAAGAGAGACAAAAAGAATGCCTGGGGTTGAGAAACTAGGTAAGACAAAGGAGACAGACTAAAGCTAAGCCTGCCCTTCAAGAGCTCTGGTCATGGACACCACATTTCAGACATGTGATTTCATTCACAAAGCATTTTAAGTAGTTTAATATGTTGCACTGTCAGACAAGAAAGAGCATTCTGGAGTTAAGAAATAAATAAAAAGATGCAGCCTAGTCTCCAGCAGAATTTAACTCCAACTAAGGGACGAAACAGAAGAAATGCTATATGTCTTGACTTGGACATGACTGATGGGAGATGAAAACTGTCAGAGGATTTGAATCTAATTCTTGGATTTGATATCACCACATGGAGTTCTGTATTATAGCTGCTTTCTGTAACAGTTCAGAATCCTGATGTCAAATGCTATGGTTCTACATGAACAATCTCAAAATAAAACTCTTTTACCTCAAAGAAAATTCTTTTAGATTCAAAACAAATATGTTAGGTTTATAGTTTCCATAACTAACACAAAGAGAAAGAAAAAGAAGAAAAGAAGAGAGAGAGGGAGGAAGGGAAGAGAGGATAGAAAATAGTTCTGCCATGAATTACAGGCCTTGGAGTCTTTGAATACTGAAGTTAGAGAGGTCGCTATGCCAATTTCTCATTTTATAAACAAGGGAACTGAGATCACGAGACAGTGAAGGACTTCCCTAAATCACCAAGTACATGAGCAGTACAAGCAAGATTTAAGTTGAATGACCGAAAGGGTTTCCTCTTCACCCTTTCAGGAAGAACTGATGTCCTTCTCACCTTCCTCCTCTAGGTTAACCCTTCTCAAAGCACTCCCAGCACATCTTGCCATCTAGCACATCTTGCCAGAAGCAGTAGAAAGAGCAGGAATCCAGGCAACCGAAGGACAGACAGCACAGAGGAGTCCAGTTTCACTGCAATGCCAGCCTACTCCTCAGCACTCAAGCTCAGACCTGCCACTGCCTAAGTGACCTCGTTTATCTGCTCTGCTCAATACCAGCTCCTTGTATCCTTGTGTTCCGGGAGAAAATATAACTGTATTTGTTACTGCGTGTCTTCAGTCTGTGAATCCTACATAAACTTTTTGAGTTACAGTGAGGTCATTGACACCTAGGAAGCTGAATTATATATTAAACATATTACTTTAAGAAATATATTACTAAAAATAAAATTCTAACTTTTGAATAAAGTAGGTCATACCCTTCAAAATCAGCACCTATTTTTATCATCAAACCAGTGGCATAGTGGTAAAGAAACTGCCTGCCAGTGCAGAAGACCCAGGAGACTCTGGTTCAATCCCTGGGTCAGGAAATCTCCTGGAATAGGAAGTGGCAACCCACTCTGGTATTCTTGCCTGGAGAATTCTATGGACAGAGGAGTCTAATGGGCTACAGTCCATGGGGTTCAAAAGAGTTGTACATGACTGAGCACGCATGAAAAATAAAAATGAGTACCATGAAAAATAAAACTCTAACTTTTGAATAAAGTAGGTGACATCCTTCAAAATTGCACCTATTTTTATCATCAAGCTTCTGGTCTCAGTATTCTACCAAAACTTTGCTCATCTTATGAAATCCACAAGACACATGATCTATTGAAGAACCATTGTTACTTCTACCAAAGTTAGAAGCTATTTCAGGAGAACTGTGCTTAAAATTAACAATTTAACACATGTGGCTGTGGCAAAAGACCTATTAGTCCATGAACCATGACTTTTCATTTAGATCATTCAACACTTTGTTGAATCAACTTTGCCTTATTTTCAGTTCCAAGTTGTTTCAGGCCTATATAAAAAATGAAGCAGTAACTCAATATGTTGGATTCATGAGCAGAAATAGAACTTCACAATAGTTGAATACTGCAAATTTTGTCAATATTATCTGATGCCTCAAATGCAAAATAAAGTTAATTCCAATAATGACTCCAGTTTTCTTCATCCAGTTCATAGAATCAAAAATAAATTTTTGGAAATTCTATTAAAGTTGAAACATCTGACATTACTGTGAATGATCCTTGCACATTCAATTTAAAAATTTAACACTGTAGAGGAGGGAGAATGGGCTGGATGAAATAGGTGAAGGGAATTAAGAGGTAGAAACTTATAGTTATAAAATAAATAAGTCTCAGAGATAAAATTTCAGCATATGGATTATAATCAATACTACTGTAAAACTCTGTACAGCGACAGATGGTTACTAGACTTCCTGTGGTGATCATGTCTACAGATGTAAAACTACTATGATTGACACCTAAAAACTAATATGCATCGAATGTCAACTATACCTCAATAAAAATTATAATAAAAATAAAATACTCTATTAAAAATTAACATTGCAAACAAAATGTGAAAACATTCAGGCTGAAATAGTTACATATTTATATGTTATTGTTGTTGTTCACCTGCTAAGTTTGTGCTCAACTCTTTGCAACCTCATGGATTGCAGCATGCCAGGCTTCCCGGTCCTTCACTCTTTCTCAGAGTTTGCTCAAATTCTTGTCCATTGAATCAGTGATGCTATCCAACCATATCATTTTCTGCCGCTGCCTCCGTCTCCTTTTGCCTTCGATCTTTCTCAGCAGCAGGGTTTTTCTCAGCATCACAATGAGTCATCAGGTGGCCAAAGTATTGTAGTTTCAGCTTCAGCGTGAGTCCTTCCAATGAATACTCAGGGTTGATTTCACTTAGAATTGACTTTAATCTTCTTGCAGTCCAAGGGACTCTCAAGAGTCTTCTCCAGTACCACAATTTGAAAGCATCAATTTTTCAGCACTCAGCTTTCTTCATGGTCCAACTCCATACATGACTACTGGAAAAATCACAGCTTTGACTATGTGGACCTTGGTCAGCAAAGTGATGTTTCTGCTTTTTAATATACCATCTACGTCCGTCATAGCGTTCCTTCCAAGGAGCAAGCACTCAAATTAAGAATAAATTCTATTTTGCAGAATTTGCTCCAAATTTAGCAGGTAGTGAGGCAACTATAAAGAGTATACAAATAGCTTGATCTGCAGACAAGAGTCCCTTGAAATTGTCAGTAATTCCCAATTTGTTAACCATAAAATGCAACCTTACAAGACTGCAGGCAATTTTATTTAAAATGAAAGAAGATGACTGTACTGAGAAAATATGTGGTTCTGTAAAAAATCAGTGACTTAGTATTGGGGAAAGCACATGTAGAAAGAAGCAGAATGAGACCACCTAGAGATGGAGAGACAGCCACATGCAGAGAGGCTACTCTTGAGAACAGACACTCTACATTTTGGTTTTATGATAATCCTTCATGTATTAAATGTTTATTTGAGCTGTCTCATTTTTATTTAAGCTCATTTGAGTGGACTTCATCTTTGTAAACCAAAGGCCTCACTTTCTGTACTTCTCAAAATTGACTGCCTCTGTGCTCCACAGCACTGCTTTCCATTCTCCAAGGTAAAATTTTCACAAGGCTGTGATTCTTTATCCATTTAAGTAACTTCCTCCCAACATGTGAGTCCTTAAGGCAAAAACCACATTCCACTCATTATCAGCACAATGTCCAATACATAGAAATGCTCACTAAATACATGGTGAATGGACAAATATTATAAGGACCAAGAGCATCTTCATTCTAATTGTCCTTTTCAGCAGTAGTGCCTTAAAACTCATGGATTTCTTATTTTCTTCCTTATCATTAGTTTTTGCATTTTTTCTTGTATTGCATTATATTATTTATCATGTTCCAAAACAGAATTTTTTCCTCCAAAATCTATTTCCCCAATTATACTGAGAGTTTCTCTTAAGTTTTTTAACCTGAGTGTGTGCATGCAAGCAGTAAATACTTGAAAAATATTTTATATTAATTAACTAGTACACCAATGAAATTAATGTAAAAATTTTACATTATTAATTAGTACACCAATGAAATTATTAAGTACACCAATGGAAGGGCTTCCCTGGTGGCTCAGATGGTGAAGAACCCACCTGTAATGTGGGAACTTGGGTTGGGAAGATCCTCTGGGGGAGGACATGCCAACCCACTCCAGTATTCTTGCCTGGAGAATCTCCATGGACAGAGGAGCCTGGTCGGACATGACTGAGCAACCAAGCACAGCACCCACCAATGAAAGAACTGAAGTATGGTGATGAAGATGAAACCAATACAACACTGTAAATTAACTACATTTCAATTTAAAAAATAAATTAATTTAAAAATAGTTTCTACTTAGAAAAATAAATTACAAATAAAATTAAAAATACAGATTCTAAAGTTAAAAAAAGATGAGCTGCAGCCAAAAGGAAACCATTAGCAACAAAGTGAGAAAACCCAGTGACTTGATGATGACCAGCTGGTTTATTCTGAGACTGAACCATAATGTTTGCTACTCTCTGCCTAAAGGTACGGATTTCCAGTGGTCTTAATACTTATGTGGACTGCCAGAGCTGATCTCTGGATTACTTGGTGTATTATTTAGCTTTGATTCTCCTGCTTTGATGACTACTGACCCAGAGACATGGACAACAGCAGACCTCTCAAGAGAATATGTAACTCTTTTAAGAATCTGGAAATCAAGGTTTCAGTCACAGTGCAGAACAGATGAACCAGCAAGAAATTATGACTAGGAACAAGTTTTCTGTCTCCAACCTGACCCTGAGGAATGTTCACAGACGTTATGTGTATCCATCCTGTCACATTCTTCCTAAATCTAAAGCTATACACACCATATGCAAACTTATTTAAATATCTGGCTAATTCATACTAGAAATGAGCTCACTCAAGTCTCCATGAGATAATGAGTCTCTGTGAGTTTCTCTGAGACAGTGATTTAGGCAAAATACTTTATGTACCAGATTTATGCAGCAATCATCAAAAATCTGTACTTCACTTTATGTGCCACACCATCAGAGAGGCAAAAAACATACCAGATGGAACTCTGCAAGTTAAATGTAGATCAGTGTCAATGTCACTGTTACCAAAAGAAAAGAAATCCCTTCAGAACACAAACATAAGTAGAACACTCAAAGGAAACTATGAACTGAGTACAAATGATTCATGTATCAACTACAGTTGCTTTTTCAAAATGTGTTATTTGAAACAGCCAACATAATAAAAATTATAAATTCCATTCAACATGCAACTCAGTTGCATGATCCTGAGACACACTTGTTAATAGTTAAATTGGAGTGACTTCATTTGCCAATGAATGGACTAAATATAAAACTATAGTTTGTATGACACACATACATTCACATCCAATTGGTTAAACAAGCAACCACTTGCAGACTCCACTTATTATCAAACTTAAAGACATACAATTTGAATTATCTTAGTCTCCAAAATCAGAAAATTGGTTCCATGAAGAATCCTACAATTATTTAGAAATAGTCAGGGATTAACAATGTACGTATTATTGAGTGTGCCTGCAGCAGAGTGCTTTTTGCTCCAGACCATCTATATTTTATCTGTATTCTATCATGAAAGGAGGATTTTTAAACATGCCATTTTGATCAAACGCACGGCCTCCTGAAATCCTTGGAGACTAGAGTGAGCTCATATTTGCATTTTGGTTCCACTTCAAGAAGAGCTTTTGTGACTATTAATGAAAAGAAAACAGTCATCATGGGAGTGAATGACCCAATTTTCCTCATCCCTTTGATAATTAAAATACTGGAAAAATAAAAACATCAAAACTGCTTAATTTTATAAATGGCTGCTGTTAAGAAGAGCTTTAATTTTCTTTAAAACGATGGGACCATCAGTTAAACAAGCGTAATCTGTGAACACCACTTACCTGCCAAAATAGAGCAACATATGGTAGCAGAGCATTGTAAAGATATTACACATAGCTACACGTGCTTATTACATAAGTTTGATGTAGTCATAACTTGTTATTTACCCACTACATTCAGTAAAACATCAATTAAGTGGATGTTTCTAGTAGGGTCCCTTTGAGTGGGTATTTCCTGGAGAGTGGTAATTAATACAGATTCTAAGGCACAATCTCATGCTTCCTAAGACAGACTCAAACGATCAGGTTAAAGAAACCTGTGATTTTAGCTTGTTCTCAAGAGACCTTTAGAGAGACATGCTGGACAAGTTACTAACTCTGATTTCAAAACCTCTGACTTATTGTAGCTACATTCTCTTTCTTCCTCTGTTGAGGTTAAACTGTGTCTTCCAAAAAGATATGCTGAAGTCCTAACTTCCAGCCCCTCAGAATGTGACCTGTATTAGGAAATAGGAATTTTGCAGAGGTGATTAGTTTAGTAAAGACAAGGTCATACTGGAGTAGAGTCCTTAATCTAATCTGATTATCATCTTTAAGCAAGAGAAGCAAGAGGAGGGAGGCACACAGGGACAACACCATGGAGGACAGAAGCAAAGAATGGGGTACCTGCGGCTGTAAGCCAAGGAACACTAAGGACTGATGGCTACCAGCCGAAGCCAGGAAGGGACAAGGAAACACCCTATGCAGTTTCAGAGGGGTAAGAGCAGTGCTGACACCATAATTATGGGCCTCTAGTCTCCAAAACTGGGAGACAATCAATTTTGGTTGTTTTAAGCCACCTAGTTTATGGTGTTCCATTTTGGCAGCCCCAGGAAGCTAATATATTGCTCATTTGCACAACAGGAAAAAGATTCAGGGAGGAAATGGTAGAAGTTGACCTTCAACCTGCATTGTCTGCCCTCTACTAGAGGATCCTACCCAAACTTCACATGTACCCAGATGTTTATTCTCTCTCATGTGGACTACTGCAGTTAACTTTACATCTAGTGATGATCAAATGGTGCTTTGAGGACTCTTATTTCAGAAGCCGCTTGAGAGTGCGTCTCTGACCTAGTGCCTCTGAGCTTCCTGCAGGTAAAGTACAAGAATCTGCATAGTTAAAGAATACACACTGTCTTCAAGTGCACATGGAACATGCTCCAGGACAGATTACATGCTGGTCACAAAGCAAGCCTGTGTAAATTTAAGAAAAGTGAAATTATATTAAATATCTTTTCTGACCATGATATTATAAGGCTAAAAATCAATTACAGGGAAAAAAGTGTAAAAAACACAAACACATAAAGGCTAAACAAAAAGCTACTAAACAACTAATAGATCACTGAAAAAAATTAAAAAGGAAAGGGAAAAAAAAAAAAAAAACCTAGAGATAAATGAAAACGAAAATACAGTACTCCAAAACCTATGGGGTGCAGCAAAAGCAGTTCTAAGATTAGGGAATTTTATAATGATACAATCTTACCTCAGGAAACAAAAATATCTTATAAACAATCTAACCTTACACCTAAAACAACTAGAGAAAGATGAATAAACAAAACCCAAAGATAGCAGAAGGAAAGAAATCATAAAGATCAGAGCAGAAATAAATAAAATAGAGACTAAAATTGACAGAAAAAATCGATGAAAGTAAAAGCTGGTTTTTTGAAAAAGCAAATAAAATTGATAAATCTTTAGCCAAACTCATCAAGAAAAAAGAAGAGGGCCCAGATCAACAAAAACCAGAAATGAAAATGGAGACATTAAAAACAATATCACAGAAACACAAAGGATCATAAAAGACTACTGTGAGCATGATACAGCAATAAAATAAACAACCTCGAAGAAATGGATGAATTCTTAAAAACATACAAACTCCCAACTGAACAAGGAAGAAACATGAACTGAAACTGAATCAGTACTTTAAGAACTCTCTACAAGCAAAAATCCAGGACAGCATGGCTTCACTGGTGAATTCTACCAAATGTTTAGAGATGAATTAATACCAAACCTCTGAAAATATTTCCAAAAAATTGCAGAAGGAAAATTTCCAAAATCATTCTGTGAGGATACCATCACCTTGATATCAAAATCAGACAAAGATATCACAATAAAAGAAAAACATAGGCTAATATCACTGGTGAGCCTAGAGGCAAAAATCCTCAACAAAATACTAGCAAACCAAATGCAACAATATATTTAAATGGTCATACACCATGATCAAGTTGGATTTATCCCAGGAATGAAAAGATATTTCAATATCCATAAATCAGTCAATGTTATATTCCACATTAACTAACTAAAGAATGAAAACCACATGATTATTCCAACAGCCGCAAAAAAACTTTTGATAAATGTCAACATTCATTTATGATAAAAACTCTTCAGAAAGTAGACACACAGGGAAGCTACCTCAACCTAATAAAAGCCATTTATAACAATCCCACAGCTAACATTGTATTCAATGGTAAAAAGCTAAAAGTATTTCCTCTAAGATCAGAAACGATAAAAGGATACCTGCTCTCACTGCTTTTATTCAGCATAGTTTTGGAAGTCCTAGCCACAACAATTAGAGGGGGAAAAAAAAAAAAAGAGGAAAACAAATTGGGAAAAAAGTAAAACTGTCACTGTTTGCACATGACATGACACTATACACAGAAAATCCTAAAGATGCTACCATAAAACTACTAAAGCTCATCAAGGGACTCCATAAAGTTGCTGGATACAAAATTAATATACAGAAATGTGCTGCATTTCTATACACTAACAACACAATATCTGAAAGAGGAATTAAGGAAAAATCCCCTTTACCATTATAACAAATAGAATAAAATATCCATGAATAAATTTACCTAAGGAGGCAAAAGATCTGTACTCTGATAGCTGCAAGATGCTGATAAAAGGAATTGAAGACAACACAGACAGAAAGATATACTGTGTCTTTGGATTGAAAAAATCCATATTGTTAAAATGACCATACTGTACAAGGCAATCTACAATCCAATGCAAACACTATCAAATTATCCATGGTATTTTTCATAGGCCTAGAGCCAAAAAAAACCTAAAAATTTGTTTGGAGTCAGAAAAGACCCCAAATAGCAAAAATAATCTTGAGAAAGAAGAATGGAGCCAGAGGAATCACATGCCCTGACTTTAGACTATACTGCAAAGCTACAGGCATCAAAACAGCATGGTACTGGAACAAAAACAGAAATATGGATGAGTGGAACAGGATAAGAGTCCAGAGATAAATCCACACACTTCTGGTCACCTAATATGACAAATGAGGTAAGAATATACAATGGAGAAAATACAGTCTCTACAATAAGTGGGTGCTATGAAAACTGGACAGCTATAAGTAAAAGAATTAACCAAGAACATTTTCTAACACCATATATAAAAATAAATGCAAAAAGGATTAAAGAACAAAATGCAAGACTGTATAATATAAAAGTCCTAAGGAAAAACATAGGGAGACCACTCTTTGACATAAATCACTACAATAGTTTTGGATTTGTCTCCTAGAGCAATGTAAATAAAAACAAAAATAACATGTGACATCTAAGAATTTTAAAACTTTTGCACAGCAAAGGAAACCATAAACAAGAATAAAGATAACCTACGTACTGGGCAAAGTTTTGGCAAACAATGCCACTGAAAAGGGGTTGATTTCTAAAATACACAAATATCTCATAAAGCTTAATATAAAAAAAAACTATCAAAAAGCGGTTAGAAGATCTAAGTAGATGTTTCTCCAAAGAAGACATACAGATATTCAACAGGCACATGAAAAGATGCTCAAAATTGCTGGCTACCAGACAAATGCAAATCAAAACTACTATCAGGCATCACATCACGCTAGCCATAATGGTCATCAGTAAACAGTCTACAAACAATAAATGCTGGAGAGGGTGTGGAGAAAAAGGAGCCCTCTGACTGTCGGTGGGAATGTACACTGGTGTAGCTACTATGGAGAACACTATGGAAGTTATTTAAAAAACAAAATAGTTACCATATGATCTTGCAATCACATTTCTGAGCATATATCTGGAGAAAACACTAATTCAAAAAGATACACATACTCCAATGCTCATAGCAGCATTATTTACAATATCCAAGACATGGGAGCAACCTAAAAGTCTATCAACAGATGAGGAAATAAAGATGTGTGAGATATATATCAGTTCAGTTCAGTTAAGTTGCTCAGTCATGTCCAACTCTTTGCAACCCCATGGACTGCAGCAGGCCAGGCTTCCCTATCCATCACGAACTCTCAGAGCTTATTCAAACTCATGTCCATTGAGTCAGTGATGCCATCCAACCATCTCATCCTCTGTTGTCCCCTTCTCCTCCCGCCTTCAATCTTTCCCAGCATCAGGGTCTTTTCCAATGAGTCAGTTCTTTGCATCAGGTGGCCAAATATGGCTTCCCTGTGGGCTCAGGGGTAAAGAATAAACCTGCCAAACAGAGACCTGGGTTCAATCCCTGCGTCAGAAAGAGCCCATGGAAGGGGGCATGGCAATCCACTCCAGTATTCTTGCCTGGGAAATCCCATGGACAGAGGACCCTGGGAGGGCACAGGCCATAGAGGTCACCAAAATTCAGATATAGAGACTAAAGATATATATATATATATACACACAAACACACATACATATATACATAGGCATATATATAAACTGAATCATTTGCTGTACACTTTAAACTAACACATTTTAATTTAAATATACTTACACAAATAATCTATAGACTTCAAAGAAGTCTAGGCTACTCCAGCAATTTTAATTAGTTTTCCTACTCTGTCTAAAAGAATAGAGTTTTCTGATTAAGCTGATTTAGAACTAATTGAGCATTATTCAATAATTGTTTGATTTGCTTTTAGATTTTCTCATGGAAAAATATTGTACACTTTCATTTCAAAGTCTTTCTTAAGTAACTTAATAATGCTAATTGTGAACCACTGTATAGCAAAAATATTTAAGCTATGTGAATCTTAGAGACAGACAAACAGAATCCTTTTTAAATTAGAGATAACATTGTCAATCAGAATTTATCACTGCTATTTTAAATAAATTTGGGAGTAAAATGGTTTTCTATATTTATAAAAAGATACAGCACACCATCTTTATTTTGCTCATTTTACTTTTGAATGGTAAAAGTAAAAGAAAATTTCTTGAGAATCACTACTCGAGCTCTGAAGTTGTTAAGTGGGCTTCATGACTCCTTGGATAAAATAATAAAATGTCAACCTGCTCATCATATGCAAATATGCATATGCAAAATATGTATGAAACTTGAAATCAAGGTTGAAGACATGATTTAAATTTAGGTGAGGCCTCCTGGGTTGGAATGTAACTTAACTTCTACCATGTTCTAGAAGTTGTCAAGCTTTCATAACACTCCTTAATAACCATTTAGAGAATAGCCATCAGTTACTTTTTAAGAGATTACAAATGATCTGTTTTTCAGTGAGTTTTATTAAAAGATTCCCTCTCTATTGCTTTTTGCTTGGTTTCTACTTACACTCCCTGTTTCTAAACTTCTGGAAGACACATTAAAAATCAGGAAGAAATATTTTGCTTTCACACTGCAATTTCCTATGTTATTATAAGTGTTTTGAATCATCACCAAACTTCCCTCTAAAATATAAATGAGTAGGTAGGTCTCAGGAGAATATGTCTATTTATCATAATAACAAACTTGAAGTAATTGGTTAATTTTGGAAAATAGCATTTCCTCACTGGTTCTTTGCTTTAGCATGCTGGTTAGTTATAATAAAATCCAAAACAGCAGTGGCTTTAAAATAGAAAGTTGATTTATTTGCTCATTTTTAAACACACTGTGGGGAAAATAAAAAGAACTTCACAATTTTGCTTTTCAGACAAGTTTTTAAGATATTTAAGACAGAGAGACAAATGAGTTCCTTTGATAGCTTAATTAAGCCTTATGTGTGTAGATGGCCCATCATCTCTTTAGAAAAATGTCTTTGTCATCTCTAGCATCTGTCTCTACTTCCCCCAGTCCCAATTTTTGCATCCTTACCTCAAACCTAGGGTGTGCAAATAAACTCTTAGGAGATTTCTCTGCTAATTCAACTTCTTATTAACCCTGAATATACTATATACTATTGTCATATTAATCTCAAAGCACTTTTCCAATCTTATCATTTATTGGCTCAAAAACTTCTATTTGCTCTCCAATTGCCTTCAAAATTAAATATGACCCCTTGGTCAGACATTTAAGACCCTTTAAAATGTGTCACCAAATGAATCATTTTCTCACTCATCCTAGACAAGTTTTCTCTTCCAGTCACATTCTATTCTTGAATTTTATTAAGAAGTGTGCTTTTAGACATTCTAGACCTTGCAATTTTATCATTCCTTGCTCCTGGCATGATTTCTCTATCAATCTTTACCTAAACCAGAGAGAACCTATTTCTTATGGCCCAATAAAGGCCCACTCAGGAGCCCACAAAGATAGAATCTCACACTCACATGGACCTTGTTAACACGGTGACAACTCATGCATCTTCCTATAGTGTGCCTAGGGTAACGTTCCCAAGGAACTTCTCTTAAATGTCTTGCTTTTTTTGTAAAAGCATATGCACTCATTCACTCACTCACATATTTATAGATAACCTCCTATGTGCCATACAATGGGATATAAAACTTAAGCAAACCTTTCTATGTAAGGGCAAAACTGTTATGATAAAGGCCCATAGGTGCTATGGAAAGGGGGAAGGTAAGCCATTCAGATGTGAGAAGAGACCTCCAAAGAAGGGACCCATATCTAAAACTGGCATTCATCCCGTGAATAACTGCAGGAGAGGACGACATTCCAGGAAGACAGAATGGCTCCTGCCCGCCTTAGAATTAATATAGACAGTATTTTGACAGAAATCATCATTTTGTAAAGGGAAAATCTGTTTTAGCTATAAAGTCATGTTAAAAAGATAGACTGAGCATTGATTTAATAGAAGATTCCCTTTCAAACTCCAATAGTGGTAAAACCTGACCATAAGCTATCTCCTAACGAAGCTGGGATGATGATAATATAAAATTAAGTTTGTATGTATGGCACACACAGGATTAAGTCTTAATCAGTTATTTAGGTGGAATTCAACTTATAAGACAGGGGTAACTGAAAACAAAACCAGCTCATATTATAGTTTTATCTATTTTAAATTTGAATTTAATTAGAATGTGTCTATTAACCCTTCCAATTTAAAATAATCCCTTTCCTCCATTTTCAGTCCAATGTATAGGACTATGCAGAGAAAACTGACATTTAGAAAGACAACTACAACTTTAAAGGGGGATCGTTTCATGTTTAAAAAATATTGAGCTTCATATTCTGGGGTAGTAAAATATACTAGTACTTTTTGGAAAGATGGAAGAACCTGAAATTGCTGTTAACTACACCATGCCATTATATATTTCAATAAAGCACTGTTTCATTCCTAGACAGTAAGAATTTGGGACCAAATATACTCAGGAGAGTAAGGATAAGCCACCAAGGCACAAAGGACAAGAGGTAGGAAAAAGAAACCAAGGCAACCTCGTGTTTGACCTGGGGACGCAGTAGGCAAGCCTCTTATGCAAAGAAACAAATCTTTCAAAGGTTTCTTTCCTGCAATTGCATCAGACTTAAGGAAAAACGGAACCAGACCTAGTATTTTGCAAGCAACTGCAGCTAGAGCTTAGCTCCCCAACCCTGAGCCAGTCATTAGCAGTATCACTTTTTTGGAATAGAACTTAGGAGCTTGATTTCCGGATTCAGACAGGTTGGGCTGAACCCAAACTCCAAATTTTATAGGTTATGTAATAATCTCTCTGGATATGATTTCCCCATCTGTAAAATGTACATAATAAAACCTACTTCAGAGTGTTTGTTGGGAGATACAGAGATCATCCATATAAAGCATGCTGCATGCTGACTAACACACAGTGAGAAATCCGTAGATCACAGCTGCTGGGATCAAAGCAATCACCCTGGTGCTTGACCTAAATGTGCAAATATTTTAACTAAATATTCATATTCAGCCACTGAACCTCTTCAGACTAACAGAGGGGGGCCTCTTGTTCTCCAAAGGACCATCATTTGGAACCAATTCGGCCTCTAGCCAAAGACCTTCACAGCAGCGTAGGGCTGTACTGCAGACTTGCTACAAAGCACATGGAGACAGGCTACAAAGAGCACTGGGGCTGAGAGAACTGCAGATTTAAACACTCTCCCCTCCCTGGATGAGGACCTGAATGTTCCCACTGACCTCTATTTCCTCCCAGCCTGGGTGTCCAGGGAGGGTCTCAAATAGGAAGTTGTTCTCTGAGAGGTCTCCTGTTCATGCTTTGAGTGAGTGACTGAGTGAAGCCATTCAGTTGTGTCCGACTCTTTGTGACGTCATGGACTGTAGCCTACCAGGCTCCTCTGTCCGTGGGATTTTCCAGGCAATAGTACTGGAGTGGATTGCCATTTCCTGCTTTAGGACACCTCAAATGCAAGAGATGTAGACCAAAGGCAGACTGAAGTCATTTGCAAAGTTCATGGTCATCTTTCCTTTTTCTTTCCTTTGAATCTAAAAGTTCAGTCATTAATTACATCACAAGTCTAAAAAGGAGTTCTCTCCATCCTGGTCTTTATTGAGCTGGGTTAGACATGAAGGCAGCAATTTCTGCTTTTGTTTATTTTTGAGCAGGTCTGTTGCCTGTGCTTAAATTTCTTGTTAAATCTCCTGTTTTATAGCTAATCACATTTTTATAGCAGGCATGAAGCTCTCTACAAGGCCCTTGCTGAGCTGTTCCTGTAAATCAAAACCTTACTCGGCTGTTCTTGTAGCTGGCAGTGGAACAGGGCTAGTTTTACCATTTATGGTTGCAAAGACCATCCAGATTTTTTTTAAGTTCCCTTAGCTTTTTGTTTTTTTTTCTCCACTCAACTCCCTCCCCTCCTGCCTTAAAAATGTATATTCCAGGCTTAGCTAAAACATGTCTGAATAGATTATTTCATTCCTTACCACGGTGCATTAATAAAGGTGTCAAAATGACAGAGGATGCTTGGCTTTCATCCCTGAGTCCCAGATCCATTCCTCGAGGGTAGGCTGTAGCTATTTGGGAAAAGATGATCTGATCTTTGGGGCTCCTGGAAGCTGACCTCCAAAGTCTATTTAAAGTATTAAACACTTTCTAGTAAAATATAAAGTGGACAGGTTGCTTAAACACATCCTGTCTCGTTAGGCTACTCACACCTCAGCATCATCTTTGCCGTCATGCCTGTGTCCAGCTGGGGACAGAGGGAGCTCATGCATTTAACCCTAGATTATTTCACTAAGGGAGTATAAGTGTCTTTTCTGTGTTCACACCAGTGTTCAAAACTGTCCCGATGGATTTCCCTGGTGGCGCAGTGAATAGGAATCTGCCCGCCTATGCAGGGGAAACCAGTTCAATCCCTGATCCGGGAGGATCCCATATGTCATGAAGCAGCTAAGCCTGTGCACCCTAACCACTGAGCCCACGTGCTGCAAGTACTGAGACCATGAGCCCAGAGCCTGTGTTCAGCAACAAGAGAAGCCCAGTCCCTGCAAGGAAGAGTAGCCCCCACTGGCTGCAAGCAGAGAAAGCCCTCACAAAGAAATGAAGACCCAGCTCAGCCAAAAATAAATAGAATTAAAAACAAAAAACTGCTATTTTGTTTGCTAAATAAAAACTGCTATCCTGTTTTTCTTTTTCTTTTTTTGATAATTATGGTGAGGCTAAGAAGAAAGAAAGGTGTGAAGATATATGACAAAAACATATACATATGTGTGTGTGTGTGTGTGTGTGTGTGTGCATGCGCATGTTACGTCATTTCAATTGTCTGACTCTTTGCAACTCTATGGACAGTAGCCCACCAGATTCCTCTGTCCATGGGATTCTCCACGCAAGAATACTGGAGAATACAGAAGACTGCATTGCCATATCCTTCTCTAAGGGATCTTCCTGACCCAGGGATCAAAGCTGCATCTCTTACGTCTCCTGCATTGATGGACAGGTTCTTTACCACTAGCACTACCTGAGAAGTGTGTATTTATATATGAGCTATTTTTAAAGAGCATGTTAAAAGAGCATGGGAATAAAGGAATATGGATCCTACCCAAAATTTCCAAAAGAAAAGACCCCTCTCAGGCACCATGGTAGAACCTATACCTGTGGGAATAATAGAGGGGGCTTTGGGTTTTCAGCAAAGCCCACACCTGGTGGCATCCACTGGTACCCATTCCAGGTAAATATTCCAGGTGGCTCTACTCACAGGAGACAAAAATCCGCTCTCTGGTTCCAGTAACTGACCCAAGTAAGACCTCAGGACAAGGGAGTCTCAGCTCTGACACTGCGAACTCTCCTTCTCCTGGGCACCCAGGCAGGTGCTGGGCGAGACCCTGGTGGCATTAGAATGAGTAAGACATTGTCACTGCCCTGATGGAGCTCCTTGGCCCCTCTTTGGAGCTCTGGTCTCCGGCTGGTTCACAGGGCCAAGACGCAACTCAAACATGATTAAGCAGGAAGGAAATGTGTTGACTCCAGGAAGGAAGAGTGGTAGGTGACAGAATGGAAGGAGAAGGCGGAGCAAGCAGTGGCTGTGAGGCTGGAGCAGGATGCTCACGTAGCGGGCTATCTCACTTTCTTCTTCCTCGCCCCTTCCTAAGTCTGCTTCCCTTGCTCTTCCTGCTAACAGGAAATGCGATCCGGGCACCACCAGCTCAGCCACCCCAGGAGAAAGAGAGGACTTGTTCAGCCCAGTGTGTGTATAGCAACTGCAAGAAGGGCTCTGAGCAACAGAGATCACAGGCACGACCCACGGAATATCTTTCTTTGTAGCAGAAGGGGTGTCTTGGTCACACCTGGATCGAGTCCCAGTTCCGCAGCCAGGGGGAAAAGAGTCTGTCATCAGAAGAAAGGGGATTGGAGAGTTAATGAGCTGCCTCTGTTAACTCCAAGGCTCAACAGTATAGGATATTTGCCCAAAAGAGAGGCAGTGGGAGGCAAGGAAATACATTAAATGGATGGCTTAAACTGGGATTGACATATACACACACATGCATGCTAAGTCACCTCAGCCATGTCGGACTCTTTGCGACCCTATGGAATGCAGCCCACCAGGCTCCTCTGTCCATGGGATTCTCCAGGCAAGAACAATGGAGTGGGTTGCTGTGCCCTCCTCTAGGGGATCTCTCCAACCCAGGGATCAAGCTCAAGTCTCTTCTGTCTCCAGCACTGGTAGGCAGGTTCTTTACCACTAGCACCACCTGGGAAGCCTGGTCTATGTGGGAAAAGAATCTAAAAAACAAGTGGTTATATGTATGTGTAACTGATTCACTTTGCTGTATACCTGAAACTAAAACAACATTGTAAATCAACTATACTCCAATAAAAACTAAAAAAAAAATAAAATAAAACAGCAGAAGGAGATAAATGGTGGAATGAAGTGTTAGTATTTAAGTGGGGAGAAAGGCAGTATACTTGATTATGAAGGTCCACTCCTTATAGCCTGTCCTTTTAATAACAAGAATTATTAACACTACTTCTTATTACTAGGCACTTCCTGTTACTACTTTATTTTTCTATAATTTTTACTTTACATTGGGGTACAATTGATATTTAGCCGTATGTAGGATGTCACACCTATGAAAGAGTAGAAAACCTAGCTTCCAATTCAAGTAGCCTAACCTGAAGGCCCAGGCACTTACATATACTCTCCTGGCCTGGTTCTTCCCCACCAATTTTCGTGATAAGTCACTTCAGTCATGTCTGACCCCACGGACTAAAGCCCACCAGGCTCCTCTTTCCATGAGATTCTCCAGGTAAGAATACTGGAATGGGTTGCCATTCCCTCCTCCCAGGGATCTTCTCAACTCAGGGACTGAACCTCGGTCTCCTGCATTATAGCCAGATTCTTTACTGTCTGAGCCACAAATGATTTTCCCTTAGAAGCAAAAACGACCACTCAGTGATGCTTCTCGGGCATCATCTGCTGTGTGATCTTCTGAAGAAAGGCCGAAGGAAACCTGACCCAAAAGGATGATGTGAACTCCTGTAGCTCCAGACAGATGCTAGAAGAGGTCAACTGTCTCCCAGACATTGTCCTGGGTGACCAGTGCAGGACAAGGGTGACACGATTGACTAGGAAATCCTGGTAAAGAGAAGGATGAGATGTGTTCCCTGGAAAATGTCCCCCTTTTGAAAATTAAAATTGAGTATAAATATGAGTAAAAATAAACATGAGGAAGTATCCTCAAGTTACAAAACAGAGGCTCTGATAACACTGTGCACAGAAAACTCATTCTTTTTTCTCCAAACCGTCATCTCTTGCTAAAATAATAACAGCACTTGCAGCCTCTGATGCCTGCATGTTAGAAGAACCCAGATCTCCTCAAGATTGCCTTCACTCCCATGGCGTTAACTGGAGAATTTTGAAGAACAAAGTATATTTATTCTATTCACTAACCATAGGGACAGTTGTCTAGCTGCCTATGATTATTTATTTTAATTGAATTGGGTTTTGATTATACCTGCCAAGCTGATTATTTAAGATAATGACATAGTTTGAAAGTTGGAAAGCAAAAGCTTCTTTTCTAAAATGAAGAAATGCCTCATCACTTAGCTCATCTGCTTAAAAAATATATAAAAAAGAATTTTCCTTCATGATGAGGATAGTGAAAAAGGCAGAATACTGCTTTTCCCCCGTGGTTCTCAACCAGAGGCAACTTGTATATAACTGTCTTCCATGGGGATATTCAGCAATGTCTGAAGATGGTTTTGGTTGTCACAACTTGAGGTGTGTCACTAGCATCTAGGGAGAAGAGACCAGGGATACCGCAAAATGACGGGCAATTCACAGAAAGGCCCCTCTGTGTGGACCAAAATATTAGCAGCGCCACGGTTGAGAAACCCTGGTTTAGACAAGCTGCAGTCTATCCATTATTAACTGAATGGTTCTTCATGGGCTAGTAACTTAAATTCTGCAAAATAATGAAAGACTGTTGTGAGAAACTATGACTGCAACTATTCTCTTTTACAACCACTATTGTTACTACTAGATCAATTCATCAAGCACTTTCTGTTGTTGCTCATTCACTCCGTCGTGTCTGACTCTTTGCCACCCAATGGACTGCAGTACGCCAGGCCTCTCTGTTCTTCACTATGCCCTAGAGTTTGCTCAAATTCATGTCCATTGAGTCAACGATACCATCCAACCATCTCATCCTCTGTCGCCCCCTTTCCCTCCTGCCCATTGAGCATTTACTCTGTGTTAGGTATTGGTTTAATTGTTATTTCAATCAGTACAACTACCTTAGGAGGCACTATTATTTCTCCATTTTACTGACGAGCAACTGAGGCAGAAAAGGGGTGAGAATCATCCCCAAGGCAAGATCTGGCAGAAGAACTCTGGGCTTAGGAGACAACATGCACATTTCAGAGGCTGTATCATGGCTATTGATCTTAGAGGCTGAATGAAATACTGAGCAGACAGTGAAGAAGAAGGGCGCCCCCAGAGGTTCTGCATCAAGACGTGTTGATCAAAGGAGGCAGAATCAGTGGTCAAACTCTTTTTATCACACTTGGAAACACTGTCTATGAGTTTTTCTAAAAAATACAATAATTGAAAAATATCAAACTGAAGGGAAGCAACAGTAATAATATTTAGAACAGAGAAAGCAGTACAAACAATGAAAGAGAAAACTATAGGGCATCAGTGTGACCCATAGCCAGTCCAGCTCATAGCAACAGAACCAGTGATGGTGGGGTGTCCAGTCCCCTCCAGGAGCCCAAGGAGAGGCAGCGATGGAGGTCACGTCCTCCACGTGCATAGCCTTGCTACTCTGGGGGATGGAGAATGAGGCCTGACTCACTAGCCCTGCCCTAGGTAGTTGGGTATGAAAAGAACCATCCTTTTGGGACCAATTACCCAACATGGGTTACTCTAGAATGTTCCTCTCCCAACCCTCTGTGTGAGTCTTTCTGAGACTCACCAGGTCCACTTCTATTTCACAAACAAAGCTCCCTGCTCATCCCTCAATATGTATAAACATACTCAGGTACAGAATCAGCCCCACTGACATCAACTTTGAATGTTATTCATAACAGAAAGCGAGTGCGTTCTGGTCCTGATGATGGTGAGGGATCTTTAGCCTCAGCGACATGACTGTTCCCAAGTTCACTGCATGTTTCTTCCTGTGGGACACTCACGGGGAGGTGCTGCCTGATCTACATTGAGAGCCCTCAGGTACAGACTGGGAAGTCTTTACGGGGGACGAGAACGTGGCTTTGCTTTTGCCTGATGAGAAGACAGCAGCACAGCTTCTGGCTGAGAGCACCTGCAGAGGAGTTGCATGCATTGTCTGAGTTGCCGGATCTACGCAACTTTGAATGCCTGCTCCCAACTACAAGCATGCTTATGACGTCTCTGCAAGTCCCTGTCTTTTGATTTGTAAACTAGAATATTACTGCCTCACATTTATGCTGACAAAGGATAACCACAGTACCTTTATTACAGTGCTAGAGACATGATAAGGACTAGATCGGTAGTTGCCATTGCCAATGAGACCCAGCACTCCTGTAAGAAATGTATGGTCCTTGTCCCCTTTGCGATCCTAAAATGAAATTCAATTAACGTATGAAATTTTGAAAGAAATAATAAAATGCCTTAACAATATAACAAAGGAGAAAGAGAAGAAAAGTAATAATAATGGAATGCCATGCCTTTAAATATGTAATTGGCTAGGTTCTTCCACCCAGGAAGATACAAAACTAGCTGTGTACTTCACCTTGAATGCAACAGTGACAAATGCAGATGCAAGGGTGAGGTGCTTGTTACACACAAGCAGCATGGCAGCTGTGATGGGATTGTCTGAAAGTGTCAACAGCTCTTGGGGAAGTTCTGATTCCCCAAGTCCTAACACCCCTCGACGTACATGGCAGTTTCATTCTTGTAAAATTCAATGCATATATTCACCCTGCACACACACACACACACACACACACACACACAAAGTACTTCATGTCTACATAGACATGTTTCTGAGCCTAGACTCAAATAATTATTAACAATATATTTCACCTACTTGAATGCCCAATAAGCTCACAAACACTGCTTCACATTTTTTGTTGTGCAAGACTCTTCTATGCACTACAGGACACCAGCACCCTTGTCCCTCTCGCCTGAAGTCCAGTAGCTCTCCTCCAGGCATTATGATAACCAAATGCATGTTCACAAATTTGGCCCAAACACTGCTTCAGAGCGGTGCCATGCCAGCTAAGTACCATCACACCAGATCAATGGTATCACTAATAAAACAAGAAAAAATGCCCTATAGTTCTGCTAAATGATTTTTGATTTCTCTTTCCACACTGTGTTACATTCATTTAAAATTGGTAGTAATTATTAAAAACAAGCTCATGCAGGCTGCTCTCATGGAGTGTGAAGGAATATAAAGAAAAGTGGAGGGTAGCTTTAAGTGGAGAATAAGCACTCACTGCTCACATTCAGGGCCTCTGATCTCTAAATGTCCTTTTCTGCTGCCACAGTTTGGACTCACTAAGGCTGATATCAGGATAGCAAGAGTTAAAACTCAGACGTCTGAAAAGGAAAAGATGGTAGTTATATTGAGGGCTTCTGAATTCTAATCAGCCACGTGGATGTATTTCTAATGTTTTTCCAAATATAGGATTTTCCTGTAAAGGGGTTTTGTTAATAGTAGAGCCACCTATTCTAATCCAGGGTGGCCTTGGATTGTGCTTCTCTCTAATGATTTCACTCATTAAGTTTTTAAGGAGGGCAAGAGAGAATTTTATTATGGAAGCAGATGGCATGGTATTCTAATTCATTCAACAAACATGAAAGATCCACAACCTGCCAGGCCTTCAGATATTAGGACAGATTCCCTTGGAACACTAAATAGATGCTAAACCAATGTGACTGGTTCTAGAATTTCTCTGGACCAGATAGAGATTATCTTCACTTAATTATAAGTAGGCTTAGGCCTGGAGTTTGACAATCAGAACACTATGTCTGAAGTCCCAGTGGGTGGTCACCATACCTCTTGGCTCAAAGGTCCAATGTACTAAAAGTTAAGTAGGTCACAATTTCCGAAACTTTTTCCTTCCAAAAATTTACATTTTCAAGCATCACTGCACTTCCAAGCTATTAAAACTTCAGTAACTAAAGATATAGGTCCAAAAAAGTCCATTTTGCCTTCTAAATCATACTGAACATGATATAAATTGAGGTTTTGCTAATTCTGTACATTTAAGTCTTGGATAAAACAAAGCAATTAAAATAATATCCCTAGAGGTCAATATACTTTGTTCACTGCTACACAGGGAATCGTTGGGAGAGGGGAAAAAAAAAGCAGGTTGAATAGGAACAAGGCCCCTACCCAAGTAATATGGCTCCCAAACAAGACAAGGATTTAGATAGAGGAACCACAGAGGAGTTGTTTCATCTGATATTTACCTATTTGAAGTGAAGTTGCTCAGTCGTGTGCAACTCTTTACAATCCCATGGGCTGTAACTTACCAGGCTCCACAGTCCATGGAATTTTCCAGGCAAGAGTATTATATTGATCTATTTACTGCTCTGCTAAAAGAAAATTTAAATACTGTCAGATTTATCTAACACAGTTACGTAAATACACTGGCTTGGTCCCATGTGGGACTTTCTCAACCTGAGTGTAATGGGCAACATAAAAGAAAGATCCACTTAGTTCTCTACGATCATAAAGGACTAGCCTCACGTGCACACCAAGAGCAGGACACCAAGTGTGAAACTGAGACAGGCTGCCACCTGGGGCCCTTTGCTGCAATGCTTGCTCCTGGACAGCGTCTCCTCCAGCGACAGAATACAGAGAAACAATAAGGGACTGAAAACAATTGCATGCATGAGCAGCTGGGGCAAGTTCTGGACAACATGCTACCAAAAGATCAAAAAGCTGCCACTTGTGAAGAGTCCGGAGCAGAAACAGAATGCCAGGAGCAAAAGCAGCGTACTGCGTATGTTCCCCGTATTCAACATCATCAAAGGGGCAGGCAAACCACCTACGCCGCCCCTCCAGCCTGACCTCTGGACACTCCCCGACCCTCACCCCACATAAGGAACAGCTCACCATGCCCCTCAGGAAGCAAGCAAGGGAATCTGTTACTTGTTTTCACTCCCCCCACTGCTGCAGCAGGGGCCCCAGTAATGTCTTGCCTGAATTTCTTAACTGGCCTCTTGTCAAGAAAGAACTTGGAGGTGACCCAGTGAAAAGTCATTCAGAGAGCTAAACTGGATGCATTTGGAACAAGTGTCCCATACCAGCGTTCAGAATACACATCGCCCTGGTAAAGGCGTTCCTTATCATATCTGCTCATTGTTCTCTGACAAAGAGACCAACAGGGCCACTGTTCATAGACATTTTTTTCCCTAGGTTTTTATGTATTTGCACATCTGCTTTGCTGTCAGATGCCTGCCTCAAATACCACTCTGTGCTGTCTGCATATTGGAGATCAAGTCATGATAAGGCATGGGGCTTCCTTGGTGGCTCAGAGGGTAGAGAATTCGCCTGCAATGTAGGAGACTCGGGTTCAACCCCTGGGTTGCAAAGACCCCCTGAAGAAGGGAGTGGTAACCCACTCTAGTGTTCTTGCTTAGAGAACTCCATGGACAGAGGAGCCTAGCAGGCTACAGTCCATGGGGTCAGGAAGAGTTGGACATGACCGAGCATGTAATGTTTTTACTTTTTTCACTTTCACGATAAGGCATAGCAAGGTCTAGTGCAGAATCTATATCCTAATAATAACTACATTTATTGAGTGCTTCCTCTGTGCCAGACATAGTACTAAGTTCTGTCCCTATGTATTCTTTCACTGAATCCTGAAAATGAAAGTGAAAGTCACTCAGGCATGTTCAACTCTTTGAGACCCCATGGACAATACAGTACATGGAATTCTCTAAGCCAGAATACTGGAGTGGGTAGCCTTTCCCTTTTCCAGAGGATCTTCCCAACCCAGGGATTGAACCCAGGTCTCCCCCACTGCAGGCAAATTCTTTACCAGCTGAAGCACAAGGCAAGCCCCACTGAATCCTGGATTCACTGCAAATAAGGTACTTCATCCCTTTTTTACAGGTGAGGATGCTGAGACACACAATAGTTAAGAGAAGTGGCCAAGGTCATACATATGGTAATAGCAGAGGTAGGATTTGCACTCAGGTATGATGATGTTCAAAAGCAGAGACATTACTTTGCCAACTAAGGTCCATCTAGTCAAGGCTATGGTTTTTCCTGTGGTCATGTATGGATGTGAGAGTTGGACTGTGAAGAAGGCTGAGTGCCAAAGAATTGATGCTTTTGAACTGTGGTGTTGGAGAAGACTCTTGAGAGTCTCTTGGACTGCAAGGAGATCCAACCAGTCCATTCTCAAGCAGATCAACCCTGGGATTTCTTTGGAAGAAATGATGCTAAAGCTGAAACTCCAGTACTTTGGCCACCTCATGAGAAGAGTTGACTTGCAAAAGACTCTGATGCTGGGAGGGATTGGGGGCAGGAGGAGAAGGGGACGACAGAGGATGAGATGGCTGGATGGCATCACTGACTCGATGGACACGAGTCTGAGTGAACTCCGGGAGTTGGTGATGGACAGGGAGGCCTGGTGTGCTGCGATTCATGGGGTCGCAAAGAGTCGGACACGACTGAGTGACTGAACTTAACTGAACTGAACTGATGATGATGTTACGGAGAAGGCAATGGCACTCCACTCCAGTACTCTTGCCTGGAAAATCCCATGGACCGGAGGAGCCTGGTGGGCTGCAGTCGATGGGGTCCCTAGGAGTCAGACACGACTGAGTGACTTCACTTTCACTTTTCACTTTCATGCATTGGAGAAGGAAATGGAAACCCACTCCAGTGTTCTTGCCTGGAGAATCCCAGGGACAGGGGAGCCTGCTGGGCTGCCGTCTCTGGGGTCGCACAGAGTCAGACACAACTGAAGTGACTTAGCAGTAGCAGCAGCAGCATGATGATTTTAAAATTCTGCACTTTGCTCTGTAGCCTTCCAAAACATCTAGTCTGTTTTGCCAGCGCTGAAGAAATACGTGGAATATTCTACTATCCCCCACACATTTCTTTGTGACATCTGAACTATACTAGACACCATTCCTTTCACCTGAAATAGTCACCCTAGACTTCCAGATAAAATTATTCCCAATGTATGCTTTGAGACACTGTCTATGGCTTCCTTCTCCTTCTTTCATGTAATCTTGAAACACACCCCGCCCCATTCAGCTGCAGTAATTCCACTGGCTTCCAAACCCTTTTGTATCCTCCCTATATGCAAACTCAGAAAGTACATGCATTTGTTTCTTTTAGGTACTTAATGTCATGTTCAAAGACTGCATCCAAGTTTATATTCACACAATGTACACAATTAAAACTTTGAAAAGTCATTTGCCCAATATGAGGTTTATTATTTGTGCATACTCAAGAGACACGAAGCTGAAGCTCCAATACTTTGGGCACCTGATGTGAAGAGTGGACTCACTAGAAAAGACCCTGATGCTGGGAGAGATTGAGGGCAGGAGGAGAAGGGACAACAGAGGATGAGGTAGTTGGATGGACTCAATGGACTCAATGGACATGAGTTTGAGCAAACTATGGGAGACGGTGAAGGACAGAGAAGCTTGGTGTGCTGCAGTCTGTGGGGTCACAAAGAGTTGTACACAACTTAGCAACTGAACAACAACAACTCAAGAGGAAGGCTTTGCTTTTGTTGTTGAAGATACACTTCTGTCTACCTCTTCTCCAGACTTCTTTAAATATATCTTTCTTATAGTATGCATCATGTTACAGTATCATTTACCTGCCTCGCTCACCAAACCAGACCATAAATTTCCTGGAAGCAGAAACAGGTTTTTTCACTCATGTGTCCCCATAAGTTAGCACAATGAATTATGAGAATCAGATCAGCAATAACTATTTGGGAGATGAATGGATGGATGAAAGGAGGGGTGTATATAGTATGAACTAATGGTAGCATATAATGATTAAAATATAAAATATATCACATACATATATTGATGGAGCAGGAATGGCAACCCACTCCAGTATTCTTACCTCGAGGAGTCCCATGGACAGACCAGTCCATGGGGTCACAAAGAGTCAGACGCAACTGAGTGACTAAGTACATATGTACCATTAGGTTGCACACCTGAGAATAATATAATGCTATATGTCATTAAATCTCAATTTTAAAAAATTAAACTATGGAAAATTGTCTAAATTGCCTCAATAAATATGGAAAATTGTTAAAATACTTAATTGCTTCAACTTTTAAAAAGGCTTTATGTTCTTTAGTCTGTACAGAGCTCTTGGGAGGCACTGCGGGGTCTTCATTTTCCATATAAAGACACTTAACTTCCCTTAAGGAAGTTAAGGGATCCGGACATGTAGAAGGAAGGAGAAAGAAGTGATGGGCTTCAACATCCTATCTTTAAACTATGAAAAAAAACCATTAAGTATGAAGATATTGGTAAAATAATGTGTGTGGTTTTTTTTTTACATTTTTTGTAACAGAAAAATTGAACAGTTTTCACTCTAAGTCGGATTTTTGAAGGGAAGGATCATTTTTTTAGATCTAAAACTACTTGCCTCTGTTAAGAGCCACACCTCCCACCGTCTATGTTTTTATGAGGAGAATACGGCATGTCATTCTGGCTGCCCTTTTATAGCATGCTTCCAGGAACACCTCTGCTGTGAAACACATTTCTTTCCTTCTCAAATTCATTAAAACTTCCACCCTCTCTGCAGTATCCCAGAGTACAGTTTATACCACCTTAAAGTAGGGACTCACTCGTGGGACCTGGGAGGCAGATGCAGTATAGCAGGAAATCTTAGACGGAAATTCTTGTGGAATTCAGCCTCAAGGCAACAGCGGTCAGTCTAGCAAGGTTACATGGTTCCCAGGGGTTGTTCACCTCTGGTACTGCCTAGCTTCATTCTCACACACAATTCGTGGTATAAAGCTACATGACCCAAAAGTGCCTTGGTATGATAATGACATTTGAATAGACACACTTCTAACTGATTAATTAAAAACAACAATAAACCATTCTTTGTGAGTTGAGAGCTTCAAGAAAACAAAAGACAAATTTTAGGTCTCCAAAGACTACATTGGGGTGCTCCTGAAGCAGTGGTTTAACTCTACATATGAAACAGAAGCTTCCTATGTCTCAAAAGAATAAGCAATATAAGTCCTAATACCTCTACCTTTTATTTTGCTCTCTTATTCTATTTACAACCTGCCCTTGGTTTCTGTAAACATTACTAAAAGGATAATCAGAGCTACAGTTTATTTATTATGACCAGACATTGCCTAAAGCTCTAGTTCCAAAAAAATGGAACCAGGTAATTCCATATGCTTAAGATTTCCTTTACTGCCATCTTCAACAAATAGAAAAATCTCAGACAGTAAAGTGTTTTTCCAGTGTCTGATACAAATTGAAGAGTTTCCAATCAGACATAAACATTTTGGAAGCCAGAGGGTAACAGACTGTATCCATCCATTAATGTGTAGCCTGTACAAACATTTCCTCCAAACCAACAGTCATCTGGGAGTTGTGTTGAGGAAATATGTTATGTTTTGGGCATCAATTACCCCCTGATAAACACTTTCTTGTTGTTGTTTTCAGCTGGATATAAAAATTTTAGAGCAATGTACTATCAAAAATAAATTCAGGCAACAACAGAATTTAAAAGCAATATTTTACTTACATGCTAAAGTAAAACAGAGTACTGAGTACCATTCTCTATAATTAAAGACAAAAAACCCTTTTTATCTGGGTAAGACAGTGTATTAGGAGAATGAGGTAATGACATGTGTTGTATGTTCAGCCAGCTTACTTTGTTTCCCTCCTGGAAACACAGTAAGACTGTAATAGGAAGGAACCAATCCGACTCGACATTAGAGCTGTTCCTTTCTAATCTCTGTGTTTTACTGCTTGTGTTTAGTCATGCTGGCTCTCAACCTTTTGTAAAGGAATGTTGCCTATAGCCTCAAATACACAGGGTAGCCTATTCTCAAGGCTCTGACCTTTAAGTACAAAGAGATAGAAAAATTTACAAAACAGAGAATAACATTTGTTTTATTAGAGATGTACAGGAACAGTAGGACCTGACCTATGTGGACAGCTGCATGAACAAAGGATTCCAACACCAAGAAGTCTGCAACAACTAACCACACCACTCCCTAGTCTTGTCTTTAAAAAGGCTTTCCTGAAACCATTTGAGGAGTTCAAGGATTGGGGGTCATAAACCACCTGTCTCCTTGCATGGCCCTGCAATAAACCTTTCTCTTCTCCAGACTGGTATTTCGTTATTATTTGTCTTCACTGAGAATTGGGCACATGAACTTCTGTTCAGTAACAAGGCTAAATTTCCCAGCCTCCTTTGCACTTAAATTTAAGTACGGCCATGTGATCAAGTTCTGGCCAATGAAATGTAAACAAATTCTGGCCAATGAAATGTAAACAAAGGTGGCTGAAGCCAGCTGGCAATATCTTTTCTTATTTTATGGCAACTTTGGAGGCCACATGTTGACCATGATGGACAAGGTCTGGGTTCCCGATCTCTAAACAACACCAAAACAGTTTCCCTCCCACCTCCCTGACTCTGACCATAATGGTCTATGATGTAACCAAATAATAAATTGTTATATTAAATTGCTAATAGTTTAGCTGTTGTTTGTTACAATAGTTAGCAGCTTCTGACTAATGCAGACTTCAGTTATCTGGGTGATTGACACACCATGTTTATATAAACCTAGTCTAAATGAAACAAAGCAGAGCTTTCTTATTCCTTGAGAGAAATCATCTTGCCTTGGTTCTAACTTAAAAAAAAAATAAAAATTTTCCCTATGTTCTTATTGCAGTTATTCCTGTATTTCTTAACAAAGGCAAAAAGAAAGTGTAAAACTGAGATAAATACAAAAATAAGAGACCAACATTAACCCATCTTTATACTTGGTTCAAATTTAATCAAAAGATAAATGGCTATATTAAGTCAGTATTTTTGAACCATATTTTTCTGATTATAAAAGGAATACAGTTTATTATAGAAAACAGAAAAAAATCTAAAAAATCAGAAAAAATAAACATCACTCATTATTGTACCACCCATTGGTAACTACTATTCACAGGTTTAAATAAACCATTTTAGTCTTTTCTCTATGTATATGGGTGGGTGGGCAAATACATACTTAATCTCATAAATCTGCAATCATACAGTTTCAATGATGCCTTTTAAATATTTTTCAATATGTTAAGAACATTTTCAAAACAACGTTTCTTCTACAACATCCTTTTTAAAGCTGCATGTGAATACTCTTCACAAAATTTCATTTTGATGAATATATTATTTCAGTTATTATTAGCAGAAGCAATACTAAAGTGGATCAATCTATAGAGAATCTTGCTTCCTCTCTAATTACATCTTTTTGATGAGTTTTTCAAGCTGAAGTTTCTGACACAAATTGCCAAATTATCCTCCAAAAAGGTTGTACCAATTTATGTTCCTACCAGGCTTGTCATGTTCTTCACATCGATCTCTTGACAGATCTATTCTTAAATATTATACATATCTATTTGTGTCTCTTTATAATTATACTTTCCCACCTGATTCTTGCTGGCATATAAAAAAAGTTATAAATCACTTTTTTTCATTTACATTCTCAGGAATGCCATGGACGTTGGGTTCCACATAGGGTAGTGTCTCTAAGCTTAGATGATGGGAATGACTAAACGAATAATCCTCATGAAATTATTACAGCCATTCACTGAGATAATATATAGAAAGCATTCAGCACAATATCAAAGTTCCTAATAAGTGATTAATAAAAATTATGCACTGACAGAGCACCCTAATACACTTCCAGAAATCCACATGTATAGATCAATGGCACTGACATAAATTAAAGCTTGCTCACACTCATGATGGCAATGTATGTGTGTGTGCTTAGTTGCTCAGTCATGTCCAACTTTTAACTCAATGGAACATAGTCTGCCAGGTTACTCTGCCCATGAGAATTTTCAGGCAAGAATACTAGAGTAGGTTACCATTTCCTTCTCCAGGGGATCTTTTCGACCCAGGGATCAACCCCGAGTCTCTTATGTCTCCTGCACTGCAGGCAGACACTGAGCAAACATTTATTTAGCACAAATTACCACCGAATTATTCCAAAATCACTGCAGATGGTGACTGCAGCCATGAAATTAAAAGACGCTGACTCTTTGGAAGGAAAGTTATGACCAACCTAGACAGCATATTAAAAAGCAGAGACATCACTGTGTCAACAAACGTCTGTCTAGTCAAGGCTCTGGTGTTTTCAGTGGTCATGTATGGATGTGAGAGTTGGACTATAAAGAAAGCTGAGTGCCGAAGAATTGATGCTTTTAAACTGTGGTGTTGGAGAAGACTCTTGAGAGTCCCTTGGACTGCAAGCAGATCCAACCAGTCCATCCTAAGAGATGGACAGGGAGGCCTGGCATGCTGCAGTTCATGGGGTTGCAAAGAGTCAGACACGACTGAGCGACTGAACTGAACTAAACTGAATTATTTCTACCTGACATCTCATCTTTACAGTTGTTTTCCTCTCTTATAGTGAGTATGTTAATTGAAAGTCTTCTGAAATCCAACATAATCAACAAAACACTATGTGATCTATTTAAGACTGGTTCTTTCCTCCTTATTTGACCATGAGTTAGGAAGATGAAACTAGTAGATTTCTGACTTCTACAGTATTTATCTCCTGGAATAGCTAACTGCTACAATTGTTCAGCTTGTGTATTATACAAGGGCATCAAATCTAAGGAGCTATAATTCACATCTCAGGCATCTTTTTTATTGCAACTTCATTACCTTCAGAGATGAGTGCTTATAAAAAAAAATTCCCCCAAAATGGCATTGATATTTCTTTCTTCTGATGAACTTAATACTTAGAATAATTTTCTGACAACTAGAAGTAAAATGTCTCAGGAAGAGTTATCTAATTAAAACACACATGAAGTCATCACACAGTAGTAGCCTCGTCCTCAGAGGCCACAGTAGTTCGCAAAAGTGAATATCCAAATTACTGTACAAAACTGCATGTAATTGTGACTGTGGACACTGGTTCCTAAGAGAAAAAAAAGTTCAATTAAAACTTGTTTCCATCATCTCTTAGAAACATGTAGGCTTCCCTGATGGCTCAGTAGTAAAGAATCCACCTGTAGGAGACGCAGGAGATGTGGGTTCAATCCCTTGGTTGGGAAGATCCCCTGGAGGAGGGCGTGGAAATCCACCCCAGTATTCTTGCCTGCAAAATCCCACGACGGAGAAGTGTGGTGGGCTACAGTCCGTAGGGTCTCAAAGAGCCGAACGCAGCTGAACTCACTGGGCACACAGGCACATGTAGAAACCTGTATGAGTCGTCCATCCTTCTGCTTCTCCAAGCAACCAATGAAAAGTTTGGACCATATGTTTAGCATAAAAAGTAACCTTTCTTTCTTTGTCTCTCACTTTTATAAATGGTGTAAATATCTTTTACTCCATTTTCCGTTTTATCATCATCTCATTTTTTTCCTCATGATTGAGTTGTTAGATGTGGTTGTGAACTCTCATTCTATGGAACACTACACAGGCCTCAAGACTTCATGAAAACAAGCCGTCAGTAAGTTCAGTTCAGTTCAGTCGCTCAGTCGTGTCCGACTCTGCGACCCCATGAATCGCAGCACACCAGGCCTCCCTGTCCATCACCACCTCGCGGAGTTCACTCAGACTCACGGCCATCGAGTCAGTGATGCCATCCAGCCATCTCATCCTCGGTCGTCCCCTTCTCCTCCTGCCCCCAATCCCTCCCAGCATCAAAGTCTTTTCCAATGAGTCAACTCTTCGCATGAGGTGGCCAAAGTACTGGAGTTTCAGCTTCAGCATCATTCCTTCCAAAGAAAACCCAGGGTTGATCTCCTTCAGAATGGACTGGTTGGAACTCCTTGCAGTCCAAGGGACTCTCAAGAGTTTTCTCCAACACCACAGTTCAAAAGCATCAATTCTTTGGCACTCAGCCTTCTTCACAGTCCAACTCTCACATCCATACATGACCACAGGAAAAACCATAGCCTTGACTAGACGGACCTTAGTCGGCAAAGTAATGTCTCTGCTTTTTAATATGCTGTCTAGTTTGGTCATAACTTTTCTTCCAAGTAATAAGCGTCTTTTAATTTCATGGCTGCAGTCACCATCTGCAGTGATTTTGGAGCCCAAAAAAATAAAGTCTGACACTGTTTCTACTGTTTCTCCATCTATTTCCCAAGAAGTGATGGGACCGGATGCCATGATCTTCGTTTTCTGAATGTTGAGCTTTAAGCCAACTTTTTCACTCTCCACTTCCACTTTCATCAAGAGGTTTTTTAGTTCCTCTTCACTTTCTGCCATAAGGGTGGTTGGACCCAACTAAAAATTTCATTCAGTGCTCAGCTGTTCAAGAAATATTGGCACTCTGGTATATATTGTCATTTTTTAAGGAAAAAAAAAATCTTCTACAACTACATTTAGAAAGTAAGTTTTAGCTTTTGTATTTGTGTGTGAGAAGAACACAACTCTGGGAATAAAATGAAATCAGTGCAGTATCTTATGGGTGTTTCTATTGCTTGTATTTTCCAAATTTTTTTTTTTTTTTTTTGGCCACACCACACAGCTTGTGGGATCTTAGTTCCCTAACCAGGGATTGAACCGTGGCCACCACAGTGAATGTGCCAAGTCCTAGCCACTGGGCCACCAAAAAATTCCTCTATTCTCCAACTTTAATTAACATATATACAGTCCTCTAAAAAAGTCACCAGAATAATGTGTGACTTACTCAAAAAACAAAGTAGAAAACCATAATTAAAACTGTAATCACATCTAAAATAGAGATGGTAAGAAGCATTGCCCTGGGCTGGCTAAAGTACAGCCCATAGCAGTCTAGTCATTGTGAACGTTGCTTTCATCACTGCTATTTTATCAAGTTTGGCATTTAACTTTGGGCTTCCACTGTGGCTCAGATGGTAAAGAATCTGCTTGCAATGCAACACAGGTTTAATCTCTGGGTCAGGAAGATCCCCTGCAGAAGGTAATAGCTAGCTACCCACTCCAGTATTCTTGCCTGGAGAATTTCATGACAGAGAAGCCTGGCAGGCTACAGTCTGTGAGATCACAAAGAGTCGGACCTCACTGAGTGCATAACACTTTCACTTTCTTTTGGTATTTTATCAGCATTTAGTAAATGAAATGAAGTTTTCCTTTAATCCTGTCTTTCAGTGAGGATTGATGAAAAAATAACCAAGATTTTAAATTAAGCTGATCCAAAATAACTCAACTTCTGTAAACAGGTCAGGTACCTGTATTTTTTCTGTAGCTGCCTGTCCAATGTTGTTCAGATAACTAAGAGTTCAGAAATTGGCCTAAAAATATTTCAGGTGGTCAGTTCTATGGTAATAAAGAACCCAAAGAAAAGAAGAAGGCCCTGCCCCACCCGTTTTCTCAGTTCATAAAAATGAGAACTTAGAACAACTTTAAATGGAAAATAATCCATAAAAATGTTGAATCACTTGGTGGAAACTTGAAGCTAATATAATATTATAAATCAACTACCAGTTCAGTTAGGTTCAGTTCAGTCACTCAGTTGTGTCCGACTCTTTGCAACCCCATGAATCGCAGCACGCCAGGCCTCCCTGTCCATCACCAACTCCCAGAGTTCACTCAGACTCACGTCCATCGAGTCAGTGATGCCATCCAGCCATCTCATTCTCTGTCTTCCCCTTCTCCTCCTGCCCCCAATCCCTCCCAGCATCAGAGTCTTTTCCAATGAGTCAACTCGTCGCATGAGGTGGCCAAAGTACTGGAGCTTCAGCTTCAGCATCATTCCCTCCAAAGAAATCCCAGGGCTGATCTCCTTCAGAATGGACTGGTTGGATCAACTATACTTTGATTTAAAAAAAAAACAGAACAATAGTTCAGGCAGAAGAATATTTTTTTTTAAATCTCAGGTGAAAAAAATGAGGAGTTAGAAGTTCAAAGCCATTTGTATCTGCCTGAAATTACATGATATCCAAATGCCCTTTTTCTCTTTGACATTAATATACTTAAACAAAGAGTTTGATTCTTTTCCTCTCAAAACAGAGGCTAGTTTCACAGGACAACTAACTCAGCTACATCACCTTGAAGATGTCCATAAATATGAACTATTGAGGCATATTTTCTTACATCTATAGATATTAGTAGGGAACCTAGATTTTTGTTGATCTATATATGTCTCTCCATTTTCTGGATTGAAGAATCAGGAATCTGAACTCCAGTATCACTAAAACTCAAGGAAAATCTTTCTGATTTCCATCCTGTAAACTCAAGAGCAATGCATCCATGCTTTATTTATCCCTGGAGAGAATTAATTTATGTTTTATTTCGTCTCCCTGTATTTGCTTTGGAGCTTTTCACATATGTTGCTGAAACTGACTAGAACTTGGCAGTGAGAAGACTATAATGTGATGTATATCCCTTCAGCCTCCCTTGGCCAACGTGGCGAGGCTGTCAATGGAGGTCAAAGGATAGCTTCATCTCCCATGCAAGGGGCAGAAGACGGATGAGAAACAAAGCCACGGTATGACATTTTTGACCAGAACACTACAGCGAAGTCAGCACACTTGTTCCAGGTGAGTAGTGTGCTTCATACTATCATCTTTCTTAGGAAAAAGCTAAAGAGGAAGGGGGGTTAGGGCAAGAAGAGGGGTGGAAGACGAGTACAAATTCAGGATTTGCTACCGTCCCTTTCTTGCTCCCTATGAAAAAGAAAATGGTTTGTTAGAGTGGTAGTTCAGAAAGTAAATCCAAATGGTAGCCTGAGATACATATGCTGAGACATGCTGTTATACAAAGAAAATGTTTCTGACTTTGACCAATGACTTTTAATAAAATTCTCCCCAAACTAGGTTATTTCCATGTCTTGGCCATTGTGAATGTAACAACAAACGTGGGAATGTAAATATATCCTCAAGATTCTGACTTTGACTCTTTTGTATAATTACTCAAAGTGGGATTGCTGAATGTATGGTAATTCTATTTTTACTTTTTTTAGAAACTTCCATACTGTTTTCCATAGCAAGCTGCACTACTTCATATCTCAACAACAGTGGGCCAGGTTCATATTTTTAAAATAATAGCCATTCTAAACATGTAAAGTAGTAATTCATCATGGTTTTAACTTGCATTTCCTGAATATATAAAGAAAATGTGATATGTGTATGTATACTATATATGAGCTTCCCAGGCAGTGCTAGTGTAAAGAACCTGCCTGCCAATGCAAGAGATAAACTGGAATATTATTTAGCCTTAAAAAAGAAGGAAACCCTATGATACGTGTTAACATGGATGAACCTTAGGACATCATGCTAAATAAAATAAGCCAGCCAGAAAAAGATAAACATTGTATGCTGCTGCTGCTGCAGTCATGTCCAACTCTGTGCGACCCCATAGACTGCAGCCCACCAGGCTCCCCCATCCCTGGGATTCTCCAGGCAAGAACACTGGAGTGAGTTGCCATTTCCTTCTCCAATGCATGAAAGTGAAAAGTGAAGTCACTCAGTCGTGTCCAACCCCATGGACTGCAGCCTTCCAGGCTCCTCCATCCATGGGATTTTCCAGGCAAGAGTACTGGAGTGGGGTGCCATTGCCTTCTCCAAACACTGTGTGATTACAGTTAAATGAGGTATCTGTAAGAGTCAAACAGATAGAAGCAGAGAGTGCAATGGTGTTACCAGGGCGTAGAAGGAAGAGAATATGGAGACTTGCTATTCAAAGGATATAAGCTTTCAGTTATGTAAGATGGTTAAGTCCCAAAGATCTGCTATACAACACAGTTCCTATAATTAACAGTGCTGTCTAGTGTACTTAAAAATTTGTTAAGAGGTTAGAGCTCATATTAAGTGTTCTTCACGAGCGCTCAGTTGTGTCCAAGTCACCGCAACCCCATGGAATGCAGCCCACCAGGCTCCTCTGTCCGTGGGATTTTTCTGGCAAGAATACTAGAATGGGTTGCCATTTCCTCCTCCAGGGGATCTTCCTGATCCAGGGATCGAACCCGTATCATCTGTGTCTCCTTGCATTGGAAGGTGGATTCTTGTACCACTGAGCCACCAGGGAAGCCCTAAGTGTTCTTACCACAATGAAAAAGAAAGGTCTCCCCAAACTTAAAAAAACAATTCACTGAGAAACAGATAAGGATTAAAACTTACACATTTAAAAATAACTATTCACATATTCAATATCTCTCCTTTCCATAAATTTCTTGAGGATGGTAATTGTATTTCATAACCACTAATCTACCTCAGAAACAATCATAAGGTACTGATGAGCTGTAAATCTGACTTACTCTTATTGATGATGATAGGGAAATGATGATGAATCAGCCAACATGAAAGAAGTATTTTGTATTTTCATTTCCACCACGAGAACTTAACATGAGTGTTAAAAAGAGCTGCTTTTAAACTCAAGGACCATATTTAATTTGTGGATTTGTAGTAAAAGAATTTAAAATGGCAGGTGAGGAGTGCTAGGTCCGAGATTTTCCAGGGAGCACAATTAATGACAAGTTGCTCCTACTGCATTCAGGATTTATCATGTGGAACATTGGCTCGGAGGCCATTTCATGAGCTTTCTCCTAGCTGAAAAACATTCATTTCATCTTCTGTTTCAAATGCTTTTAAACAAGTGTTTTCCTTGGCCAACCCCTCATGAAGAGCAGTGCCCTACAGCACGGTGACCTATGGTTCTACTTCTGTAACCAGAGCTTTAAGCAAGGAGCCTTCTCAGCACACAGATGAGCTCTTTCAGGGCAAATCGAAGAAGATGACATTTTTCACTGGGTAGGAGCGTTTCGTCCTTCATAAGAAAGATTATCAGTCAAACTGTCTGAGATAGACACTACATATCAGAAAAAAATTATTGTTTCGAAAAGCTTGAGTAAGATTTTACAAGAATGCAGAAACAAAAGCCCTTGCTGCTGTATTCTAAACATGTAACCATATTTTCTGCTTCTCGAATTACAAAGTCTAGTGAAAACCTTGGCATCAATATCTCACTGCATTTTAAGGATCAGGAAGTGGGGTCAAGGAAGGACTTTAGTCCCATCAGATACGAGAAGAGAAAACTGAAGAAGAAAAATATCTCCGTCTTCCCCCAGTCCGCTTGCAAACCAACCCCTTACTTAAAGAACATCTGTAAAGATGATTTAGTCTCACAGAAATGTAGACCTAGAAAGTGTCAGCCTTACTTTATTTTCAGTCTTATTTTAGGAATAAGAAACCTTGAGGTTCAATGAAGTTAGACTCCATGTTCAAGATCAATTAAAGAAACGAGGGATCTTAGATCTGACTTTCTGCTCGTTCTCTCTACACAATATTGGCAAAAATTTTAACACAGTAAAAAGTATAACCTGAAGGATCACAGAGACACACATTATGGACATTCAAGGACTGTGAAAATAGCCATTGCATACCGATTTCCTACTCGGTGCAGGAAAATGAAGCAGAGTTAAGATTGTGACAGGGAAGAGAACCAAGGAAATAAAGAATGACCAAAGCATAGAAGAAACCTGAGGACAGGACTCAAAACAGCCTGTAGGTTCGGGAGTGAATACTTAATGCATCAAAGAAGGACTGAAGGTAGACTGCTGGGTGCAGTTTTGTATTCTTAGAGAAGACTTCTCAGAGACAAGATGGATATTCTAGGAAGATGGGAACATCAGGCGGTCAAACAGCAGGGCACTATCCTGGGGAAAGGTTAATTAGGCTACTGCTAATAGGTAGCATGAGCCATACTACCTATTTTTTTCTTTCTTTCCTTTTTTTTTTAAGTATGGTTAATAGGTCTTGCACAGAGGATGAGAATGAGAGTCAGTGATGCCATCCAAACACTTCATCCTCTGTTGTCCCCTTTTCCTTCTGCCTTCAATCTTTCCCAGCATTAGGGTCTTTCCAAATGAGTCAGTTCTTCACATCAGGTGGCCAAAGCATTGGAGTTTCAGCTTCAGCATTAGTTCTTCCAATGAATATTCAGGACTGATTTCCTTTAGGATAGACTGGTTGGCTCTCCTGCAGTCCAAGGGACTCTCAAGAGACTTCTCCAACACCACAGTTCAAAAGCATCAGTTCTTCAGTGCTCATCTTTCTTTATAGTCCAACTCTCACATCCATACATGACTACTGGAAAAACCATAGCTTTGACTAGACGAATTTTTGTTTAAAAGCAAAATAATGTCTCTGCTTTTTAATATGCTGTCTACGTTTCTCATAACTTTTCTTCCAAGGGGCAAGCATCTTTTAATCTCATGGCTGCAGTCACCATCTGCAGTGATTTTGGAGCCCCCCCAAAATATAGTCTTTCACTGTTTCCCCATCTATTTGCCATGAAGTGATGGAACCAGATGCCATGATCTTAGATTTCTGTAAGTCAGCTTTTTCACTCTCATCTTTCACTTTCATCAAGAGGCTCTTTAGTTCTTCACTTTCTCCCGGAAGAGTGGTGTCATCTGCATATCTGAGGTTATTGATATTTCTCCAGGAAATCTTGATTCCAGCTTGTGCTTCATCCATTCCAACATTTTGCATGATGTACTCTGTATATAAGTAAATAAAGCATGTAAATAAGCATAGTAACAATATACAGCCTTGAGTTAATTCTTTTCCAATTTGGAACCAATCTATTGTTCCATGTCCACTTCTAACTGTTGCTTCTTGATCTGCATACAGATTTCTCAGGAGGAGGTCAGGTGGTTTGGTATTCCCACCTCTTGAAGAATTTTCCACAGGTTGTTGTGATCCACATGGTCAAAGGCTTTGGCGTAGTCAATGAAGCAAAAGTAGCTGTTTTTCTGGAATTCTCTTGCTTTTTCAATGATCCAACGGATGTTGGCAATTTGATCTCTGGTTCCTCTGCCTTTTCTAAATTCAGCTTGAACATCTGGAAGTTCATGGTCCATGTACTGTTGAAGCCTGGCCTGGAGAATTTTGAGCATTACTTTGCTAGCGTGTCAGATAAGTGCAATTATGCGGTAGGTAGTTTAAGCATTATTGGCATTGCCATTCTTTGGGATTGGAATGAAAATTGACCTTTTCCAGTCCTGTGGCCACTGATGAGTTTTCCAAATTTGCTGGCATATTGAGTGCAGCACTTTCACAGCATCATCTTTTAGCATTTGAAATAGCTCAACTGGAATTCCATCACCTCCACTAGCTTTGTTCATAGTGATGCTTCCTAAGGCTCACTTGACTTTGCATTCCAAGATGTCTGGCTCTAAGTGAGTGATCACACCATCGTGATTATCTGGGTCATGAAGATATTTTTTGTATAGTTCTTCTGTGTATTCTTACCACCTCTTCTTACTATCTTCTGCTTCTGTTAGGTCCATACCATATATTTCCTTTATTGAGTCCATCTTTGCATGAAATGTTCCCTTGGTATCTCTAATTTTCTTGAAGAGATTTCTAGTATTTCCCATTCTATTATTTTCCTCTATTTCCTTGCATTGATTGCTGAGGAAGGCTTTCTTATCTCCTCTTGCTGTTCTTTGGAACTCTGCATTCAAATCTTTCCTTTTCTCTTTTGCCTTTTCATTTCTCTTCTTTACATAGCTATTTGTAAGGCCTCCTCAGACAGCCTTTTTGCCTTTTTGCATTTCTTTTTCTTGGGGATGATCTTGATCACTGCCTCCTGTACAATGCCACAAACCTCCATCCATAGTTCTTCAGGCACTCTATCAGATCTAATCCCTTGAATCTATTTGTCACTTCTACTGTATAATCGTAAGGGATTTGATTTAGGTCATACCTGAATGGTTTAGTGGTTTTCCCTACTTTCTTCAATTTCAGTCTGAATTTGGCAATAAGGATTTCATGATCTGAGCTACAGGCAGCTCCCAGTCTTGTTTTTGCTGACTGTATAGAGCTTCTCCATCTTTGGCTGCAAAGAATATAACCAATCTGATTTCGGTGTTGACCATCTGGTGATGTCCATGTGTAGAGTCTTCTCTTATGTTGTTGGAAGAGGGTGTTTTCTATGACCAGTGTGTTCTCTTGGCAAAACTCTATTAGCCTTTGCCCTGTTTCATTCTGTACTCCAAGGCCAAATTTGCCTGTTACTCCAAGTATTTCTTGACTTCCTACTTTTGCATTCCAGTCCCCTGTAATGAAAAGGACATTTGGGGGCGGAGGGCATGGTATTAGTTCTATAAGGTCTTGTAGGTCGTCATAGAACCATTCAACTTCAGATTCTTCAGCATTACTGGTCAGGGCATAGACTTGGATTACTGTGATATTGAATAGTTTGCCTTGGAAACAAACAGAGATCATTCTCTCATTTTTGAGACTGCATCCAAGTACTGCATTTTGGACTCTTTAGTTGACTATGATGGCTACTCCATTTCTTCTAAGGGATTCTTGCCCACAGTAGTAGATATAATGGTCATCTGCATTAAATTCATGCATTCCCATCCATTTTAGTTCACTGATTCCTAAAATGTCGATGTTCACTCTTGCCATCTCCTGTTTGACCACTTCCAATTGGCCTTGATTCATGGACCTAACATCAGAACAAGACCCAGTTTCCCCCTCAGTCAGTTTCTCCCATCAGGAAGCTTCCATAAGCCTTTTATCCTTCTCCATCAGAGGGCAGACAGACTGAAAACCACAGTCACAGAAAACTAACCAATCTGATCACACAGACCACAGCCTTGTCTAACTCAGTGAAACTATGAGCCATGCCATATGGGGCCACCCAAGACGGACAGGCCATTATGAAGAGTTCTGACAACGTGTGATCCACTGGAGAAGGGAATGGCAGGCCACGTCAGTATTCTTACTTTGAAAACCCCAGGAACAGTATGAAAAGGCAAAAAGATAGGACACTGAAAGAGGAACTCCCCAGGTCGGTAGGTGCCCAATATGCTACTGGAGATCAGTGGAGAACTGACTCCAGAAAGAACGAAGAGATGGAGCCAAAGCAAAAACACCACCCAGTTGTGGATGTGACTGGTGACGGAAGGTCTATATGGAGCCATTTAATTCCATACGGGAAGGACAGACCTAGGAAGTCAGAATGGTAGAACATACAGATAATCAGTCTTAAAGGAGTATATGATTTATGGAGAATACAACAGCCAGCTGGAAGCAGTGACATTTTTTGCAAATGACCCTGTCTCAGTAAGTGTTCCCTCGTGTTCTCAGTCATGTGAAGCTACTACCATTCTAGACTCCATTCTAGGGGCCAATTTCTAGCACATGAAAGGCATGAAAAATAGTAAAGGAATAAATCAGTCCTGCACTTCTGTTTGATGCCAAAAATTTTAACCCAAGGAAGGAAGTGAACACTCATATGATAAAATGAACAGCTTTATTCAAAGCAATCAAAGGACATGCTGAATCCTTCCAATAGTGTCCTTAGTAAAATGAAAGACTGCTCAAGACCTACGGAATGGTCCTGAGACTTTCACAGACTGAGTGTTAGTAGATGTTTAGTGCTATTATACACAATAGTAGAAATGTAAGCCCACTGAGAGAAGTAGGAGCAGAGTATACCACAGGACTAAGCAGCAAGCCTATTTCCTTCAAACAGATAATCTACACGAAACAAGACCTTACATTTCAGATCAGTAAGTACATTAAGTTTTTTGGAGTTCTTATGAAAGCTAATTGAAATGGTGAATGGAAGCAAATACATAGACTTCTCAGGCCTTTGCAGGCCAATGCATGCATGGTAAGTCACCTTAGTCATGTCCGACCCTTTGCGACCATATAGAATGTAGCCTGCCAGGCTCCTCTGTCCATGGGGATTCTCCAAGCAAGAACACTGGAGTGGGTTGCCATGCCTTCCTCCAGGGGATCTTCCTGACCCAGGGGTTGAACCCGTGTCTCCTGCAGCTCTTTGTATTGCAGCCAGATTCTTTACCACTGAGCCACCAGGGAAGCCCTTACAGGCCAATACTTTGATGCAAACTATCCAGAAAATTGAGATACGAGATTGCTTGCTGAGTTGTATACCTCCCTTTAATCATTTCAAGTAATGCCTAAATTCAGGAGAAAACCTTGCATACATAACATTTTTAACTATCAGGTGATACACATATATATCATAAAAAATTCTGTTCTTTTAAGGTCGACTATAGCAAAATACCTTCAATTATTATGTAAGTAATCTAAAACTTCACATTTTATATATGAAGTCTTTTTTTCAGGGAGTTAACCTCCCATTCCAGGCACTGCGACCAATGCATTATTCATCTGACTGATGATGTAATGTGTGTTCCAAAATAAATGCAGATAGTCTGACCCAGTCTGCTGCAGTTCAAGGTGGTCTTGGGGGAAAGTCTGTTGACGTCAAATTCATTCACATAGCAAAGACTCAAAACTGACATGGATGCAGTGATATGAAACCCAGGGGTCCTTCTGGAAGTCATCCTGGAATTGTAACTATCTATCTGAAAGAAATGCTGTGACAGTGTCAGAGCAAATAAAAACCTTCCAGTTAGCAAAGAAAACTTAACTCTTTCTGATAATATAGGGCAATATAAAAATCTCCCAGACATGGTCATGCATCAGTTACCTAGGGTTGATTAGCAAGTACATTTTTGTGGTCAAGAGAGATTGGGCTAAACTGTAACCCAATATTAGAGGGGAGACAGCAAGAGTTCTGTTATAGCTCTGTGATCTGATAATTTGCCCCTTTCCTATCTTTTTTTTTTTCAGGTAAAACCAAAGAAACTCTAAAGGTAAACTGAAATTCCAAACCATGTGAGTCCTTATAGATTGGAGTTCTTCCCTTAAGAGATGAGACAGTTATCTTTCCAAAGAGAAACCTCAGACTCATTCTTGTTGGATTTTATACATACAACTCAACTACCTCTAAAGATCTTTTCTCAAATGGACCAGTGTTTTAATGGTTTTCCTGAAAAACCTTGATTTACTTGCAACAAACTTTTGAGTAGTCAATAGCTGAATTTGGTTCTTCTTAAAAACATCACAGGAAATTTCCTCATGTATTTTTTTTTCATCATGTAAAAGTTGATATCCAATAATATAGCTAAAACAACAGGAAACTAAATAAAGCACTCTATGAGCTATGTACCAATGTTCTGATAATCCCAAACCTCATTTATTTATTATTGATTCTGGAGTGACACAACACATTGAAGTGGCTTACCACTGTGACGAGCTATGACTTGGGACTCTTTGCTACAGTGCTGCAATGCTGGTACCTGGATAATTTCTCCTCCAGTAACAGAATACAAATTCTAAGGGACTAAAAATAACTGAAACTGAAGGTCGCTCAGCCATGTCTGATTCTTTGCTACTCCATGAATGCAGTTCATGACTCCAAGGAAAAGACTCTGATGCTGGGAAAGATTGAAGGCAGGAGGAGAAGGGGACGACAGAGGATGAGATGGTTGGATGGCATCACTGACTCGATAGACATGAGTTTGGGTAAGTTCTAGGAGTTGGTGAAGGATAGGGAAGCCTGGTGTGCTGCAGTCCATGGGATCACAAGGAGTCAGACACGATTGAGCAACTGAACCGAACTGAACTGGACTGCAGCTTGCCAGGCTCCTCTGTCCATGGAATTTTCCAGGCAAGAATACTAGAGCGGGTAGTCATTCCCTTCTCCTGGGGATCTTTGTGATCCAGGGATTGAATCTGGGTCTCCTGCATTGAAGGCAGATTCTTTATCACTAGCACCATCTGGGACTCAATGGACATGAGTCTGAACAAACTCTGGGAGATAAAGAAGGACAGGGAAGCTTGGCGTGCCTCAGTCCATGGGATTGCAAAGAGTTGGACATGACTTAGAGACTGAACAAGAACAAAAATAACTTCTTGCATATACAATTGGGGCAAATTCTGGATAAGATACCAAAAGTGCAAAACTCAACTGTCACTTCTGGAGAGGCAGGAGCAAAAACAGCGTATAGTGTGCATGTCCCCTGCCCATGATGTCACCAAAGTGGTGGGCAAACCACCTAAGCCATCTTTCCAACCCAACCCTGGACACACCCCACCCCCACCCCATATCAGGAACCAGATTACCTTCCCTCTGAGAGCAAGCACGGGAACCTGTTATTCGTTTTTGCTCCTTCCTTCAACCTTAGGGCCCCCAGGAAAGCCTTGCCTGAGTTTTCAGACTGGCCTGTTACAATTTCTATTGATTAGGAAAGGCCCAGAAGCCTGGTCAGTATTACCACCAGTGCACACAGGCATGCATGCATGCCTGCTTAGTCACTCAGTCATGTCTGACTCTGCAATCCCATGGACTGTAGCCTGCCAGGCTCCTCTGTCCATGGGGATTCTCCAGGCAAGAATACTGGAGTGGGTTGCAATTTTCTCCTCCAGGGATCTTCCCAGCCCAGGGACCGAACCTACGTCTCCCACACTTCCTGCACTGGCAGGTGGATTCTTTACCACGGTACCACCTTAGAAGGCTTTACTACCACCAGTGCTAATTCTAAACTGCAAGGCTGCTTCTCACAATTCCACTTCAAAACTGAAGAAATGGTAGTTCAGAAAGACATCTGATATCACACAGTGAGCAAGTAGTGGAATTCTTTTTGACTAACCTGCAGGACTCTTTAAACCCTATATTTTAGTTCTGCTCTCTGTAACATTGCAATGCAATGAGACTGATTTCCTCAGCGCACCAGACTTATATCCAGATACATGTTCTCATTTGCAAGGCAATTTGCTCAGGGAATCACATGCTTTTCCAGTATGCTGCAAATTGATTCACATAATTTTTGGGCTTCCTCCTTTTGGAATTTCAGAGTTTAAAACATAAGAAATGTAAGTGGCAATAAACCTCTGTTCTTTATAGATGTGTTTATTCAATGCTACTAAAAAATTAGGAATCAAGACACAGAAATAAAATGGATGATCAGGCTTGGGGATACAAAATGAAATGTACCCAAAGCACAAGGTTAATTTTCTTCTGTGTCTCAGAGACTCTGAAGATAATTCCAAAGAGACCAAAAATTGTGTAAGCAGTGGTAACATGTTTGAATCACTGCACTTCCTACCATGTGACCACTCAGCAACCCACTCCAGTATTCTTGCCTGGAGAATCCCATGGACAGAGGATCCTGGTAGGCTACAGTCCATAGGGTCCATTGGGTCACAAAGAGTCGGACATGACTGAAATGACCTAGCATGCATGCATGCACTCCAAAGAACAAAATTCTGAAGAACAATGTCTACTTAAAATTTTGTTTCTATGTTTCATGATCTATGTTTACCATCAGTATGCTCACTAAGATCCATTCCAAAGCATTATTCTGGTAGCTACATGATTAATACTTCTAAAGTATTATAAATCATGAATGAGAATAAGGATATTAATTTCAGTCAGATTATTGAGCATCTTTCTTCAATGTCAATGAATTTTAAAAGTCCAAGGAAACTCTGTCCAGTATCCAATCAGCATTTCTCTCAAATTCTATTTGGATCATCTGGAAAATCTGGTAGAACATTCAAAAAAGGCTAAAAATAGCACTCAAAAACATTTTCCAAAAATAGAAAAAAAAAGGACAGGTGGACAACTGGTAAGAATTAAATTTAGAAAAATAAATTACAAAATCAGTCTTGAATTTACCACTTCAGATTTTAAAAGACCTCCTAGAATGTTATTTCCAGCATAAAACCTCTCTATGAAAACAGAATCATTTTTAGAAACTAAATGAAAACACTGTTAATATATCTAATTTTAAACAGGAGGAAAAAGAAATGTAATACTGGCCAAAAGTGTTTCAACCACATAAAATAAACTCTTAGGATATTTCAAAGAGCTAAAGCTCTTTAAAATAATACCTCTTTCAAGTAGTTTAAAGGCATTACTTGCTAATGTTCCTGGAAGAAGTCCATTTAGAGACATTAAGATGTCTTGAAATATTCCTCTTGCTGTATTTTTATATGGTCAAGTAATATATATAAAGACATAGGGACTAAATACCATGGTTTTCTCTTTCCCTAAAAGGTAGGGGAAATAAAAGTCCATCATTAAAGATCCTTGTCATTGACACAACCCAGAATTTAATCATGGCATGAATTCAGGCTTTTTTTTTTTCTAAGTCCAAGATAATTTGTATAGCAAGTAATATTATTACAATTAGTAGCTCCCACCAACAGGGATAGTTTCAAACTTTCTATAAATGCATTGGCAAAAGAAACATTTGTTAACAAGATGCCTTGTTGACCCAAAGCACCAAAACATGCTTTAAAAGAGTTCTATATTTCTCACTGTGTATGTCATTAACATACACATTAACAGAGGAGACCAAGCCTTAAAGATGATCCTGGAAACCAAAGCGGGATCTTCACAGTGTTGAGTGAACCAAATCATCTAAATATTTTTTTCGATTCCGGTTAGACACTAAGCTCTACCATGTACCACTGCCAACAGAGCTCTGGAACTCTTGGCCTTTGCAACTACTGTGACTGCCGCAGGACACTGAACCTAAAAATGAATCACCCAGGAGCAGAGAGGGGAATCCGTTTCATCTCAACCCCAGAGTTAGGAACCTTTTAATCATGAGTCCTAAGATTAAAAATACTCATTAACATAAGCAGATTTAAAAAAGAAAACAAACCGATTTGTGATGTTATATAGTGCTTCTAAATAGCAGAGAATTAATTGAAAAAATATCAGTGAAACTTTTCAGAAAAAATCCTCACTGCAAAGTGTGGTATTATTGATTTAACTGAAATGGATTATATTGGAAAAATGGGATCAGGGTTAGTCGAAATGAAAGAGATTTAATTAAGAAGTTAACAGTGTGTTCTAGCAGACCATAGACCTCTATTGAAAAGCAGACGAAACAGTTCAGAGATCTATAGAAACCTCACATTCTTTCCACCACAAAAGGCAGGGAGCAGAGAACACACTTGAAACTGTTGAAATGGAGCAAGGATACACCCGAAATTGAACAAAACACCATTCATCACTCAGAGTTACCCTGGCTCTTGGAGGACACCCCCATCATGACAATAATGCAAAAAAGATCTATGAAATGAAGTAGAACAGTAACTAAAGGAGAATTCAAAGTACCACTTTCCACTTAGATCCACCTTAGAGTAAGGTCAGAGGATGAGTTTGGGGAGAATTACATAACAGATAAAGGACAAGATAAAAAGGAACAGAGTAAGTGTACAAAGGTGAGGAATTGTTTGAAAATTACAAATAAGTTGTTTATTCCACTGACTTTGACTGTGGTCAGGGTACCTAATGAACTCAAGATCTGGGTTATGCGTTGTGTCTCATGACCAGTGGGATGGCTGGTTACACCACAAGGTCTACAAAATGTGTATCAATGTGCTGTATGTTTAAGATTATGTAAAGGGTCTTCAAGCACTATGAAGTATGCACAGAACCCCTAACAGCCTAACTCGGCTATGTCATAAATTTGATCTCAAGCAAATGTAGGGACAGTAATAAACAATTAGCAACTGTGCTGGTGTTCTTGTGTGTGTGTGTATTTATTTTAAAACTTTTTATTTTGTATTGGGGTATAGTTGATTAACAAAGCTGTGACAGTTTCAGGTGAACAGCAAAGGGGCTCAGCCATATATGTACATGTATTCATCCACCCCCAACTGCCACACGACGCTGAGCAGAGTTCCATGTACTATACAGTAGATCCTTGTTGGTTATCCATTTCAAATATAGCTGTGTACAAAGGCAATCATAAGTTTGTGCTCTAAGTCTGTGAACCTCTTTTTGCTTTTTATAAGTTCATTTTGTACATTTATATAATGAAATAATACTCAGCCACTAAAAAGAGCAAAATAATGCTATTTGCAGCCACATGGACAGACCTAGAGGTTGTCACACTGAGTTAAGTAAGTTAGACAGAGGAGAAAGACCAGATGACATCCCTTACATGTGGAATATAAAAAGAAATGATACTATGCTTGTGTTATTATAATTAAACGGGACTTTGAAGAAGTGAGCTGAACGTTTGCACATCCCTGAGGAAATCCACCAGAAAGTCTGAGCAGGTGCCTTTTTTCTCCCAATAAATTCATCAAGCCCCAGCATCCAAGTCCTTTCTACTGAACTTCAATTTGTTTCAGTGATTGGTAATCATGGCAATTGTTCAGCTCCTTTGAGAACACTGAGAAAGTGAAAGAGTGAAAACGCAGGAAATGTGCTCTTCAGAGGGGATGAGATGAGTGGAGAAAAAGTGGGTCTATCAGAGCTTGGGGTAGGGTGTTGAATCCCTGCCTGTTGGAGACCCTCTTGCCGAGGGAAGTGTGGCTCATGGCTCAGGCAGCAAGAGCAGGGAAAGTACCTCTGCAACTACCACACAACGTGCTGTTGGGTGAAACCATCAGGGTGGTGCAGGATATTCACCACCATGCATTTTTTCACAATCACTTTGATTACAGAAGCAATAGGGTCAGATGTGGGCTTCCCTGCTGGCTCAAATGGGAAAGAATCTGCCTGCAACGTGGGAGATCCTGGGTTTGATCCCTGCCTTGGGAAGATCCCCTGCAGCAGAGCATGGCAACCCACTTCAATATTCCTTCCTGGAGAATCCCAGTAGACAGAAGAGCCTGGCAGGCTATAATCCATGGGGGTCACAAAGAGTCACACATGACTGAGTGAATGAGCACGTAAGGTCAGATGCAAACTACACAGAGGCATCTAAGCTTATCATTACTCCCTCATACATCCAACATCTCCTACACAGTAGTAACAATTTGGTATGCATCTTCTTTAAAATATTACACACTGCTCTTACAATATTTATTTAGCTGTGCAGCATGTGGTATCTAGTCCCTTGACCAGAGATGAAACTTGGGCCCCCTGAATTGGGAGTACAGAGTCTTATTCCCTGGACCACCAGGGAAGTGTCTACAATATTAATTTTTTATAAAATAAATTTACATATAATCTTTTATATTGGGTTAAGGTTTAATTTGATATTTTCACTTAAAAAATCTATCAGAAATAGTCTTACACACCGATAGAGACAGACCCACTTAAAATAGTGCAGGAAAATTCCAGACTAAAGGATAGTGAAGTGATGCTCAAAATTCTCCAAGCCAGGCTTCAGAAATATGTGAACCGTGAACTTTCAGATGTTCAAGCTGGCTTTAGAAAAGGCAAAGGAACCAGAGATCAAATTGCCAACATCCTCTGGATCATGGAAAAAGCAAGAGAGTTCCAGAAAAACATCTATTTCTGCTTTATTGACTATGCCAAAACCTTTGACTGTGTGGATCACAATAAACTGTGGAAAATTCTGAAAGAGATGGGACTACCAGACCACCTGACCTGCCTCTTGAGAAACCTCTTTGCAGGTCAGGAAGCAACACTTAGAACTGGACATGGAACAGACTGGTTCCAAATAGGAAAAGGAGTACGTCAAGGCTGTATATTGTCACCCTGCTTATTTAACTTATATGCAGAGAACATCATGAGAAATGCTGGGCTGGAGGAAGCACAAGCTGGAATCAAGACTGCCAGAAGAAATATCAATAACCTCAGATATGCAGATGACACCACCCTTATGGCAGAAAGTGAAGAGGAACTAAAAAGCCTCTTGATGAAAGTGAAAGAGGAGAGCGAAAAAGTTGGCTTACAGCTCAACATTCAGAAAATGAAGATCATGGCATCTGGTCCCATCACTTCATGGGAAACAGATGGGGAGACAGTGGAAACACTGTCAGACTTTATTTTGGGGTGGGGGGGGGGTGCTCCAGAATCACTGCAGATGGTGACTGCAGCCATGAAATTAAGACACTTACTCCTTGGAAGGAAAGTTATGACCAACCTAGATAGCATATTCAAAAACAGAGACATTACTTTGCCAACAAAAGTCCATCTAGTCAAGGTATGGTTTTTCCAGTGGTCATGTATGAATGTGAGAGTTGAACTGTGAAGAAAGCTGAGCACCGAAGAATTGATGCTTTTGAACTGTGGTGTTGGAGAAGACTCTTGAGAGTCCCTTGGACTGCAAGGAGATCCAACCAGTCCATTTTAAAGGAGATCAGCCCTGGGTGTACTTTGGAAGGAATGATGCTAAAGTTGAAAATCCAGTACTTTGGCCACCTCATGAGAAGAGTTGACTCATTGGAAAAGACTCTGATGCTGGGAGGGATTGGGGGCAGGAGGAGAAGGGGACAACAGAGGATGAGATGGCTGGATGGCATCACCGACTCGATGGACGTGAGTTTGAGTGAACTCCGGGAGTTGGTGATGGACAGGGAGGCCTGGCGTGCTGCGATCCATGGGGTCGCAAAGATTCGGACATGACTGAGTGACTGAACTCATCATACCATTATTCTCCTGATGATCACTTCAGTTTTTTCCAGTTCTAAAGAAAGTTGTGAACTTTCTGTCTTGGATTTATGTATGTCTGTGTTTGCCTGTCTTAGAAATTGAATACTTCTGATTTTGAATAAATTTCTTTGAATGAAACTAATAGATCAATGTCTGTCCACATTTTCACTGTATAAAGTATTACCAGGTTACAAGGTTTCAAACCTGGTGTATTCCGACCAACAGTTTATAAGAGTAGTAACACTTGTACACCCAGGGCGTATTCATGTTGACGTATGGCAAAACCAATACAATATTGTAAAGTAATTAGCCTCCAATTAAATAAATAAATTTAAAAAAACTAAAATAAACCACTCCCCCCCCAAAAAAAAGAGGAGTTATTTTCCTACATTTTTACATGATCTGAATTCTAACCATATTTTAAGTTTAAACAAATGTGATGGTTGAAACTTTGGATTTTATTATTGTTGTCTGAATTATCTAGGAGGTTATGCAGCTTTTTATTTGCATTTTTTTCTTTAGTGGATTGCCTGTTTATATCATTTGCATATTTTTTCCTCTTTAGCTGTTCTGACTCTTTGTTTTCTGTATTGTAATCTTCTTCTCCCAGACTATCATTTGTCTTTTGTCCTTTTATGGAAGTGACAGTCATAATTCTTAGTGGCACACACAAGTCACTCCTTCTACTGTAAGCTGAAAAACAATTTTTTAAGGAGTGTTAGATCAATCATTAAAGTTCCTCGAAGAAACAAACAGTTGATCTCTGAGGCCACAAAGCCAGGGAAAATGTCCAAATTAAGGTGATGCATTGTTATACAGGCCTTCCAAGATGTCACTAGTAATAAAGAACCTGCCTGCCAATGCAGGAGATATAAGAGACAGGGGTTAAATTCCTGGGTTAGAAAGATCTGGTGCCATCTGAGGGCATGGCAATGCTCTCCAGTATTCTTGCCTGTAGACTCTCATAGACAGAAGAGCCTGGCGCGCTCCAGTCCTTGGGTTGCAAAGAGTCAGACATGACTGAAGTGACTTCGCACAGCACAGCGTTGTTAAAGGAGACACTCTGCTCTCTTCCAACTCTCAATGTGCAAGATGTCACTGCCAACAGCTGGATGTTTCTCTGTCACTTTCCACATAATTAATTCCATGAGGCACCTGCTTCTTTACATCCACCTTTTCTGAATCAGAAATTAGAATGAGTCCATCTCAATGGTGAGAGCCGTCTCAACACTAGCTGCAAGGGAGCCTGGGAAAGTGGATTTCTGGCTTCTAGTTTAGGAAGGCAGATTTACAAAATACCCCAAACACTTGAATGACATTTGAAAAGTTGGGAGACAGTGAGAAAATATTTAAAGTGTCCACTACATGCAGTCTTTGTGTCACATACACTTTCAAATTTCACAAAATCTAGTATGTGATTATTTCTTTATATTTGTGGTTTTGGTCTTGCTTTTAAAAAAATACCAGCACCACAGGATGACTATACAAATATTCTCTTGTAATGTCTTACAAGACAGTTGTGGTACATTTTATACCATTCAGACTTTTCTTTCCTCTATGATTTGTGGTTATATAATGCAATATGAATAAATTTGCAATTTTTTCCAAAAGCACAGGCAGTTCTTTCAGTTTCATTAATTGAATAATATATAATTTATTCACTGATAAATAAATGCCATCTTTAATTATATGTTCAATGATTTCTATTCATTCTATATATAAAATTGTTTGCTATCACAATTTAGTACCATACTATTTTCTTTAAAGTAGTTCTATATCTGGTTTTCATGTCTAGTAGAGAAAGCATCTTGGCCCCTGCTTCATTTCAAAATTGTCTTGGCAATTTTCATATGTTTATTCTTTCATGTATACTTTAGAATCACTTATGTGTTCCAAAAGAGAAAAAATTCTGATTGAGACTGCATAAAATTTATATACTAATTTCAGTAGAAGTGACATGTTTAAGATATTGTCTTCTTATCCAGAACATGGTCAGTCTTTCCCCTACTTGGGTTTTGTCCTATGTGTTTCAATATAATTTTATAGTTCTGTTCATAGGGTCTTTCTCATTAAATTCATTCTTAGATATTTCACAGCCTTTTCTACACATTATTATGAATGAGATTATTCTCATTTCCATTTTTATAAAGTGATTTCATTCTCTTTTATCTAACTGCATCTGATTCTACAATACATATGGTGTACAGTTGAGCTTTCATGTAAGTAATTCCCAGAGTGCTCAATATTGATACTTTAACATAAGACAAGTTTGAGGGGACACAAGATAATTGCCTAATTAAAACTGATTGTCTCATACACTAGATTTATTGTTTTCTTTCAAATTGATACAATAGATATTCATTGTCTAGAGTTCATAGTTCCAAATTTTCTTTACAGTAATAACAACTAGACATGTGGGTATATGCATCCTTACTGTTTACCAATGTTATTCTGCAATTTGACATGAGATTCACATAAATCTATGCATTCACAACTTCTCAAAGTTTATTTCTAACTTAACCTTTAGCAAACATTTTGAAATTATCTATTTTCTATATAGAACCTATAGATCCAGTTTCTACAAAGCTAACAACATTTCCTATGATTAAAAACTTAGGGATGGGCATATGAACAAAGGATGATTTTTTTTCTTTCTGTCAAAGGTTCATAGTAATTTGAACAAAATGAAGATTACAAACACATCTTTATACAAAAAAGGTTCTCAACCATAAAATTAGTGGCTACAACTGCACCAGGTTCTAGCTATAGGAACATGCTTTGTACAGAGCAGAAAACCTGAGACACAATAACAGTATTACTGGCTGCAGCATCAAACTGGTTCAAGGGATCCCCGTTTTTGTCCAGGCTTTGTGAAATGACAGACTTGTAAGTCACTTCCTTTCTCCTTATACAGTTCCTACATCTATAAAATGAGTGAGTCAAGCTGGAAGCAAGATTGCTGGGGGAAATATCAACAACTTCAGATATGCAGATGATATCACCCTAAGGGCAAAAAACAAGGGGGAACTAAAGAACCTCTTGATGAAAGTGAAAGGAAAGAGTGAAAAAGTTGGCTTAAAACACAACATTCAAAAACTAAGGTTATGGCTTTCTGTCCCATTATATCATGGCAAATAGGTGCAGAAACAGTGACAGACTATTTTGGGGGGCTGCAAAATCACTGCAGATGGTGACTGCAGCTATGAAATTAAAAGACGCTTACTCCTTGGAAGAAAAGCTATGAAAAACTTAAACAGCATATTAAAAAGCAGAGATATTACTTTGCCGACAAAGGTCTGTGTAGTCAAAGCTATGGTTTCTCCAGTGGTTACATATGGATGTGAGAGTTGGGCCAGAAAGAAAGCTGAGTACCAAAGAATTGATGCTTTTGAACTGTGGTGTTGGAGAAGACTCTGGAGAGTCCCTTGGACAGCAAGGAGATCCAACCAGTCAATCCTAAAGGAAATCAACCATGAATACTCATTGGAAGAACTGATTCTGAAGCTGAAATTCCAATACTTCAGCCACCTGATGCGAAGAACTGACTGAGGATGAGATAGCTGGATGGCCTCACTGACTCAGTGGACATGAGTTTGAGCAAGCTCCAGGAGATAGTGAAGGACAGGGAAGCCTGGGGTGCTGCAGTGCATGGGATCACAAAGAGTCAGCGACTTAGCAACTGAATAACAACAACAGGCACTAGGGCTCTCTCTGTTTCATGTTCCAAGGCTCAGGTTTCAAAAGCGGGCCATGTGACTCCCCCAAGCCCAGGGGAAATGGTGGACACTTTTGGATCCATGGACACAGAACTATTTCAGGGACACTGAAAACACAACTTTCAAACCAACTAATCAACCAGAGGCTGCCAATAAAGACACTTTACTGTAGCCTCAAATTTTGCCTATGATAACTACCACACATATGGAAATAATGATTACTTTAATCAAAAGTTATATTTCTATACCAATTCTGATACTACAGAAAGAAACACAGCCTCTGCTTATTTTCTCACCTTGGATTAGTTGACACAGGATGTTCAAATGTAGCTTGGACTAAAGTATGTGCTCACATCAGTAGCCCTCTTAATATAAGTCACACCAGGAATGTGGGTGTTTCTACACCTGCCATGGCAAAGTAGCCACATACCATATAAGATCAAATGGATCTTATAGTGAGATCCCACTTGAGTCAGATTCGGAGGAATTTTCTACCATGTAAATATCACGCAAACATAAAAGTGAATATAAACAATGTTTAACACGCAGTTTATCTTCTAGAGGCTTATAATTACAGGACCCACACGTGTATATCTAAAGTAAAACTTACAATGGAATCCTATTACATGATTTTTTTCAAATCTAAAGTGAAATTTTAAGCCCTAGTCTTCTAAAATTTTTCACACAGAGAGAAGCCACCAAAAATCTTGGACAATATATCTTATAGTGTTTCAAGGAGCCAAGGCAGGCGTCTGTTTTGCTAATCAGGAAGTTTTCTGTCTGAGATTAGAGCTTTGGGGAATAGTTAGAGGTTCTGAATCCTTTAAATAACCTTGAATCCTTCAAGTATTAAATTCAAGATAAAAATGAGCCATGAGTACTAGACATGAAGAATATTAAAAGAGGGAGACGGCTACCAAATATGCATCAGGCGTTCACACTGTAAGAAAGTTTATGGCTGATAGTAAGCAGCTTGCTAAAGAATCACTTTAGAGTTTTTGTTGTTTTAGAAATTTCCCTCATACATAGAGTTGTGGCAGATGATTTTCTTTTAATTTCATCCTTGCACAAATGGATTCCCAGGCTCCTTTCTCAATGATGTAAATAGGCCTAATTAAAAACCCTACCATTTACATATTAAGGTAACTCTCTGTGAACTGCCAACTTCATCTGGCCTGATTTAGAGAACCATTCTGAGGGATTATAAGGAGTTACAGACCCCTGCCCTAGAGTAAAAATAAACCCTTCCCTAAGAAATGATTGGTTCCACAGTCTGTGGGAATGAAAGCCAGCTTACTTGAGTCTAATTAGTTCACTGCTTGCTGGGTTTGATGCACACAAAGTACAAAGGCCACTTATATGACCTTATTCCCATGTGTTGACAGGTTCGGTGCAGCTAGGTGATGTTCCTAGGTTCTCCAAGTCTCAGTCAAAGCCACTGAGTTCACTTTTCCTCACTGCGTTGTTCATTCACAGGAACTTAGCCATTTACTGAGACGTGAAGTCAGTTTGGTCTCACAAAGTCAGAACTGAAGGTGCAGGCCGTGTCTTGCAGCTTTTGTGCAGAACCCCCCAAAAGAAAATGATTTCACTGTAGATAAAAGCAGTGAGGATGAATGGATAAAACAAGATTTTTCTTTTTTTTTTTAATTCCACTAACTTTTTGTACAAAAGGTGATATTCTTGAGAATTCTAAATTGCTTCATATTGTAACTTTTTTTTTAATTGAAGGAAGATTAGTGTTGTGTTGTTTTCTGCCATATAACAATGCAAATCAGCTATAATTATATAGATATCACCTCCCTTTGAGCCCCCCTCCTGTCCCTCCGCCCCACCCCTCTAGGTCCTCACAGAGTGCCTGGCTGGGCTCCCTATGTTATGAAGCAACTTCTTACCAGCTATCGGTTACACATACGACAGCGTACATATGTCGATGCTATGTCCTCTGTCCCACTCTCTCCCTCCTGCACTGGGTCCACAAGTCCACTCTTGACATCTGTGTCTCGATTTTTTCCTTGCAAATAGGTTTCAACTCTTTTTGAATCAACCAAAAGCATTTATGGCATAACTTCTTTAAATTCAACTCTTTTCCTCAAGAACCTAAGTAGTCTTACAATCCACTGTGCCATATGGATGCAGAAAGGCAAAGTCACTTGGAAAATTTTGATAACCTTTCCATCCAGAAATATAACTCCTATCAGGGAAATCAGGCCTGTGGGTCGGAAGTCTTTTGACAGTGCAATCTGAATAAAGCTTATCAGCAATTTCAGATAAACTAGAATTTAAATGAAATCTTAAGGCATTTCTTTCCGGTGGGTAAAATCACAAACTACCAAATATGTAATGAAATAGGCTTATAAAATTGTTTATGAACCAGGAGTTGAGGTGTTGGCCCAAGACTCGAGTAACTTTATACTGTAGGGCGTATGAAAGAAAGGAGGAGAAAATATAAACCCAAAGGGGATGGAGAAGCTACTGGAGAGAGTTCTGAATAGAGGCAGTCTCCAAGTATGGTGGGGGTTACATGACTGGAAAACAGCTGATCAGAAGGTGGAAAACTCCTTAACCACCAAGGCAATTATTGCTTCATAGAAACAGTCCCACATTTAGATCATGTAGAAACACTTGCTAAGTTGAGGTACATGAGTTATCACTTTCCATCCCAGCCATTTGACTGTACAGCAGTTGCTTCTATCCTAACCAAAGAAATTAGAGAAAATCAAAAGTGAATAAAAGAGGAGAGGGACTCAAGAACAAGGAATGAACAGGTGAAAACAGAAACACAGGCACAAGCATGAATACTGAGGTGGACAGAGCAGGCTGCAAAAAGGAAAAAAGTGATTCACACACAGATAAGTCAGATATGAAGAGAAGATGAGAGGCAAGAGAGCTTATATATAACACAGAAAGATAAAGAAACATATGCAAAATTTCATCCCCAATGATTTGCAAAACAAAAATCCAGGTCTGTGTTCAGTCTTAAGTATCAAACACAAAAGAAAATTTAAGCTGCAGAGACTTTAATCTTTCCCTACTTAAAGATTTGCATGGATCCAGAACATTCGAGGGCAAGTTAGCAAACTAGTGTATTATCACATGTCCTTAAAATTTGACCACAGCCATGTCATAGGCAAGACCCAGTCAGACTTTGGAGCCACTACCAGGAAAAAGATTTAGCAACTGATGAAGGTCAAGTTTGGGGATGAAACACAATGAGTAATGAGAGCATTTTAAGTTCAAAGAGTGAAATACTGTGGTAAACATTAGACAGTGGGGCAAAAATACACTGTTACGCAGGTGTCAGAGCTGATGAGGGAAGATAGGAAATAACTGCACAGCCCAAGGAGGAGAGAAAGCACAGCCACAGCAGAGAAGAATCCAGTAGCACCCAATACTCAAAACTAGAAAGAGACAGAGAAGAGCAACATTGAAAGAAAGCACACACTGCCGTATTTAAAAAGATAGCCAATACGGGTCTCTCGTATAGCACAGGGAACGCAGCTCAGTATTCTGTAATATGCTGAATGGGAAAAGAATTTGAAAAAGAAAATGGATAAATGTACATATATAACTGAATCCCTTTCCTGTACACCTGAAGCTAACACAACAGTGTCCATCAACTATGTTCCAACATAGGATTTAAAAAAAAAAAATGTATAGGAGACTTCCCTGGTGGTCTAGTGGTTAAGAATCTGCCTTCCAATGCAAGTGATGTGGGTTTGATACCTGGTCGGGGAACTAAGATCCCAAGGCTGTGGGGCAACTCCTAAGCCAGTGCAACATAACAAGAGCCCATGCACTGGAACAGAGAGCTCGCCTGCCACAATGAAGACCCCGTGCAGCCAAAATAAACAAACGAACAAATTATAGAGAGAGAGAGAGAGAAACCAGTAAACTGGGAGAGAGGGTGACGCAGGTTCTGTGGTTACCAGGTCCCAGACATAATGCTGAGACGGGAGCTGATGGAAAGTGAAAGTGCTAGTTGCTCAGTCGTCCAACGCTTTGCGACGCTATGGACTGTGGTCCACCAGGCTCCTCCATGTATGGAATTCTCCAGGCAAGCATACTGGAGTGGGTTGCTGTGCCCTCCTGCAGGGGATCTCCTGGACCCAGGTATTGAACCTGGGCCTCCTGCACTGCAGGCAGATATCTTTCCAGACCTTATTAAGCCTTGGAAAAGCCAAGGTAACTGTGTTTCGCCTCTGTGCTCTTTCTGGTTCGTTTGTCGTTGTCAGTCTTAACTCTTACACTTGGATCTACAATCCATTTCGAGTTATTATTTGTATATCGTGTGAAGGAAGGTTCAGGATTAATTTTGTTGCACGTGACTGTCCAATTGTTCCAGCATCATTTGTTATAAAGATTATCTTTTTCCCATTGAATTAATTGGCCTGGTATATCTATCACAAATCAACTGTGTAAGTCTGTTTCTAGATTTTTTTTTTTTCTATTCTACTGATGTATGTGTCTGTCTTTGCATAAATAACACTGTCTCGTTTCCTATAGCTCTATAGTCTTGGAATCAGGCAGCAGTCCATGTCTAAGGATGGGACACAAGGTCAGAACCAGATAAAAAGAGTTGTCATTTGGTAAAGAGGCCCAGAGAATTCTGCTGGAGCTCCTTAAATCTCTCCAGCAAAAGTCAAGATTGGCCATGGATATCAAGTAAAGTTAATGCTACTGAGAGGATTAAAGCAGTCCCAACCCACAAAGGAGACGCACACAGAGAGATTACAGAGCACCAAGTATAGCCCATAAATATCTGACCTCAGACTCACAGACACAGACTGATATAATATTGAAATAACAAACTCAGCATCTTTTTCATGCAGTCCTGCCTAGAAGACATTCCAGCAGTCTACTCCAGTCGTACCTCTGTAAGATAAATATCTAAAACCCAAGCCATGAGAACACCCCTGGGTGTCTTCACACTACCAGAAACAATTAAACTTACCCAAGCCCAGAAACAGGGGAGCTGAGACAAGTTTAACCAGTTAACTTAGAGTTATCCTGCCAAAATGTGATAGTCTCTTTCCTTTTGTTTTATTCTCAAGACCTCATACTATGAATTTTCCTTTGCTATTCTACTATTCCTTAGGTCTATGCATGGCTTTAATAACTATAAGACTTATCCACGTCAATAACTCGAACCAGTAATATCATTGTTAAGCAACCAATAAGAGTTAGATTTCCAATGTCAAAGTCTACAAACCCTGTAATAAAAAGAAAATAAGTATATCAAGAAAGGAAATGAAAATATGGCCACTTTCCTAAAGCATTAGAACAAATTTGGCTCCAAAAATCAAAAAAAAATTGAAATTGGTTTGGCTGGGGTTCTGATGAGCACAGTCTGAGACAATAAAACAGTTACGAAGTTTGAGTTCAAGTGGTCATTCCTCCATAGTTTCCAGGGAAGATCATTTCAGCTGGTGTTCATCATTCTGTTCAACAGAAGTCTTCAACAGGGCATAAGGATAGAAGAAGGGAGACATGGAAAATTACTGTGGCTAAGAGAGCCCGAATGGAAAAATAACCTTCGCATAAATGCATGTGGAAGTTGGTAACAGAGCCCTTATCTTGCAGGAATGTGGGCCCTTCAATTGGCCAGGTTTGAGCCATCCGGGGGCCTGATACACTTGGCTCTGTGAATACTGAACAGTTCAAACTAGGCTTTAGCTCAGACAGGATAAAAACAATCACCACAGGAATGTTCCAGAAATTTTAAAATGTAGAAGAGAAAAACCCTTCATGGAAAGCCCAAAGCCAGAGTCTGGTGCCCGTTCATCTATGTCTAGTTCCAGATCTCTTCATTTTCTGATCTCAGAAGGTTTTTCACACACAGCCTATCACCTGGACTTAAAAAAAAATGTAGACGTAGTGATAAGCAAGTGGTGCCTTCATTCCCAATTCAGATGTAAAAACAAACAGAAATAAAAACAGGGTGCCCTATTGAAGAAGATACCACATAGGATTCTATAAAACCAATCTCAGTTTTTGGATGATTAAATATTAGTGAAAATACACTTGAATGTATATTATAGTCAGATCAACGGTCAGTGTGTTCAAGACAAACTGAATTTAGTAGTAGGTGCAGACTTCCGTGTGGTCCACCGGCTAAGACTCCGTGCTGTCAGTGCAGGGGGCCTGGGTTCAACCCCTTGTCAGAGAACTAGATCCCACATGCCTCAACTAAGAGTTTATATGTGGCAATTAAAGATCCCCACATGCCACAATAGAGACTGAAGATCCTATAGCACTAAGATCTGGCATAGCCAAATAAATAAATAATTTTAAAAAAATAAATAAATTCAGTAGCAGGTAACAGTAGGAGAAGTAAGTATGCATTCAAGACGTGGTTAATTCTCCAGGCCAGAATACTGCATTGGGTAGCCTTTCCTTTCTCCAGGATCTTCCCAACCCAGGGATTGAACCCAGGTGTCCCTCATTGTAGGTGGATTCTTTACCAATTGAGCTATCAGGGAAGCCCAATATTCATGTTCTTATTTCCTTTATAAAAATGTTCATTGAAAGTGTATGCCAGTGGCAAGTGTTGAAAACGTATTGCTGCACGCTGGTATTTTCAGCATCCACTCTATCCTCTAGGCTTTAGCGAGGCAGCATGTTGATTTCAAACTGGTACAGAAACTCTCAGCTTCATGAGCTCAGGCAAGTACTTCCATTTCTTATTCTAAGTATGAAAGTGAAAGTGTTAGTCACTCTGTCATGTCCGACTGTTTGCTACCTCATGGACTGTAGCCCGCCAGGCTCCTCTGTCCATGAAATTCTTCAAGCAAGAATACTGGAGTGGGTAGCCATTCCCTTCTCCAGGGATTGAACCTGGGTCTCCCGCATCACAGGTAGGTTCTTTACTGTCTGAGCCACCAGGGAGGCCCACTGTAAAACGGATGTACCAATGCCTACTTGGGCTGTGATAAAGCTGAAGAAATGCAACATCTATACAGTATTCAGAGAGGTGGAAAAAATGCCAATAAATATTAATGTTCCTCTATTCCCGCTTCCTGTATCACTGGAACAAATTAAAATTGATTCAAATGTTTTCTTTCCAGGACTTTTACTGTTGCCTACTCTACCGGACTGAGAAGGAATAATCACTGAAGAGCAAACTACGTCAACTCTCTACTCCAGCCCCATATTCACTCTTACATACTCCCTTTTCAGCTGTCTGTTTTTCTAGCTTTTTAAACCCTAAGCCTTCTGGATTTTAGATTTATTGTGGGCTATCATTTGGATTTGGGACATAACATATTACATGAGAAAGTATAAAAAATGGACAGTTGCCTCCAAGTATTGAGAGATAATGAGAAATAAAAGAGATAACTGCATAGGATAGTAAGAAGGCTTGGTGTCTAAGGCTAGTATTTAAGTCCATGGTGGGACACTTGCAGGTTTGATTATTTCTGAGTCTTAATTCTCACAATGGAAGTGTGGATAATCATGCTTGTCTTACCAAAATCATAAGAATTTGAAAGAGTCAAGTGTAATTACTTGTGAAATTTCTTTATAAGTGCTAAATAAATCAATGATTGACATGTGTTTTTTCATTATAGGGGCTTCCCTGGTGGCTCAAAGTAGAGAATCTGCCTGCAGTGTGGAAAACCTAGGTTAGATCCCTGAGTCAGCAAGATCCCCTGGAGAAGGCAATGGCTACCTGCTTCAGTATCCTTGCCTGGAGAATCCCATGGACAGGGGAGCCTGGTGGGCTACAATCCATGGGGTCACAGAGTCGGACACGACTGAGCAACTAACATTTTCACACACTTTATCATTATAAGATCAAATAGATAGATTGGAACTCTTGTCTTCACTTTTGTCTTCTTGCTCCCATCCTGAAGTTGATCCAACCGAACTTAGTGCAGGACTTTCTAGACTCTGAGCTTACCAGAGTGGCATCCGAGACTCTTAAATGACCCCAAGTAATACTTGAAGACAAAACTAAATTAACGGTTCTTCTGTGATTTGGACCAACATAGTGAATGCACATTATCTCTGCCCAATAAAGTTCCTCTAAATCTGATCTGAATCCTCAGTGAACACTAGAATGAACCAGGTCATTTCAGGCTCCTGAGTTTCCTGAGCTCTCACCTGGTCATATATTCCCCAGGGGACTATCAACTAGATGACCGTAATGCAATCACATCTCTGAGACTCTGCATCTAAGATATCCATAACATCTCAATGTGTGAGCGCACGAGTTATCCATTAGTACCATAAAGCAACACACCATTAATATTAGACCAGAAAGAGAATTTTAGGGGATTGCAAAACAACAAAATAAGTTAAATCAACAATGTGGTGTTTAAACATGTCCAGCAATTCCAAGGCTCCAAAACAGCTGAAAATGATTTGAGGAATAAGATCAGCCAAGGAGAATGTTTAATTTCCATTAATGTAGGAGCATCTATTCAGACCTGCCATAGCCAAAGAGGCAGCATTTGAGACAGTTTTCAAGCCTGGTTGCAGCTGAACTTGGTGAAAATTATTTCTTGGCGTTGTTTCAAGTTCTTCATTCTGGAGCCAGACTGTCTGGGTTCAATTCCTAAGCTCACCACTTACTAGCAGTATAACCTTTGGCAAGATCCTTAACCTCCATCTCAGTTTCTTCATCTATAAAATGGGGTAATAATAAAGCTACCTCATTCAAGTATTATAAGGATTAAATTGGAAGTAATTAGAATAATTGAGACACAAAGTAGTTACTTACCGAGTATTATTATTATTATAGTACTATCATAAGTCAAAAGTAACTTTATACATGATATTTATAGAGTAGCAAAGTGAGGCTTTCAATTTGTATAAGATGCGTTGTTGTTGTTTAGTCACTAAGTCCTACGTGACTGTTCTGCAGCCCCCATGGACTGTAGCCACTCTACAGTAGCTCCAGGCTCCTCTATCCATAGGCTTCCCCAAGCACTAAGCCCTCCGTGACTCTTTTGCAGCCCCCATGGACTGTAGCACCACTACAGTAGCTCCAGGCTACTCTATCCATAGGCTTCCCCAAGCAAGAATACTGAAGTGGGTTGCCATTTCCTTCTCCAGTGGGTCTTCCCAACCCAGGAATCGAACCTGCGTCTCCTGCACTAGCAGGCAGATTCTTGACCACTGAGACAACAGGGAAGCATGCACTATTGTCCTCTTTGTATAAATGAAGAGAATGCGTGTTAGAGAGGTGGAATTCACAGCACTACCCAACAACTTAGTGGGTTAATCGTGAGTTCTACCAGTTCCCCTCCTCCCACCTCTACCCACCTGCTCCCAAGAGTTTTAAAGTTTCTTCAAAATACAAATGAATGAAGTAATCACTGGGGGTGAGTGTTAGAACAGAGAAGAAGTTCGCAGCAAGCCAAAATTCCATGTTTGAAAAGAAGGCGAGGCAATTACATTGTCATTTGCAAGTGAACAATGAAGCCAAGTTATTTTGTTATTGGACAGAACTTTCGATCTGTAAAGTTTCATATAGAATTGAACCAAATAAGCCCATTATAAAGAGGACAGAGTTATAAAGAGACCTTTTAAAAACAATCTAACAACAGCAAAATGGGTGATGGGCATAAGCTTGAGTTATAAAATAAATCATGGAGATGCAATGTACAGCACCGGGACGATAGCTAATAATCCTGTACTGTGTATTTGAAAGTTGCTAAGAGGGTACATCTTAAAAGTTCTCATCACACAAAAATATTGTAACCATGTAGCATAACGAATGTTCAGTAGACTTATCATGGTGATCATTTTGAAAAGTGTACAACTACTGAATCATGATGTGCCATACCTGAAACAAATATAACGTTATATGTCAATTATATCTCAATTAAAAACAAACAAGCAAAAAAAAAAAAAAAAACTAAGAAGCAATGAGACAGCTTTCATATCATGTAGGTCCATACAAAAGGAAGGCATCGATGGATGTACGGATGTAACAATGAATATACATGGCAGTGAAGTGGGAAGAAAGCAACAAAAATAGCAAACTGCTTTCTGAAATCAAACATCCACATAAATAAACCTGTCTAGATTGTGTTATCACTTTGTCCATGAAACGGCCGATGATCAGAGTAAGTCAATCCATTGGTCTTTGGGGAAAGAACAAGGCAAATACAAAGTCCTAGGAGCACAAAGATCTGCAGTGAGCTTGTTGGCTTCCAGGATCTTCTGCTCGACCCCTGCCCTGGGTCTATCTGAAGGCAAGGGCACCAGGACGTGAGATGCTGCGTCACACAACCAGAGCACACCTGGGACCAGCTGCTCTCCTCCCTCCAGTGAAGGGAGGGAGGGGATTTACTTCCTCCTGAGTTCACCAGATTCCCTATATCTGAAAACCACGGACTCAGGAGCATCTCAAAGATGCCATTAATTCTGTGAAGACAGCATGTCTCATTAAGGCATCAAGTTTCCTGCACATCTCTGATGAGCTAAAATGCAGTATCCTAAAGCAAATGTCAAACTGAAGTCATCTTGAGACTCATGGTGTGCTTCCTTAAAAATGAGGCATTACTCAAGTAGCCAAAAATGATGAATAAGGGCTCTGTCTGTCTGTCTCTCACTTTCTTTCTACTGACGTGGCAGAAAATCAGTCATTACCGTCCTAACATCACTCCTATAACATGTCCCATATAAGGGCAATAATGGAACTATTTTTAACTTCTTGCTCCAAATCATCGGAATAAATAACAAAATATCCATGTGGATGGATTCGAAGAGGAAAACGGGCCCACCATCCCTTTTGAAGAATGACAATACAAACTGTCAAAATTATGTTTAATTAAAAATCATTTATTTTGGTCTTATAGCAGAGGGAAACATTGGATCAGACACATATTCATTTGGACAAAAATCCTTGTATTTATCAGGTCTTGACGTGGCCTCAGATCAAACCCAAGTAGGCATGTCTACAGCCAAGAAACAGATCATCCTTCCAAAGACAATTACTGCTTCCAATCAAAACACTTGAGCATATCACATCAACTGGGTGTGAGGGCATTCTCCCTCTTCTTCAACCAAATCAGTCTTCATTTCCATCAACCTTATGTCACAGAGAAGCAAATGCCTCCTACACTTTGAGCTCAGCCTTCAATTCTTTCTTGACCCAGGAAGATAAAGCATGGTTCATCTTAATATTTTTAAGATGTTAGGCCCTGTATCTACCCACCTTTCCAGTCCTGGCTGCAGTGCAAGAGGTAGGGAAGTAAATAGGACAATGAGGTCTTCCCACGTGGTTCCAACCAAGATCAGCTGCTCCAGCTAAGATCTTTCTATACGTCTGCCTTTCACATGAGGAAGCCAGGGTGAATCTATTTTTTTCTTTTTAGCAGGCATTGCAATAAGTTTCTGATCTACAAATACAAGTAGGGTACAAAGGATGATGTGATTCTTGGCTAAATTTATTGCCCCCCCCAATCAGAATTCATAAAAATCTCTAGCTAGATCTAGCTGGTTCATTTCTCCTAAAATATTTCATAAAGGGAAAAGATGAGGTTGGCCAGATCAATCATTCCAACATATAGAAATAGAAGCAGCTCCATGAGGAAGTCTGAGGGCTGGGACCCTTGCTGCTCAAGAGTTCATTTAGATTTATAAAACTTGAGCTCTCTTTGCATGCTTCATAAAAAATTATTACGTGAAAAATCTGGCTGCTCGCTGCATTATTCATTGCAGACCCTCTTAAACAAATAACTGTTAAACACATAAAAGGGTTCACGTATGAAGTGAGGAAAAGCAAATGAAATCTGCTAAACAAATTATAACTGAGATGAGTAAAATGGTCCTCAGGTCTCGAGAAGAAAGGTAGAAAGTCATCAGAGTTTTGTGATTCATTTATGAAAAAGAGATGCAACCCTTCTCTTTTTTTTAAGTAAAATCACAAAATCATCTGAACAGGTGGGCAAGTGATCGTTATGAGAAAGAAGAATGCCCATGAAAGGGGATGTGTTAGACGAGCATCAGAGGAAGGACCTGAAATGGACCCCAACCCTTCTAGGACTTTCATACCCCTGCTTCCTGCAGACAATCCTGTCAAGGACTGTCTTGTTCTAGGGGCCCTAAGGCTCACCTGGTGTGCTCCCCAGCAGCAACTGGGTCTAGAGCCAACCAGATTTCCTTTCATGTAGAACCACCTGAAAGGCTTAGTTAGCTCCCCCAGCACTTGAGAGTTTAGATTTAAGTAAGGAAGAGCAGGTTTCACAGACCGTAACTTTTTACTTTCTAAATACCCCCCAATTCTTGGTCATGCCAACCACGTCGAGCTCATAGGAATCAGAGACTGAGGGCCAGCAGGACTGTCTCTCAATAGTTTTGAGTTGAGCAGGTGCACAAGCCCTGACATCTGTGACCCTCAGAGGCTGGTAAGCACCACAGCTGCTGCATGTGGTATCCTGGGAGGATTAGACATCCCCCCACTCTCAGCATAGATTCGAGTGATGTTCTTTTCCTTTGTGCAATGAACAGAAAGAATTGGAGAAACGTAAAAACTCATCCCTGGGTTAAATTTTCCATTCACCAGAAGATAAAAATAGCCTGGAGAAATGAGGAGTGATCATTGGGTTAGGGTTGGAATAGGTCTCCAAAATCTCTTCTAAGCTATAAAATATCCATTATCATAACTGCTCAGCTCACTTAAATCATGAGTCAGAAAGCAATACCCCTTCAAACTCTCACTAGATCCCCCAATATGCTGGAGGTCACGTTTACTGCTGCATCAGTCAGTGTTTACTAGACAGACACAACCAATAGGAGATTATATATGTAAATGGATTCATTATGAGAAATTAGTTCAAGTGGTTATGGAAGCTGAGAGACCCTCAAGACCTGCAGTCAGAGAGTGGGGGCCCAGGAGGGCAGGTGGTAGAGCTCCAGGCTCAGACTGAAGGCCTGCAAACCAGAAGAGATAATGGCGTAAGTGCCAGTCCGACTCCAAATCCTTACCAAAGATGGGAGAAGACTGACAACCCAGCTCGAAGACATTCAAGCAGAGAGAGAAAATCCTTTCTACTCAAACTTTTATCCTAGCCAGGCCTTCAATGGACTGGGTGAGTCCCACCAGTATTGGGGAAGACAATCTGTTTCACTGAGTCCACGGACCTCAGTGTTCACCTCATCCAGGAACCCCCTCCCAGACACACACAGAATCTGTTTAACCAAACATCTGGGCCCTCCGTGGTGCAATCAGGTTGATGCGTGAAATGAACCATCACAACTAGAACAGCAGTGATGACCGAAAGAGACACTTAACTCCCATTGCCCCGGGAAGCAACACCCATGCAACCAGAACTCCGTTTCTTTCCGCTGCCTCCCGTGCTCATACCTGGAGCAGGAGAAGTGAATTAACTGTAGAATCTGGCAGAAGGAACCAGGTGTGCAGGACTCTGCCCTGTCTGGGCCTTTCCCTTGAATGCGCCTCAATGCAGAGTGAGCATACGCCACCCTCAGCTTGCAGCCCTGTGGGCCAGTTCTGGGGGGACTAGCTCAATTCAAAGGGTCCCTAACACATTAACATTTGCTGCATCTTCTGGGAACCTAGAGAAACTGATTGTGGCTACCTAGAAATAAAATAATCCCTGGAGCATGTGGCGACTCTGTAGGCGGGCTTGCCTTAAGTGGCTTGATCCCTGAGGTCTGCAGGCTCAGACTTCAAGGCCTCAGCAAGTGCCAGCCGTGGGAGCCTTTGCAATCTTCCCTGGAACATTCCAGCCCCAACACATGAGACAGCTCCATCCTAAACAACACAGGCTCCACTTGCCCTGGTGGTAACAGGGACCCGAGCAGACTAGTCCCCAAGACTTCTGTTATGGGTTAAACTGTGTCACCCTGAAAGATCTGCGGAAGTCCTAGGCCTATTACGTCAGTTGTTCAGTCAAGTCCTGTCTGACTTTTTCTGACCCCATGGACTGCAGCCAGGCTTCCCTGACCTTCACTATCTCCCCGAGTTTGCTCAAACTCATGTCCATTATGTCAGAGTGTGGCCTTATTTGGAGTTGCGCGGTTGGGAGTGGTCACTGAAGATATAAGTAGTTAAGATATAAGTTAATAAGTAGTTAAGTCATGCTGAAGTGGGTGGGTCCCTAATCCGTACAGAAGATGAGAAGAGACCCAAAGACACACAAGCAAGAAGCAGGCAGTGTGACGGCAGAGGCGGAGACGGAGGGCCCGCAGCTGCTGGCCAGGGAACACCCAGAACTGCAAGGGAGGCTTTCTCCTGCAGGTTTCAGAGCCAACACCCTGACTTCCGATGTCGCGCCTCCTGACCTGTGACATGATATACTTCTGCTGTTCTAAGTCATTCAGTTTGTGATACTTTGTTTTCGTGGCTCTGGGATATGATAGAGACTAGTATAACATCAATTCAACACCAAATCCCAGCCTCTAGACAAACGCTAAGACGTGAACTGAAGTTCTTCATGATGCCCTAAGACGCAATCCAAGGAAATAAGGCTTTCTGTAAATATCCTAAGATAAGTGCCCCCGCCCCAACTAGGGGGGAAAAGGTGTTTCAGTGACCTTACAGCAATAGGACTGAGCTGAGCAGAGGCAGAATCCACTGACTCACTGTATCCCCTGCACTCCTGGCTTCAGATTGCTACTATTCACTGACTTAAGTCTACTTCAACAGACACAAATCTGTAAATTATTAAGAATAATGACAATTCTTCATTAAGCATTTTCCTATGCCAGGCAGTGATTTAGCAGTCTTTACATATATTATAGTCTGATGCTTGCAAAAACTTGAGAGATCAACTTTTCTATCTTCATTTTCTGGAATGAGAGACTGAGTTTTGTGGTCCATTAAATCATGAAGCCTGATTTTGAAGCCAGGCCTGTCAGAAACACCAGCTCAGTCTTAGAGATATTTCAGGACACGAAGAGCCAGATGGATTCCACAATTTGGAAATTTAAGGATACATCACAGCGCCAGAGACGAACAAAAATACAAGCCTTCCTAATAATTATTCCCCAGATTGTTTCTTGAAACATGAGAGGTCGTCAATGATGAAAACACAAAACAGCACTCCTTACCAGACTATTTTCTGACTCTGCCAGGGAAGCTAGCCTGGGTAGAGAATCAACCTTTGCTTTCTATAACTCTGATGGTATGTTAAGGTTCAGAGCAGTAAAACTGTGACTGCCAGAGGACTGTTTTTATTCTAAATTTTTTTTCTGGTATCACAGATATGGTATGACTTGCTACAAATGCAGTTGAAACACAGCTCCTGGAAGCTATAAACAAGTTAAACTGCAGACTGATGACTGGCAAGGACTAAGTATGCAAACTGCTGGCTGAGCTGTTACTAGGATTCTGCAACAGGTCATCATTGCCCTTGGGATATGATCTGTAGCCAGCCTGGATGGTGAGACAGGTTGTCCAGCCCCCCTCAGTATCACTGACACTACATGTACTCAACTAGAATTACACACTCACTCTACAGTAGTGCTTGCTCAAACTTTAATGTACATAGCAGTCACCCAGACAACTTGTTAGAATGCAGATCTGGCAGGTATGGGGGAAGCCGGAAATTCAGCATCTCCGACCAGCTCCTGGGGATGCGATGCTGCTGGCCCTGGGTCATACATTAATTAGCCCAGGGCTAGATAAGCTATATTCACAAACCCCCCTCCTCCAACTACCACTTCGGGACCCTTCCCTTCATGCAAAGCTTGGATCTAATATCAGGTCCTCTGTAAAGCTTCTGAAGACTGGCAGGCATGGCCTTGCCTTCCTCTGGGTCCACTATGGTTTCAAAGTAACCCATTAAAAACAAAAACAAACTAGAGTTCTCCTTGGGCTTCCCTTGCAGCTCAGTTGGTAAAAAAAAAATCTGCTTGCAGTACAGGAGTCCACCTGCAGTGCAGGAGACCCAGGTTCGATTCCTGGGTTGGGAAGATCCCCTTGAGAAGGAAATGGCAACCCACTCCAGCATTCTTGCCTGGGAAATCCCATGGACAGAGGAGTTGGCAGGCTACACTCCATGGGGTTGCAAGTGTCGGACACAACTTAGCGACTAACCACCAGGGTTCTCCTTAATCTGTTTAATTTGTCACAATGTACCTCTGTAGCACAAGGATGGCCTTTAACATGTCTTGTTCTGCTTAACACTCCTCACAGAGTCTGTCATAGGATAGGTGGTAAACTGGGTTTGCCAGAAAAATAAAGTAGACTTAACCTGCTGTGGTTTCAGGAGTTTATACTGTCCTCAATTTTCAAAATCAGATAATTGGTTTTATCTCCAGTTCTTTCAGACTCCTGTGTTGGGACTTGTTTGGGCTTGTTGACTTGTACTCATTTTAAAGATTCTTTTAAACCATGTCATCACTTTATATGAGCAACAGTTTTAAATCAAAGAGCCCTACAACAAAGAAGGGAATCCAGAAAAAATATGCTTTAGTTCAAGGCATTGAATAGCTGTGTCACCCTGAACCCTCTCACTTCTAAGCTGGTTTTAATAATGAACAGAACAGGATCCTGTGGGACATTCTTGGGTGCAAACCACTTCGCTGCATTATCAGTCTCTAGTTTATAGAAAAGCATTAAGTTCTTCAGGCCCTCCCAAAGTTTCAAACAGCAAATTTAATCAGACAAGTGAAAAAACACAGCAACAAAGGAAAACAGTCAAGCAAGACAAAACGGTGATGTTTAGCCATAAACAAAGTCAAGGACCATTAGTTTCTCCTCAAGGTCTATACGTAATATCCTGAACCATGTCCTTGTGTTTTTTTATCAGATACTAACCCCACCATCAGGTAGATGAAGTTAACTGCTAACCACCCCAGGTAGACTCCAGACTGACTGGGACCAGAAGGTTGATGATGTTGACTCCCAAAACACTACCCAGTAACCTCACTTCCAACCAATCAGAATGTCCAGGAGCAGATCAGGCAAGCTGAGACCCTCTCCCTCACCATTGTTTGAGAAAATAATCTTTCCCGAAAGCCACTGGGGTGTCGGATCTTTTGAGCGTGAGCTGCCCGTTCTCCTTGTTTGGCCTGGCAATAACCGCTGGGTATTTTCCTTCATCACAACACGGTGGCAAGAGATCCGTTTTCCTGTGGGTAGGATCAGCAGACCAGGCTTCGTAGAGCCACAATAACAGCAGCTGCCCCACTGATGCTGGAGGGTAAATAAGGTAATATATGTGATGTATTTAGAACCATGGTCAGCACATGGTAAGCACCGTAGGAAGATTAGCTGTTGTCACCACTTATGCCTTTCAGTATTTATGGAAAACATGCTCCTTGCTACAGAAATAATTGAAGACTAGCATCTGTGCTTTCCCTCTGCAACCGGTTAAATGATACCATCTTCTGTCATTGCCCTTCTTTGACATGCCTCCCACACTTCATCTTCTCACATAACTTCAAGCAACATACCCCTGAGTAGTTCTCTGCTTTTTCATTCTTGTCTGTCTCTGCTCATTTGTGATGCTCCTCCTACTGACACAATTTCTGAAGCTTTGGTACTACTTTTCCCTTGATTCTGCACCTGTCTTCTATAAGAGCTTTAAAAATCTAAGCTCATAAGAGATCCACTCACACTGGCTCCAATTTCTGTTCTTTGGAAATGGCCTCAATTATGTGATCAGAATTTCATTCTTTTTTCTATTTATTTTATAATCTTCCCCATCACTACTTTTTCTAATCTCCAAGGGATAAAACTTTCACCAGCATGTCTAAATGTATCACATGCTCTTTATTAGCAGAATGAGAATAAAGCATTTGAGGAGCGGGGTGACCCATCACATCTATCTTTTCTGTCTGACAAGATCAAAGACTGTGCCATTTATGCATTCAGGATGTGCAATAACGAACCATTTCTGCTCCTTTCTCCTTATATATGAGGAAAATGTACCATATCTAGTTTCAAATATGGGGATTTCTTATCACACCATTTTAAAGTGTATTTCTCTCTATTCTTTCTGTTGGATTTGTTACTTTTGAAAAAAAATAGAAGTATATTTCATCCTACCAAGTTTAAAGACATCAAAACTGAAAATCATAAAGATACGTTTAGTTCAGTTCAGTCGCTCAGTCGTGTCCGACTCTTTGCGACCCCATGAATCGCAGCACGCCAGGCCTCCCTGTCCATCACCAACTCCTAGAGTTCACTCAGACTCGCGTCCATCGAGTCCGTGATGCCATCCAGCCATCTCATCCTCAGTTGTCCCCTTCTCCTCCTGCCCCCAATCCCTCCCAGCATCAGAGTCTTTTCCAATGAGTCAACTCTTTGCATGAGGTGGCCAAAGTACTGGAGCTTCAGCTTTAGCATCATTCCTTACAAAGAAATCCCAGGGCTGATCTCCTTCAGAATGGACTGGTTGGATCTCCTTGCAGTCCAAGGGACTCTCAAGAGTCTTCTTCAACACCACAGTTCAAAAGCATCAATTCTTCAGCACTCAGCCTTCTTCACAGTTCAACTCTCACATCCATACATGACCACTGGAAAAACCATAGCCTTGACTAGACGGACCTTAGTCGGCAAAGTAATGTCTCTGCTTTTGAATATACTATCTAGGTTGGTCATAACTTTTCTTCCAAGGAGTAAGCGTCTTTTAATTTCATGGCTGCAGTCACCATCTGCAGTGATTTTGGAGCCCCTCAAAATAAAGTCTGACACTGTTTCTACTGTTTCCCCATCTATTTCCCATGAAGTGATGGGACCAGATGTCATGATCTTCGTTTTCTGAATGTTGAGCTTTAAGCCTACTTTTTCGCTCTCTTCTTTCACTTTCATCAAGAGGCTTTTTAGCTCCTCTTCACTTTCTGCCATAAGGGTGGTGTCATCTGTATATCTGAGGTTCTTGATATTTCTCCCGGCAATCTTGATTCCAGCTTGTGTTTCTTCCAGTCCAGTGTTTCTCATGATGTACTCTGCATAGAAGTTAAATAAGCAGGGTGACAATATACAGCCTTGATGTACTCCTTTTCCTATTTGGAACCAGTCTGTTGTTCCATGTCCAGTTCTAACTGTTGCTTCCTGACCTGCATACAGATTTCTCAAGAGGCAGGTCAGGTGGTCTGGTATTCCCATCTCTTTCAGAATTTTCCACAGTGTATTGTGATCCACACAGTCAAAGGCTTTGGCATAGTCAATAAAGCAGAAATAGATGTTTTTCTGGAACTCTCTTGCTTTTTCCATGATCCAGCACATATTGGCAATTTGATCTCTGGTTTCTCTGCCTTTTCTGAAACCAGCTTGAACATCAGGGAGTTCACGGTTCACGTATTGCTGAAGCCTGGCTTGGAGAATTTTGAGCATTACTTTACTAGCATGTGAGATGAGTGCAATTGTGTGGTAGTTTGAGCATTCTTTGGCATTGCCTTTCTTTGGGATTGGAGTGAAAACGGACCTTTTCCAGTCCTGTGGCCACTGCTGAGTTTTCCAAATTTGCTGGCATATTGAGTGCAGCACTTTCACAGCATCATCTTTCAGGATTTGAAATAGCTCAACTGGAATTCCATCACCTCCACTAGCTTTGTTCGTAGTGATGCTTTCTAAAGCCCACTTGACTTCACATTCCAAGATGTCTGGCTCTACATTAGTGATCACATCATCGTTGCTATATAATCAATGCAAGGAAAAGCACTGTAGAACACCCATCAAGAGCCACATATTCAAAGGGAAGGTTTTAACCTAACTTCAAAAGGCTGGAAAAATGAATTAATATGTTCTGAGTTAAAAGAAAACATTTATAGCTGACATATTAATTTTTAAATGAGTCCCTGTTTTAATCTATTTTTTCTAATACTCGCCAACCACAAATTGGCTTCTGTCACCATGAGCAAAAAGCTTCGCCTGATTAATGCAACCAGAGAACACTTAATTCTAAAATGCAAATAGGAGACATATGACAAATAAATATTGACGAGATTTTATGAAAGAGCACAATATCAGGGGTCTTAACAGACTGTTAAGAGTATTACATCAGACCTTCAGCTGTCACGTTAAATGAGCAAATGAGAATAAATTTGACCTCCATTGCAATCTAAGATGGAGAAGGCAATGGCATCCCACTCCAGTACTCTTGCCTGGAAAATCCCAAGGATGGAGGAGCCTGGTGGGCTACAGTCCATGGGGTCACTAAGAGTCATCCGACTGAGCGACTTCACTTTCACTTTTCACTTTTATGCATTGGAGAAGGAAATGGCAACCCACTCCAGTGTTCTTGCCTGGAGAATCCCAGGGATGGGGGAGCCTGGTGGGCTGTCGTCTATGGGGTCGCACAGAGTCGGACACGACTGAAGTGACTTAGCAGCAGCAGCAGCAGTCTAAGAATACCAGCATGTGTAGCTGTAGGCATTCCTTTTTCATAAGAAAAGTCCAGGGCACCCAGGGGTGACACAAAGGAAAAATACAATGTGTGTTAAAGTAAGATATTGTGTTCTAGAAAAGGTGCTTCTCAGCCTAGGAGTTACAAAGGACCAGTATTCTTCCAGCTTTGAAATTCATATGAATACTTCATAAAATGCAACAAAAATGAAGAGAAATATAAAAGTCTTTTTTTTTAAGGCAGACATATAAATTACAATTCATGCTCATCCCTTTGGATGTCACAGCATGTTCAGTTGCTCCAGAAGACTCTAATCACTCTTGATTCCTATATTTACCTTGATAGATGCAGATGATTCACAGAATACCACTGACCACACTTTGATTATCACTCTTCCGTCATAAAAATAAAAAGGAAAAATGTGACTGAAAAAGGATCAGAACTATACTAATCTCAAGTACTATTATTTCTTACCTGGTCCACAATTGACATCTAATGGTCTTCCCTCATTGCCCATTCCCAGGGTTACACAGCAGCCCCAGAAGGTCTGTCTCTGTTTATGGTCCTCAAGAGCTCCTCCTTGCTCTTAGAATATAATTTACACATGGCAAGATCCTACAAAGGCTGGCTGTTCCTACTTGCCCAATGTCATCCCTTCTCCCCATTGTCATTGTCCTGCAAATACCCATGGCCTATTGCTCAGAAAAGCCCTAAGCTTCTTCCAGGTTCAGGGTCTTCTCAGGAGTTGGTCTCTCTTCATGTAATCATGCACAACCACCCATCCATCCTAAAAATTAAAAATGGCTGCAAAAACATCAACCATCATCCCACAGAGTGGTAGAGTCAATACACCTACCTTCAAATCCAGGTGACTATAACCACTGCAACTAACAGAAAATGGCAGAAGTAATGCTGTGTCAATTTCTGAACCCAGAACCTAAGAAACTAGCAGCTTCCACTTTCTGTCTCTTGACTCTTTTTAGAACCCCCATATAAGGAGTCTAATTACCCTGAAACCATCCTGCTAAAGAGGTCACCTGTATGCTCTCCAATGGACAGACTAGCCATCCTAGGCAAGGTTGGGGCACACATTGTTTACCATCTAGAATAGCCTATTCACTAGCTGAATACCACCAGTGACCTCAGTCCATGCCACAGGCAGCAAAACAATTACAGTCAAGCTCCATCCAAATATTTGACTGGGGAAAAAAATGTGAAATATATTACAATGGTTGTTTGAAGTGACTTAATGTAAAAGTAGAATGATAACTTCCCCAAAGATTCCCACATCCTAATTCCCAGAACACTGAACATATCACTTTACATGGTAAGGGGAACTTTACAGATGTGATTAAGATATAGAGATAGTAAGATTATCCTGGTTTAGCTGGTGGGCCCAAAGTCATCTCAAAGATCCTTACAAGAGAAAAGCAGAAAGATCAGAGTCAGAAAGAGACAAAGGGAAATATGAAGATGTTATGATACTGGTTTTAAGGATGAAGGAAGAGGCCATAAACCAATCTGGGAAAAGCCAGGAATGGACTCTCCTCTAGAGATTCCAGAAGAAATACAGTCCTGACAACACCTAGATTTTAGTCCTCTGAGATTCATGTAGCGCTTCTGACCTCCAGGATTGTAAGAAGGTAGGTTTTTGTGGTATTAAACCACTAAATTAGTGGTGATTTGCTACAGGGGCAACAGAAAACAAATGCATTAATTACTAGGGTAATTTATTACATAATAATGGACAACCAGAAGACAGTCCTCCCTGCCACTACATCTTCCAACCCACATACCTGCATTCACACAAATATTTGCTATGGTTCAGTTGCTCAGTCATATCTGACTCTCTGTGACCCAATGGACTGCAGCACTCTAGGCTTCCCTGTCCTTCACTATCTCCCAGAGCTTGCTTGCTCAAACTCATGTTCATGAGTCAATGATGCTATCTAAACATTTCATCCTCTGCCGCCTTCTTTTCCTTTTGCCTTCAATCTTTCCCAGCATCAGGGTCTTTTCCTATGAGCTGGCACTTCACATCAGGTGGCTAAAGTACTGGAGCTTCAGCTTTAGCATCAGTCCTTCCAATGAATATTCAGGTTTGATTTCCTTTAAGATTAACTGGTTTGATCTCCTTGCTGTCCTAGGGACTCCCAAGAGTCTTCTCCAGCACTACAATTCTTGATCTTGCTTATTTCTGTTCATTATTCAGAAAAAAAAGAAAGTGAACTCACTCAGTCATGTCTGACTCTTTGCAACCCCATGGACTGTAGTTGGCCAGGTTCCTCTGTCCATGGAATTCTCCAGGCTAGAATACTGCAGTGTGTTTCCATTTCCTTCTTCAGGGGATCTTCCCAATCCAGGGATCAAACCCAGGTCTCTTGCATTGCAGGCAGACTCCTTACCATCTGAGCCACCAAGGAAGTCATTTTTAAGAACCTTGGCTTAAAAGTTTACTTATAGGCATGTATTAAAGAATGTATTCTCAGCATGTAATTTGTTTGTAAGATTATACAATATCTAGGTCCCTACACGATGAAAAGTTTCAGAAAGTGAAGTTATTTTGGTCTACCTGACTCACCAAGAAGTCCCCATTCCACACTTGCGATACTCAGCATTCAGTAGATATTCAATGTAAATGAACACAGATGAATTAGAACCTAGGTAATACACTGGAACTGTAGTTTGTAAATGTATATAAAGAAGACAAACTGCATTAGAAGTATGTTCAACTAATGCAAATAAAGTTTTAACAATACAAAAATTCTTTGAAAACTAATTATAAAAAGCCCATGAAAGCAAGTGATGGCTGCCTAGATGAGGTTGAATGCATATTTGAGGATCAGGTATGATAAACAGCAAGGTTGACCTTTATCCAAAAATATTAATCAGAGAGAAAAAAAAATAGTTGAATTTTTGGTCATATCACATTCAAAAAAAAAAAATGACTGAACAGACATTCTCACCCTTAAAAAAATTAAATTGAATTTTCTATGAATTGCCTTTTTAACATGGAAAGTTGGACAATATTAAAAAATACCAAAAAACTACAATCATCCCTCAGTATCTATAGAAAACTAGTTTCAGAAGTCCCTACATATACTAAAATTTATGGATGCTCATGTCCTTTATATTAAATGGCCTGGTATGCAATCTGTAATTCTCAGAGATAGCCATTGATAACATCCTGAAATGTGTCCACTCAGTCTTTTTTCCCTCTTAGAATATAATCTTATGCACAGTTGGGATCACACAAGAAACGTTGCTTCAAATTCTGCACTTGTCATATTTTCCTATATTGCTAAACTTTGTTTGCTAACATGTTTTAATAGCTAAACAGGAATTTGATATACAGTGCTTCAATTAAATATGTTTCCAACATTTTTATATTATAAATGTTAAGAAGCCTATAACTACAAACAAAACTATAACTACAAACAAAACTAAGATTTGCAAGGTAATTTCCTAGTGTGAAATTCTTAGATCAAAGTATGTCTATACTTTTACATCTCTTGATTCACATGGATCAGTGTTTTGTGATTGTGAGGTATAATAAGTTTGAGAAATAAAACATGCTGTTTAAAGATTAACAACATAGACTAAAGCATCAAAGGCTCCAAGAAGTCCAGCAATAAAAAAGAAACCTGTGTTAGCTTAATGGAAAGATAAATATTTTTAATGACATAAAGACATTTTCTTCCCCATACAGCACGCACTAACCCATGAATGTGCTGGTGGTCTTCTTAAGCTTTATAACTTCTGTTTTCATGCTTTCAAAGGTTCTTCTACCCCAAGATCATAAAATAAGTCATCTACATATAATTTGAACATTTAAATCTTTCATCCATCAAGAATTTATTTTGGCATCAACAACTTCCATGTTCCTTTTTTAAAAAATGAGAAGCTGATCTTCCTATTAGGATATATTGACAAGGTTTATCTCCTTATCCATGTATTAATATAACACCATCTTTATCATACCCTAAATTGCCATAGGTGATGCTAGTGGTAAAGAATCCATCTGCCAATGTAGGTGATGCAAGAGACATGGGTTCAATCCCTGGGCTGAGATCTCCTGGAGTAGGAAACGGAAACCCACTCCAGTATTCTTGCCTAGAAAATCTCATGGACAAAGGAGTCTGGCAGGCTACTGTCCATGGCGTGGCAAAGACTCAGACACAACTAAGTGACTAACACTACTACCCTGAGCTCTCTGCTCCATTACACCAAGCTCTATCACACCACACTTCTTATATATTTATAAATGTATAATATATTTTCATAACACTAAGGAAATATGCTTTCATTACTCATTTCCAAAATTTTTCTTGGATATCCTCATATGCACGTGTATTCATTCAACAAATGAGTTCAACATACTTAAGTAATTCAACATCCATGCTGTGATACATATGGACTTGGAACTGACTTCATCATCCACATATGGTAGGTACTTATAGATGTTGGATTTATTCTTATAGGTTAAGAAAGGAGAATTTGGTCAGGTTTCAAAACTCAAATCTTACTGGGATTTCCATAACAATTATGTTGAATTAATTTAGGGGAGACTTTTCCATACAAACTCTTTCTGTCCCAGAGTAAGGTTGGATATGAATTTACATAAAGCACTTGACTGAGCTGATGAAACCAAACCAGCTCATATGCAAAGGGTCTCACATTGGATATAATTTGTAAATTTAATCCTTATAACCAGCACATGAAGTAGATAATATTACAATTGCTAGTTTACAAAGAAGAAAATAAAAACTAAGCAACTTGTGTCACACATATATGGGGATTTACAAAATCACACAATTTTTATTTCATAGGGTTTTTCCCTCCTCTCATTCAGATTAAATGAAGGGTTCCCTATTCAACTTCATTTTCCAAACACATCCATTAACCATAATTTAGCTCTGTAAATCTCTGCGATTGGATGAATTCACCTTCCAATCTCTGTGCGTGCATGTTAAGTTGCTTCAGTCGTGTCCAACTCTGCAACCCTATGGACTGTAGCCTACCAGGCTCCTCTGTCCATGGGATTCTCCAGGCAAGAATACTGGAGTGGGTTGCCATTTCCTCCTTCAGGGGATCCTCCCGACCCAGGGATTGAATCCATGTCCCTTACGTCTTCTGCATTGGCAGGTGGGTTCTTCACCACTAGTCCTACCTGGGAAGCCCTTCCAATCTCTATCGTGACCTATTCCAATCCAGCGAAATAAAACATATGAATTTAAGAGTTTTGGGGAAACAAAATACAGTTTGCAAAAGATAATCTGAGGCCAAGGTTGATTCCAGGATAATTCTTTTTTTTTTAAAAAGGAAAGAACAGTACTATTTTCTTTTTTAGGAATGGTTTTTCTAACATTTTCTTCATAACAAGTCAGTGAATCCAAAAAAATATGAGCATGTTTGTTAACTGGCCAATTCAGCCATATTTTGTGCCAATAAAATGAAACTTACTTCTCCAATTTCATCAGTTAAAGAACCACAGGCTCTAATTCAGTACCTTGAGATGTCAGTAAATGAAGAATTGAAACAATTCAAATGTGTTGAGGTTAAAAGAAATTAAAAATGGATTTGGAGGGGGGAAAAGAACATATTTTCCTCTTCCCTTAAAATTGAGGTTGCACGGAGGGGTATTGAATAGCCTCAGGATACTTAGATTTCTAAGTTTATGTCATTTGCTGATCTAAAATGTTAAAAAAAAATTTTCTGAGAAAAACTGGTTGTTTATAGACCTAGTATTCAGACCACTTAACCTTTTGGTTTAAAATATTAAAACACACATGAAAACATAGAAACTAGACATATCTTCTGTTCCATCTTTCTTCCAACATGCCTATTCTGCTTTTAAAAAGTTGTTTGTCCCTTTAACACAACAGGTAACTAAAAACAAATCGATGGCAAATATTCCCATGCTATGCCTCAAGTTATCCTAAGCAATAGTATTATTCTTTTTTTCTAAAAAATAACTATGTTTCTCATATATTGGTTTTGCATGGCTTTTGCAGGTACAGTCTTTAAGACTCTAGTTGGAAGGTTAGTCAAGAGGGCTATTGCTTCTTAAAATCTTGAATAACAACCTGGTTATTCATTCAATAAATACTTATCAAATATTTATTATATACCAAATACCGCGGCAGCCATGGGGCATATAACTGGATGAAATACAGTTCTTTCCTCAAAGAAGTTCAAGCTAGTGCAAGAATGACACCATGGGGCTATGCATTGAAGCACATATACAGCTGATATCTGGACTGAACTGTAGCCCACTACTTGTTGCTACTGCAGAGCATGCGTGTATGAGCATATCTAGAGATCTGAAGGGCAGTTGCAACAGAGGTTATAAGTTTGGGTGCTGAGTAGCAGAAAATCTTAGTTGCAAATGAAATTTGCATATATATATGTCCTTTTGTATGAAATTTATATATATACACACACACATATATAGTGCAGGAATTTACAATATACAATGTTATAAATTAGTAGCATTCATATGTACTGTTACCTTAAGAAATACTTTTACCCCTACTCTAACTTGATTACATGTGAGCCCAGCAGCAGGAAACTAGATTCCTAGGTTTACCTCTTGAATAAATTTCTCCACTAAAAGGACCCAGGCTCTTTGGGGAGCATGACTTATTCTTTATTCTGGGCAGAAAAAAAAAAGAAAGAAAGAAAATACAATGTATCTGGACCATTCTTTTATGGCCAGAAAGCAAGGATGGTTTTATAGCATGAAGGACAGTGCTAGAAGGGCAAAGGAGATGCTTAAAGGTTTGGTTTTCTCACAGAAGTTGTGAAAGCCAAAGATCAAACAGTGAATAACAAATATTAATAATCCAAACAAAGTGAGTTTGCAATTAGACTCAAAAGAGTAAAGGTAATATAAATTGCATAGTTACTATGAATTATATAAAATACTGTAATATACAATAGAAGATCAACAAAATAGGATACTTAAATTTGAGCTGACTGCAATAGTAATGGAAGGTTCACTGATGGATTCTTCAGAAGCTGGCTTTGGCCATATCTGTGTAAGTCGGGCAACAAAGAAGGCAAGTGAATAGTCTCAAAAGTGAGTCCTTCTCCGATTCCTATAGGAAATTCACTCCATCCAAGCCTTTGGTGAGTTTGGGAAAGACTGACTAGAGATTTTCAGGGACATGGGACAGTGTCACTTTGGGCACCAGTGTCCAAGTGTAATCACTGGAATTGCTGGAATCACTCCCCAGCTAAACTATTTTTTCTTCTTCCCATCATCTTTCTCTTCCGTCTCCTGGATTCCCCCTCTGTCTCCTTGCTTCGAAGCCCAGAATCTGTCTACTGCTCAGAGGAATCTAGTTTTCTAAAGACCACATGGGGAAACTCACATAAATAGACACATGCAGCTATTCAGAAGCCCAAACGACCTCCAGTGTACCGTCCATTCCACCCTGGAAGGCAGTCCCAGTTATAAACAGCGGAAAACTCCTTGCTACATTTCCAATTAATAACTGTGTTACTATCCGCTTCCCACAGACCACACTCCTTGTTACAATTTTTCAATCACCTCTTAATGATCACAAATAATTTCTAAATTACTTGTATATCATTCCCTCCAAAATGTGGATTTTCTACGTTTCTTTTTAGGAATACATATAATGTAATGTCCTTTACACACTTGAGTGCTTTTCTCTCACTATTTGTTAATCAGCCTAATAGCCTTGGGAAGTCAGGGACTTCCTGAGGCAGTTCGTTTATCCTCAGGAAGTTATTTCCTGGTCAAAAAGGAAGTAAACAGACATGTTAACCTGACTTTTAAGGTCAGATTCTATCCATGACTGTAAAGGGCAAATATTTCCAACATCAGGATATTTGTCCTAAAACATTGGTTCCCAACCTCCTCCCTATTCCTTCTTTGCCTATGAAACCTTCCAAACAACCCAAACAAACCTGGTGGGTGCACAGCGGCATAGAATGATAGCCTGTTTGTCACTGACCACTCCAACTGCATGGGCTCCACAGAAAACCCAGTAGAAGGAAAACGTAGCCACTCCATAATTAATTGTTTTAGTGAAAGACTGGATGCTCGAAGCAGATGGTAAAGAACCTGCCTGCAATGAGGGGATCCAGGTTCGATCCCTGGGTCAGGAAGATTCCCTGGAGAAGGGAATGGCTACCCACTCCAGTATTCTTGCCTGTAAAATTCCATGGACAGAGGACCCTGGCGGGCTACAAGTCCATGGGGTCACAAAGAGTCAGACATGATTAAGCAAATAACACTTTTACTTTCAACGCAGCCAGAGAAGAGTCTGTTTAGAAGCCTCCACTTTTCTCTACATGAGCCCAGGCAGATTTTCCCAAACACTTCACACTTTTACATACCGTGCTCATCACCTTCTCCATCCTCCGCCTTGTACACACACAGCAGAAGCTAAGTCCTAGGCTACCAGGACACCTTGCTCAGCTCCTCCCAGCTACTGCACTTCTTCAGATTACCTGTTGGGACACAACCCCATACCACCCAAGTTACTATTTAACTGCTCCTAATTGCTTATTTCTGCCAGCATTTGTGAAGGTTTTGGAAGCAGTGGATCTTGTCATAAAACTGAACTCCACAGGGAACCAAATAACTAACAGCAATATTGGAAAGGGTAATCATTATGGCATTAGAGGATGATGAGGATTCAAGAGCGGCAGGTTGGATGCTCCTTATGAATCCAATAAATTAAAACCAAAATTCATTCTGGAAATTCTTCAGGTGGAAGAAAACACATCTAAGGGTAGTGACTGTTCTCTGTGCTACCAGTTTGTAATTAACATTTTGTAGACCCAGTCAGGGAGAAGGCAATGGCAACCCACTCCAGTACTCTTGCCTGGAAAATCCCATGGACGGAGGAGCCTGGTAGGCTACAGTCCATGGGGTCTCTAGGAGTCGGACATGACTGAGCGACTTCACTTTCACTTTTCACTTCATGCACTGGAGAAGGAAATGGAAACCCACTCCAGTATTCTTGCCTGGAGGATCCCAGGGACGGGGGAGCCTGGTGGGCTGCCGTCTATGGGGGTGCAGAGTCGGGCATGACTGAAAAGACTTAACAGCAGCAGCAGCAGCAGCAAACCCAGTCAGAGCTGAAACAAATGTATTTGAACCTAGATTCCATCCTTTCATAAATTCTCATCTAGTGAAACTACTGAAATCACTGATAAGTACCTTAGGAATGAATCTAAGCTTTTATTGCATATATAGCTAGTTGTACCTTAGATGAACCAGAATGCCTATAGTTGAAATAAATAGATTACTTGAGTGCTATTTTGCAAATGACAAAACATAGGTGAAGGAAATAAACATAGAATAGTTTCAGACATGGCATTAAAATATTGTCCATCCTAAAGGAAATCAGTCCTGAATATTCATTGGAAGCTGAAGCTGAAACTCCAATACTTTGGCCCCCTGATGCCAAGAACTGACTCATTGGAAAAGACCTTGATACTAGGAAAAGATTGAAGGCAGGAGAAGGTGATGACAGAGGATGAGATGGTTGGATGGCATCACCGACTCAATGGATATGAGTTTGAGTAAACTCTGGGAGTTGGTGATGGACAGGGAGGCCTGGCATGCTGCAGTCCATGGGGTTGCAGAGTCGGAGACAACTGAGAGACTGAACTGAACTGAATTTTTTATTTCTTTCTTTCTCTTAACTCTATATGAAGGCACTGAGAAACTTTGGACATCTCAATTAAGTATTACTTTTAAATGTCCTTAAACACACACACACACTAATACAGAAGCCTAATTTCCTTCTGAGACTATTACATGACATTTTTGCCATTCCGGGCAATTCATTTGGGAAGATAATTCCCTCAAGAAATTAAACTTAGTTCTTGAGTCTGAGACAGTATTTATAATTTCAATGTACATTTCTAGGCTATACATAACCATTTTCTGGATACTGAGCTGATGGGGTTTCCTCTACTTAAACTAATCCTCAGATGAAAATGTGACTTTCTTATTAAATTGGGCACATTGAGTCTATAAAAGGCTCAGCTCACTAGGTGTAATTGGTGCAGTTTTTCAAACGTCACCTAACTTCCAATTAAGCAATAGCTTCAACAATAAAGGAAATTTGATCAGGAAGCAGTAAGTTGCTAATTTAATTACCAAAATGCATTAAGCCTCAAGAACTAAAGTCTTGCAAAGCATTCCTAAATGACCCTAAAATTATCAGAGGGAGTTAAGTTTAAAATTTAATTTGTAAAGGCAAAACAAATTCTATAATAATTGCTTATCACCTTCCTTATACACCAAACAAAAGCTCCTAAGAACCAGTTCTGATTTTGGAATCTCTCTCCCCATAAGGTCCCCCATCTTACCTTCCAACTTGGATAAATGTCAATTTATAACTATTTTAAATGAGATTTCGGGACTTCCCTGATGGTGTAGTGGTTAAGATTCTGTGCTTCCACTGTAGAAGGTGCAGATCCAATCTCTGGTTGGGGAACTAAGATCCCATATGCCTCGTGACCAAAAAACAGCCAACAAACCAAAAAAAACAAACCCTGATGACCAAGGAACCTTCACAGCAGCTCTGAATGCAAACCTCAGTCCTCTTACATATGAGAGAGAAATACAATATATATAATACATATATTTTTTTAGAAAAATAATTTTATTTTATTTTACTTTTTACTTTAAAAAAATTTTTAATATAAATATTTATTTTAATTGAAAGCTAATTACTTTACAATATTGTATTGGTTTTGCCATACATTGACATGAATCTACCACGGGAGTACATGTGTTCCCCATTCTGAACCCCCCTCCCACCTTTCTCCCCATACCATGCCTCTGAGTCATCCCAGTGCACCAGCCCAGAGCATTCTGTATCATGCATCAAACCTGGACTGGCAATTTGTTTCACATATGATAATATACATTTTCAATGCCATTCTCCCAAATCATCCCACCCTCTCCCTCTCCCACAGATTCCAAAAGACTGTTCAATACGTCTGTGTCTCTTCTGTTATCTCGCATACAGGGTTATCGTTACTATCTTTCTAAATTCCATATATATGCGTTAGTATACTGTATTGGTGTTTTTCTTTCTGGCTTATTTCACTCTGTATAATAGGCTCCAGTCTCACTCACCTCATTAGAACTGATTCAAATGTATTCTTTTTAATGGCTGGGTAATACTTCATTGTGTATAAGTACCACAGCTTTCTTATCCATTCGTCTGCTGATGGACATCTAGGTTGCTTCCATGTCCTGGCTATTATAAACAGTGCTGCAATGAATATTGAGGTATATATGTCTCTTTCAATTCTGGTTTCCTCGGTGTATATGTGCAGAAGTAGGATTGCTGAGTCGTATGGCAGTTCTATTTCCAGTTTTTAAAGGAATCTCCACACCGTTCTCCATAGTGGCTGTACTAGTTAGCATCCCCACCAACAGTATAAGAGGGTTCCCTTTTCTCCACACCCTCTCCAGCATTTATTGCTTGTAGACTTTTGGACAGCAGCCATTCTGACTGGTGTGAAGTGGTACCTCATTGTGGTTTTGATTTGCATTTCTCTGATAATGAGTGATGTTGAGCATCTTTTCATGTGTTTGTTCGCCATCTGTATGTCTTCTTTGGAGAAATGTCTATTTAGTTCTTTGGCCCATTTTTTGATTGGGTCGTTTATTTTTCTGGAATTGAGCTGCAGGAGTTGCTTGTATATTTTTGAGATTAATTCTTTGTCAGTTGCTCCATTTGCTATTATTTTCTCCCATTCTGAAGGCTGTCTTTTCACCTTGCTTATAGTTTCCTTTGTTGTGCAGAAGCTTTTGATTTTAATTAGGTCCTAATTGTTTATTTTCACTTTTATTTCCAATATTCTGGGAGGTGGGTCATAGAGGATCCTGCCGTGATTTATGTCGAGAGTGTTTTGCCTATGTTCTCCTCTAGGAGAACCTTCATAGCAGCTCTGGATGCAAAACCTCAGTACTCTTGCATATGAGGGAGAAATAAAATTTACATATGTTTTTAAAGATTTGTTCATTGTCATTTTCTTTCTCCAGTTCTTTATAGTCCCCTTCCTATGTTATCACTCTGCTTCTCTTGTGTTACAGACAGAATTTCATTCAACTATAATAGACTGCTTCATGGTACATTTCCAGTCTTCCAAGGCACATGGTCTAAGATTGATATCTACCACTTGTGTGCATTTCCAATTTAAGAATAATTCCCTGGCTTAGTTTTAAGGGGAAAACAAGCAATATGACTATCCACTACTTTAATATTACATACACTATAGACCCTATATCAAGATTAACTTACATATCAGTTTCAAACCCTAACTCTGTCTGGTGAAGTCTGTTAGGACACAGTTATGGTTCCTGGAAAACTAAAACTTCAACAGTGCAATATAAAAGCAGCTTGGAATGTTTGACTTTTGCTTTCTATAACTGAGGGTTTGAAGTCAATGTCTAGATTATACAAGAACCAGCAAAGTGTTTCCATGTATAAGGCTGGCGATTGAGACAAGAGTATGAGCTGGCTTTTGAAAAGGTACTTCTCATACACACTTTCAAAATACACTTTGATGTAGACTTATAACAATGATTAGTACGAAATGCTCAGAACTTTATCATGGCATGTATAAAATAGGCATTAACAATAAATGTTAGCAGTCAGGTTGGAAGATTATCTTTGCTACTTCACGAGTTTTACATGACTTTGGGCCTCCCGGATTCTTTCCCAGTCTCCCTGTTTTCATCTACCAAATGGAAACATTTAGGCCTGCTTTACAAGAGAAGCAGGAAGATGAAACAAAGTTGAATGCAACAATGTTCACAAAAGTACTAGTAAGAGCCTGAAATAAGTGTCCCCAAAATGTTTGTTGAATTTGTTGGATAGTCAAAAAGGCTTTTTGAGAAACAGAATCTACCTTAAGTTAAAACCTTCATCCTTTTCTTCCTGAATGACTCATGTGAATGTTGTCTGAGGAACACATGCAAGAAGTAAAACGAAGATAATATAAAGAAGACAAAGAGAATAAAAACAAAGCCAGATGCCTGGACATTTTCAAAATAAGTCTATTTAGAATTGGTTTAATTCGGGCCCTGAAAACATGAGAACCTGGAAATATATAAATAAACTGGTGATTTTAGGGTTGCAGAAAGAATATCACCACCAATTCTTTATAAATTAACTCATTTCACATGGTTCAGATGAAACATTTTTAAATGAACTTCTTTCAGGGAGTTAAAGGGACAATTTCACAAAGTAATGTTATACGAATCTATTGAAGGCTGTTTTATAATCATGAGCTGACGTAAAGGGAGTGTTTACATCTCCACAAGTGAATGTACTCAAGTAGGTTGAAATCCTTTTACTATTCGAAGCAGCTACCCCCTTCCCACTGGAAGGACTGATCTACTGGGGCTCCACCATCTTTCTCAAACCCTTCTAAACACCTTGCCTCCGCTCTACAACAAGCTCACAATAGGCAGCAAGAGAACAGGCGGACAAACGAGAGTTACATGGCTTCATGCTCAACGGCCATAGCGTTTTTACAGGTTATGCTTTTTTCTAATTGGAACATCTTTCACCAAAACATGACTGTGTCAGACACCTACTTGACAATGTATTAGGTGTGTAATCTTGAGACGTTACTTTGTCAAAGGTCCATCTAGTCAAGGCTATGGTTTTTCCAGTGCTCATGTATGGATGTGAGAGTTGGACTATAAAGAAAGCTGAGCACAAAGAATTGATGCTTTTGAACTGTGGTGTTGGAGAAGACTCTTGAGAGTCCCTCGGACTGCAAGGAGATCCAATCTGTCCATCCTAAAGGAGATCAGTCGTAGGTGTTCATTGGAGGGACTGATGTTGAAGCTGAAACTCCAATACTTTGGCCACCTGATATGAAGAGCTGACTCACTGGAAAAGACCCTGATGCTGGGAAAGATTGAGGGCAGAAGGAGAAGGGGATGACGGAGGATGAGATGGTTGGATGGCATCACTGACTCAATGGACATGAGTTTGAGTAAACTCTGGGAGTTGGTGATGGACAGGGAGGCCTGGCGTGCTGCAGTCCATGGGGTCACAAAGAGTCGTACACAACTGAGCAACTGAACTGAACTGAACTTGAGTAAGTCTCTTCATTTCTCTGGGTCACAGGTATTTCTTTGTAAAATGACTATATTAGATCAGAAAATTGCCAAGGCTTTTTATAGCTCTAAAAGTTCTCTGATTCCATGGTTGTCTGGCTTGAAAACCAACACATATAAACAGTCATCACACTGATAAATCGTGTTGTCAGGGAGTTCAATACCTGAATTTGAACATGATTAAAAAGCAGCTTAATGAAGCTGACTTCTCAGCAGCCAACTGCATTTGGTCTTTGAACTAGATATTTCATTTTTCCCCAGCTCAAGGGAAGGCGGAGTATTTGAGATGTCATCCTTAAAGCCACACCCTCATCCTCCTCTGCACCCCAATTCCAAGAAAGAAACCCAAACTCATCTTCCTATTTCTAGGAAGCTTCTTCATGATCTAATCTAAAGTCAATTGATTCTGCTCACAGCTGAATGTGATTTCAAAGACCTGAAGGTCAAAGGCCATCCTTTCCTATACAAGAGAAAACATTCTGTGGATGAGATAGACTGAAAAACATGGAAGGGAAAGAATAATAACACAACTGGAAAGAATTAAGCTTCAGCTTAGCTAGTGGTAAGGAATCTGCCTGCAATGCAGGAAACCCAGGTTCAGCCCCTGGGTAGGGAAGATCCCCTGGATCAGGGAATGGCTACCCACTGCAGTATTCTTGCCTGGAAAATCCCATGGATAGAGAAGCTGGAAGGCTACAGTCCTGGGGTCACCAAGAGTCAACACAACGGAGTGACTTTCAGCTTCAGTTATTTCAGTTGGAATGTTCGAATGGAGATTTTGTTTGGGGGAAAAAAATGGAAATTCTCTAGCTTTCTACACTTGAACCCAAACACCTTACAGTGTCAGGAAATCAGGAACTTAAACTGTTACGAGAAATAGAACAGGACTTACAGAAAGCTTATACCTTATCAGAGAGAAAACACTGCAGGCTGTTAATTCCTAGGAAGAGATGTGGCTTTAGAGTCACAAAATTACAACTCATCGAAGTTTTGCATGAGCCTCTGGAACAGAACACTGCATCAGGTAAACTCTACCATTCTCTTTTGGATTAAAGTCAAATTGTATCACCATCTGGGGCCATCTACAGCCGTATGACCCTGATTATGACCCAAAGTGAATCTTAACTTGGAACTTGAGATAGATAGCAAAGCTATAAGTCCTTAGCAAAGAAACTGACTTAAGAGTGAATAAATGTGATGCCTCAACTGTTAGGGTTGGGTGCTAAAATGTTTCAAACCTGAGATGAGATTAGTCCTGCCTGTCCAAGAAAAGCTAAAAAATAAATTAATCAATTGAAAGATTGGGAAATCTGTGGGTCTGTAATCCCTCGCATCTTCCAGAGCTTCATGTGAGAATATGCAGGTACCATGATGGGTCCACACTGACCAGGCACCACAGGCTGGGCCATGAGCTCTGCTGGTTCAGGGATTTGTTATGATGGATTTCAGGCCAGTTCTGGCCCCAAGGCATCTCAGGAGAAACTTTTAGCCACAACTTGGCAATTTGTACAGTGAAGACTCAGCTTCTCACCACTGTGTATGACCTCCTCTCAGAGTTGGAAGCCAGCACATGAAAAGAACACTTTGTGATGGATTAGACTGGGGTCTTAAGGTCAGGCAGCAGCTCCCTCAAACCCATTATCACACGTTTAAATCAATGAGTTCTAGTAAATTTACTGAGCTGTGTAACTATTGTTATCACCACAATCCAATTTTAGAAAACTGTCATCTCCCCAAAAGGATCCCTCATGCCTGTTTACAATTATTCGCCATTCCCACCGCCAGCCCCAGGTCAGTACGTATGCTGAGTGTCCTTCTCTTCCCCCCACTCCCAGGACCTCAGTTTATTTCCCAGTATACACTGAACAGAGGGGTCGCCCACGTTTCCCAGTAAAAGACAGTGCCTATACCATCAGCCATCTTGTAGAGGCCAGACACAAATGCATACATGTATGTACCCACACACATGCACACACACACACACACACACACACACACACACACACACAACCCAGGGAACGATGTAACACCCTCCCCATCCAGCTCATCAGGGAGAAGTCCAACACTGCTCCAGAATGCTTCCAAACCCAGCTATTACAGGGATGGCCACAGTTTTCAAAAGCTGCAGGAAACTTGAATATTATCCTCCACAATAGATAGCATGTTTACAAATCAGTATCACTCAGACTCTTAAACTGAGGATCCTCGCTGTGCTTCCTGAAGACAATATCCTTGAATTCAAAGGAGAAAAATCATAACAGGGTCAAAGGACTGAAGAAAATAACCGTAATCAAACAGCTTCGGAAAAACTGGGCAACCACACACTCAATTTGGTTTAATATCAAAGGTTAAATATAATTCTAGAAAACTGTGGAAAGAGAATCAAAGAAGCATTTTCAATGTGCTCTTCTGTGGCGCGTGTAGGAAACCAGTGTCCACCTTTTGTTTTCTTTTGCCGTGTGTTGCAGAGAGAGGTTACCTAGGCATGTTCCGGTAGGAGGAAACCGACATGAAACAGATAAATCCACCTTGTGGAGGTCAGAGAATGTGATGCTCTGATCACTTATCCTGAGAGGTGGACCTGGGCTCTGTCATCTGTAAACTGAGGAAATGGGCACTGGCTATTACGCTTCCATCTTGAAAAAACAGACCCATAGTATGAAGCCATTCTGTGGCAAACAACCCTGAAACACACTTTAATGCAACTAATATCCACATCAAATTCATTTTGTAATATTTAAAAATTTTCACTGATGGAAAAACAGCAGCAAAAAGGATTCATGCAAATAAATAGCAAAACAGTGCATTTGTTTAGATTTTTTTCAGATAAGCAAAAAATGGATAGTAGGATGAAGTACTTCCATTTAAGACTTCAGAAAAAAATTTCATACCAATTTAGCCCAGTTGCTAAAAATTCTGTTTCATATGAATATCACAGTTTCTTGTTTTTCTCTCCTGAAAATGCACTGTGAACAAAATGTTTAAAACACTGGCTGAGCCTACACCAAAAGCATCTTCCTAAGAAAAAGGCAAAATAGAAATGAAAAATTTGAATCTCTATAGTTTATTTTGAAGCATAAAAAGCAGACATTTTTTAAATGCTTGAAACCCCATAGTCCCAACCTTGGCAACATAGCTCATATATTCTTGCATTTTCTACTTCTGAAACAGAGCAAAAAATAAGAGAACTTCAATCCATTGGCTAGAATCAATTCACCTGATTTGCACATTACCTTAACTGAATTTCAAAAATAATCTAATCCCCACATTTGAATTAACAGGCAGAAAATTAAGTCTGGACTGCTACCTGATTCTTTATTGCATTGAGAAGAACACACCAATCTGTTTGCCATACACTGTGGTAAAACAATGCTAAGGCATTAAATACAAAGGAATACAACCCAGTTGTAAAATATATTTATCCATCAGTCTGGGGATAATTAACTCAGAGAAGTTAACTTTTATATGAAACACCCCAAGTCAAAGGATACCCAAAGAAGACACACACAACAGAAGTAAACCATCATCACTAATGTAAAACGTGTAGTGCAGACCAAGAACAATCTAACAGCTTAAATGACCAACACCAGGCTATGTGTACACTTTCTGATATTATAAACAGCAGAAACTAAGCTTCTGAAACAAGGACTGGAAATGCATTTCCACAGGCTCTATATAGTGTCATGAGGAATCAGCTGACACCCCACAAGTCTTTCATTACAAATGGCATTCATGTCTTCCACAGACCTTCATTCAACCATTCATTTAGAAAGAATTCTTCTTCAAAAAAGAAGTCATTTAATTGTGTGTTTCATATTAACATAAAAGGAGCTGAGTCCATAATTGGGTCAACTTTTTACCAAATAACTACTACAGAATCAATTATTTCCACACTCAAACAAATAAGTATAACTGAAAAGCTTCTCAACTACTGGGAAACAGTTAAATTCCACCACGTGTTACTACATATAGTCAAATTCTTCATCAAGAACACCAATGCAATCCATCTTCGTTCTGACAAGCAGGAATTCTCACTTAATTTTTTAAAGAATCAAACAAACCTCTTCTCCTACTCCCCAATATTGGGGACTGGTTCAGGTTCTACAAATCACACAACTATGACCTTCCCATTATCAAAATCACGAATTCCAGGTGTGCCTATTTCAAAAGTTCTTGCCGGAACTTTCAACTACATCAGAAGGATTTTACAATCATAATGTTTCCCATACTGAAAAACAAGACATCATTCATAAACATTCCCCAAAGTCAGCCTATTATACTTTGATAAAATAACAGCATTTACCTTAAACTGCACCAAAACAACTTTAGTAGACATTGACAACAATGCAATAAAAGAGAAAACCTTGGCCTCCCCATTTTTGAGAATCTCATATGCTCCCACTCGGCAGAACAGATCTGAGACTCACACATTTTATGTGTCTTCCAAATACAGCCAGCACTATGACGAGAGCACAGGAGATAATGAAGACCAGATGCCTACCTTCGCTGGTAGCCACATTCTTCTGGGCTTGGGTCGGCGTGTGATCTGTACTTGAACTCACGTCGGATGAGATGCTTGAGCTGCCTTTGCCTAGAGAAAACAAGAACAAGGAGCTTTTGAAATTTGTCATTTCAGAACTGGACTGTGCCTTCCACTCCATCTCACACCAAGCCATATCACTCGTTTCCAAGAAAGGAGCCGTAACACTAAGAATGAAGTTTATTAGTTTTCTGGCCTCATGCATTAAACATCTTTGGAGAAATATCTGACCCATGCCATAACAGAGCTAAAGCCCTATTATAATATGGCTTGACTATAAACTCAGACGATTATAAGGTATTGTCAAACAGGATAACGTAATACAGTTTTGGCATATATGTGAATAAGAGAGTATGAGTGGGAGACACATCTACAGCATTAATTTTTTCTTTGCAACTATAAACTATACATTTTCTGGTAAATGACAAAAGCAAATCTAGGAATGAGGCATCATCCAATGGGCAAGAGCCTGCTGGCTCCAAACAGCTGCATTGCCTTAAAAAAACAAATTCCCTAATTTAATGGGTTCTTCGTTAAAACAAACAAAAAACCTGCTTTGTTCTTCTAAAGCAGGGCTTCTTAAATGGGGATGCCTCCTCCTCCAGTGGACATCTGGCAATGACTGGTTTCGTTTTAATTGTCCCGGTGGGGGAAGGTGTGTTACTGGCATCTAGTGGGTAGAGGCCAGGGAAGCTGTTCAATGTCTTACAATGTATATGACAGCATCCCACAGTTTTAAAAAAATAATCCAGACCAGAGCATCAACTGGGCTGAACTTGAGAAATCCTGGCCTAAATAACCTAACCTCAGCTGACAACTGACTTTCTGCTCTTCTAACTTTAAATTTGAACATATGTCAATACATTAATACTGCTGAACATTTTGTCTCTCAATCATGTCTGACTCTTTGTGACCCCATGGACTATAACCTACCAGGCTCTTCTGTCCATAGGATTCTCGAGGCAAGAATACTGGAGTGGATAGCCATTTTCTTCTCCAGGGGATCTTCCTGACCTGGGGATTGACCCTGGGTCTCCTGCACTGTAGGTGGATTCTTTACCATTTGAGCCACCAGGGAATGAAAGTCTACAAATACGACACACACCGTATAAGGAGGGAGGTGCCAGTGACCACTGGGCAGAATTCTGAGATGATTTCCATGGTACCTGCTGCTAACTGAATGGCCGTGTTCCCAAAAATTCCTGTGTTAAAAGTTAATCTCCAGTATGATAGTTTTAGGAGGTGATTATAGTATTTGGAGGTGATTAGATCACGAGAGTGGAGCCCTCATGAGTGTGATTAGTGCCCTTATTGAAGAGATCCCAGAGTGACCCCCTGTCCTTTTATCATGTAGGGACACAGGGAAGAGATGGCCATCTATGAACCAGGAAGCAGCTCCTCACCAGACACCTTGATATCAGAATTTTCAGCCTCCAGAACTGTGAGAATTAAATATCTGTTAACATTATAAGTCACCCAGTCTATGGTATTTTGTTGTAAGCAGCCTGAACAGGCTAAGCCAGTGCCCATGTCCTTGGTAATCTGCTCCCCTTACGTGTGGACAGAATTTGCAATTTGTTACTAAACCATAGGACATGGCAATGGTAAAAGGGTTTTACAGATGTAATTAAATTTCCTATAGCATTGACTTTAATCAAAAGGGTGATTATCCTGGGTGAGCCTGACCTAAATACCTAAGTAAACCCTTTTATAGAGCCTAGAGGAGACAGACTCTTGCTCCTTGTCTTGAAGATGCAAACCATCATGCATGCTACAGCTGCAAGGAGATAAATTCTACCAACCCTACAGGAGCCTGGAAGAGGATCCAACTTCAGATGAGAAAGCTGACCAGGCCAACATCTTGATGACAGCTTTGCAAGATCCTGAACAAAAGACCCAGCTGACCCAAGCCCTGAATTCTGAGCCAAGGAAACAGTGAAAGAATAGATGTATCTTGTTGCAAACTTTGCTAAATTCATGGTAATCGGTTACGCGACAATAGAAAACTAAAACAATGCCCAGTTAATTACATCCCAAATGAACTCTTTTCAGGCCACAAATTATGATCTAGATTCTTACACGCAGCTGAGAAACACTGTTTTCGAATAGTCCTCTCTGCACAGTGGTACATAACCCAGTTGGGTGGAGGGAGTTTACAGTCTATGAAAGGACAATGCAGAAAAGCACAAATGGGCTTGCGTTGAAAGAGCTTCAGGATTTTGTTTGCTAAGGTTGAGAGTAATGGAAAAATCCAAGTCCATTGGTGATATCACCTGAGCAGGGACCTCAAATGGCTGTTGCTTCTTTTTGCCACTGTACATCACTCATGACTTATCGCTCTGAAACAATTCTGTTATTCCCGTCATCTCTACCCATTTCACACACAGGAGGAGAAGCACACAGTAGCTTCTCTTGGGGACCAATGCCTTGACCTCTGCAGAAAGCCGTACTGAGAACACAGGAGTACCAGGCAAAGTGCTCAGTTCGGCGACCATCACACCTACCAGTCACTCTGTCCTGTATCCATCATGGCTGCCAGTTTCTCATGCAATTGGAATGATCCATGCTTTTGAATGTTTCAAGTACTATGTCTGGAGTCTCTGGCTTCAAAACCCTGCTCTACCATTTCCAAGCCACATACATATCCATGAACAAGTCACTCAAACTAAATCTTGTTTCATCTCCTGGTAATGTGAAGATAGAAACCTCTTGCACTTTATACAAATGGGTGTCATGGTGCCCAGGCTTTGCTGTGTGTATCAGTCAGGCTTCTCCAGAGAAACAGAACTGATGGAAGTGTAAATATCTCCCATTAGGATACATGTCAGGATCAGGGGAAATTATAGAATCATTTCTATAGTATATATATATATGGGATTTTCATATATTCATATATATGAGATACTGAGTTGACCAAAAAGTTCATTTGGATTTTTCCATTACCTCATATAAATATTGGCCAATCCAATATTTATACATATATATATGACACATATATATTGAAAATAAAGTGAGTGAAGTCGCTCAGTCGTGTCCGACTCTTTGCGACCCCGTGGACTGTAGCCCTCCAGGCTCCTCCATCCATGGGATTCTCCAGGCAAGAATACACGAGTGAGTTGCCATTTCTTTCTCCAGGGGATCTTCCTGACCCAGGGATCGAACTCAGGTCTCCTGCATTGCAGGCAGACGCTTTAACCTCTGAGCCACCAGGGGATGATATATATTGAAAATATACATTATAAAAGATCTATTATTATATATTTACAATTTATATTATACATACACATATACATATAATATACTATATATAGATACAGAGTCAAAGAGAAAGAGATTTAAAGGAATTGGCTCACAGAATAGTTGGAGCTCACAAGTTGGGAATCTGTATGTAGGGTAGGTACGCAAGCAGGATGGAAACTCAGGTAGGAGTTAATGCTGCAGCTTGAGGCAAAACTATTTATTTTCCAATAAACCTCACATTTTACTTTAAAGGCCTTAAAGTGATCGGACTGAAGGCCCACTGTCTAATCAATGGTCATTATCAAAGGTAAACTTAAAGTCAACTAAAACAGCAGATGGTAACCACATTTATAAATCACTTTAATGACAAAACCTAGATTAGTGTCAGATTCCATAACTGTGTACTATGGCCTGGCCAGGCTGACACAGACAACTTTCTATCACGGTGTCAGACCCACCGGAATTGAAAATCCGTATTTGCCACGCACCATGCCTGGAAGAAGATCTGTCAGACTCTCTAAGCTTCACTGCCTTTCATCCATAAAACAGAGATAAAAACAAATAAAAAACCAACTACTCATTTCCTCTATTAAAAATAGGGGAATTATACCCCCACCTCTCAGGGTGGAGAGGCTGCTATGCGCTATGGTTTACAAAGGCATTCAGTCACATCCGGCATGATCGTTTAATATTGACCCAATGATCACAGTTCAATTTGTATCAGGAAATAAGAAGTAAAATGTAAAACACTAATTATTATTTGACTATATATGCATATATAACAGCAAATAAATATTATGTATGCTTATAAATTAAATTCTACATGCGTTATAGATCTAGTAAAAATCCCTCAAGCATAAACAAAGTTGGCAATTCTGCTCTCTATCCAACTGCTACATGAAAGTTTGTTTATTTGATCAATGGCCAAAACCCCCATTAGGGGTGGTTAGCATATCCAAACTGTGCCGGTCGGATTTGGTAAAGTAAAATTTTGCTCTTTATTGAATTTCCTCCCAAGCGGGCTAGAAGCCTAAATGAGGGCAATTGAACAAACAATTAGGTATCAAATATATAAACATCAAAGAAAGCGAAGACTAACGAATGCACTGAGGTTGGTAGGTGTTGCCTGTAACAGGTGAGCATACACTTCTGTGAATCTCAACCACCATATGGACAAATTAGCCAGCGGGTCCATCATTTCAGGGACTTGAGGTGCACTGTTAACCTAAGCATGTTAGCCGAAGAATTTGATCCCAATCACAGATCCCCTCAGGCTTTCTGTTAGAGGGTGCCAGGTTCTCCCAATGTCTGAAAAGATGTTCATTAAATGAGGATCCTATTTGAACAGGATTTCAAATCTCTTTTAATATAAAAATCTCCATGTATAAAACTGCAACACTAAGTATCTTTTCTTTTCTCTTTCCCAGTGCCCAGGCTGACTGTGCAAAAGCAGATGTTTAAAACAAGACAGACGTTCCATTGTTATTTATTGACAACATGAGGAAGGCAAAGGGGGGAAGAGAAAAGATCAATCAGTACATAACAAAAATGAATCAGTGGGGTCCTATGCTTTCTAACATTCTTAAGAGTCCAATAAATCCCTTGAAAAACTGATTCCCTTTATCAATGCCAGATTAGATGCATCAAATTCATTCCTGTGGATTTCGGTCAAGGACCCCTGACAGGAAATGCACAAAGGAGCACATGGACACATGTGGTGGGGGCCTTAGCCCTTTATTGCCTGTTTCTCTCAGGTACCTTGATTCCAAGTGGCTGCTGCAGGTACACCCCAAGAGCCTTATTTAATATCAAATGTCCACACCAAAGGAAAGAGAATTCTTTTTTCTCAGAATTAGATCAAGGGAGCAGTGGGTCATGTTTGTGTGTTGAATTCACTGTTATTTTCCTGATTGTTATCTTGAGATAGTTTCTTATCTTCTTTGATCCACGGTTCAAATGTCTGTATGTACAGAATAATAATATTAGTTATCTCAAAGAATGATCTGGCCTAATCCCTGGCCCAGGCGCATATTAGCTTTTGGAAAGAAAGTGAACACATATTCTTGAAGCATATTAGCTCTTTCAGGCCAACAAGAATTTTATAGATGAGTTCTCCAGAGTTGGAGATACTGATGGAGAGTGAAATGAGGAGGTATCAAATACCAGGCCCCTGTTTCACTTTATTGTGAGCGGAAAACAGTAGATGGTGTCCTTTGCTTTGCCTTTCCTATTTTTTGTTCTTTCCTGGTGAGGGTTGAAAGCACCATCTAAGGAGCACAACAGTGAGAATGGAAAAGAAACAGAGAGATCTCAGAGTCATGTTTTGAGTCCTTTTGTTTTTTTTTTTCCTATCAAGCCATTTAATGTCCTAACTGGAACTTTCTTTACTCCCTTTTTCCCAAAGTACCTAATAAGTGACCTCAGGCTCAATGATCAGGACTCACACGTTGTAACTGGAGGGTGATCTGGGGCAGAGACCAAGATCGGTTAACTGAGCACCTACATTATGCTGCCATATGCCAGGCCCTTCTCCTAAGAGGCCACAGTTCTCACAGGTTTATGTCCATCCTGAGAAAAGCCTAGGACAGTTTTCAGCATTTTCCTCTTTGCTAAGAAATGTAAGATTTGCTTCAGGATGCTGACATTCATTCAATATTTTAAAAAAATATATATAACATAACATTTGCCATCTTCACTATTTTTTACTTATAATTCAGAGATATCCACTCATAGTGTTGTACACCCATCACTACTGTTTCCACAACTTTTCCATTACCTGACACAGAAATTCTGTATCACAGCCCCATAAATCTCCATCCCTCCCTCTTTCAGACCCTGGTAATCTCTGCCTGCTTTGCATCTCTGTGAATTAGCCTATTCTGGATAGAGTCATGCAATCTTCATCCTTTGCTTTTTTTTTTTTTTTTTCACTTATCATATTTTCAATGGTTCATCCAAGTCGTACATCCCTCCTTTTTGTGACCAAATAATATTCCATTGTGTGTATGTTCCACATTTCGGGGTACACTGATGGGCACTTCACATGTTTCTACCTTGTAGCTATTGTGACTGATGCTGCCTTGACAGAGGCCTGGCTTCACTACTGGCAGTTTGTAACTTAGAAGCTTCTGGTGCTTGTTGTTTCTAGCTGAAATCAGATCCTGAGGGCTGTGGCTGGAGCCAGGGCAGGAGAACAGAGTACACAGAGTTCTTCCAGGAGAGAAACGGGTAATCCCACTGCTGAGGCAGCAGCTCCTCTGGAGCCATTCACTTCCAATCCTGTGGCAGCTTCCGGGGTGAGCTTCCAACTGGCCCACATCACAGGCAATAGCAGAGCAGCATAGGCCTTTGGGATCTGAACACACACCTGCTGCAAAGCTCGGCTGAACACAGCTCCTTCTTCCAAAGCCTGTGGGACGCTGATTGGAGCTGGACTGCCAGGGAATGCCTGGGGATGGCCCCTTTCTCTCCTTCTTGGGGACAGTCCATGTCTTCTCTAGCAGAAGCAAGAGCTTCAGCCTCCAGGCAGACAACTCAGGAGGGGGTGTCCCCGCTCCAACACCACACAAGGGAAACCACGATGTGAAATGCAAGCCCAGGCTCAACCACGCAGGACCCTGCAGGATACTTCATCATTTCAGTGATGTTAGCTTAGAAGCCAAAGGCTAAAGACAGAAAGAATTCAGGAGAAATGATTTCGGTCGAGCAGCAATCATTTTACATCTCAGCGCCACTCTCTTTACCTTGGTGAAGAAAGAACATATTCTTAGACAAAAATCTCAGTTAAAGCCAATCTTTTCTGCATTGTTCCTGGAGGCTGTGATTACTAAAAAGAAAAAGAAGAAAGACGCATGATTTTGACACAGTTCCCTTAAACCCATCCAGGGAACTCAGCAGGATGGCTATAAGTGTGAGTAAAGCATGAGGTGCCACCTTGCAGTGTGTGTGCAGTTTGAACACCCACTGCCTGGACCACAACCTGGCTTTGCTGCTATCTAGCTGATTGAATCAGACAGGCAACAAAGGACTGATTCCAAATTGGGAAAGGAGTATATCAAGGCTTTATATTATCACCTTGCTCATTTAAATTATATGCAGGGTACACCATGTGGAATGCTGGGCTGCATGAAGCACAAGCTGGAATCAAGATTGCTGGGAGAAATACCAATAACCTCAGATACACAGATGGCACCACCCTTATGGCAGAAAGCAAAGAGGAACTAAAGAGCCTATTGATGAAAGTGAAAGAGGAGAGTGAAAAAGTTGGCTTAAAACTCAATATTCAATAACCTAAGATCATGGCATCCGGTCCCATCACTTCATGGCAAATAGATGGGGAAACAATGGAAATAGTGACAGACTTTCTTTTCTTGGGCTCCAAAATCACAGCAGTTGGTGACTGCAGCAATGAAATTAAAAGATGCTTACTCCTTGGAAGAAAAGCTATGGCAAACCTAGACAGCATATTAAAAAGCAGAGACATTACTTTGCTGACAAAGGTCCATCTAGTCAAAGCTATGGTTTTTCCAGTAGTCATGTATGCATGTGAGAGTTGGACCATAAAGAAAGCTGAGTGCCAAAGAACTGATACTTTTGAACTGTGGTGTAGGAGAAGACTCTTGAGAGTCCCTTGGACTGCAAGGAGATCCAACCAGTCCATCCTAAAGGAAATCAGTCCTGAATATTCACTGGAAGGACTGATGCTGAAGCTGAATCTCCAGTACTTTGGCCGCCTGATGCAAAGTGCTGACTCATTTGAAAAGACCCTCATGCTGGGAAAGATTGAAGGCAGGAGGAGAAGGGGATGACAGAAGATGAAATGGTTGGAAGGCATCACTGACTCAATGGACATGATTTTAAGCAAGCTCTAGGAGTTGGTGATGGACAGGGAAGTCTGGTGTGCTGCAGTCCATGGGGTCACAAAGAGTCAGACATGACTGAGCGACTGAACTGAACTGAGCTGGTTGAGCTGGAGGAAGCTTTCTTACTTTCCAAGAACCTCCATTTCTCCACCTGTAAAATGACGTGCAAGGATGCTAAGTCATTTCTGTCGTGTCCAACTCTTTTCGACCCTATTGACTGAAGCCCGCCAGCTCCTCTGTCCATGGAATTTTCCAGGCAAGAATACTGAAGTGGGTTGTTTTGCCCTCCTCCAGGGGATCTTCCCTATCTAGGGGTCGAACTGAAGTCCCTCATGTCTTCTGCACTGGCAGGCAAGTTCTTTACTGCTAGTGCCACCTGGAAAGCCTGCAAAATGGAATACCAGGAGATATAAACTCATAGCACAACTATGAGAATAAAATGAGGTCAATAAGTCAATTGCTCATAAGGCATACACGTATAATAGATACTTAGTGGTGTTAATTACTATTAACCATCCTCCCTATTTTTATCATTAATCAATAATCCAATTTAATTCAACAACTACATGCTAAACCTACTGTATATGAAGAGTTGTGATTAGCACTAGAAAAAAAAACAAGACAGTCTATATTGGGTGGGGAAGTAAAACACAGATACACAAGTAGAATTGAACATAAATGCAGTATAAGGTTTTAAACATTAAGGTTTAAACATTTTAAACATATAAGGTTTTAAATCATTAAGTGATAATCTCAAACACTTTGATTCACAAAATTTCATCACTGCTTGGTGTGACTGCTGTTTTCTTTTATAATGATGTTAAAATTATGTAGGTTGATCGTAAACAATCATGTCTGTCTTCTCTACTGGACTTTCAACTTCATGAAGGTAGATTTCATACATATCCATTCACTGCTCTACTCTCTAAAGCAAGCACAGGGGTTGACATGCTATGGTCACTCAGTACCCATGTGTTAAATGACTTGGCATCAATGAGTGAAGGATCCATCGAGCAAATAAACTGGAAACGTATTCCTAATGGAATAGCCCTGTTCCCATCATGTTTCCTAATAAACACTACACCTTCCTATGGGCACCACTTAAATCTTTGTTACATCAAAAGACAGTCTTCACATAACGGCTATGTGTTGACTGCACAAAACAGAAATTACAAAATTCATACATATTCGCAGTGGTGACGTACTTTATGGTAGTGGTCCTCAACCTTTATGGCACCAGGGACGTTTCATAGAAGATAATTCTTCCAGAGATTGGCGGGGGTTGGGGAGATGGTGTTAGGATGATTCAAGCACATTACATTTATTGTACACTTTATTTCTATTATCACTTTATGATATACAATAAAATAATTACACAACTCACCATAATGCAGAATCAGTGGGAGCCCTAAGCTTGTTTTCCAGCAACTAGATGGTCCCATCTGGGGGTGATGGAAGACAGTGGCAGCTGCTCCCCAGTGCTAGCAACACTGTCTCAGCTCCACCTCAGGTCATCAGGCATTAGATTCTCACAAGGAGAACGCAAGCTAGATCCCTGGCATGCACAGTCCACAGTAGGGTTGGCACTCCTAAATACAGATGAGACGTCACTCACTTGCCCACTGCTTACTTCCTTCTACGCAGCCTGGTTCCTAACAGGTCACAGATCTATACTGGTCCATGGCCTGGGGGTTGGGGACTACTGCTATATAGTACTCTGTATTAGCTCCTAGGGATGCTGCAGCAAATTATCACTAACCAAATGGCTTAAAATAAAAGAAGTTTGTTGTCCCATGATCTTGGAAACTAGAAGTCTGAAATTAAGGTGCCAGAAGAGCCGTGCTCTAGAGAGAATCTGTTCCCTGCCTCTCTCCTAGCTCCTCCCAGTTGCCAGCAATCCTTGGCATTCTCTGGTTTGTGGCAGCATATTTCCAGTCTGCACCAGTCATCACATGGCCACCTCCCTTTTATGTGACTCTGCATCCCTTCTTATAAGGACACCAGCCTTACTGAATTGACTCCACCCAACTCCAGTGTGGTGTGTTAGTCGCTGTCTTGTCTGACTCTTTGTGACCCCATGGACTGTTACCCACCAGGCTCCTCTGCCTATGGGATTTTCCAGGCAAGAATACTGGAGTGGGTAGCCATTCCCTTTTTCAGGGGATCTTCCCAACTCAGGGATCGAGCCCAGGTCTCCTGAATTGCAGGCAGATTCTTTACTATCTGAGCCACCAAAGAAGCCCCAGTGTGCCCTCATCTTAATAATCATACCTGTAAGGACCTGATTCCCAAATAAGGTCACATTCTGATGTTTCAGGAAGGGAGAGGGAGGACACTCTTCAACCCAGTAGATTCTCCAGCACTATTTTCTGCAGAATTAAGCAGAAAGTCGAAAATCCTACCCCGAATCTATCATTTGAGCATTGATTCAAGTCTCACTGCACGGCAGTATTACTGTGAGAGGAAAAGGAAGATTAGCCGTAAGATTTAATGCATCATGGAATGCAGGAGTCCTAAAAAAGTCTTTCAGCATTCGAAAAAACAAGCACTTGGCACACCATCACGGGTAGTTTTAAGTTGAAAAGGTCAGGCAATATTTCACTAAAGGCACTAAGGCGGAGCCTGCTCCCCCAAGACTCACACCCACCTAAGGGCCTTCAGGCAATGCCTCCAGAGCTAACACAGATGTCAGCTGACACTAAGACAGATGCTGCTGCTGCTGCTGACAGATGGTGCTTCACAGCTGGGTTTCTGAGCAGAGTAATGAGAGGATCAGACCATGGACAGGCTAAAGGGTACGTGCGTCGGCACAAGAATTTCAGTCGTACTATAAGTCATTCAGAAGACAGTTTTATGCTAATAACAACACTACAGTTTGCATCAAAGTTCTGAAGGGCTGCTGTGCCCCAAAGATCATGAGAAGACCATGCCTGGCTAAACCATATGGGCAGGGAAAGACAAGGGTTCTTTTTGAAGTTCAAGGTTGTTTCAGCAGGATCTGAGGGCAAATTCAAAGCCACATGCTCATTCCCTGACATCAAGAGTCTCAGTGAGAATAAAGCCGTAAGTACCTCTTCTGATTCACCCACTCATTCATTCAATGTCCCATGTGCCAGGCACCACGTTTGACACAATTCCATGATCAAGCCATCTTGGTGACAGAGGTTACTTTTCCGCAGGATCTTGAGGACAGGGAAGAATGGAGAAAATACAAACTTTACCTTTCAACAGTAATATTTTGTGGTTGCTCAAACCCAGTTCACTCTGACAATTACAGACCTTTGTACCCTGTGGCCACTCATTGACTTTAGGGATTTTATACAAAGCATGCTTATATGTGTTTACCTTAAATATCAATGATGATCTATATAAATTAGTGAAAATTCTGAATTGTGGCAGAGATGGTGAAGAATCTGCCTGCGATGCCGAAGACCTGAGTTCGATCCCTGGGTTGGGAAGATCCTTGGAGGAGGGAATGGCTACCTACTCCAGTATTCTGGCCTGGAGAATTCCAAGGACAGAGGAGCCTGGCAGGCTATGGTCCATGGAGTCGCAAAGAGTCAGACATTACTGAGTGGCTAACACTGAATAATAAATTCTTAAAAGGCATTTCAATATCCTCCTTTCACACATAAGCAGTAAGTCTACCAATAGTGAAAGGGGGAGGGGAAGGGCTATGCATTTTAAATCTTAATCTTATTCAACACAAGACAATCTTAGGATTTTACTATGTTTCACATCTGACATGTCCAATTATTAGGAACTCATGGGCAGAAGTTAGAGAAACATACAAATATATATGTACACACATATATTTATGTCACCAAATATGTCATCAAGATTCTGTCAAGGGAACTAAAATAGATTCAGACTGCCCTGCCTGGCAAAGAAGATTACAACAAGCAAGCTTTCCTACCACCAAGAAAATGCAGACATTAAAGATTAAGAAAGCACTTAAGTGAAGAAATCAGAACTCATATCTCAGATGCTCAGATAAGTCAAATACTCAGATAAGCTCAAATGAGTCCCTGACTAGTTGGGTGGCCCTGAGGAAGCTACTCAAGACTTTTCAGCAACAAAGCGTATGTCACCTCGGACCAGGAAGAGAGACATTGGAGGAGGTCATCTTCAAGACCCCTTTCCACTCCCACATTCTCTATTCCTCCTTGACTCAAAAAGAGATCAACCCTCTCGCAAAGCTACAAACCACTTTACAACCACAAACCAAGATTCTGCAAGTTAACAGACAAGTGGGAGAGATGGAGTTCTTAACCAACTTCTTCCTTCTTCTGCTGAATAGAAATTATACATAAATAAATATATATATGGGACTTCCCTGGTGCTCCAGTGGGCTAAGACTCTGAGCTCCCAATGCAGGAGGCCTGGGTTCAATCCCTGGTCAGGGAACTAGATCCCACATGTCGCAACTAAGAGTTCACATGCCACAATGAAAGGTCCTGCACCCAGGAATGAAGATCGAAGATCACTCTTGTCACAGCTAAGACCAAGCACAGCCAAATAAATAAATATAAATAAAAATTTAAAATTATATATGTATATATTATCATATATAATGTTATATACATGTATATGTGTGTGTATATATATATATGATTTCCCTGATGACTCAGATGATAAAGAATCTGCCTCCAATGCAAGAGACCTGGATTTGATTCCTGTATTGCAAAGATCCCCTGGAGAAGGAAATGGCAACCCACTCCAGTATTCTTGCCCAGGAAAGTCCATGGACAGAGGAGCCTGGCAAGCTACAGTCCATGGGGCTGCAGAAAGTCAGATACAACTTTAGTGACTAACACACATACAGGCACATACACACACACACACGTACACACCAATACATAAAAATACTCTGGCATTAGGGAAATATACAAATATATTTGTACAAACACATATTTATGTCACCAAATCACAGCTGCTTTATTTCACCACTGTGTCTTGCCTTTGAGCATGTGACTTTGGACTTGGCCTGCCCAGTGTGATCTTCTTAGTCCCCAGATGAAAGATCCCATTCTATTACCTTCCACACGCTCCCTAAGAGTATCATTATTCTCTTCCTCCATCTCTTCCACTTTCCTTGGGGTAAGAGAAGCTTTCCTAGGAACCACAGTGGGAAGCCACAGTTCTCTTCTATTTCATAGGAGGAGAAGCAACCATTCCTGACACAATGCATCTCTGAACACAAAGCAAATGAGAAAATGTGAATGGCAGCAATGTAGTACTTCACAGAGAGCAGAATCCTTCTCCATCAGAACTGGAAGGAAGGAGAGCCCAAAGTAGCACATTGAGGGTGGTGACTGCCCCCACTCTGAATCCATCCCACCCCCCTGGCTTTGGGCTGCTCTGTCGTGATTGGGTGACAGTGAATCCAACTCTGGCTCCAGCAGGAAGCTCCGCCTGTCCTAAGCCAATCAACAAGAGCCCATCCTCACTGCCCAGTGACTGACCAGGCAGATACAGAGGGGCAGGTAAGTGGCCACAGTTGTCAGTTGTAAGGGGAAAGGTATTCACCTTATCTCTCTGGAATACAACTCTAGGGTTTGTTAGGCACCAAACTGTATCAAAAAGGAGCATCCACCTTACCATCAAGACAAACACAGCAAAGCAGAAAGACAGAAAGAAGTCAGGTAAGAACGTGGTAAATGCCTGCTCAGTCGTGTCTGACTCTTGGCAACCCCGTGGACTGTAGCTCACCAGGCTCCTCTGTCCATGGGATTCTCCAGGCAAGAACACTGGAGTGGGTTGCCATGCCCTCCTCCAGGGGATCTTCCCAACTCAGGGATTGAACCCACATTTCCAGTTTCTCCTACACTGGCAGGCAGCTCCCTTACCACTGAGCCACCCAGGAAGACATAAACCAGTTCAACATAAACCACCAAGACATAAACCAGTTCAAACTGGTCCTGATACTGGCCATGCAACTGGATTTCTATTATGTGAACCAACAAGGGACTAAGAGTTCCTGTCTGCTGCTCCTGATGGCCAATGTGAGAACTGCAGAAATGCATGCTTAACAAAGATAAAATGTAGCATTCAAGAAAAAAAAAAATTCAGAATTCCTTGGTGGTCCAGTGGTTAGGACTCCATGCTCTCACTGCTGAGGGCCTGGGTTTGATCTCTGGTCAGGGAACTAGGATCCCCCAAGCCATGTGGAGCAGTCAAAAAAAAAGAAAAATTCACCCTAAAAGTATTTTTTTCTATGTGAAAGCTACAATTTCTTCCTGTAGAGACTGACTCTGAAAGGTGGAATAAGTATAAAGAAATCATTTTCACAGTGATGAATTGTAACATTTGTAAAAAGCACCACCAAGTAAAAGTAAGAAGCTGTATATATAGCCACATGATAAATCTGATAAGGCTTCCAGACCCTGGAAAACAGTTTAATTTGCTCTGGGCAATGAACAGATGACTGGGTAGGTCTTTCTTCTTTTAAAAAAAACTTTAATTTAGCTTCCATCTATAATCTACATTGTATTTTTCAAAGCTTTATGCATTAAAAAAAAATCACTCTCCCTAAATTTTGCATTTACAGCCCTTTTATCATATAAATTGCAGTCATAACCTAACTTAAGGTTTGTAGGAGCCAGTGAAGGGAAAGGTCTGGCTTGTATAAAATGAGATACACTAAGCAAAATAAATCCTGCCTGGAACTGGAACAGTTCTTGAATGCAACAACTTAGGAGCTAATCTCTCCTCACTTTTGAAAATAAAGTAGCTTTGCCTTTTAGACAAAATAGATCAAATATTTTACCAATAGCTGTTGTTCCCTCCCTCATTCTCTTTCTTGATGTACAGATCCTTGGTTCATAACTGTAAAATTCTCTAGACTTCTTCTCCCGAACTCTGGTAGTACAAAGGTATCGCTTCACCCATAACGGTGACAGGGACATTCTGACTATCACATTTTTGTCTGAAGGAAGAACAGGTCACAGGGATCTGACCTTTCAAGCTGTGCATCAATTCACTCCAGGCCCTTCTTCATTTACCTTCTCACAAAATTATATACTCACTCTAAAAGTCAGGTGCCTTTTGTGGAATCCACATGGAAACTCTAGGGTGTGCTTCACAAAGACTTTGTTGAAATGCAATTTACAGGACCTTCACTGATTTAAATAAAAAGTAAACATTTCAGACATTTGTGATGAACTTGTTTTCAATGCAAAGATATCTAAGGAAATGTTTTCAGATGTATGGCATGAGACTAGCAGAATAATCTTGCCTGCCTCCAGACTTCTATCTTTTACAATAAAGAGATAGAATGAAGTATTTTGCCCTGTCTTCCCCTACTCCTGGTGAGATGTCACAGATACTGATATTCACATCACCAGATCACACCAGCCCAGTTTAAAACCCCTTAACAGTTTCCTATTGGGTTTGGACTTAAGCCCAAACTCCCTACTATGGTCCATGAGACAGTGTGTAACAGTAGCCACTGCTCTCCCCGGAGGGTCCCCAGAGAAGGACTCGGTTGAGATCACTGCTACTCACGGTGCCAGCTGCTTGCCAACCCTCAATAAAGACTTGTTGAAGGAACCAGGCAATAGCTATCAGGTAAACAAAGAATTTGCCTTTTTAGTTTATCCAAACTATAAAAGTAGCAAGTTTTTAAAATACCAAGAATCTCCAAATACAGAAAAATAAACTTAACATAGATCAATACGGCTTTCCAGGTAGCTCACTGGTAAAGAATCCACCTGCCAATCAGGAGATGTGGGTTCGATCCCTAGGCTGAGAAGATCCCCTGGAGAAGGAAATGGAAACCCACTCCAGTATTCTTGCCTGGGAAATCCCACAGACAGAGGAGCCTGGTGGGTTATCGACCATGGGGTCCCAAAGAGTCGGACACAACTTGGCAACTAAACAACGACAAGATCAATATGAGACAATGACTCAGTAGAGATTCTGAATGTTGAACACTTAAAATAAATGTCACTTGTATGCTTTAAATCCATAGGAAAACTACTTAAGTAGCTTACTGGCAAGTAGAAACCTGACAGTCATTAAGAGAAAGGCAGATACATGAGAAAAGAACAGAAAAGAAAATTAGCTGGAGGCAGGGGAAGGGGACACTTTTTTTTCTTCTTTTTGAAAAGTCCTCATTTTATTCTTACTTTTAAAGGCTGGCAAGAGTCTGAAGACCACAGCACTGAATCTGAATTCATTAGTCTGTGCTTTGATTTACCACAGTATTCACCATCAAAAGAAGGTTTCATTTACTTCCAATATTCAACAGAAAGGAAACAATGCTGATTTTTTTTAATGTCGCTATGCATATTGCAATATTTTTGAGGGCAAGTTTATTAAACTTTTGGAGAGGGTGAAATAGCCAATCATATCCACAAATGGTATAATCATTAAATGTGTACAAAACTCACAAGAAGATTGAAATGGATCAGTTCTACACCATTTATGGCATATAAGGTACATCAATTAAGTCAGAAATACTAGTGGACCACAATGAAGTGCCTACAGATAAATTCATATGTAAATAGTGAAGACAAAACAGAAACCCTGAAAACCAGTGATGAAGGAAGAATTAATAACTGGTATTAGAAGAACTAGGTCTCTACTTTTAAAAAAAATCATACTCTTATCTTACTCAAAAAACAAAAATATAAAACTCAAAAGATATAAATTCAAAAGAAAATAAAACTAAGTATCTAATTTCTAGAAGGCAGAAGTCTATCAACCTAAAACAGAAAAAGAAGTGCAAAGAAAATTTCAAGAGATTCAACCATATAAAAAAATTTTAAGCTTCTGTATAAAAAAAATAAATAAAAAGGAACAAATATAATTGAAACCAAACAAGCTTCTGGGGGAGCAGGGGGAGGAATCACAAGGGCAAATGTCTTTATTGTCCAAAGAACTCACTTGAAAGACTCTTAAGAGGAACACAGGTCAGGAAAAGACGACAATAAGCTCTTCACCAAAGAAGAAACACAAATGGTATAGAAGTTGAAACACAGACTGACTCACAAAGAGACAAAACAAGAAGATGCCACTTAACAGTCCATGCATTTGCAAAATGCTTTGTCTGAGTGAGAATATCCATTGCACTGGCTGCAAGAATAAACAGATACAAGTACTTTAAAGTGTTCGAAAACACTCCCATCAAAAGCCTTGATATGATTTAAACCCTTTTATCCAGGCAAGCCCACATCTCCTTAAATTAACATAAGCAGTCTGCTCCTTTCTTACCTAAAGTAGCTTTGAGCTTGTCTTCGAAAGTAAATACACTCAAGTCAAGGAGCAGACCGTGATGTTAAGAGGGCAGGATTGGCTGGCTACAGAATCTGTGGGCCCCAGAGCAAAATGAAAGTGTGGGGCCCTTATTAAGAAGTGATTAAACTCTCAAGAGGGTAACAGCAGAGCATCCAACCACCATGCACGGGGCCCTGTTAAGGGGAATTTTGTACCCAGATTGCTGGGATGAGGGTAGGGAAAGAGAGGAAAGCCATTCTCTTAGCCTGGTCCAAGCAAGCACTGATTTTCTGATACTGCTTAGTGAATGAGAGCCTTGGGATGGAGTAGGGAGACAGTTCAGTTTAGTTCAGTCCCGTCCAACTCTTTGCAACCCCATGTACTGCAGCACACCAGGCTTCCCTGTCCATCACCAACTCCAGGAGTTTACTCAAACTCATGTCCATTGAGTCGGTGATGCCATCCAACCATCTCATCCTCTGTTGTCCCCTTCTCCTTCCGCCCTCAATCTTTCCCAGCATCAGGGTCTTTTCCAATGAGTCGGCTCTTCACATCAGTTGGCCAAAGTATTGGAGTTTCAGCTTCAACATCAGTCCTTCCAATGAACATTCAGGACTGATTTCCTTTAGGATGGACTGAGAAGGGAATGGCAAACCACTTCAGTATTCCTGCCTTGAGAATGCCATGAACAGTATGAAAAGGGAGACAGGGTGGGTGCTAAGAGGAAGTGACCCTCTTCTCCCAGAGGAGACAGGCAGACTAAGACTGTAGAGGTATGCGTCTGAGTAGACACTGGTACCAAAGCCTGGGCACTGGCTTGGACAGCCTGGGACGTTTTCATACCTACATGGAACCCAGCTTCTAGACTAGGAGCATGGTCACTCTTCCATTCCCCTGTGCTACAGGGGAAGTCAGATATTTAGCCTCACCAGCTTTGCCCACATCCAACCCAGCCCTCTCCAGCCACTGGACAGGCAGGGTCGCCAGCGCAGCAGAGGGGGGCTGGCCCTGCTCCAGTGTTAGGGAACCACAGCCTGAAACGGTCCACCCTGACCAGCACCACAGTAACCACCTGCATAAGTGACTCATGATGGGACGTACTCATAAGGAACATGGAACGAACAAAGCTACCACCAACCAGAAGAATTCAGGAAAAGTCAAAAGAAGAGAGGAGACTCCAGTCCACATGCCCTACCAACCTCACAGAATCCTTCGCACTGGAATCCATCTCAGCTGAGTGATGGATTCGCCACCAGCAAGGACCACGAGTCACAGTGATTGGCGGAAGACCACCCGGAAATTAACCCAACTGCCATGAAACCAGAGACTGTAAGCCACATGGCAGAAAAGTTCTCCTGGGTTCCCTTACCCTGCTGCTCTCTGCCCAGGCACCCCTTCCCAATAAAGTCTCTTGCTTTGTCAACACGTGTCTCTCCTTGGACAGTTCATTTCCAAGGCTTAGACAGAGCCCACTTTCAGGCCCTGGAAGGGGTCCTCCTTCCTGCAACACCTGGTTTCTGCTTTTCTGAGTCTCTGAAATCAAAGAGAGCTGTCACAAAGGGATTACGAGATAATGAATAATCATCAAGGCTGCTTGTATGGTTGCTGAATAAATTCAGCACATGAACGATAGTTCAGGACTAACAATATATAGTCTACACAGTGCTGCATTTGAAAGCTGATATCCATCTTTATTTTAATGTAGGGGAAACATTTAAAAATACAGAAGTGAAGAATTTGTAACTATTTCTGAATAATTACTTGTCTCTTTAAAGATAAAACAAGCACTCTCTATGTGCACACACATTATCTTCATATTACACAAAATTAAATAATTTCTTCATCCACAAACACCAGAATTTATTTTAAAAATGCTGTTTTCTTATTTCAAAAGCAAACCTCAGCCTATTCGGGCATGACCATACAAACTGATTTAGCAGATGTTGAGGTAAGAGCCCTTGTTCGTAAGACAAGAGGGCTTCGTATGAATCCTAACTTTGCGCTTGAACAAACCACTTCATATCTGTGAGCCTCCACTGCTTCTTCTGCCCTGCAAGTATATTAGGGCTGAGATGCTGCCCAGGCTCTCACAGCAGCCAAACCTCACCAGCTATATCCTGACATCTTCTTGCTCCACTGAATCCTCAGGGCCACCCCATGAGACAGGACCTGTGTTACCATCCTGTGGTTCACATGAGAAAACAAAGACATGGATTGTGGAACCTTCCGAAAGCTTGTAAATGAAAGCATCATGCGTTATTGACCCCAGTCACCAGGCTACCTTCTCTTAGATTTTCATTATAGGCTCTTGGGAAAAAGCCCAAGTGCAGGAAATGGTGCACTTGAATTTGAATCTCTTGTCACTCCTTGACTTTGAAAATACACTGAACTCTGTTTCAGAGTCTTTATTTATGAAATGGGGTCCCAGGGTGGTGGATTTTCTGTGAACTAATGCATATAAAGCACCTAGTTCTAGGCTTGACCCATAGAAAGCACACGGTAAATGTTATCCATTGATACTATTCAGAGTGTAAATTCACACAATTGTTATCACACTTCAAAATTAGGATCCTAGATCAGCACTTGTCTGAACAATTTATTTTGTAGTAATAATCAGTATAAAGAACTTGATATTAGGTGATTCTTTTGTCCCTGTGTTGGCCAATTTGATCTGCCTAGAACAGCATCTCTTCCCTTCCTAAATGTAACTCTAATCTACTATCAACTCTTCCACAAGAGCCTTTCCCAGGTCTCAGGGACCCCTTCCCACTTGGAATGTTGGTCCATTTACAGTCACTTGGCACTCAGAATGTAATAATCACAAGTGACATTTACAGCCATTATGGGACTATTCCCATTTGTTTTTATGTAGACTTTCTCACTGCACTAGCATTCCTATCTTCTTACACGCCCTGGGGTCACAGCCTCTCCCTACACTGCAGCTGGTAAAAAGACTACACCCTCAGGAAACATTTACTGCTTTAGTCTAGTTTCTAGAGGATGCTCTAGAAAATGGGAAATGAAAACAAGGAGTCACAGCGGCCTCCTTTTTGCACGCAGTTACATTTTTCAAAGGTAAAGGCTGACCAAGATTCTACATTGGTGTGTGCAGATCCATGCAGGAGCATAACCAAGTAACTGAAGTTCGTGATGGGAATTTAGAATTAGGGAAAAGGCTCTGCATTTCTATTGCAACTGAGGCTTCCCTGATAGCTCAGCTGGTAAAGAATCCACCTGCAATGCAGGAGACCCTGGTTCGATTCCTGGGTTGGGAAGATCCCTGGAGAAGGGAAAGGCTACCCACTCCAGCATTCTGACCTAGAGAATTCCACGGAATATACAATCCATCGGGTTGCAAAGAGTCGGACACGACTTTCACTTTTGAGGAACTTCATAATATGCAAAGAAGAGAGTCTGACACTTCAGTCAGCAGCAGCTGGAATATAGCGTGTCACAGTTGGATTATTATGGAAAAGGCTGGTCTAAACTTCTGAAAACCGGAATTCTGAAACATACACACCCAAAGCTAACCTGTGAGTCTACTTGGACCTGCCCTTCTCTAGCATCAGTCTTTTCAGGTCCCTTAAGGCCATCCTCAGTGTCTATGCAAGGCAGAGCCCACAGGTGCACCCCACCATTCCTCTCTACACTCATGCTGAGCCTTCGATGGCCATCCACGCTCCTGTTCCTGTCCCTGAATTACATGCACCAGGAACCTAGAGTTTCTGGTGGTGCCTAATGAGCAGTCTTGTCCTTCGTGTAAAATCCACCTCCCTCGACATCAAGTAAGGATTAGAAACACCATTTCAAAGAGTGGTTGTTAACTTTACTGGCTTGACCGCCCAAGACCAGGATGGATACACTTTTAACCTCTTCAACTATTTACTTTTCAAATGCCTTATGGGATTCTTGACCTCTCTGACCCACCATATATCTTCCCAATATACACAACCTAGACATGAAACCTTCCATTCAGCCATCTCAGCCTCGTTAGGTTTTACATTTATTGCATGGCGTAGAGGTGAATGCAAATGCCTTACAACCTATCTAATGAATCTCACTAAATCAACTTCCGGTACCTTATGCCATCAATAACTAAATATTAAGTGACTCATCTATATACAGCATATATTATGGGCACCAGACAATGTAATTTAATTTAAAGAAAAAAATGAGTGGACTAGATCTTTAATACTGCATAAGTTATATTTTAAAAAACCTACCATTTTTGTAGGTAAAGAATTATCAAAATCAACCATTTCACCTGGTTTGACCTAACTGTAAACATTTCTTAACTACACTAAAAGGTTGGTGATCAGCATGAAGTTTAAATTTCATTAGCATAAATTTTATTGGATGGTGCCCAAGAGACAGTCACTTATCCTGAATTCTTCTCTAGAGCATACAGTGTCACACTGAGCTATCAACGAACATATTTAGAGAAATAACATATATTTATCATAAAGAGAGAAAATTCACAAACCTCCAGTAAGAAGCATCAAAATATTTGTTATATTAATTAAATAATACAAAAATAAATGCTGTACCTCTCTCTGTCCCTCTCCTAAGCTATTTAACTTCTGACAAAACTCTTCAGAAAATCTGCTTACTGATTTTTAATCTAAATCTTTGTGCCAGAAAATTTAATGAGCATTCCACACCAAGCACAGATAGAGTAAGATTTGCTTATTTCCAAAGAAGAGAAGCATTTGGAAGAAGTGGGAAAGAGAAAGGGCCTCAGAAGGACACACAATGGTAAGCAAATGTTCACCAGCTGCATTGCAGTGCAGCTAACTAGCCTTCAGCCGGGCATTCTCCATATGAAAGGCTCTACAATTTCAAACATTTGCCTGTATTGCTGTTGTATAAGGGGAACGCTTTTACTGCTTATCCTCAAATACTTGCCAGCATTCTACCAAATTATAACTGCACAGCAGCATAGCGGGAAGATACTTCTTCTGGGTTTGAGTATGCCTATTTTATCCTGAAGTCTTCTGCTCATCAGCACACTTTTTCTTTTTCAAGAACAAGTAGAATTTCAGCTCTAGGCTCAAAAGGAAGTAATTATCATGTTAGTTGTAAATTCCTACAAATAATAAAATAATCGCTCACTAATAAATCTTTTCCTTCTATGCAGTTAAACTGAGCTAAACATTAGGAATAGAATTTCAGTATTTTTCTTTTTTTCTTTAATTAAAGGATAGTTATTTTGGGGGGCTTCCCAGATGGCTCGGTGGTAAAGAATCTGCCTGCCAATGCAGGAGACACAGGAGATGCAGGTTTGATCCCTGGGTTGTGAAGATTCCCTGGAGGAGGAAATGACAACCCACTCCAGGATTCTTGTCTGGAGAATTACAAGGAGAGAAGAGCTTGGAGGGCTGTAGTCTATGGCGTCACAAAGGGTCAGACATGATTAAGCACACATGCATGATTATGACCATAGTTAATTCACAAAGTGAACAGCGAAGGGATTCACTTACACATATGCATACATATATAACCCATATCAAGCTGCTTTTAGACGGTCAAGCTGACTTTAAAAAAGGCAGAGGAACCAGAGATCAAATTGCCAACATCCGCTGGATCATCAAAAAAGCAAGAGAGTTCCAGAAAAACATCTACTTCTGTTTTCTTGACATGCCAAAGCCTTTGACTGTGTGGATCACAATAAACTATGGAAAATTCTGAAAGAGATGGGAATACCAGACCACCTGATCTGCCTCTTGAGAAATCTGTATGCAAGTCAGGAAGCAACAGTTAGAACTGGATGTGGAACAACAGACTGGTTCCAAATAGGAAAAGGAGTACGTCAAGGCTGTATATTGTCACCGTGCTTATTTAACTTATATGCAGAGTACATCATGAGAAACGCTGGGCTAGAAGAAGCACAAGCTGGAATCAAGATTGCCGGGAAAAATATCAATAACCTCAGATATGGAGATGACACCACCCTTATGGCAGAAAGTGAAGAGGAACTAAAAAGCCTCTTGATGAAAGTGAAAGAGGAGAGTGAAAAAGTTGGCTTAAAGCTCAACATTCAGAAAACAAAGATCATGGCATCCGGTCCCATCACTTCATGGGAAATAGATGGGGAAACAGTGGAAACAGTGTCAGACTTTATTTTGGAGGGCTCCAAAATCACTGCAGATGGTGATTGCAGCCATGAAATTAAAAGACGCTTGCTCCCTGGAAGGAAAGCATATTGAAAAGCAGAGACATTACTTTGCCAACAAAGATCTGTCTAGTCAAGGCTATGGTTTTTCCAGTGGTCATGTATGGATGTAAGAGTTGGACTGTAAAGAAAGCTGAGCACAAAAGAATTGATGCTTTTGAACTGTGGTGTTGGAGAAGACTCTTGAGAGTCCCTTGGACTGCAAGGAGATCCAACCAGTCCATCCTAAAGGAGATCAGTCCTGGGTGTTCATTGGAAGGACTGATGTTGAAGCTGAAACTCCAATACTTTGGCCACCTGATGCGAAGAGCTGATTCATTGGAAAAGACTCTGATGCTGGGAGGGATTGAGGGCAGGAGGAGAAGGAGACAACAGAGGATGAGATGGTTGGACGGCATCACCTACTCAATGGACATGAGTTTGAGTGAATTCCGGGAGTTGGTGATGGACAGGGAGGCCTGCCGTGCTGTGATCCATGGGGTCTCAAAGAGTCGGACATGACTGAGCGACTAAACTGAACTGAACTGATACATATATACCCATATTCTTTTTCAGATTATTTTCCATTATACCTTACTAAAGCTATTGAAAATAAATCCCTGTGCTATACAGTAGGTTCTTGTTGTCTATTTTATATACAGTAGTGTGTATATTTTAATGCCAAACTCCTAATTTGTCCCTTCTCCCCCTTTCCCTTTGGTAATGATAATTTGTTTTCTATGTCTGTGAGTCTATTTATGCTTTGTAATTAAGTTCATGGGTATCAGTTTTTAGATTCCATAGATAAGGGATACCATACAGTATTTGTCTTTCTCTGTCTGAGATACTTCATTTTACAGAATTTCAATTTTTTAATCAATGGAGAAAACAAAAATACAAGGATTAAGGTCTAGGGTGAGATGGTAGACAGACGTCCCCTTCTTTCTAATGACTGAGGTTTCCAAATCAGTTACTCTAAAACATATGCAGGGGCAAATGTTAACACAAAGCTTTCAGGGGGACCCACATTTTAAATGAGGAGCCTGAATTTAAATGGCTAAATAGTATGGATTTTAGGCTTTCTAAACATAGGAGGAAAGACTATCTATGATGTTGTCAGACAACATAGATAGGGATTTTATAACACAAAATCTAATGCAATCTTCTCAACAATATTATGAACCAAGCCTTATTATCTTCATTCCCAAGGCAACAGAATTGGAGCAGGAAAGTTTATCTCCCCCATGGTCACAGTGCAATTCCATCCCAGAGCAGAACTAGGTCCATGGGATTTCAAACCTCTTCTCTGTGACTCCGTGCCACCATAAATTAAAAGGATAACTATGGAGTTCGGAGGTGGAAGACATTAAACCAGAGCAGAGAATGAACAGAAAGAAGACTTGGAGTCTAGTCTGAGTTCCAGAATTTTCTAGTTAAATGATGTTCTCTGAACCCCAATTTCCTCAGAGCACAGGAATCTCAGAGCATAGACATAGTGGGTGTTCAATGAGTATTTGTTGAGCCCAAATATTTCCATGAGTCTCTGAGATGCTTTCAATGCAGTGGGCTTCAGAAGACCCTCCTTCCACAGTAGGCCGATGGCTAACGATCAGGGCAATCTCATTCCTCACAAATTTCCAGACTCATATTACAATGTCTGGGGCAAAAGAGACCAAAGTCATTGAGCTCCTGGCCCTACCAAGTGGAGACAGAAATGGAAGCTGACACTTAGAGAGTCAACTTTGGTCTATTCCTAAGCTTTCTGCTACTCTGAGCTTCCCTCTTTGTCTGAGCCCTAAACAAGAAAATATTTCCATCTTATAAGCTGAAATTTGCATTCTAATGCCTTCCCCCATGACCTGTAAAATTCCAGTCTTAGTCTTGAACTATCTCAACCTGCTACCACTTACAGAAAAAACAGTGTCTCATTTATTCAGGTCTGGGGAGATGCTGAGACCCAAGAAAATCAGATTTGAGTCTTTGACACATTAAGGGAATAAAAAGGATAAGCTGTGGTCAGTGTGGTCCAAGACTCACTTACACAATTAAATATCCACCTTCTTTACAGAATTCTTCATGCTGTAAAGACAGACAGGAAAAGAGTCAGGAAGTAAAACAATAATGCAACTGTTAACTGAATAGAAGCATTTTCCCAGACAAAGCTATCTGACTCATTACTTTATACAACAGATACCGACTTGGTCCCTACTTTAATGATCAGACATTAGGAGCTGGGTAAGAGCAACAGCATCTCTGCTCTCAAGACATTTACAGTCCATGGAGGACTAACACGATAAAAGTAATCATCCCTACAAGGGGCTCCAGAGTTCAGCATAGGTCCACCTAGCTCAGATTTGGCTTGGAGAATTGGCGAGCTGGAAATGCAGACAACAGCGAGGGCTCATCCCAAGGAGAACAAAGGATGTAGATGCCAGAGAGGACACTGAGCACTCAGGGACCACAGCAAATCTAGTGGGGCTACAGAAGAGGAAGGAAGGGGAGGAGGTGAGAGATGGTCAGGAACCTTGAAGTGTCACAGATCCTAGTGAGGAACTTGAACTATATCCAGAGAGCAGTGAGGCACCTTTGAAAAGTCTGAACAAGCAGAAAGGCAAATCAGATGATTGAAAGGTAGAATGAGCTGCTGTGTAGACAGTGGACCCAAGACTGTACAGCTGGAGGCAGTGAGACTGGTTGGAAAGATGTTACTGGAAGTAGCAGTGCCCGGTGCAGGGAGATGAAGGGACTTGAGAGATGTGAGTCCAGCAGAAACACGAGAAATCTGGGATTGGGCAGTCAGGGTGAGGCAGACGGTGCCCAGATGATCTTCTCAAATGTTCAGAAGGGTAAACACTGCCTAGCCTATGTATCTCAGCAGTTGAACCGTGCCTGCACCCAGAAGCAACCAGAAAACAGATTCTAGTCCCTCTCATGCATGCCTTTCTCCCTCTTGGCATTCTCTCCATGCCTGTGTGATTGTCAAAACACTCTTATTTTTCCTCTTCACCATATAGATCAGGTCCATCTGGGACTCACGGTCTTCCCTGCCGCCACTTGCCTTTTCCACACATGTCTTTATATCACTGTTGTCCCTCAAGATCAAAGATGTCTTAAAACATGTTGTAAAGAAAGATCAATCCTTTAAAAAAAAAAAAATGGCACAGATTCAGGATGGTGAATGAAGGACCAATCTGGGTTCCCATTTTAAACACAAAGCTTCGCTCATGTCTTCACAATCTATTTCTTAGCTGTAGGGCAGATGGAGACGCCACTTGACCACATGGCTGCAGGGTTCATAGCCGCTGTCTGAATCTCCTCTGCGCGTCACCACCTCCGATGACAGCGTTGAGGATTCACTGGCTAAGCCCAAGGCTGGCTTGGCAAACCCTACAGGGATGTTCAGAGAACGAAACCAGCTATCTGGGCCACGAGTTGGTTGGACTCTACTGCCACCAGAAGGCAACCTATTTTCCAAGCTTCTTTAAGGATAGCTTCCAAAGCCATTCCCTCTGATTTAAAGAACTAATAGAGAAATACTGCAACTCATCAAAGCTTTTTATGCACAAATATGCAGCAACGTGGTCCCCACACTGCGGGGACCAGGTCCACCCGGGCACACAGGGGCAAAGAAGCTGCTGACTGATCCCCAAGGCTACTTACTGGGTGCTCAGGTCAAGAACATGGGGTTTCTTGCTATTCTTCTGCTTATATTTTCATCCTTCTTTCTCATCGAATATATTTTGTAGGTAATTCCATTAGTTACAACAAGAAACCTTTTGCAGTTTCTGTTAGGAAAGGGGTTTTTGCGATCTGTACTAGTTCAATGATTTCCATATGAAGAATAAAGAATCAACAGCTTAACAATACCAAAAGAAAGATGAAAAGGAAGCTAATTAAGTTTTTCAAAAGAAAAATGGAACTAAAATCTTCCAAGTTTAAACAAAGGGAGGTTCTGATGGCACTGGCCTTCAAAAAAATCATATTAAAATAATTATTCCTTTGTTTGCATGGAAATGGAACAGGGACAGAGGTCAGAGGGACATTTATAACTGGGAGCAAAGTCGTGTATGTATGACTTTATACTAGATATATCCATCCTCGTCGCATATAAACTATTATTCAGTTGAGACTATAACATCACTTCTGTCTCATGCCACAGTTCTTCTGTAATGACCAGCCATGGATTGACACACCAATACTATAAAATGTGTAGTAACATGAAACTAAAATATTTTTTAAAGTGATCAGTTATTTGGGGAATAGTAGTGTTCACTTTCAACATTTGACCATTTAGTTCTGACAGTAAATAAATCACACAATGGTCTCCTCATAGCCTATCAACACTGAATAATAAATCTTTGAATTCAGCGTTACATCAGACATCATGCTGTAAAGGAGAAGTCTAGTTTTAACTCAGCAGCCTCAGTTGTGCCTCAGCTGGACAGTAAATCTGATGCAAAATGAGCAAATATGGGTGGCTGAGTTGCAACCTGGCATAACAGTGAGGCTCTGACAAGGATCCCAGAATTTAGAGAGTTTTCAGGAACCAAAAAAAAAAAAAGTTTGAAAAACAAAAACATATGCTAAACATCTGGGGATGGGGGGATGAAAGAAGAGCTTTCACCTTAGCTAAGAAAACATTCTATTTGATGACTTTTTCTTTGAGCTGACCCATTCTCAGGTTTCCTTTTTTAATCTCTAAAACCATTATCTCTAGAAGGCACATATTAGATTAATAAAGATGCATTCACTCTTTCATTCAAATCAGTGTTCAACAAATTATGTTTTTATCTCCTATGACTTCTGAGACTTCGAAGAAATTATTTAACTTCACTGTACCTCAGTTTGGAGAAGGCAATGGCACCCCACTCCAGTACTCTTGCCTGGAAAATCCCATGGATGGAGGAGCCTGGTGGGCTACAGTCCGTGGGGTCACTACGAGTCTGACACGACTGAGCAACTTCACTTTCACTTTTCACTTTCATGCCTTGGAGAAGGAAATGGCAACCCACTCCAGTGTTCTTGCCTGGAAAATCCAAGGGACGGGGGAGCCTGGTGGGCTGCCCTCTATGGGGTCGCACAGAGTCAGATACGACTGAAGCGACTTAGCAGCAGCAGCAGCAGCAGTACCTCAGTTTCTTCATCTGTAAAATGGGATGGCCATAAAAGTTATACCTAACTTACTAGACACTTGAACCTGGCCATTCAACCTCAGTACCACACACCATCCCCAAGCTGAGATTTACAACAGTGAATAAAGCAAACCAGATCCCCACTTCCAGGGAAGCAGAGGAAACCAAAGCAAATACACACAGAATTTCAAAACTGAACAAATACCTGGAGAAAGCACCATAGGATACTACTGAAGAAAAATGGAGAGTTTATGAAATGGAAGGGGTCATGGATGGCTTTGCTGAATTGGGAATCTTTGAGCTGAAATCTAAAGGTCCCTGGAGTGGGTCATGCAAAGAGAAGAGACTAGTCCATCTCTGGTCAAGGATTTGGGATCTATAAAGGTCCTGACCTTGGAATTGGCCAGCTCTGTTCCAGAAACTGGGGAGATGGAGAGAACTAGGTCAAATTATTTGGCACCTAGAGGCCACATAGTAAAGAATTTAGCTCTGTGAGTCCATGTATATGAATTAGGAAATCACTGGATGGTTTTCCAGCGGGAAATTGACAGATCTTTGTTCTGAAAGATGATTCTGGCGCTGCATAGTGAATGAACTTGGGAGGTTCAGAGTGAGGGATGGGGGGCTGAGCTCATTCTAATGGGACGGGATTATCATGATCACCCTGCACAGGCAGCGACAGGGAAGACAGAAGCAGAACTAAAAGCACTCCTGAAATCTCACCAAGCGTCTGCCCTGGCCTGCTCTTCTCCGGTACAAACTCGCACAAGATAAAGGGCTACGACGAGAATTTAAATTGTCCCTATTTTACTGCAGTTCTTCAGATGGCTCTCTTTATGAAAGCCAGTGGCCAGAGATGTTTGCCCTGTTTTTACCAAAACAGTTTTACAGCCCTGGACAGATTTGACAGTTCAGGCTGACTTCTTGGTGTGGTTTAGATTGAGAGCTGTAAAATCCCACTACTGAGAAAGTAAAATCAAGATGTACAAGGATGCTAAATCTGGGCTGTGGACAATCCTTTACTGTTTCCGTTTTGGACAGAATTGTAAAATGTCGTTTGGAACATGAGCTAGAGGTTCGATGCCGACCAGGACCAGGAAGTAGAGGTTTCTCCACCGTAGCTTCCTCGTAAAGGGTCCAAATGCAATAAATTTCTTTTCAGTTTGCTACCCAAAAGTTAATGCAGGGAATACTTTGAGAAAAGTATGTGAATCCATTCCAACCTATTACTTTGTGTTTTGAGAAAGAAAAGAGAGGATGCAAGAGAGAGATGGAGAAGAAAGGAGGGCAGAAGGGAGAGGGAGAAAAAGAGAGAGAGAATAAATATAATAAAGCCAGAGAACTAAGGCATGATTTGTCATTACCCCGAAGTGCTAACACTGGCTCCCAAACCTCAAGCTCTGATGCCTTCATCAATCTTAATACCCACCCCATGCCCCCAGATGCTGTATAGAGCAAACACGGGGGTGAGGGGGGAGAAACTTCTTAGCTAGATTCTAATATTAGCATCTAGCTTGGAAAAAACGAGCTTTGCAATGACAGCACATATTTTTGAGGGCTTACTGGGATCTAACTTAGGAGACTGGCTCCATGCCTTGTAGGTTCACATATTTTCTTGATTCCTAAGCTAATCATTTTTACATCATCTGCTTTAAAATAAGCCAAAGGGAAGCTTCCTCCAGGAACAGCCATTCATTGGCATTCCACAATTAAAAACGAGATCACATTTGGGTGACTAGCCTTGAACAAGAACTGAACTTAGATTTAATAAGACACAGGCTCATGTGTAATGCATACCAGTGAGTCTGACAAGAAATATTTAATATGATACAAGTCTTGCATAAAACTAAGTCAGTTTTAACAACTCATCAGGATTTATTAGGCATAGCTTAAGCCACTTGATGGCATTACAGTGAATGGTCTCTGAGCCTTCAATGGAAGAAATTTCAAATTTCTCGAGTACAAATTTTCCCTGTTCTTATCAGTGTATCTTAGGCACACAATTCATGATCATCTCCATCAATAACTCCCAAAGGAAAATGAGGTTAAAACTCTACCTCACACAATTAGAGTATAGTAAATTTGCCAACAATGACAATGAAGAGTTTTGAAAGGTAATATTTAATTGTGAACACTTAGTCTCTTTGGACTGCAAGGAGATCAAACCAGTCAATCCTAATGAAAATCAGTCCTGAATATTCATTGGAAGGACTGATGCTGAAGCTGAAACTCCAATACTTTGGCCATCTGACTGACTCAGGTGAAGAACTGACTCACTGAAAAAGACCCTGATGCTGGGAAAGATTGAAGACAGGAGGAGAAGGGGACAACAGAGAATGAGATGGTTAGATGGCATCACTGACTCGAGGAACATGAGTTTGAGCGAGGTCTGGGAGTTGATGATGGACAGGGAAGCCTGGCGTGCTGCAGTCCATGGGGTCGCAAAGGGTTGTACACAACTGAGTGACTGAACTGAACTGAAGTCTCTTTACTCTGAAAAATACCTAGGAAGGCATATTTTCCATGTAAACAGGTAGCTTCTATATCTCTGGAGAAATCACATGAAATAACAATAGGCCAAGAAGGCAATGGCACCCCACTCCAGTACGCTTGCCAGGAAAATCCCATGGACAGAGGAGCCTGGTGGGCTGCAGTCCATGAGGTCGCTAAGAGTCGGACACGACTGAGCGACTTCACTTTCACTTTCCACTTTTCACTTTTATGCATTGGAGAAGGAAATGGCAACCCACTCCAGGGTTCTTGCCTGGAGAATCCCAGGGATGGGGGAGCCTGGTGGGCTGTTGTCTATGGGGTCGCACAGAGTCAGACACGACTAAAGCGACTTAGCAGCAGCAGGTCCTTGGACTTTTCATTATTTCAACTGCATCATTACCATAAGCCACTGATGGCCTCATCTATCCCTCTACAAGCAAAGATAGTGAGTTACCACACAGTACCAGCAGGTTCATGGTTTGGCCTCATACTTTTCAGTGTTTTCCTTTATCTAATAAAAAAAAATTATAAACATGTTCCCTTCCTTTTGATACCTGTTGGAAGTCATTAAATCTCACATTTGGTGACCCCCCCAACTCTGCAACCCCACTACTAAACACAGATACACATTTTAAATTAAGGGAGAGGTGGAATAAAATCTAATTAATCGGGTATACATCACAGAATCCTTTTTAGGAAATGCATCTGATTGCTTGGGTACCCTACAGTGGAGAGGCTGATGGGGCTCCACTTGGAAGTTTCGTCGCACCTGTGCACGTGACTTCATGGAGACAATTGATTTAATAGCATTTTTTGTTGTTGCTGTTAAGTGAAAGAGATGGGAATACCAGACCACTTAATCTGCCTCTTGAGAAATCTGTATGCAGGTCAGGAAGCAACAGTTAGAACTGGACATGGAACAACAGACTGGTTCCAAATAGGAAAAGGAGTACGTCAAGGCTGTATATTGTCACCCTACTTATTTAACTTCTATGCAGAGTCCATCATGAGAAACGCTGGACTGGAAGAAACACAAGCTGGAATCAAGATTGCCAGGAGAAATATCAATAACCTCAGATATGCAAATGACACCACCCTTATGGGAGAAACTGAAGAGGAACTAAAAAGCCTCTTGATGAAAGTGAAAGAGGAGAGCAAAAAAGTTGGCTTAAAGCTCAACATTCAGAAAACGAAGATCATGGCATCCGGTCCCATCACTTCATGGGAAATAGATGGAGAAACAGTGGAAACAGTGGCAGACTTTATTTTTGGGGGCCCCCAAATTACTGCAGATGGTGACTGCAGCCATGAAATTAAAAGACGCTTACTCCTTGGAAGAAAAGTTATGACCAACCTAAATAGTATATTCAAAAGCAGAGACATTACTTTGCCAACAAAGGTCCGTCTAGTCAAGGCTATGGTTTTTCCTGTGGTCTTGAATGGATGTGAGAGTTGAACTGTGAAGAAGACTGAGCACCGAAGAATTGATGCTTTTGAACTGTGGTGTTGGAGAAGACTCTTGAGAGTCCCTTGGACTGCAAGGAGATCCAACCAGTCCATTCTGAAGGAGATCAACCCTGGGATTTCTTTGGAAGGAAGGATGCTAAAGCTGAAGCTCCAGTACTTTGGCCACCGCATGCGAAGAGTTGACTCATTGGAAAAGACTCTGATGCTGGGAGGGATTGAGGGCAGGAGGAGAAGGGTACGACTGAGGATGAGATGGCTGGATGGCATCACGGACTCGATGGACGTGAGTCTGAGTGAACTCCGGGAGTTGGTGATGGACAGGGAGGCCTGGCGTGCTGCGATTCATGGGGTCGCAAAGAGTCGGACACGACTGAGCGACTGAACTGAACTGAACTGAAGTCGCTAAGGCGTTTGCAACTCATAGCATATGGCTGCAGGCAAATGAAATTGTCTCTTCTTATAGCAGACATTTCTTTTTTCTCAAAGGCACTAAACAAGCTCCCAAGAGTCTGCTTTGCACTCTGATTTTTCAATCAAATGGTTTAAGTGCATTGCAGTTCAATCCCAGAGTAAAGACAAAATTCTTTGATGATCATTCTTTCTTCCCCAACACCCAGGAAAACCAGGAGACCAGAAAGTTCATTACTTCAAGCTGAAGTTCAGCATCAGCAACTAGTATATCTACCATGGGATTCATCAACCTGGAAAGAGACCCTCAGGAACCGGGTGAGTATCAGACAAGAACATCAGGTCTGCTGATGCCCACATGCTGCAACCAGGCAGCCTGGGAGCATCCTGGACCTCAGGAAACCTCATGACCGCACTCAGTTCAAGAGGCAGGAAAAGAGACTTCCCTAGTGGTCCAGCAGCTAAGACTCAGAGCTCCCAATGCAGGAGTCCCAGGTTCAATCCCTGGTCATGATGGGAACTAGATTCCCACATGTACAACTAAGAGTTTGCACACTTCAACTAAAGACTCTGCATGCTGCAATGAAGATCAAAGATCTCGCAGGCCACAACTAAGACCAGGCCCAGACAAACAGATTAATGAATATTTTTTAAACAGTAAACAAGATAGATAAAACTCTTTTAAAAAAGAGAGAGACAGACAGAAAGAGGACAGGAATTATCCTGCATCTGACTCAGGCATGAAAATCAAAGGAGATTCAAGACTAAGGCAGACGTGACCACAAATCTCTTGTTCAAAAACATCCTAGAGATCAACTTTAGCCCCGAGCTTCTTGTTATGTTGTATATTCATACTTAGGAAATACCATCTAATACCCAAAGAAGAGTATTAGAAAGAATGTCTGTTCATCCATTCACCTACTCATTTGGCATCCAAAAAACTTCTATTAAATGCAACCATGTGGCTGGCGATGAGGATGTAATTATAAGCAAAACAGACAGAGTCCTGAGAGTGGAGTTTCCAGTCCACTGGAAGGAGGGAGGTACTAATCAAAGCATCACACTTGAATGTATAATTTATAACTGAAGACTCTAAAGAAAATGAATGTAGTTCCATGATACAAAGGAAAGAAAACAACTCAACCGAAGACTGAACATAAAGGAAGGCCTTCTTTGATAATTAAGAGGTAACTGAAGGCCAAAGAAGAACATGGGTCCCGAAAATATTAGATGGAGAAGATAGTGTGTGCAGAGGCCCCAAGCCAAAAAGGAGAAAACTGTGTTTTAGAGTTAAAAAAGGTTCACATGCTGGGGTGCATTGCAGGCGGTGCTGACAAGGCGTGGGCAAGAGGAAGACCATACGAGACTTTCAAGACACATTTAGGACAGAAGTCTTTGTCCAAAAGCAAAGAAAAATAGATGGGAAAAAGTGGTATCAGTGATAGATTTTATTTTCCTAGGCTCCAAAATCACCTTAGATGGTGACTGCAGCCACAAAATTAAAAGGTGCTTGTACCTTGGAAGAAAAGCTATGACCAATCCAGACAGCATATTAAAAAGCAGAGACAGCACTTGCCAACAAAGGTCTGTCTAGTCAAAGCTATGGTTTTTCCAGTAGTCATATACGGATGTGAGAGCTGGACCATAAAGAAGGTTGAGCACTGAGGAACTGATGCTTTTGAACCATGGTGCTGGAGGAGACTCTTGAGAGTCCCTTGGACAGCAAGGAGATCAAACCAGTCAATCCTAAAGGAAATCAACCTTGGCTATTCATTGAAAGGACTAATGCGAAAGCTTGAATCCTTTGGCCACCTGATGGAAAGAGCAGACACTGGAAAAGGCTCTGATGCTGGGAACGATTGAGGGCAAGAGGAAAAGGGGTCAAGAGAGGATGAGATGGTTTGATGGCATCACCAACTCATTAGAATGAGCTTGAGCAAATTCTCGGAGATAATGAAGGTCAGAGAAGTCTGGTGTTTTGCAGTTCATGGGGTTAAAGAGTCGGATATGACTTAGCGACTGAACAACAATGAGAAATATCCAAATTTTTAAAAATAAACTCAAGGTTGAGTGAACATTCAGTCCAACATAAGAGCAGCATTTTGAATCAACAGGTGGAGGGGTGAATGTGTTATCACACAGAAGTTCACGTGTCCAGTGCAGAATGAGGCCAAACACCAAAACGTCAGAGTCTGGAACAGAAAAAGGTATACTGCAGGGACACACAAGGAGACAGTGACTCATGCCTTAAAAACCCCAAATTCCCTGAACGCTTTCAGCAAAGCCCTTTTCTAGGAAAAGTGAAGGAGGGCCTTGGTTAGTTGTTGCAAACTTCTCCGTGTCAGATCCTTTGTTCTTGAGGTCAGGGCATAGTCAGGTCACTGCTGCTGCTGCTGCTGCTGCTGCTGCTACTGCTGCTAAGTCACTTCAGTCGGGTCCAACTCTGTGCGACCCCATAGACAGCAGCCCACCAGGCTCCCCCGTCCCTGGGATTCTCCAGGCAAGAACACTGGAGTTGGTTGCCATTTCCTTCTCCAGTGCAGGAAAGTGAAAAGTGAAAGCGAACTTGCTCAGTTGTGTCCGACTCTTAGCGATCCCATGGACTGCAGCCTACCAGGCTCCTCCTTCCATGGGATTTTCCAGGCAAGAGTACTGGAGTGGGGTGCCATTGCCCTCTCCAGTCAGGTTACTAGCTCCTGTAAACCTCCACCAAACAAATCTTCTTCTCTGTCCTGACAAGTAAATTGGAGAGAATCAGTTGTACAGGATCAAAAGGAACTCCTGTCGCAGCGAATACCAATCAGGTAAATTCCCAGCTCACAATAGTTGCCCTTCTTTGAGAACAGCCCCAACCACAGAGGTGGACCTGAAATAAGGATGCTCAACGCCCTTGCAACTCGGTCCTGACCTCTGGTCACCTCTGAGGGGTCAATGATCTAGGCTATACCAATTTTTGAAACATGAATAATAGAGAGACTGAAACTGGCTGAAGCTGTTACATTAATGGCAGCATCTCTGTACTACAGTTGCTGAGGCCTCCAGGGACTGTGACTCATACAGACCATCACAATCACTAGGTCTAGAAGGTGGGAAGTGGGGAGAGGTCCACTATTGCTTCAGCACCTGGGCCCGGCCAGTGGGTTGCTGGGCAAGGGCTCTGAGACGCTGCAGGACACAATACTCAGCCTGTCCTTGGGCCCCCTCAGTTTACTCACCAGCCCTGATCCACTTCTCACACTTCTCACTGTCTTTCATGGTGAGGACCACTGCAAGCTGACTGCTGACGGAACAGGGCACCTAACTGCTCCACTCAAGGTCTCAGGCTAAAGGCCCCTCAAATGACTCCACACCCACCACTATTACAAATGCATCACCAAATATCTCGGGGACAATTATTTGACAATTTAGAAAAAAAATAATAAGACTAGATCTGATCTCACTCTTTTCACTTAAATATATTTCAGATAAATGAATCATTAAAATGTAGCAACTGAAAACTCAAGAGGTCCTTAAAAGAATGTAAGTGTAAAAGTTTTTCTACTCTGGATTACAGAAATCTTTTAATGATGAAATTATAATGGAAATAATGCATAAAGGTGACCTAATAATAAAGTAGAACTTCTATGAAGCAAAGAGGAAAGAGACAGAGAGAGACTCAGAATAAGGCAAATGCAAGAAGAAATGAAATAGGAAAAGAAAAGAGAAAAGTACCCTGAAACTACCATATGGAAAGTTGGAAGATTTTTAAGGAAACCACAAAAAATATTAATAATAATGTATTTTATGGACAAAGAACAGTTACCATGTAACACTAGAGGATAAAAAGGTCCAATACAATGATGAAAGAAGCCAAGATTAGGCTATTTAGCAAAGAAAACAATGAAGTGGTTAGCAAACATGTGAAAATGTTCCATCTCAGGGGTAATAATAAAATGAAAACATAAAGAAATTGTGTGTTAGTGAGATGATAAGATTTTAAAAGAGGGACCAAGCCCACATTTGTGAGATAAGGCAATAAGGATTCCAGGAATCAATAAGAGAGGAAGTTGGCCCCCACGTGTGATGCCAATTTGACAACATGTATCAGAGTTTAATAGGAGCACAGTCTTTAACCCTAAGATTTCTCAGAAATTAACATAAGAACTACACAAGTTTAAAAGCTTTATTCCTAAGGCTGTATATCTAACCATTTGTATGAAAGAGAGAAGAGTACAGAAATGTTTAAGAAATTTGCCACTTACATTCAAAGGAAGATTATACAAACATTAAGATGTGATGCATTTACTGACATGGAAATCTGTCGATGGCACTACTGAATGAAATGAGGTTAACACAGCAGCATGTGTGGCGTAAGTTCCCCTGTGTGGAGTAATACCCATGAAAGTTACCTCTGTATGAACACGTAGCATTCTCTCTCCTCTTTCTCACCCAGAAGAACACGTGCTGTGCTTAGTCACTCAGTCGTGTCTGACTCTCGGCAGCCTCATGGACTGTAGCCCACCAGGCTCCTCTGTCCGTGGGATTCTCCAGACAAGAATACTGGAGTGGGTTGCCATGCCCTCCTCCAGCGGATCTTCCCAGCCCAGGGATTGAACCTGGGTTTCCCGCATTGCAAGCTGATTCTTTACCATCTGAGCCAATAAGGAAGCCCACAGATAGTCATAGATGGTCTAATTCATGCCTCATTTCTTATATGCTTTCAGAACACTCTAATTATTCAATGAGATTTCACCAGCCCAGAGAAGAAAACAATTCATGCTGATGTTCTTCTAGTACCTCTTCAATTTTCAGTGTATGCATTTCAATCTCGGGTTACCCTGGAATATATTTGAGCGCAAGGAGTGAGTTCCAATCAAGCCTGTGTTAAGGGTGATTTATGTCAGCAACCGTGAGATGTGGGCTTCAGGGATAGGAGCTGGGTATCTATCAGAAACAATCTCGCATCTTCCTCCCTTCTTCCCACTCCACTAATTCACACATGGATGCACCACACCCATAAATGCTCACACAGCCACATAAACAAACATGAGGAGGGAGGCAGGGAGGCCAACAGATACGAGAGATTCTATTTATTAGACCGAGGTCTGAGAGTCTCCCAGCTGCAAAGGGATAGCTTGTTGGGGAGGTTTAAGTGTTTTAATCTGGGAGAAATCTCCACAACAGGGAGACAAGCTGGCAAAAAGGGCTACACTCGTTCCAGACAAGCCTGAGGGGCTTGTTTTCTCAGCACAGCATCCTGAACACAGCAGGCAGGAGAAATGGAAGGTCCACTAACCTTGACGTGGGCACTCGTGTCTGGTGCGGTCCGCAGGGAGGAGTGGAGACGTGCGGAAGCTGGGGTGGACGCTGGAATGAGTTCTGTGTCCATGCTGCATCCTCCAGCTCATGGGAAAGGGTTAATTTGAAATAATAAACAATAGCTCCCGACTGTTTTAGAAGGGAAATTGCTGATGCTGATCATTACAAATGATACTTGGTATGCCCAACATTATCCTCAGTATGCATCAAGGTATTAATAAAATCGATCCATACAGTGAAGTGGCATCTACTATGACTTTGAGGATTTTTCAGATATGATGCAAATTAACCTGTGACTGTGGTCATCTGTGAGGAATCAAGAGGGCCCATCAGCTAGTGGTACCTGCCCCTGGATACTGGAACTTTTCAACCACGATGAGGGGTTGGTGTAACTCATAATCTTGGGTCTAGAGAGACACCTTTGCTGAGTTACCTTACCAGCTTAAAGCAGCACTACCATAGGATTCCGCCCGCCCGCCTGCCAATGCTCCTTCCAGTCATGCATTTAAACACACTGCTGCCTCTGCAAGCACCGCCGAGACATTCTCTCATTCCCCTGACCGCTCACCGGGACACGTGAGATAGACTATGAGCAGCCAGGAGACTCATCACGGGCTCGAGACACCCCCAGAAAGGGCCATTCTTGAGATTCTTAGGGACGTCATCAGTCTCTTTCCTGCTCTAGCACCTCGGACACCCCCAACCCGGAGGTTCATGTTCATGTGGCCTTCCGTGTTTTCCCCCCAGGGAGGCATGGCTTGCCATCTGCCTGTTACAGAAGAAAAGAGTTAAATATTTCAAGACTTGTTCAAAGTTTGTGAAAGGATGGCCCCTCCGTTTGCATATCCAGGAACAGAGATCACAATTCTGTTTTTAATTAATTATAAAGAAAGAGCGCAGTATGCTTTTTCCAGAAAGGATCGCACACTACATCCGCACACCCTCTAGGCTCGCCCTGCTCCTATCACGCGCTGAGTCTAATTCTCGCTCCTCTTAAATCCTGGCAGGCAGTGACCCGCATGGCCTCTGAGGTTAGGTGGTGAACGCAAACACGGCTTCCACCTTGTTCACTGGAACAAACCCTTCTTGAAACCTTTTCCTGCCATATTTGCAGATGGATGGCCCTGAGACTGCCATTTTGCGAGGAAGCCCAAAGTAATCCAGGTGCAGACACCACAAGGAGAGGCCTTGAGAGCCGAGCGAGAGACAGACAGACAGGGAGAAAGAGAGAATCCAGTCCCATTAACTGCTCCGGCTTCAGCTCCCGCTTGGCCCCAGAACCGCTCTCCTCAGGCCTTCCCAAGTTCCTGACCCATGAAAACTACAAGAAGAGATCATAAAATGACGGCTGTTGTTTTAAGCCACTAAGTTTTAAGGTGATTCGTTACGCAGCAGCAGTAACTGGAACACGCTGTGACAGAGATCATAAAGAGACTAGAAAGGCTTTATTGGGAAATATGATTTCTCGCCCTTTCGTAAAGCCATTTTGTTTAGCTTAGGGAAGCATCTGTGTTTTATAACATTCATTATTTCCCCTCAGACATGCTGCTTTTTCTGGATAAGGAATTACAGGCTCTATTCTAAAGCCACAGACTAATGGACAAATTGCAGCCAGTGGGAGAAGCAGTATCTGGGGGTCCCATACCCCTCCTCCCATGACACCAATTATTCACAGGGCCCAACAGGAATATATTCAGATTCCTCTGAAGAAATCTACTTCCCACACGCCTGGGAGGGAGGAGGGGAGTGTTAAATGTGGTCACACATAAGTAATAAGGTATAAAGCCTCTTCCTATATGTTTTCATTCTAATGAGGAATAACACTGTGTTCTTGTTCCAATACTGTAAACCTCCCATATGCAGGAAGGGACCTATAAGCCCAAAGACATTAAGATCCAGAATTGAGGGCTTCTTCCCTGGTGGCTCAATGGTTATAGAGTCCGCCTGCCAATGCAGGAGACCCAGGTTCAACCCCAGCCCCGGAAGATCCCATATGATGCCGGGCAGCTAAGCACTTGCACCGCAACTATTGAGCCTGTGCTCTACAGCCCGGGGAACCGCCACGACTGAGCCCACGTGCTGGAACCACCAAAGCCTGCGTGTCCCAGAGCCTGGGCTCCACAACAAGAGAAGTCCCTGCGACAAGAAGCCCACGCACCCCAAGTAGGGAGGAGCCATCACTCACAACTACAGGAAAGCCCGCAGAGCAACAAAGACCCGGCACAGCCCAAAATAAATAAACACAGACGCAGAATCTGGAAAGATGAAAATGCCAAAGAATGTGACACTGTTCAGTCTCACCAAACTCATACACTGACGTCTACCAAAAAGCAATGCGTTTTTTGGCACCAGCTATACATCTATATGTATCTGATGACAAACATGTAACTCACTTGGAAACAGTGAACGCCTAAAGCAGCTGAATAATTTATTTTTCATCAAGATGTTCCATGTCATGGATGACGAAAATCATACATAAACATTTGGCCAATTTCAAAACAATTCAAGTTAATTTAACCCCCAAACCAAAAAAGAAAAAAAAAAATGGAGGGCAATGGGATGGGACAAGAGAAGGTGAATATATTTGTTCTGAAGAATTAGTACACCTGCGTTTGCTTCATAATGGATTGGAATTATACCAATTTTCCTTCTAAACATACGGAGATTGTGCTATTTCCCGCTTAAATTATGAAAGTACTTTGGATCTCTCGTATGATGAGGGGCATAAAGATGTCATAAGAGGACCAAAGCTAAAAGCACTGGATGCCGCTTTCAGAGTGTTTAGTGCCTGCCAGACTTTCCAGAACTACATCTGAGACCACAGCTCTGGGTCAGTTTGTTTAGACTTGGCCTAAGAAGATACAGGAGTTCCAAATCCACTGGGCTTACCCCAAACCACCCAAAAGGCTGACCAGTTGGACCAACTGAGGTCCTCTGATATCTGGACTCATCCTAGGAACAAGTCTCCGCCTCCTGGGAACCACATCCTAATGACTACCCAAAGGGGATCTTTTTTGATTCAGTGTTGTGTCTTGTCCCAAGAAATTCATTAGTTATTTCAAAACATGACCCATATGCTGTTCTCCGCCCCTCTGTTTCATATAAGGATTTTCTCTGCTTCTGGCAGAAAGTTCCAGAAATTTCTCTATTCTCACAAGAATCGCTCTCGGCCCTTTCCCAGTACAATAAAGAAGCATTTTTATGTTATGGGTGATGGCCAGTTAACATCTGTATTTCTTCAGACAAAGTACAGCATTCCTATCAGCCAAGGGAAACACCTGCACTGCCTGCCTTACAACCACGACCACTCATCCCACAAGCAACTCACAGGATCCAAAGGACAAAAACCACAGGTGCTGCAGAAGAACAGCTCCATAAGCACCAATGTCTTCAAAACAAACAAGATTAATAGGGTATAATTATAGCTAGGAAATGTGGACACGAACCCCAGTAACCTATCATTATTTTTATAATGTATGGGGTTTGGATTAAACATGACCACAGATTAAAGCTCTGAGGCAGAGTTCCTTGGAGACATATGGTGGCTGACAAGGACAACAGATTGTGTTTGTAAAATAATTAGCCAGACGTTCCAGCTTCTTTTTTCTTAGCAATTTTAAAACAGAAATTTGACCAAAGGGTACATTTAGACCTCAAGTCCTTTAAACTATCATACCCTTAAGCCTATAAACGCACACACAACACAATATTTTACATATTAATAATGTTTCGTTACAAGAATCAGAGCAAAGCAAACGCAGTTAGAAAGCATTTCAATTTATTTGAAAATGACTGTATCACCCAAAGCACATCTTTTTCAGAAGTCTCACAGGACGAAGATGCAATGCAGCTACCTAACGGAGAACGGACTGCTCTCTGCTCGTGGGGTTAGTCGCTCCGTCGTGTCTGAGTCTTTGTGATTCTGTGGACTGTAGCCCACCAGGCTCCTCTGTCCATGGGGATTCTCCAGGCAAGAATTCTGGAGTGGGTTGCCATGAGCTCCTCCAGGGGATCTTCCCAAGCCAGGGACTGAACCCAGGTCTCCTGCATTGCAGGTGGATTCCTAACTGTAGTAAATACATGTGTTCCTCATTATTGGGCTTCCCTTAGAAGATAAGTGACGCCCACAGGAAGCTCACAGACACCAGGGGAAGAAAATAAATGCCCTCAGGCCACCGAGGATGATGGAAATGGGTCTTCTGAAGAACCCAGACACTGTGATATGGAGAATGAATAACACATTAAAGCCACATGAGATGACGTCATCAGAAAGCACCTGAAGCCAGAGCGTCTGGGGAAGAGAAGAGGCTACTTGTTAGAGGATGAGAAATGAGTGAGTAAGACACGCTTGTCAGAAGTGGCTTCATGGTGGGCAGATTAAAATGAAGCAAGTCTCTGAGGGGACACTGTCAACAAGGTGCTTCTCAAAATATTTCACAAAAAAATCTCATAACTTTGGAACTCCTGTTTGACAAAGCCTGGCAAAAGAACAAATAGATATTCTTTCAAATCAACTCTTTTTAAAATGTTTTAATGCTTCCTATATTCACACCACTGTGTGAAGAAACATCCAGGATTAGACAGATGGTCAGAAAAAGTCTCCTGGGCTTCCCTGGAGACTTAGCAGTGATAGAGAATCCGCCTGCTGATGCAGGAGACAAGGGTTCGATTCCAGATCCAGGAAGATCCCACATGGCACAGAGCAAGTAAGCCTGTAGGCCACAACTACTGAGCCTTTGCTCCAGAGCCCAGGAGTTGCAACTACTGAGCCCACATGTCACAACTACTGAAGCCTGTTGCACCCTAGAGCCTGTGCTCCGCAACAGGAGAGGTTACGGCAACGAGAAGCCCGCACACCAGAACTAGGGAGTGGTTCCCACTGGCCATAAGTAGAGAAAAGGCTGTGCAGCAATGAAGACCTAGCACAGCCAAAAATGAAAAAATGAATAAATGTATGAAAAAAAAGAAGTCTCTTGCTCTTAGTTACAAAATAAGCAGTTACAAAATAATAGGAAAATCAGACAAACAGATAATCAAAGTGTCAGAAACGTCGTGATGACTACTGTAGCGAAAAGCATACACGCTTGGGAAGGATTTTTCAAACTGATGGCTCAACTTTAGACAGCCAACCACCTCATCCAAACTTGAAGGTTCCAACAAGTTACTAAGGACAAGAAAAAAAAAAATCAATCTTTTTAAAGGTATGTATCTTAAATGTCAGTGATCCACTCCAGCCGTTAAGCTAAGCAAGGCCTCCACAGCAACTTCGCCTGGTGAATTTTGCCCTTTACTGAGCACTAACAACATAAATATTATTCTTAATTCCAAAGAGATAGCTTCTTGATTATTTATAAAGTCTAGCTACTTAAATGTTATCAACCTACTATGAAACTTTCACCATTAGATTCAGAAGTCATCATCTTTCATGTTGCTAGGAAAATAGTGAGCTATAACCCAGTTTAATGCCTAAAAGAAGATATGATATTAAGAACTTCTCTGACAAACATTATTTCTGACATTAGTTAATAAACCACTAAACCCAGTTCCCACTTAAAAATATAAATCAAACACACAACCTTACAGTGAAGACTAAAGCAGGGAATGGAGAACGTGTCGTCTAGGCCCAGAGATGTGTTGCCAATAATTCATAGGTTTATAGGTCTCTTGTTGTTCTTTTGTAGAAAACTGCAGTTCTTTGCTCCCTAGACTAGTGTGCAATGAGACAGGCATATTGGATGTGCTAAAACAAAATAAGTAGCCTGAGATTATACCATATTTCCCAAAAGACAAAGAAATATTTAATATATTTCATTCAACCTACATTACTGCATGCCAGCTTGGAAACAAGTGAAGTGCAAGACATAAGAAAATGATAGCTACAGTTACCAGTCATTCTTCATAGGAAATGAAATGTCAGCTAAGCAGTCCAAATGCTAAAGACAAAGAAACAAAAACTGTATTTTCAAGTAAAGCAATACTCAGTTATTATCACAGACTCCAAAAATGAAACCGCTGAGAAAGAGGCAGCTAACCTAAAATAATGTGGCCAACCATTAGTTCCTCTAACACAAAAACATATGTCTTTTCTGATCACTCAAAACAGAAAGCATTCTGAAAAGAACAGAAAAAAACACCAAGAAGATCTTTAATGTGATCTTTTAAAATTACTTTTTATTGGGGTTTAGTTGCTTTACAGTGTTATGTTAGTTCTTGCTATACAGCAAAGTGAACCAGCTATACAGCAAAGTGAATTATCTCCCCTCTTTGTTTTCATGTGAGTTTTAATCCTCTTATGAGGCTTATCTGAGAGTCAAACTCCAGATGTATTTTATATTTCACAGAAAAGGCAAAGCATGCACCCACAAAAATGAAAAAATACATAAATAAGTATACAATGGAAGGAAGTTTATACAAAAACACATCTCCATAACAGAATGACTTAGCACCAAGCCTGGAGTGTTCCATAACTCAGGCTGGGAGAAACTATAGACATGCAATTTTTTGAGCTGGCTTTTGCTAATTCAGCGTTTCTGAATCTTGGCACTATAACATTTTTATTTAAGCCAGGATAATTATTTGTGTTGATGGGCTCCTTTGGTGGCTCAGCGGTAAAGAATCTGCCTGCAATGAGGAGACATGAGTTCAATCTTTGGTTAGGGAACATCCCCTGGAGAAGGATATGGCCACCCACTGCAGTATTCTTGCCTGGAGAATCCCATGGACAGAGGAGCCTAATGGGCTAAGTCCATGGGGTCACAAATGAGTTGGACATGACTTAGCAGTTAAACAAGGACAACAGTTCTTTATTTTAAGATCCTGTCTTATGCATTTAGCAGCCTCCACGCCTTCTAACTAAAGGTTAGAAGCACCCCTCCTCCTAGCTGTGACAACCAAAACTGACTCCAGAGACTGGAATGTCACCTAGGGAGCAAAACGGTCCCCAATGAGAACCATATTCTAACCCAATGTCAAAAAGGTGAAGCCAAATAGCTTTAAAGGGCGGCATGACCACAGACTCAATTAGCCTATCTCTGTCCAAGGTGTTCAAGCAAGCCTGCTGTGTTCTCTGCTCAAGAGACACCATCTAGGCCAATGTGAAGTAGTGGGGCAAGGGGGGACTTCAAACCTCACATCTTCCCAGAATGCTTCTGGAGCACTTCCTCTTCTGAAAGTGACATTGTCTATTTAGACACTGGGACATTAACAGAGCTATCTATAGAAGCAAAGTCTATTTAACATATGTCTAGATGACCCAGAAACTTTAGAAACCAACAGCAAGGAAAAGAGAGGGAAAACATTTTATAGTCACCAAGAATAATCAAGAAACGAAAAGACCCAAGAAATACTAGAAGAAAGGTTTACAAGATTCCTCAGATGTTTTAAAGGATTAACTGACAGTTCATATGATAAATATACATTGGACATCTATCAGGATTCAGGGCATGGGATAGAAAGATGGTGGCTCAGCTGGTAAAGAATCTGCCTGCAATGTGGGAGACCTGAATTCGATCCCTGGGTTGGGAAGATCCCCTGGAGAAGGGAAAGGCTACCCACTCCAGTATTCAGGCCTGGAGAATTCCATGGACTGCATAGTCCATAGGGTCACAAAGAGTCGGACATGACTCAGTGACTTTCACTTTCAGGGTCACGTTAAGATCGAAGACATATAGAGCAGTCCTTCTCAAATCTGGCTGTGTATTCAAATCACCTGGGAGAGTGTCTTCAAATAACCAACAGCCAGGCTTACACTCAGGCCAATTACATAAGCATCTGCATTTCTGGACAGTTCTTCGAAACTTTTGAGCAAGACTCTAGGGTTGGTGGGGACTTGGACATAGAGAGGGGGTGTGTGGGGATGGCATTTCTGGTTGAAATTACAAGAGAAAAACATCATCATGATCGAAAAATCCAGGGCACATAATGGCAAAAAGATTAAAACACGTGGTTCAGTTCCCTTGGTTCACAGGATCTGAGTCAGGCAGTAAAGGTGAATATGGTGGGTGAAATGCAGACCGTGGTGTTAAACCGTGAACAAAAGGAGAACCTCTGAACATTTCTGAGAAAAGAGTAAAACTGTAATTCAAAAAATTGATCTTTCAAAAACTCAAAGTCTGCAGAAAAGACACAAAAGCAGGAAGTTAAGTACTGTGTCTAAATCAAGAAGCCCAAAATAAAACTTCAGCTATCCTTGGTTCCCATGGGAAGTGTCTTGGTTGACTCCCTTTCACATTCATCCAGCGCACATCAGATTCCCCAAGGGGCAGGGTTACACCCAGGAGTCATCTTTTAATTTATTTTCCTTGGATGCTTTGGTGGCTGCTCTTTCAATTCTCATTTGTATCACATGTTTTGGAGATTCTCCTTCTAGACCTCGCCTTGCAAGCAGAGTGGCAGCACCAAGGGTCTTTTTAACCTCCTCCCTTGGACATGCTGCAACAGGCTCAGTTGCTCAGTCGTGTCCAACTCTTTGTAGCCCCATGGACTACAGCCCGCCAGGCTCCTCTGCCCATGGAATTTTCCAGGTAAGAATACTGGAGGGGGTTGCCATCCCCCAGGGGATCTTCCCAACCCAGGGATTGAACCTGCGTCTCCTGCCCTGGAAAGTGGATTCTTTATCACTGGGCCGCCTGGGAAATCCTTTGGACATATTTAAGTGGCCTCAAGCTCACCACGTCTCCTGAAATCATGATATTCCCCACACAGCCTAGTGCTCTTTATGTTCCTTTTCTCTGGAAAGAGTACCACATTCTACCCAGACACACAGGCCAGATATTTGCACGTCATCCTTGACAACATCTCTTTCACCCCCAACAAAACCTGCCATCAGGTCCTTAGGATGTGACTTCCCTGCATCACTCAGTCCACTCCTTTTCTCTCCCCTCTATCTGCAGCGCCTTTGCTTAACCTGCCATCTTCCGTGGCTTAACTGTTCCCTTAGCAGTCTTGACTTACTGACCCAAATTCACTGTTTCCTCCCTCTTGCTATCGCCAAGTCACTAGGTCAAATTCAAAACCTAACTACAACACCCCTTCACTTAAAGTTTTCAATGGGTTCCCTTTGATCTTAGGATATATGCAAAATGCCTCTGCAAGGCCTGACTATCATCTGAAACCAGTCATCACTGACCTCCTTTAGTCTCACGTGTTTGCCGTGCTCACCCTGCCATAGACATTGTTCCATCCACCAAGATCTTGGTCTCCCTGTTTGGACTACTGAACTCTAAGCCACCCTGCAGAGCCCAGTCAAGTCATCACTTCCTCCAGGCATCCTTCCCTGATGCCCTGCCTTACTGCACATCTCTCCTTTGAAAGCTCTAACTTGGGTGCAAGTCTTTTGATACATTCAGTTGACTAACACTCGATGTAAGTATCTGTAATTTATACTTTTCTCCCAATAGTCTCACTGCTAAATCATCACAGCATGGGGATGGAGGGAACAAAGAATGTATAGGAAGAGAATAAAGGAGACAGGGAAGAGATTCAAGAGATCTTCCAATTTAGACATGCCAAACTTAAAGCAGAAAGGTAGAATCAAAAGTGACTACAAAGATTTCAAGTCTTAACTAAGAAATAAGAGCAGAAGTTTAGTACCTATCCTGATTTGTTTAATTTTTATCTTGTTTTCTTTTTTTCACTTTCTACCATCCCAATTTCCACACCAAAGAGCCCTAGTATTTTATTTAACACAAATGACCTAAGGTTGGCTACTACCAGAACATTCCAGCTGAAAGCCCAAGTGCCATAATTCATGCAGGCTTAAGAGTAGCCCACAGTCAGGCCCACTGTCTCATTTTCTCCAGTATTAAATATTAAACACCAACGTAGAGTGAAAACTTTATCTTCTGGCAAACAAAACTTCTTCATGTGGATACTTCCAGAGCATGCATGAGTAATGAAGTTACTGAATTATTTCAATCCTTCATGGTTTATATTTAGTCTTAACCTAATTTCAATAGTCCAGAAATATTAACACATCACAAAACATTTCCTCATAAAATAATGATGGATGTATCCACAGGCTGCTAAGATTTGAATTTATTTCATCCTGAAAAAATGCCTTCTCTTACACTGGTGAATACTGGGTCAAATCTGAATTATTTTATGGAACATGGCAGGCTCCTGCTCAATAAGTACTTCTGTTGTTAAACCATATTTTATCCTTTTACACTTTTACACTAGAGGCATTAAAGTTTATTTTTTAAGCCAAAGCTGTTATATAATAAACCATTCTGGAGACAGCATAGTCTCTGCATTCATAAGATGTATCTGAATTTTAAAAGATATATACTGTTATAGAGTTACTACACCTGCAAGAGTTGCTGAATATTTGCAATATTTTTGAAATAATAATAAAGACAGGTATAGACAATAAAAAGCTACCAAAGGATTTCTGGGGAAAATAAACTGTCTTCCAAAGTCTTAAGAGAGTTTCCTAGAAGTAAAGAAATTATGAGTTTCATTCTGTTTTTAGCAAGATATCCAGTGTAGGGGAAACACTCAGTTCTATATATCAACTTTACGATGTCTGTATGACTCAGAACTTTCTGGCTACATTATTTTTCTTTGGTGGGAAAGTTGATGTAAATAGCACAAATGCTTATTAATGATTATCTATATTTGGGTGTGTGTCTAGTCACTCAGTTGTATCTGACTCTTTACGACCCCATAGACTATAGCCCGACAGGCTCCTCTGTCCATGGGATTCTCCAGGCAAGAATACTGAAATGGGTTGCCATTCCCTTCTCCAGGGGATCTTCCTGACCCAGGGATTGAACCCAGGTCTCCTGCACAGTGGGTGGATTCTTTACTGCCAGAGCCGCCAAAGGAGCTCTATCTATATTTACGATAGTACAAATCAAGAACCATATAATAAACTACCAAGTGGAATGGCTGACTTTATATTTGTGGTCTACAGAGATGTGAAGAATATTGATATTACACATTAGTGCTGACTAGCTGAAGAAGGGCATCCAACGAGGAAAACAAGGCATCACCCAACAATAGAATGTATCCAATTGATGTTGGCAGAAACCACCGCTTACACAAGACCACTTGTTTCTAGGGGAAACAAAGAAAATCCCAGAGTGCAACAGTAACACTGCCCACCTTTGCAGGACTGAGGGATCCTCACGACACGATTCTTCCTTCAGCCAGCATCAGTGTTCAGGAGCTTCAGTCATGTCTGACTCCTTGTGACCCCATGAACCGTAGCCCACCAGGCTCCTATGCCCATGGGACTTTCTCGGCAAGAATATTGGCACAGGTTGCCATGCCTTCCTCCAGGGTATCTTCCTGAGCCAGGTATCGAACGTGCATCTCCAGCATTACAGGCGGATTCTTTAACTGCTGAGTCATCAGGAAAGCCATCACCTTTACTAAAAGCAACAACAACAACAGCCTTACAGCTGCCCTCTTCCCTCCTTCCACCAAGAAAACTGAAACTATCATTTTAGCATGACCTTTTATAAAAAAGAAAAAAGTATATTTTCTGAGCTACCTTGACCATCTTACTGGCACGGCTGAGAAATCTTCCTTGCCACCCTCTCCTGTTCCCTGTTTAGAGTGAATGAGAATTCTTGATCTTTTGTAAACACATTCTCCAGAGACTTGAAGACATGAGAGCTCAGAGTCACTCAATGCCAACTGAGCACACTTTTACTGAGCTGAATTGTGCACTAGGACCTAGAATTAAAAATAAATTCACCTTTCAGCGGTGTCCCTTGAAAGATTTCACAGCCTATTATAGGCGATAAACATCTGCTGTAAACAAAAGAGTGAAATTACAGAAGTGCGCCCAGGGTCTGTGGGCCACAAGCTGGGGAAGGAGAAATGGTCAGTTTTGCCTGATGAGTACTGAATACTTTCAAGACCCAGTGTCAGACAGTATTCTCTGAGTCCCTTCCTGAACCTTCACTAACAATCATGTAGACACAGAATTTTTGTTTGCTAGGGAAGGCTCAGGAAGGGACTCAGAGAATACTGTCTGATGCTGGGTCTTGAAAGGATTTTATATGAACTTGATTTTTATTAGGTTAATAAAGATGGAAACGTATAACAAGGGGATAGGAATATACAGGGGTAGATAGAAGGACATGTGGGTCACACTGCTTTGCGTGGACGTGAAGGGAGAGGCAGAGGGCAAGTTTACAGAATCTCTGGCCTCATCTCACCCTGTCTTTAAGCCATCTGCTTTCTGAGTTAAGGTGCAGCCACACACTGGCAGGACAGGCATTCATTTCCAGCTCCTGAAAGCCCAGAATTGCTGCCATCAATCCAAATTCCCACACCAAAGGAACACATCCGTCTCCAAGTCAGTTGTCCACAATCTAAATACCATCTCCTTTTTCAAAGTCAAAGAGGACACTTAATAAACAGAGCTGCCGGTTGTTTGATACTTAAGCCAAAGAGCTAAAATGGGTTCCGGCCCAATTTATCCTCCTTCTCCTTTCAGCGAGTGGAATAGTAGTGAAGCAGCTGGCACAAGCCGGGTCCAATATCGTTGCTTCTGCTGAAGCCATTCCCAAGGTTACCATGTTTTATCCTTGCATATAACATTTAAAGTGTCTAAAGGACTCTGCAATTACAAAGTGTTTCCATTTTCCCTCTCTGACTTTATCCTCATCATTTCCTAAAGCAAGCGTTAGTACTTCAATGTTAAAAAGTAAAAACTAAGCCCCAGAAAGTTAAATTACTGTGCCAAATTTCTTCCAACAGTAAACGTTAAAAATAGTTGGACAGGCTCGGCAGCCTAACACCCCAAATCACAAACTAGTGAGTCACACACATTTTGATTTGGTCCACTTGGGTTTTTTTTTTTGTTTTTTTGTTTTAAATAAAAAATTTAAAGTTTATCACACATAATTTTAAAAAATACAGTTTTTTGGAATTCTGTGAAAAACTGGAACCTGGGAGCTCTGACAATTCCGGGCTAATTCTCTGTGGTAATATAACAGGGAGGGAGGTGGGACATTTGCAAGCTGGTCTGCCAGTCTGAACTAACCCACACAGAGGTACAAGTCACTCATTATCTGTCTGACTTTGAGGGCAACTGAATTTGCCACCACACTGCTAAACCCTATCACACTAGGAGAAAACATTAGTGATTTAAAGACAGGGATCTACAAAATGCTAGAGGCCATCTCACCCAAAAGCCTTAGAGTATTCACCTTTGTGTCACAGAGGTGGTTCCAGGGGGATTCCATCCAAACTCCACCCAAAAGTCACGTGTTCAACACTGCCACGCTACTGCCTCGTAGGTACTTACACCAGAACAAGGAAAAAAGAATGGAAAATCCTTTCTCTGAAAAAGAGCATCTATACCACAGTCAAATCACTTTATTTTTTTTTAATTTTTTTCAAATCACTTTATTATCATAAACTATTTACATATTTGTGGAGGGGAAAAGAGATATGATTCAAAACACTGTGTCAAGTCTCATTCCACTTCTCTGTTTTAAAGCAAACACTTTATAATCTTCTGGCATCTTATACCTGTTCATTTTCCAATGACTGAGGAATAGCTCAAGATTTAGAAGTCTTAGAAAAGTCACTTCAACTGCTGCTTGTGTAACTTTAAAGAAATGATGGCCACACTATGGTATTTCTCACAGTTTCTACTTTGCTAGTTAAAAGGCATTGTTTGGAAAGGAAAAAATGTTAAGGTGTCATTGATTTAAATGGTAGAATCAAACTCTTGGTTGGTTTTTATGATTTCAATTCTGTTTTGGGATTTGATTGCTGTGGGGGGAAAAAAAGATGCTTAGCCATTAAAACAATAACATTTTAAAGGTTTATTTAATAAAATAAAAGCATAGCTATAAAGCAGAAGCTCAAAAGGAGCCAGCCTACACAGTTACAGTCAGATGAGGGGCAACCGGTCTCCCAAGTCTCAGTGGAGGGGTGTGTGGACTGCGGAAAACACACCCTGCAGCCTGGCCCTGACACACATTTTTTGGAAGCTGGCAAGTGAACAGGGCTGCTGGAGTGAGAGAAGGATGGTCCATGGCCTTGAGCAAAGCGGGACGGTCACAGACCTTGGCCACCTCCTTTACCTTGGACTTGCACGGAAAGTTCTGAATCCAGCAGAACCACACAATTCTGATAGCAAGAAAGAGACAGGATTAAGGAAAAGGAAAGGAACTCTTAAGGAGGATCGTCTAGACGCCCAAGTAGTGGGCACTGAAGCTGATCTGCAAGTAGATACTCACATTTTCTAATTAATTCCATTCAACTAATATAGTTTTATTGGGAAGAAAAGTAAGTTTTGGGAACTTCTTTTCCTACAGACCAAGAAACATTTTCAGACGTATTTCACATATAGTTGGATACACACCTTAATTTTTCCTGGCTTCTGTTTCCTGATGTAGAAGATGAAAGACTTTAATTCATTAGCTTTCCATCCAATGCAGTTCTATGCTTCTATAGATTTCTACTTAGTTCATATACTTTAGCAATACAAAAAAAAAAAAAAAAGGGGGGGGAATTCTTTTACTCTTCCAAACCACAGAGTAGAATATTAAGATTTTGAAATATTTAATATTCTACTCTACAGTTTGAATGAAAAAGAAATGAATCTTAGTTTTTTTATATTGCAAAATGTATGTACTAAGTAGAAATCTAAAAGTATGGTAGTCATTAATAATCCATAGAGTAAAAACAGTCCCCTAAGTTAGGAAGCAGAAAGGGATGAAAAGGTAGAGCACAGAGGATTTTTCAGGCCATGAAACTACTTTGTGTGACACTATAATTATAGATATACATCATTATATTATACAAACTCACAAAACATACATCTATATGAACTCTACTGTAAGCTACGAACTCTGGGTGGTAATGACGTATCCATGTGGGTTCATCGATTGGAATTAATGCCCCACTTGGGCAGGGGATGTTGATAATGGGGAGGTTATGCAGCTGGGCTTCCCTGGTGGTTCAGACTGTAAAAAATCTGCCTGCAATGAGGTTCAATCCCTCAGTCAGTAAGATCCCCTGGAGGAGGGCATGGCAACCCACTCCAGTATTCTTGCCTGGAGAATTCCATGGACAGAGGACCCTGGTGGGCTACAGTCAGTGGGGTCACAAAGAGTCGGACACGACTGAGCAACTAACACTTTCACTTCTCACTTTCATGTAGGTGTCAGGTCAAGAGATATATGGAAATTTTCTATACTTTCCACTCCATTTTAATATGAGCCTGAAACTGCTCTAAAAATAAAGTTTAAAAAAAAAGAGAAAACGGGAGGGGAAAAAGTACTGAAAAGTGATGCTTGTGAGCTACTGGCACTCTCAGGGTGTTAGAGGTTTACAATGGTTGAGTGTGTGGCAACGCAGTATGAACCAGATCAGCAGTAAATGCACACAACTTTGATAAAAATGACGGTTCTCTCAAGCTCCGCCACTGGAAGGAGACTTTGTGACTCAATGTCTAATTTGGAAGAAAAAGTGGTTCTGCCATAAACCTTCTCTCTGATGACCTTTCTAATGTGTATGCATACCACATTTATTTCAGAACTGACACACCAGTTTCCAGGAGAAAGGCCAGCCACTATAGATGTCATAAGAGAGGAAAATACAACCCAGGATACTGTACCTCACACAGCAGCGCAGAAAAGGAGTCATTTGCCTTTTCAAGTGCTTGCAGTGTCTATTCATTTGCAATAAAATACGTTTCTAGAAAGCTTGCTTCTTGTACAAAACAGTTTCTGGGGTTGGAACGAGTGTCTGGGTCCCAAAGTTCAAGCTCACCTTTAGAAAGCCAAGGGGCTTTCTGTCCCTGAGAGTTTGCTCCGAGTCACGTCCCACATAGCTCAGCGCCGTGCACCCGGTGCTTACTCAAGTTCACCGAACTGAATTAAATGCTTTATAGGCATCCTTGGGGGAACCGACTCAACTATTGTTTGGTATTTCTAAGTCGATCTGCCCAAATAAAATAAGAGAAGCCAGGGCTTCCTTGCCAAATGCACTTATAACTGAAATGCGAGTTGTTCATTTTTACTACTTATGTTCAAACTTTTTAAAAAGGTCCTGAAGCACAGGTTCTGGGAAACCTGCTCAATTTGAGCCTTATTCCTATCCAAATTCTCTTTCAGTGTAACAGTGAACTGGGACCCCATATTCTACTCTTGCTAAAACGTTCAAAAGTCCACATCCTGAAGCATTTTTACATCATCTTCAATCTACTTTCTATACAGGACACAGAAGAGATGTGAAATTTTCCAAGATGGATTTCTGTAAATTCCTTCTTCTCCCATCCTCTGTGTTCTTCTCTTCCCCTCCTTTAAAAATAACAACTCTTTTTTGATATGCATAATGGTTCATTTTATGTCAACTTGACTGAACTGCACAGTGCCCAGATGTTTGGGCAAATGTTATCCTTCATGTGTCTGTGACAGTGTGCTGGATAAGGTTAACATCTGAAGTGACAGACTGAGAAAAGCAGAAAGCGAAAGTGAAGTTGCTCAGTCGTGTCCGACTCTTAGCAACACCATGGACTGCAGCCTACTACGCTCCTCCGTCCATGGGATTCTCCAGGCAAGAGTACTGGAGTGGGGTGCCACTGCCTTCTCCAGGGGATCTTGCCAACCCAGGGATCGAACTCGGGTCTCCCGCATTGTAGGCAGACGCTTTACCATGTGAGCCACCAGGGAAGTCTGAGAAAAGCAGATGGCCCACTCTAATGCAGGCGAGCTTGTCCGCTCAGTTGAAGACCAATGAGAACAAAAGGGCTGCCCTTCCGCTGAGCAAGAGGGGACTCCTCCCGCCTGACTACCTTGAACTGAGACTTCAGTTCTGTTTTGTTTTCCTGACTTTGAACTTGAACTGAAAGCACTGGCTCTTTCTGGGTCTTGAACCTGCAGGCATTCACCGGAACCGTACAATCAGCTCTCCTAGTTCGCAGGCCTCCAGACTCAGACTGGAACCACACCACCGGCTCTCCTGGCTCCCTGGCTTGTCAACTGCAGATCTTGGGGACTTGTCAACCTCCACAAGTGTGTGAGCCAATTCCTTGGCATGTGGGTATGTGCATATAAACACACACACACATATACATCTTATTGGTCCTGTTTCTCTAGAGAACCCTGCCTCACACAACATAACATGGAGGGTTTCTAACAAAGACCATATTTCCCCTTTCACAAAAATAACTAAACTGCTTTGTTGAATAATGATGAAGGTTTCCTTCCAGGTGAATATTACCTTTCTTCAGCTTTACATTTTTATTATGAAAACACAGTGTCATGTTAGAAATAGTTTAGGTTTCAACAGATATTTTCTTCATGGAAACGTAACAAACTTCTCTTAAGCATGAGCTAATCATATCTTTATGGCATGGAAAAACCATATCAGAAAGACAGGAAAATGCAGCCAAATGCCATTCATTTTAATGGGAAATATCATGTGCCTTTTTTCTCTCTGAAACAGGAAAATGTCCTATTTTTATTACTGTTATTTTCAGTGACATACTAGAAACATCCTTAAACGCTGAGTTTTATTTACTTCTCTCAAGTTGTATCTTTATTTCAAAAAGAGCCACACACAAATACAGGGTAACTTTTTTCCTCATGTGCTGTAAGATTTGAAATGTTTACTTTATTAAAAAAAAAAAAAAAAAAAGACTACCTTACTGTTACCAGGGCTTTTAATATTGGTGCTGTGCACAGAAACCAAAAGTGCAAACCTTACAACATTTGACTGCACTTCAAGCATATGGTGACTGAGATTTTTTTTCTTTACTGAACTGCAATTTAGGTTTTTTTAATTCTTTTTTTGCACTTCTTGCCTTGATATTGAGAGTGTGTATCTACTTTCTATGCATTTATTCAGTGAAATGCCTGAACACTGGCAATTACTTTTAGCAAAAGGGCTTCTCTGGTGGCTCAGATGGTAAAGCGTCTGCCTGCAGTGCGGGAGACCCGGGTTCGATTCCTGGGTCGGGAAGATCCCCTGGAGAAGGAAATGGCAATCCACTCCAGCATTCTTGCCTGGAAAATCCCATGGATGGAGGAGCCTGATAGGTTACAGTCCATGGGGTCGCAAAGAGTCGGACATGACTGAGTGACTTCACTTTCACTTTGAGAAAACTTAGATTAAGTTTCACAAAATACATCATATCAGTTCAGTTCAGTCGCTCAGTCATGTCCAACTCTTCACAACCCCATGAACCGCAGTACTCCAGGCCTCCCAATTCATCACCAACTCCTGGAGTCCACACAAACCCATGTGCATCGAGTCGCTGATGCCATCCAACCATCTCATCCTCTGTCATCCTCTTCTCCTCTTGCCCTCAATCTTTCCCAGCATTAGCGTCTTTCCAAATGAGTCAGCTCTCCACATCAGGTGGCCAAAGTATTGGAGTTTCAGCTTCAACATCAGCCCTTCCAATGAATACCCAGGACTGACCTCCTTTATGATGGACTAGTTGGATCTCCTTGCAGTTCAAGGGACTCTCAAGAGTCTTCTCCAACACCACAGTTCAAAAGCATCAATTCTGTGTTGCTCAGCTTTCCTTATAGTCCAACTCTCACATCCATACATGACTACTGGAAAAACCACAGCCTTGACTAGACGGACCTTTGTTGGCAAAGTAATGTCTCTTCTTTTTAATATGCTGTCTAGGTTGGTCATAACTTTCCTTCCAAGGAGCAAGCGTCTTTTAATTTCATGGCTGCAATCACCATCCACAGTGATTTTTATGCACACACACATTTTCATATTCACACACCCATGTAGATAGGTAGTGTTAGTTGCTCAGTCATGTCCAACTCTTTGTGACCCTGTGGACTGTAGCCTGCCAGACTCCTCTGCCCATGGGATTTTCCAGGCACAAACACCGGAGTGGGTTGCTATTTCCTTCTGGGGGAATCTTCCTGACCTGGGGATTGAACCTGCGTCTCCTGCATTGCAGGCAGAGTCTTTACTGTCTGAGTCCCAGGGGTACATGCACATAGACACTCACACATGGAGAGAGCACTGACGTCATAACTGTCCTACTCTCCAGACTGAAGCTGAGAACTGTTATTAAAAAACAAAGCCAAAATTAAAGAATGACCACTTATATTAAAACGCAGGGGGAAGGCACAACTGTTCTGTTGTTTTGTATTAATATGACAAAAAACACATGTTATGACTTATTATGATGGAGGAGAGAGAAAGTCTTGATACATAGGAATCTTAAAACTTATATGCCAAGAACCCTTTGGTAGCAAGACTACTTTATCCTAACTTTTAACAAAGGAACGTTAGCTGGTAAATAAAGGGTTCAACATATACTGGAAAGAATGAGGATTTTTTTTTTTTTTAAGAAAGCACTCCCAATTCATCTGTTAAATTAGCTAACCAGAGTGAACAGTATCCAATGATCACATCTCAAATGGCTTCATAAGAAATGAATTTGTTTATTCTAAATGCTGAGACTGGACATTTTATAACATGATGAGACCACTCACATACAGAGTGACTAGATAGAACCACCCATTTTTATTTTAAATATTTAGAAATTAAAGACACAACTCTGGGGCCTGACATACTTCAAGAGTAGTTCAGTCCAGAACCTTATTTTATGAGGCATCAAGCCTTCCCAAGCCCAAAAAATTCCCCAAGTACCTTAGATTCATTTTCCACAAGCAAGCAAAGATCAGTTTTAAAGTGTAACACTCTGCTTGCCAGAACATCAGCCAGACAGGGATGTTCAAAGGGGCAAGTTCAAGTGGAGATGTGAGTCCATACAGGAAGCTGGAGCACTCTCTCCTCAGGCTTCAGAAGCCAGGAGCCGAGAGGAAAGCAGGGAGGACATCCCATAAAGAGGACTTGGCGTCTTTAAGGGTTGTTTCAACCAGGAGAGTGAGAAATACTTGCAATAAACAGCTAGAATCTACTTGCAGTGTTCCTTTACTGTTAAAGAGGCTTTAGCAACTCCAGTGGTCACAGCCAACAGGAACTCTGCAAATGTCGGAAGGCATTCTCTAAGAACATTTCAGCACAGAAGACAAATGGAAGGCCAGTTCCTGCTTCTCCATGGAAGGTCCAACGTCTAGACTGAAGAGCACAATTAATATGATAAAGGCAATTTTTGCAAGTCAACTCCTTCTGCAATGAAGTTCCATTGCATCAAGCAAATATGAGACCAATATGGTGCCATGTACTGTGCTAGCTTTTAAAGATGCAAAGACCAATAAATCATCATCAATGAAAAACCACTGGGCATTTTTAGAAGATTCAGCAGTCCCATTCCTAGGAATATGTACCTGGGAGATACCTCTGTACTTCCGCAGCTCAAGATACATAAAGCAGTGTTCATAATGGCCTCAAGATGAAACAACAAAATGCCATCAGCAGGAGAATGAATAAGTGAGTTGTGCCACATTCCCTAACCACCCCTTTTAATGTTGAAAATCATTCCTGCATGCCAGGCTCCCTAACCTGGGTCATCCTTTACCTTTCTGTACGACAATTAATGACATCTAATATACAAATATTATAACAATTCATTCGACTTAGTGTCTGTGTCCCCACTTGGAACTTAAGCTCCATGACAGCAAGAATTTTTTTCATTGTTTTTATTAATATATTGGAGTAGAGTTGATTAATAATGTTGTGTTAGTTTCAGGTGTACAACAAAGTGATTCAGTTTTACATATACATGTATCTATTCCTTTTCAAATTCTTTTCCCGATTAGGTTGCTACAGAATATTGCTGTGCCTGTCCACAGAGCCTAGAACAGTGTCTGGCACATGAGAAGGATTAAATAAATATATGTGGAAGAAAGGGATAGAGGGAGGGAGAGAAGGAGAAAGAGGAGGGAGAGGGCAAGAAATTGCTAAAAACGGTGAAAATGATAGAATTATAGCTACAGCTTCAACATGAGCAAGTCTCATAATTACAATGCTGATTGGAAAAAGCAAGGTATGAAAAATACATATAGTATGTTTCCGTTTACATTAGGTTCCAAACATACAAAATTACTATTATGATATGTACAGAAGTAGAAAAGCTAGAGATAGAATAACAAAAGTGTGCTAAATACAGAATTAGGAGGTAGATGACCTGGAGAGGGTGACGGAATTGCAGAGAGCACAGAGGACTTGAAAGTGCTGGTAACATTCTGTTCCTTGAGCCGGGCTGTGGGCTTGCATTTTATTAGTATTCCCCATATTTCACGTGAGGAGCAAACGTGCTTATGACTTTCACAATTAATGCACAAGCAGCAAGTCAGCTAACGAGCCTACCATCTGGTGAAGTCAAAACTGGTAAGAGATGAACCAGCAGATGGGAACAGGCCTTGAACGAAGGAGCAAGCGTGGACTGTGGAGCACTCCATCGGCTGGTCAGACTGGAAATAGTTGCACTCTTAAAAGCTTCTTTTGACAGTGGCTGAGGGAACTGGTCTCCAGTGGTCACCTGATTTACATATTTTTAAACCTATAGTCCATTGGCTACTGTCAGTTATCTAGAGAAGCATTTTAAATATTTAATCATCTTTTAAAGAAGAACTCTGAGTTTTGAAACTTTATGTAAATCATATTTTTTGTATTCTATTTGCTTTTAAATTGATTGATCTTGAAAGATACACGTAGCTGTATTTTAATCTGCTCTGTACATTAATCACACTCTATAGTTATCTATTCTCATATTAGACACAAATTATTTCCTTTAAAAAAAAAATGAAGAAATCTCACCTAGCATAGGCAGAATTTGGAAAACTGAAGCAAGAATCAGAGAAAATATTAAGTCATTTGAACAGGTGCTATTAATCTGTTGTCTATAATGGCATGAAATATTTGTTCTGTATATTCATCAATGGATGAATTATTAGCCATTCTAATTAGCACTAGAAATAATTACTGAGTAGCAGCAAAATGCAAGGTATTTGCTAGATACACAGGAAGGTACAAGCATCTGTAAGATACCCTTAGTGAGTTTATATGCTCCTGCTAAGGCATATACTAACAGTCGTACCATAGGCATAGGTACCAGGGTTACCCCGAACAACAGAAGCGACTGTGTGTATTGGGGTTGGTTTCTTCATGAAGTCACAAGAGAGGAGGAGCAGTCTGTTCTCATGCAAGGGAAAGAAATACAATGTGCATTGCTGAACACCTCCTGGTCTTCCATTACTCATAATCGGTCTAACTCTTAACATCAATGTAAACAGTTATCGTGCATGCCTCCAGGTGTTCTATTGCCAAAGCAATTACAGACACACTATAAATCCTTCAAACCTCTGCCCTAACTCCACTAATCTTCCTCTTTTTTTTTTTTTTCGGTTTTTGACAAATGTTTTGCTTCATCAAATACTAGGTACATTGTGATCAATCAAAAACTTGGCAAAAAAACTTTTTTATTCTTTGTCCACAGGACATATGGAAAACTGTCCAAGACAATAATGAAAGGGCCTTTAATGAGAGATTGGATCACTTTTAGTAACTATTACATAGGGCAAGTCACTGAGGTTCTCAGATATTATTTTGTCATTAGCAAATTAAGGAAGTTCAACTGCATAGCCAGGGACCTTTTATGAAACACACATCCATATGTATGTGCACAGATGAGAGTTTCTACCACACGGATATTTTCCATTGTCATCTCCATGACGGTAGTCTACAAATGGTTATGTCATGTATACCTGAGTGTAGCCCCTCTACAACCTTGACCTACATATCTGTTTATGCTTATTGAAGTACAGTAGATTTACAACAGTGTATTAGTTTCAGGTGTGCAACAGTGATTCTATTACGCACATATATGTATGTATATATACATATTATTTTTGAGACTCTTTTTCATTTTAGGTTATTACAAGATATTGAATATAGTTTCCCGTGCTATACACTAGGTCCTTGTTGTTTATCTCCTTTATATACAGTTGTTTGTATCTGCTAATTTAATTCAGCAAACTCCTAATTTATACCTCCCTGCCTTTCCCTTTGGTAACCATAGGCTTGTTTTCTATATTTGTGAGTCTATTAATGCCACTTGAAGCAACACGGATGGACCTAGAGATTATCATCCTAACTGAAGTAAGTCAGACAAATATCATATGATAAAACTTACACGTGGGATCTAAAAAATGATAGAAATAAATTTATTTAAAAATCACAATCTCACTTTAAACTGATGGCAAACTGATAAAGGGTTTCCAGTTGTTTCAGACACATGTCACCTCTTAGCACTTCATATCTTCCTAATGTGTCCTTAATTTCCTCCTTTTATGTTATTGTCCTATGCACTCTCCTCCCCAAAACACAACTTGCTTCTTATACAGCATCCAAACAAACACACTAGTACTCAGACCACCACTATGCTAATAATGATGGCTCACACCCACTGAGTACTTACTGTGTGCCAGGCATTCTCCTGAGTGTTTCATCTGTATTTATTCCTTCAATTCCTATAACAAACCCAGGAAATCGCACTCCTTGTGAAGATGACATGGCTTCCTCATGAAGGATACAGGATTGGATAGTCTAGCTCTAGAGTACCAACTCCTCAGTTCAGTTCAGCAGCTCAGTCATGTCTGACTCTTTGCAACACTATGGACTGCAGCATGCCAGGCCTCCCTGTCCATCAACAACTCCTAGAGTTTGCTCAAACTCATGTCCATTGGGTCGGTGATGCCATCCAACCATCTCACCCTCTATCATTCCCTTCTCCTCCGACCTTCAATCTTTCCCAGCATCAGGGTCTTTTCCAATGAGTTAGTTCTTCGCATCAGGTGGCCAAAATATTGGAGTTTCAGCTTCAGCATCAGTCCTTCCAATGAATATTCAGGACTGATTTCCTTTAAGATGGACTGGTTGGATCTCCTTGCTGTCCAAGGGATTCTCAGGAGTCTTCTCCAACACCAAAGTTCAAAAGCATCAATTCTTTGGCACTCAGCTTTCTTCACAGTCCAACTGTCACATCCATACATGACCACTGGAAAACCATAGCTTTGACTAGACGGACCTTTGTTGACAAAGTAAACCAACTCCTAACCCACCATTATAAATGCCAGGACTGTGGCTGCTTTCCTATGTGCATGCACAGGTGCTCACTTGCACGCATGCATGCACACACACATACATATACATGCATACACACATGATTTATGTCTGAGACTCCATAAAGAATAAAACAGCAACCTCACTATAAGAGGAGAAAACAGTTCTCTATAAAATGAGTCTGACCTGGAGATCATTCAATGTAGGTTTAATTCCAAGTACCCTAAGGGCCTGATCTGCGGCCTCACCTACAAGGAGGTGCCATCGCTTGGATCTTAATGAGAGACTCCGGTTTATTTAGGAGCCTCAGGGTTACTTTTGGAATCCAGATGTAAGGAACAGACTATTTCCATATTCAGTCTGTTGGGCATAACACGCTGGGTCTTTAGAAACCACATATGCCAGTCGGAGTCAGACCCAGTCTGGCACCTGTATGATTCCCTTGGCCTGGCGCCCCTTGGCCTGGCAGCAATAAATAGCAGGGTGGGAGCCAGGATCCGTGCTCTGCCTTCTGAAGGGAAGTGAAGATTTATCCTCTTGGAAAGGAAAGGAAACACTAGCCCAGCCTCCTCAAGATCCTGAGGGCCTGATGCCCTTAAAAAGAGCTTCACTGTGCAAAAGACCCCACTGCAGGGTTTTGCTTTTCTTCTTTCACTCTATAAAAATTTTAGTTAAAAGCCTGCCATTTGAAAAGTTTTTAGTGTGCAGTTCAGCAGCATTAACTATACACACAACGGTAAGCCACGTCACCAGCATCTGTTTCCTCTGTTTATCACCACCCCCAAACAGAAGTTCTGTCCCCATGAAGCAAAGACTCCCCATTACCCCTTCACCCAGACCCTGGTCACCCACCCCTAACCTACTCTCTGTCTCTATGAAGTAGCCTGTTCCAGAGATTCCACACAAGTGGAATCTTGTGAATACAGCATCTGTCCTTTCATGTCAGAAGTAGAATCTTACAATCTTTGTCTTTTCATGCCACCTTCAAGTTTCATGTTCATCTACAGCACTCTTAACCCCAAGCACGAGACACTGGATGCCTGGAGAGTGGGGAGAGGGGGTCCCCCCTGGAGGTCTCCCACTGCTTGTCTCCAGGAAGCCACTTCATCCACCAAGGCTTCGTGGATTTCCAGGGTTCAAACAGGAACACCAGACCCAAATGCTTCCTCCACGCAGCTGAATATAAGACTCTCATGCATCTTTCCTGCAATTACCTCTTCAGCTTTCAGACCTCATAACTCCAGATACAGCACGCCTGACTCTTGTGTCCAAGGCACTGATGGAGTAGCTAACATAAGCTGAGGTTCTTTACTATGAAAGGTGTACTCGGGGTCAATTTAAGTCTCTTGTATGCCTTACTCCTCTTAATTTTATAAGCTTTAACCCTATAGGATATCAGTTTAAAATGACCCACATGCATGCACGTATGTGTTCAGTTGTGTCCAACTCTTTGCAACCCCATGGACTGAAGCCTGCCAGGTTCTTTTGTCCATGGGGATTATCCAGGCAAGAATACTGGAGTGGATTGCCATTTCCTCCCTCCAAGGGATCTTCCCGACCCATGGATCAAACCTGCGGCTCTTACATCACCTGCAATGGCAGGTGGATTCTTTACCACTGCGCCACCTGGGAAGCCCCCAAATGACCTACAGCTCACTTTAAATATAATTATGTAGAACTCTGAGTTCAACTGCATTATGCTTTGGTACATTTCAGAGATTGATAATTCAACCTTTATTCATTACCATGCTACAGTCTCATTTCTGAATTTAACATGCTTGTAGGGCTTAGGGATGAGACCAATAAATCTTAATAAATAAAAAGTCCCACGCACGAATGACAGAATGTTATATTTCTCAGGCAGAGTTAAGAATATGGATTCTCTAATGACATCTCATTTTGGTTACTGGTTATTGCTCTAAAATCACTTCAAAGTTGAGAAGAGATGAGCTCTATGCAACTCAACCTCCAAACAAAAGATGTAGGCTGTTCCTTAATATCATCAAAACTGAGATAATTCTAAAAGTAGGTTAAGAGATATACTTTGTGAAAGTGAAAGTCGCTCAGTCATGTCTAACTCTTTGCAGCCCCATGGACTGTAGTCCATGTAATTCTCCAGGCCAGATTACTGGAGTGGGAAGCCTTTCCTCTCTCCAAGGGATCTTCCCAACCCAGGGATCAAGCCCAGGTTTCCTGCACCATAGGCAGATTCTTTACCAACTGAGCCACAAGGAAAGCCCAAGAATACTGGAGTGGGTAGCCTATCCCTTCTCCAGGGGATCTTTCCAACCCAGGAATCGAACCAGGGTCTCCTGCATTGCAGGTGGATTCTTTACCAACTGAGCTATCCCTTTACTTCCTTTCTAATTTGCCACAGAAAAAGGGGTCTCAATATTCTTAGCTCATAACTTAGCAGGTATTTTTTCCCATTTGCAAGCACAAGATTTCAAGTGTTGCGTTTTCCATCAAATTACTTAACCTTCGTTCTCACGACTGTTAACCAACACAAAGGGGGCAAAAACAGGACCTGCCCCTCACTGGGTAATTATGAAGAGGAAGTATTTCAGTGCATTTAGGATACCAGGCAGATATGGGGCACTCATCATTGGTGGATATGATGGTCATACACCAAAGGACACATTTTGCTGAGAATTTCAGAGTTCACAAGTAAATATGAGAGAGATCTGCTTGGGCTTCGCTGGTGGCTCAGAGGTACAGAATCTGCCTGCTGATGCAGGAGATGATGGCTTGATCCTGGGGTCCAGAAGATCCCCTGGAGGAGGAAATGGTCACCCACTCCAGTATTCTTGCCTGGGAAATCCCATGAACAGAGGAGCCTGGTGGGCTACAGTCCATGGGGTTACAAAATGTCATGCATGAGATCCGCTTAGAAGAACATACAGGAATTACAATGCAAAGACGGCAGAGACCACATTTCAACTCTGCCACCTTTGGGATGGAAGAAGCTCTGGAAGTTGTCTACCCATCTGCACATCACCTCTTCCAGCCTACTCCCAGGACCAGAACCTAGTGGCCCACCCAGAGCAGGGTGGATATGGAGTGGGCCTGGGCTAGACCCCTAATAGGCAGAAAGAATTCAGAAGAAAAGCCCAGCCAATCTGATCTCTCTCCCAGGAACTTAATTGGAGCAGGACGACGTCCCCATGGTTTTCCCTGTGAATCGGTTGTTCAGTGGCTGCAGACTTGAATGGGGATGATAATAGGAGCTGTATGGCCATTTCAACCAAGCAGGACAGAGATGAACAGAAAGGAGCAAGAATGAGAACCCCCACATGCCGATGGAGAGAAAGAGCCCATGAACAAGGGTAGAGGGAAAGGAGACACAGAGTCACTGACCACCTTCCTGGCTGCTGACAGAGTTCTGTTCTTGCTTCAAGTCCCACATTTGTATTCTGCATCATTGCCCTGTGTCCTTTTCCTTCCTTTTCTTTGGCTAATTTGCGGCAAATTTTGGCACCTACAACTAAACAAAGCTTGTCTAAGAAACTTGAGTAAGCTTTCAATTAACCTCTTTAAGCCTCAGTTTCTTCATCTGTAAAATGGGATTCATTTGTTCAGTTTATGTTTATCTACTGTCTACTATTTGCCAAGCACTAGCTAAGTAGTGGGGAAACAACAGTTAGACACTCCAGAAAACATCCCCACCTTTGTGGAGTTTACGGTAGAGGAGAAGACATAAGCTTTAGTCAGTAAATAAATCATAAGATTAAACATAAAATTACAAGTAGGGTAAGTGCCACAACTGCAGAAGTACATGATAACATAAAAATACATTCCAAAGGGACTGACTTCAGAGGAAGTCTGAGAGAGAATCTAAGTAGAGATTAACAAGGCCAAGAGGGAAAAGAAAAGCCTTCTAGGCAAAAGGTACATGATTTGCAAAGATTAGGAGAAAAGGAGAACGGTAAACATGATGGCTGCAAAAAGACAAGTGGGAAAAGGGCACTGTGGAGAAAAGAAGGGCAACTGTGATGTGAGATGAAGCTGGATGAGAGGACTGGGGTCAAAATGCCAAGGGCTATGTGGGCCATGATGAGTATTTTGATCTTTGTTCTAAGATATTTATTCCAAGATCAATGCTGAGCTTTAAATAAGGAGATGTTAAGTCAGACCTGCCTTTGAAACATGCTGGCCACACCATGAAGAATGTATTGGAGGAGGCAGGAGTGGATGTGGGTTGGACCAAGTTACGTGGCTGCTTTAAAGTCCAGTGCAGAGGACCCAGAGAGAGGGGCAAAAGTCATGAGTTTGGCTAAGGATGTATTGAGCAGAGGTGTCTCTGAAACAGACAAGACTGAACATTTCATCTCAAGGCTACTGTGCCTATGAGTGTAGAACCTGCTGAGAAGGTCTAGGTCAGAGATATATATTCTTGAACCAAGGAGATGAATCTGTAGATTTAATGGAAGACTTGGGCACAAGTGAGTTTGCCAAGGGAGAGAAGATGGTGCGAGGAGAGGAGAAGGTAGAGGGTAGCCAGTGGGTAGTGACTGGCATAGAGGCAGGTGGTCCACATAGGAGGCAGAGGTGAGACCAGGAGAACTGATGTGGCATAAGCCACGGACAGGAAGAAGTAACCAACAGCATCCATCAAATGACAGGCTGGCTAATATAATTAAACTGGACAATAGACAAAACCTCCAGGACAATACAGGGCACGGCGAAGTGAACTCTGGAAATAAAAAAGGCAGTTACTATCATGAATGGCTCACAGATTTTGTGAGCATCAAACTAGACAATCCATATGTCAGAGCACTTGACAAGCAGAAGGCTTTCGGCAGATGTAATCAGCAACTTCTTGTCCCCTTTTGAAAATCGGATGAGGTACTTTATGTCCAAAAATTCCTCCAAGACTAAAGGTTACCATGAAATAGGCAAGATGATAAGAAAATGACATGAACACTGAAGGAAGAGATGAGACTCTCTGGAGCAAAAGAAGCCTGGACATACACTGGACACAGAAGCCAAAAGTGAAATTGATTTTCAAGCTTCTCCCAGTGCAGAAGTCAGAAGTACTGACTTCCCTCAGTTCAGTTCAGTTCAGTCGCTCAGTTGTGTCCGACTCTTTGCGACCCCATGGACTGCAGCACGCCAGGCTTCCCTGTCCATCACCAACTCCTGGAGTTTGCTCAAACTCATGTCCACAGAATCAGTGATGCCATCCAGCCATCTCATGCTCTGTCATCCCCTTCTCCTTCTGCTTTCAGTTTTTCCCAGCATCAACATAAACACACACACACACACACCCTTCAGATCCAGAAAAACAATGAACAGACGTAAAATGAATTTCTTTGGAAAGATCCTTTACGTGTATTTTTTTGAAAAACTGCTAAAGATTGACCCTCTATCAAATAAACTTAAAATCATTTTAATAACTAGATAAAGATCAATAGGAAACCCAGCCATCACCCTTCTGCCACCACTGCACAGCGTGAGGCTGGGCAATCTTCAAACTACTCAGGCAATGATTTTCCTCCTGGGTTTGAGAAAATTCCTTCCCAAGGCTGAAAGAGTAAAATTCTTGCTCTTGACAATATGTCATATAACGTATACAGGACAGACCCCCTAGTGTGACTACCAGTTGGATAATTATGCAGAGATAATGCACGGTTCTCATGCTTTGTAGACAGAAGCCCACAGAGCACAAAGGCTTTCTGCCTTCAAAGGGCAACTATTCAAATGTTGCCTAACAGCTAAAGAAACAGGATTCCATGGTCGCAACACAGATGCTCCTGGGTCAAGTACATGTTCTGAGAGAGCAAGGGACATGCAAATGAACCCAGACTAATGGACCAGGGCTTACTCCAGTGGGGTTTTCTTTAATCGGGTCCTTGTGCTGTAAAGTGACAGTTCTGCAGCCGTGCAGAGGACAACACAAACATTTAGAGATGAAAGGCAGGGGCGTCCCAGGAAAACATTTTCTGCCTCATTCTCCCGACCTAAAAAAGCGGATGTTCCTTTTACTTAAAATTGGCAGAAAATAATAACTCCCACCCTGTTTGGTATGGCCCAGAGCCCAGATTTCAATTTTAACATTTGCTCGTATGCTACTGTTTAAGTCAAGTCTTGAACTGTTTCAGCTGCTCAAAATGGGAGGTCAGAAATGGTGGGTGGGCGAGCTGGTGGCCAGGTGGGCGCCCTTGAGTCAGGATCCAGGTGAGGCATAAGGCGACGGCAGTCTCATTACCTGTGGACGATTTCTGGAACAGAGGGTGAGGCAGTTTTGGTGAAGAGTTCAGGAGCACTGGGGTCACCACAAAGAGATCTGGACTTGGTTTAAAATGGTAAACAAAAATGGGAAGTAGAAAGGTTTAAAAGCAGTCTGGTGGCAAAGGGAAGCAGGAAGTTTGCAAGATGCCCTGAATCAACCTCTGGCCACTCAACAGCTTAGGGGAGAAGTTATTCGAGATCTCTAAGTCCCCGTCTTAGCACCTGTGACATCAAAGGGCTGACACGTCTTTCATGCCTTCATGATTCCTTTAAGGCCTCAGTGGCACCTTCCAGTATTCCATCTCTTTGGTCTATTTTTTTTTTTTAATTGGAGTATAGTTGATTTACAATGTTGTGTTACTTTCTGCTGCAAAGCAAAGTAATAGAGTTGAATATATATACATATATCCACTCTGGTTTAGATTCTTTTCCCTTCCCATGTAGATCATTACAGTGTATTGAATAGAGTTCCCTGTGCTACACCGTAGGTACTTGTTGATAATCTTATCCATCTATCCATCTATCTATCTATATATATAATAGCATATATGATAATCCCAATCTCCCAATTTATCCCTCCCCTCTACCTCCCCTGGTAACCACAAGATTGTTTTCTACACCTGTGACTCTATTTTTGTTTTCTAAATGAGCGCATCTGTACGTGTCTTTTTCGACTCCATGTACTTGCTTCTATGTCTATTTGGCATATCAAAATCGCTATGGGTTCCCCGTCACCAGTCACACCATCTCCGCCCCCAGAGCCTGTTAACTACGTCCCAGAAGCCAAGTGTTACATGATTCTTATTCCAGGCACCAGTTCTCTCCCAACAGCTCAGTGGTGGAAATGAGTTTTCCAAGCCTCCTTCAAGGGAAAATAAAAATATTAAAGTTTCTTTTGAAAAGTCCTGCCAAACTTCTGGCCTTACATCTTTAGAGGACATTTTTTATTTAGAGCCCCCCAGAGAGGTGGAAAGAAAATTGGAATCTGGGAGAATGTTCCTATTTCGACAAATGAAGCCAATGCTCCCTAGCAGAAGAGATCTTCAGAAACATGACTCAGGGAACTCAACCCGGGGCTCTATAACAACCTTCAGGGGTGGGTTGGGGCAGGAGGTGGGAGGGAGGTTCAAGAGGGAGGGGACATAGGTATACCGCTGGATGATTCATGATGATGTTTGGCAGAAACCAACTCAATACTGTAAAGCAATTATCCTTCAATTAAAAATAAAATTTTTTTTTTTTTTAACAAGAAAGAAACATACCCTCCTAGGCCGTTTCCAAGAAGCTCCTGCTGGACACAGGCTCCTGCCAAAATCTCTAAAGATATGCTGTGTGCACCAGCACAGTGACCACTCATAGCCTTGCTTCTAGAAGCATCCTTCTCCAGCCCCTCAGCCACCCAGCTTCTGCCCACTGTACCCTATTGGTAATAACCAGGTCTCTGGTTTTCCAAACTTTGTCCCAGAAGGACCACCCTAGCAGCTAACAGAAATGAAGGCAGCAACAGAGTAGATTGGGTGGCATCCAGCTTTTCTAGAAACAGCCAGAAGGAAGCCTTTTAGGCTTTACAGGTCTAAGTGTCAAAATCAAGGTTACTATGTAGATACTTACAATCCAGAAGACAAAACACTTTCCATGCCTTTTATTCATTGAAATCCACAAAGTAATAACAAGAGTATAATCACTTATAGAATACAAGATTACTAATGAAAGACTGTAATTATTTTGGAGGGAGTGGGGATAACATTACCCTTAATTTAGATTCAAAGGTATTGCTTCCTATGATCAACTCAATCACCAAGTTCATCCATGAAAACCATCCTCAGCTTTGTGGTTGTTTAGTCACTAAGTCATGTCTAATTCTTTGTGACCCCATGGATTGTAGCCCGCCAGGCTCCTCCATCCATGGGGATTTCTCAGGCAAGGATATTGCAGTGGATTGCCATTTCCTTCTCTAGGGGATCTTCAGGACTCAGGGATCGAACCCAAGTCTCCTGCATGGGCAGGTATATTCTTTACTGCTGAGCCACCAGGGAAGCCATCCTCAGTTTGAAAGTGAAAGTGAAGCCGCTCAGTCGTGTCCGACTCTTTGCGACCCCATGGACTGTAGCCCACCAGGCTCCTCCATCCATGGGATTTTCCAGGCAAGAATACTGGAGTGGGTTGCCATTTCCTTCTCCAGGGGATCTTCCTGACCCAGGGATCAAACCCAGGTCTTCTGCATTGCAGGCAGATGCTTTTAACATCTGAGCCACCAAAGCAGGGAGTAGGCAGGACTTGGCTTGCATGCTGCAGTTTACTGATTCAAGGAGCTCTACTATATAGCACAGAGAACTACATTCAATATCTTGAGATAAACCATAATGGAAAAGAATATTAAAAAGAAAGTATTAAATATATGTATAACAGAATCACTTTGCTGTACAGCAGAAATTAATACAACAATGTAAATCAACTACAATTTTTTTAAATTATTTAATTTTTTTAAAAAAAAGGAGGTTTAGGACAGAAACTTGGCATTCTGGCTAGGCTGGGGTTCAATACTGGTTCTACAACCTACTTGCCAGCTCATGACTTGACTTCCAAAACAAAATTTTCTCTTTTTTTCCTTTACTTTACAATATTGTATTGGTTTTGTACACATCAACATGAATCCGCCATGGGTGTACACATGTTCCCACTCCCGAACCCCTCTCCCACCTCCCCACCACCGACACCATCCCTCTGGGTCATCCCAGTGCACCAGCCCCAAGCATCCTGCACCCTGCATTGAACCTAGACTGGCGATTCATTTCTTATATGATATTATACATGTTTCAATGCCATTCTCCCAAATCATCCCATCCTCGCCCTCTCCCACAGAGTCCAAAAGACTGTTCTATACATCTGTGTCTCTTTTGCTGTCTCGTATACAGGGTTATTGTTTATATTAGAGTTTGAAAAGCTAACTATAAGCATTCTGTGAACTAATGGCTAACCTTTGTCAAATTCCTATGTCCTGGAAGTCATTCTGTGTGCTCTGTGTGCCTTATGTGTTAACACATTTAGGGATCAAAATATTCCCACAGGGTGGGTACAATTCTTACATGCATTTGAGGAGACTGAAGAACAGAAAAGAAAAAGACAGTGAAGTTGCTCAGTCGTGTCCAAGTCTTTGCAACCCCATGGGCTGTAGCCTACCAGGTTCCTCCATCCATGAGATTCTCCAGGCAGGAAAACTGGAGTGGGTTGCCATTTCCTTCTCCAGGAGATCTTCCCAACCCAGGGATCGAACCCAGGTCTCCTGCATTGTAGGCAGACGCTTTACCATCTGAGCCACCAGGGAAGTCTCTCTGAAGAATAGAGAGGTTAAAGGTTAAGCAAAATGTCTGCAGTTACCACCTAGGTATGAACACAGGCGGATTGAGAGCTCTCTTCACCTCCCACTGCCTGCGAGCTGTATTTGATGAATGTTAGCTATTATGACTTTTATTCTTGTTAATGAGCTATGTCAGTGGAGTAATTAGGATGAAGTTTTAATGTACATTCCAGAACACAGACATCAAAATGTGCTTTGTCCTTCAAAAGAGTCCACATTCAGAATAAAGCACCATTGGACTGAAAGGTTCTTGGTTTTCCCTCTCAAAACCATAGCTTATTAACTTCAGGGGGCATTCAGACTCCTTCCTCCTTTGCTCCTTACTTCTACATTATAAGCTAATATATCAATTAATAGAATATTAGACTGCCTCATCACATGGGTCTATTGTCACCTTAAGAAAGAAGAACTCCCGGCATCCTGCATTGGCTAAACAGGAAACTAAAATGCGAGGCCAGGATGTTTCCCGGTGTGTCAGTGGCTGTCATCTAGGTCTGTTTTCAGCACAGCCAGACAGCCACCCTCCCAGACCGGGCCTAGGGGCATGGAGGCAGGGGACCAACCAGCACCGACAACACACCCCCTTTCGCGGCTGCCCACCGGTCCTCCAATCAGCTCTCATGGGTTCCTGGTCTTTCCAGCTTTGCACAACGCTGCCAGAACCTTCCTCCCCAAGCATCCATGTAGTTCCCTGCAGGCTCTGAGGAGCTAAACGGTAGGGGAACATTTCCCTAGAGGTAAATAAGTTTTCCTCATTTTCTTTAAATATTCATCCTCAGAGGGCAAGCATCGGAAGCAGAACAGGAGGTGCACGGCAACGGGTGCAAACCTCTCAGAAGGAGTTCATAAATCACATCCTAGAGGTTCACCCCAGGGCCCTCTCTCCTCTGAGAACTTCAGATACTCTCTGGAATTGTAAGTACAAAATGACAGCTCCAAATCCCTATTATTGGCCCAAATCTCTCCTCCAAGTCAAACACACGTCTCACCTGCCAGGCCATGCCCACTGGCACTGCCCACCCGGGGTGCCCACTCTCCCAACAAGCTCAGCATGCCAACTACGATGTGGTCAAAAGTTTCTTTCTTCCAGTTTTCAACTTGACTTGTGATCACCCCCTCACACACTCTGCCTCCCAGTTTCCAGACCCTCCACCCTTTGCATCTGCAAAGCCCCTTCCTCACTGTATACACATCTATCAAAGATGAGAGTCAAACCGCAGGCCTTCCATGTAATCTGAAACATTCTAGAAGATATACTGTAAAAGTGAAAAAGGTAAACCTAACTTTAATATATTTAATGCAATATAGTCATAATACTATGATTTCCATATGGAATCAATATAAAATTAGTTTTCAAAATCAAGGTGCATTTTCCTCTTAGAGCAGGTCTTGATTGCAATTAGCCATATTTCCAGTGCTCAGGAGCCACATATGGTCAGCAGCTACCATCACAGACAGTGAAGTGAAGTGAAGTCGCTCAGTCGTGTCCAACTCTTTGCGACCCCATGGACTATAGCCTACCAGGCTCCTCGGTCCATGGGATTTTCCAGGCAAGAGTACTGGAATGGGTTGCCATTTCCTTCTCCAGGGGATCTTCCCAACCAGGGATCAAACCCGGATCTCCCACATTGTAGGCAGACGCTTTACCATCTGAGCTACCAGGAAGCCATCATGGACAGTTAAGTTCAGTTCAGTCGCTCAGTCGTGCCCGACTCTTTGTGACCCCATGAATCGCAGCACCCTAGGCCGCCCTGTCCATCACCAACTCCCAGAGTTCATTCAAACTCACATCCATCGAGTCGGTGATGCCATGCAGCCATCTCATCCACTGTCATCCCCTTCTCCTCCTGCCCCCAATCCCTCCCAGCATCAGAGTGTTTTCCAATGAGTCAACTCTTCGCATGAGGTGGCCAAAGTACTGGAGTTTCAGCTTTAGCATCATTCCTTCCAAAGAAATCCCAGGGCTGATCTCCTTCAGAATGGACTGGTTGGATCTCCTTGCAGTCCAAGGGACTCTCAAGAGTCTTCTCCAACACTGCAGTTCAAAAGCATCAATTCTTCGGCACTCAGCTTTCTTCACAGGACAGGGCGGGTCTAAATTCTACCCAACATTCAAGGATCAGCTAAGCCCCTTCCTCCTGCAAGACTCCTCTAGCTCCTGCGGTCCTTCGTTCCTTCCTCTGCACTTCCATCATAACGCCCACCAACACATGCTGTTGGAAACTTCTTTCCCATAGATTTTATAAGTTTTATCGTCACAACTAAGTTCCAAACATATAAACATTTGCTTTATCTATAGTGCATCTATCTTAATGCCAGATATAACCTTTCAATAAATATTAATTTATTGACAGAGAATCCACAGATTGTGTCAGTAGTAAATAAAGGGGAAATTGAGGGTAGAATCATTAAAAATTGAAAGAAGCAAAGACACAATGACATTCAGTGGAAGAAAATGACAATCATATAAAATATACTGCTACCTTTGCACAGAGCTATCATTGAGTTGAATCTATATTTTTGCATGTGTGAGTTTCAAATCCTGGCATATTAACATCATGCCTGCAATCCTCAAAGAATATGAGGAAATAACAGTGGAGAAAAACCAGAGCTGATAACAAATTTAAAAGACGCACAGCACAGAAGCTCTTTAGCACATTGTTTGGGAGGGGCCATCCCTGATTAGGTGGTAAAGTCATAAATAGACTCTAGTGTTCAGAAGGGACTTCTTGTCTTGTTTATGTTGAACCCTCGGCCCTGGGGCAGTCAGTACTATTACTCCACTGCTCCTAATTTCCCTTTTTAAAGTATAAACTATTATATCTGCAACCTAGACAGCATATTAAAAAGCAGAGACATCACTTTGCCAAGAAAGGTGTGTCTAGTCAAAGCTATGGTTTTTCCAGTAGTCATGTATGGATGTTAGAATTGGATTATAAAAAAAGCTGAGTGCCAAAGAATTGATGCTTTTGCACTGTGGTATTGGAGAAGACTCTTGAGAGTCCCTTGGACTGCAAGGAGATCCAACCAGTCCATCCTAAAGGAAATCAGTCCTAAATATTCATTGGAAAGACTGATGTTGAAGTTGAAACTCCAATACTTTGGCCATCTGATGCAAAGAACTTACTCACTGGGAAAAACCCTGATGCTGGCAAAGTTTGAAGGCAGGAGGAGAAGGGAAGGACAGAGGATGAGATGGTTGGATGGCATCACCAACTCAATGGACATAAGTTTGAGTAAACTCTGGGAGTTGGTGATGGACAGGGAGGCCTAACGTGCTGCAGTCCATGGGGCTGTAAAGAGTCGGACACGACTGAGTGAATGAACTGGACTGAACTGATATCTGTTAATAAAACATTAGACCACCTCCTAAGATAATTTATTGTCTTTTATTTATTTTTATTTGAAGGATAATTGCTTTACAATACTGTGTTGGTTTCTGCCATGCATCAATATGAATCAGTCATAGGTATATATATATATATCCCTCCCCTTTGAACCCCCCCCCCCTCACCTCCCACTCCGTCCCACCAACTAGGTTGTCACAGAGCACCAGTTTGAGCTCCGAGTCATACTAATTTATTGTTAATGTAGGGTGAAAGGAGTTAGTGGAGTGTGTGGTACAAGATCAGCACTCAGTAAAGGTTTAGTGACTGAATTAGTAACAGCTAGGATTGTTACCTGAACTATGATGAAAATACGGATAATGTGTGTGATGGGAAATATGGAACCAGTGTAAGCAGAGACAATTACACAGAAGAAATAAACTTAGGTCTTCCTAAACAGGAAAGTGGGGAGATATCATCTCTATCTATAAAAGATGCACAGTGGGGGTTGTGTCTTCAGGAAGATTCTTCTCTTTCCTCCTCTGGATGTAGAAAATCTCAATAGTACTTCACAGTAAAGTGTTGGTAGATTTTAGTTGGCACATTAAAGGAGATATATCATGACCCCAGGATGAAAACTGAACAAATATTAAGATGGACTAAAACAAATGAGGTCAAATGAAGATGATGTTCACCTGATTCATGGAGGAAGGCAAAACTCTGCCAAGTAGTGAACAGGACACTGTACTGTGCTCTGAAGCCATAAGGCTTGACAGGACCTTCAGTGAGCTGTTCAATTTCCCTGCATGCATGTGTGCTAAGTCACTTCCGTTATGTCCAGCTCGTTGCAACTCTATGGACCGTAGCTTAGGAGACTCCTCTGTCCATGGGATTCCCCATGCAAGAATACTGGAGTGGGTTGCCATCTCCTCCTCGAAGGGATCTTTCCAACCCAGGGATCACAACAGTATCTCTTACATCTCCTGAATTGGTAGGTGGGTTCTTTACCACTAGCATCATCTGGGAACACCGTTTAATTTCCCTACTCACAAGCAAATTTTGTATCTACAACCTACTGTGAAATTAATCATGAGCATAAGTCTAGGCTGTATATTGTCACCTTACTTATTTAACTTATATGTAGAGTACATCATGCAAAATGCTGGGCTGGATGAAGTACAAGCTGGAATCAAGATTGCTGGGAGAAATACCAATAACCTCAGATATGCAGATGACACCACCCTATGGCAGAAAGTGAAGAAGAACTAAAAAGCCTCTTGATGAAAGTGAAAAAGGAGAGTGAAAATGTTGGCTTAAAATTTAATACTCAGAAAACTAAGATCATGACATCTGGTCCCATCACTTCATGGCAAATAGATGGGGAAACAGTGGAAACAGTGAGCAGCTTTATTCTGGGGGGCTCCAAAACCACTGCAGATGATGACTGCAGCCATGAAATTAAAAGACTCTTGCTCCTTGGAAGAAAAGCTTTGACAAACCTAGACAGCATATTAAAAAGCAGAGACATTACTTTGAAAACAAAGGTCCATCTAGTCAAAGCTATGGTTTTTCCAGTAGTCATGTATGGATGTGAGAGTTGGACCATAAAGAAAGCTGAGTGCCAAATAACTGATGCTTTTGAACTGTGATGTTGGAGAAGACTCTTGAGAGTCCCTTGGACTGCAAGGAGATCCAACCAGTTAATCCTAAAGGAAATCAGTCCTGAATATTCATTGGAAGGACTGATGTTGAAGCTGAAACTCCAATACTTTGGCCACCTGATGGAAAGAACTGACTCATTTGAAAAGACCCTGATGCTGGGAAAGATCGAAGGTGGGAGGAGAAGGGGATGGCAGATGATGAGATGGGTGGATGGCATCACCGACTCAATGGACATGAGTTTGAGCAAGCTCCTGGGGTTGGTGATGGACAGGGAAGCCTGGTGTGCTGCATTCCATGGGTTCGCAAAGAGACACGACTGAGTGACTGAGCTGAACTGAATAAGTCTAGGCTCAATCCTTAGAGTAAATACATCTTTCTTTCTATTTATTGTTGGAGGCATTTAGGCATGTGTGGAAGGATGGTGTATGTGTGTGAATTGCAAAGATTACACCAAAAAGTGGGTGAACTGGCATTGTCATACATCTAAATGACAAATTAGATGAGAAGCAACTACAAAATCAAAGCAGGCGATGAAAAGAGTAATTCTTAAACATCGGCTTATGGAACAATTAATTCTTGCCAGGACGCTTTGACTGTCACACATACTAACTTAAGTGTATTTCCAGTGGGTGCTCATCTCAGGGTTCCCTAACCTACTAAAACAGATGAGAAGTATGGATGGATAAGCAAGGACAGAACAAATGCAAATTTGGCAGGCTCAGTACACTTCTTTCCTGTACGTATTTCGTTCTGAGAATCATTTCAAAACACTTGGAAGACTTTAAAAGAAATGGCTATCCCATCTACAGCTCAAAAGCCCAATTACCCTCACTATCCATCAGCCTCGCCTCTGAGCTTGACCTTCACTTTTTTCCCTTCTATGCCAGTGACTGATAACCAAACCCTGGCTTGTCAGATCCCCACTGACTTACCAGCAGTTTCTCCCTGCATGTGTCCAGGGTTATAAAGAGAAAAATCTGAGTGAATACTTTAGCCCCTACTAGACTAGTTTAAAAGTAGGGAATGTGCATTATTCATCAGTATATCCCCAGTGCCTAGCTCGAAGCCTGTTCGATATTAAAAACAATATAAATGGTTGTTGGACCAAACTGGGGTAGCAGATTTTCTTTTGGAAACATTGGAAGAAACTGTCTCTCTTCCAAGGCCAATGCTCCTCTGTATTATTCACAAATGGTCATCCATTAAACCTATATTTAGATTTTCACTGCTTGGGAATGTCAAATTTCCCTTCTGCCTGGCAAGGGCATCTGGTAGATCACCCCCTTCTCTGCACTGATCTCCAACCTGTTTCTGCTTCAGGAAACCAGTTCTTCTGTATTATGAAAGCAAATCACCTTTCCTGTTTGCATAAAGGGGCATAAAAACCATGGGGACATTAACAGAAGACAGAGTAACCTTGTTCACATTTTAGTGTATCTTATGATTTAAAAAGCAGAAAAGGAATGTGCAGTTTGGAACAGTTCAGATTTGTCTCAATCAAAATATGCAAAAGGTCTTCTGGATTCTGAAGTTTATCTCACCATTCCATGTCTGCTACCATCACAAAGAGTCCCTTATGATGCAGGCAATAAAAAATTAGATGTTTGAAATTTCTGGCTCTTTATAAATGCTGAAATTGTGCCAAAGAAATAATAATAGTTATAGGTCTAAGTGTATGAAATATATGCTCACATGGCCCACGGTAGATAGCTACAGTAATTATATTAGGAAAAATAGAGAATGTACTAAAATTGTGACTTAAAATAGTTTGTCATTCCAGGATTGTAGAAAGTTCAGGAAGGTCTGATGGGTGATGGCAGAAAAGTCTCCATATTCTTTCTGGACCTGCATTTATTAATCAGTTAAATGAAATAATCCAGAAAAAGTAGATGTATTCACACACTCTCATTTAATGCCATACATACTTACATGAAAGTAAATGAAAAAATCTATATGAAACTTATTTGGAAATATATAAAGAATCATACTGTTAGTTTAGTAACTAAAGATAATATTTTTTAAAATTGCTATTTTTCCTTTTTACAATTTTTAAATAAAGCAAAGTCACTGGTATAAAGTATACTGTTGCTACTGCTACGTCACTTCAGTCGTATCCGACTCTTTGTGACCCCATAGATGGCAACCCACCAGGCTCCCCTGTCCCTGGGATTCTCCAAGCAGGAACACTGGAGTGGGGTGCCATTGCCTTCTCCAGGTATAAAGTATAAGGATGCATCAATTCCGTTGTTTCATTCAATTATATGATGTCTTAAACAGGACTACCTGCCTAGGGCTTCCTTGGTGGCTCAGACAGTAAAGAACCCATCCACAATGCAGGAGACCTGGGTCCGATCCCTGGGTTGCTAAGATCCCCTGGAGGAGGGCATGACAACCCACTTCAGTATTCTTGCCTGGAGAATCCTGACAGGCTACAGTTCCTGAGGTCGCAAAGAGTCTGAAGCTGAAACTCCAATACTTTGGCCCCCTGATGGGAAGAACTGACTCATTGGAAAAGACCCTGATGCTGGGAAAGTTTGAAAGCAGGAGGAGAAGGGGAGGACAGAGGATGATGAGATGGTTGGACGGCATCGCCAACTCAATGGACATGAGTTTGAGTAAACTCCAGGAGTTGGTGATGGACAGGGAGGCCTGGCGTGCTACAGTCCATGGGGCTGTAAAAGAGTCGGACACGACTGAGTGACTAAGCACAGCACAGCCTACTAAGGAGTCCTCCTTTAGAGAAAGATCTGTAGGAACTAATAGAGAGTGATATCCAGGAGGTGTAAAGTGAAAAAAAAAAGCTTCATCTAAAATAATGCTGCCTTTCCTGTAAGAAAGAATGAAGAAAGGAAACCCCACAAGGCAACATTTCTTTGTACAAAAAGAAACAGATGAAAGCTGAACAGGAAAGTACAGAAAATGGCTTCGTACAAGACGAACGGGAGTGGGGGGAGGGCTAATGGACAGGAATGGGAGACGCCTCTCCCACTACACCTTGTTATATACACAGTTTTGACTTTGGAACCTTTTGTTTCCCATAATAACAAGTAAAATTAAATTCCCCAAAATGAGAAGAAAAATCAACTCTCTTAGAATACAAAGAGTATGGGTGGGATGTTGGCTTTGTGATGATGTAGGAGAATGGCTTTATTCTTAAGAGATTCAGGCTGGAGTGTTTGGGAGTGAGGCATTATTATATCTGCACTTTATTAGCAAATATGTCAGTTGAGTGAGAACTCCACATACAAGTGTGTACTCACATGTGAGGACGTGTGTGTGCACTCACACACACACACATACACATGTATAGAGAAGGTGGAGAACTAGAAAGAGATGAGACCAGGGAAAGGTTACCAAACAACATTTTATCTTCATTCTTTTTCTCCAACCACTGAACACGATTTTACCCAGAGCCTTGGGGAGCTGTTTAAGGGCTGGAGAGCCTCATTGGTAGAGGCTGGAGGGCCAGCGGATTAGAGAGGCAGGCAGGAGATTACCCCTTGGGACATGAGATTGGGTTCTGAAGACTTTAAACCTGGGAAGAAATAGTTTCATCCAATACAGTGGAAAAGAAACAACTTGGAACAAGTCTTCCTTCAGATCAGATTCCCTGAGGCAAAATGGCTCAGTAAAGGATATGCAGATATACTGCAGTAACCAGAAGTTTATTTTCAATCTGTGAGTCACCAAAGGGGAAAGTTGGGGGAGGAATAAATTAGGAGCTTGGGATTAACAAATACACCCACTACTATATATAAACCAGATGACCAACAGGGACTATAAAACACACAGAACTCTACTCAGTATTCTGTAATAACCTATATGGGAAAAGAATCTGGAAAAGAATGAATATATATATGTGTATAACTGAATCGGGCTTCCCAGCTGGATAATGGTAAAGAACCCACCTGCCAAGGCAGGAGCATAAGAGACACAGGTTCGAGCCTCAGGTTCGGGAGATCTCCTGGAGGAAGGCATGGCAACCCACTCCAGTATTATAACCTGGAGAATCCCATGGACAGAGGAGCCTGGCGGGCTACAGTCCATGGGGTCACAAAGAGTTGGACATGACTGAGCAACTGATCTCACACACATACAGAGACACACACACACACACCTGAAACTAATACAACTGTCAATCAACTATACTCCAATAAAATTACTTTTTAAAAAGGTATGCAAATCTAGAATTCTGAACTTTCATTTATGACCTTTTAAATGACATTGTCCCTGTCAATTAAGGCAAAACACTCTACTCAAGAGTTTTCTCTCTCCCTCAAACTGGTTCCACCACAGTCTATTCCAGTGACCATGGCTAAATCAAGCAGAATGCTTGTTTTGCATCTTTACCTGGGAAAAATGAATAATCTGGTCATTCTGAAAAAGCTTTTATCATGAAACAAGGATAAGAACAACTAGGAAATCAGATCTTCACCCAAAATTGTATTTCCTGAAAACCCACAAACAGAGTAAAATGAAGAATCCTTATAAAGAATTGGAGTAAATATTTTTATTTAAAAATTTAATTGAAGTGTAATTTACATTTTTATTAGTTTCAGGTGCACAACATAGAGATTCTCCGAAAAATACAACAAACTAGTAATATAACACAAAAGAAACAGACTCACAAATATACAGAAAAAAACAGTGGTTACCAGTGTGTGTGTGGGGGGTCAGTATAGGGAATGAGAGAATGGGAGGTACAAACTATTGGATATAAGACAGGCTCAAGAATGTGCTGTATAACACAGGCAATATAGCTAATATTTTGTAGTAATTGGAAAGTAAACTTTAAAAATTGTATCAAAATCATTTTAAAAATACTTTTGTAGATTATACTCCATTTAAAATTATTACAAAGCAATGGCTATATTTCCCTGTACAATATCTCCTTGATGCATATTTATTTTATACATATTGGTTTGTACCTCTTAGTCCCACATCCCTGAACGTCCCTACCCACTTCCCTCTCCCCACTAGTAACCACTAGTTTGTTTTCAATATCTGTGATTCTGTTTCTGCTTTGATATATACATTTGCTTTATTTTTTAAGATTCCACATATAAGTAATAACACAGAGTATTTGTCTTTCTCTAACTTATTTCACTAAACATAATACTTACTAGGTCTATATACATTGTAGAATATACAATTTCAATTTTTATGGCTGAGTAATACTATATTATAAATTTACACATCTTCTTCATCCATTCATTTATTGATGGACACTTAGGTTCTTTCCCCATCTTGGCTACTGTGAATAATACTGCTGCTACTGGGATGCATATACATTTTTGGCTTAGTTGTTCATTTCCTTTGGATATATATCCAGGAGTGGAAATGCTGGATTATATGGTAGTTCTAAGTTAATTATTTAGTTTTAATTTTAAATTTGTTTAATTCTAATTAGTAGTTCTAATTTTAAGTGAATTACTTTTTAAATGAACTTAGAATAATTAGAGTAATATGCAGAATGCCATTATTTCATAAAATAATCAAAATATTATTTACATAATACTCTTCAATTTGCAAAAGAAAGCCTAAGAGATATGTCAGAAAAAAAGGCCTCCTTTCATGAAGGCACCAAGGCAGGCAGATGAACTACATGAGGAGCATCTGACCACACCCTCAACAAATAAATGTACAGAGTATCCAATAAAATCTCTCTTCTAGGACACCAAGAGTCCCCAGTGTGTCTCGGTCATTAACAAGATTTTACTGAAGACAGAAAGCATCACAGCCCAACCAGTCAACGCACAGATGACTCACAGTTAACTTTAAAAAAAGTGACATTTAGAAAAAGTTCCCTTGTGGCTCAGCTGGTAAAGAATCCGCCTGCAATGAGGGAGACCTGGATTCCATTCCTGGGTTGGGAAGATCCCCTGCAGAAGGGAAAGGCTACCCACTCCAGTATTCTGGCCTGGAGAATTCCAGAGGCTGCATAGTCTATGCGGTAGCAAAGAGTCAGACATGACTGAGCTACTTTCACTCACTCACTTAGACAAAGTACTATGTAGACCAGCAAGAATAATTCTGCTTATGAAAGCCCTTAAGCAAACTCCAAAAAGATTTCCCAGCATCCTTGTTCTGCACTTCATGTTTGTGTGTAGGTAAAGGTGAATATTTCATGCAAAGACGGGCTCGATAAAGGACAGAAATGGTATGGACCTAACAGAAGCAGAAGAGGTGGCAAGAATACACAGAAGAACTGTACAAAAAAAGATCTTCAAGACCAAGATAATCAGGATGGTGTGGTCACTCACCTAGAGCCAGACATCCCGGAATGTGAAGTCAAGTGGGCCTTAGAAAACTTCATTATAAACAAAGCTAGTGGTGGTGATGGAATTCCAGTTGAGCTGTTTCAAATCCTGAAAGATGATGCTGTGAAAGTGCTGCACTCAATATGCCAGCAAATTTGGAAAACTCAGCAGTGGCCACAGGACTGGAAAAGGTTAGTTTTCATTCCAATCCCAAAGAAAGGCAATGCCAAAGAAAGCTCAAACTACTGCACAATTGCACTCATCTCACATGCTAGTGAAATAATGCTCAAACTTCTCCAAGCCAGGCTTCAGCAATACGTGAACCGTGAACTTCCTGATGTTCAAGCTGGTTTTAGAAAAGGCAGAGAAACCAGAGATCAAATTGCCAACATCCGCTGGATCATGGAAAAAGCAAGAGAGTTCCAGAAAAACATCTATTTCTGCTTTACTATGCCAAAGCCTTTGACTGTGTGGATCACAATAAGCTGGAAATTCTGAAAGAGATGGGAATACCAGACCACCTGACCTGCCTCCTGAGAATTCTGTATACAGGTCAGGAAGCAATAGTTAAAACTGGACATGGAACAACAGACTGGTTCCAAATAGGAAAAGGAGTGCGTCAAGGCTGTATATTGTCAGCCTGCTTATTTAACTTACATGCAGAGTACATCATGAGAAACGCTGGGCTGGAAGAAGCACAAGCTGGAATCAAGATTGCCGGGAAAAATATCAATAACCTCAGATATGGAGATGACACCACCCTTATGGCGGAAAGTGAAGAGGAACTAAAAAGCCTCTTGATGAAAGTGAAAGAGGAGAGCGAAAAAGTTGGCTTAAAGCTCAACATTCAGAAAACAAAGATCATGGCATCTGGTCCCATCACTTCATGGGAAAACAGATGGGGAAAGAGTGTAAACAGTGTCAGACTTTATTTTGGGGGGCTCCAAAATCACTGCAGATGATGACTGCAGCCATGAAATTAAAAGACGCTTACTCCTTGGAAGGAAAGTTATGACCAACCTAGACAGCATATTAAAAAGAAGAGACATTGCTTTGCCGACTAAGGTCCGTCTAGTCAAGGCTATGGTTTTTCCAGTGGTCATGTCTGGATGTGAGAGTTGGACTGTGAAGAAAGCTGAGCGCAAAAGAATTGATGCTTTTGAACTGTGGTATTGGAGAAGACTCTTGAGAGTCCCTTGGACTGCAAGGAGATCCAACCAGTCCATTCTAAAGGAGATCAGTCCTGGGTGATCACTGGAAGGACTGATGCTAAAGTTGAAACTCCAATACTTTGGCCACCTCGTGCGAAGAGTTGACTCATTGGAAAATACTCTTATGCTGGGAGGGATTGGGGGCAGGAGAAGAAGGGGACAACAGAGGATGAGATGGCTGGATGGCATCACTAACTCGATGGACATGAGTTTGAGTGAACTCTGGGAGTTAGTGATGGACAGGGAGGCCTGGCATACTGTGATTCATGGGGTCACAAAGAGTCAGACGGGACTGAGCGACTGAACTGAACTGAACTGAACTGAAAGGTGTATAGGTGTGAATGAGTAAGTTTTAAGAAACTGGAAAGCTGAGTACCACTTTAAGAGCTGAAATGTTTTCCCATGGTTCCCTACTTACAATGTCACTCATCCAAGTGCCTCGTTAGCCTGGGTTGCCATCAGTCATCAAAACCCAACCCTACAAAGCAAGCTAAGACGCCACATAAGTCATTTGCTATTGGGCATAATGAGGTGGTACTGTTGCATTTTTATTGCCATTAGAATAAACTGTTCACAAGAGAAAGATGCTTCAGCTATTAAAATAAGTGAGGGGGAAAAAAGCCCAGGTATAGAAGTATGTTTTATGTGAAACACTCAGTCCAACATCTGCAAATCATTTGTGTTCTGTAAGCTAATAAAAAGTGTATGTGCTTTTTCCTCCGATTTATCCTCTAGAATTTTTTTCTTCTGTCTACCACTCATAAGAATACATTTTTATTTTCTCCACCACCAACATTTTTTACGGGCTCCTCTAATATATGCTGTCTCTAAATCTGTACGGAAGAATTACCCAAACATGCTTTCGGAGTTTGCGTAAACCCACAAGTAAGCAAACAAACTGATTTCCCCAACATTTCAGCTGGAACCAAACCAACACAATGTCGCTGACCCACTGCTCCTACCAACCCCTCCAAGTGCAGGCTGGCCTGTGTGAGGCCCTTCGTAATCAGAGTCAGTGCATTTAAATAGATTTAAATAGTGGCTCTGTCAGGATACAGAGTATCAGGTTCCTTGTGCACATTTGCCATTAATATTCTGAATTCATGAATGCCAATAATTTCTTGAAAACTTGACTTTCAGTGTCAACTTGAATCTGTTGGTTTCTGTACTATGATTGACCAAAAATCAATTCTTCTACCTCCTCCAATCCTATCAGTGCAATTAGGCTGAGTTTAAGACATGGGAGGGGGTGACTGGCAGCTTCAGCTTACCCCCTGAAGACATTTTTGTCTTCACTTGAATTTTCTATAAATAATACACCCACAGAAAAGCATCATTTGGGGGTATTTCCACTCCCTATTAGCAGATACAGAATGGTAGGGTATTAATGACTTCTAAAAGAAAAGCATTTCTTCAGATACAAAGAACATCAGGAACGTCTTCCTATTGGTAGTTACAACCTTCAAACTGTTCTTCTCATTGTTTCATCCTTTCAAGATGTAACTGCACACTGAATAAGCAAGACTCACAAGGTGGTCATTTACTTTGGTCCCCCACTCCTCCTCCCCACTTGCTGCAACAGGAGAAAAGGCCTCACAGCAATGAAGACCCAGCACAGCCAAAAATAAATAAATAAAGTTAGTTAAAAATGTTGCTCTCCAAAGATGATTACAGATGGAAAATAAGCATATAAAAAGATGCTCCACATCATATGTCATTAGGGAAATAAAATTAAAACAACACTAAGATATCCCTAAGGGCTTCCCAGGTAGCACTGGTGGTAAAGAATCCACATGACAAGGCAAAAGATGTGGGTTCGATCCCTGGGTTGGAAGATCCCCTGGAGGAGGGCATGACAACCTGCTCCAGTATTCTTGCCTGGAGAATCCCATGGACAGAGTAGCCTGGTGGGCTACAGTCCACGGGGTTACAAAGAGTCGGACACAACTGAAGTGACTTAGCAACCAAGCAAAGATATCACTAAACATGAATTAGAAGAGCCAAAACCCAGAACACTGAAAACACCAAATGCTGGCAAGGATGTACAACAACAAGAAGTCTTAGTCACTGTACAGGGAATGCAAAATGGTACCGCTATTCGGAAGGCAATTTGGGAGTTTCTTGAAAAATTAAACACCCTCTTACCATATGATCCAGCAATCACACTCCTTGGGATTCACGCAAATAAGCTGAAAATGTATGTCCACATAAAATCCCACACATGGATGTTTATGGTAGCTTTATTCATAATTGTCAAAATTTGGAAGTAGCCAGATGTCTTTTGGTAGACAAAATGTATAAATAAACTATGGTACATCCAGCCAATGGAATATTATTCAGTGTTAAAAAGTAATATCAATCCATGAAAAGACATGGAGGAAACGTAAATGCATAATACTAAGTGAAAGAAGACAGTCTGCACAGGGCACATATACGATTCCAACTACAGCATCACATCCTGGAAAAGGTAGCCATATAGAGACAAAATGATCAGCAGCTGCCCAGTGTCAGAGGGGAGGGAGGGATGAACATTTGGAATACAGAGGATATTTTTCAGGGCAGTGAAACCAATCTGTAAGATACTGTAATTGTGGGTTGTTGTTGTTGTTCAGTTATTAAGTCATGTCTGACTCTTTGTGATCCCATGGAAATAGCCCGCCAGGCTCCTCTGTCTGTGGAGACTTCCAGGCAAGAATACTCGAGTGAGCTATTGCTTCTTTCTCCAATAATTGTAGGTACACGTCATTATATATTTGTCAAAACCCCTAGAATGTATAACAAAAAGAGTGCACCGTAATGTAAACTATGGACTCTGACTGATACTTATGTGTCAGTATAGGTTCATCTATTGTAATAAACAGACCACTCTGACGAGGGAGTGTTGATAATGAGTGTGGTTCTGAGTGTAGCGGGCCAGAGGTGTATGGGAAATCTCTGGATCCTCCTTCTCAGTCTTGCTGTGAACCTAGAGCTGCTTTAAAAAATAAAATCTATATAAGAGGAAAACAAATGGATGGGAGTGGGGGGAATGCTATTCCTACATTAAGTAACTAGAGATATTTTATTGAATATTCTTAAAAGCATTGATACCTTCCTTGTCTCCTCTGTAGTAAACAGGAGAATGAATACTCTGAATGAAGAAGTAGCCAGACTTTGAAAATTACCCCTAAGCCTCCCTACATTCTTTCTCCTTCAAAATCATCCACATCTAGAATTAATCATATTTTGGCCTTTGATTCTGCCAAGCCACACAACGAAAACTCTGACCCAAATTCCTCCAACCCTGTACAATACCAGCACAGGGCACAAAAGCACAGCCCAGAGGGAACGGGATCCCCCACTGTTTAGGGATTTTTTCTGGTTTTCTGATTTATTCTGATGTGACCTTTGTTCCCTTTATTTGACTCCAGGATACCAGGCATTCATTCAACCATTTTCGTGACACTTCAAGAACCTGATAAAAATGTCTCCTCTACCCATGTCTTAATATAATTTCATGTCTCTTTGGGCTTTCTAAAACTCATTCATAAATTCCCTCAGCTCCCTACACATAAACAATGCTTAATATCACTCATAACTACACGCCATGCCCTCTTTATCCTACCACAAAAATGTCTTCTCATTTCTTTGGAGCCGAAATAAGAAAACAATTTATCCTCTGAGCCAATCAGTTTTCCATCATTTTCACCAAATGTTTACAGAGCAGTCTCAGTCTTCAGAACATGATGAGAGCGAGCTTCGCCCTGGAGTTACACTGTGATTTTCTAAGAAATGCTCTCCTCGGCCAAGCTTATGTACTTTGTTGTTGTTCAGTCACTCAGTCATGTCCGACTCTTAGTGACCTCATGGACTGCAGTACGCCAGGCCTCCCTGTTCATCACTATCTCCTGGAGTTTATTCAAGCTCATGTCCATTGAGTTAGTGAGGCCCTCCAACCATCTCATCCTCTGTTGCCCCCTTCTCCTGCCTTCAATCTTTCCCAGCATCAGAGGCTTTTCTAATTAGCCAACTCCTTGCATCAAGTGGCCAAATGATTGGAGCTTGAGCTTCAGCATCAGTCCTTCCAAAGAATGTTCAGGGTTGATTTCCTTTAGGACTGACTGGTTTCATCTCCTTGCTGTCCAAGGGACTCTCAAGAGTCTTCTCCAACACCACAGTTCCAAAGCATCAATTCTTGGGCACTCAGCTTTCCTTATGGTTCAACTCTCACATCCATACATGACTACTGGAAAAACCACAGCTTTGGCTAGATGAACCTTTGTCAACAAAGTGATGTTTCTGTGTTTTAATACATTGTTTAGGTTTGTCATAGCTTTTCTTTCAGAGAGCAAGTGTCTTTTAATTTCATGGCTGCTGTCATTGTCCACAGTGATTTTGGAGCTCAAGAAATAAAGTCAGTCACTATTTCCATTTCTCCCCCATGTGTTTGCCATGGTGTGATGGGACTGGATGCCATGATCTCTTGTTTTTTGAAGGTTGAGTTTTAAGCCAGCTTTTTCACTGTATATGTGCTTCAGTGACTTCAGCCACAGGATCACGCTCCCAGATCTCTGACCCAGATTCCTTCCCCATGCTTCAGACTTGAAAGTCTACTGGACACCCCACAGTCACCCCAAACTCAACAAACCGGAAACACACTATCTTGCCCCTAAACCATATTCTTTCTGCTGCATTTCCCTCAGTGAATGACACCTGGTTCAACTTTTATCCAAGTTAGAAATGTGGAATACCCTTGACTCTTCTTGACTCAGATACCCAATCAATCAGCAAAGTTCCATCCATGTTAAGCCCTAAATCTTTTCCTTTAATAATTTTACTTATTTGTTTTTGGTTGCACTGGGTTTTCACTGCTGTGTGCTTGCTTTCTCTAGTTGCGGCAAGTGGGGGCTACTCTCTAGTTGTGGTGCACAGGCTTCTCACTGCGGTGACTTCTCTTGCTGTGGAACATGGGCTCCTATGCCCTTCAGTGGTTGCAGCATGTGGGCTCAATAGTTGGGCCCCCCAGATTCTAGGGTCTCAGGCTCAGTATTTATGGAGCACAGGCTTAGTTGCTCTGCAATGTGTGGCGTCTTCATGGACCAAGGATCAGATTCATGTTTCCTGCACTGGCTCCCGCAAGGAGTTCTTATCCACTGCACCACCGAAGAAGTCTAAGCCCTAAGTCTTGAATCTACCACTCACCCCATAACCACAGCTCTGGTTGTATCTGATTCTTAACACTGATTTTGCAGTGAGGTTTTCTTTAACTCTGGTTTTGCCCCTCTAAAGGCGTAAGACCTTTTGTTCTCTGGTAGAGAGCTAGACGATGGAACCAAAGGATGAGGCTGGAAACAGAATTCCATGAGAGAGGGCACTGATCACAGAGATTTTATTTCTGTGATGAGGCAGTGTGGGTCCCAGGCAAGATGTTTGAAAGGATGACTTTGATTCAGCCTTAATTAAACCCTTTAATTTTCAACTTAGCTGAAGAAATAAACAACTGACAGACACAATAATTTCGTGCTCAGAATACATCTTCAAGAAATTACCTTAGAAATACATAGCCTTTATCCAAGTGCTAACTCCAGAAAATTAAAGGCAGTTGAAGAAGCATCAGTTATAGCTTTCTTCTCCTCAACAAACTAAAACAATATCTTGGTCAGATTACCCCAGAAATGTTCATTCTCAGTTCAAAATAGTTTTTAAACGGTGGAAGGCAATATTAATAATATTAAAATGGGGAGCGGAAATAGAGTAACAGATGTAGAAAAGGAACTTACAGCTATCAGGGGTGCAGGGGGAGGGGTAAACTGGGAGACTGGGATTGATATATACCCACTGGTACATATAAAATAGACAACTAATAAGGACTTACAGTGTAACACAGGGAACTCTACTCAACATCTTGTAATAACATAAAATGGAAGCGAACGTAAAAAAGAATATCTGTATTTATATATATGTATAACTGAATCATTTTGTTGTATACCTAAAACTAACACAACATTGTGAGTCAACTATATTTCAATAAAAATTATAATAAATAAAGAAATAAAATGGGGAACTCTGTGAATATGCGAAGAATTTTCTGGAAACCAAAGCTCTTCATTTCTAGTATCTACTAGAGACAGACACTGCAAAAAGATGTATCAGACTACATCTGAACACGTATTCATCAAGAACATTCGGGCACATACGGTTTAAACAACAACCAGGAACAACTTTTATCTGGCACTCTCTATTTACCAATCAATGTTAACATTTCATATGACATATGTCATCTCACAGAAGCTATGACATTCTTATTAAAAGTACCTCCATTTGATGGCTGGACACACCAAGATCTATGGAGGTTGGTAATTTATCAAAGATTGCACACTCTTGATCCCAAGCCAACAAGGCCAACAAAGGGTTCCTTTATATATCACTCCAGGTTGTAGACGAACAGCCAGAAGGGGAGGCATGTAAATTAAATCTGAACTAGTTCATGTCCTAAAAAAAGGTGGGGCAGGGCAGAGCAGGGGGAGGTGGAGAGGGGGCAAAATGGTAGCATACAAAGACCAATTTAGTCTGAGGTACACAGTAGGCTTCAGTGAACCACGACCGATTAAGTTGAATGTATAAGTAATCAAGGAAAATTGGGTTAGATGGGGTAACATCTTGGGCAGAACTTTTCAAACTGAAATGAAAATGACATTCTAACAAACATGTAGAGTAAATGGGATTTACTGATACGTGACCACTTGGGCCTCCCACAAGCCCTCATCTGAACCCAGTCAACCCGCCTCAACCCCAGAGCCAGTCCCAGATAACCACCCCAAACCACAGGTTGTTGCTTAGTCGCTAAGTCCTGTCCAACCCTTTGTGACCCCATGGACTGTAGCCCGCCAGGCTCCCCTACCCATGGGATTTCTCAGGCAAGAACACTGGAGTGGGCGGCCATTTCCTTCTCTAAAACCACCAGCACATTCCTAAAAACACTATCTGTTGTCCAATAGGGGTTCTCTCGGTAAACCTTAAATTATATTTTCAGAGCTGCATTTTCATTTTGTCATTAGTTCAGTTCAGTTCAGTTGCTCAGTTGTGTGTGACCCCATGGACCGTAGCACACCAGGCCTCCCTGTCCATCACCAACTCCAGAGTTTACTCAAACTCATGTCCATTGAGTCAGTGATGCCATCCAACCATCTCATTCTCTGTCATCCCCTTCTCCCCCTGCCTTTAATCTTTCCCAGCATCAGGGTCTTTTCAAATGAGTCAGCTCTTCGCATCAGGTGGCCAAAGTATTGGAGTTTCAGCTTCAACACCAGTCCTTCCAATGAATAATCAGGACTGATTTCCTTTAGAATGGACTGGTTGGATCTCCTTGCAGTCCAAGGGACTCTCAAGAGTCTTCTCCAACATGACAGTTCAAAAGCATCAATTCTTCGGTGCTCAGCTTTCTTTAGAGTCCAACTCTCACTATTCTAATAAGAAAGTTGGGCAAATTATTAAAAGTATGATTAGGAAAAAATAAATCGCATATCTCACAACTTAGAGATCATGATAATTTCATGCCCTTGCTAAGGCTCTTTTCCATGGATATATGTTTTATATATTTTCCACTTATCTGTGTTTGCCCTGTGGTTCCTAGGAGACAACCTCTGAGCCCTTAGAAAATTCTGTCTGATATGAGTGTTATTATATGCCCAAGACCTTGAGTCATTCTGGACTATCATGACTAGATAAATTTTTTCTAGTGAAGGGATTTATGATGGATGACTGTTGTTGCTCCATGGGGCTGGAATATGAGTAGCTGACATTCATTATGGGGGTGCTGGATGCCTACATGACTGACCCCTAATAAACAGCCAGGCTCAGGTGAGCTTTCCCAGTTGGTATCAAGGCTAGAGTTGGTTTCTCTGGTTGTCAACATTTTGCATGTTTTGTCACACATCATTTCTGGGAGAATTAGGGACACTCATGTGACTCCTCTGTGCAAGCTCCAGGAGAACAGAGCAGCCGGGTGTGCTACAGTGTATGGGGTCGCAAAGAGTTGGACATGACTTAGCAACTGAACACCAAGTGACAACGACAAAGTGTGACTCCACTGGGAGAGAACACTGAGAAGGTTGTGACTTGCTTCTCTTGGACTTTGCCACACCAGCCTTATCCCCACGCCAGTCTTAATCAGTATCCTTTCACTGTGATCAACCATAACCATGAGTATAACAGCTTTTCTGAGTCCTGTGAATCATTGAGCCTGAGGGTGGCCTTGGGACCTCTGACACAGTTTGTCTATCTGAGAAATCTATAAGCTTGAGTTGAGCCAAACTCCAGTATAAGCTAACCATGTCTCTGACTACTTTTAAAAACTCAAAAAGCACAGTCACACCATCTATTAATGGATTTGCCTGCTAAGTCAAATCCTGCGACCCTATGGACAGTAGCTCGCCAGGTCCCATTGTCCATGGGATTTTCCAGACAAGAAAACTGGAGCGGGTTGCCATTTAATAGTTTTATTACAGTTTACATTACTGATGAATGCTTATTTTCAAAGAATCTCACCTTACTTTTGAGTTATTTTAAACTCAAGGCAGCTTAAAGGCAAGAAAAAAAAAAAAACCTGAAAATGAAGAAATGCAAAACAGTGTATTTTTCTCTATTCTAAGTGTACCCAGTCTGAGAGGACAATTAATATTGTAAAGGTCAATAAATCAACTGAACTCCTGCGATGTGAACAGTTAGCAAGATTTTGCACAGCTCCACATAATCTCAACAGAATAGAGATTCATTCTGAAATAAATCCAGGAACGAGGCTGAGAACCCAAGCACTGTAAGCCCTCCAGGAAGTTTACAATAGCTTCAAGTACTTTCTAGCAAGGCTACAATCCTTCCTTGGCACAGACAACCCTCCCAGCCACCAGAAAGCGAGTGTTCCAGGCTGGTCCAAGTGGAGTGTACATTTTTACGCCCCTTCACTCTCTCAGTCTAGATTTGATTATGAGCTTTCCCATTCCCAAGGATGACATGCTCATATTCCCTTCATTTATTTAGAGTCTGATTTTATGCAGGAATGTTCCTCTTCTATTTGTGGATGTAGTGTTTTTTAAGCAGGCTTCCCTCTAGTGGAACAGTATGCTCTTACCCTGCTCCTTGAAGCGTCCCAGGTCTGTTTTGAATCAAGAGGCTCTAATTGTTTTGAGATTCTGACATGAGATACTCATTGTTTTACACTGATTAAATGGCTTCTTGATCATTCCTCCCAGGACTGCATGTTAACCAAAACTTTAAGGGCAACCAAAAGATGCCTTTGGAATTCTTGTTCCCACAAACAGACACTCTGCTTTTTCTCCCCAGACAAGGTGTGAGTAAATGAGCTAGTACCACAGAGAAAAGGCGGGAGAGTTTTTGCTAAATAAGTAAATTGGGTGATCTATGTGGACTCTTCTTGGGCAATCCTTTCCCAGAATCTCTGCTCCATTCCTCTAACCCTGCCTGCCATTCCCTACATGGAACTTACTCTCAAATGCCACTCCCATCACACATTCTGTCCCCCTGGCAAGAAGTGCTGGCCATCCTCTCTGCCAAGCCGAAGTCCTTCTGACTTCACACATTAACTCCAAATCCAGGTTTCTCCAGCAGCAGTCCCTCCTTTGCCACGCCGACAGCAGATGACAGCATTCACCCCCATTCCCCCACCCCCAGTTTCTTTGATCACTTCCACTTCACTGCCAACAGCCACACAGTATAGTGCCTCACTTTTCGGTGGATGACTTCATGCTCAGAACTGATCACCATGTTTGTGTAAGCGTGGGTGTCCTCTACTTTATAAAACCCCAAACCTAAGCCGTCCAGCTTCTAAACAGCAGGAAGCATGTATGTCCTAATGTTTTCCTAATATTTCAAATGACCTTGTGCAATGCTGTGTGGAGAGGAGACTGCTTGTTTCCAGAGTTGAGTCAGAGAGACACTGATTGATTAGAATCTTGAATGTGAGATCCACTCCAGTATTCCTGCCTGGAAAATACCATGGAGAGAGGAACCTGGTGGGTACAATCCAAAGGGTCGCCAAGAGTCAGACGGGACTGAGCATCAGCACAGCAGACGGAAGACAGACCAGATCAGAAAAACTCAAATTGTTCTCAATTCCCTTCTCATCACATTCTGTGGACTCCTATCCATGATCATATTGTGAATTCTGTCCCCTGTGCCTTCTTGTATACAACACATATGTATGGATGGATAGATATGTACATGTAAACACACACAGAGAGACACTCACGCAGAGCAATGTATAGAGGAAAACCATTCCACTGAAAAGCAAGATAACTGGGCTAAGGAACAGCTCAACAGCTTCAGTCGGTCCCTGTGCATGGCCGCCTGCACTTCACCAGCTCCAGTGATCTTGCTTGCAAAATGGAAAAATATGACTGGAACATTCTAGAGAAGGTGGGGTCTCATTCTAAAAGTGCCATGATAAAAGGAAAGCATTGCTATGGGTTCTTAAAACTGGACAAGGTCAGTTAGGGATATTTAAAATGGGTAGACAGCAAGGTGGTCTTTCCAAACGGCACTAGTGGTAAAGAACCTATCTGCCCATGCAGGAGACATGAGGTGGGACCTCAGTCCCTGGGTCGGGAAGATCCCCTGGAGGAGGGCATGGCAACCCACTCCAGTATTCTTGCCTAGAGAATCCTAAGGACAGAGGAGCCTGGTGGGTTACAGTCCATAGAGTCACAAAGGGACACGACTAAAGTGACTTAGCATGCACGTATGCAACCGACAAGGAACAACTGCACAGGGAAATCTGCTGAATAATACGTAACAACCTAAATGGGAAAAGAATTTGAAAAAGATATAAGCACATGTATAACTGAATCACTTTGCTGTACAACTGAAACTATCATAACACTGTTAATCAACTATACTCCAGTATAAAATAAACAGCTAAAAAATGATAAAATAAATATTCAGGATTTAAACTTTAAAGAAAAAATGGATGATTCATTCATTAGTAACTAGATGAAAAATAAAAACGTTTGAAGACAGGTGCCTTCTCAAGTACTCATCTTCCAAAAGAGACAGTTTCTCTACTTTCGTACATAAAGATGTACCAAAACTGAGTAAACACAGGGAATAACCCCCACCTATAGAGGGCTTACAATGTGCCAGGAACTTTCAATTCAGTTTTGGAATCTTTAACTCATTTAAAAATCTCACAGTTGCCCTCTGAGCTAAGTACTGATATTCTCATTTTAAAGATGGAGAAACTGAGGCATGGGGAAGTTATTTCTCTGGCTGATGACCACATAGCTCACTAAGTGACAGAGCCAGGACTCAAACTGTGAGCTGATAGACATACATGTTGTAGACAGAGGGTTCTGCAGAGAGCTGAAAAAGATCAGAAATCCATGGCACGCTTGAGTATTAAACCTAGTGGGACAGAGGGTAAACATCACAAGCTCTGGGAGCTGGGGGTGCGGCAAACATCTCAGGTACTGTCCTTTCCCATAGACCTGAGATATCTCCTGGCCCTTCCACATGGGACAGGACATAAGTTACAATGTACATTTAGCAGCAGAAAGATTAATGTAGACAAGTTGAAGGTTACTTACACTGTAACTTAATCTCCTATAATAAACAGATAAAAGTAGAATCCAACACATCATCTGAGAAGAGATAAAATTCAACGTGTTGGTTATAATAAGAAAAAGAGGAAATTCACTGACCCACCACAATTAATGCCATTGTGTGAGTTATTCCTCCAAGCCATAACTGATAATAACACCAATGAACCAGAGTACATTCTAATAACTTCACAATCCTACCACGTTTGGGTTAAGAGAGAGAAGGGTCATTGGCAGCAAGCAGGAGAGAAATCACACACACACATGCACAAATCAGTTCCCCTTTTGATTCTAAAATAGAAAAAGGAAAGTAAAACATAATTCCACTAATTCGAAAAGAATGTCTTCACCTTCTCCATAAGAGGTTTAGCGGTTCATTATAGAAATGAGCTCTTCCGTCTCCCAAGAAGGAAGCCTCATTTACTCACACTAAAGGACCATAAAATCCATTTCTTCAAAGTGTACTTCTCTGACTTAGTCAAGCCTTTTACCTAGAGTAGCAACAGTGCAGGTCTTCCAAATCCCCAAATCCACTGAGCACTGGAAACCTACACGTGGAGTCACAGGTTTGTGGTTCCACGTGAGAATCCAGCCAGAACCACTCCACATACTCAAGTCATTCAGGGGATGGCAGAACTGTACAAAACCTCCTATTTTAGTCTACTAGAATTCTATGTCCATATTTGCTTAAATGATGACATATAGTAAACATTAAGAGTAACACACCATCTAAATTAAATCCACGTATCATCTCTCCCAACACCCAAATTAATGATGGCAAATGAACCGTCACCTTAAATATCATATCGCTACATTGAGCATTAACACATAGGGGAGAAATTGCTGGTTGCGCCCCCAAATCCACTCTCTCTGTCTTCCACAGTAATAGTTTAAGCTGCTCACATGGCACCAAGCTAAAGGCCACATTTCCCAGCCTCACTTGCAGCAAGGTGTCAATGTGTACCTTCCTGTGGATCAACAGGATGTGAACAAAAGTGATGCTACAATGCCTGGTTCATTTTTAATCTGTAAGAAAGCCACTAGCAGGATGTCCCTGGTGGTCCAGTGATTAAGACTCTGCTTCCAATACAGGGGTACAAGTTTGATCCCTGGTCAGGGAACTAATATTCTGCATGCCATGCAGAGCTGCCAAAAATAAATAAATAAAAATACTTTTTTTAATTAAAAATAAGAAAAAAAGAATGGGACTTGTCCCAGAGTTCTTTATGGTCTTCCTGTAAACTGGGACACATCGATGCAGATAATGTCATGTGACTGACAGGTCAAAAAGATGGAAGGAATCCTATCCCGATATGACTTATCATGTGTCATCTGGACTACTCACTTCTTGAATATATTTTTAAAAATCCTTTCATTTACTGTATTTTTATATTATTTTATTACAGCAGCATAGTTTTATCCTAATAATCTCAGTGAAATCGACCCATTAGACCCACTAACCCTAATCAGGTGTCGCTAAGGGTAAAGAACCAAGCTGCCAACACAGGAGACCCAAGAGATGGAGGTTCAGTCCCTGGGTCGGGAAGATCCCCTGGAGGAAGACAGGCCACCCACTCCAGTATTCTTGCCTGGAGAATCCCATGGACAGAAGAGCCTGGCGGACTACATACAGTCCATGGGCTCGCAAAGAGTCGGACACGACTGAAGCAGTTTAGCACACACGCACCCTAACTTAAATCCTCTGCAACAACTCTGTCCAATAAGACTTTCTCTGTGATGGAACTGTTCAGTATCTGCATGGCCCAATATGATAGCAACATGAGGAGACTGAGCCCTCGTAATGGCTAGTGTGTCTGCAAAACTGAATTTATAATTTTTTTAATTGTAAATTCTGGGAGAGATGGGAATACCAGACCACCTGACCAGCCTCTTGAGAAATCTGTATGCAGGTCAGGAAGCAACAGTTAGAACTGGACATGGAACAACAGACTGGTTCCAAATAGGAAAAGGAGTACATCAAGGCTGTATATTGTCACCCTGCTTATTTAACTTATATGCAGAGTACATCATGAGAAACACTGGACTGGAAGAAACACAAGCTGGAATCAAGATTGCCAGGAGAAATATCAATAACCTCAGATATGCAGATGACACCACCCTTATGGCAGAAAGTGAAGAGGAACTAAAAAGCCTCTTGCTGAAAGTGAAAGAGGAGAGTGAAAAAGTTGGCTTAAAGCTCAACATTCAGAAAACGAAGATCATGGCATCCGGTCCCATCACTCCACGGGAAATAGATGGGGAAACAGTGGAAATAGTGTCAGACTTTATTTTGAGGGGCTCCAAAATCACTGCAGATGGTGACTGCAGCCATGAAATTAAAAGACGCTTACTCCTTGGAAGAAAAGTTATGACCAACCTAGACAGCATATTCAAAAGCAGAGACATTACTTAGCCGACTAAGGTCCGTCTAGTCAAGGCTATGGTTTTTCCTGTGGTCATGTATGGATGTGAGAGTTGGACTGTGAAGAAGGCTGAGTGCTGAAGAATTGATGCTTTTGAACTGTGGTGTTGGAGAAGACTCTTGATTGTCCCTTGGACTGCAAGGAGATCCAACCAGTCCATTCTGAAGGAGATCAGCCCTGGGATTTCTTTGGAAGGAATGCTGCTAAAGCTGAAACTCCAGTACTTTGGCCACCTCATGCGAAGAGCTGACTTACTGGAAAAGACTTTGATGCTGGGAGGGATTGGGGGCAGGAGGAGAAGGGGACAACCGAGGATGAGATGGCTGGATGGCATCACTGACTCGGGCATGAATCTGAGTGAACTCCGCGAGGTGGTGATGGACAGGGAGGCCTGGCATGCTGCAATTCATGGGGTTGCAAAGAGTCGGACACAACTGAGCTACTGAACTGAACTGAACTGAACTGAACTGAACTGAACTGTAGTTAATTAAAATTTTAAAGGACTTCCCTGGTGGCTCAGATGGTAAAGAATCCACGTGCAATGTGGGAGACCTGGGTTCAATTCCTGGGCTGGGAAGATCCCCCAGAGGAGAGCACAGAACCCACACCCACTGCCGGATTCTTGGCAGGAGAATCCTCGCGGACAGAGGAGCCTGGCAGGCTACACAGCCCATTGGGTCACAAAGAGTTGGACATAACTGAGTGACTAGGCACACACACACACACACACAAATTTAAAAGCCACATAAGGCTAGTTGCCAGTTACTACTTTATTGGACAATGCAGTATCTGAAACATGTGAAATTGTGTTGTTTTGTTGTTGTTATTTAGTCACTAAGTCGCGTCCAACTCAGTATGGACTGCAGCACAACAGGCTCCTCTGTCCTCCACTGTCTCCCGGAGTTTGGGCAAATTCATGTCTGTTGAGTCAGAGATGCTATCTAACCATCTCATCCTCTGTCATCCTCTTCTCCTCCTGCCTTCTATCTTTCCCAGCAGCAGTGTCTTTTCCAATGAATCGACTCTTCCCATCAGGTGGCCAAAGTATTGGAGCTTCAGCTCTAGCATCAGTCCTTCCAATGAATATTCAAGGTTGATTTCCTTTAGGATGGACTGGTTTGATCTCCTTGCAGTCCAAGGGACTCTCAAGAGTCTTCTCCAGCACCACAGTTTGAAAGCATCAATTCTTTGGCACTCAGCCTTCTTTATGGTCCAACTCTCACATCTGTCCATGGCTACTAGAAAAACCATAGCTTGAACTATACAGACCTTTGTCAGCAAAGTGGTGTCTCTGCTTTTTAATACGCTGTCTAGGTTTGTCACAGCTTTCCTTCCAAGGAGCATGTGTCTTTCAATTTCATGGCTGCAGTCACCATCTTGGATGGTGATCTTGGATGGTGATCTTGGAGCCCCAAAAGTAAAATCTGTCACTGCTTCCACTTTTTCCCCTTCTATTTGCCATGAAGTGATAGGACTGAATGCCATGATCTTAGTTTTTTGAATGTTAAAATTGTAAACGTACAACAATTAGGAAGACCCATTATTATCATAGAAGGATTCATATTTTAAAGCAATGGGCTTTTGCTAGAATGTTACAGAGTAACAGAAGTCCTTAAACCACAGTTTTCTCTAAGTAGAAATAGATGTCAGGCTGAGACTAAAGTATGAAGTGTTTAGCGTTGTCATCTTAAAGCTGACACTAGCTTGTATTTCAACATGAAGGACACTTGGGATTCTTTTACACTATCATCAATACATTCATCTTCCATAAAACTAAATTCAGCAGATGATATTTTGTTGGAGAGACAAATGCAAAGCAGTTAGCAGCAATCAGGCTTACCAGTAAGTCACCATCTTTATTCCATTACACTGAGACCTGGGGCAGTAAAACTTAATTGAGAGGTACTGGAACATCTTCTGATTGATCTGAGTACTCATCTTATACAACGCTACTTTGGAGAGGTCAAGTTTACGTTAATATTGTAAAACACTACGAAACTCCCAGAAAAGACGTGTGTTACAATGGAGCTGAATGCCACATGAATCATCCATCTGAAACTCGTAGCTGAGGCTCTGAATACAATTATGAGAAACAAATAAACCAAACTGGGCAGATTGCCCAGAGACAACAGTCAAATATAAACTTTGGCGAGGGACAGAAATGAAGGGAGGGTGCTGAGACAAGAGGGTGGTAGTGGGATAATGAGGGCAAGACAAGGGGGAACCACGGCTGAGGGAGGAGGGGCCGGGAACATAAACCCACCAGAGCAAGACAGATAATAACACTAGCAATGAAGACAAAAACCAAAGAGAGGAGACTGGCCCCAAGTCGTATTATGATTTTTTTTTAATTTTTGGCCACACCCAGCATGTAGGACCTTAGTTTTCTGACCAGGGATCGAACCCAAGCTCCCTGCATTGGAACCCTGGAGTCTTAACCACTGGACTGCCGGGGAAGTCCTCCAAAATCTTTAAGGTATGCACAAAAGCCCTCACTGAAGCACTCTTGTGGGGGGGTTACATAGACACACATTAAAATTTACATGGTTTTTGCCCCAGAGTGAGTTTATTAGTAATCTGAAATTTCCATCCCAGTCTCCTTTGTTGGATGAACTTGAACAGCAATGAAACACAGTGTTTTCTAACTACTAATAAAAGTTGAATCCGAACCTTCGCTCAGTACAAAGAAATTTATAACTGTCTGAAGACTTAACCTATTCAAATACAAAGCAATAATAAACAGAGGAAAATACACACAGCTCAATCACCCCTGAGCCCATGAGCACCAGAGAGAGAGGAGGCTGGTTCTTACATGGGAATGTGGGTGTTTCTTTATCCTCCTTCTTCTAATAAGTAAAGAGAATCAACCCAACTGTCCTTTAGGACTTGGAACTGTAAAATGTCAGTGCTGCAATAGTTTTAAATCAAATAAGATTACCCAAAGAGAACCAGACTGTGTGTGCTCCGAATAAACAGCTAAAATTTTTATTTCCCAAAGTGAAAGTGTCTAAAAGTATAGTTTATAAACATCACCTAGACGTACAATGTAGAATAATGAACTAAGTATTTGACTAGGACATATAGCTTCTAATTCCAACTCTGCTTTGTCAGTTAAATAATAGTAATAATGATAATAATAGTAACAGCATCCTATTTAATTGATTCTAAGCTCCACTGCCCATTTAATACCTTCATCTTACAACCAATACTATCTTTTTGGTATTGCCAAAGTGGCAAATCTTTGGCAAACTTATTGTAATTTCATGAAAACTTCCAGTCCTATGCTCTTGAGTTCAAGGAAGCAGTGGCCCCTTGCACATTAGATCTGATGAAATGCAAGTTACTGTAAATCAAAAAGTAGCATGTGTTATGTGCCAGGCATGTGTTAGTGCCAGGCACTGTCACTTTTATCTACTAATTCAATCCACTCCCTGACAACCCTTGGAGGGAAGAACTAACATGGATTCCACTTGCCAGATGCAGAAACTGAGGCACTGAGAGGCTAAATAACATCTCACAAGATCACACAACTAGTGATTGGCCTGGCATCCAGGTCTGGGCTTTTGGCCACCATGCTCACTGTTGTACCTCATACAGGATTAAACATGAGTCTTTTCGAGCAACTGGTACCCAAGTTTCTTGATAATGTCCAAAGGAGTGCACTGGAATAAACAACCTCCTGAGTGCCATTGAGCTTTAAAACTCAGGGTGCCCTAACATGAAAGAGATGACGTCACATCCCTTTGTAGGGCAGGTACTATATTAGTAAAGAAACAAATGATAGCTTAATTTTAATTTATTTCTTAAATTCCTTACAGAAGCATACTGTTTTTCTCTTCACTTACAGAAAAAAAAAAAGGAAAAAAAAGGATAAAAGTGAGGCATTTTTACTCCGTTAAATATCCTGGTAATTTTAAATAAAAAAAATATTACCCTTTAGGAAACCTGATCACTAATGAACCACCTTCTGTCTAATTCAGCTTTTTCAGTTTCTGCAGGATTGGACATTAGCAGAAACACTAAATCATAGCACATAAATATGGCAGAATCTGGCACATAGCATATAATTTCATCTTGTGACTTTTAAAATAGGAACAATAAAGTACACGTGGACATATATACAATATGTCACACACACACTTGTGTGTGTACAATGAAGTACACACACAAGTACACACTTGTGTATATGAATGGTATTTTACATTGAATTGAGAACACTAGAAACAATGGGGTTTTTTCCCCATTTTAGAACCATTAAAATGTCCATTATTGTATCAAATGGCATAGAAAACTACAAATCAGAATGCTACTCTTTGAACTTACTTACAGAACAGAAATAGACTCCCAGACATAGAAAACAAACTTAGGGTTACCAAAGGGGATACCTGGGGTCAGGGGAGTAAATTAGGAGTTTGGATTAATATATACACACTGTGTGTGTGTGTGTGTGTATGTGTGTGTGTGTGTGTGTGTGTGTGTGTGTGTGAGATAGCCCACCAGGCTCCTCTGTTCATGGAATTTTCCAGGCAAGAATACTGGTTACCAAAGGGGATACCTGGGGTCAGGGGAGTAAATTAGGAGTTTGGATTAATATATACACACTGTGTGTATGTGTGTGTGTATGTGTGTGTGTGTGTGTGTGTGTGTGTGTGTGTGTGTGTGAGATAGCCCACCAGGCTCCTCTGTTCATGGAATTTTCCAGGCAAGAATACTGGAGAGGTTTGCCATTTCCTCATCCAGAGGATCTTCCCAACCCAGGGATTAAACCTGCATCTTCTGCATTGGCTGGTGGATTCTTTACCACTTCACCATCTACGAAGCCCATATAGACACTACTTTATACAAAACAGGCAAACAATAATGACCTACTGTATACCACAGGGAACTACACTTACTATTTTGTAATAACCTGTAGTGGAAAAGGAACTGAAAAGGTTTATATACATATATATCTGAATCACTTTGCTGTACACTGGAAGCTAACATAACATTTTATTTTTTAATATAAATTTATTTATTTTAATTGGAGGTTAATTACTTTACAATATTGTATTGGTTTTGCCATACATCAACATGAATCCACCACAGGTATACACGTGTTCCCCAACCTGAACACCCTTCCCTCCTCCCTCCCCGTACCATCCCTCTGGGTCATCCCAGTGCACCAGCCCATTTTAAACTAGCCATACTTCAATTTAAAAAAGAATATTACTCCCTATTAATACCAAGTCAGTCTCGAACCACACAAACACCAGATTTCTCTACTTCGTAGGAATATTCAGATTTGTCATAATAAAAAAAACAAAAAAAAAGCTCAAATCTTTTTCAAATCCTTCATGCAATTAGAACTCAAAAATGAAAACTTTACCAAAAGCTAAACCACATTCTAACTTCCCTCCTTCTAGTGCTGATCTCAAAGGATCGTCCAAAATAGGGATAAATAGAGCATAACTTACACTGCTATGTGACAACTTCCAGCTACAGACAGGAATTTCCTCTTTTAAAAAAATGAATTCCAAAAAAATAAAAAATGAATTCCAAAACCAACTTTTCTTTTGATTTTCTAAGTTTCTGGCAGAACATACTCAGTCAATCCACTGGTTTATTGGGCCAAATGAGGAGAAGTTAGAAATGTTAGAAGTTAGAAATTTAAGAGAGACACCACCTTAGCTCTCTTAAAAATGAGGTTCTAAGAAGGTCACCTGTCTTGCAAACAGTGGGATCCAGATTCTAATCCAGGCTGTCTGGCTCCAAAGCTGGTTAACCAGGAACCTCTCTCTGACTTCCTCATCAGACCCAAAGTTCCCAGAGAACAAGCGAATGTTTATTCAGCTTCTCTGGTGCCTCAGATGGTAAAGACTCCGACTGCAATGCAGGAGACCTGGTTTGTTCCTGGGTCAGGAAGATCCCCTGGAGGAGGGCATGGCCACTCACTCCAGTATTCTTGCCTGGAGCATCCCATGGACAGAGGAGCCTGGTGGGCTACAGCCCATAGAGTCACAAAGAGTCAGATAGAACTGAGCGACTAATAGTAACTAACATATCTCATGAATGGGCTTCCCCGGTGGATCAGCAGTAAAGAATCTGCATGCCAGTGCAGGAGACATGGGTTCCATCCCTGGCTCAGGAAGATCCCCTGGAAGAGGAAATGGCAACCCACTCCAGTATTCTTGCCTGGGAAATCCCACAGACAGAGGAGCCTGGAGGGCTGCAGTCCATGACATAACAAAGAGTCGGACACAACTTAGCAACTAAACAACAAATCTCATAGGCAGGCCAAGCCCCGCAGTGACAGACAGAGATTAAGAAATATCTGCTGTCTAGATGAATCAATAAAGGAACTGAAAAATTTAGATAAGCAAATGCCCAAGTTGATCAGTCCCAAAAAAATTCCTTCAGATCCTGGGTGGTGATGATGAAAAGGAGAGATCAAAGACCAATTAACTGTCCTGGCCTCCAGATCCAGTTCAGGGAAACTCAAATCAATCAGAACATGGAGGTATGTGAGCTGATGTCACCCCCAACCACCCAAAGCAGAAGGCAGAGTTTTTCTAGAATCTTCCATCTCACTCATCTCCTTCAGCCAAAGAGTCTTCAAGTACTTTTCCCTTCATTGCATTGTTAAAACCCACACCTTCTTCCTCAATCATGATGTCTCTGCCAAAATCAAGCTTCTACCTGACCTCACTTAGCGATCCTTGTCCCCTCCAACACACAGTACTGTTGGGGTCTTGATGGGGCTCCAGAAACAGCACCCTTCTCTCCCTCAGATTCAAGACAAACTGCAGAAATCATAAAAGAGGAGTGGCGGAGAGAGAGGGGGAAATGGCTCCTTTGTTTCCAGGAATTTATAGTTCAGAGGTTGTAGTTTTAGGTCTATAGCCAAGTGGCTAATACTGAATACAAATGTTGGCCACCATGAGACCAAAGTTGGTCCACATATAGGCAGAGGAGCTTCCCCCTACCAAGGGCAGCTCCTTCCCAAGAGCAAAACAGAATGGAGCTCAGATGTCGACTTTATTCCTCTCAAATTTTCCAACCAGGTAAATATCTCCAGGCCAGGAGTTATATACACGACACTCCCAACGCAAGGAGTAGAGAAGAGGAACCCATGTGCCTGTCCATCAGTCTTTCAAACTCTGTCCCAGGTTGGCTGCCTTTGCTAAGCATTTGCCACAGACACTCCCTCCTGCCATCCACCCTGCTTCACACCACTTTCATAGCCATGCATACCTGCCTACCTCTCCAGGCATGGGGCTCAACTCAGATCATCCTCTCCTCTCCTCTCAGTTGACCCACTGGGCCTGCCTCTTTGTCTGACCTTCTCTCATTCCCTCCCTAACAGCCATGCCTGGCAAGCCCTTCCTCATTTTCCAGATGCAGTTCAAGGTCCTCTCGATAGCCCTCATGAACACTCTCAGCTAAAGCTCCCCATGGCCAGGTCTGCCCCCCATCAAATGCTTTAGCTTTGCCATCCGTGGCTCTTTAGTACTTTATTCTGTCGCATCCACTAGACTGCAGACTCCTTAAATCAAGGACAATCTCTCATATTTTTAACCCCTCAGTACCTAGCACAGATTCTGGTACATGGATGCCTATAAAGACTTACTCAATTAGAGAGAGGCTGCAAGTAGGTAAATGCCAAGTAGGACATAAAAATTCCATGCAAATAAAATGCCACAACAGATCAATGAGAACAAACAGCATATCCAGTGAGAGGACCTGACATATTTCCTCAAGGTAAGGAGTTAAGTGTCATGAACAAGATGTATCTAAGGGAACTTAAAGGAATTTTTATTTTAAGAGGTAAACATTGAATTGGGCCAGAACTGAGGAGGACTTGCTGGGTAATAAAATGAAAAGAAGAGTCCGAAAAAAAAATTACACACATACATATAACAAAAGACACAAATCTAGGAAAATAAAAGATATATTTGGGGGATGCTGAGGTTCCTACTTTGGTCAGGGTATGGAGTTCATATAGAAAAGTATCCTAAGAGAAAGCCAAAGAGGGAATCTGGCTAAGCACACATAGGGCCTTGCTGCTGCTGCTGCTGCTGCTGCTGCTGCTGCTGCTGCTGCTGCTAAGTCGCTTCATTTGTGTCTGACTCTGTGTGACCCCATAGAGGGCAGCCCACCAGGCTCCCCTGACCCTGGGATTCTCCAGGCAAGAACACTGGAGTGGGTTGCCATTTCCTTCTCCAATGCATGAAAGTGAAAGTGAAGTCACTCAGTCGTGTCCAACTCTTAGTGACCCCATGGACTGCAGCCTACCAGGCTCCTCCATCCATGGGATTTTCCAGGCAAGAGTACTGGAGTGGATTGCCATTGCCTTCTCCGAATACGGCCTTGAGCATCAAACAAAATAAATTTCTACTTAATTTACAGACAATGGGAATCGAAGAATATTTCCTTAAAAGGTAGGTGGTTAATGATGCCAAGGAAACCATTTAAAACCGGATCCTTGCAGTAGTGATAATAACAAACTAATAACTTGTTTTTCAATTACTTCCAAATTTCTCAGGATCATAGTGACTCTGAGCTTATAATCATTTGATGATCTCAACGGAACATTATCTGAGCATAATAAAATGACTAATAAACTATTTAGGACAATCAAGAGACTAAATATTAATTTGTAGTCATTTTTCATTTTGCTTATGATTCTTTCAACCCACTCCTGCATGTTTCATCCACCTAATGAGTCTACACTTGCTACCAGTCTATCATGTAATACAGCTTGCCAATTTTCCAATTCTCTTAATAGCCAGAACACAAAATGCTGATTTCAGGCAGTAATATCTGTGACCATCTGTTTCTACTTCGCCATTTCTTCTTCACTATTCAACTACCAACTACGGAGAGCTTCAGATATCACTCTTCAGATTGGTAGACAATCAGAAAACAGAACCACAGAGAAATTATTGAGATGTCTGACTCCAGTGCCAGAGGTGAACAAATGGATCAGACAGATAAATGGTCTCTGGACCCATCTGCAGTCAGTCCTGAGTTACAGCAGCAAAAAACCCCTCTGAACAAATTCCAGCATGGCTCTTTGAAAGCAGCACCTGGAACTATAAGCCTGTTTTTGCTCTTTTGCCAACTAGCTATGTATTTTTGGTCAAGTTACTTTAATGCATGGGGCTTTCCTAAATCTATACAGTGAAAGGATTAGACTAGGTCCCCAAGCAAAAAACAAAATCCATTCATGTCTCTTAACTGTCAGCTGAAGGCTCCCGTTTAAGAACAGCCAGAATTCCCAGAAAGATAACTTTTCCCCAGCAGCAGCATCCTGTCCTTGACCGCTGCCAGAAGAGCACCCTATTTTAGCTTCTCTGTTGTCTTTTTCCTTTGTTTGGGTTTTTTGTTTGTTTGTTTTAAAGTTTTTATTTTATACTGGAGTACAGTTGATCAACAATGCTGCGTTGGTTTCAGGTGCACGGCAAAGTGACTCAAATACAAGCATCTATTCTTTTTCAAATTCTTTTCCCATTTAGGTTATTACAAAATATTGAGCAGAGTTCTCTGTCCTATACAGTAGGCTCTTGTTGGTCATCTATTTTAAACAGTTAAGTCCCCTATATACAAACTTTCAAGTTGCAAACTTCAAAGATGTGAACTGGCATTCATATGTCCAATCAGGTAAGTCAATCCACATGTCTAGTGTACAGTCACATGGGGGTATCCGCCACAAGCGGAGTGCTTCCGTGTACTACACAGTACTGCATAGAGTACAGAAGGACTGTATCTGTATTTCAAGTCCAGATGTCCAGAAGCAAGCAGAAAAGCAGCAGTCAAGTAGATGGCACGGTACTGTACTTTTTGAAGTACTATACTGTAAGATTAAAAATGTTTTATTTTTGTGTTTTCTATATATTATTTGTGTGAAAAGTACTATAAACCTATTGCAGCAGAGTACTACAAAGCCAACTGTGATAGTTGGACCCTAGGCTAACTCTATTGGACTTATAAGCAAATTGGACTTACAGATGCACTTTCAGAAGGAAACGTGTTCGTATGTACGGGACTTACTCTACAGCAGGCTGTACATGTTAATCCCAAACTCCCAACCTACCCCTTCCCCCTCACCCTTCTCCCCACCATAAGTTTTTCCTCTGTAAGTCTGTTTCTGTTTTGCAAATAAGTTCAACTGTATCTTTTTTTTTTTTTGATTCAACATATAAGAACTATTGTATGATATTTGTCTTTGTCTGACTTACTAACTGAAATAAGTCTGTTGTCTTATGTTGGGTTCCCCAGGTAATGGTCTCTGATATTATTTGAAATGCATGTGGTTTATTGGGAAGTTCCTTGCGATCACACTTTGGAAAGGCAAGGGTGAAGACAGACGGGGCTGGGACAGAATTTGGTCTGTAATACAGTTGCAATACAGGACTCAGCCAAGCCCATGGGGAGTTTTGGACCCAAGAAAGCTCTTCAGAGTTGTCTCAAGTTACACCCCTACCTGGAAAGATCATTGGATGGGGGCTGCTTCCTTGCCCTGGGTGAGAATAATTTCTGGAGAAGCACTGAGCCAGGCTGGGAATATGAGAATTGATCCTAGAGGGGCTAACTACACACAAAGAAAACAGCCACTGCCTTCACCTCAAATCTTCTGAAAGTAACAGAAGGAAGGGTGTGAATAAGAAAGAAACTGACTAAAAAGAAGCAGCTGGACTCTGTATGACCTTAGTCAACCTCTTTCATTTCTTTGTGCCTCCATCTCCTTCAGTGTCAGCTAATCTGTGGTCACTTTCACCGCCCCCACCAAAACATTCAAGATGCTACTACACGCATCCTTCTGGGTCAACTCTCAAAGCCCTTTAGTTACGTACATCAAAGCTTACCAACATTGTGAAGGAAAACACACACACACACACACACACACATATATCAGACCTCTCCAGTCTCATTTGAAATTCATCTTCATTAACTGTGAAGAGATGATCAGCGACAGCAAATTCAAATCTATACAGCACAGCAGACACACCGCAATCCCACTATTAAATTGAATCTGCAGGCAGCAGTTTGGGGATTTTGACATTAGACTGAATATAATTCCTCGGTTAGTTGCATCGTTATTACCCATGCTCCCTCTTGTGAGGCAATTTTCCTTATTGGAAGTAAAGGAACCCCAACCAGAGCCTTTAACAATGATCCTTTTCCTGTTTTTATTAGCCCGTATCAAAGAAATGACTATTTGAAGCAAAACCAAGGGGAGGGAATTGGCTTTTTATTGCTGCGTTCCTGTTGTTACGGCTTCAGGAATGGAGAAAGATTCCCCAGGGAAATACTGTCTCTCTAAACAAGCTCGCAGGGTAATCAACAGGAGAGGTCTTTGGCGGAGATGGAAAATAGAGAAAATTATTAAAATATAATTAAGTAAGCAAAGTGGATGCAAAATAAAATGTGAAAAGTAAGCTATGCAGGACAGAAATGTCATGTCTTGGAACTTATTTTCATGGTAGTCTCACAATACGCATTGTCCAAATGGGGCTACATAAGTTCAACCAGTGGAACAGCTGCTGATCTTTAAAAGTCAAAAAAAGACAAAACAATCGCATGAATGCTGCCCATGAATCTGAATTTACACCCCTGGTGAGTGTACTAAGTCGCCTCAGTGGTGTCTGTCTCTTTGCGACCCCATGGACTGTAGCCCGCCAGGCTCCTCTGTCCATGGGATTCTCCAGGCAAGAATACTCGAGTGAGTTGCCATTTCCTTCTCCAGGGGATCTTCCAGACCCAGGGATCGAACCCACATCTCTTATATCTCCTGCACTGACAGGTAGGTTCTTTACCACGAGTACTACCTGGGAAGCACTCCAAAACAAAAGTCAACCAGGAAAATTCCCCTCAATGAGAGATTACATCCACTCCTCTGAGTCAAACACACACTCAGGTACACAAACAAAATACAAATACAGTTCCAAGTAGCCATCATGTCACAGAAACCATTTCAAGTCCTTTGTTCATAGAGTACAAACACCTGTATCCCAAGCTCCATCTCAAAAAGCCTGTGTGTTGAACTATTTGCTTCTTCTTCAGTTCGATTCTAACAGTGACTCTTTGTCTAAAGCTGATTGTCTAGCATTTACCATATTATTAAAAACAACAAATGGCATGTTAATTTTAATTGTATTTTTTAATTCTTTAAATATTTAAATACATAGCTTATATATTTTTCTCCATTTACAGAAAAACACAGATGTGCTGAATAATGGAATTTATAGAAAAGGGTTATTTAAATATAGTCTCAAGTACATGTACAACTATATACACACCACTGTTCAATAATGTTTTTCTTTTTTCCTGAAACTGATTATTTCACTCCTGATTTCAGTAAGGAGGGAAGCCAGAAACAGAAGACCTACTAGAAACCATTTCAGTCAGACACATCAAAAAATTTATAGTTTCTATAATAAAAAGGAGAAAAATACAGATGCAGAGCCCCCATCATAAAGCAAATCAACATACAAATTTACAAGGATTCATAATGCTACAACCCCCTAATCCAGAGAACAGAGTCAAAGGAATGATTTATTAACTCAGAGATCAATTTTTAAATGCTTTCTAGATTGATTTATTTCAACTGTCATGTAAACCCAATTTCCAAAGCAGTTGAAACCAGTATCACCAAACAATATAATTTGAATAAAAAATAGATGGTAGTGTTCTACTTAATACTCATTGAAAATAGTTAAGTCGACAATACACTAAATTAGTGAAGCTTGGGGACTTCTCTCAGTTGATGGGAATCCGCCTGCCAATGCAGGGGACATGGATTCAATCCCTGGTCAGGGAAGACCCCACGTGCCCTGGAGCAACTGAGCCAGTGCACCAGTTACTGATTCCTCATTCTAGGGCCTGGAAGTCGCAACTACTGAGCCAGTGCTTGGCAACTACTAAAGCCCACAGGTCTAGAGCCCGTGCTCCAAAACAAGAAAAGACATCACATTAGAAGCAAGCCCTTGCACCACAATGAAGAGGAGCCCCTGCTCGCTGAGACTAGAGAAAGCCTGAGCAAAGATCCAGCACAGCAAAAAATTAATAAATACATATATACATACATACACTTTTAAAAAAATCCAAAGTTGAAACATCATCTGCATGGTTTTTAGCAACCCTAAAAAATATGTATTTCACTTTCCTTAAGCACACAAGCTAAACTATTTTCATCCACAAGAAGATGGAACCACAATGTTCAAAATAAAAGTCCAAGTCAGACTATCTTCAGAAGGAAACATGCCCAGAGATACTTTTTTTAAGAGTAAAATATTCAAGTCCAAGAAAAATTCACTGAAAATATGATAGGGTTTCTAAGCTTTTTTAGACCCATAAAGATCATAACTACAGATTCATCCTCACGGATCTGTTTAACAGAACTATATTAAAGACCTAATAGGTGAGCAGGGTTATAGTCCCAGCGAGTGAGCACATGACAGGATAAGCAACAAATAAATACAAACAAACAAGAAACAGAAAATAAAACAGCAAACCAGAGGATAATGAATGTAAAGTGAAGCAATTAATGACCAGATGAAAGAATGGATTTCTATCACGATACCAGAAACCTCAGTGACCTCTGGTATCAACTCAACCTGAAGGGCTTCTCCAGGACCTAAACACTTCCAAAGACCTCTGAACAGTGTGGTCCTTCAACAACAAAAGAAATGGGAACACTGAGAGAATCAGGACACCTGTGATGCTGATCATCCCCAATTTTAGAGTTGAGCCTCTTGTCCTCCCAAAACTAAAATAACTTTCTCTAAGCGTCTGGAACAGAAGTTTTCAAAGGGAAACACCTCTCACAGCCCTGGCTGAGAGTTAAGGGCTAGCAAGCACACCTGAAGGAATAATGTCATCATGTCCTGAACACTTCTAACAGTTCACTCTGCATTCTCATTAAAATGATCTTCCCACTGCAAGGCTGCTCATGTGAGTCGTGACACAGCTCTGTGGACTGAGAAGACCAGTAGGCTACAGGCTTCCTACTTCTTCTCGAGCTCCAAAAGCAGCTATTAAAGGACAGGATGGATGCTTGCAAGACCCTCACTTCCATCCTTGTTGTTGTTGTTCAGCTGCTAAGTTGTGTCTGACTCCTTGCGACCCCGTGGACTGCAGCACCCCAGGCTCCTCTGTCCTCCACTATCTCTCAGAGTTTGCTCAAACTCATGTCCATCAAGTCGCTGATGCCATCCAACCATCTCATCCTCTGTCGTCCCCTTCTCCTCCTGCCCTCCATCTTTCCCAGCATCAGGGTCTTTTCCAATAAGTTGGGCTCTTCACGTCGAAGGATTACGGCTTCAGCATCAATCCTTCCAATGAATATTCAGCATTGATTTTGTTTAGGATTGACTGGTTTGATCACCTTGATGTCTAAGAGACTTTCATCCTTGGGTACAAGCAATTTAAAATCACTGTCAAAAACGCCTGGTGACAATACTCTAGCATGACTCTTTTTTTCTTGTAGCAGTTTAAAAGAAGTGATATTATAATAGAAAACATACTAAATTTAGAGTTGGAATGACCCCATCCATTCTCAGTTGTACAATCAAGGCAAGTCATTTAACCTGCCAAGGGCTCAGTTTCCTCATCTATAAACTGGGGATCATGACAGAAACCACCCCCTCCTACAGTCCCTGTGATAATAAATAAGACTGATTATTAAAATGCTTTATAGTTTCCAAAGCAATTGCATAGACATACTCATGGTGAAGTTTTCCAAGGGGCCAAGCAAATAAAAATACATACTGGAATAATTCCCCCTATTCATGGCTATTTCAAATCCACACTTTTGAAGCCAGAGTGAAGTATAAGATATAACTTGTAAACTAGTTAGGAAGGAAGGAAAACATGCACAGCTCTTTCAGTCCACCCTTAGCTTCTGTTTGTGAGCAAGTGGCTAGCCCAGGTAAGAAGCTCTCCCAGAACTGAAATAATTAAAAGTTCCTGATGCTCTGGAGCCTAGAGGGACAGCCTCCCAGCTCTCCTTGGTGCCCGGGAGACTCTACAGAATATGCTAATAATTATTTTACACCCTGCCATTCACACAGACACTAGTTTCCCTGCCAATTTGTCAGCAGATTGCTGCCTGATGAGCAATAATTGGTCCTTGAGAGAGCCAGGTAGAGTGGGTTGAAAGTTTCTTTCCAAAGATGTCTTTCATTTTTGCTCACCTCATCCATAAAACTGTTGCTTTCACTTTTAAGGGCTACTTCCCAGTGGCTGCATGCCTTTGAAACACACAAACAAAACAAAGATCTGGAAAGATTTTGGCTGCAACTTACATGGCTCAGGCAGGAGGAGGTTAGAGGCATAGCCACGGGGACTTCAGGAGCGACTGGACCACTTGCCAGCTCTGTGCCCTGGGCAGTCGGCCCATCTCGAAGCTTCTGTATTGGCAACTGCAAAATGGGATGGTCTGTGCCCACCACCTCCCTGAATGTTGTGAACTAGAGGAGTAAGTGTGGGTAACACACTCATCCGGGGAAATAGAACCCACTAAGTGCTTAATAATTGTTACTATTACGGAAATGAAAAATACAATAAACTTGGCAACAGCCAAGCCTACCAAATAATCTAACAGGAATCGTTTTTGTTCCATGAGCTAAGCTATCTGTAGGGCTTCCCTGGTGGCTCAAACTGTAAAGAATCCACCTGTAATGTGGGAGTGAAAGTGAAAAGTGAAAGCCGCTCAGTCATGTCTGACTCTTTGCGACCCTATGGACTGTACAGTCCATGGAATTCTCCAGGCCAGAATACTGCAGTAGGTAGCCTTTCCCTTCTCCAGGGATCTTCCCAAACCAGGGGCCAAACCCAGGTCTCCCGCATTGCAGGTGGATTCTTTACCAGCTGAGCCACAAGGGAAGCCAGTGCAGGAGACCTGGGTTTGATCCCTGGGTTGGGAAGATCCCCTGGGGGAGGGAATGGCAACCCACTCCAGTATGCTCGTTTGGAGAATCCCCATGAACAGAGGAGCCAAGTGGGCTACAGTCTTGGGGTTGCAAAGAGTTGGACATGACTGAGCTATTAAGCACAGCACAGGCTATTTGTAAGAAAAGAGAACTGAGTACCACAGTGATTTTGTTTAGAGTAAAGGGCAATCAGTGCCCTAAATCCCATCCTCTCTGAATTTCTCTTCTTCCCTCTCATATATATATATTTCTTCTACTCCAGCCTCAACCTCATACCTGTTCTTCCTCCCACTAGGGTTTGAGCCACCTCTAACAACTAGACCATGTGAGACCTGGCCCTAGACTTGGACTTAACCCAGAGCTCCTGTGATTTGACTGGAGGACTTCATCTGGTCAAAGGTTCAACTGCACATCCAGGGAGCCTTTTCCTGACTGCCGTGCCTGGCCAAAAAGTGGGACGGTCACTCACAGCCAGAAGGTCAATCCACAAACACAAGAAAAATTCCTGGCATTTTTGTCTAGAAATTTTGATTCCTTCCCCTGCTACTTCTTCTTGGAAAATGAAGCAGAGGAATTTACCACAGAAAGGGGAACAAACAACAACAAAAAAAAATGTTTTAATAACATTTCTACACATTGCTCAAGGCTTCTAAAGTTACAATGAGGAGTTCGTGCAGTGTTAGCAACTGTTTTTCATTTTGTTACGGGTTTAGAAAGTAAACATGGACTGAGAGAATGAACACATCTAAAGCACAAGCGAATAAAGATGGAATAAAGATTTACAACTCCAGACACAGCAGACACTCTGTGCACTGGGGAGAATGGTGGCCATATTACTCAGGAAAATTCTGAGACAGTTCATGATCATTTGTGTCAGAAGTCTGAAAGCTGGATGTCTTTGGGGTATGTACCAGCATGTTTGAAAAGCGTCTGCCTGCAGGCTCCCGTCCTCCTTGGTGGCTGGGCACAGGTGTGGCAAGGACCTAGGCTGCTCAGATGCTGCTGTACCTTCTCTGAAGCCTACCAAGGTCCTCACTTACAAACTAATCATTTCCCATGTGATAAACCACAGCAGAGATAGAACAGGAAGATTTCCAAGAACGATTAGGGAGAAACTCCTAATAGAAGATTTCGTTTCTCCCAAGAGTAGAAGCTACTTCCCCTCCAATATACCTGCTTTTTTTTTTTAATTGAAGTATAGTTGATTTGCAGCATCATTTAAGTTTCAGGTATACAGCACAGTGATTCAGTGTTTTTATATATATATATATATATATATATATATATATATATATATATATATATATTACCATAGATTACCATACATCTTTGCCAACAAAGGTCCATCTAGTCAAGGCTACAGTTTTTCCAGTAGTCATGTATGGATATGAGAGTTGGACTATAAAGAAAGCTGAGCACCGAAGAATTGATACTTTTGAACTGTGGTGTTGGAGAAGACTCTTGAGAGTCCCTCAGACAGCAAGGAGATCCAACCAGTCCATCCTAAATGCAATCAGTCCTGAATGTTCACTGGAAGGACTGATATTGAAGCTGAAACTCCAATACTTTGGCCACCTGATGCGAAGAACTAACTCATTGGAAGACCCAGATACTGGGAAAGATTGAAGGCAGGAGGAGAAGGGGATGACAGAGGATGAGATGGTTGGATGGCATCACTGACTCAATGGACATGAGTTTGAGTGGGCTCCGGGAGTTGGTAATGGACAGGGAGGCCTGGCGTGCTGCAGTCCATGGGGTCAAAAAGAGACACAGGTTCGATCCGTGGGTCAGGAGGATCTCCTGGAGGTGGAAAGGCAACCAACCCACTCTAGTATTCTTGCCTAGAGAATCTCATGAACAGAGGGGCCTGGGGGCTACAGTCCATGGGGTCACACAGAGTTTTGACACAACTACTGAAGCCACTTATCATACACATACACATATATAATGTTATATATATATACACACACTGTTTTTCAGATTCTCTTCCTTTATAGGTTATTACAAAATACTGAGTATGGTTCCCTGTGCTACGCATATAGGTCCTTGTTGGTTATCTATTTCATATGTAGTGTATGTATTTACTGTTGCTGCTGATGTCATTGCTATTTTAGGAAACATGTGCATCCTTTAGGTATTTGGAGAGTTGTAGGTATTCTGCAGAGCGATCATCAGTTAGAGCGGAGCTCTAATCTTATGCCCACTTCCTACTTATCACTTACGTTCATACCTAGCACATCGGAAAAGCAGGGTCCCTCAGTGAATCTGCATTTATCCTACTGTTCTGAAATCACTGGCCTCCTAATCTAGCTTTTCAGGTTTTCACTGAACTTCATTAAAGCAAGTTGTACTCTATCTAGAGATTCAACACAGTGAATAGATGGAAAAAGAGGTCTAAATTTCTGTAACAAACCCCACCAAAAAGCTACACTCTGGGAAAGTTCAGCTGATGTGGACTTTATCAGCAGGTGGCAGAACTGCCCACATGGCTCATGTACAGCAGACACGGTGCCAAACAGCTTGAGAACGCCTTGAGAAAGATGCAGTCTCTGTGAGGCTCTAGTCAACCTGTAGCTTTCTATCACATGTCACTAACCCAGGATGTCCATGAAAAGTCTTACAAAGGTAAGACATTTATTCCAGACATTCGGCATAAGCATAATTCAGGGGTTGCTTCAACTTCATAGATCTACATGTTTTAGGCTAATAATGAAAGTAACAGCAACACTATAGGCAGAGTCCACAGCCATCACTACACTGAGAACAGGACACATCCTCTATCAAACCCAATCACTGCTGCAGGAGGCTAGGTCCCACAGAAGGCAGGGAAACAAAATTGGCTGACTTTCTAATGAATATCTAGATATACATAAATGGACATAAACACACACATGTAATAGAGAGAAAGTTAACCTAGAGAAATCAAGGGTTCAGTTCAGTTCAGTTCAATCGTTCAGTCAAGTCCGACTCTTTGCGACCCCATGAATCGCACCACGCCAGGCCTCCCTGTCCATCATCAACTCCCGGAGTTCACTCAGACTCGCGTCCATTGAGTCCGTGATGCTATCTAGCCATCTCATCCTCTGTCATCCCCTTCTCCTCCTGCCCCCAATCCCTCCCAGCATCAAAGTCTTTTCCAATGAGTCAACTCTTCACATGAGGTGGCCAAAGTACTGGAGTTTCAGCTTTAGCATCATTCCTTCCAAAGAAATCCCAGGGTTAATCTCCTTCAGAATGGACTGGTTGGATCTCCTTGCAGTCCAAGGGACTCTCAAGAGTCTTCTCCAACACCACAGCTCAAAAGCATCAATTCTTCGGTGCTCAGCCTTCTTCACAGTCCAACTCTCACATCCATACATGACTACTGGAAAAACCATAGCTTTGACTAGATGGACCTTAGTCGGCAAAGTAATGTCTCTGCTTTTGAATATACTATCTAGGTTGGTCATAACTTTTCTTCCAAGGAGTAAGCATCTTTTAATTTCATGGCTGCAATCACCATCTGCAATGATTCTGGAGCCCCCAAAAATAAATTAATATCTAGATATAAATAAATGGACATAAACGCATACATGTAATAGAGAGAAAGTTAACCTAGAGAAATCAAGGGTAGTACTTTCCAGTAACTATAAGGATAGAAATGTACTGGAAGGAGTAGCAATATGAGTTCAAATCAAACAATAACCCTTCATCAAACATACATGCAACCCACAGACATAGAAAACAAACTATGACTAGCAACAGGCAAAGGAGGGTAGGAATAAATTAGGAATTTGGGATTAACAGATCTATAATACCATATATAAAATAGATAAGAAACAAGGACTCACTGTATAGCACAGGGAACTATACTCGGTATTTTGTAATAACTCATAATGGGAAAGATCTGAAAAAGAATATATATGAGTGTGTACACATATGCTGCATGCTGTGCTTAGTCGCTCAGTCATGTTCACCTCTTTGCAATCCCATGGACTGTAGCCCGCCAGGCTGCCCTATCCATGGGATTCTCTACGCATGAATCCTGAAGTGGGTTGCCATGCCCTTCTCCAGGGGCTCTTCCAAACCTGGGGATCGAATCCAGGTCTCCCCCATTGCAGGCAGATCCTTTACCATCTGAGCCACCAGGGAAGCCATAACTGAATCACTTTGAATGTAAATCTGAAACTAACACAACATCATCAATTAACCACACTTCATTTAAAAGAAGAACATAACTGCACATGGGAACATTTTCCTAGGGAACTTCGTGTAGGGTCCTAGAGTAGACCCCTTTGTTGATGCAGGAATCTCTAGCACAGCATCCCTTTCTGGGAACCCCCTCCCCATGTGGACAGACTCACTCCCTCATTAGGAAGCCTGTCTCAGGTGTGCACAGCTCTAATCAGCTTTTCCTCAGACCGAGTTAAATCTGCCTACCTGCTAGTAACTTATATACCTTGGTCTCTAATCAGCACTCTGAAATTTAATCTTCATTGTGACCATGAGCTTTAAGGTATTAAGCTTCTAAACTTCATTTATTACCTTCTTCATAATAAAGAGAATTTATTCACTCTAGATTTTATTCATGATACTGCCACATAGTTTAATACTTTCCTAATGCCACCTTACAGGCTTCTCTGATGGCTCAGTGGTAAAGAACTAGACTGCCAATGCAGGACACGTGGGCTCAATCCTTGGGTCAGGAAGATCCCCTGGAGAAGGAAATGGCAACCCTCTCCAGTATTCTTGCCTGGGAAATCCCATGGACAGAGGAGCATGGTGGGCTCCAGTCCATGGCGTTGTAGAAGAGTCAGACATGACTTAGCAACTGAATAACAAAAACTGCCATCTTAAGATGCATAGTATCTAGAAGGTTCTAGTAGTCAAAAAGCCAAGCCAAGTAGTTCCAAGCAGCTTCCCAGAGGCACTACTAAATAAGGACTAAGGGGAAGAGTAATCAAGGCCTCAAAAGCAACCCAGAATTCATTCTATTTCAAAAGGGTAGAGGGAGCAGACAGAGAGTTGACAGGAGATGATTCCCAAGGAGAAAGAAAAGTTAACACCTCTTCCCTTTCTCTTGTTTGAAACATGCAAAAAGATTCCCCAAATCTCCGAAAATACACTGTCAGACCAAAAGTGGCATTGTTAGCTTCACTACTGCTTTGACCTGAGCCAAGTAGTGGAATCAGTATCCTGTATCTTCTGATTTTCATCAGAATGAATTTATTTACTGGAGGCAAAGACAAAGACCTGAATCTATTTAAGAATGACAGAGACCTTTGGTGGGATCTTCAGGTGGGAAGTCACATATCAGTAAGTCAGACAACACTACTGATCAGAGCAAGAGGAGCCTTGCTCTAGGTCCTGGGCTCCCCGTCCTCTCCCTACAAAAGCAGTCACAAAACATCTGATAGAATATAACTGTATAAAACACGTTTGCAAAGACTCTAGGCAAAAAACATATGCCCAATGGCCAAACTGACTCGGTTCCACTGTAGCTGACTATTCATAGAAGACTGATGATGTTATATTTGCATAAAAAGATGATGTACACCCTCCAGCATAAAGAGTAGTTCACTTTGGTAGAACACGGTGGTCAAAAGTAACAGTCAACACGCTCTGTGGATCTTCAGGGATTAGTCCCTCAGTTCTTCTAAGTCTCAGTCTAAATGCCAATTTCTCCAAAAGGCCCGCAGTGACTACTCTAATTAAAATCTGCCACACCCTCGTTCTCTCAACTCCCATCAAGAGTCTTCTCCAGAACCAAAGTCAAAAGCATCAGTTCTTTGCTTCAATTAAGCATAAATCTTAACCTGGCAATTTTCTCTATGCAGAGACCTTAGCCCCTCAGAACTCGTCACATGTTTTACTAAGTTACTATGTTAACTGTTCCATTTCCCCTCCTTCCCAACACACATGCACACAGATAAAGATAAGATTGACAAGGATAGGATCTTTATCTAGTTACTGATGGATCCCAAGAATCAAAAGAGTTCCTGGCACATGACAGGAAATAAGAAGCCAGCATACACTGGTTGAATGAATAGGTAATTGTAATGAATAAGTAATTCTGGGCTTAGATAAATCTGGCCATGAGTCCCTTTTCCACCCCCATTAGCTGTAGGACCTTGGGAAAATGATGGTCCTCTCTGAACTGTGTTTCCTCATCAGTCAAACGGAGATATAAGAATGCCTGTCCCATAGAATCATGTTAAGAATGACACGATTCAGTGTATATGAAGAGCTGAGGATCATGCTTGGACAAAGCAGGAGTTCAAAAAATGTTGCCAGCCATCATTTTTCCAGTAGTCACGTACAGATGTAACAGTTGGACCATAAAGAAGACTGAGTGTCAAAGAACCGATGCTTTTGAATTGTGGTGCTGGAAAAGACTCGAGAGTCCCTTGGACAGCAAGGAGATCAAACCAGTCAATCCCAAAGGAAATCAACCCTGAATATCCATTAGAAGGACTATTGCTGAAGCTGAAGCTCTAATACTTTGGTCACCTGATGCAGAGAGTCAACTTAATGGAAAAGACCTCAATGCTCAGAAAGACTGAAGGCAAAAGGAGAAGGGGATGGCAGAGGATGAGATGGTTAAATAGCATCATCGACTCAATGGACATGAATTTGAGCAAACTCATGCTCAAATAGTGAGGAGATAGTGGAAAACAGAGGAGCCCGGTGTGCTGCAGTCCAGGGTGGAGCAAAGAGACAGACACAGCTTACTAATTGAACACCAACAGCAGCCATCATTATTATTATTTCAAGATATGTTCCCCAAAGCGGTGAGGGACTGGTAAGGATTTACGTTCCCCGGCAATTTGCCCTCCTCGCATCCGAAGAGCGCAGATCTGAGATGGGGGAAAGGGACTCAGGGCGTTGATAAAGCTACAGAGCTACCAAGGTCAAGCCCATCCCCAGACCTCATCAGTGCCAATTTAAAGACATGCAGGAGTTTACAAAGGAGCTGTTAACAGTGTAAGGATGACAGACTCAGCCCTGCTGGAGTAGAATAAACATTAACAATGAAACCACCAAGTAAGTGAGCATGAGGCTGGAAACCTTAAAAGGCAGGAAAGCAGCTTCTCTCTGGCTATTTGAAGGGAGACATTTGTTTATTTGGTTTAACTGGAGTCAAAGCTAATGGTTCTAATGGCTCGAATCACCCCAAATTATTCTCCAGATTTCCACACAGAGGCTGTAACTTAAACTTTATGAAAGAAGATAAAAAAAATCAGTCTCCCATAAAAAGAGTTTACCCGAACATACTAATCATTTAGACATTCGCTTATATTTCTAGAAAGCTGAAGATCAGAACCTGTGTGGTAACATTTTCCTGGAGCAAATTCTAAGTCTGCCTGAAGCCTGGGAATTAAATCATTAATCTGAGCATTCACTAAGTCTGTAGGAAAACAAAACACCAGAAACACCCAATATTGATAAGCACATTACCTTTAATCTCAGAATTAAAAGCAGAAACTGAGTTAAGAGACAAAGTGGGAATGAGTGAGGAAGACAGAGATGAGGGTAGAGGGGATGACAAAAGGGAGAGGAATATTTACTGATTTCAGCGCAATAATGCCATCCCTGGGGGCTCAGATGGTAAAGAATCTGCCTGCAGTCCAGGAGACCTGGGTTCAATCCCCAGGTTGGGGTGATCCCCTGGAGAAGGGAATGGCTACCCACTCCAGTATTCCTGCCTGGAGAATTCCATGGACAGAGGAACCTGGTGGCTTACAGTCCGTGGGGTTGCAGAGTCAGACATAACTGAGTAACCAACACTTATCAGGGCAATCATACTCATAACATATCTTCCCAAAGTGGTCCATTAAAGCATTATGTGAACAAACTAAAATGAAGGACTACATGCTCAAGGGTGGTTACGGCAAATAATGCCGCCCCCCCCCAAATTTTTTTTTTCTCTCCTCACTCTATAGAATAAAGACCTTAAGGCTTGGGGACAACTGAAAAAAGTCTGGTAGCTAAGTAGAAGCTGGAATCAAATTTCCAGACTCCCAAATCAATGCTTTGCATTCCACACAAGAACTGCCTGGAGCTCTAACATGCATGTGACAAATGATTCAGATTCTGCATTTCTGACAAGCTCCATGGGATGTCACAGAACTAGGAAGCCTCTCACCCACTGCACCTGCTAAGGTAAGTCTTGGGAATATGTTTTAAAATATCTTTTAAAAAGATATTTTTCTAGGAGCAGGACAAAGTGAGATGAAATACTGAAGTTTTAAAAGTTCTAATAATTCACAATATTTCTAAAATTTAAGGGTCATTTACATTGTGGTGTCAACTCCAGTAGTAAGCAAAATACATTTAAGTTGCAAATTTTTAAAGTTTACACAAACACCAACACTTTATAGTTCAGGGATCTCTCACTGAGCCATTCTATGGATATACACTCACTGATCATTTAAAATACACCACGCCTAAATTGCACCATGGACTTCCCAGATGGCTCAGCGGTAAAGAGTCTGCCTTCCAATGCAGGAGACAAGAGCTCAATCCCCGGGTCAGGAAGACTCCCCTGGAGAAGGGAATGGCAAGCCACTCCAGTATTCTTGCCTGGGAAATCCCATGGACAGAGGAACCTGGCAGGCTACAGTCTCTGGGGTCACAAAGAGTCACAAAGAGTCAGAAAGGACTGACTCTTAGTGACTGAGCACAGATGCAGATAGCATTATAGCATTAAAACTGTCGATGCTCAGTCTCCTCTGATGATAGAAATACTGTGTCTAGGGATTGCTTTGGCTTTCTTTAAAATTGGATGTTTCAGATAAGAAAGAAGGCATTAACACACCAAATTCCCACAGGCTTATTTGCATAGACTTTACCATCCAACAGCACAATGTAATAAAGTTGACCATACCCAATTACATATATTTTAACCTGTAATACAGTACATAATGATATATATTAGGGGGGTGTTAAAGTGCAACTGGGCAGAATATAACAGGGGCAAAAAGATTTTTGAAAAGCTCTTATTATTCTAACTCTCTATCCCCCTTCACTCCCCCCGCCTCCATCTATAAGAGAAGAATCTGGATGCATTTGAAGAGAGTTGATGAACACTGAACACAGTGTGTCTCTCCAGCCAAAACTCAGTTACCTCCCAAAGCTTTCTATTGGTCCCCTTGAATCAGCTGAACTCAGGAGGTTTTTTTTCCCCCCCTATAAAAAGTCCACTGTGTATCTAAATCGGATTCCAGTAAAAATTTCACTTCAGCTGAAGTGAAAATGCAGAGGTAGCAGTTAGGAATAACAGCTGGAGAACATTAGTTTTCTGTCTCTCCTTTTCTCTCCCAAGGGTTGAAAACTCCACTGTTCAGACAGGAAGTAGTCACACACCATACACTGCACAATACGAGAACGCTGGGATGTCAGAACAAGTTGCAGAGGATTAGAAAGAGTGTGAAGGGGTTTCTTCAAGAACACAGAGCTGCAAATCTGTGTTCCTCTCTGAGTAGAGACTCCCCCCGCCCCCCATCACCAGTGTTCAAGTAAAGTAATGGGTACACACCCAGAACTGACAAACACACACTTCACTCCCTGAAAGCTTTTTAATAACTCAAGAGGAAGGAGGCTTAATCTTTCATTTTTCCACCATTTTTTAAAACATTAACTTCACAAGGTTTTGGGGGGTGGCCAAGATTCTCCAATAATCTTTTCTGGCCTAATTTCACGGTTGGCTATCTTAAAAGACCACCTTTCAAATTTCTCTAAAAAAAACAAAACAAAACATGAAATTGTCAGGAAAAAAAAAATCTCTCTCACTTAACTGTCCAGAATAAGGAAATCTACATATATCATATATATGTGGAATTCAACACATGATGCCCTGGAAAAAGAATGATTTAAACAAAAGGTTCTTGTGGATACGGTTTTCCTAAGGTCGGTTTCTGCTGTAATTTCACAAAGCTGCTGAGAAGAAACACAGTGGCAAGCAAGGGGGAGAGGCATCCACCTTCCGTGGTCAGAGCTCCTCAAGTTTTGAACTGAATGATTGAAGTTTCTCTAACACCACATGCTGAATAGCCATTCTGCATTCCTAGCAGTCTGCAGGCGCGGGACCCCGCTTCTAACCGCCGGTCCTCTGGGGGCAGGCTGTAAAACCGACCCCGTCTCTTGCACTCCCCTCCAGCCAAGTTCACGAAAGACAAACCTTCCTAACTTCAGAACTGCAGGGAAATGCCTGTGCAGTATGCCTATCAGGGGCAATGCAGTTAATCAACCGGGTTCCAACACTACGGTTTTATGCAAAGAGGGGGAGGAGGGGCGAGGCAGAAGCCAACCCACACATCCATCACCCTTTTAGGAGTAGGTGGAGTTTAAAGTTTCCCCAACTTCCAAGTTCCCACTTGACAGGCAATATTTCTGTGCGATTTCCAACCCCACGTAACAGACGGTCCTTTGCCCGTCTCGAGCCCCGGGAGAGCCCAGACCACCCCCACCCCCACCCCCTCCAGCCCGCCACGCCTGGCCTCGCATGGCCCCTAGGTGGTCAGTTTCACGAAGCTGTCAGCTCGGGGGCCAGCGAGCAGAGAATGGAAACTTAACTTCTTCCAGAAGTTTTCCCTGCTACAGGAGAGTCCAAGTGACTGGTGCACAAAGGCCTGGGAAAGTTTTCCCTGCGTTGTTTCTCAGAACCGTCTTCCGCCAGCTGCCAAACTCTCCACCCTAAACCCCAGATGCCCCAGGGAAGGGAAGTTAAGGCACAGGCGTTCCGCCACAGGCAGAAAAGCCACGCGAGCCGTCGCACGGACAACCTGCGAAGTTGCTTAGAGAGACCCCGCCGTGAGAAAGCACCCGCGGGGCGCCCGAGCACTCCCTGCCGAGGGGGAAGGTGATGGCCCAGACAGGGTGCCCAATGGGGGTGCGCCCCGACACCACAGGGCGTGCGAGAACCTTCCTTCCCAGACGCGAAGGCGAGGGGAAAGGAGATGGGGGGGCGGGGTGGGGCGCGATCGGGAGTGTGAGGACGGACGGCCCACTCACCCTCGCTGCCGTACTGTTTGCCATTGTTCGCGCCCATCCTGCCGCCGTCATGCCTGCCGTCTCCCCGGACACTCCATAGCTGGGGCGCACCGCCTGCGCGCTCCGCCAGAGGAAAGCCCGCCCGACGGGACCGTTAGCTGCGCATACCCCACGAGCCGGGGCCGATCTCCGGCCGGGGGCGGCCCCCCGCACTCCGGTGGGCGGTGGGGCTGGGCTCGGTCCCCTCCTGGCAATCCCCCGACTGCGCCGGGTGGGGACCCGGGGACGGCCGCCGCCCTTAGAATCCGCGTTCGGGGCCGGCGGGCGCAGCGCCGCGGAGAGCCCGCGCCCCGGGGCCGCCCAGAGGCTCGCCGCGCCGCCGCCGCCGGGTCCCCATCCGCCCGCCCCGATCCCCCCGGCTGTGGGCGCTGAGCCGAGCGGCGCGGGCGGCCGGGGCTCCCGGGCTCTGCCGCCTCCTCCAGGCGCCCCCTGCGCACCCGCGGCTTCCCCCGGGGAGGGCGCGGCGGCCACTTGTTGCGGGTGCCCCGAGCGAGCGAAAGACTCGCGGCCCGGCGCGGCTCGCCCAAGGGCCGGACTTTTGTTAGCGCCAGGCGCCTCCTCTCGCCGCCCAGCGTCAATCACAGCTGGAGCCCCGGGGAGGAAGGCCGGCCCGGAGATGCGCGGCCTTTTAAAGGGGCAGCGCGCCTTTTCGGGGCTCCGGCTCCCCGCCCCAGCCCGGGTGCAGGCCCTGCGCGCCGCCCGCGAACTGCTGCGGGGGGCGAAGGAAGGCGCGCTCTTGGCTCAATTTGACTATTGTTCTTTTCCCGGCTGGGTCCCTAATGAGTAAGATGAGCTTCCGGGTGTTGCTTGAAATCCCTTGGGTCTGCCTGCAAATACGGCCTGTGTTAGGTGCGGTGGCATTCCGAATCAACGCGCGTCGCAACCTGATTCTGTCCGACAGCTCCAGGTATGCGTGCCGGCCTCCTCCTGTGGCTCCCACGTTCGGGTCTGAGGCGGGAACCGAGGGAGCGAGGGAGCCAAAACTTGAAGGGGAACTTAGCAGGGAGTCAGTGCAGAGCCAAAGACATTCCTCGCCCCGGTGCGGGAGGTTTCCTGGCTCAGAACTTTTAAGAGCTTCTGAGCCAGGAAGTGTGTCCCCCACCCCCACCCCCACTCCCATTTCTATGATTTTTTTTTTCCTTGTGGTTGGTGTTACCCTTTGTTTTATACATTACGACCTCTTTTGGAAATTTCTATGGCACTTCTAGAGTCTTAAAATGGCCTTTTGGTGTTCACTCCTTTAAATGGAAAAAGGAAATTCTTCTTAAATGTTGTATTCCCTTTCCATATAAATACCTAGAATTTTATAACATTGCATCTTAGTAATGACCTGGGCATTCACAGCGTAAATTACTTTCTACGGAGGCAGGCACGCAGCACAGTTTCTCTTTATAAGTGTTGGATGTTTTAAATTAAACTTACATAATGATCCATATAATATATAAGCATTTATGATACCTGAATGGAGATCCAGAGTTTTCATAATTACCTTTTTCGTACAAGACTTGCGACCGTATGCAGAAATTGTTAGTGACTTGACTTTCCATAGATTCTCTTTGGGTAATTTCCTTTCATTTAATACTATTTTCGTTCTTAAAGATAAGCAAAAATATCATGTTTCCAAATTTTAAAATCTAGATTTATTGTTCCAGAGAGATCATGTTTTGAAGGAAAAATAAATTCGTCTATTTTCAAGCACAGAACTAAATAATTGTACCAGTCACATGTCAACTGTTCTGTTGCAGGAAGGAAGACCCTTTCCAGGGCCCGAAACTGGGCTCTTGTCTAACACTCGGAAATGAATCGTCCAAGGAGACACGTGTGCTGATGAAGCAAGAGATTTTATTGGGAAAGGGCACCTGGGTGGAGAGCAGTAGGGTGAGGGAACCCAGGAGAACAACTCTGTCATGTGGCTAGCAGTCTCTGGTTTTATGGTGATGAGATTAGTTTCCGAGTTGTCTTTAGCCAATCACTCTGACTGAGTCCTTCCTGGTGGTGCAAGCCTCATTTGGCCAAGATGGATGCCAGAGAGAAGGATTCTGGGGGGTTGGTCAGACATGTGGTGTCTCCTTTTGACCTTTCCCTTTCTTCCGGTTGGTAGTGGCTTATTAGTTCAGGGTTCCTTACCAGGACCTCCTGTCCTAAAACAACCCATGAAAACTGTTACTATGGTGCCTGGCCAGGGTGGATGGTTTCAGTCAGTGTGCTTCCCCTAACAGTTCCAGTTCAAAGAGATCAAGAACTATATTTCATATTTTCATATATATAATCTAGCACATCATCTGGCCAATAATATGTCTTTCCCATGTCTGTTGAGTTAAATTAAAAACTTACATCACAGGCCCTGTATAGGAAATAAGGGTGTCAAAAATGTGGAAGAGTCAAAGGGGTTTTCAGAGACTCTACCTGAAAATATAAACTCACACTAGAAATGAATGTGTCCACATTATCTTCATCTAGAATGGGACTCTGCTCACCTGGTCCCTGTGATTTTTCATCATCTTGTAGGGCCTTGCCCTGGGTCTAACCCTGGATCAGATCATTTTTGGAAACTTCATTAGCAATTAATCCACTGTAAGCAGTGGAATGATAGATGCTTCTCTTGATATTCTGTGTTGAGTTGACAGCTTGTTACAGGCTGTTATCTCCCTCCCTCCTTTGAGGTCTACACATCAGGAAAGTGCTCCCGGAAGAAACTGAAGCTCCAGCAGTTCACCTACGTGGTAAGTGCCAGATAAATTCAGGTTCTCAGACCCTCTCCTCCCCATTCCTCTACTTCTCTTGAACTGGTCGTTATTCAACTTGAGAGGCTGTGTGCCCCCTTTTGGTTGAATCACTTTCCAGGATCTTTATATATCAGAGCAAAGCTAACAGTGAAAAGTAAATTGTAGTGACTAACCACTTTTACCTCCTCAGAAATTAAAGTCTCGAAATACTTTTAAAGGTCTTTGCCAGCCATAGAGGGGAAGAGAGACAATTTGGTATAAAACAAAATAGAGGACTTGTCTGGTGGCTCAGTGGTAAAGAGTCCGCCTGCTAATGCAGGGGACACCGGTTCAATCCCTGGCCTTAGAGGATCCTACATGCCTCAGAGCAACTAAGCCTGTGTGCCACAACTATCAATGCTGTGCCCTGGAGCCCAGGAGCCACAACTCCCGAAGCCCTTCAGCCCTAGGGCCCATGCTCCATAGCAAGAGAAGCCCCCGCCGTGAGAAGCCTTCACACCCAGAGAATAACCCCCACTCATCACTTTCTTTCTGGAAAGAAAAGCCCTACTTCTGCTCAAAATAAAGGTGCATTCACATGTGTATATGGCTTACATTTCAAAACTAAGATAATGTATACATGTACAATTTGAGGAAAAAATTCCTACCTTTTTACCCAGCTGCCAAACAGAAACCCCCACCTTTCAAGCTTCTTGAGAAAAAAATAGTGGGTTTTTCACCAATGGGTTCTCAATAACTAACACGGCTCCTAACCCAGTGTACTCACTCAGTAAAATACTGCAGAAGAAATGAATGTTGAACAAAGACATAAAATTATTTAAGTATTGTTCCACTTTCTCTCACTGCCTTTTTTTTAAGAAGCCACAATCACCGAAAATATTTAAAAATAAGTAAGCATTCTAAGCTTCCCAGGTGGCTCAGTGGTAAAGAATTCGCCTGCCAGTAAGGGAGACAGAGGAGACACTGGTTTGATCCTCGTGTCAGGAAGATCCCCTGGAGGAGGAAATGGCAACCCACTCCAGTATTCTTGCCTGGGAAATCCCATGGACAGAGGAGCCTGGCGGGCTACAGTCTTGGTGTTGCAGAGTCAGACATGATTGACTAAGCACACAAAGAAGCTTCCTAAGTCACCCCAAAATGAACAATAATGCACCAGGCACTGTTTTTTGGTTTTTGGTTTTTTTTTCCCACCCAGTACTTTTCCTCTTTGCTCTGGAAATTCCGTTCCTGTCCTTTGGGAAATTTTCACCCATATTCCAACCCTGGGCTTCCTGTGGGACTTGCCAGTTGTAGTGGTCGTGGTCAACTTTCATGGTTAAGTGGGGGTCCAGAATCAGACTGACCCAATCAGACATCCACATCCAGACACCCCTAGCAGTAAAGGGGCAGCAAGTGCCTCTCCTGCTCCTTAGGTGGTATCAGGGCAGACTCAGGATTTTCCCTATCATCCAGGAGTCTAGGGCCACCCTCACCACAGTGCAGTGTCCTTGGAAGGAAAGCTATGATAAACCTAGTCAACGTATTAAAAGCATCATCTTTGTCGACAAAGGTCTGTGTAATCAAAGCTATGGTATTTCCATTTGTTATGTATGGATGTGAGAGCTGGACCATACAGAAGGCTGAGCACCGAAGAACTGACACTTTCCAACTGTGATGCTGGAGAATATTCTTAAGAATTCTTTGGACAGCAAGGAGCTCAAACGAGTCAATCCTAAAGGAAATCAACCTTGAATACTCATTGGAAGGACTGATGCTGAAGCTGCAATCCTTCAGCCATGTGATGTGAAGAGCCAGCTCATTGCAAAAGACCCTGATAGTGGGAAAGATTGAAGACCAAAGAAAGGATGAGATGGTTAGATAGCAGCACCGACTCAACGGACATGAATCTGAACAAACTGCGGGAGACAGTGGGGGATAGAAAAGCCTCACGTGCTGCACTACATGTGGCCGCAAAGAGCCAGACACAACTGAGTGACTGACAAGTAGCTAAACCTTCCCAAATCCTTGAAATGGCAAATTTATAAAAATGGAAAACACATTCATGGCTGAATGGTTAAGGTGATTCTGAATAAAAGGGGAACATGAGGGATTGTCATGGTGTGGGAAATGTTCTGTATCTTGACTTTAGCCATATCGGTATCTCGGTTCTAATGTGTACTACAGTTTTGCCCAAATTTTATCATTGGACAAAGCTAAATTGGGGTAAATGTGATCCTATTCATCCTATTCATTATTCATCGCTTATGCAAATAAAACTACAATTATTTCAACATCAAATTTTTAAGTTGAAAAAAGAAGCCCTTTCATCACAAGATTTCTATGTATTCTTTCTGTACTGTCATTTATAACACCTCCCACTTCTTCTTCATCCACATCTGGGAGAGCCAGAACCGTAATGATCACTGATCTCTTAGTGTTAATTGGGTTTACATCTGTGTCTACTCAGCACTGAGTGATTTAGGCAAAGAAGCCTAAAATAGTTCATACCCTGAACTTTGGATTTGGGAATATCAGAGTTAAAAAGACTCCATTGAGAAAGGAACTGGCCAATTGCTAAATTAGTAAATTGTCCAAGGACTTTGTCTTTTGTTGACCTGATGCAAAAAGAAAAACATAAAGGTAGAGAAATCTAAATTTCAATTGATATTCACATTTTTGTTTCTATTTTTCAGTAGCTAACTCAGTGACCTTTGAGCTACTTTAATAAATATTGATAAACCCATACTCTGAGTAATGGAAATATATTCTTTTCTAATAGTATATTTTTAGAGTATTGAATCCAAAATCTAGCTTGATTTAAAACACCATGTGTCCGTGCATGCTAGGCACTTCAGTTGTGTCCGATTCTTTGCAACCTTATGTACCATAGCCACCAAGCTTCACTGTCCATGGGGATTCTCCAGGCAAGAATACTGGAGTGGGTTGCCAGGCCCTCCTTCAGGGGATCTTTCCGTCCCAGGGATCGAACTCCTGTCTCTTGTGTATTCTGCATTGGCAGCTGGTTTCTTTACTGCTAGCGCCACCTGGGAAGCCCTTACACCACCACAGGAGGAGTCTGTTTTTACTGGAGGTGGAGCCCCAGAAGGTCAGGTTAATCTCCATGCACTTGGCCCTGGGAACAGACAGACTGCCAGAGCCCTGTGGAGCCAGGGGGCCAGGAACCAATCAGTGTACCTCTTCCCTCAACTGGAGTGTTGGTTGCAAGCTTGCAAATCATCACGTTATTGCTGCAAGTCTCCCTTGAAATACTGTAGAGAAAATGAATCCTCCCATGAAACCCATTTTGGGGGAAACATTCAAAGCTGCACTCACTGAGATTAAAAAAAAAAAAAATACTGAGAATGATCATAATAAATACCTGTCTTTAAAAGAAAGAAATGAGTTTTCTTTTAAAGTTTATTTTAAAACACATTTATGTTGATTTTTTCTCCCTTGTTAGCACACTAGGTTGCCTTCAAAAAACTAAATCACCTGCTCATCTTTATTTTCGTATTTTAGATTATGGGTGGATTTGCATATTGTTACTGCAATTATGTTGGAAGGTGGCAACTCAGTTCTAAAACAGGCTTGTGGTTGAAATACATGTATTAACTAAAAGAGGAAATACTGTGAATTGTTATGTTTATTACCAAAATATGAAGTTGGATTTGTGACAAAACAAATATTTGTTTCAGATAGAAAATTATGGTAAAAAAAAGATATTATGCCCACCCTAGAACATTTACTTAAACTATAATATTAGAGAAGAAAAAAAGAACATGCATGAATTTTAACACTGTGCTGTTTTGAATTAAGTATTGTGCATGTCTCACTTAATGTCTGTAATTAACTTAGTGCTTCTAGACTTAACTTTATCGAGAAGACTGCTGAGGCTCAGAGAAGTTGAGAAAATCCCAAAATGATGCACAGCAAGATTAGAACTGAGATCAATTTGCAAGGTCTGTGATATTTCTCCCTATGTTCTGCCACCAATGTCATGCCATCACAGGCCACCCTAGATTTGGACCAATCCTGGCTTTCAGCAGAGATGCTATGTGTTTAACTTAAAGTGAAAAGTCTTTTGAAATCTGCAAAATTTAATTAGACATGTATTCATTATGCTGCTTGAATCTTCACCATAGTCATAATGACTAGTGGCTAGGTATTTTGGATAAATAATTTAGATATTATCATCATTATAAAGTAAATAGATTGCTTAATAGAATAGACACTTTATATAGGACTCCTGAAATTCTGTCTGCTCACATAAGTTCCCTTTACAGCTCTGGGAAATGAAATAGCCATTTGCTCTAATTCAAAATATTATGATACTCACATACTCTATCAAACCATTGCAACTCACCCTGGATTACATTTAGCATGCAATTCCCTATTGTCCTTTATCAGGCAACTATCCTATAGGAGGTAAATCACATGAGACCCCACAGTAGCCCAAACCAGCTTTATATGCTTAGCTCAGAGTGTTATAGCAGTCAGCCAAGTCCTAACATATCTCATTATCTGGCTTCTTAGAACACAGCAGAGTGGCAGCAAGGCATTAGAAGGAATAATGCTCAACCTATTTGAGAAACTACAAAAAGTTATGGCTTCTTAAAAGTAGGGTAATGAGAAAAATCTCTAAAGGGAAGACAGAAAAACTGAATAAAGGAAAACATAAGCAAGAAACAAATGAAAGACTCAGGCTGATATAAGCATAGGTTATTGTCTTATATAAGGTAATATTGTTGTTGTTTAGTTGCTAAGTCATATCCAGCTCTTTTGCAACCCCATGGTCTGTTACCCACCAGGCTCCTCTGTCCATGGGGATTCTCCAGACAAGAATATTGGAGTGGGTTGCCATTTCCTTCTCCAGGGGATCTTGCGGACCCAGGGATTGAACCTGTGTCTCCTGCCTTGGCAGATGGATTCACTCATGCCACTTGGGAAGCCCCCTAAGGTAATACTAGCACCTGTAATAAATAAATTTCCAAGTTTTAGTAACAAGCACATGTAACTAGTCCCCTGGAGATTATGCTCCATGCAATGATTCAGGGATCCGGGCTTCTGCTCTCTGATAGCTCCACCAGCCACAGCATCGTCTGCACACAGCTGGCTGAGGCACAAAGAGTCAGTGGAAGTCCTGTCTCATCAGCTCTGCTCGCTTTTCACTGATGAGAACAAGTTCAGTGGCTTCATCTGGACACAAAGGAACCTGGGAAATGTAGTCTTTGGCTGACCTACTGTCCTAGCAACACCCCACACTGGGGGTGGGATGGGGGAGAAACAGTAATAACTGGTGAACAGGCATGTAGCTTAACATTCCTGAGTAGCCCCTGAAGACAATTCTTTGTTGTTCGACAATTAATGCACATAGCCACTACATGTCATACACTTTGGCCAGGTCACCCAACCCACATTTGCCCTTCCTTCTCCCTTGCCTTCTTTTTCTCTTTGAGTCAAAAGTTAAATACTTCTGGGAATTCCCTGGTGGTCCAGTGGCTAAGGCTTTGCCTACCAACCAGAGAGGAGTGGATTCCATCCTTGTCGGGGAACTAAGATCCCACATGCCTTGGGGCCAAAAAACATTAAACAGGAGCAGTGTTATAACCAATTCAGTAAAGACTTTAAAAATGGTCCACATCTAAAAAAAATAATAAAAATGAAAGTTAAATACGTGTTTTCCCAGAACCCCCAGTAGTTAAGAATGGCCATATGGCCTTGCCTTGGCCAAAGAAATATAAGCAAAATTCAGTAAGAGCACCTGGAATAGATTTTTGTCATGGAAATAAAATCCAGAGATAGTTCTGCCACTATTTCTTCCCTCTTCTTTCTTTAGCTCCACTGTTTTTTGAAACTGTGGCTGCGTCTTGTGAATTTCAGGGAAATGTCAGGAGAATTCTAAGGATGGTGACCTGGAGTCCAGAAGACACAGAGCTTTTGAGGCAATGCCAGAAGCTTCCTACTTCCAAACTCCCAGTAATGGAAGGATAGACGCTGTTACTTAAAGCCAACTGGATACCTAACAGATAGAACTTCCCTGGTGACGCAGTAGTAAAGAATCTGCCTGCAAGGCAGAAGACCTGGGTTTGACCCAGGGTCAGGAAGATACTCTGGAAGAGGAAATGGCTACCCCCTCCAGTATTCTTGCCTGAGAAATCCCGTGGACAGAGGAGCCTGGTGGGCTGCAGTCCATGGGGTCACAAGGGTTGGATACAACTTAGCAACTAAACCACTGACATACCTAAGAGATAACATTTTGTTCATTAAAAAGGAAGAAAAAGTAGAAAATATAATAATATTTCTGTCCTTATAATAATATTTCCATCTAACATATACTAAAATACATGATGCTTAAATGAGAAATTTTAAATTACATAGAAAATATACATACACAAAACAGAAAATTTTCCACTCCACGTGCCCCTGAAAATGTCACTCTATTCATTTGCCATCATATCTAAATACACTGTTTTAGTGTATGAATTATGTACATTTATTCAACATGAAGAAATACTATTTTCAGTGTCTTTATCAAGACTCAGTCAGTTTTTAAACTTGAAATCTTATGTCATGTGGAAAAGTTGCAAAATAACAAAGGAATATATCTTTCTCAACTATGGATATTATAAAACTTTCCTGAAATTCAGTGTGTCTTTCTTGATCAATCCGAAAGGAAATCAGCATAAATATCATTAGAAGGACTGATTCCAAAACTGAAGTTCCAATCCTTTGGCCACCTTATGCGAAGAGCTGACTCATGGAAAAGACCCTGATGCTGGGAAAGATGGAGAGCAGGAGGAGAAGGGGATGACAGAGGATGAGATGGTTGGATGGCATCACCAACTCTATGCACATGAGTCTGAGGAAACTCTGGGAAATGGTGAAGGACAGAGAAGCCTGGGGTGCTGCAGTCCATGGGGTTGCAGAGTCAGACATGACTTAGCGACTCAACAACAACAGCAACAGATAATTTGTTTAAAGTGGAAACATGTGCATTGGTTCTTTGGCAGCAGCAAATTCCCTGATATAAACAGTGTTCACTTATGTGTCCACTTTCTCTGCAAAACTCCAAGGACTTTCAGTATTGGTCAAGCTATCCCTCTTCCCAGCTATAAGTGGGCACTTAGGGTGTGATTGGAAAGACTTTGTGACTTCATGTTTGTGATCTTGAGGGCTGTGAAAACTAGAATAATAGCCAATGGCCTTGTCACTACTAATCACAGCCCAGCTGCACAAAGTTTCAGGAGAGTCAGTGCCACCTCAGCAGGAATTCAACACTATTGCAAGTCCTAGAACTGCTGCAGCGAATAAGGTAACACTTCTCTGCATTCACGGAGGTGGAGTCATTCATGGATTTTGTTGTTCAGTCGCTCAGTCATGTCTGCCTCTTTGCAACCCTGTGGACTGCAGCACTTCAGGTTCCTCTGTCCTTCACTATCTCCTATAGTTGGCTCAAACTCATGGCCATTGAGTCTTTGATGCCATCCAACCATCTCATCCTCTACCACCCCCTTCTCCTCCTGCCCTCAGTCTTTCTCAGCATCAGGATCTTTTCCAGTGAGTCAGCTCTGCATCAGGCCAAAGTATTGGAGCTTCAGCTTCAGCAACAGTTAGTGTTAGTTAGTGTTGGGCCACTCTAATGTAGGCTTGTGGGTGAACCGTGCTTGGTGATAGAATTCAGGTAAGTTTCAGGTTTTCCCGCAAGCCCCTCTGGAGCCCAGGCCACAGGAAATGAGGGTTGCTAGTACACACCCTTCTCATGGTGGGTCTCAGAACTCAGAAAGGCTAGGCCAAAACTTGCAAGAGTATTTTAAACTTTCACAGGCATCAGAAACAAAAGTCACTCAGGCAAGTCCAAACCCAGTGGATGAGGGAGTGGCTCAGTACACTTTGGTGCATTGCAAAGTCACATGACAGAAGCAGGAAGTGAAGAATTAAGAAAAAACATTCTAATCTACCGCAGGATGGAGAGAATGTTGTGACTAAATGGAAACTTTCCAGGTTTGCTGGGAAAGAAGCAAAAGTCAGATTATACAGGGTTTTGTGAACATGATAACCATTTTAAACTTTATTTTAATTATAATGCAAATCAGGGAACCAATTTGATCTGACTGATATTTTTCAGATCATTAGGCTTTATTGTGAAGAACTGACATATCGTAGAAGCCCAGGGATGTACTAACAGGCATCTGCTGTAGAATAGGTGAGAGAAATTTGACTGCTGTTAGCACAGTAGTGGGAGCTTCCCACTGCTTTTACTGGAGTATAGTTGATCTACAATGTTGTGTTAGCTTCAGAGGTATGGCAAAGTGAATCAATTATACACCTGCATATATCCACTCTTATCCACTCTTTGATATTAAGATGAGCTTGCTACCTGTTTTGCCCCAAGATTCTCAGCCTCAATTCTTGACCTCTGCTCTTCACATTTTCAGTTCATGCATTCCTTACTTCCCCAGATCTAGGGTACGACTGACTCCTCTGACACCACATCTTCTATGCCTTTGTCGTTTTCTTGTCTGGAGCCACCCTCTTCCTTTGTTGTCTGACTTTTCCAGCTTTCACCAGTGATTGTTTTTAACCTCTGCAGTTGGGGAAGGGAGTCTACCGGCCCCAGTTCTGTCAAACTATTCCTCTGAATTTGTCTTGACTTCCTGCTCCCAGAGCTGGCGCTTCACTTTTTAACTCTGAGATAACTGTGACTATCCCTGGGATAGGCAGATCCATATTCATGGGGACAGACAACCAAGTTGTAGGATGGCATGACCTAACACATCTTGCCACAGACTTGTGAACTGCAAGGGGAGAGCGCCTCATGGATCTTCATCACAGTCTACAAGTTTTAAAGGGGTAAGAAGTATCTCAGGAACCCCTTACATTGTAAATTGGTAGGGGCTCCAAAGAGTTGGAAATTGCTGCCTTCATCCTCCAGTGTACCATAGATTTATTCCCAGGCACTTGGCTTACTTCATCTGCCCAATACTTGTGCATCTCAGGAACTGTTTCTGTCAATTACCAAAGTTACTTAACATACATGTGATAATTCACCAAGCCACTTACTGAACCTCATAGTTTAATTATGGTTGTGTTTGGCTCCTCTGCAGAAGCTACTAAGCTTTGGCAGTTTGCCTGCATGAATTCTTTAGTTAAGTATTTTTTATAATGTATACAAGGCAAGTTTGATTAAATATCTCTTAATGCCTTCAAATATTCACAAGTCTTGAAAAGTGAATAAAGCCACTGTTTTTAAACTGCAGAAACATTCCTGTTTTCACATCAGTCCTGTTCCCATCCATCCCACCAACATTTGTTGCTGTCTTCTAATACGCTATTCCCTAAACATTTGCATTCTCTAAACAATATTTTAAAGCTCCAGTAAGTGTTTCAGTTTAGCCTGGCTCCAGTGTAGCAGTGGGTTTTTCAATGTAGCAAAACTATAAAATAGCAACAAAGTAATTCTGGTGAACTAACTGGCTTGTTCAGAGAAGGCAATGGCACCCCACTCCAGTACTCTGGCCTGGAAAATCCCATGGATGGAGGAGCCTGGTACGCTGCAGTCCATGCCAAGGGTCAGACACGACTGAGCAACTTCCCTTTCACTTTTCACTTTCATGCATTGGAGAAGGAAATGGCAACCCACTCCAGTGTTCTTGCCTGGAGAATCCCAGGGACAGGGGAGCGTGGTGGGCTGCCATCTATGGGGTCGCACAGAGTCGGACACCACTGAAGTGACTTAGCATACAACTGGCTTGTTAAAAAGAGATACCACTTGCGTTTTCTTTGCAAAGTGGTACCTTCTAGTCTTATCAAACACTATTTTCTATGATGTAGGAGTTTTTTCCTTTATTTTCTCCTAACTTTTCTCATGGACTCATAAAGAACACGTATGAGGCACTTTAGAGGGATTTGAGGGTAAAGAAGTGTTAGTATATGAGGAAAGATTTGCTTCTATGGGTTCCATTTTTTAAACTGGCCTTCCCAGGTGGTGCTAGTGGTAAAGAACCCACCTGCCAATGCAGGACACAAGGGACCCGGGTTCAATCCCTGGGTCATGAAGATCTCCTGGACAAGGAAGTGGCAACCCACTCCAGTATTCTTGCCTGGAAAGTTCCATGGACAGAGGAGCCTGGCGGGTACAGTCCAAGGGGCTGCAAAGAGTTGAACCCAGCTGAGTGACTGAGAACACGCTGTTTAGATTAGAAGCCGTATGGATCACAGCCAAAGAACAATTCCTCTCTGTCTCTTTTCCTCATTTCTCCCTCCTAAAAACTTTCAAACCCATGTACCTTCTTTACTTGAAGAATTTCTACTTATCATTCAATGAACAGGTCAGATTATTTTTCCATGTTGAGTGTATCAGTAACTTCCTTCCATGCCTCTTCTGCTCAGTCACTTATGTTTCTGTTTATATTATGTCTTCTGTGTATTACTAATTATCTTTTTTTTTTTTTTTTGGTTTTTTACATACATTTCTTCTGGATTCTGAGATTCTTAAGGGTGAAGATCCTTTTTTTAAAAAAACTATGTTCAGTCCATTATATTCAGCATACAATAAACAAATAAATTGGTAGTACCCTGAGTAATAGAATTTGAGTTTGTTGCTTAGTGAACAGGAAAAGAAATAGAATTGACAAAAGAACAAGTCAACACCTTCAGTTCAGTTCAGTTGCTCAGTTGTGTCCGACTCTTTGCAACCCCATGAATCGCAGCACGCCAGGCCTCCCTGTCCATCACCAACTCCCAGAGTTCACTCAGATTCACATCCATCGAGTCAGTGATGCCATCCAGCCATCTTATCCTCAGTTGTCCCCTTCTCCTCCTGCCCCCAATCCCTCCCAGCATTAGAGTCTTTTCCAATGAGTCAACTCTTCGCATGAGGTGGCCAAAGTACTGGAGCTTCAGCTTTAGCAGCATTCCTTCCAAAGAAATCCCAGGGCTGATCTCCTTCAGAATGGACTGGTTGGATCTCCTTGCAGTCCAAGGGACTCTCAAGAGTCTTCTCCAACACCACAGTTCAAAAGCATCAATTCTTCAGCGCTCAGCCTTCTTCAACACCTTAGCTATGCTAAATACACTAAAGCAATTGATTTTGGAGTGAAGAAAGGCTACAGGAGTTCTATCCTCCTGAGATGTGAATATTTGGTTGCATGCATGCTCAGTTGTATCTGACTCTTTGTGACCCCATGGACTATAAACCCTTCCAGGCTCCTCTGTCCATGGGATTTCCTGGGCAAGAATACTGGAGTTGGTTGCCATTTCCTACTCTAGGGGATCTTCCTGACCCAGGGATCAAACTTGCATCTCTTACGTCTCCTGCATTGGCAGGCAGATTCTTTTTTTTTTTTTAATATAAATTTATTTATTTTAATTGGCAGGCAGATTCTTCACCACTGTGCCCCCTGGGAAACATGAAGACTGGTGGACAAACTGTTTCAATATAACATCAACATTGTAGTCTCCTAGGAAGATCTCAGCTCATACTGGCTTTGATTTTCACCTGACCAGTGAAAGGAACTGTGACCACAGGCCAACAGAGAAGAAACTAGGAATCGTTTCTCGTACTCTCAGTGAATCAGCCCAACTTTGGAACCAACAAAGAAGCCTTCAGCCTCAAAAAGGAGAAAAGAAAAAGTGGTCAGGGGAATGGAAACAATCTATCATGGTAGAACAACTTTGTTGTTGTCAGAAGGAGGAAAGGCAACCACAATTCAAGAGGGAAGAAGATGGACTTAGAGGTGAAAGTCATAATAGTGACTTGGCTACCAACACATGCTGCACTTGGTGCTGGCTTTCAATCGTAGATGAGACATGAAACCTGTCCCTCCAGAAGAATGAGAATTAGAGCCAATTTGTGGCTCCATGAGAACTGGCTAAAGAACAACTTAAAGATCACTGGGCTAGAGCAGAGGATCCAGGGCACACCAGGAGAAATATGGACTCTGGCTGGTTCAAGGAGAAGAGAGAAAGAGGAAACAAAACCACATTTTCCAAAGGGTGTTCGTTAGACCACGATCCAGTAATGTATTCCATGAATAAAGTTTTCTTGGATGAACAGCTTAGCAAACACTCCACAACACTGTCTTTGCTTGGTATCCAGTGAGTAAAAATTTCTGGATAATTTCTCATTATCAAAAGACAAAATATATTAAAATTTATTTCTAATTCCAACAATGACTATTGATTCTCCAGCTGCACAAGAAGGATCAGCCTTGCTTAGACTTTTCCACTCATTGGCCCCAAGTTATCCCCAGTTCAGTCACTCAGTCATGTCCAACTCTTTATGACTCCATGGACTGCAGCACACCAGGCCTCCCTGTCCATCACCAACTCCTGGAGCTTGCTCAAACTCATTTCCATCGAATGGGTGATACCACCCAACCATCTCATCCTCTGTGATCCCCTTCTGCCTTCAATCTTTCCCAGCATCAAGGTCTCTTCCAATGAGTCAGTTCTTCACATCAGGTGGCCAAAGTATTAGAGTTTCAGCTTCAGCATCGGTCCTTCCAATGAATATTCAGGACTGATTTCCTTTAGGATGGACTGGTTGGATCTCCTTGTTGTCCAAGGGACTCTCAAGAGTCTTCTCCAACATCACAGTTCAAAAGCATCAGTTCTTGGGCGCTCAGCTTTCTTCATGGTCCAACTCTCATATCCATACATGACTACTGGAAGAACCATAGCTTTGACTAGATCGACATTTGTCGACAAATTAATGTTTCTGCTTTTTAATATGCTGTCTAGGTTGATCATAGCTTTTCTTCCAAAGAGCAGACATCTTTTAATTTCATGGCTGCAGTCACCATCTGCAGTGATTTTGGAGCCCAAGAAAAGAAAGTCTTTCACTGTTTCCATTGTTTCCCCATCTATTTGCCATGAAGTGATGGGACCAGAGGCCGTGATCTTAGTTTTTTGAATGTTGAGTTTTAAACCAGCTTTTTCATTCCCCTCTCTCACTTTTATCAAGAAGCTCTTTAGTTCCTCTTTGCTTTCTGTCATAAGGGTGGTGTTATCTGCGTATCTGAGGTTATTGATATTTCTCCTGGCAATCTTGATTCCAGCTTGTGCTTCATCCAGTCTGGCATTTCACGATATGTACTCTGCATATAAGTTAAATAAGCAAGGGGACAATATACAACCTTCACGTATTCCTTTCCCAAATTAGAACCAGTCCATTGTTCCATGTCTAGTTCTAACTGTTTCTTCTTGACCTGCATACAGATTTCTTAGGAGGCAGGTCAGGTGGTCTGGTATTCCCATCTCTTGAAGAATTTTCCGCAATTCTTTATTTCAGTAATACTTTCCCCCAGCATGGGACTTCCCTGGTGGCTCAGACGGTAAAGCGTCTGTCTACAAGGCGGGAGACCTGGGTTCGATCCCTGGGTCAGGAATATCCGCTGGAGAAGGAAATGGCAATCCACTCCAGTGCTATTGCTTGGAAAATCCCATGGACAGCGGAGCCTGATAGGTTACAGTCCATGGGGTCGCAAAGAGTCGGACATGACTGAGCGACTTCATTTTCTTTCACTTTCCCCCAGCATACAATGCTTACATTTTGCAGCTCTTGAGAAGAATTTTGACCAGCTCATACAGCTCTTCTCAGGTGCCTCAGTGAAGAAGAACCCTCCTGCCAATGCAGGAGATGTAAGAGATACGGGTTAGATGCCTGAGTCAGGAAGATCCCCTAGTGTAGGAAATGGCAACCCAGTGCAGTATTGTTGCCTGGAGAATCCCATGGGCAGAAGAGCCTGGTGGGCTACAGTCCATGGGGTCACAAAGAGTCAGACAAGAGAGCAACAACACAACAGCAGCAGCATCCAGCTCTTCTACTAATTAATTCACAAAACATTACTGTTAGGAGAAATTTAGAGGACACTTGTGCTTGCTAAGTTGCTTCAGTTGCATCCCGAGTCTTTGTGACCCTACGAATGATAGCCAGGCCAGGGTCCTGTGTACATGGGATCCTCCAGGCAAGAACATTGAAGTGGGTTGTCATTTCCTCCTCCATAGAGGACCCTTGGCTATAAACAATCTTTGAAGATCACTCTACTGTCTAATGCATTTTGAAGGAAAAAAATATGTGTTATCTCAATAAATAGAAATAAATCTTGAGGAAACAGACTGGTCTGCTTTCATTTTGTAAGGTAAGTTTTATTCTGGATAGGAAATTAAATACTAATAGCTAATTTTAAAGGTTAATAAAGGACTTCCATGGTGACCCAGTGGGTAAGACCCCATGCTTCCATTACAGGGGCACAGGTCCCATCCCTGCTGTAAGATCTCTAAGATCCCTGAACTAAGATCCCACATGCCACATGGCCAAAAAAAAAAAAAAAAGAAAAGGTTAATAATAGTCCCTAATATAAAATTACCTTTGGCTTGAAAGGTATTTTACATTTGTGTGTGTTTATTGTTTAACAAATAATATACTGAGTAGTGAACTAAGAGTATTAATGTTAAGCCTCGTAAAATGGTTGAAATTTACAAAAAGGTGAAATTCCTTCCTGGATTATCAAAATCTGAAATTGAAAATTCCTGAGAGGCAAGAGTATAGCTAGAATGGTCATTGACTCCCTGGTGTGATTTTATAATCTGAAAAGACAATAGAAGTTTCATCCTGTTATCTCCAGTCACTAAAACCAGAGGCATCTCTCCATTTAATGCATTCCATGGATCGTTGAGTCCAGAATGTCACCGCTGTGTCCTCCTCCTCCCCTCACCTGGCAACCAGTCTGTGCTCCTGTCTTCAATTTGTCTTTCTCACAGTCAGTTTTGAGCTCCTGGAGACTAAGAACCATAGAAGAGAATGTACCATTAACCGTTGAAGGATAAAAGTGGGCAGGGTAGGGAAATCACAGTATGGTCCTTCTATGTGAAGACACAGTGCAGCCACTGAAAATAGCATTTCCAGGGACTTCCCTCATAGTCCAGTGGCTAAGGTTCCATGATCCCAATCATGTGGCCTGAGTTCAATCCCTGGTCAGGAAACTAGATCCCACATGCCTCAGCTAAGACCTGGTGCAGCCAAATAAATAAATGTTTTTAAAAAAGGAAATGCCATTTCCAAAGAGGTCATATGGCTGGAAAAGGTTCAAGATATTCCTTAACAAAAACCAGTGAACCAGTGTGTATAGCAGATCCAAAGAGAAATAAGACTGCTGACAACCAGGATAGATTCATAGGTTGATAATGACATGGCTACAGTAAAACCCCAGGCTCTTATTGCTTCACATGTTGGTTGTCAGAACACTGTGTGGCATTTGTAGTTGGGTAAATTTACATGAGTGTGTTTCATATTTTATTTACATTAACTGGTAAAGTATACATGTTTCTCATTCTGTTGAAGGTATCCAGGCATACCCGTACTTTTATTTGTCTTTAAGAGTCTGAAGTAAACAAACATACAACAATAAAAATGTCATCTATAAAGACGAATTGCTTCTACTGTAAAGGCAGACGAACCTCAATCAGTAGTTTCTTGTGAGGTCCTGGCGCTAAGAGCAGACCCGACAGGTAAGCAGCAGACCTTTTAGAACATAGCCTTGATAATGCTGTGATTCTTGGTTGGGCAAGCTCCATGTTACAAGAGACCACTTTTGATCCACCTAAAATCAGGTCTTGGGAATTGAAAAGAGGGAGAAGGAAAAGGGGAGAAGAAAATAGCTGTAAATGAGCACTGAATACTGCTTTTCCATTTCTAGTCTCTCAGTAGAAAGCCTGAGAACATCTTGTTTTCTTTTCTTTTTTTTAAATTTTTTTAAATTTATTATCATTATTTTTATTAAAAAGGAAAATTTCTGAATAATATAGCCCATGATTCCATTTTTACCACCATGCTCCTACTGACAGAAATGCAAGAATTAAGTGATTGAATCCTTCCAAACAACTCTCTTCTTTTTTCTCCCCAAGAATGACTCAGGAAAACCATTTGTGAGGCAAACGCTGACCACGCTCAATGAGAGTCCCTGGAATGTAAGAGTCCAGTGGATTCTAGAGCATTCTAGACTTCAAGCAAGAGAAACTGCTACCATCGTCCTCTTTCCACTTTGTCTCAGTGTCACTCAATTTTGCCACTAGTGGAATTTGTTTTAGTGAGTGCAAGTTGCTCAGTTGTGTCCTGCTCTTTGTGACCCCATGGACTATACAGTCCATGGAATTCTCCAGGCCAGAGTACTGGAGTGGGTAGCCTTTCCCTTCTCCACGGGATCTTCCCAACTCAGGGAAGGAATCCAGGTCTCCCACATTGCAGGTGGATTCTTTACCAGCTGGGCCACCAGAGAATTTGTTTTAGTTGTTTACAAAATCTCTCTGTCCTTGTTGAAGAGTAGAAGTAGAGATTTTGCTACTGAGATATACACTATAGCTATTTATGGTGGATACTTGGTATCTTTTAACTGAGAATGGCTTGGTCATTTTCAGGGATATAGACTGTTTACAATTAGTTGAATGTAACTTTTTGGAACTTAGGTACACATAGAGAAAGAATTTCCTGTCAGTTCCTTCGCTTCTTCCATACTTCCTCCTTTTTTTTTTTTTTTTCCTTTCCAGGACATTCCTTTTGGCTCAAAGATCACTATTAACAGAGAGATATAACGTTCGGGGCTTTCCTGATGGCTCAGCAGGTAAAGAAATCCATCGGGAAGCTAACACAGGAGCTGCAGGAGACGTGGGTTTGATCCCTGGATTGGGAAGATCTCCTGGAGGCAGGCATGGCAGCTCGCTCCAGTATTCTTGTCTGGGAAATCCCAGGGACAGGGTGGCCTGGCAGGCTACAATCCATGGGGTCACAAAGAATCTGATATGATTGAAGTGACTGAACATGCATGCATAGACACTAGATACTGGCTTTCATTCTGTGTTCTCTCTCCAGTGCTGCCTTAGACACCTTCTGGCAGTGGCTGAAGTACTTACGAAAGAAGGCTCTCTAGGCAAAGACACATTCAGCTAGTTGTGAAATTCTTCTTAAGAGGGGGAAATAAAACCGTTTTTGAGAAAAAGTGAGAATTTTGTCTGGCGCCATTTTGTTTATACACCACTTTTATTCTCAATTAGTCTCAATTTTAATGGTGTTTACTCATTTTTATTTGCTTCTAAAGGGCAGTTGATCCTTTTATTGATATGAAAGCTAAGCTGACTTTCAGATCTTTTGATTGAATCTCAGTTCAGTTCAGTCGCTCAGTCGTGTCCGACTCTTTGCGACCTCATGAATCACAGCACACCAGGCCTCCTGTCCATCACCAACTCCCAGAGTTCACTCAAACTCATGTCCATCGAGTCGGTGATGCCATCCAGCCATCTCATCCTGTGTCGTCCCCTTTTGTTGTTTATAGATTGAATCTATAGCCTCTCAATTAGATGAAACTGTGCCTGAGCACACACACATCCCTGAACAAAGCATGACAAATTCAGCTTCTTTCTTTGAAATCCTCCTCTTTTATCATCATCAATGCATAAATTATAGCCTCTTACTGTACCTACTCAGATGCCAATTGCATTACATAAATGCTTAAATGGTTACACAGCCTTCATGACATGTTAATTCTGTAATAGAGTTCATCTTTTCAGCTCTTAGCCATGGTGAAAGGAAAACGTAATCCAAAGAGTGTCTGATGTGTTAATCATTCATAAATCTAAAAAACATGTGTTTGATCAAGGCTATGTCTTTTCCCTTTGAGTAACTTTTTTTTTTTTTTTAACATCAGCATGTTCTTCTGACATTCACGATTGTCTTTCTGAAAGCTCTAAACAACCAGTGTTGATTTCAAAACAGGCACTGGCCAATACTTTCTTATTTATAGTAAATCCCAAGTTGGCATTTGCGTGGATAATCAATCTTTGTTTGTTGCTTAAACCATTCAGAGTTCCTCTGATATTTATGATTTTGTTGAGTAGAAGATGCTGCATGCAAATAAGTACAGTTCAGTTACAGAAAGCAGCTGTCAGAATACATTTATATTCCAGCAACAGAAGAAATTAATCTCACAGTGGCTTCAATTCAAATTGGTCTGATATTCCAGTAATAAATTCCCTGCCCAGATGGAATCATTTTCTTTATCATAAATATTTTAAAACACTTGATCTGCATTAAAGTTGTACAGGACTGAAACTTATTTTAGATATTTAAAATCAAGCCCCAAAGAGAAAAAAACATTTTGCTTTTTTTAGACTCCATTTTTAAAATATTTTCATATTTTATATGGCTTTCTCCTATCATACAAATTATTTAACCAAAGAGAAAAGTGCATCAAATGCTATTTGTGTCTTATTTGGAGCACCCAAAGAAAGCATACCTTCCTAGCCTGTATTAATTGTATCTCTATCAGATGTTTTAATGACACCAGTCATTCTCTTAATATAGAAATAAATTCTGAAAATAGCTATTACTCTTTTCCTCCGCTTATAGACTCATGTGTGGAAGAAGAAGAGGGAGCAATGATCCCAGAATGTAGGCACTGAGAAACTGAGGTCCATAATCACAGAGTGACTTCTCCAGGCAAGCACAGCAGTTAACAGCAGGGCTGGGGCAGTAACACCCAACACCTGTCACAGGGAAGTGTGTACCTCTCATTACTTTTTGCAATTTTAAGCAACCAGCCCTGGTATGATTATTTGTGTGATTGTGTGTGTGTGTGTGTGTGTGTATGACAGTTCCTCCTTGTGAGTCACTCCAGCCACAAGTCTTCCAAGAGCATCATGAGACAGTAGAGGATGTGTGGGTTCATAGAAATGACTTTATACTCTTCAGGTCTCCTAGAATATGAATCAAGAATTAGGCATTTTGAAAGATTTCCCCAGTGTTGGAGTGGTTAGGACTCTGAGCTTCCAAAGCAGGGGTCACAAGTCCATCCATGGTTAGAGAACTGAGATCCCACATGCCACACAGCCAAAAAAAAAAAAAAGAAAAGAAAAGGTGTTTTGAGATACTCTGCTTTTAATCCAGCCATCCCTGGAGTAGATCTGTTTCTCATCCAGACTTCCTGGAGATTAGTGCCCCCCCATGAATCACCACAGTTCCATCTTTCTTCTGATTCAGTACTCTGAAATGCTCTAAGTGGTAGAGAGCCCAGAGGTAAAAAATACTCCCTAAGAGTGAGGTTTGTATCTTTGGAATCCTCTCTTGACCTTGACTCTCAAGCAAAGGAACATGTAGATCTGGATGTTAGAATTTCCACTTTGGAAAAAAACTGAAGGCAACAGGAGAAGGGGTGGCAGAGGATGAGATGGTTAGAGAGCATCAGCGACTCAATGGATATGAATTTGAGCAAACTCTGGGAGATAGTATGTGCTCTCTCAGTGGCTCAGCTGGTAAATAATCTGTCTGCAATACAGGAGACCTGGTTTCGATCCCTGGGTTGGGAAGATCCCCCTGGAGAAGGGAATGATTACCCACTCCAGTATTTTTGCCTGGAGAATTCCAAGGACAGAGGAACCTGGAGAGCTACAGTCCATGGGGTTGTGAAGAGTCTGATATGACTTAGCAACTGAACAACAAGTCCACTTGGATGTTCAGATGTTTGAATTGAGAAGGGTTGATGGGATCACCATAGCCATGTTGGTCAGATGGTGAGTTTCTTGAACCTGGGTGTTGCTAACTTCCCAACCACTACGCTGCTCGTTCTAATGAAACATGGCAAAAACTTATCCCTGAAGAATAACCAGAAGCCAAACAGTAGAGTTCAAACTCTGAATTCAATCTTGAAACATAAGCTCCAGAATAAGACCCATGCTAAATACTACACAGAAGAAGTAAATCAGACATAGACTAAAACATTGAGAAATAGATAGGAGTTTTCCCAAACAACTCTTCCTTACCATGGATTAAAAACAAATTAATATTTCACTTGCTGATTCTGTCTACACCCAGCCCACCTCTCAGATTACAGAATATTCATTGGCAAAATTGATGACTGGAAAATGCAGCCGATGTTGGAAAATGATACCAGATTCCTTGAAGATCTGAGTCAAAGTTCTGTGTTTTTCAGATTGTAAACTATTAGAGAGGACAATCTCTATCAGATAAACCTATTTAGTGTAGGACCACGACCAGCTGACAATTATATATACTTAAAGGCTTTTCGACAGTTGGAGACAAAGGGGTGGATTTCTGGATCTTAGTCTTTGCTCTGATTTGGCTGGATGTGTCATTGGCCAACTTACTTTACCTCTCAGTGATCAAGCTCCTTATCTGGAAAAACAAAAATCTGTCACATTTTCATTTGTCCAGTAACTGCCTCAGAGCACTGATTACCTATCTGGCTGTTTACATACTGCAGAGTTGTGTGAGGAAGAAAGGAGGTGATTTGCAGAAAAACCTTTTAAAAGCAAGTCAATGAACGAAGGAAATATGTTATCAAAATTATCTATCCTCTGCAAAAATGATCCCTAGAGGAAAAAAGGCTTAAATATTGGTCATATAGAAACCAAAAGTGCATTCCTCAAACAATGGACTTATAGATAAATACAGGTGTTTACAGAAACCTGAATTAATGTTTGGTCTTCACTGTTCGGACCAATATTTATGCTGATTCTCCAAATATGTAGTAATATGTGCTATCATATTTCAATAGTCAATTGTATGTCAGGGAAAGACTATATTGAGACAAAGAAAAGTTAGCTGGTTGCCTGGAGTTCCACTCCTAGAAAGTAGCAGAACTGGGATTTAGACCCCCAAAGATCAGACTATAAAACCACAGTCTTATCCTCCACACTCTATGACACTGAGCTGAAAAGAGACAACTATAATGGAATTACTATAATTTCAAGGGTCAATAGAGGGCCCCTTGTCAAAAGACTTTGTTATTGAGAGGTCAACAGTTAACAAAAAAAAGGTCTTCCTATTTCATCCCTATTCCCTTTGTCTACCTGGAGAAAACAGGGGAGCATTGAAATCCATGTTTTGCTCAGAAACTGCATATTATCTATGTTAAGTATTGTCAAGGAGAACTCTAAACTTTCTACCACTTTTTTCAAGAATAAAGATTTTCAGGGACAAATATTATTGCAAATTGTAATTTGACAGTGAATGTCTTAAAATTCTGCAAAGTCACATTTGAAAAGAAGCCAAATTTATGAAAAAAAAAATGTCCACTTCAAAAGCTTAATGAAGGCAATTTGTCAACAATTTCACACATCATTTGCCCACAACCTCTGAATAAAAGGTTTCCCAGTTTACCTTTTTCCCATGTGAACTTCAGATCATAAGCATTTAGTGATTCATCAATCATCATCTCTCCCAGAAACTGAGATGCAAGCAGAATACAATGTAAGAGATTTGTTAAAATATATTTTATGTGATACACTTATTGCTTATGTTTATTTTTTTACCCAGTGTTAGAGAAACATATGGGGAGTGACATGTATTTAAAATCAGAGTCTGGTTTAAGACTTGGGGTGAATTTGCTATGGCTCGGATGATAAAGAATTTGCTATATAAAAGATTAAAACAACTTAACGCACCTTAGAATGTCCTTAATGCACCTTAGAACATCTTAGAATTCTAAAAATTCTGTAGAGAAGTGGAGAGAGAAGAGGAGAAAAACAGCTATAGATAAGTGAATATGACTTAGAACAAGCAATGCCTCCCCGAGGCACTGATACTTTAAATAATTAATAAGAAACTCTTTGCAAAATGCCATATTTGTCAAATAACTAACTGAAAACCATTACTGTTGATTGTCAGCATGCTTTTGTAACCAAAATGCCGGAGGGATAAGTTGATGGAAAGTAATTAATAAGACCAAGAATAGGTTTACTGCATGTAACTGATACTATTTGTAAATCTGGGACTCATAAAGTGTTGTACTGATTGAGGAAGGAGTTGCAGATGTTTCTGCTATTTTAGTAAAGGGAAGAAGTGTAAAACAAATCAGCCAACAGAAAAGGGGGTGCAGATAATTTAGAACTGCAATACCTACCATAAAACTCTTTTATGTTATATTTTTCATATAGGGTAAAACTTCCCTGGTTGCCCAGAGGTAAAGAATCTGCCTGCCAATGCAGGAGACATGGGTTCAGTTCCTGAGTTAGGAAGATACCCTGGAGAAGGAAATGTCTACCCACTCTGATATTCTTGCCTGGAAAATTCCGTGGACAGAGAAGCCTGATAGGCTACAGCCCATGGGGTTGCAGGGTCAGACATGACTAAACAACAACAATAACATCAAAACTTCCCTACTGCACATTTGGGCAACCCACATATAGAACTCCAGTATGACATCAATGAGGGCAAATAAAGATATTTTTTAAGAAATGAGGTGTAATGTACAGTTGACCCAGATATCTAGATATTTTGGCATGAATAATTTTAACTGGAATAAATGGAACAACTGGTGGAGGGTTTGGGAAAATGTTGGAACAAATTATCCAGATTTTTGCCCTTCAGTATACTTTTTTCAGCATAAAAAAGAATTCCATTTGCTAAACTACTTGGGCCATGATGATTCATAGTACTGCTGGTAGAATTTGGCATATTTGTGTGTGTGTCTCTCTGCACACATATTTATGTTTATTCTTGCAAGTACTCTGTCAGAATGAAATGTTTGGGTTGCACTTAGTACCCACCTGATTTTAATTAGTGTTACCAGCTATTTACTGAAGTCATCAAAGTTTTTAATTTAGAGATAATTCGGCAAAGGGCAATTTGCGGCTATTTACATTTAGATAGATGTGAAAAAATGCACTGATGTTTTCACAGACAGACCCCAGGACACTTCTCGTGTTCAAGCTCTGGAAAATCTACTCCCTTGAAATGTGGAAGGATCCTATTACTTGCTTTCAACCAATTGAATATAGCACAAGTGGTGAGAGGTCACTCCATGATTATATTATCTCATACACACACACACAGACGCACACACACTTGACATTGCTCTGTATCTGCATGTGGAAGCTTCTATCACATTTATAAAAATCTACTTCTTTCCACTGGTTTAGTTTTAAACAGACCAACCATTGGGTAACAATGAGATACACAAAATAACCTTTGAAAAGAACAGTGAAATAGGAAGACTCACAGTTCCCAATTTCAAAGCTTACCTTACAAGGAAAATGAAAATGGTGTGGTACATATATTGATACAAGGATATACATGTAGATTAGTAGAACTGAGATTTCAGAAGTGAGCCCACCTATCTATAGTCAACTGGATTTCAGGAAGAATGCCAAGATCATCTGAGTGGGAAAGAGAGTCTTTTCAACAAATGGCACTGTATCAACTGAATAGTCACATGCAGAAGACTAAAGCTGTAACCCTGCCTCATACCATAATAAACAATTAACTCAAAATATATCAAAGACTAGTTTTTAAGGGATCTCTATACTGTTTTCCCTAGTGGCTATGTGAGTTTTTCTTCCCACCAACAGTGAAAAGTTGTTCTTTGGTTGCTAAGTCCTGTCCAACACTTTGCCACCCCACAAACTGTGGCACACTAGGCTTTCCTGTCCTTTATTATCTCCCTGAGTTTTCCCGAACTCAGGTCCATTGAGTTGATGATGCCATCTAACCATTTCATCCTCGGTCCACCCCCGTCTCCTCTTGGCCTCAATCTTTCCCAGCATCAGTGAGTCAGCTCATTGCATCAGATGGCCAAAGGATTGGAACTTCAGCTTCAGCATCAGTCCTTCCAATGAATATTCAGGATTTACTAGTTTGATCTCCTTGAAGTCCAAGGGACCCTCAAGAGTCCTCCAGCACAACAATTCAAATGCATTAATTCTTTGGTGCTCAGCTTTCCTATAGTCCCACTCTCACATCTGTACATGACTACTGAAAAAACCATAGTTTTGACTATGTGGACCTTTGTCAGCAAAGTGATGTCTCTGCTTTTTCATACACTGTCTAGGTTGGTCATAACTTTTCTTCCAAGTAGCAAGCATCTCTTAATTTCATGGCTGCAGTCACCATCTACAATGATTTTGGAGCCCAAGAAAATAAAATCTGTCACTGTTTCCACTTTTCCCCCAGCTATTTGCCATGAAGTGATGGGACCAGATGCCATAATCTTAGTTTTTTTAATGTTGCATTTTAAATCAGCGTTTTTCACTCAGCTCTTTCACTCGCATCAAGAGACTCTTTAGTTCCTGTTCACTTCTGCCATTAAAGTGGTATCATCTGTAAAACAGTGCAAGAGGATTCTCTTTTCTCCACATCCTCTCCAGCATTGTTTATCAATATTTTAATGATGGCCATTTTGACTGGTGTGAGGTGATACTTCATTGTAGTTTTGAAATGTATTGCTCTAATAATGAGTGATGTTGAGCATCTTTTCATGTGTTTATTGGGCCATCTGTATGTCTTATTTGGAGAAATGTCTGTTTCAATCTTCTGCTTGTTTTTTGAATGGGTTTTTTGTTTTTCTGATATTGAGCTGCATGAGCTGCTTGTATATTTTAGAGATTAATCCTCTGTCAGTTGCTTCATTTGCAATTATTTTCTCCCAGTCTGAGGGGTGTCTTTTTATCTTGTTTATAGTTTCCTTTGCTGTGCAAAAGCTTTTAAGTTTAATTAGGTCCCATTTGCTTATTTTTGTTTTTATTTCCATTAGTCTGGGAGGTGTGTCAAAGAGGAACTTGCTTTGATTTATGTCAGAGTGTTCTGCCTATGTTTTCCTCTAAGAGTTTTATAATTTCTGCCTTACACTTAAGTTTTTTTTTTTATCATTCACGTTTTATTTTTATTTTTATTTTCATTTTCATTTTAAAATCTTTAATTCTTACATGTGTTCCCAAACATGAGCCCCCCTCCCACCTCCCTCCCCATAACATCTCTGTGGGTCATCCCCATGCACCAGCCCCAAGCATGCTGTATCCTGCGTCAGACATAGATTAGCGATTCAATTCTTACATGATAGTATACATGACAGAAAGCCATTCTCCGATATCATCCCACCCTCTCCCTCTCCCTCTGAGTCCAAAAGTCCGTTATAGACAGCTGCGTCTTTTTTCCTGTCCATTTTGAGTTTATTTTTGTGTATGTTTTAGGAAGTGTTCTAATTTCATTATTTTATATGTAGCTGTCCAGTTTTCCCAGCACCACTTATTGAAGAGGCTGTCTTTTCTCCGTTGTGTATTCTTGCCTCATTTGTCAAAGATAAGGTACCCATAGGTGTGTGGGTTTACCTCTGGACTTTCTGTTTTGTTCCATTGGTCTATATTTCTGTTTTTGTGCCAGTACCATACTGTCTTGATAACTGTAACTTTATAGTATAATCTCAACTCAGGATGGTTGATTCCTCCAGTTCCATTCTTCTTTCTCAAGACTGCTTTGGCTATTTGGGATCTTTTGTGTTTCCATACATATTGTGAGATTTTTTGTTCTAGTTTTATGAAAAATACAAACCTAGATAGGGAGTTTGATAGGGATTATACTCTGTAGATTTCTTTAGGTAGTATACTCATTTTCACAATATTGATTCTTCCAATCCAAGAACATAGTATATCTTTCCATCTGTTTGCGTCATCTTTGATCTCTTTCATCAGTGTCTTATAGTTTTACTCTTATCTTTAAAATCAGCAATAAAGAATAATCAACAATAAACACCAGTGATTGAACCCAGGTTTCCTGCATTGCAGGCAGATTCTTTACCATCTGAGCTAACAGGGAAGCCTAATAAAGAATGAGCCCTAGAAACCCTAGGTCTCATATTTGTTGTTGTTCAGTCACTAAGTCATGTCCCACTCTTTGCAATCCCACGCACTGCAGTACACCAAGCTTCCCTGTCCCTCACTGTCCTACCCTGTCCAGGCCTTACACTGGACCCTAATCAAAGCACACCCCATGCCCCGCTCACCCTCTCTGTCTCTCTCCCTCTCTTCCCCCACTTCCGATAACTTCAATGCATAGCCCAGATGTGTCATGTAATTTCCAGAACTTGAGAGTAGTAAGCCTTTTTGTTAAAGTTTCCTAGTGGATATTGTTAAGGGCATCTTGCAATCATAAGAATCTTTAGAGGCTGGTCCAGCCACAACTTTAGTTAATGAAAATCTAAGACCAGCATGCAACAGTGGCTATTTACAGTCAAGAATCTCCTCTCCCCCTGCCCTATAATATCCATATACATTCAATACGATGTCTTGACCAAAACATCATTTGTTCCCAAGATATAAGTGGGTTGCTTTGGCATATACTATTTTTTTCCCCAGACTTTGGGGGAAAAAAGCTTGTAAACCTAAGAAATGAGACAAAGGAAGTAGCATGGTGATGTAATTAAGGAGTCTTTCTACTCTAATAAAATGATTTCAAAAGAATATTGTTATCAATACTAAAAGATCCAGATGAAGAGGAAAATTTGGAAGATTTTTTACTCCTATTCTTATCTTCACCCTTTGTGTGAAATCTGTTCATTGGTGAGATAACACAGAACTGGTAATCTGTAAATACAGTTCTATGTGAATGTTGCTCAGTAGTGTCCAACTCCTTGCGACCCCATGGACTACATGGTCCATGGAATTCTCCAGTCCAGAATACTGGAGTGGGAAGCCTTTTCTTCTCCAGGGGATCTTCCCAACCCAGGGATCAAACCCAGGCTTCCTGCATTGCAGGTGGACTCTTTACCAGCTGAGCCACAAGGGAAGCCCCCCAAAAATACAGTTCTATGGCAGTCTACAGTTCTCATAGCTACCTAATATTGTATGGCTAAGCATTATTCTAACATCTTAAGATGAAAAGTCAGTGACTAAAAAAAAGAGTCAGTCTTTTTTTTTTTTTTACAGGAACAGTCCACCATATGATTGGGTGGTTCAAATAGTACCACTAAATATTATAAATAAGTTCAGTGCCATAGTCTGCCTTTCCAACAGATCTGAAGAGGCTCAGGAATGATTGTCCTTGTGGGGAAAACAAGGGAATATGGGAAATCCAGGTTAGTTTGAAGGTATTTTTGGTTTTGTTGTTGTTTAGAGCATTTACATTATGTTTTTGACACATCTTTATTGAGTGAACACAAATGGTGTCAGGCTCAAGTTTTGTAGGTATTCCTAAATCTTTCTGTGACTAAATTACAACCCCTTCCAAAGTTAAACATTTTCCCCTTTTTCTAAAGCTCTTAGGTTTTTTTCCTCCTCATTATTCTGGATTTTCAAATTCTGCTATTGTGTGTCTAGGAGTGGATGTTATTTCATACAAACTGTTTGACATTCAAATGGTTCTTCCTATTTGAAAACTCATGGAAAATATCTTTCTATTAATTTCACTAATGGCCCCTCTTTTGCATTTATTCTTTTTTTACTAGAAACTCTATTAAACATAATGGAATTTCTGGATCTGTTTTCCAGTTTTCTTAATTTTTTTCTTTTATTTCTTCTATTTCTGTGCTATTTAACACTATATTCTGTGAACATTCACAACTTGAATGTCCCTGAATTCAGTTTTTATTAACTAATCTGTATTTTTAGTACCTCCAGCTTCTTACTTTTTTATTAATATTTCTATAACCATTATTTTTCATTTCCAAGATCTCTAATAGATTATTTACATAGCAGCCTTCTCCTGATTTATCCTGTCTTTCTCAGTTAATAATGACACTTTATTTTTTTTAAGTTCATTGAAAAAGTGATTCCTGATCATGGTAAGAGTGAAAAAACATAGCTTCAATGAGCAAATAATGAAAATTAAGTCTCCCTCTTATTTAGGACCAGCAGAGGCCTGGGATCAACAGTTTCTTTTTTGTGGACATAGAATTCCAGAAATTTTGTGTGTGCATGTGCATGCTAAGTCGCTTCAGTTTTGTATTACTCTTTGTGACCCTTTGGACTGTAGCCCTCCAGGCTCCTCTTTCCATGGGATTCTCTATGCAAAAAATCTGAAGTAGGTTGCCATGTCTTCCTCCAGGGCATGGTCAGGGATCTCCAAGGGATCTTCTAGATCCAGGGAACAAACTTGAGTCTCTTACGTCTCCTGCATTGGCAGACAGATTCTTTATACTAGGGCCACCTGTGAAGCCCTTCTGTGTATAAATAAGCATATATTTTCATGTAGGTACATAAATATTTTTCTTTTTCTTTTTTTCTTTTATTTTTTAATTGGAAGATAATTACTTTAAATGTTGTATTGGTTTTGCCATATATCAACATGAATCCACCATGGGTGTACACATGTTCCCAATCCTGAACCCCCTCCCACCTCCCTTCCCATACCATCCCTCTGGGTCATCCCAGTGCACCAGCCCGGAGCATCCTGTATCCTGCATCGAACCTAGACTGGCAATTCATTTCTTATATGATGTTATACATGTTTCAATGCCATTCTCCCAAATCATCCCACCCTCTCCCTCTCCCACAGAGTCCAAAAGACTGTTATATACATCTGTGTCTCTTTTGCTGTCTCGCATACAGGGTTATCATTACCATCTTTCTAAATTCCATATATATGTGTTAGTATACTGTATTGGTGTTTTTCTTTCTGGCTTACTTCACTCTGTATAATCAGCTCCACCTTCATCCACCTCATTAGAACTGATTCAAATGCATTCTTTTTAATGGCTGAGTAATACTCCGTTGTGTATATGTACCACAGCTTTCTTATCCATTCATCTGCTGATGGACATCTAGGTTGCTTCCATGTCCTGGCTATTATAAACAGTGCTGCAATGAACATTGGGGTACACGTGTCTCTTTCAATTCTGGTTTCCTCCGTGTGTATGCCCAGCAGGGGGATTGCTGGGTCATAAGGCAATTAGATGCTTGGAATGATTTCAATTTTTTTGAATTTACCAAGGCTAGATTTATGGCCCAGGATGTGATCTATCCTTCTCTAGAGCACATCCTGGGCCATAAATCTAGCCTTGGTAAATTCAAAAAAAAATGAACTCATTCCAAACATCTTTTCTGACCATAATGCAGTAAGATTAGATCCCGATTATGGGAGAAAAACTATTAAAAATTCCAACATTTGGAGGCTGAACAAGACGCTTCTGAATAACCAACAAATCACAGAAGAAATCAAAAAGGAAATCAAAATATGCATAGAAATGAATGAAAATGAAAACACAACAACCCAAAACCTGTGGACACTGTAAAAGCAGTGCTAAGGGAAAGTTCATAGCAATACAGGCATACCTCAAGAAACAAGAAAAAAGTCAAATAAACAACTGAACTCTACACCTAAAGCAACTAGAAAAGGAAGAAATGAAGAACCTCAGGGTTAGTAGAAGGAAAGAAATCTTAAAAATTAGGGCAGAAATTAATGCAAAAGAAACAAAGGAGACCATAGCAAAAATCAACAAAGCCAAAAGCTGGTTCTTTGAAAGGATAAATAAAATTGACAAACCATTAGCCAGACTCATCAAGAAACAAAGGGAGAAAAATCAAATCAATAAAATTAGAAATGAAAATGGAGAGATCACAACAGACAACACAGAAATACAAAGGATCATAAGAGACTATTATCACAATTATATGCCAATAAAATGGACTACTTGGAACAAATGGACAAATTCTTAGAAAAGTACAATTTTACAAACTGAACCAGGAAGAAATAGAAAATCTTAGCAGACCCATCACAAGCACAGAAATTGAAACTGTAATCAGAAATCTTCCAGCAAACAAAAGCCCAGGTCCAGATGGCTTCACAGCTGAATTCTGCCAAAAATTTCGAGAAGAGCTAACACCTATCCTCCTCAAACTCTTCCAGAAAATTGCAGAGGAAGGTAAACTTCCAAACACATTCGATGAGGCCACCATCACCCTAATACCAAAACCTGACAAAGATGCCACAAAAAAAGAAAACTACAGGCCAATATCATGGATGAACATAAGTGAAAAATCCTTAACAAAATTCTAGCAATCAGAATCCAACAACACATTAAAAAGATCATATACTATGACCAAGTGGGCTTTATCCCAGGGATGCAAGGATTCTTCAATATCTGCAAATAAATCAATGTAATACATCACATTAACAAATTGAAAAATAAAAGCCATATGATTATCTCAATAGATTCAGAGAAAGCCTTTGACAAAATTCAACATCCATTTATGATAAAAACTCTCCAGAAAGCAGGAATAGAAGGAACATACCTCAACATAATAAAAGCTATATATGAAAAAACCCCACAGCAAACATTATCCTCAATGGTGAAAAATTGAAAGCATTTCCCCTAAAGTCAGGAACAAGCCAAGGGTGCCCACTTTCACCACTACTATTCAACATAGTTTTGGAAGTTTTGGCCACAGCAATCAGAGCAGAAAAAGAAATAAAAGGAATCCAAATTGGAAAAGAAGAAGTAAAACTCTCACTGTTTGCAGATGACATGATCCTCTACATAGAAAACCCTAAGGACTCCACCAGAAAATTACTAGAGGTAATCAATGAATGTAGTAAAGTTGCAGGATATAAAATCAACACACAGAAATCCCTTGCATTCCTATACACTAATAATGAGAAAATAGAAAGAGAAATTAAGGAAACAATTTCATTCCCCATTGCAACGAAAAGAATAAAATACTTAAGAATATATCTACCTAAAGAAACTAAAGACCTATATATAGAAAACTATAAAACACTGGTGAAATAAATCAAAGAGGACTCTAATAGATGGAGAAATATTCTGTATTCATGGATCGAAAGAATCAATATAGTGAAAATGAGTATACTACCCCAAAGCAATCTATAGAGTCAATGCAATCCCTATCAAGCTACCAGCAGTATTTTTCACAGAGCTAGAACGAATAATTTCACAATTTGTATGGAAATATGAAAAACCTTGAATAGTCAAAGCAATCTTGAGAAAGAAGAATGGAACTGAAGGAATCAATCTGCCTGACTTCAGGCTCTACTACAAAGCCTCAGTCCTCAAGACAGGATGGTACTGGCACAAAGACAGAAATATAGATCAGTGGAACAAAATAGAAAGCCCAGAGATAAACCCATGCACCTATGGACACCTTATCTTTGACAAAGGAGGCAAGAACATACAATGGAGAAAAGACAATCGCTTTAAGAAGTGGTGCAGGGAAAACTGGTCAACCATTTGTAAAAGAATGAAACTAGAACACTTTTTAACACCACACACACAAATAAACTCAAAATGGGTTAAAGATCTAAACGTAAGACCAGAAACTATAAAACTCCTAGAGGAGAACATAGGCGAAATTCTCTCCGACATAAGTCACAGCAGGATCCTCTATGACCCACCTCCCAGAATACTGGAAATAAAAGCAAAAATAAACAAATGGGACCTAATTAAAATTAAAAGCTCTGCACAACAAAGGAAACTATAAGCAAGGTGAAAAGACAGCCTTCAGAATGGGAGAAAATAATAGCAAATGAAGCAACTGACAAACACCTAATCTCAAAAATATACAAGCAACTTATGCAGCTCAATTCCAGAAAAATAAACGACCCAAGCAAAAAATGGGCCAAAGAACTAAATAGACATTTCTCCAAAGAACACATACAGATGGCTAACAAACACATGAAAAGATGCTCAACATCACTCATTATCAGAGAAATGCAAATCAAAACCACAATGAGGTACCATTTCATGCCAGTCACAATGGCTGCGTTTCAAAAGTCTACAAGCAATAAATGCTGGACAGGGTGTGTAGAAAAGGGAACCCTCTTACACTGTTGGTGGGAATGCAGACTAGTACAGCCACTACGGAGAAGAGTATGGAGATTCCTTTAAAAGCTGGAAATAGAACTGCCATATTACCCAGCAATCCCACTGCTGGGCATACACACCAAGGGAAACAGAATTGAAAGAGACACATGTACCCCAATGTTCATGGAAGCAACCTAGATGTCCATCAGCAGACAAATGGATAAGAAAGCCATGGTACATATACGCAATGGAGTATTACTCAACCATTAAAAAGAATACATTTGGATCAGTTCTAATGAGGTGGATGAAACTGCAGCCTATTATACAGAGTGAAGTAAGCCAGAAAGAAAAACACCAATACAGTATACTAACGCATATATATGGAATTTAGAAAGATGGGAATGATAACCCTGTATGCAAGACAGCAAAAGAGACCAGATGTATATAACAGTCTTTTGGTCTCTGTGGGAGAGGGTGAGGGTGGGACAATTTGGGAGAATGACATTGAAGATGTATAATATCATATTTGAAATGAATCGCCTGTCCAGATTCGATGCATAATACAGGATGCTTGGGGCTGGTGTACTGGGATGACCCAGAGGAATGGTATGGGGAGGGAGCTGGGAGGGAATTTCAGGATGGAGAACGCATGTACCCCTGTGGCAGATTCATGTTGATGTATGGCAAAACCAATACAATATTTAAAGTAATTAGCCTCCAATTAAAATAAATAAATTTATATTACAAAATAAAATAAAAGTTAAAAAAATAGAAAATAGGCAGGAAAGAGGGCTTCCCAGTTGGTACTAGTAGTAAAGAACCTGACAGCCAATGCAGGAGATACAAGAGATGCTGGTTTGATCCCTGGGTCGGGAAGATCCCCTGGAGAAGGGCATGGCAACCCACTACAGTATTCTTGTCTGGAAAATCCCATGGACAGAGGAGCCTGGCGGGCCACAGTCCACAGGGTCACACAGAGTTGGACATGATTGAAGCAACTTAGCTAACACACACGAATGCAGGCAGGAAAGTTATGACTTTAATTTGCCTAATTGATTTTTTTTTTAAGTAGACAGCATACTGTTTTCATGTTCACACAAAACATTCACAATGATGAACTATGTTCTGGGCCATTAATAAAAATGCCTCATCATATTTAAGATGTAATCACAGTAAACATGCTCTTTGACCATAATTAAATTGAATTAGAAATGAATAGGAAATGGATATCTGGAAAATGTCAAATTGTTTGGAAATTAAAGCACATGTATCTAAATAATCATGGGTCAACAAAGAAATGAAATGAGTGATTAGAAAACATTATGAATTGAAGGAAAATAAAAACATAATTCATCAAAATTTATAATTACCTTGGAAAAATACACAAAATTAAAAACAAAGAAGCTCTCAGACCAGTGCTCTTAGGACTCCCACTTTAAAGAGACCAGAAAAAGACAAGTAATTAAGCCCAAAGTAATGACAAGGAAATAATGCAGATATGGGCAGAAATCAATGAAATTGAAAGCAGAATATGACAGAAGAAAGCAATGGGATCTAATGTTGGTCCTATGGCAAACATCAATAAAATTCTTAAAATTCTAGCCAGATTGATAAAGAAATATGGGAAAGGGGCAAATTAATAGAATCAGAAATAAAAGAAGGACATCACCAAAAATCTTACAAATATTGCAAAACTAATAAGGGAATACTACCACCAAGTCTATAAACCAACAGATATGACAATTTGAACAAAATGGACACATTCTTTAAAAGACACAAACTACTAAAGCTCACCCAAGAAGAAATAATCTGAAGAGTCTCACTGCAGTAAAACCTTCCCACAAAGAAAACCTCTAGGAACAGATGGCTTCACTAGTGAATTCTAAAAAGCATTTAAGGAACAAAAGTGACTCTGCATAAATTCTTCCAGAAATAGAAGAGAAAGTTATACTTTCCAACTCATTTTATGAAGCAAGCTTTACACTAGCATCAAAACGAGACAAAGAGTTATGAAAACCATAGACAAATATTCAGATGAGCATAAATCCAAAAATCCTTAGCAAAACATAAAAAAGTTTAATCAAGGAGTATAAACATATTTGTGTAAATATAAGCTTCGACTAAAGCTATGACTTTATCGCCAAAACAGAAGATTAGTTTAACATTGAAAAGTTCTCTTAATAAATGCAGAAAAATTGTCTGGAAAAAATCAGCATCCATTCATGATAAAAAAATTTAAGTAACCTAAGAATAAACTGATCTTCATGATAAAGGACAGCTTTCAACAGCTAACATTAATATAGTTATGAAAGATTGCATGTTTTCCTCTTAAAACTGAGAACAAGGCAATTGTTCACCCCTTCTGTTCAACTTCATAGCAGAGGTTCTGTTCAGTGAAGTAAGGCAAGAAAAATAAATAAAAGACACTAGTATTGAAAAACTGAAATAAGACTGTCTTTCTTCACGGACAACATGACGATCTAGGTAGAAAGTTCTATGAAATCTCAAATAGCAACCTAGAGCTAATAAATAATTTAGGAAAGTCATAGAACCCAGAGTCAATATACAAAAATCAATTGTATTTCTATACACTAGGAAACAAGCGAGCTTCTCTGGTGGCTCAAATGGGAAAGAATCTGCCTGCAATGCGGGACACCTGGATTCAATCCTTGGATTGGGAAGATCCCCTGAAGAAGGAAATAGCAATCTACTTCAGTATTTTTGCCTGGAGAATTTCATAGACAGAGAAGCCTGGTGGGCTAAAGTCCACAGGGTCACAAGAGTTGGACACGACTGGGCAACAAACACTTTCACTTTAAAAGGAAACAAACAACTAGTAATCGAAACTTTTTTCAATGTCATTATCAAGAGAATTAGAAATATGAAATATTCAGGTATAAGTTTAACAAAATTGTTGAAATACTATGTGCTGAAAACAACAAAGCATTTCTGAGAGAACTTAAATAAGACTAAAACAAATGGAGAGATATATCATGTTCCTGGCTCAGAAGATTGTGTCATTAAGATTTCAATTTCCCCATAATTGAACTACATTTTCAATATAATCCCAGATAAAATCCCCAGAGATGCTTTTGTTGACATTTGGAATACTGTTTTGTAGATAAGAAGTTCTTATCTTTAAGGAAATTCACAGATCTTAAAATTGCTAGAACAATTTTGATAAAGAAGAACAAAGTTAGAAGGTTTGCACAACCAGAATTCAAGTCTTACTGCAAACTACAGTAATGAAGCAGTGTGATATTGGTATAAGATGTATACCTAGTCAATTATACATATAATTGACTCTTGACAAAGGTGCAAAGGCAATCCAACAAGTAAAAATCTTTTCAACAAATGATACTGGAAACATCTCATATCTCTATTTAAAACCTTGAAATCTTAACACATACTATACATTGTATTTCAAATGAATCATGGACCTAAATGCATGAGTCAAAGCTGCTAACTCTGTAAGAAAACCTAAAAGAACATTTAGAGAGGCATTAGGCAAAAATTTTTAAGTAGGATTAAAACTGCACAAACTATAACAGAAAAAATTTTAGTAGTACTTTGGTAAAATTTAAAACTACAACCATGAAATTAAAAGACACTTGCTCCTTGGAAGAAAGGCTATGACCAACCTAGACACTATATTAAAAAGTAACTACTTTGCCAACAAAGGTCCATATAGTCAAAGCTATGGTTTTTCCAGTAGTTAGGTATGGATGTGAGAGTTGGATGATAAAGAAAGCTGAGCACCAAAAAATTGGTGCCTTTGAACTGTGGTATTGGAGAAGACTCTAAGAGTCCCTTGGACTGCAAGGAGATCAAACCAGTTCATTTTAAAGGAAATCAGTCCTGAATATTCATTGGAAGGACTGATGCTGAAGCTCTAATACTTTGCCACCTGATGTGAAAAACTGACTCATTTGGAAAAGACCCTGATACTGGGAATGATTGAAAGCAGGAGAAAAAGGGGAAAGCGGAGTATGAGATGGTTGGATGTCATCACCGACTCAATGGACATGAGTTTGAGTAAACTTTGGGAGTTGATGATGGACAGGGAAGCCTGGCATGCTGTAGTCCAAGAGGTCACAAAGAGTTGGACACGACTGAGTGGCTGAACTGCCAACTGACTGAAAACAGTTGTTCTACAAAAATTTTGTAAAGAAAATACAGTCTAGTCACAAACTGGGATAAAACATTTGCAAAACATTTATCTAGACTTGTAATCAGGATGATTTTTCTCATAAGCCAGTTAAAAAGGGAAAAATGATTTGGGTACACTTAATACTGATATATTGGAGAAGGAAATGGCACCCCACTCCAGTACTCTTGCTTGGGAAATCCTATGGACAGAGGAGCCTGGTTGGCTACAGTCCATGGGGTCATGAAGAGTTGAACACAACTAAGCGACTTCACTTTCACTTTTCACTTTCACGCATTGGAGAAGGAAATGGCAACCCACTCCAGTGTTCTTGCCTGGAGAATCCCAGGGACGGCGGAGCCTGCTGGGCTGCTGTGTATGGGGTCACACACAGTCAGCCACAACTGAAGCAACTTAGCAGCAGCAGCAGCAATACTCGTATATAGACCGTAAAGAAGGCAGAGCACCGTAGAATTGGTGCCTTTGAACTGTAACTGGTGAAGACTCTTGAGAATCCCTTGGAAAGCAAGGAGAGCCAACCAGTCAATCCTAAAGGAAATTAACCCTGGATACTCATTGAAAGGACTGATTCTGAAGCTGAAGCTCCAATACTTTGGCCACCTGATGTGAACAGCCAACTCATTGGAAAAGACCCTGATGCTGGGAAAGATTGAAGGCAGAAGGAGAAGAGGGCAACAGAGGATGAGATGGTTGGAGGGCATCACTGATTCAAAGGACATGAACTTGGGCAAACTCCAGGAGATGGTGAGGGACAGGGAGGCCTGGCGTGCAGCAGTCCATGGGGTCAAAAAGAGTCAGACATGACTTGGTGACTGAACAACAAAAATTAATATAGGCAAATAGTAAGTAGTAAATAAGCACATAAAGAGGTTCTCCACATCATTAGTGTTAGGAGAATGTCCAATGAAAACCGCAGTGAGATACCAGTACAGACCTACTAGGTTAGGTAAAATCAAAGGGAATAACAGCTAAAAGGAGAGAATAGCTAAAACTGAAAGGAATTAGTGTGTTGGTGAGGATATGGAAAGGGAAGAAATCTTACAAGTTCAATTTTACTCATATATGATGCAAAAGACTATATGTTGTATGATTCTATCTGCATGACACTCTGAAAAAGGCAAAACCATAGGAACAGAGTGGAAATCAGGGATGGACAGGGTTCAGGAATACAGGGAAGAAAAGCGACATTAAAGGATATGATGGGACTTGAAAGGGTGAAGGAAATGCTCTAGATCATAACCAGGATGGTGGTTAATGCTTATACACATTGATCAAAACTCCTCAAGTAATATTCCTAAAATTGGTAAACATTTTGTATATAAATTATACTTCAATAAAACTGACTCTTTTTAAACTAAAAGGATGGGAAAAGATACCCCATGAGAGTACTAATCCAAAGAAAGCTGAACTGCCTGTATTAATATCAGATTTCCAAACAAGGAATATTATTAGCAATAAAGAGGCCCATTTCATAGTATTAAAGGATTCATTCATCAAGAGAACATATTAAGGTTTACTTGACCGCCCACCCAGTTATTTTTAAGGCTCTTAAAATGGATCTTCCTGGCATAAGTTTACTTCCCTTTAGAGAGATTCTAAAACGACTTTGTGTTGTTGATTTAGTGTGGCTTGGAGTGAGGGAGATTTCCTTTCTTCAAATAGTGTGCCTGACTGTTTTTGGCCAATTTCTCAAGTTCTACTGTAATTACATTGGCTGGCTTTGTTCATCTGCTAGATACATTACTAATTGTCTTTCATTCAGAAGTCTGAAACTCACTGGCTTCACTGACAGATTTCCCATGTTACTCAGTGAAAAAGTAACTTAATCTGTCAGAAAGCTTCTTTCACTTTGCCACATATTGTAATATTTAGAAAGATTAACAAACTTGAATCACCAGGACTGACTTAAATGGGGGCCAAAACTAAGCTCAGTTTTCAAAAATGATTGTTTGGTCTTAGCGCTTTGCCCTCCTTCAAAATGTTTCAGTCTGGTGATCAGAGCCCTCAACAACTCGATCAGCTTTTCCACCTCACCATCACACTCCAAAATAAGTCCTCCTGTGGTTACCACCATCATGGTGTCGCTTGTCTCTACCTCCCAGGGTTGCCTCAGTTCCTTCTCCCACTTTCCCACCGAATCTAGTCTATTTCCCTCCCTGCTTCCCTGTCCATGTTCCTTCCCAGCTTCCACCACAGAATTCTCCTTTGAGCAGCTGGGTCCCCCTCTTCTTGCCCGAGTCATGATAACACGGTGCTGCGGTTTCCTAACTCACCTTTGCTGCATGAGGTTTGTAAAACATTACTTTCTCTAAAAAGCTGACACTGACTTTCTTGAAATGAGCATAACTCAGATGTCCAAGGAGGCCCCACAATCTCTTGAAGTGGAGGAAACACAGTCTGGCTTTAACCCACACATGGTGGGAAGTCCAAAACCTCCCTACATTTCTTACTTCCCAGAGGGCTCATGTTCTCCTGGTCACTTTTGGCTCCTACGGAAGTCTTGTTCTCACCTCCCAGAATTTCTCTCACTTCTCCGCTCCATATTGACTGAAGTATGGAATGTTACCCATTTTCCATGAGCCCCCTTACCCCAATAAAAGCACTAACACCTAACATTTAAATATACAGCAGACCCTGCAAATGGAAAGGTTTCCTATTACCATCTTACTCCAAATTCTCCTCTACTTCTTGGCATTGTTCATTTAAGAAGGCCTTCTTATCTCGCCTTGCTATCCTCTGGAACTCTGCATTCAGTTGGGCATATCTTTCCCTTTCTCCTCTGCCTTTCACTTCTCTTCTTCCCTCGGTTATTTGTGAACCATCCTCAGACAACTACTTTACCTTTATGTGTTTCTTTTTCTTTGGGATGTTTTGGTCACTGCCTCCTGTACAGTGTCATGAACCTCTGTCCATAGTTCTTCAGGCACTGTGTCTATCAGACCTAATCCTTTGAATCTATTATTTCTCACTTCACTGTATAATCATAAAGGATTTGATTTAGCTCATACCTGAATGGCCTAGTGGTTTTCCCTACTTGCTTCCATGTAAGCCTGAATTTTGCAATAAGGAACTAATGATCTGAGTCACAGTCAGCTTCAGGTCTTGTTTTTGCAGACTGTATAGAGTTTCTCCATCTTTAGCTGCAAAGAATATAATCAATCTGATTTCTGTATTTGATGATGTCCACATTTGATGATGTCCACATATAGAGTCGTCTCTTGTGTTGTTGGAAGAAGGTGTTTGCCATGACCAATGTGTTCTCTTGACAAAACTGTGTTAGCCTTTGCCCTGCTTCATTCTGTATTCTAAGGCCAAACTTGCCTCTTATTCCAAGTATCTCTTGCAAACAATGACAACAAGTAGAGGAAAACAATAGAATGGGAAAGACTAGAGAGCTCTTCAAGAAAATTGGAGATATCAAGTGAACATTTCATGCACAGATGGACATGATAAAGGATATAAATAGTAAGGACCTAGCAGACTATGGTTTTTCCTGTAGTCATGTAAAGACGTGAGAATTGGGCCATAAAGAAGGCTGAGCACCAAAGAATTTAAAATTGTGGTGCTGGAGAAGACTCTTGAGAGTCCCTTGGACTACAAGGAGATCAAACCAGTCAATCCTAAAGAAAATCAACACTGTATATTCATTGGAAGGACTGATCCTGAAGCTGAAGCTCCAATACTTTGGTCGCTTGATGAAAAGAACAGACTCATCGGAAAAGACTCTGATGTTGGGAAAGATTGAGGGCAGGTGGAGAAAGGGTGACAGAGGATGAGATGGTTGGACAGTATCACCGACTCAGTGGACATGAATTTGAGCAAACTCCGGATGGTAGTGAAGGACAGGGAAGCCTGAAGTGTTGCAATTCACGTGGTGCCAAAGAGTCAGACAGGACTTAATGACTGAACAGCAACAGAATCCCCCTCATATTTTCACCTTCTCTTCATTTCCCTAGATCCTAACCTTTAAGGGACTCCAGGAAGTTCTTCTCCCTTCATTTTACAAAGCACACAGTGCAGCTCATGGATCCCTAAATAGCTCATGGCCTGAGTATCTGGAAAAGAGAGACTTCATGCAACCTGAAGAGAACTACAAATCTCCCTAAAGCAAAATTCCATGACAGAGGCTACTTATTGTCTTTCTCTACTTTGGGCATGAGATCCAAGACTCTAGTAGATGAGCAAAGTTAATCTGATTCAGTTACCCTTACATAATAATGCCCAGAGAAGGCTTTATACATTAAAATATTATGAAATTGACCTAAAATTTCAGACTGGCATTTTGCTGACCTTTGCAAACGGTGCTCAGAGCTAATGCACGTTGAGTACATGAAATGAAAAATGCTAGTGCTTTTTGACCTTTGAAGGTTGTGTAGCTACTGTGTTCCTTATGCTATGAATAACTGGACTCTGCTTTAGAATGAGAACTGGTTATATATGGTTGTAGTGAGATCCCTGATATCAGCATCAATTTCCTCACATGAAAAATGAAACGGTAATAGCTCTGGTCTAATTTCTGGTTTTTTTCTGGGTGATTCAGGTTCTTTTGTCCTTCAACATATGGCTTTCTTAATTTCAGTTCTTACTTATTACCAGTCAGTGATATTTCCTAGTCTTCTGATTTTAACCTTACATGGAGGAGCTGCAGCAATGCATTCCTTTACTCTTGAGTTTTTTTGTGTGTCTAATCTCTGTTAGATTTGTCCTCTTTGTGAGATCAGGGTTCCCTGAGCCTTACAATAATTGTATGTGGGTGTTGGGATGGTGCTTTGGCAGGAAGAACCTCTTTCTACCAGGAGTCTGGACTTGAAGTTGATATACCAATTGCACATCCCCATGACAGTTTTTCTATTATATTGTTTTTAGAAGGAGCATTAGAAGATGATATCCACTCAGCCACTCCATCCTAACCATTGATAATCAGGTATTGGAAGACAAAGCAGAATAGATGTGGCTACCACTTGGCATTCCTGGTTCGTGTATAAGCCAACCAGGCTATGAGACCAGAGCAAAACATCCCTTATTTATTTGAGGATCTTATAATTATTATTTATTGTTATCAGTATTAATAGTGGTATCTGTAGTAAGAATTATCTGGTTTTGACAACTCGACTTTCTATTTATCTTAAAGTTATAAATTTTAATAGAATAAACTCCTTGTGTTATTGAGAGGCTGCATTTACATAATGCCAAATATAATTTTTCCAAATTGCATAGTTAAATAATTTATTACAATTGATATTGTGTGGGTTTTGCTTAAATCTGACACCCTCAGAATTATTTGTTACTTTATTGAAAAGAAATACATCAACAGGTTGTTTCATTGGTGTATATTTTCAGACTGAAAAAACTTTTGTCATGAGTCATGATGGCAGAAGGATCCTAACTCAAGGGTCTAACCTGTATCTGATTTAAGAGGATTCAGATACATGTGGGCATTCTGATTTGTTCTGTGGGGCTGATGCAAAAATACCTGCTCTGCACAAGAAAGATCCAGGAGGGAGAGTCATCCCTGGGAAAGATGGAGTAAAAAAGTATGAAATTTGTTTGTAACAATGGACTAGCAATGGAAGGAGAGGTCAATTTGACAAAACTACTCAGACTTTGCTGTGAATAGTGGAGGGTCCACTGTTCTGGAGTCTACGCAATAATGATGGGACAGAATATTCCATGGATGCAGCCTTCAGTTCAGTAGGTGTGGATCCTGACAGCAGGGGCCTAGGAGGTCAATATGGAAGAAGTAGAGCTACAATGGCCCAAGTCCAGAATCAGCCTCACCAACACGGGTAAAGAAGTTCCTTCTTAGGGCATCCACGTGTATCATACTGCACAGACTGTGCACCATATGATGGGCTGAATCACGCCCCTTCCCCCACCGAGATGCCCACTTCCAAATCTCCTGAACCTGTAAGTATATCACCTTACACAGTAAAAGGCACTTTGGTGTGATTATCCTAGATTGTCTGAATGGGTCCAATGTCATCACAAAGGTCCTTTAAAGAGGGAAGTAGGGAGATCAGAGTCAGAATGAGAAGATGCAGGGAGAAAGCAGAGGGCAGAGAGAAGATGCTATGATGTTGGCTTTGAAGATGCAGGAAACAGTCATGAGTCAAGGAGTATGGGCAGCTCCTAGAAGCTGGAGAAGATGAAGGTCTTCCCCTAGTGCCTTCTAAGGAATATGGAGTTTCTGACTCTTTGATTTCAGTGTTGTGAAAATGACTTTGGATTTTCTGACTTACAGAATTGTAAGAGAGCAAATTAGTATTGTCTTTTAATTCACTAAACTGTGGTCATCTGTTGCACAGGAATACAAATAGATTCACATGTCATGTCCCCAAGGGCTGCCATCTGCATGGACACTGATCTGAATACAGCTTCCTGGAACTGGGCAGCCATCTCTCTAGCTGCCCAGTGAGGGAAAGGCCAGGGAAATTGACATGCTGAGCGACTCAAGGACTCGAGTTGTGTGCTCTTGAGAGTCTCATCCTCCTCTAATACATTCTAATACATTCCTCTCCACCCTCATCTCTGCATCCTGCGGCTCTCGTCTCCATCTGGGCAAACAGGAAGCAGGTGTCAGGTCCTTCCCAGGTACCACCATCATATCTTCCCAACCTTCACACACTGACCCAGATGGAGGAAAAGCTGCTGTCTTATTGAAGAACCAGAAGAGCCACCAGTGACCCTAGCTAACACACTGGTTTCCACCGAGGAGGGGAAATGTCGAGTGGTGGGAGTTTCCGGGAGACCCCCTCTCCCTCCCAATGTCCTTCTCCCTTTGGTCCTTCTTATCCTTCTACATTTCCACTTTGAATCCATCGTCTCTCTCAGTCTGATGACCCAACCCACTTCCTACAAAACACCACTAGACCTGTGTGCAAAGGAAGCCTGGCACTCTGCCCCAGTGGGGGATTCGCAGGTGGTAGCTGGCTGCATGCCGCGGTCTGGTTCATTATTTCCCCAAGAGAATCCAACACAAGCTCTGGACTCCAAAACGGCAGTGAAGGCAGAAGCTCTGTTTCCACTTTGGTGTCACAGACTGAGGTCAGTAGGCCCCCAGATGACCTCTGAGCAAACATACCTTGGCCCACAATAGTTTCTCCCCTAGGAAGCCCTCAGTCTGAAATCATCTGGAGAAAGTCTCCGCAGCCAGCACCCGGACCTCACTCCTCAAGTAAGGATCACCAAGGTGCGCAGGACCGAGGAGGCAGTAGCTCTTTGCTGTGCCTGCTTTCATTATCAAGTGTCCTACTTTCTGCACTGTGGTGACCTGAATGGGAAGGAAGTCCAAAACGGAGGGCATATATGTATATGCATGGCTGATTCATTTTGTTATACAGTAGAAACTAACACAACATTGTAAAGCAACCATACACCATTAAAAATTAATTAAAAAAAAAAAAAAGAGTCACGGTTAGCAGAGAATAATCCAGACACAGTAATCTGGGGGATACATGGCACCATCTCCATGGACTGGTTCTGATTCCCAAACTTCTCTCTTGAAAGGAGGCAGGGATGTCTCAGTGACTGACCTAGAGAAGCAGCAGCAGAGCACAGTGAATAAGAATTGGTAGGCATGGAAACATGTATATTGCCATATGTGAAACTGATCGCCAGTCCAGGTTCGATGGATGAGACAGGGCACTCAGGGCCAGTGGACTGGGATGACCCTGAGGGATGGGGTGAGGAGGGAGGTGGGAGGGGGTTTCAGGATGGGGGACACATGTACACTCGTGGCTGATTCATGTCAATGTATGGCAAAAACCACGACAATATTGTAAAGTAATTAGCCTCCAATTAAAATCAATTAATTAATAATAAAAAAAAGAATTGGTAGGCTTAACATGGAGCTACAGGAGTGACAGTATGTGCTTATATGAAATGTCCTGAGGTAATCACTTTCTGAACTGGTTGGGAAGAATTTAAGGGAGGCTAAATTTCTTGCAATCCTGTGGGCAAGGCCTGAGTCAGAAAAATACTTCTCATTGCTGTTATTTCAAACTGCTTTTCCTCCAGGCTGCTGTATCCTCGAGAAACATATGTTAAATATGTTATCTTTCACAAAGAGCCGGTAAATCGAATTGTTTGCAATTTGCTTCTTTCTTATTTTCCCCATTTTTAGTCATTGTAAAACATATTGCAAGAACAATAAAAGAAGTTTAAAATGAGGGAAATTACCCAGAAATCTGCCTATGAAAGCAATTTGTCTTTTATTTTCCATGTTTCCTCCCAGGAATTATCTATATGCTCGCAAAACTATTCTATGCTACTTCCCAGAATGGAAGATTTAGAGAAAGACAGAGCTTCGCTTCTTAAAAGTTATGAGACATCAGCCATATCACTTAAATCTGAGCTATCAGTTTTCTAATATTTAAAATGAAAAATTGGACTAGTCGATTTTTTTTCATGGATGCTTCTTGCTTTAAAATTGCTTGTACCTCTGTCCTTACAACAGAATGAGTCTTACTCTGTAGCATCATATTTGGGGAAATGGACATTTTTAAAGGCTGAGAGAATGGTACTGGCAAGTAAAAATGGTAATTAAGCAACACCACAAACAATAGACAGGAGCAGAAACTGAAACTTGATAGTAAACTTTCAATAAACATAACTGCTTATTTTGTTCTAATTCTAGAATTTCCCAAACTCATTTGCAAGACAAAGTTTTTATTGTAAGTTAGCCTTTTGTCTTGAAGGCAGGTCAGAGATAAGTATGTCTCCAACAATAGTCCAGGATAGGGACAATAGTGAATTGGTCATTTGCCACAGAAGTATTAATGTCATTAGAAATCAAGGAATGAGGCTCCTTCTTTTACAACTTTGTGTTTGCACACTATGCGATTTGGAACCATGCTTGTCATAGCTGGTTTGCACTGCTCTAATGGACTTCCCTGGTGGCTCAGATGGTAAAGCATCTATCTACAATGCTGGAGACTTGGGTTCGATCCCTGGGTTGGGAAGATTCCCTGGGGAAGGAAACAGCAACCCACTCCAGTACTCTTGCCTAGAAAATCCCATGGACGGAGGAGCTCGATGCAGGCTACTGTCCATGGGGTCCCGAAGAGTCGGGCATGACTGAGCGACTTCACTTCACTTCTTCAATGGGGAAACAGTGGAAATAGTGTCAGACTTTATTTTGGGGGGCTCCAAAATCACTGCAGATAACTACAGCCATGAAACTAAAAGACGCTTACTCTTTGGAAGAAAAGTTATGACCAACCTAGACAGCATATTCAAAAGCAGAGACATTACTTTGCCGACTAAGGTCCGTCTAGTCAAGGCTATGGTTTTTCCAGTAGTCATGTATGGATGTGAGAGTTGGACTGTGAACAAAGCTGAGTGCCAAAGAACTGATGCTTTTGAACTGTGGTGTTGGAGAAGACTCTTGAGAGTCCCTTGGACTGCAAGGAGATCCAACCAGTCCATTCTGAAGGAGATCAACCCTGGGATTTCTTTGGAAGGAATGATGCTAAAGCTGAAACTCCAGTATTTTGGCCACCTCATGTGAAGAGTTGACTCATTGGAAAAGACTCTGATGCTGGGAGGAATTGGGGGCAGGAGGAGAAGGGGACAACAGAGGATGAGATGGCTGGATGGCATCACTGATTTGATGGACATGAGTTTGAGTGAACTCCAGGAGTTGATGATGGACATGGAGGCCTGGCATGCTGCAACTCATGGGGTCGCAAATAGTCAGACATGACTGAGCAACAGAACTGAACTGAACTGAATGAAAATATCATTGACTGGATGGTATAAACAACAAATATTAAAGGGGTTCAGGATGGGGAACACGTGTATACCTGTGGCGGATTCATGTTGATGTATGGCAAAACCAATACAATATTGTAAAGTAATTAACCTCCAATTAAAATAAATAAATTTTTTTTTTTAAAAAAAGGAAATCAACTCTGAATATTCACTGGAAGGACTTATGTTGAAGCTGAAGCTCCAATCCTTTGGTCGCCTGATGCAAGAGACAACTCATTGGAAAAGATCTGGGAAAGACTGAAGGCAAGAGGGGAAGGGGGCAGCAGAGGATGAGATGGTTTGATGGCATCACTGACTCAATGGACATGAGTTTGAATAAACTCTGGGTGGTGGTGAAGGACAGGGAAGCCTGAAATGATGCAGTCCACGGGGTCATGAACAGTTGGACATGACTTAGAAACTGAACAACAACAATTTACTTCTCATAGCTCTGAAGGTTGAAAAGTCCAAGATCAAGGTGCTGGCAGACCCAGTGTCTGGTAAGAGCCTCTTGCTAGTTTGCAGACAGCCTTCTTCCGATCGCATCCCCCATAGTGGAGAGCAGAGAAGAAGCCAGTTCTCTCATGTCTCTTCTTATGAGGGTACTAATCCTGTTTATGAGGGTCCCCTCACAACCTGATTATCTCCCAGATGCCCCAGCTCTCAATAGCATCACACTGGGAGCTGGGATTTCAACATGTATATTGGGAATGAGGGAACAGATGTTCAGTTAATAGCTGAGCTGGATCAAAGTAGTTGTTATCTCTATTTGGGCCTGTTGAAGTCACATTTATATTTTTTAAATTAATTTTTATTGGAGTATAGTTGTTTTGCAGTGTTGTGTTAGTTTCTACCATACAGCAAAATGAATCAGCCAGACATACCCATATATCCTCTCCCTTTTGGGCTTCCTTCCCTTTCAGGTCATTACAGTGCATTAAGTAGACTTCCCTTTGCTATCCAGTAGGTTCTCATTGCATGTGTGTACTAAGTCACCTCAGTCGTGTCTGACTCTTTGCGACTCCATGGACTGTAGGCTGCTGGGCTTCTCTGTCCATTGGATTCTCTAGGCAAGAATATTGGAGTGGGTTGCCAAGCTCTCCTCCAGGGAATCTTACCCACGCAGGGATCAAACCCTCATCTCTTATATCTCCTGCATCAGCAGGTGGGTTCTTTACTAGGAGCACCACCTGGGAAGCCCAGGTTCTCATTAGTTTTCCATTTTATGCATAGTATCAATAATGTATATACGTCAGTCCCAATCTCCCAATTCCTCCCACACCCTCTTCCCACTTTGTACCCATTTGTTTGTTCTCTATACCTGTATCTCTACTTCTGCTTTGCAAATAAGATCATCTATACCATTTTTCTAGATTCTACATAAATGCGTTGCTGCTGCTGCTTCTAAGTCGCTTCAGTCATGTCCGACTCTGTGTGACCCCACAGACGGCAGCCCACCAGGCTCCCCTGTCCCTGGGATTCTCCAGGCAAGAACACTGGAGTGGGTTGCCATTTCCTTCTCCAATGCATGAAAGTGAAAGTGAAAAGTGAAAGTGAAGTCGCTCAGTCGTGTCTGACTCTTCGCGACCCCATGGACTGCAGCCTACCAGGTTCCTACATCCATGGGATTTTCCAGGCGAGAGTACTGGAGTGGGGTGCCATCGCCTTCTCCTACATATATGTGTTAGTATGTGATATTCCACTTATCTTTAGTTTGCTTTCTCTACTACTCTGAACCAGGGTATTCTGACATAAGTATGGGATCTTATTTTTAAAAGATGAAAGTTGTTAGTGTAATCTTTCAAGTGATTTTTCAGCCGCAGAATATTTCCTTTCCCCAGCAATTTAAAGAGAACATGTGCTTAGACAGATAGTTCACCAAAATACTCTAGAGCACAGCTTCCATCAGTAAACCTGGTCTTAAACAGCATGTGCTATGTGACTTTCTGCATCGGAGAAGAAAGCACAGAAGATGCTGAGCTAGGTTATTATTCTGTAATTCGGACAATTTGTGAGTTCCTTTATACACAGGTATTACATATCACAACTATGTCTTCACTTGGCATGGTACAGCCTCAATGCCGATTAAATCTCAGTTACAAAAGAACTGTGGAAAGCAAGGGCACAGTTCATGAGCACATGTTTTAGATAATGTGGCACAGGGCAAAGTGAGAATTGCCTTACTACAATCTGGACACTTTATTGTAACCTTATGAAATAGTAGTGTATACATAAGATTTACCAGCAATATTAGTCACTGTTCTGTTCAGAGAACTAAAATCTGCAAACAGGACCAACAGCGTGGTGAGGGTCATCTTAGCTTTACTGCTGAGCAGGGCTGTCTATCTTAACATACGAGCTTCGACCATTTCTTGGATGTTATAATGCCTGTGATGTTTATGATGAAATATTTCAGGACTGAGTAAATCCAGTGATGATAATAAAACAAGAAAATTTATTATACTCTGAATGGCAAATTAAGATGCCAACTTGGAGCATTGTGCTGAGAAGCATTCTAAGGTCCTGTGTGGATCCATGGGGAAGTGTATATAAAGAGGAGCTCTCTGAGCTTCTCTGGCAGCTCAGACAGTAAAGAATCACCTGTGATGCAGGAAGACTTGGGCTGGATCCCTGGGTTGGGAAGATCCCCTGGAGGAGGGCATGGCAACACACTCCAGTATTCTTGCCTGGAGAATCTGAGGATTCTCCAGAGGACAGAGGAGCCTGGTGGGCTACACCCCATGGGGTCACAAAGTGTCAGACACGAATGAGCCACTAAGCACACACATGTATTCTACTGACAGGAAATAATACATGCCATGTATTTGCCATTCTTGTATAAGTAATAAGACTCTCTTTTATATGTGGAAGACCTGGGCTTTATCCCTGGGTTGGGAAGATCCTCTGGAGAAGGAAATGGCAACCCACTCCAGTACTGTTGCCTGGAAAATTCCATGGATGGAGAAGTAGGTTACAGTCCATGGGATTGCAAAGAGTCAGACATGACTGAGCAACTTCACTTCCTTTCTATTATATATTACAAGGAGGGCATGGCAACTCAATCCAATATTCTTGCCTGGAGAATCCCCATGGACAGCGGAGCCTGGCAGACTATAGTCCATGGGGTCTCAAAGAATTGGATATGACTGAGTGACTAAGCAGAGCATGTTATATAATATAGTAATGATAAACCAGGCTTCCCTAGTGGCTCAGTTGGTAAAGAATCTGCTGCAATGCAGGAGACTCAGGTTTGATCCCTGGGTTGGGAAGATCCCCTGGAGAAGGAAATGGCAACCCACTCCAGTACACTTGCCTGGAGAATCCCATGGACAGAGGAGTCAGGCAAGCTATAGTCCATGGGCTCCCAAAGAGTTGGACATGACTGTGGGACTTTCACTTTCAATGATAAACCAGCTTCTAACATCAATGTTGTTTATAAAACACAGATAGAGAGTTCCAGAGGGACTCAGAGCCTGCCCATGTATCTTCAGGTACAGCAAACCCTCTGCTCAGGCTGCAGAGACTGAAAAAAGTATTTTGTATGCATTGATGAAGAGTCACAAATAAACTCCAACTGTATTCAGCCCAGGAGCTCTTAAACTAGTGGTAATATGACAATGACCATTCACAATAAGTTCTATGATCTTTTTCTCATTAGACACTTTGCCGTGTGCACTTTTCTTAGATGCATCAGGAGCTGATATCAATCACCTTGACTGATAGCTGCAGATGAAATGGATAGTTTAAATTTAGGATCACTTCATACTGACAGTGCTTCACCTGAAGCATGACCAGGGCATATTTTCTCTTCCAGAAGCCTGGTTATTTTTTCTTGGGGGCATCATTTCTTCTCTGATTCTGCAGGGACTTGCTCAGCCAACTGGCACACACAGCTCAAAAGGGGAGTAAATTCCCCGAGGGAAACTTCTCAATCAACAGCGGACTGGAACCAGTGAGTAATTGGGTGTGATGAGAAAACAGTTATTTCTGAGTTATTGGCTGGGCATTCTACAGTATGAAAACCCTGCTCATACCCAGAGTCTGGACATTTAGATGAGGACCTGAGCTTAGGATCGCCATCCCAAATTCTTGCTTTGCTTTTCCTGAGACACCTTTTAAAATAATCACTTAGAGTCTAGCCTGTGAAATGTGAGCGAAAGACCTCTGCCCCAGCCACCTTTTAAGTAGGAGGTGCTTGCCAACCCATTCTCTTGTGCTTCCCAGGTGGTGCTAATGGTAAAAAACCCACCTGCCAATGCAGAGATGTAAAAGACATGGGTTTGATCCCCGGGCCAGGGAGATCCCCTGGAGAAGGGCATGGCAACCCACTCCAATATTTTTGCCTGGAGAATCTCATGGACAGAGAAGCCTTGCAGTCTACACCCTGTGGGGACGCAAAGAGTCGGACACAACTGAGCGACTAACACACAATGTTAAATCATCTCCTATCATCAATGCTGTTTATAAAATACAGAAAGTTCTAGTGGAATTCAGATTCTGCTCATGTATCTTCAGATAGAGCAAACCCAGCTCAGGCTGTAGAGACTGAGAAGAGCATTTTATATGCTTTGATGGAGAGTCACAAATAAACTCCTACTGTATTCAGCCCTGGAACTCTTAAACTAGCTGTGGTATAACAATGACCATTCACAATAGGCTCTATGATCTTTTTCTCATAAGACTTTGCCAAGACCAATATATACTTTTCTTACATGCATCAGGAACTGATATCAATCACCTTGACTGATACTTGATTTCAGCTGCAGATGCAATGGATAGTTTCAATTCACAATTGAAACTCCCCTCCAGTACTCTTGCCTGGAAAATCCCATGGACGGAGAAGCCTGGTAGGCTACAGTCCATGGGGTCGCGAAGAGTCGGACATGACTGAGCGACTTCACTTTCACTTTTCACTTTCATGCATTGGAGAAGGAAATGGCAACCCACTCCAGTGTTCTTGCCTGGAGAATCCCAGGAACGGCGGAGCCTGGTGGGCTGCCATCTATGGAGTCGCACAGAGTCGGACATGACTGAAGCGACTTGGTGGCAGCAGCAGCATGCTGACAGTGCTTCACCTCAAGCATGTCCAGGGTGTATTTTCTCTTCCAGGAACTTGGTCATCTTTTATTGGGGACTTCATCTCTTCTCTGACACTGTAGGGACTTCTTAGCCAGCAGGTATAGACACCTCAGAATGGGAATAAAGTCTCTGAGGGTAATTCCTTAAACAGCAGCCAGTAATCCGGTGTAATGAGAAAACACTTATTTCTAAGTTATTGCCTGGGCACTTTACAGCATAAAAACCTTGCTCACACCCAGAGTCTGGACATTTAGATATGTACCTGAGCTTGAGATCCCTGCACCAAGCTCTCGCTTTGCTTTTCCCAAGACACCTTTTAAAACAACCACTAGAGTCCAGCCTGTGAAATGTGAGTGAAAGACCTCTGTCCCAGCCACCTTGTAAGTAGGAGGTTCTTGCCACTTGGCACTCTTGGGCTTCCCAGGTGGCGCTAGTGGTAAAGAACCCACTTGCCAATGCAGGAGAAGTAAAAGATGTGAGTTCCATCCCTGGGTCTGGAAGATCCTCTGGAGGAGGGCCTGGCAACCCACTCCAGATATTCTTGCCTGGAGAACCCCATGGACAGAGGAGCCTGGAGGGCTACAGTCCATGGGGTCACAAAGAGTCAGAAACGACTGAAGTGACTTGGCATGCACACATCCCACTTGCTCCCTTATCACCTGCTCCCTTGTGACTTAGGACAGTGGATGGCTCATTGCTCCATTCCTGGGATCTGTAAGTAATAAGTCTTGTGACTTGACTTCTTTTGTGTGACTGTACTGAAACTCTGCCTTCAATCAAAATGGCCCCAGGGTTTTCATTTCCTCAAAGTGAAAGCAAGGATGCTGAGGGAGCTACCTGCCAGCTTCATGTGGGTGGCTTGTGCCTCCTCATTCAGCAGATCATAATATACATATGCTTAATTCAGTACAATAGCTATGGACCCCAACACAATGGGCACGCTGCCCCTCCTTCAGGTGGGCAATTCCAAGATGTATTTTATACATGGATCTTGAAGTACCAGTGAAACTGAACCCCCAGTGCCTACAGTGATAACTTAAGAATGTCAAAAATTCTGGAAACAATGAAGAAAAGTATTAAATAATTATATTGCAATAAAACTAAAAACAAAGTGAAAAAGTAGAAAAATTCGAAACCTTCCTGACTGAAAAAGAGTTAATCACTTTAAAATATAAAGAACTCTTACAAATAAATGAGATATACTAATAATCCAAAGGACAAATAAGCAAAGATTATGTACCAATAATTAACAGAAAAAAACCCGAGTGGCTTAAAAATATATGAAAAGATTATCCATAAAGTTTAAAGTTCTCACTCATTACAGAAAAGTGAAATAAACAATGACACCATTTCTAACAATATCAATCAAATTTACAAAGATCAGAAAGTTTTTAATATATAGTTCTGTTAAGGTTACAAGGAAATAGGCAAATTCACAGTGCAACTTTTTGGAGGGCAATTTGTCAGTGTTTTCAATGTGCATTCATTGAATTATTTAGCAATTCTATTTCTAGGAATTCATCTACCACTTATATCCACATGATGAGTGTAAAAATAGATGCACAGAAATGTTTATTACAGCTTTGTTTGTAACAGCAAAAAAACAGACTATTTCCAATTTTTTCAGGAATCTCCACACTGTTCCCCATAGAGGCTGTACTAGTCTGCATTCCCACTAACAGTGTAAGAGGGTTCCCTTTTCTACACACCCTGTCCAGCATTTATTGCTTGTAGACTTTTGAAACGCAGCCATTGTGACTGGCGTGAAATGGTACCTCATTGTGGTTTTGATTTGCATTTCTCTGATAATGAGTGATGTTGAGCATCTTTTCACGTGTTTGTTAGCCATCTGTATGTCTTCTTTGGAGAAATGTCTGTTTAGTTCTTTGGCTCATTTTTTGCTTGGGTCGTTTATTTTTCTGGAATTGAGCTGCATAAGTTGCTTGTATATTTTTGAGATTAGGTGTTTGTCAGTTGCTTCATTTGCTATTATTTTCTCCCATTCCGAAGGCTATCTTTTCACCTGCTTATAGTTTCCTTTGTTGTGCGAAGCTTTTAAGTTTAATTAGGTCCCATTTGTTTATTTTTGCTTTTATTTCCAGTATTCTGGGAGGTGGGTCATAGAGGATCCTGCTGTGATTTATGTCGGAGAGCATTTTGCCTATGTTCTCCTCTAGGAGTTTTATAGTTTCTGGTCTTACATTTAGATCTTTAATCCATTTTGAGTTTATTTTTGTGTATGGTGTTAGAAAGTGTCCTAGTTTCATTCTTTTCCAAGTGATTGACCAGTTTTCCCTGCACCACTTCTTAAAGAGATTGTCTTTTCTCCATTGTATATTCTTGCCTCCTTTGTCAAAGATAAGGTGTCCATAGGTGCATGGGTTTATCTCTGGGCTTTCTATTTTGTTCCATTGATCTATATTTCTGTCTTTGTGCCAGTACCATCCTGTCTTGAGGACTGTGGCTTTGTAGTAGAGCCTGAAGTCAGGCAGATTGATTCCTTCAGTTCCATTCTTCTTTCTCAAGATTGCTTTGACTATTCAAGGTTTTTTGTATTTCCATACAAATTGTGAAATTATTTGTTCTAGCTTGGTGAAAAATACCGCTGGTAGCTTGATAGGGAGTGCATTGAATCTATAGATTGCTTTGCGTAGTATACTCATTTTCACTATATTGATTCTTCTGATCCTTGAACACAGTGTATTTCTCCATCTATTAGAGTCCTCTTTGATTTATTTCACCAGTGTTTTATAGTTTTCTATATATAGGTCTTTAGTTTCTTTAGGTAGATATATTCCTAAGTATTTTATTCTTTTCGTTGCAATGGTGAATGGAATTGTTTCCTTAATTTCTCTTTCTATTTTCTCATTATTAGTGTATAGGAATGCAAGGGATTTCTGTGTGTTGATTTTATATCCTGCAACTCTACTATATTCATTGATTACCTCTAGTAATTTTCTGGTGGAGTCTTTAGGGTGTTCTATGTAGAGGATCATGTCATCTGCAAACAGTGAGAGTTTTACTTCTTCTTTTCCAATCTGGATTCCTTGTATTTCTTTTTCTGCTCTGATTGCTGTGGCCAAAACTTCCAACACTATGTTGAATAGTAGTGGTGAAAGTGGGCACCCTTGTCTTGTTCCTGACTTTAGGAGAAATGCTTTCAATTTTTCACCATTGAGGATAATGTTTGCTGTGGGTTTGTCATATATAGCTTTTATTATGTTGAGGTATGTTCCCTCTATTCCTGCTTTCTGGAGAGTTTTTTTTTTTTTTATCATAAATGGATGTTGAATTTTGTCAAAGGCCTTCTCTGCATCTATTGAGATAATCATATGGCTTTTATTTTTCAATTTGTTAATGTGATGTATTACATTGATTGATTTGCAGATATTGAAGAATCCTTGCATCCCTGGGATAAAGCCCACTTGGTTATGGTGTATGACCTTTTTAATATGTTGTTGGATTCTGATTGCTAGAATTTTGCTGAGGATTTTTGCATCTATGTTCATCAGTGATATTGGCCTGTAGTTTTCTTTTTTTGTGGCATCTTTGTCAGGTTTTGGTATTAGGGTGATGGTGGCCTCATCGAATGTGTTTGGAAGTTTACCTTCCTCTGCAATTTTCTGGAAGAGTTTGAGTAGGACCGGTGTTAGCTCTTCTCTAAATTTTTGGTAGAATTCAGCTGTGAAGCCATCTGGACCTGGGCTTTTGTTTGCTGGAAGATTTCTGATTACAGTTTCAATTTCTGTGCTTGTGATGGGTCTGTTAAGATTTTCTATTTCTTCCTGGTTCAGTTTGGAAAGTTGTACTTTTCTAAGAATTTGTCCATTTGTTTCAAGTTGTCCATTTTATTGGCATATAATTGTGATAGTAGTCTCTTATGATCCTTTGTATTTCTGTGTTGTCTGTTGTGATCTCTCCATTTTCATTTCTAATTTTATTGATTTGATTTTTCTCCCTTTGTTTCTTGATGAGTCTGGCTAATGGTTTGTCAATTTTATTTATCCTTTCAAAGAACCAGCTTTTGGCTTTGTTGATTTTTGCTATGGTCTCCTTTGTTTCTTTTGCATTAATTTCTGCCCTAATTTTTAAGATTTCTTTCCTTCTACTAACCCTGAGGTTCTTCATTTCTTCCTTTTCTAGTTGCTTTAGGTGTACAGTTAGGTTGTTTTTTGACGTTTTTCTTGATTTTCTTGAGGTATGCCTGTATTGCTATGAACCTTTCCTTTAGCACTGCTTTTACAGTGTCCACAGGTTTTGGGTTGTTGTGTTTTCATTTTCATTCATTTCTATGCATATTTTGAGTTCTTTTTTGATTTCTTCTGTGATTTGTTGGTTATTTAGCAGTGTGTTTTTCAGCCTCCAAATGTTGGAATTTTTAATAGTTTTTCTCCTGTAATTGAGATCTAATCTTACTGCATTGTGGTCAGAAAAGATGCTTGGAATGATTTCAGTTTCTCTGAATTTACCAAGGCTAGATTTATGGCCCAGGATGTGATCTATCCTGGAGAAAATTCCGTTTGTGCTTGAGAAAAAGGTGAAATTCATTGTTTTGGGGTGAAATGTCCTATAGATACCAATTAGGTCTAACTGGTCTATTGTATCATTTAAAGTTTGTGTTTCCTTATTAATTTTCTGTTTAGTTGATATACCCATAGATGTGAGTGGGGTATTAAAGTCTCCCAGTATTATTGTGTTATTGTGAATTCCCCCTTTCATACTTGGTAGCATTTGTCTTACATATTGTGGTGCTCCTATGTTGGGTGCATATATATTTATAATTGTTATATCTTCTTCTTGGATTGATCCTTTGATCATTATGTAGTGTCCTTCTTTGTCCCTTTTCACAGCTTTTGTTTTAAAGTCTATTTTTATCTGATATGAGTATTGCTATTCCTGCTTTCTTTTGGTCTCTATTTGCATGGAATATCTTTTTCCAGCCCTTCACTTTCAGTCTGTATGTGTCCATTGTTTCAAGGTGGGACTCTTGTAGACAACATATATAGGGGTCTTGTTTTTGTATCCATTCAGCAAGACTTTGTCTTTTGGTTGGGACATTCAACCCGTTTATGTTTAAGGTAATAATGATAAGTATGATTCCGTTGCCACTTACTTTATTGTTTTGGATTCGAGTTTATGCTCCTCTTTTGTGTTTCCTATCTAAAGAAGATCCTTTAGCACTTGTTGGAGAGCTGGTTTGGTGGTGCTGAATTCTGTCAGCTTTTGCTTGTCTGTAAAGCTTTTTATTTCTCCTTCATATTTGAATGAGATCCTTGCTGGGTACAGTAATCTGGGCTGTAGCTTATTTTCTTTCATCACTTTAAGTATGTCTTGCCATTCCCTCCTGGCCTGAAGAGTCTCTATTGAAAGATCAGCTGTTATCCTTATGGGAATCCCCCTGTGTGTTATTTGCTGTTTTTCCCTTGCTGCTTCTAATATTTGTTCTTTGTATTTGATCATTGTTAATTTGATTAATATGTTTCTTGGGGTATTTCACCTTGGGTTGATCCTGTTTGGCACTCTCTGGGTTTCTTGGACTTGGGTAATTATTTCCTTCCCCATTTTAGGGAAATTTTCAACTATTATCTCCTCAAGTATTTTCTCATGGTCTTTCTTTTTGTCTTTTTCTTCTGGGACTCCTATGATTCGAATGTTGGGGCATTTAACATTGTCCCAGAGGTCTCTGAGATTGTCCTCATTTCTTTTAATTCGTTTTTCTATTTTCCTTTCTGATTTATTTATTTTTACCATTCTATCTTCTACCTCACTAATCCTATCTTCTGCCTCTGTTATTCTACTGTTGGTTCCCTCCAGAGCATGGACATCACCAGATGGTCAACACTGAAATCAGATTGATTATATTCTTTGCAGCCAAAGATGGAAAAGCTCTACACAGTCAGCAAAAACAAGACCAAGAGCTGACTGTGGCTCAGATCATGAATTCCTTATTGCCAAATTCAGACTGAAATAGAAGAAAGTAAGTCCAAGGAGCAGTGGCTGCGTGGGTGCAGGAGGGCCGAGAGGATCTACTCCACGTTCAAGGTCAGGAGGGGCAGCTGTGAGGAGATACCCCACACCCAAGGTAGAGAAAAACAGGTAAGATGGAAGGTATTGAGAGAGGCATCAGAGGGCAGACACACAAACTATAATCACAGAAAACAAGTCAATCTAATCACATGGACCACAGCCTGGTCTAACTCAGTGAAACTAAGCCATGCCGTGTGGGGCCACCCAAGACAGGTAGTCATGGTGGAGAGGTCTGACAGAATGTGGTCCACTGGAGAAGGGAATGGCAAACCACTTCAGTATTCTTGCCTTGAGAACCCCATGAACAGTATGAAAAGGCAAAATGATAGGATACTGAAAGAGGAACTCCCCAAGTCGGTAGGTGCCCAATATGCTACTGGAGATCAGTGGAGAAATAACTCCAGAAAGAATGAAGGGATGGAGCCAAAGCAAAAACAATACCCAGTTGTGGATGTGACTGGTGATAGGACCAAGGTTCAGTGCTGTAAAGAGCAATGTTGCATAGGAACCTGGAATGTTCGGTCAATCAGTTCAGTTCAGTTGCTCAGTTGTGTCCGACTCTTTGCAACCCCATGAATTGCACACACCAGGCCTCCCTGTCCATCACCAACTCCAGGAGTTCACTCACTCGCATCCATCGAGTCAGTGATGCTATGCAGCCATCTCATTCTCTGTCATCGCCTTCTCCTCCTGCCCCCAATCCCTCCCAGCATCAAAGTCTTTTCCAATGAGTCAACTCTTTGCATGAGGTGGCCAAAGTACTGGAGTTTCAGCTTTAGCATCATTCCTTCCAATGAAATCCCAGGGTTGGTCTCCTTCATAATGGACTGGTTGGATCTCCTTTAGGTCCATGAATCAATGCAAATTGGAAGTAGTCGAACAGCAGATGGCAAGAGTGAACGGCAACATTCTAGGAATCAGAGAACTAAAATGGACTGGAATGGGTGAATTTAACTCAGATGACCATTATATCTACTACCGTGGGCAGGAATCCCTCAGAAGAAATGGAGTAGCCATCATGGTCAACAAAAGAGTCCAAAATGCAGTACTTGGTTGCAATCTAAAAACGACAGAATGATCCCTGTTCATTTCCAAGGCAAACCATTCAATATTGGAGAAATCCAAGTCTATGCCCCAACCAGTAACACTGAAGAAGCTGAAGTTGAACGGTTCTGTGAAGACCTACAAGACCTTTTAGAACTAACACCCAAAAAAGATGCCCTTTTCATTATAGGGGACTGGAATGCAAAAGTAGGAAGTCAAGAAGCACCTGGAGTAACAGGCAAATTGGCCTTGGAATACAGAATAAAGCAGGGCAAAGGCTAATAGGGTTTTAACAAGAGAACACACTGGTGATAGCAAATACCCTCTTCCAACAACACAAGGGAAGACTCTACACATGGACACCACCAGATGATCGACACCAAAATCAGATTGATTATTTTCTTTGCAGCCAAAGATGGAGAAGCTTTATACAGTCAGCTAAAACAAGACGGAGAGCTGACTGTTGCTCAGATCATGAACTCCTTACTGCCAAATTCAGACTTCAATTGAAGAAAGTAGGGAAAACCACTAGACCATTCAGGTAAAACCTAAATCAAATCCCTTATGATTATACAGGGGAAGTGAGAAATAGATTTAAGGGCCTAGATCTGGTAGACAGAGTGCCTGATGAACTATGGATGGAGGTTCATGACATTGTACAGGAGACAGGGATCAAGACCATCCCCATGGAAAAGAAATGCAAAAAAGCAAAATGGCTATCTGGGGAGGCCTTACAAATAGCTGTGAAGAGAAGAGAAGCAAAAAGCAAAGGAGAAAAGGACAGATATAAGCATCTGAATGCAGAGTTCAAAAGAACAGCAAGAAGAGATAAGAAAGCCTTCCTCAGCGACCAATGCAAACAAATAGAGGAAAAGAATAGAATGGGAAAGACTAGAGATCTCTTTAAGAAAATTAAAGATACCAAGGGAACATTTCATGCAAAGATGGGCTCGATAAAGGACAGAAATGGTATGGACCTAACAGAAGCAGACGATATTAAGAAGAGATGGCAAGAATACACAGAAGAACTGTACAAAAAAAGATCTTCATGACCCAGATAATCATGATGTTGTGATCACTCACCTAGAGCCAGACATCCTGGAATGTGAAGTCAAGTGGGCCTTAGAAAGCATCACTATGAACAAAGCTAGTGGAGGTGATGGAATTCTAGTTGAGCTATTTCAAATCCTGAAAGATGATGCTGTGAAAATGCTGCACTCAATATGCCAGCAAATTTGGAGAACTCAGTAGTGGCCACAGGACTGGAAAAGGTCAGTTTTCATTCCAATCCCTAAGAAAGGCAATGCCAAAGAATGCTCAAACTACCGCACAATTGCACTCATTTCACATGCTAGTAAAGTAATGCTCAAAATTCTCCAAGCCAGGCTTCAGCAATACGTGAACCGTGAACTTCCAGATGTTCAAGCTGTTTTTGGAAAAGGCAGAGGAACCAGAGATCAAATTGCCAACATCTGCTGAATCATGGAAAAAGCAAGAGAGTTCCAGAGAAACATCTGCTTCTGCTTTATTGCCTATGCCAAAGCCTTTGACTGTGTGGATCACAATAAACTGTGGAAAATTCTGAAAGAGATGGGAATACCAGACCACTTGACCTGCCTCTTGAGAAACCTATATGCAGATCAGGAAGCAACAGTTAGAACTGGACATGGAACAATAGACTGGTCCCAAATAGGAAAAGGAGTGCGTCAAGGCTATATATTGTCACCCTGCTTATTTAACTTATATGCAGAGTACATCATGAGAAACTCTGGGCTGGAAGAAGCACAAGCTGGAACCAAGATTGCTGGGAGAAATATCAATAACCTCAGATATGCAGATGACACCACCCTTATGGCAGAAAGTGAAGAGGAACAAAAAGCCTCTTGATGAAAGTGAAAGTGGAGAGTGAACAAGTTGGCTTAAAGCTCAACATTCAGAAAATGAAGATCATGGCATCCTGTCCCATCAAGTCATGGGAAATAGATGGGGAAACAGTGAAAACAGTGTCAGACTTTATTTTGGGGGACTCCAAAATCACTGCAGATGGTGACTGCAGCCATGAAATTAAAAGACGCTTACTGCTTGGTAGAATAGTTATGACCAACCTAGATAGCATATTGAAAAGCAGAGACATTACTTTGCCAACAAAGTCTGTCTAGTCAAGGGTATGGTTTTTCCAGTAGTCATGTATGGATAGGAAAGTTGGACTGTGAGGAGTTGAGCACTGAAGAATTGATGCTTTTGAACTGTGGTGTTGGAGAAGACTCTTGAGAGTCCCTTGGACTGCAAGGAGATCCAACCAGTCCATCCTAAAGGAGATCAGTCCTGGATGTTCATTGGAAGGACTGATGCTGAAGCTGAAACTCCAATACTTTGGCCACCTCATGCGAAGAGTTGACTCACTGGAAAAGACCCTGATGCTGGGAGGGATTGAGGGCAGGAGGAGAAGGGGATGACAGAGGATGAGGTGGCTGGATGGCATCACCGACTCGATGGACGTGAGTTTGAGTGAACTCTGGGAGTTGGTGATGGACAGGGAGGCCTAGCGTGCTGTAAATCATAGGGTTACAAAGAGGAGGATATGATAAGCGACTCAACTGAACTGATTGCATTATTCATTATGTATTGACTCTTTTTTATTTCTTCTAGGTCCTTGTTAAACCTTTCTTGCATCTTCTCAATCCTTGTCTCTAGGCTATTTATCTGTAACTCCATTTTGTTTTCAAGATTTTGCATCATTTTCACTATCATAATTTGGAATTGTTTATCAGGTAGATTCCTTATCTCTTCCTCTTTTGTTTGGTTTGGTGGGCATTTATCCTGTTTCTTTACCTGCTGGGTATTTCTCTGTCTCTTCATCTTGTTTATATTGCTGTTTTTGGGGTGGCCTTTCCATATTCTGGCAGTTTGTGGAGTTCTCTTTATTGTGGAGTTTCCTCGCTATGGGTGAGGTTGTATGGGTGGCTTGTCAAGGTTTCCTAGTTAGGGAAGCTTGTGTCCGTGTTCTGGTGGGTGGGGCTGGATTTCTTCTCTCTGGAGTGCAATGAAGTGTCCAGTAATGTGTTATGAGATGTCAGTGGGTTTGGAGTGACTTTGGGCAGCCTGTATATTGACGCTCAGGGCTATATTCCCATGTTGCTGGAGAATTGCATGGTATGTCTTGCTCTGGAACTTGTTGGCCTTTGGGTGGTGCTTGGTTTCAGTGTAGATATGGAGGCATTTGATGAGCTCCTCTCTTCGAAGACAATGGGCTGCTTTTCTGGGTGCCTGCTGTCCTCTGCCAGCATTCAGAAGTTGTTTTGTGGAATTTACTCAGAGTTCAGATGTTCTTTTGATGAATTTGTGGGGGAGAAAGTGGTCTCCCTGTTCTATCCTCCTCCATCTTAGGACCGCCCCTCTATTTTCTATTAATTATTGAGAGCGATGTCGAAACCCACAATTATAATTTTGGATTTTTCTACTTTTTCCTTTTAGCTCTATTAGTTTTTATTTCATGCATTTTGAAGCTCTGCTATAGAGTCCATTTACATTTAAGGTTATGCCCTCTTGATATATTGATCCTTTTTTTCATTATAGAATCTCTCTGTTTATCCCCGATCATCTTCTTTGTTCTTAAATTTATTTTGATATTAATAAAACATCTCCAGATTTTTTTTTCTAACTATGGTTTTCATGATATATACTTTTCTATTCTTTTAACTTTGGCCCATCTGTGTCTTTAGATGTATGGATAGCATTTTTAAAGCATGACAATATTTCCCTTGTAATTCGAGTGTTTAGTTCTTGTGCAATTAATGTGATAACTGATAGGATTGTAATTAAGTCTATCATCTTGATATTCATTTTCTATTTGTCCCATTTTAAAATTTTTCCTCTATTTTCTGATTTATTTTAATTATCTACTTTAATAACTACATTTGATTTCCACATCTAGATTTTTATGAATAACTCACTGTTTTTGTTTTGTAATTGCCCTCAGGGTTACAACACACATCTTAAACATATCACATTCTGTCTTCTGATACTGTTATATCATTCTTTATATATTGAACAAATCTTGCAGTTGACTTCTTTCATTTGTCCTCTGATCTTTTATGCTATTTTTGGCATACATTTTATTTCTGCATGTGTTTTGAACCATACAATACATTGTTTTTAATTTTTGTTTCAAACAGTTTTCTTCTAAAGAGGATAAAATGAGAAAATATGTCTCATATTTACCCACTTACTTTCAATTTCTAAGTCTCTTCATTCCTTTGTTCAGATTCAGATTTCCATCCCTTACCATTTTTCTTTATCTGAATAACTTTCCTTCAGAAGTCTTATACTACAGATTTGCTGGAAATTACTTTCTAAATTTTGGTTTATCTAAAGAAGTTTTCATTTTGCCTTCATTTCTGAAAGATTTTTTGCCAAGTATAGAATTTTCAGTTAACATTTTTCTGACCCAGTTCTTTAAAGACATTGCTCCTTTGTTTTCCGGCTTGCATTTTTTTTTCTGCTAAGAAATATGCTATCATTCTTATCTTTGTTCGTCTATATGTAACAGGTCTTTTTCTCTCTGGCTGCTTTTGAAATTATTTTTTATTTATTGGTTTCCAGGAATTTGATTATCACTTGAGGTGATTTTCTTCATGTTTCCTTAATAGGAGTTTGCTGAGCTTCTAGAATCTGTAACTTTCTCGGTTTCATCAAATTTGTAGAAACTTTGGCCATTAATTCCCCCTTTTTTCTGTTTCTCCTCCTCTCTTTTTGTAACTCCAATTATATCTGTATTAAGCTGTTTGATATTGTCACTCAGTCCACTGATTCACTGAAATTATCATTTTTTTTCTCTTTGTACTTCATTTTGGGTGCTTCTATTGCTATCTTTTCAAAATAACTAATTTTTAAAAATTTAGTGGACATGTCTAATTCTATCCAATATGCATTTTAAATGCTTTGCTCTTTAACTTTGTAAGTTCCCTTTCATTTTGTTTTTATCTTTCATTTCAGGTTTCTTCTCTACCTTTTTGAACATATGGAATGTATTTACAATAATCATCTTAATGTTCTTCTTGTTGGCTAGTTCCATCATCTCTGTCATTTCTGTGTGTGTGTCTGTTGGATTTTTTCTTATGATTATAGGTTATGGTTTCCTGTTTTCTCACATACCTAAGAATATTTGGGAAGGGCTACTGGATATCATGAAGTTTACAATTTGGTTTGGGATGCTAGATTTTTAGAATTTTCTTTGTACAGTTTTGACTTTTTTCTAGTTCACACTCAATATTATTTGAAATCAGCAAGACCTTTGATCATCCATCTATGCCTTGTTAGGGCATGCCGGAGCACCCTGCAGGATAAGGCTGATTTCATCCCATCACTGAGGTGATACACTTCTGTGTGCTCTGGTTGATCAACTATTTATTGCATGCCTTTTTACTATGGTCAATGGGCACATGAACTATTCTCAGCTCTGCATGAACTCTGGAATTTTTTCTGTCTATAGCTTTTCAGTGTACTTTTTTTTCCCTTTCCCCTTGGTTATTTTCCTCTCTTTCTCTGTCCTGTGTATGGAGATCAATACTCAGTTAAATAGTTAAGGTATTATCTCCACAAATATCCAGACATTTCTTTGTGGAGTTACTTCTTCTCCTCTCTTTTCTTTCCTGAAGATTCTAATAAACTTTGCCCCCCTTGAAAAGGGACAGAGACTCAAACTTCATCCTCTCAACTCAGAAACACTGGTTGGCTCTGTTTGAGTTCCTCTTCCCTTTGCTACAACCTTAAATTGTATCCAGACCTAGGTTCAATCCCTGGGTCAGGAAGATCCGCTGGAGAAGGAAATGGCGATCCACTCCAGTACTATTGCCTGGAAAATCCCATGGACAGAGGAGCCTGGTAGTCTACAGCCCATGGAGTTGCAGAGAGTCGGACACGACTGAGCGACTTCACTTTCCTGTGAGCTATGCCACTATAGGGATCGTTTCATTTCTTGTCATTTTCTCACGCATCACAGTGCTGCACTGTCTGTAGTCCAGTGTCTGAAAAGCCACTGTTTGATTTATTTTGTCCATTTTTCTAGTTGTTCCAAGGAAGGCCTTACTCTATCATGAGAAGAGGCAGAAGCAAAGATCTCCTCATAGATAGCTTTGATTTAGGCTATAAGGATCTTTGACTTTATCTCAAATGCAAATGTAAGTCACTATAAGATATTAAGAAGATGATGAAGTCAGAGCAAAATTAGGAGAAAGTGTTTGGACACTTTCTCAAGGACATTACCAGTGTTCATCCTTTGAGAGGAATCAGAGTTTGATATCAGTCCCAGAAAGGGAATTATGAAGCAGTAGAAAAATAGACAAACACTGCATTTGGAGTTAGAATGCTTATAGAGAATGAGTCCTGGTTCTGCCAGCTACTAATTATGTTGCCTTAGAAATTTTAATGAATTAATTACTTAGTAGGTGACACAGGTCAATGAGCTTGCTTCTTCACCAGCAAAATATTGGTAAAACCAACTCTCTCATAGGCCTTCTGGGAGAAGCAGCTGGACATAAGAATAGTCAAATATGTAGAAGTCAGGATATGAAAGTTCTAATTCCATTTTAGCCACTAATGTGCTGTGTCAACTGCAAGCATAGAAAGATTACCATTGGAAGAGAGCTCATAATTAATTAATTTTAATACCTTTAATCTGTAAATAAGAAAAATCAGACCTTGAACTTTTCTATTTAATTTATGATTTTCTTCACTTATAAAATTATTATAGGCTTTGAAAATGAAAACATTTACCAGACCTCAAGTTTTAAGTTGGTTTTAAAAACCAACAAAAATGTAAAGTTTTATTCATATTTAAAAGGCAAAAGAAAGGGTCTTAGACTAGTCTGTGACTTCATTGAAAACATATAGTTATTGTGACCCTAAATTCTTTTGCTTATGAATATGGGTGATAAAGTTGGAAACTAGCCAAGAATGTGGAAAGAAGGCAAATAGTTCACTTTCCTCCAGAGAAAGTATGATTGGTGATAAGAAATACAGTGGTAAATATTTTTCATATCCTGTACCACAGTTTAGAAGAAATAAATTCAATGTCATCATAAACTAAAGATACAACTATCATAAAACATTTAAGATTCTTCTGAGAAAACTTGAGATGGGAGTTCAGGGTAATACCAAAATGAAAGTGTTATTCTCTTAAGAAAGCTTAGTTAAGACCTGTTTTTATGATTTCTAGCTTAGTGGCAAGCCATAATCCCTTTGTAGTTACAATATTAAATTATTGTTATTTTATATCATTTACTCTTTTACCTCTCCTCATTAAAAGTGAGTTTTTATTGTTTTTGCTCCCAGGGAATATGGAGTAAGTATATTTTTTTTCTATTTCTCCTGCTAAGTAACTTCCATGGTGGCTCAGTCTGTAAAGAATCCACATGCATTGTAGGAAACCCAGGTTTGATCCTTGATTTGTAAAGATCGCCTGGAGAAGGAAATGGCAATCCACTCCAGTATTGTCACCTGGGAAATCCCATGGACAGAGGAGCCTGGTAGAACCTACAGAGGAGCCTACAGTCCATGGGGTTCCAAGTACAATTAAATATAAGATATAAAATAAATGTGAGAATACTTTGAAAGATAGAAGATAGTGGTCAGGGTGAGATCTCAGGATCCAAGAGCCAGCATAAAGGTGAATTTACCAGGTATCTTCTGTGCCTCTCACATAAGAGGCACAAAGGAAGAAGAAATCAGAAACCCTGAAACATCAAAGAATACAAACAACTCCTATCCCTGGCAAATCTCATGTTCCCCTGCCAAAACAAGGAAGTAAGGAGTCTCTCACCAGCGCAGTGTGAGTGGGGAGGCTAGACTTCCATCCTCAACAGGCCTTAATAGGACTCCCCAAACTCCTACCGAGGTGGTTTCAGAGAAAGCTAAGCAGGAAGGCTGAATTTTACCAAGCCCAGTATTAATGAGAGACCCCACATGCAAGTTCCCTTGTCAGCCTCCCTGGACACTGATGGCAGTGGGGGGAAGCTTGTTAGTGCTGGGAAGTTGTTGGAATTTCCACTACCATCTTGAGCGATATCAGAGGAGGCTGAGGGAAGAGTCAAAACTTTAACCCCTGCTCACTAGGAACAAGGTCACCCTCTGCCCCACGGTATCATTATCTTTTATCCTTCCAGCCAGCTCAAGATACTTAGCTGGAAGTGGTGTGCTAAGTCACTTCAGTTGTGTCTGACTCTTCGTGATCCCATGGACTGTAGAGACTGCCAGGCTCCTCTGCCCGTGGGATTCTCCAAGCAAGAATACTAGAGTGGGTTGCCATGTCCTCCTCTGTAGCTAAAAGTGGAAATTCCCACAAGTACTCAGCACTAGGAGAAGGTGATGGCACCCCACTCCAGTACTCTTGCCTGGAAAATCCCATGGATGGAGGAGCCTGGTAGGCTGCAGTCCATGGGGTCACAAACAGTCTGACGTGACTGAGAGGCTTCACTTTCACTTTTCACTTTCATGCATTGGAGAAGGAAATGGCAGCCCACTCCAGTGTTCTTGCCTGGAGAATCCCAGGGATGGCGGAGCCTGGTAGGCTGCCATCTGTGGGGTTGCACAGAGTTGGACACGACTAAAGCGACACAGCAGCAGCAGCAGCACTCAGCACTAACAAGCTTACCCCCTACACCCATCAGTATCCAGGAAGACTGAAAAGGGAACCCGGATGTCTATTCCCACCCAGAAGTAATGAGGCAGTCTCCTCCACATTTTTTTTCCTGCCAAAGCAGGGCCTGAGAAAACAACTAAAATGAGAGGTTTAAATAATCCAGAGTTTCATAACATAGTACCCCAAATGTTCAGATTTCAGTAGAAAACTTACTGATCATACTAATAATCAGAAAGATCTCCAGCTGAATAAAAAGATAATCAGTAAATGCCAGCTTGAAGACGACAGACCCTAGAATTATCTGTCAAAGTAGTCATCATACAAATGCATCAGTAAGCAACTATGAACATGATTGAAACAAATGAAAAAATACAGATCATCAGCAAAGAGAAAATACAAAGAGAAGCTAGATGGAAAATTTAGAACTGAAAATACAATAACTGAAATAAAGAACTCAGAAGATGGTATGAGAGAAGAAGGGAGGGAACAGAGAAAAGAAGGGGTAAGGGATGATAGAACAATAGGAGCTACTCAATCTGAGCATCAACAAGGATAAAACAGTCTGAAAAAGGAAAATGAACAGAGCTTCAGAGACCTGTGGGACTGTACTAATTAATGTTATGTGGCAACTCGCCTAGGCCATAGTATCCAGATCATTTGTCAAACATTATTCTAGATATTTTTGTGAAGGTATTTTTTAGATAAGATTAACACTTAAATCAGTAGATTTTGAGTGAAGCAAATTACTCCCCATAATATGAGTGGGCTGGATACAATCATCTGAAGCCTTAATATAAAAATAATTACCTCGCCAGATAAGGAGGGAATTCTTGCCAGCAGACAACTTTGGACTTGAGCTTAAACTCTTCTCTGGGTTTCCAGCCTGCCAGCCTATCCTGTCGATTCTGGACTTGCCAAGCCTCCACAAATGTGTGTGCCAGCTCCTTAAAATCTCTCTCTTTGTAGATAGATAGACACATAGATAGAATGATAGAGCTAGACAGGAAAGAGGACAGAAAAAGTGCTGAAAGAAATGATGGTGAAAAACTTCATAAATTTAGCAGAAGACATAAAATACAGATTCAAGAAACTGAGTGAAACCCAAAGAGGATAAACTCAAGAAAATCCACACCAAGAAATGCCACAAACTCCTGCGAACTTAAGACAAAGATCACATCCGTAACGCAGTGAATAAGGAAACGACACCTTTTCTATAGACAAAAAGTAATTCAGATGACAATGGATTTCTCTGACCAGATATCACGGAGGCCAGAAGAAAGTGCCACAATATTTTTCAAGGGCCAGAAGAAAAGAAATATTAAGCAGAAACCAAACATAGCAGCAACTTGATTTTGGACTTCTAGCCTCCAAAGCTATGGCAAACCTAGACAGCGTATTAAAATGCAAAGACATCACTTTGCTGATGAAGGTCCTGTAGTCAAAGCTATGATCTTTCCAGTAGTCATTTACAAATGTTAAGAGTTGAACCATAAAGAAGGCAGATCACTGAAGAATTGCTGCTTTTGAATTGTGATGCTGGAGAAGACTCTGACAAGAGTCCCTTGGGCAGCAAGGAGATCAAACTAGTTGATCCTAAAGGAAATCAAATCTGAATACTCATTGGAAGGACTGATGCTGAAGCTGAAGCTTCAATACTTTGGCCACCTGATGGGAAAACCTGACTCACTGGAAAATACCCTGATGCTGGGAAAGACTGAAGCCAGAAGGAGAAGAGGGCAACAGAGGATGCGATGGTTGGATAACATCACTGACTCGGTGGATGTGAACTTGTGCAAACTCTGGAAAATAGTGAGGAACAGGTAGACCTGGCTTGCAGCAGTCCATGGGGTCCCAAAGAGTCAGACACAACTTAGAGAGAATGAACAACAACCACCTCCAACCTCCAAATGATGAGACAGTAAATGTCTGTTGTTTAAACCACCCAGTCTGTTACAGTTTGTCATGGCAGCCTGAACTGCTCACCCAAGGAGAAACTGGTTTAAGGGTACACAATGTTTGTATTATTTCTAACAACTTCCTGCGAATCTATAAGCATATAAAAATTAAAAGTTTAATTAAAGAATAATAAAAATTTACATAAATACCCTGAAAATGAATCTTGTTTTGCAACTGTTTTTAGAATGTCTTCATATTCCTTAAGATAATACCTCCCATTTATATGATTCAACATTGTTTCAGGTGTTTTAGAGATGATGAAACTGCAACTTCTAGCTGGAAAATAGTTGCAGAATCAGTAAGAGTTCAAGTTTTGGCACTGACTCGGGGCTTTCTTCCATTTCAACCAATCTACCTTGGGAATCACAAGTTTGCCTAGCAAGCGAAGAGGATGAATTGCCTCTGTATCCCTAACAGTAAAGTTAAAATCAATGGAGAATTATGTAGGAATATATTAGGTCCAAGCTGACAATCTTGGAAGCAGCATGACTTTCCACCTCCTAAGGAGTAATCAAAGTTGATTTGACTGGTCCTTGATTGAAGATGTGTCTGAACAGGAGATGGCTAGATAGCCTACTCAGTGGAAGTGAATCTGAGCAAACTCCAGGAGATAGTGGAGGACAGAGGAGCCTGGCATAGTGGCTTGGTTGGTAAAGAATCTGCCTGCAGTGCAGGAGACCTGAGTTTGATGCCTGGGTTGGGAAGACACCCTGGAGAAGGTAATGCAACCCATTCCAGTACTCTTGCCTGGAGAATTCCATGGACAGAGGAGCCGGGCAGGCTACCGTCTATGAGATTGCAAGTGGTCAGACACGACTGTGTGACTATCTATATTAGGTCCAAGCTGACAATATTGGGAGCAGAGTGACTTTTCATCTCCCAAGGAGCAGTCAAAGTTGATTTGACTGGTCTTTGATTGAAGATGTGTCTAAACAGGAGATGGTTAGATAGCCAACTCAGTGGATGTGAATCTGAGCAAACTCCGGGAGATAGTGCAGGACAGAGGGGCCTGGCATGCTGTAGTCCATGCTGTCACAGTCTGATTTAGCAACTGAACAACAGCAACTGGACAGGACACCTCTGAGAAGGCAGGGGAAGTGCAGATTCAAGGGCTTCACGAGCACACAAGGGTTAACTACCAGTTAGTTATTCCAGCCCCAGCCCTCCAGATGAGGCTTTCCTGTGCACACCCTCTGCATGTAGAGCTTGTAGCAAAAACCGTCTCCACAGAATACGTTCAAGTATAACTATGCAAGGAATGTATGGGGGAAAGTAGTGATCTTCTGTTTGCTTTTCATTAGGAATGGATTCCTGGTATTCACTGTCCCAAGCAGAAAAGCAAGGCCAGTTCCTAAAAACCAACTGTCTTTCTTTTGTGGGCCTGGTCCAGGTTTATAGAAAATATTGTAGGATGTGAAAATAATGGAGCTGGGCTCAGAGTCCTCTTGCTCCAGCTGCACTCCCTGTGTTGGGAATCGAATAGAGTGGCAGGTTCTACCTTTCAGCCAAGAGCCCAAGGTTTTATTTTGCATTTGAGAATTCAGGACAGAAAGAGATTCCTGGGTAATTGTTATTTTGTGTGAACACACATTAAGCTAATCTTACTTTAACAAGAGCCCATCTGAATTCGGAAATCGGCAGATGTATGTGTTGACCAGTCATGATATTTGACTCACTGTTAGGACTTTAATTTCCTTCTTCATGCTGTCAATAACCAAGGTGCTTTGACAAGAGACTTTTTAAATTTAGAATGGAACTAAGTTATTCACCATGTTGAGGACAGCTATGAAAACCAGAATTTATCTTTGAAGTAGTCTGATGGCTCACTTGGACCTTTCATTTAACAAGAGGACACAGTAAACAAATGATCCCCAACATCAACCTGAGCATTTTACATGATGGAAGTGCCACAAGCCACGGTCATGTAACATTAAAACAGTACACATTGGGGCAGTTGTAGTGGCATCTTTGCCCATCTCTACTGTCAAGACTTTCCATCCCCTGTCATCACAACCATACTGCAGAAGACCACTGAAGTAGAGGACAGTGACTTTGCTCAGTGCATTCATATCATCTGGATTTGTTCATTACTTAATTTGCTAGTAAAAATAATAGCTTTGTTGTTTAATTGCTAAGTCGTGTCCGACTGTTTTGCAACCCCAAAAGAGTAACCCACCAGGCTCCTCTGTCCATAGGGTTTCCCAGGCAAGAATACTGGAGTGGGTTGCTATTCCACTCGGGAAGATCTCCAGGGGATCCTCCAGACCCAAGGATCAAACCCACGTATCCTGCATTGCAGGTGGATTCTTTCCTGCTGCGCCATCAGAGAAGTCCAACAATAATAGCTACTACTTATTAAGTTGCAATAATTTACCATGTACTGACAATTGATGAGACATTGTGTCAAGTGATATTTTAAAATGCTAGGCTTTATTGGAATAAGCGTCTTACTACACATTCACAGTGATCATAGATAATAAATATCTATGTATTTATTATCTCATTATCTCATTTATGCCTCACAAGAACTGAAGAGGTGCATTGGATTAACACTGTATTGCACATGAGGAAACTGAGCCGATAAATTAAATACATATCCTGAAGTTGCCTATCCGGCAAGTACAGAGACAGAAGTGTTAAGTCTGGCTCTTAACACCCATGTTTTTTCTCCCATTCAACTTGTTGCATTGACAGTAAAACAGGACTGAGAGATTATTGTGTTGAAACAGATATCAGAATATTGAATTCTGATTCTGAATCCCTACAATTTTTAAAACCTCTGATATGTCCCATGTGTAGCAAGATAGAGGAATCCATTATGCTGAAGTAAGTGCCTTTAAACAGTTTTTCACAATTGTCTTTATTAGTTGGTGACATTTTCTCTCACTTTTTGGAAGTTAAGTCCTGGGCATTTGGTTTCTCAACATTTAGTGCCTTCAGAAATCCAGCGTGTTCTGGTAGCAAGTCGTTTTTTTTTTTTTTTTTTTTTACCAAGTTGTCTTACTCTTTTGTGACCATAGCCCACCAGGCTCCTCTGTCCATGGGATTTTCCAGGCAAGGATACTAGTGTGGGTTGCCATTTCGTTCTCCAGGGGATCCTCCCAACCCAGGGATCAAACCTGTGTCTCCTGCATTGGCAGGCGGTTTCTTTACCGTTGAGCTACCAACAAAGCCCCCTCTGGCCGCAAGAGCAAAGAGCAATCTAAGCCTGGAGACCTGGGCCTCAGTTTTGTTTTAATTAATTTTGATTAATTTTGCAATTATGACATTATACAGGTCAGTTCAGCAATCTGTGCCAGGGTTTTCTTAAATGTCAAAGGAAGACAATGTCAGCATTACTTTACCAGATAGGAATGTTTTCAGTTGCAAGTAACAAAATACATGAATAACAGTAGTTAAAACATAAGGATGTTGATTCTTTACTTAATAAAAAGTATGAGGTTGGGAAGCCTAAGCATAGAGCAGCAACTCAACAATGGTGTCAAGGACCCATTCTTCCTTATATCCATTGTACCCTATCCACTATTTGTTAACTTTCCATTCTCATGTTGTTGTCTTATGGTTCCAAAAGGGTTTCCTCAGCTCCAGCATCATATCCACGCTTGACAAAGAAAAGAATAAAGAAGGAACAGAACCAATTAAACTCTCCTTTGTAGCTGCTCTTTTAATCAAGAGGCATGCTCAGAAATCCCATGGCACACTTCCCCTTATGACTTCACTGTCAAAAATTAGTTCATTCAGCCACCCACCCATTACTGAGAGATCAAGAAATTAAATGTTTGGCTTTTCAGCTCTTGGTACTGGAGGGCAGAAAGGGAGAGAAAATAGTTCAGGATGATTTGTGTAGGTAATTGTCAGGATTAATATCTCCCACATTCACGACATTAAGTGATTGTCCTCAAACCAGACTTTCCTCTTTGTTGTCATCCTAAATAATTTGTAACCAGTATTTTAGACGTTGTGTACATCCAGTCATCTTTTTTCTGGATAATGTTTTATATACGTGAAGTACAAAAGTGCAAAGTGAATACCATATTCAGGAAATGATTTATTCCAATGCAGAAAAATGCTCACCTGTAATCCAGTGCCCAGTAAGTTTTTCATGTTCAAAGTCACCTTTTATGTTTGTGTTCTCTTCTTGTTTTAGTGAATAGTAAACTAGATGTGAGCTATGTGTAAATAATGCCAGAACATCTGGATTAAAAGGGGAAAAAAAATCAATTATCTGGATGTTTTGTCTACATAATAGCAAAGCATGTAGCATTGTGCAGACAAAACATCTAGATGATTGAATACTTTACCTTTCATCCAGAGAGTTTGTTGTCATGTGAACAAAAAGCATTGCCAAGTTAGGGACATAAGAAAAAAACAGGATATAGCAAAAATTACCTGATTTGTAGAGTTCAAGCGTTGTTGTTTAGCTTATTATGGGAAAAGAGGCCAACTGATGAGATATTGTGTCAAATGATACTTTAAAATGCTAGGCTTTATTGGAATAAGCTTCTTGCTACACGTTCACAGTGATCATAATAAATGGTGGTTCCATTATGAGATGCTTAATAGAAAACACAAAAACCACTTTTTCTTCAACATGGTGTTTATTTTGCAAATGAAGCAATGCATTCACAGAAAAGAACAGTGACTAGTAAAACATTCATTTATATCCTGGAAGAACAAATATAGAAATAAATTCTTGTTGTCTAATCATTGGTCAACCCATCAGCACATATTCAGTTCAAATTTTGTAATTATTTAACTTTGCTGTTCCAAGCATGTTGCTGGTTACTTTTTCATGTGTAAATCATTATTTCATTTATTCTATATTGATTTTGTGGGATTCCAGTTGTTATTGCCACTTTTAGATGGGAATTTGGGTATTAAATATGAAAAAAAGTCCATAAAACCTTATAGGTTGATTATGTCTGCAAATAACATGACGCTAATTTTTTTTTCACTTAGCACGACTTACTTTGTGTCTAATAAATAAATAAGAGTCTTAGAGGACCAAATTTCTAGAGTTTGGGGTTATGATTCCTATAAAGCTAGGATATATGGCTAAATACACTATGTCATTCTGTTTTGTGTCATTCTATTATTTGTTTTGTTTCTTTCCCATGTTCTAAAGCCAGTATACTCACATTGAGAACTAAAGTTGACAAAGGAGGGTATTAGTATTCAACAGAAATCTATTTTACCCTTAAAAACCATGATAGAGCAATATCCTTAAACGCTATCTGTAGGGCCTCACTGAGATAACAAATTAAGTTTTATGACTCACTATTCCCATTCCTTCTTAAGGGGACTGTTCCAAATTCAATATGCAGAGGTCACTGGGGGAACATTCAGTCTTCAAAGTCAGCTTTCTATAGTCTCTTCTTTTTCTGGCACTGACTTAGCTGGATGGGGTGGTGAGTAAGACCTAGGAGAACTATGGAGCCAAAATTTGTGTGATCAGGACCCAGTGGGTCTGGGATTTTCCAGGTCAAAAAACTTTCAAAACTACCAGCAGAAAGGGGATGGGTCTGAGCCATAAAGCAGTAGAATTTTCAACTCGGGCCAAAGTAGTATATCATTCACAACAGAGAAAGTCATCCTTGTGATAACCCCTCAGCCCTGCAGCCACTTTGTTGAAACAGATTTTTCTGATTTATGACTGTGGTATTAATATTAGGGCTGGAACAAGTCTCTGTTTTTTAAAGAAAAAACTCATATCAACTTCCAGTCTAGGAGCTTCAAGGTAAAGCCTACATTCATGCATTTCCTAGCGTTACAATTCAGCTTCCAGTGAACGCAATGTATTTAAAACCTGTATTGGGTTCTAGAATTAGATAGTGGTAATGACTGAACAACTTTGAAAAGATATTGAAAAGTACTGAATTGTACACTTTAAAAGGGTGAATTTTATGGTATGAGAGTTTTATCTTAGTTTAAAAACACTGTATTGGACTAATTCAAATGGCTTCTTGGACATCAAATAGATCTTACAAAGCAATATTTTGGTGATTTAAGTGTAAATGAAACAGAAACATATGGAGTACATTTCTGCAAAATTGCACATGATTTCAGAAATTAAGGGGGGAAACGTTCTTGGCAAAATTTAGTTGGGTTTCATCTAATCCAAAATATTTGAAAAATAAATTTAGACATTTCATAAACCAAAATACAGCTGTTTTTTTCCATGCAGTATGTATTTGCTATGCACTGTCTTTCTCACTAAGTACATTTCCTACTTATATTGAAAAGTACAGTCAGTTCAGGTACCCAGGTACAAAACCATGAATATTAAAGGCATCAGACAGCATAAAGCAAGGTCATTGTTGGTAAAATTTTGCTATGGTAAATTAAACCGTATTCTCAAGGAAATATTCCTTACTGAAACAGTTAGAGAAGAAAGCCTCTTCTAACAGCCTCTGAGTTAAATTCAAAAGCACAAAAAACTGAAATCTCTAAGACTGTTCATCAGAGGCCATCTGATCTTCATTATACATTAAAAATCTCTGGGCATATAAGTACCATTGATGCTGAAAATGCAGTCTTCTATATGACTTATTGAAACCTGGCCACAAAAATGGTAGATATTTACACATACATCCAGATTTTGAAGTTGTCATGCAAAACCTTGAAATCACTCTAAACCCATATATTTATTGTCTCCTTTCTCTTCTGTTTTGTCCTAGACTTCAAGCTAAGCAGCAACTATGAGTATCCTTTTCACAGCTGATTTCCGGTGACTGATGGTTGCTTTGTACCCACAAAGACGTATTAAATAAATGCTCTTGAGAGAATGGAAGTTTAACTTTCCTGCTCAAGGTCTCAAAGAGACTTTCCTTGACCACTTACAAACACTGGTTCTCTACTTTGTTTCACTGAACTTCCATATATATATATATATATATATATATATATATATATATATATAGTGCCAGGTTATTTTAGATGCAGCCTGTTACGTCTTAGTTGCAGCATGTGGGATCCAGTTCCCTGACCAAGGGTCGATCCAGGCCTCCAGCTTTGGAAGCATGGAATCTTAGCCACTGGACCACCATGGGATTCCTCCACTGACCTTTCTTTACTTCCTAACTTGGTTTTATATTATACATCACTATTTGTTCACTATCCAACTCTTTCACTAGAAGGTTTTCTTGTGAGCCTAGGCACTTAGTTTTGTTCACTGCTCTCTGATAATCTGAGGGTGAATTATCAGAAGATACAGAGAAATAAGAGTTAGAATCAATCATTACTTGGACATTGGTCCCAAGGCTAGTAAAGGAAACAATGAAAGGGGCAGCGCCTGTCTCACAAGTAGCCACTTGTAAAGTACAGAATTTACAAATGGGACACACCATATAGAACTACTGGACCCAGTTTATCCATCTCCACAGATCTGCTCAGATAAGGCTGTACTAAGGGCTTTGGCAACCTGACCTGTTTCCTGATGCCCATTGAGCCAGTTCTTGTTTCTGCTGTGATGGTAAAACCCCACCATGATGCCATCACATTGGTTAATACCATTGAAGGTTTTCAAGGAGAAACTGTCCTCCAGCCAGACGTTGTTGTATAATCCCTAGTACAGAGTTTAAACTGAGTTGTGTAATTGACTGAGAGCGCCAGGCTGTGATGGCGCAGGAACGGCTGAGAGGAGTTACCCCACACCTGAGATCAGGGGCAGCAGCCGAGAGTGCCAGGCTGCAACAGCACAGGAGCACCCAAGAGGAGCTACCCCACGTCCAAGGAGCGGTGGCTGTGTGGGGGCAGGAGGGCCTAGAGGAGCTACTCCAAGGTCAGGAGGGGCAGCGGTGAGGAGATACCCCTCGTCCAAGGTAAGGAGCAGTGGCTGTGCTTTGCTGGAGCAGCCGTGAAGAGATACCCCACGTCCAAGGTAAGAAAAACCCAAGTAAGACGGTAGGTGTTGCAAGAGGGCATCAGAGGGCAGACACACTGAAACCATACTCACAGAAAACTAGCCAATCTGATCACACTAGGACCACAGCCTTGTCGAACTCAATGAAACTGAGCCATGCCCGTGGGGCCACCCAAGACGGGCGGGTCATGGTGGAGAGGTCTGACAGAATGTGGTCCACTGGAGAAGGGAATGGAAAACCACTTCAGTATTCTTGCCTTGAGAACCCCATGAACAGTATGAAAAGGCAAAATGATAGGATACCAAAAGACGAACTCACCAGGTCAGTAGGTGCGCAACATGCTACTGGAGATCAGTGGAGAAATAACTCCAAAAAGAATGAAGGGATGGAGCCAAAGCAAAAACAATACCCAGTTGTGGATGTGACTGGTGATAGAAGCAAGGTCCGATGCTGTAAAGAGCAATATTGCATAAGAACCTGGAATGTCAGGTCCATGAATCAAGGCAAATTAGAAGTGGTCAAACAAGAGATGACAAGAGTAAACGTCGACATTCTAGGAATCAGTGAACTAAAATGGACTGGAATGGGTGAATTTAACTCAGATGACCATTATATCTACTACTGCAGGCAGGAATCCCTTAGAAGAAATCAAGTAGCCATCATGGTCAACAAAAGAGTCTGAAATGCAGTCCTTGGATGCAATCTCAAAAATGACAGAATGATCTCTGTCGGTTTCCAAGGCAAACCATTCAGTATCACAGTAATCCAAGTCTATGCCCCAACCAGTAATGCTGAAGAAGCTGAAATTGAATGGTTCTATGAAGACCTACAAGACCTTTTAGAACTAACACTCAAAAAATATGTCATTTTCATTATAGGGGACTGGCATGCAAAAGTAGAAAGTCAAGAAACACCTGGAGTAACAGGCAAATTTGGCCTTAGAATACGGAATGAAGCAGGGCAAAGCTTAATAGAATTTTGCAAAGAGAAAGCACTGGTCATAGCAAACACCCTCTTCCAACAACACAAGAGAAGACTTTACACATGGACATCACCAGATGGTCAACACCGAAATCAGATTGATTATATTCTTTGCAGCCAAAGATGGAGAAGCTCTATACAGTCAGCAAAAACAAGACTGGAAGCTGACTGTGGCTCAGATCACAAACTCCTTATTGAAAAATTCAGACTGATATTGAAGAAAATAGGGAAAACCATGAGACTATTCAGGTATCACCTAAATCAAATCCCTCATGATTATACAGTGGAAGTGAGAAATAGATTTAAGGGACTAGACGTGATAGATAGAGTGCCTGATGAACTATGGACTGAGGTTCATGACACTGTACAGGAGACAGGGATCAAGAACATCCCCATGGAAAAGAAATGCGAAAAAGCAAAATGGCTGTCTGGGGAAGCCTTAAAAATAGCTTATAAAAAGAAGAGAAGTGAAAAAAAAAAAAAGAAGAGAAGTGAAAAGCAAAGGAGGAAAAGAAAGATATAAGCATGTGAATGCGAAGTTCCAAAGAATAGCAAGAAGAGATAAGAAAGCCTTCCTCAGCAATCAATGCAAAGACATAGAGGAAAAGAACAGAATGGGAAAGACTAGAGATCTCTTCAAGAAAATTAGAGATATCAAGGGAACATTTCATGCAAAGATGGGCTCGATAAAGGACAGAAATGGTATGGACCTAACAGAAGCAGAAGATAGTAAGAAGAGGTGGCAAGAATACACAGAAGAACTGTACAAAAAAGATCTTCAAGACCAAGATAATCACGATGGTATGATCACTCACCTAGAGCCAGATATCCTGGAACGCTAAGTCAGGTGGGCCTTAGGAAGCATCACTATGAACAAAGCTAGTGGAGGTGATGGAATTCTGAGCTATTTCAAATCCTGAAAGATGATGCTGTGAAAGTGCTGCACTCAATATGCCAGCAAATTTGGAAAACTCAGCAGTGGCCACAGGACTGGAAAAGGTCAGTTTTCATTCCAATCCCAAAGAAAGGCAATGGCAAAGAATGCTCAAACTACCGCACAATTGCACTCATCTCACATGCTAGTAAAGTAATGCTCAAAATTCTCCAAGCCAGGCTTCAGCAATACGTGAACCGTGAACTTCCAGATGTTCAAGCTGGTTTTAGAAAAGGCAGAGGAACCAGAGATCAAATTGCCAACGTCCGCTGGATCATGGAAAAAGCAAGAGAGTTCCAGAAGAACATCTATTTCTGCTCTATTGACTATGTCAAAGCCTTTGACTGTGTGGATCACAATAAACTGTGGAAAATTCTGAAAGAGATGGGAACACCTGCCTCCTGAGAAACCTATATGCAGGTCAGGAAGCAACATTTAGAACTGGACATAGAACGATAGACTGGTTCCAAATAGGAAAAGGAGTACATCAAAGCTGTATACTGTCACCTTGGTTATTTAACTTATATGCAGAGTACATCATGAGAAACGCTCATGAAGAAGAAGCACAAGCTGGAATCAAGATTGCTGGGAGAAATATCAATAACCTCAGATATGCAGATGACACCACCCTCATGGCAGAAAGTGAAGGAGAACTAAAAAGCCTCTTAAAGGTGAAAAAGTTGGCTTAAAGCTCAACATTCAGAAAACAGAGATCATGGCATCTGGTCCCATCACTTCATGGGAAATAGATGGGGAAACAGTGGAAATTGTGTCAGACTTTATTTTTTGGAGTTCCAAAATCACTGCAGATGGTGATTGCAGCCATGAAATTAAAAGACGCTTACTCCTTGGAAGGAAAGTTATGACCAACCTAGACAGCATATTGAAAAGCAGAGACATTACTTTGCCAACAAAGTCTGTCTAGTCAAGGCTATGGTTTTTCCAGTGGTCACGTATGGATCTGAGAGTTGGACTGTGAAGAAGGCTGAGTGCCAAAGAATTGATGCTTTTGAACTGTGGTGTTGGAGAAGACTCTTGAGAGTCCCTTGGACTGCAAGGAGATCCATCCAGTCCATTCTAAGGGAGATCAGCCCTGGGTGTTCTTTGGAAGGAATGATGCTGAAGCTGAAACTCCAGTACTTTGGCCACCTCATGTGAAGAGTTGACTCATCGGAAAAGACTCTGATGCTGGGAGGGATTGGGGGCAGGAGGAGAAGGGGACGACAGAGGATGAGATGACTGGATGGCATCACAGACTCGATGGATGTGAGTCTAAATGAACTACGGGAGTTGGTGATGGACAGGGAGGCCTGACATGCTGCTATTCATAGGGTCACAAAGAGTCCGACATGACTGAGCAACTGAACTGAACACCGTTGATTCTGACAGTCTTTACCAGGGGCAAGGACCTTCAGCAGTGGGATGAAGGAGCTCTAACATCTAGGTCTTACCCATTGGCCCCATAGAAGTCTGGCTTCTTTAGCAGCTACACAGAGAGGTTGATGCTAATGCCCCATAGACGGATCTTTGAACAGTTAAAGATGGAGCAAAAGTGGCAGATACATTGTTCATCTTCCCACCCTAATTCCGTTGGCATGTTCTGAGAAGTAAGAATTCCATTTTGCCTTACCGGAGACATTTCATATATCTGCACAACTAGCTCCGTTTTCCTGTGAAACTATGGCTTTCTTGGTCATGCACAGATTTGAATTTGTCTTCCCCTTTCCTGCCTTTGTTTTTTCCCTTCATTGATGCTTCATGGGATCAGAAGGTCAGCTTTGTTCTATAGTAATTCTAGGCATCTAGGCTAAGACAACTGATCATAGAAAGCTACCCCTTGGGATAAGACTTGTCTGGAGGTGATATGAAGGCTATGGTGGGTAGGAACAGTTACTGATGCTTTTCTCTAATGAGAATTGAGGTATTAGAAATCAAGGCATCAGGAGACAATGTGGCTTCTTGATTGGTAAGAGGGACGTGGTAATAATAAAGATGGTGGTGAGGAGTGGGATACTTCTGTTAGCCATGGAGGACTTGTAAGAAGTAAATGAAAGGCTTAGGGGAACACATTGCCAACCTAAATCACACTTTGAAAATCCTCCGAAAACCTCTCTGGCAGCTTTAAATTGAACGCTCCCTTCCTTTAGACTGAGGAAAGATTGTATGGAAAAATCAGGCACAGTATCTAGTTACCAGCATGACAGTCGCAAAGGAAACTAAATGCACACCATAGATCCTTTGTAGTAAAGGTGAGAACTGATATAAAGAGTAAGAATGGGGAATTTTATCAAAAATTTTTATTTTATATTGGAGTATAATTGATTAACAATTTGTGTTAGTTTTAGGTGTACAGAAGGTGATTCAGTTATACATATATATTTGTCTATTCTTTTTCAGATTCTTTTCCCACTTAGGTTATTACAGAATATTGAAGAGAGTTCCCTGTGCTATACAGTAGGTCTGTATTGGTTATCCATTTTAAATATAACAGTGTGTACATGTCCGTAGATCAACACATGTGATAATCTTGACCCTTCAATTCCCAGAACTCTAACAGTCAGCAAAAGAAGTCCCTTCCTTATCTAACACAGAAGAACAAATGTCCTTTGCCTGGTGATTTTGTAAACACTTCACCTGAACTATGTGTCTCTCAATATGACTTTATTTTCTTCCCAAATGATCTGTGTCTCTGTGTCAAACCAGTCAATCCTAAAGGAAATCAACCCTGAATATTCACTGCAAGGACTAATGCTAAATCTGAAGTTCCAATAATTTGGCCACCTGATGCCAAAGAGCCAACTAATTGGAAAAGACCCTGATGCTGGGGGAAGATTGCAGGCAAAAGGAGAAAGGGGCAACAGAGGATGACATAGTTAGATGGCATCACTGACTCAATGTACATGAATTTGAGCAAACTCCAAGAGATAGTAGAGGACAGAAGAGCCAGGCATGCAGCAGTCCATGGAGTCACAAAGAGTCAGACATGACTTAGCAACTCAACAAGAACAAACAACTGTGCCTACTACCTATTATTGTGACCAGGCTGGGTGACCACACTTAAAGGTCTGAGGTTAAGTGGATGCAATAACTCTAATAGTGATTTTGGACTAAGATTGGGAATCACTGTGTTTATCCACAGGAATTTGTAGCAATTATGTTTGGAAAAGTGAGAAAAGACAACGAAGTGTTTCGATAACAGTGGGGTTGCTTGAGTTGTATAACTAAAAAATCAAAGTCTGGTTAAGGCAGAAGGATGATGTTAACAGCTACAGAGAAAGTTCATCTCACTCTATTTTGAGATCTAAGTTAATTCCCAGACCCAGAGTCATATGACTGATTGGAAGGGAGGCGTGGTAAGTGGAGGAAATAAAATGGGAAGGTATTTCCGCAGTCCTTCGGCAAAGGTACCCATGGCCAATTTTCAGAGCCACGATACCCTGGGGAAAGAAGAGTACTCAAATATTAAAGACCTGTTAGGTACAGAATCTGAGCAGCCATTGATCTAATCAGACCTGCAATGCTTGTGTGGTCTCTTGCTAGGAAGGACACTTTAAAGAAATTTGAGGAGATGCAATAGATGGAGAGAACTTCCAAGAATGTGGGTGGGGCTAGAAGTGGATACCCAGAGTGACTTCAGAAACCAGAGGTTAGGGTTGGTGGAGACAATAATTGTATATGCTTAGAGAAGTTAGCAAAGGAAAAAGTATATGGCAAGATGGAAAGCAAGAGAGAAAAGAATTTCAAATAGGAAATGGCTTGTCAATTAACATTCTGAAGCAAGATTTCCATTTGTTCCGAGGATTAACTCTTGAGTGTTTATTTCCAGTTGTAGAGCTGTGGAAGACAAGTTCTGCCCATGGAAGTTCATGATCAAAAGGCAATTCTTTTTTTCTTTTCTTTTCAAATGGTTTTCGGAAAGACGCTAGGAGTGGGGCTTAGGACAGGGCAAGAATAGATGCCTGAAGTCAAGTTTTGTCTACTGGGAATATGGTGTGAATGGAGAGATAGACTGGTTTAGCTCTCACACTGCCTTCTAGCACTATAGCCTTGGGCAAGTGGGTAAATCTGGAAGGGGCTTTGGGAGCCATTAAACAGAAAAGGAATTTTGAAGACTTTTTTAGCCTGAGCTTCCTGAAAAACAGAGCCTGAAGCAAAGTTTACAGGCTAACACTTTATCAAATTATGCCATCCCATGTATAAGCAAGGGGATAGGGGGAGTGATTCAGGGCACAAAGAAAAGCAAAAGCAAATATGGGATGACTTTACCCAGATAACCACATCTTCCCAAGAAAATACAACTCTTTGTTTGGTCAAATAAGAGTTTTATAAATTGTTAAAATTAATAAGTGAATTTATCAAAGTCAATATAAAATTAAATTAATTTTTATATATTGGTCACATCAGAAAAGTAAATAAACTGAGAAAAAATGGAAAGGTTGTGTCTGTTACACTGTTAGAGTAATCTGCATCCCACCTAATTTCATAAACAGAGTCTAGAATAGACATTTTTACAATCAACTCTAAATCTTCAGTTATGCAGAAATGTCCTTAGGAAAATATTCAAGCAATTTCCCAAAAAAGATTGTGATGGTAAAGGATGTCCTGTGACCATTTATAGAGCTTTAATAAATTATCCTTTGATGGTTGCTAGCTTTGGTTTTCAAGAAAGTAGTGTATCATCTTCCATGATAAGCCATGCTCATGCTCAGTTGCTCAGTCGTGTGTGACTCTTTGTGACCCCCTGGACTGACTACAGCCCTCCAGACTCCTCTGTCCATTGGATTTCCCAAGCAAGAATACTGGAGTGTGTTGCCATTTCCTTCTCCAGGGGATCTTCCCCTGAGAGGATCAAACGCTCATCTCTCTTGCACCTCCTGCATTGGCAGGTGGATTCTTTACCACTGGCACTGCCTGGGAAGCCCATGATAAGCCACAAGCAGAACCATTTCAAAGTTGTCTCCAAGTTCTTGATTGAGGCATCTCTCTGGTCTACCTAAACATCTTCATCACACAACCCCAGTGAATCTCATCCTTTCATGCTGCTGCTGCTAAGTCACTTCAGTCGTGTACGACTCTGTGCGACCCCATAGATGGCAGCCCACCAGGCTCCCCCGTCCCTGGGATTCTCTAGGCAAGACACTAGAGTGGGTTGTCATTTCCTTCTCCAATGCATGAAAGTGAAAAGTGAAAGTGAAGTCGCTCAGTCGTGTCCGACCCTTAGCGACCCCATGGACTGCAGCCTACCAGGCTCCTCCGTCCATAGGATTTTCCAGGCAAGAGTACTTTCATATTTCTCCCCAATATAGCACCTACGTTCTGTTTGGTCCTTCTCCACTTGAACCTCTGATCTACTTCTATGACTTGTTAGAACTACACAGAGTTTCATGTAACACAAACCTCTTGAAGTTGAAAGCCAATACATGTATCAACAAGAGATTATGATATTGACATAAATATAGACACAGAGATTGAAGTAATTGAAACAAACCATTCATGTTTAAACAACGTGAAAATAACAGTTTTACCTCCCTGAGAAATCACTGTTGATACAAGTGTTTCCCAGTCTGTTATAAAAGTCATCACCAGTACCAGCTGTCACTTCTTGCATCCTCCCAAGTAACTGGGTCTATTTTCCTTGATAAATTTGATGACTGTTTTTTAAAGGACCCTCCTTTAAAAGCTGGTAAATTATAGATTTAAAATGTATTTTCAGTTTACCAAACTTTTTCTAGAGTCTAACCAGAGAGTCATGCACTGTTTTTCTAATCAAAATGCTGCATCATTTTAACCTTCAAACAATTCCTCTGAAAAGTGTATGAAAAATCTGGAGTACGTATCACTCAGCTTGGTGCTCTGTGTTGACCTAAAGGGATGAGATGGTGATGGGTGGGAGGGAGCCTTAAGAGGGACAGGATATATGTTTATTTCTAGCTGATTCATGTTGTTGTACAGCAGAAACTAACACAACATTGTAAAGCAATTATCCTCCAAATATATATATATTAAAAAAAAAACCTGATGAATCTTTTAAAAAAAATCCATAATTGGGAAAAGACTGTGGATACTATATGTGAAAACTGCCTCATAATGGGGCACTACCCTGTAAGTGAAATATGACAATAGCAAATGGTTAGCAAGGGTCTGGTATCTGTTCCCTTGGGTTTGGAATTTGCTTTCATTTGTAGAACTTATAAGTAATCATAATTATAATAAAGTAAGTTTTCAAGTAAAAAAAATAATTGGAGTACACAAAAAAAACTATCTGGGGAGTTGTTTAAATAGCACCAACCTTCAGTCACCTACGCCACCTACCTGTATATAAAAGTTTGACACTGAATTGTACACATGTTCATAATAAATGCACAAAGTATTTGGATCTGTGAATTTTTCTTTTTTATTTTTCTCTTAGCTAAATATAGTGGGAGTAAAAATATTTATTCAATGAAAATGTCACATTTTGTGAGTCATTCATTCAACAGTTTGGTTAATTTAATTTTGTTGGGCATTTTTATAAATCTGATATATTTACCCAGAGGACTTTTGGCACTGGCAACATATTAAAATCAGTTAAAAAAAAACACACACACACACAAAACTATCTAGCCTAGGATGGGGAAGACTCAATTGCATCCAGATGAGGACCAAATCTACTTCATGTTTCCAAAACAAATAAAATTAATTGTGTCAAAAATTAATCCTTTGGAGACTTCTGGAATGTTTATTTATTCCCATTCTAATTACTGTGGCATTTTAGTGACCCTATTTTGCATTATCTACACATTCCCTCAACGTCCTTCTTGTGTAACTTTTTGTTCATTATCCTCCTTATTTCTGAGCCAGATAGTTTTTCTGAACCCACAATTGAAACGGAGAATTGAGGCAAGGATAGAGGGGATTTGAGTAAAGAAAAACCACATGTTTTCCAAACTTAAGTCTCATTTTGGACGCCCGACTAGTTTGTTTGGCTTGGAATCCCCATGCTCTCCTTTATCCAGTGTGCCTCATCAGAGACCCCTCTTTAAACACTCTCTTGCAGCTTATCTGTCCAAGGCTAAGTGGGCATCTTTGAAGGCCGTGTTGAGATTCACACATGGGTGACTTCCATGGGAGACAAAGGGAGAGTTTACAGTGATTACATGTTGAACAAAGGGCACAAACTTCCAACTAGAAGATGAATAATTTCCTGAGATCTAATTCAAAGCGTAGTGATAATAGTCAATAACAGTGTATAATAGACTTAAAGTGCTGAGAGTAAATCACAAAAAAGAAATGATTGTTATGTGACATGATGGAGATGTAAAGTAATGCTACGGTAGTAATCATATGATAATCTGCTAATGTATGAAACCAACACATTGCACACCTTAAACTTACACAATATTATACATCAATTATATCACAATTTAAATAAAATTGTATTAGTGAATGAATGAACAACTCTTTGAGCCACTCCAGAAAAAAAATTATAGCTTAATTATAGCTTAGTTTGGATCGAGAGAATTATTTCTAAATTTGATTTTATTTTTTACTTTGGCCATTTCCCAAGTTAAACCCAAAGACAAATAATAAACATAGTAGAATAACGTGAAACAAGCTGTCAGGGCAATTTTCCTAAAGAAGGTCTAGAAATGAATTGAGAATTGGAGCATCTCTGGAAGAAGTACACTCTTCTAAGGTGGGCCTTGGGAGAGTCAGACTTACCTCTGAGAATGACTAAGCCTCCCTGCCCCCATTTAGCTAGCAAGACCACGGTATTAACCCAGCAGTGATGGTTCTTTTATTCAGACTTAAACTGTGTTTTTATTTCCTCTGCATGAGTTTTGACTTCCTGACATTTCTGCAGATAGTCATGTCCCCAGCACTTTCAGAATCCTCCATAAGTTCAGGGTAGTTCTAAGGATGTAACAAGGTTACTATATTCCTATGCTGGCAGATTTTTAAATACATTTCTTCATTTTTCAATCAACCAAGTAAGTTTAGAAAAAAGTTATTTGCTTTAACCCATGCAAACAGAATTTTGATTTGAAAATAAGTTCATTTGTATCAGTTAAATGAGCTCAGTAATCTACTTTAAATTAGAATGAATTATTTTAAAACCAGAGTAAAAATGCAGACAAGATTTCTATATCTAGATAGAGTTTTCCTATTTCTTTAGCTATTTTTAGCCACTTCTATTTGCTATATTGCTTCCCATTTTAGTACCACAAAGCAGGTTGATGTGCCTTATGTAAATAATATGCTGAAGAAACTTACTGTAATTTAAAAAATTCTGTTAGACCTAAATCTGTTACTTTCTACAATGCCAGTCACAATAGGCTCAACCAAAATTCATGTGGCTTCATTTCATCCACCTTTACAAGGAAGCTAAAGACTATCCTTATTGCTGTTGTTTCCAGTGAGAACTGACTCACTGGAAAAGACCCTGATGCTGGGAAAGATTGGAGGCAAGAAGAGAAGGATAAGACAGTTGGATGGCATCACGGACACAATGAACAGAGTTTGAGCAAGCTCCAGGGGTTGGTGATGGACAGGGAGCCTGGTGTGCTGCAGTCCACGGGGTCTTAAAGAGTCGAACACAACTGAGCAACTGAACTGAGCTGAACTGAAACAACTAAGGAGTTCCCTGGTGGTTCAGTGGCTGACTCTGGGCTCCCAATGCAGGGGTCCTGGGTTCAATGCCTGGTCAGGGAACTAGATCCCACATACCATGCCAAAGAGTTCACATGCCGCAAATAAGATCCCACATGCCACAACAATGACCGAAATATAATAAAAATAAATATTAAAAAATCTAAACATCGGACATACAATTTCAGAACATTAAAAAAATTTCTTGAACATCTACTTTGTGCCAGTAACTCGTTTTGAAAGTGACAGTGTTATGTTAGTCACTCAGTCGAGTCTGACTCTTTGTGACCCCGTGGACCATAGCCCGCCAGGCTCCTCTGCCCATGGGATTCTCCAGGCAAGAACACTGGAGTGGGTTGCCATTCCATCCTCCAGGGGATCATTCCGATCCACTAATCGATCCCAGGTGTCCTGCCTTGCAGGTAGATTCTTTATCATCTGAGCCCCCATGGTAGCCATCACCTAATAAATAGTGGATGCTATGAGGCATGGCCCAGATGCCGCTTCAGGACTGGCACACTCATTCCTTCAGTGGCTGGGTACATTAAAAACTATTCTGGAAGCTACTTCCTTCTCTGTAAATTGCCTTTGACCAAAGGAACTAACTGCCCCATTCCAGTTTATGCCTCCTTCCTTGGGGGAACCCATCCAAGAGCTAGAAGAAGACCTGCCCCTGGTCTCACTTTGGGAAAACTGGAGGCCACCCCTGTTCTCAGAGAACTCCTCCTGGATCAGCTGGGGCCTCTATTGCTTCTCAGCTCAATGTCTCCCTCTGCCTTATCCTGTCTCTCTCACTTCTACAAGTGCTATTGCTGGTTCATGCCCTGATCAGCCTCCAAGCTTAATTAGTCTCAATATCTTCTCCAGGCAACCAGACCCAAGACCCTCATTTTGTATTAGCATTCCATTTGGTGTCTTAAAGCAATTCAGATACCTTTTTTTCTTTTTTTGGTGGCGCTGGGCGTGAGTTTTCTCTAGTTTCAGCGAACGGGGCTACTTTCATTGCGGTGCATGGATTTCTTTTTGCCATGGCGTCTCTTGTTGCGGAGCACCAGCTCTAGGCACAGGGGCTTCAGAAACTGCAGCACGTGGGCTCGGTAGTTGAGTCACAGGGACTCAGCTGCTCTGCAGCGTGTGGAATCTTCCTGGATCAGTGATCAAACCCATGTGTGCTGCACTGGCAGATGGATTCCTAACCACTGCGCCACCAGGGAAGTCCAGGCACTTTTTAAAAATAGTCGAGATGAAGATAATAGCTCAGCAGGAAAAAGTTTTTTAAGGAGAGGGTGTTAAAACTCATGGGACAGTAGAAATGGAGTAACACAGCAACATTCCAGGCACCTGCAGACCGTGCTCTATAGAAAGTGCCATGTGGCAGATGGTCCACCATTTGGCTCCATCCTAATCTGAAAATGATCCTTTCTACCAAAATGAATAGAAATTGATGGAGCGCCCCCAATTTCAGGGTGAATACAGAATACAGAAGTCAATAAAGAGAAAACTCAGATGACTGAGTCTGAAAATGCAGAACTAACCAAAAAGAAGGTACTAGAAGACATTTCTAGGTAAAAAGGGAAGTGGGAGTTAGGTATTTTGTAGAAGAAACACCTCTAGGGACTACAGAGGTGTTTTTTTTTTTTTTTTTTTTTAGAATTAAAAAAAAAATTCTTAATGGGGTTTCTCAGGTGGTGCTAAGTGGTAGAGAACACATCTACCAATACAGGAGACCTAAGAGCCGTGGGTTGGATCACTGGGTGGGAAAGATTCCTTAAAAAAGGGCATGGCAACCCACTCCAGTATCCTTGCATGGAGAATCCCATCGACAGAGGAGGTTGGTGGGCTACAGTGCAGAGGGTTGCAAAGAGTCGGACACAACTGTAGTGACTGAGCACACACCCAAAAGTCTTAACAGTGAGTTTTCGGTAACTGTACAGGTACTGGGTTATAAGGACCACTAGGCAAGCCAAAGACTCTCAAGGGTGATGTGAGTGTGAACAGCTTAAGCCAGAAAGAAGGCACCCATAGAACCTAAATAATACAGGCAAACCAGAGATCTCTCCTTTTAAAGCAGGTCAGAGGCAATCCCATTCAATCCACCCTTTCAGTTCAGTTCAGTTTAATTGCTCAGTCATGTCCGACTCTTTGTGACACCATGGACTACAGCATGCCAGGCATTCCTGTCCATCATCAACTCCCTGCCTTTACTCAACTCATGTCCATTCAGTCGGTGATGCCATGCAACCATCTTATCCTCTGTTGTCCCCTTCTCCTCCTGCCTTCAATCTTTCCCAGCATCAGGGTCTTTTCCAATGAGTCAGCTCTTTCCATCAGGTGACCAAAGTATTGGAGTTTCAGCTTCAACATCAATCCTTACAATGAATACCCAGAACTGATGTCCTTTAGAATGTACTGGTTGGATCTCCTTGCAGTCCAAGGTACTTTCAAGAGTCTTTTCCAACACCACAGTTCAAAAGCATCAATTCTTCGGCTCTCAGCTTTCTTCACAGTCCAACTCTCATATCCATACATGCATACACCCTCAGATAGGAGTTTCTCTGCTCCTTCAAAGGAAAGGATTTGACATTCGGATTAGACAAACCTTACTCTCTAAATAAGAGGTTATCCTTTTGTCTCTAGGTCCCATGTGAAGGAACTTTTCTAGACATTTCTGTGGAGAAACGTTTATATCACTATGGCCTTCACCAAGATTCTGGTGCCTCAGGTGAGTAGGTCCATAGCATCTTTAAATAACTTTGCCCTTAAATGAACTTCCTTCTGTCTGGGGTTGCTACACATAGTATTTTCAGAAGGCTGTTCTTTATTGGCTGACTATCTCCTGTTGTGCAGGAGACACTGGGAGCTAGAAGAACTCAGATTGGCTTCTGATGCTCCCACCGTCAGACTGGCTTCTGACACTTCCACGTGGTGCTAGTGGTTAAAGAATCCATCTGCCAAGGCAGGAGACATAAGAGACACGGATTCGATCCCTGGGTCTGGAAGATCCCCTGAAGGAGAATGTGGCAACCCACTCCAGTATTCCGGCCTGGAGAATCCCATGGACAGAGGAGCCTGGTGGGCTACAGTCCATAGGGTTGCAAAGAGTCAGAGGCAACTGAACACATATGCATGCTCCCACTAAACTGCTCCATGGTTTATAGCAAGATAGCCCACAGCTAAGTTTTGGTTTCTCTTTTTGTCTAATATATATAGTCCAGGTCAGTGTTACCCAATAAAGCTCTGACCTTTATGGAAATATCTTATATTCTTTGCTCTCCAATATGGCAGCTCTAAACCACATATATCTATTGAACACTCAAAATGTGGCAAGTGTAACTGAGAAATTCAACATTAATTTATATTTGATTAAATTATAACTATAATTATATTTGATTAAATTATAATTTTATTTAATACATCTGAACGTAAGCAGTCACACATGACTAGTAGCTACCATATTATTCAGTGCACATCTTGGTTGACATTTAGATGCTAAAATTTCATATTGCTTTTATTCCAAGAAGTTTGGAGATTCTGCCATTGGTACACAAATAGCTCTGAAATTCGATGATTTCACTGCACATAAATACTTGTTATGTTATCTGTATGCTTGATCTGGCTAATAGTTATCTTTTAGGACCTAAAACATAAGTTGGTAAACTAAGATCCTTAGGCAAATCCAGTCTGATGCCAGTGTTTGCAAAAAAGAAAAAAGCCGACAGTTGTATTGGAACAGTGTCATGCCATTTGCTCCAGCATTGTCTCTGACTGCTTTTGTGCTGTGGCGGCAGAACAGGGCAATGTGAGTGAGACTGTATGACTGCAAAGCCAAAAATATTGCTATCTGGGTTTTACAGAAAAACATTTGCCTACCATTGATTATGATAAGGTAAATTTGCTCTCTCATTGAGTGTTATCACAATTGATTACCCTTTCTGTATTATTTTACTCTGTTTTGAAGGATAAGACTTCTGTATGGGAATGCTGGGCACCTATTTATTTTTCTCTTCATTTGGGCACCAGTTGAAGGTCATCAGCTCAGTGGGTTAGCCCTTCTCCCTGCCTCATTTTAAATTTTGACTGATGATCTGCCTCAGATGGTGGCCGTTCCAGTAAGCTGGCCAGATGTTGCAGTAGCCTATTAGTGATTTCAAGGGACTTCAAAATCCTTCTAGGTAATTTTTTCTTTTTTTCCGTAGGAATATCAAGTCATTGATTTGCCATATTTTTTGAGACAGGTTTGTTAACAGAGAAGACAATATTAACTGTTGTTTGAAATACAAATATGACATCAGTCTCCCATTTGTAGCAAGGTTTGGACTTGCATAAAAAGTTTTACCACATCTTTGGATCCTTTTAATTATTGAATACTAAATCATGACACTTCTCAAGCCAAAAGCGTACTATCTGGTGACTACTTCAAGAAAGGGGCATAGGTGATTATTTACATATCAATTGATGAGCTAATATCTAAGAAGTATTAATATATTTTATTAGCACAATATGTTTATTATTTTATATAATGATATACTTAATAATGTTTAAGATTTCTTTTTTAATAGTAAGTAAATATGTGCTAACATTATGGTTCACACTTTTATGACTGTAATTCCTGTTTGTTTCTCAGAGTAGTGAAAACTGTAGTGAAAACTCTTTGGAATATATAAGCTCCTATGCATTCATATGTGGTTCAGCTTTCTGCTGTACTTACCAAGCACAGTCTGATCTTAAAGGAGACGTTGCCTCTGGTAAAAGCAAAGAGAAGCCCACACAGAAGGTGCTAAATAATTGGGAACACAAAGAGGTCTCTAATTCATTGACAGTACTACATTTAATACCTTATTGTATTAAGGCAATACCTTATTGCTGTAGTTGTTACTCACATTGGTTTTCTTTCCTATTTAAAAAACATGGGGCTTCCCTGGTGGTCCAGTGATTAAGAATCCACCTGCCAATGAAGGGAACATGGGTTCAACCCCTTGTCTGGGAAGATTCCATGTACACGGGAGGGGCAACTAAGACCACGCTCCACAACTACCGAGCCTGCACTCTGGAGCTCCTGTTTTGCAACAATAGAAACCACCACAATGAGAAGCCTGGGCACTGCTTTGAAGATCCAGTATAGCTATCAATAAATAAAAAACATGGCATTTTCTTTAGAAAAACAACCCATCTAAAGCAACCTGATATTGCAAACAGTGTGACACTGCAGTTTGTCTCCTTGGTTTTCAGACGAACTCTGCTGGGATGAAAATTGGGTTCTTCAAAATCATAGTTATAAAAAAAAAAAACATAGTTACAGCTTATAACAAATTCTGTGATGCTATATTGAAAACTAGAAGTACTATAGAGCATTAACATAATTTTGACTGCATATCTGTCTTGTCTGGGCTGCTATAAGAAAAATGGTGTAAAACTGGGTGGGTTATGAACCACAGAAAATAATTTGTCACAGTTACGGAGGCTGGGAAGTCCAAGATCAAGAATTGGTGCTGGTGGGTACCCACTTCTGGTTCATAGACGACAGTCTTCTCCCTGCATCTTCACCTAACAGAAGGGGTGAGAAAGCTCTCTGGAGTCTCTTGATAAGGGCATGAATTCCTTCCAAGAGGGCTCTGCCATTTCCAAATACTATTACATTGGGGATTCGATTTGAACATGTGTATTTGGGGGAACAAAGACATTCAGTCAATGGCAGTCTCCAGTGTTGCTGGGTGTCTGTCAAATGGCAGTTTTGTGCACTACTTCCTGCACCAAAATAATCTCTAATGAGATGGGAACTTGGTAAGTGAGCTCGGGTCCTCATATTGCTTCTACACCAGCTATGTGGATGGGTTACACAGATTTAGCTGGACACCCAGGTCGTTGGTGAAAATCTGTCAGATTTTTAACATCTCCTTGACAACATATTCCTGATAGCTCAGTTGGTAAAGAATCCACCTGCAATGCAGGAGACCCCGGTTCCATTCCTGGGTCAGGAAGATACACTTGAGAAGGCATAGGCTACCCACTCCAGTATTCTTGGGCTTCCCTTGTAGCTCAGCTGGTAAAGAATCTGCCTGCAATGCGAGAGATCTGGGTTCAATCCCTGGGTGGGGAAGATCCCCTGGAGAAGGGAAAGGCTACCAATTCCAGTATTCTGGCCCAGAGAATTCCATGGGATGTATAGTCCATGGGGTCACAAAGAATCGGACACAACTTAGCAACTTTCACTTCAATAACAACATATTGGGCTTCCCTGATGGCTCAGTGGTAAAAGAATCTACCTGAAATGCAGGAGACCCAGGTTCAATCCCTGGGTTGGGAAGATCCCCTAGAGGAGGGCATGGCAACCCACTCCAGTATTCTTGCCTGGAGAATCTCATGGGCAGAGGAGCCTGGCAGGCTGCAGTCAGTGGGGTCACAAAGAGTTGGATACAACTGAGCAACTGAATACAAACACACAACAACATATCATTTACTTCTGGCATTTTGTAAGAATATAGATTCTTACTTTACCCTTATTTCTCATTTTCCATCAACAGCATTCTGATCATACCTTTTAGGCGCAGATCCTATTTGTCCACAGACGCTCTGCAACATGTCTAGGAAAACACGAGGACCTTCACGCTACCTCTCAGAGCCAATTATTGTTTTACAAACTACAAAGAAAAGAGAAACATTAAAAGAGTGTACAATTAGTTAAACTTGCAGACCAACCTATGTCTATTTATTCTCTAAGAAACCATAGCACCTGATACTTTCTGAGACTATTGAACTAACATAGAGTGTCCAATAATCAATTCCCCCTAGGCTCCTCTAGCACTTTGCCCATAACACTAGCATGCAGCTGCCATCCTGCACTGTGGCTTCTTTACTGAGATCTGGAGCTCTTGACTGCGGGCAGAACTAAAAGACTATTCTACTCATTTCTGCAGGTGGAACGTTGATAGCAGAGCCATCCCTCTGATCAAGGTGAGGTTGCCTCCGTGAAAGGACCCGAAAAGGCAGTTGTTCACCTGACCCTCTTAGTCAAGAGTAGATGGCTCTGTAAACCCGCCCCCCATCTCTGCCACTCCTGGCTTCTGGGGACTTGGCTGAGCAGAGGCACCCCTCTGTCAAAGATGTGGATCACTGACTTCCGTCTGGTTTATTCCTTCTTTTCCTTTCTTCTTTCTTTGACTTGCACTTATCATCCTAACACTGTAGCTCAGACGGTAGGGAATCCGCCTGCAATGCAGACCAGGGTTTGATCCCTGGGTCGGGAAGATGCTCTGGAGAAGGGAATGGCAACCCACTCCAGTATTCTTGCCTGGAGAATTCCATGGACAGAGGAGGCGGCAGGGCTACAGTCCATGGGGTCACAAAGGGTCGGCCACAACTGACAACTAACACTACCACTAACACTCCAGCAGCTTCTTTCCCTGTTTTCTCTTTCATGATTTCAGTTTTCATTGTCTTTCTCATTTGAATCTCTAATGGCCTCCTTTTCCCTCATTGTTTTTCAGCCTTTGTAAAGGCCATGGGAGATGGCAAATCCAGCCATCGATCCCCTGAAATGCTTTAAAAAAAAAAAAAAAAAAGGAGTACATTTCATCTTTTGACTATGTTTGGCTATCAGAAGTTTGCAGACCCGGAGCAGGTCTCCCAGGCCCATTGAACTGCACCCCGACATGAAGGCCATTGCTGGATTTCAGGAACTAGGACTCAAGTCAGATCAACTACGTGTGTGAGTGACTGTACTGCAGTGATGTTGTTGAGCACTTTACCATCACTTGCACGTATTCTCCATGAGCTCACTTTTCACCATCACTTCTACCTACCACCCAACAGGGAAATTTCTCTGAGCCCTGGCCTCACCAGCCAGCATTTGCTTCATTTTTATCCTAAAGATATTGTATTTGGTGTTAGCAAACACCATGCCAAGTACAGAAGTGTGGTGGAGGAAGGTGTTAATATGGTCACTGTTTATATATATTTTTTCTTCTCTTTTCTCCCACTTCTCCAATGTCCTCATTAAGTGTTTTACCCAATGTGACTTTGTAAGCCGCCACCCAGGAATAGTTTCTAGAATGAGGAAAGGAGAGAGAAAGAAGAGAGGAAGGACAAAGAGGACAAGAGTGTGGCATTCTCTGTCCTATTCCAGGGACTTTTCAACATAAAACTCTCCCTTCTTAATCATTAAATTTTGTTCACATTTTGTAAGATGATGCTTTAATGAAAATTATTAAATATTTAGGTATTTGATTAATTTCTCTGCCATTATTGTTTTTAAAGATACTTAAGTCATTGGTAGTGCTTTTAAGACAGAGGATGAGATGGTTGGATGGCATCACTGACTCAACGGACATGAGTTTGAGTAAACTCTGGGAGTTGGTGATCGTCAGGCAGGCCTGGTGTGCTATAGTCTATGGGGTTGCAAAGAGTCGGACGTGACTGAGAGACTGAACTGAACTGAAGATGACAAAACATATCACTCCTAAAATGAAATTTTCCAAAATAAATATGGGAAGCTTCAAATTAGCTTGAATGTTTCTGCACTTTCTTTTAAATGATGTCCTTTATCGTGATTGCTTTAATCATACCTTCACATTGAGGTGCATCTCACGGGACTGCAATGCCTGGGTTATCTGGACCCCACCCAGCACCCATAAGCTGCCACTCTGGGGTGAAGGGTAGGCACTATTTCAACAGAGCAGAGCAAAACTGAGAATAATTTTAGGCAGAAAGTGAATGCTCCTTCATCTCACTGCAGTTACGTCCAGACAGGAATCATTCATGCTGGCCCTAAGCCAGGCATCCAAGTTGACTTGACAATCACGCTCAAATGCCAAGGAAACTTTTGTAACCTCACAAGTCCGGAAGCTTCATTTTATCATTCCAGGTTTTCTGAAAAGTTGGCAATCAGCTTCCAAATCATTTGCTCTGTTTACCAGCACGGCTTTGCAATAAAGCCCCTCTTAAAGAAGTTTAAAAGTAAAAATATAAACTTTTATCCTTGGAAAGTAATGAGAAAAAAAAAAGGAAAACATGAGATTAGCTATTGATATCATTTGTGGGCCCATAAGCTAGCCTTTGTTAACTTTTCTTTGCTTGACATTCTTCAACTATATTTTAGTTTCCCAAACTCTCTAAGATCCTTCTCACAGCAGGGCCTTCTGGCAGTTTCCCACTATTTTTCTCTGGCTGAGTCTTGCCCTTCAAGTTTCACTCACATGGACCTTTCTATGGCCCTAAGACTAAGTTAGGTCTTCTGTAATTTGCACCCATAGAAACCTGTGCTTTTCATTTTTAGCATCTGTTACTATCATGATTCTATATTCAATGATGCCTTTAGGTTATTCATGGAAGTAACCATATCACTTGGGCTTCGCTGGTGGCTCAGCGGTAAAGAACTTGCCTGCCAATGCAGGAGACTTGGGTTTGATCACTGGAGTGGGAAAATCCCTTGGAGAAGGAAATGGCAACCCATTCCAGGATTCTTGTCTGGGGGGGTACAGTCCATGAGGTCACAGAAGAGTTGGACATGACATCAACTAAACAACAACAGCAAACCACATCACTTACCACAGAGCCTGGGAGGTAATGATGCCTCAATAAGTGAAAATCAATCCTGGGAATGTCTACAACTGGAGATGAGTGGGGGAAGAAGGAAAAGGTAAGACCACTACATTGAAACTTCCCAGGCAGTCCAGTGGGTCCAGTGGTTAAAACTCCACCTCCCAATGCAGGGCCACATGGTATGGCAAAAAAAAAAAAAAAAAAAATGACTACCACATTCTATAAGTATTCATCAAACAATGATTATTTCAGACACTATGTTAGCTGCTATGTAAATAAAGAGAAAGCATACTGTTTTCAAATGTCTCAATTTGGAGAAAGAGAATAAGCCCATGAAATCTACAATGATGCACCTTAATGAATTACTTTTCCTGGTATCCTTGCCTGGTGTAGTTCTCTCCACAGTGGATCTGGGATAGTCTTAAGACTTACATGGACCAATAAAAGATGGGGAAAGTGAAGCTGTGAACTCTGAAGGCTCAGCCTTAAGACATGTACTTTTATCTTTTGCCACTTAAGCGCATCATTTTGAACCAGACTCCATGTTCCATTAAGCCCAGTCTTCATGGAGAGAATATATAGTTGATGACCAGCCAGCTGATATCCTCATCTAAACTTCGAGCATCAGTCTTCATTCTTATGAGTGAGCCATCTTGGATATTCCAGCCTAGCTTGAAGGATTTTGAACATTACCTTGCTAGTATGTGAAATAAGCACAATTGTACAGTAGTTTGAACATTCTTTGGCATTGACTTTCTTTGGGTTTGGAATGAAAACTGACCTTTTCCAGTCCTGTGGCCACTGCTGAGTTTTCCAAATTTGCTGGCCTATTGAGTACAGCACTTTCACAGCATCATCTTTTAGGATTTGAAATAACTCAACTGGAATTTCATCACCTCTGCTAGCTTTGTTCATTATGATACTTCCTAAGGCCCACTTGACTTTGCAGTCTAAGAAATCTGGCTCTAGGTGTATGGTCACACCATCATGGTTATCTGGGTCATGAAAATCTTTTTTGTACAGTTCTTCTGTGTATTCTTGCCATCTCGTCTTAGTATCTTCTGCTTCTGTTAGGTCCATACCATTTCTGTCCTTTATTGAGCCCATCTTTGCATGAAATGTTCCCTTGATATCTCTAATTTTCTTGAAGAGATCTCTAGTCTTTCCCAGGAGAGAGGATGACACCAATTGACCTGCAGGCTCATCTTCTGGTGTCATATCTTTTCGCCTTTTCATACTGTTCATGGGGTTCTCTAGGCTAGAATATTAGAGTGGTTTGCCATTCCTTCTTCTGGTGGGACCACATTTTATCAGAACTCTCCACCATGACCTGTCTGTCTTGGGTGGCCCTGTATGATATGGCTCTTCAGTTCACTGAGTTGCACAAGGCTGCAATCCATGTGATCATTTTGGTTAGGTTTCTGTGATTGTGGTTTTCATACATAGTTACATTTGGAAAACTGTGTAGAGTAAAAAGCATATATAGAGGAAGGGTGAAAGAATTGATCTAAAAAGCTTGTTGAGTCCAATTTCCTAAAATCAGTATGTATATTAGGTATGAAATGTATACTGTAAGAAATGGAGCTATAAAATATTCTAAGGCTAGATACAGAAGAAGTTACATGTTTCACATTCATTCAACCAAGTATTTACTGAACACCTCTCTTTTAACTGACACTGTAGTATATGTTGAAGAGCCATAAAATGATAATAACAAGCTAGCATGACTCATGACTTCATCAAGCTTGCCATGTAGGCAGAGAAACAGATCAAGTCATTATGAAAGTAATGAAAGCTTAGAAATAGCAGAGGAGGCTATGACAAAAATGAAAAAAGTACTGTGGAAGGACACCAAGATGAATGAAACAAATTCCGTTTATTGTCTTGATATAATAAATCCTCAATACGTGGTGGCAGTGTGGCTGACAAATTGTAGAGAAAAAGAAATATTGGTGGCAAAGAGAAGAGTTGTGAAAATATTGCCATAATCCAGGGAAATAATGAGACCAGGGGTAGAGTGATGGGAATAGAAATGTAGAGATAGGAAGTAACATTTCAGAAGCATAGTTGGCAGACATGAAAACTGATGTCTAGATAAAAGGGAAAAGTATACTGAGGACAACTCCAGTTTTAATCGAGAATAAAGAGTTTTGATCTAACAAAAGTGACAGAAATAGAAAGCACACTAGCAATCTCACAAACGTAGAGAAAAAATAATGAATTTTGCTTTGTGAGATTTGAGTATGAGGTACTTTCAGATTTCTTACTGACATTGCAGTTTGTGTTATTCCATTTATTCAAAAGCCTAGTAAATCAAAATTAATCTGTAATAACAGAAAGGGAATCAGTGGTTACCTGGGGACAAGATGTTGAAAGGGGTCCAATGAACAAACTACTCCAGATCATCAGAAAACTTTTAGGGGTGACAGATGTGTTTATTATCTTGATCATATTTCAAACTCAAGTGTACAGCTGAAATACATTGTTTACTTTATATAAATTTTATCTCACTAAAGCCATTTCACATAAAGAAATACTAGATAAGAAGAGATTTATGAGTACCATGAACAATTGCAAACAACATTTGAAACAAAAAGTTGAAAAAGAGCTTGAACTATTTGTGCTGTGCAAAATAAGTTATAATTGAGTTAAAAAGAAAAAGAAGAATGTCATTTTACTTCTGAAGAAACTCTCACATTCATCCTAAAGCACACTATCAAGACTGAACATTGGGGATATTTATTTCTGTTAGTGAGAAATGAAGGAAAAATTTTTTTAAGTTGAAAATAAAATGATCTCATTAAGAAAGCAGATTAAACTGAGGATTAAGATAATTTTCAAAATATAAAATGTCTCAGAGAAAAGTCATTCCTTGATCAAAAACTAGGCAGAAAAAAATTAAAAGCAAAAAAAAAACAACCCAGAAATTCGCTTAAGCAGGTCAAAGATTCCTATACATTGTGAGTATTGGCATGGCCTGGGGAAAAGTCATCATAAAATATCAAAGCCAAAGAAAAAAATAGTGAAAAAAAAAAGCAGAAAGGAAAAGCCTTCTATTGAATAAAATATAGCAATAAGAGCAAAATAAGTGCAAATTAAATGTTATAGTTACATTAAGACTAAGATAATTTTTAAAAAATCTAAGGCCTGTGAGTCTCTTCTTTTTATACAAAGCCAACCAGAATATTCATTTATTTGTTTACATACAAAAATATTTATTGAAATCTTTCCATGCGTCAGATCTTGTTCCAAGTGCTAAGGTTACATGGGGAGAAAAAGAGCTTACCATCATGGAACTTTTACTTATTTTATTGATAAATCTTAAATTCATTGACTATATCAGTTGTAAATATCAGTAAATATTTCAGTTCAGTTCAGTTCAGTCTCTCAGTCATGTTCGACTCTTTGCGACTGCATGAACTGTAGCACCCCAGGCCTCCCTGTCCATCACCAACTCCCGGAGTTCACCCAAACCCATGTCCATCTAGTCGGTGATGCCTTCCAACCATCTCATCCTCTGTCAGCCCCTTCTCCTCTTGCCTTCAGTCTTTCCCAGCATCAGGGTCTTTTCAAATGAGTCAACTCTTCGCATCAGCTGGCCAAAGTATTGGAGTTTCAGCTACAACATCAGTCCTTCCAATGAACACCCAGCACTGATCTCCTTTAGGATGGACTGGTCGGATCTCCTTGCAGTCCAAGGGACTCTCAAGAGTCTTCTCCAACACCACAGTTCAAAAGCATCTGTTCTTTGGTGTTCCACTTTCTTTATAGTCCAACTCTCACATCCATACATGACCAGTGGAAAAATCATAGCCTTGACTAGACAGACCTTTGTTGGCAAAGTAATGCCTCTGCTTTTGACTATGCTGTCTAGGTTGGTCATAACTTTCCTTCCAAGGAGTTAGCGTCTTTTAATTTCATGGCTGCAGTCACCATCTGCAGTGATTTTGGAGCCCCCAAAATAAAGTCTGCCATTGTTTCCACTGTTTCCCCTTCTATTTGCCATGAAGTGATGGGACCAGATGCCATGATCTTCGTTTTCTGAATGTTGAGCGTTAAGCCAACTTTTTCACTCTCCTCTTTCACTTTCATCAAGAAGCTCTTTAGTTCTTCACTTTCTGCCTTAAGGATAGTGTCATCTGCATATCTGAGGTTATTGATATTTCTCCCAGCAATCTTGATTCCAGCTTGTGCTTCTTCCAGCCCAGTGTTTCTTATGATGTACTCTGCGTATAAGTGAAATAAGCAGGGTGACAATATACAGCCTTGATGTACTCCTTTTCCTATTTGGAACCAGTCTGTTGTTCCATGTCCAGTTCTAACTGTTGCTTCCTGACCTGCATATAGGTTTCTCAAGAGGCAGGTCAGGTGGTCTGGTATTCCCATCTCTTTCAGAATTTTCCACAGTTTATTGTGACCCACACAGTCAAAGGCTTTGGCATAGTCAATAAAGCAGAAATAGATGTTTTTCTGGAACTCTCTTGCTTTTTCCATGATCCAGCGGATGTTGGCAATTTGATCTCTGGTTCCTCTGCCTTTTCCAAAACCAGCTTGAACATCTGGAAGTTCACGGTTCATGTATTGCTGAAGCCTGGCTTGGAGAATTTTGAGCATTACTTTACTAGCATGTGAGATGAGTGCAATTGTGCGGTAGTTTGAGCATTCTTTGGCATCACCTTTCTTTGGGATTGGAATGAAAACTGACCTTTTCCAGTCCTGTGGCCACTGCTGAGTTTTCCAAATTTGCTGGCATATTGAGTGCAGCACTTTCACAGCATCATCTTTCATGATTTGAAATAGCTCAACTAGTATTCCGTCACCTCCACTAGTTACAATACGTTAAAATAGAGTCTCTTATTTGGGCAACATTGTGAACTTTAACATAATGCTGAACTAAAGGGGTTTCTGCTTTTCCTAGTGAATGCATTCTAAGAGTGGTGATGTCAATAGTGATTAATGCAAACTATTTTTATTCTTTAAATAAAGATGATAGAGGAGCTCTCTTTTTATACATGCTTCAGAAGAGTAAACCTCAAACACACATATGCTTTCTAAAATTACAATGTCATCATCAATTGTTTTTTATCCACTCTGGTATTTCTAGAGTTTCTATCATTGTCTTGGGTTTCTCCGGTTGAGAAGAGAATTGAAAATCCTTTGCCAGATGCATAGTTCAAAAGTCAAGATTGTAATATTATTGCCTGAAGAATTCCCAACACCAGGGAATCTCCCAAAGAATGCCAAAGCCCGTGTTCCTTTACAGCCCCTGCAGTGCTTTGCAGGCTACAGCCTGGCTGGACTTTAGGCTGCCAATAGAAACATGAAAGTGAGAAATTATCTGCAAAAAACAACACGGCCATCCTCACTGGGACTGTCTTATCACAAATCAGGATATCCAGCTCAGCTAAACATTTGAGATTTAAAAGAAATCACTTTTCATCGCTGATGCTAGATGTGCCTGGTTGGAAGTTTGGCTGAACAACCAAGAAAAACAGTAGAAGGAAAGAGAGAAAGAGAGAGAGGAGGTGAGAGAGGAAGAAAGGAAAGAAGGAAGGAAGGAAGAAAAAGAAAATAAGAAAGAAAGCATTCTATAGCAACAAAATATGGAAATGCTCAAAATGATTTTCTTTCAGCATAAAATATTTCATCTCCTTATGCAAACTGACCTGTGTGAGAGTTTGCTTTGAACTGCACGAAAACATAGAATTGCTACAATCCTTGTGTTTGGAGAAAGTTATAATCCTTCTATAATTTTCTAACTGGTTTATTAAGTGTAAAATAGTTTGACTTCCCTTTGCCTTATCCTCTATTACAAACAAAAATCTCCCCCATCCAAGTCAAAGTTTAGCTGTATTTCTCATTTGGGCCAAATTACTAAGAATCTCATGTGTGTTCATGTGCACTCAGTCATGTCTCTCTCTTTGTGACCCCATCGAGCGTAACAGGCCAGGTTCCTCTGTCCATGGGATTCTCCAGGCAAGAATACTGAAGTAAATTGCCATTTTCTACTCCAGGGGATCTTCTTGACACAGGGATCGAACATGAGTCTCTTGAGTCTCCTGCATTGGGAGGCAGATTATTTACCACTGCACCATAACATGTGCAATTATACAGGAAAACAGATGATTTTCCCTTTAAATGAAAAGAAATGATTTATTTCACTTTTGGTGGAATACACTTCAGGTGTTGGAACTGTAAAGTAAATACTTGTAGGAATATTTTACCAGCACCTCCCCCTTTATACTGCAGTCATTTACACTCCTAAATATAAAAGAATGCTATTTTCAAGATAGCTTTGAGCTATGTCTTTTCTCCCAATGGAATTTTATAAAAGTAAAACCTTATTTCCTGCCAAATTTAGTTTATTGACCATTAAGCTGTAAATTAATGTTTCCTTGGCATTATGGTTGCCAAATCGTGGAAACTCATGGCATCAGTATTCATGCAAGATATGTAGAAAAGCACGAAAAGTATTGTGACTCTTTGGTCTTAGATACTGTATCTGTGAAAAATCACTCAGGCCCCCCTTTATTTTTAAAGACTGATGATGTATCTCACGAGGAAAGTAGGTTTCAAAGATGCTTAAGTTCAGAGAAGTAGAAAGTATAAATGAAGACTCATCTAAAGGGGGAAAAAAAAAAGCACCATAAGGCAGAGCTTGAAGTAAATGCAAGGCCAAAGGATATTTGGTTCGTCACTTTTTATGAAGTGCTAACAAGGAAAAGAGTCAAACTGCAAAAATCCTACTCTTTAGATGTCTTACTGCTTGAATTTTTCTGACATGAGGTTATGGAATATGGATGTTCTTGAACAAATCTTTTAATAACTAGAGCCTACATGTTGTTTTAAAAAAATATCGATTTGTCTTCTGGAAGAGATCCCCCAAACCATAATTATCTGCCTTTATTTAGCTTGGGCTAAAAGGAAAATCCTATGCCTAAGAATATGCCAGTGCCCTCCAAAATAGTTCTTTGTCCAAACTGGTTTCTTTTTGCCAGAAATAAAAATGAACACAAAGATATTCTAATGTTCCTGCATCCAGAAGATGTAAAACAAAGATACTTGTCCAAAAAACCCTGTTGGGTTTTCTCATTGAGGAACCATCTGTCTAGGGATCTGAGATCCCTAGGAAATAAGAATTCCCATTTTCAGCCCATGTGACCCTATTCTTTGAGGATGCCTGGGGAAAGTAAATGAAGCTCTTTGAATTTACTTTTATCATCTGTATTCAAGGAAAACACACTGTCTTCATTTTAATTTCCTTTATTTATTTTAATTTGTTTTAATATTCAATAGAGCTAAAACAAAGTTTGGGTTTCCCAGGTGGCTCAGGGGTAAAGAATCTTTCTGCTAATGCAGGAGACTCAGGTTTGATCCCTGGGTCAGGAAAATGCCCTGGAAGAGGAAATAGCAACCCATTCCAGTATTCATGCCTGGGAAATCCCAGGGAGAGAGGAGTCAGGCAGGCTACAGTCCATGGGACCACATAGAGTCAGTCAGACACGACTGACTGATTAAACAACAAGAACAAAGCAAAGTTTAAAGAAAGGTGAAAAATCTTCTCTTCCTTTGGTTCAAAGAGTTGGTAAAAGTGGTTCTAAATTGAGGAAGTGTGGAGACTAACTCTAGTTACAAATTACTTCTTTCTAATCCTAGAAACTCTGACCTGCCCCCTTACACCCTGACATCACATCATCCTTTCAGAGGCTGTACACCCTGAGTGAAGCAATTTGATTTATTGGAGACATTTTGAAGTGAGAATTCTATAAAACCTGAGGCTATTAGCAGCTCTGTTTTTTTTTTTTTTTTAAAGACTGAAAACAGTTTATTATAAGAATGAGGCAATAATAGATCTTCTTCTAAGGAAAGTACACAAGCTAGGATTTATTTTGTTATGAGGTACACAGCAGGAACAATTCTAAACTCTGTTCTCTCCCTTAATGATTCAGTTTGTGTGTGTGTGTTGTAAAACAAGAGTAGCATCTGAAAAGTCTTCATCTCCTCCTAAAGGTGTGTTTAAATTGCATTTCTTCTATGTGAACAAACCAGACTGGATGTTGCTTTCAAAAGAGATCATAAGATCTAAAACTTTGTTGTTGTTTAGTCGCTTTAGTCTTGTCTGATCTTTTGCGACCCCATGGACTGTAGCCTGCCAAGCTCCTCTGTCCGTGGGATTTCCCAGGCAAGAATACTGGATTGGGTTGCCATTTCCTCCTCCAGGAGCCTTCCCCACTCTAGGATCATGCCTGTGTCTCCTGCATTGGTAGGCGGATTCTTTACCACTGAGCCACCATGGGAAGTCCCAAGGTCTAAAATACTTAAAGATTTTATGAAAAGTAAATATAAATATAAAATGTAAAACCAGGGGAGGAGAAATAGATAAATAGGTGGAACACAGAGGGTTTTTAGGGCAGTGAAAATACTCTATGACACTGTAGCGATGCACTCATGTCATAACACGTTTATCTAAACCCATTGATGTACACCAGGTGTGAACCCTAATGTGAACTATTGACTTTGGTTGATTATAACATATCAGTGTAGGTTCATCAATTGTGACAAATATCCCACTCTGGTGGGGGGAGGTTGATCATGGGAGAGGCTGTGCTTGTGAGGGACAGAGGGTATATGAGAACTCTCTGACCCTCCTCTTTTTCAATTCTTTACATTTTCATTTCAAAAATGATACTCAAAGCATCTGTTAGAAAACTTTTGTGTGCTTGGGATATGTTTTGTGCTTGAAGCAACTTAAGTAACCAAACCTTTTTCAACTGAAAATTGTATATATAAATATTGATCAAGTAGTTCTTCCCAGGTGGTTCTAGTGGTAAAGAACCCACCTGCCAATTCAGGAGACATAAGGGATGCAGGTTCGATCCCTGGGTTGGGATGATTCCCTGGAGGAGAAAATGGCAACCCACTCCAGTATTCTTGCCTGGAAAGTCCCATGGACAGACGAGCCTGGTAGGTTACAGTCCGCAAGGTCTCAAACAGTCAGACAGGACTGATGCAAGTTAGCACACACACAAGTGTGCACGCACACACACACACACACACACACACACACACACACACACATACACATTGGGCTTCCCTCATACTCAGTTGGTTAAAAATCTGCCTGCAGTGGAGGAGACCCTGGTTTGATCCCTGGGTCAGGAAGATCTTCTTGAGAAAGGACAGGCTACCCACTCCAGTATTCTTGGGCTTCCCTTGTGGCTCAGCTGGTAAAAAATCTTCCTGCAATGTGGGAGTCCTGGGTTCCATCCCTGGGTTGGAAAGATCCCCTGGAGAGGATTTCACTTCACTTTCACAGATTGGTCAAGCATTTCCACTTGAAATTCAGTGACCAAATGGATGGGCTGAAAATGTAAAGTACACACTACATTTAAAGACATAGTACAAAAAGAATGTAAGATATTTTTAGATTAACTGCATGTTGAAACAATATTTTAGATATGAAAGAAAGTGAAAATGAAAGTCACTCAGTCATGTCCGACTCTTTGTGACTCCATGGACTATACAGTCTAAGGAATTCTCCAGGCCAGGATACTGGAGTGCATAGCGTTTCCCTTCTCTAGGGGATCTTCCCAACCCAGGGATCGAACCCAGATCTCCCACATTGCAAGAGGATTCTTTACCAGCTGAGCCACAAGGGAAGCCCATTTTAGATACACTGGGTTTAATAAAATGTATTATTAAAATTTTACAATACTCTGTATGATACTATGATAGTGAATACATATGATTATACTTTTATCCAAACCTATAGAACCTATTGAATCAAACCAGCCAATCCTAAAGGAAATCAGTCCTGAATATTCACTGGAAGGACTGATGCTGAAGCTGAAACTCCAGTACTTTGGCCACCTGATGTGAAGAAATGACTCGTTGGAAAAGACCCTGATGCTGGGCAAGATTGAAGGCAGGAGGAGAAGGGGACGACAGAGGATGAGATGGTTGGATGGCATCACTGACTTGATGGACCTGAGTTTGAGCAAGCTCCTGGAGTTGGTGAAGGACAGGGAAGGCTGGTGTGCTGAAGTCCATGGGGTCGCAAAGAGTCGGAGATGACTGAGCGATTGAACAGAACTGAATTGATAGAATATCCAGGACCAAGACTGAACCCTAATGTAAACTGTGGACTTTGGGTGACTATGATGTGTCATTGCAAGTTCATCAGTTGTAACAAATGTCCCTCTCTGGTGAGGGATGTTGATGATGAGGAAAGCCATGGTTGTGTGGGGACAGGTTATATATGGGAAATGTCTGCACTGTTTTAATTTCACTGTGAACCTAAAGCTGCTCTAAAGAAAATACAGCCTAAAGAAGAAGGATGGTTAAGATGGTAAGTTTTACGTTTTGTATATGCTCTTGTGTGCTCAGTCATGTTCAGCTCTGTGCAACCCCATGGACTGTAGCCCGCCAGGCTCCTCTGTCCATGGGATTCTCCTGGCAAGAATACTGGAATGGGTTGCCATGCCCAACCCAGGGATCGAACCAGTGTCTCTTGTGTCTCCTGCCCTGACAGGTAGGTTCTTTACCACTAGCAGCACCTGCTATTTTACCACAATTAGAAATTTAAACACATTTTCAAAGGAAAACAAATGGTATTGTGAATCACTCTCTGAAATGTTAACTTTCCTGACTCAGAGTTCAACTTACTTTTTTTTGCACCATCCTTAAAAGAATGAAGACTGAGCTTGCTTTACTGGAAGATCATACTCCACAAGCTTATGCAACGCTCCACAAAAACTATAAATGAGAGTTCCTCTTAAAGTCTTCTGTAACCTGCTGTCAAACAGATCAAATTTGCCTGAACCTGAAATACTCGTGAACTTCTCTGGCTCTACCCAAGTTTAATATGCAGAGCAAATCCAATGAATTTTTGTCCTGTGTACACTCCAGATGCTGGCCAGATGTGTGTGTGTTACAGCCCATCGGCCTGCTTGGAGATGTCTGAACATCTACGCTACAGTCAGCTTTTGTTTTAGTATCATTAAAAGGCAATTTGCTTAAAGCAGAGATTATGGAATGTGGTTATTGTCACTTGAAAACGGCCCTGCTGTGCCGTGTCATCGCCGCTGCTCCTTCTCTTTGGTATTTTCATTGTCATTCCCGCTTTTAAATGAACTGACAGTCTCTGATCATTCTTTTAACACCCAGCTTCCAGGCAGGGCCTCCAGGAACCCTCCCTTTGGTCAACACCATCACGCCTCTGCGGGATTTCCACCCAGTCTCCACGCCCCTGGGTTTTTCCTGCACACCAGCTTCCTGGTCTCCTCCATGCAAAATCTCTGCCTTTGGCAATTCATCAGTTTCAGCTGAAGTCTGCTTCATACTTCATTGAAAGAATAGAGCTCTGTGAACGGGATCCCCTGCCCCTCCTCCCCTCCATGCCCCTCCCCACTTTGAATAAACATTTCCACCTTCCTTTCCAGCATCCAGACCAAGACTCAGCATGGAATGGCCCGTGAGCCACTTCCCGCCCTCCGCATGTTTTTGTATGGCCCACCAGCTTCCAGTGGTTTTTACATTTTAAAATAATTGGAGGGGGGAGAAAAAAAAGGATGAGCTGTATTTCAGGCATATGAAGGTGGAACATGCTCAGTCTTGTCCGACTCTGCCACCCCATAGACTGTACCCCGGCAGGCTCCTCTGTCCATGGCATTCCCCAAGCAAGAACACTGGAGTGAGTTGCATTAATTTATATGAAGTTTGAATTTCTTTGTCCATAAATAAAGAGCTCTTGGAACAGAACATGCTCGTTTGTTCACCGACTGTCTAAGTCTGCTCTAGGCTGTAACAGCCTGTTGAGAAATTGCCCAAGAGACCATATGGCACAGAAAGCTGAAAATATTTACTCTATGGCCCTTTATAGGTTTGTGGATCCCTGATCTAGAGGAATCTCCTTTGTTCCTCCCAGCAAAACACAGAGAGGCTCTCCTCCCTTCAAAGGCGGAACCTTCCCAGTGACCCCCTCCCTTTGCACACACCATTCTGGAACATACCCTTTGACCCTTCAACCCTTTCTCTGCTCCCTGGACAGCTGCACTCTTGACACTGCAGATCAAATTTCCCCCCGTCTTTCTGCTCAGAATCTCTTGGCCTTTGCGTGCCTTTCCAGATCTTCAAGTGTCAGAATTTCTCAGGAATTTATACAGGCTCTTTCCTTCTTCTCTACGCTTTTTCTGATCAGCTGTGTGTGCTTAGTCGTTCAGTCATGTCTGACTCTTTGCCACCCCGTGGACTGTAGTCCGCCAGGCTCCTCTGTGGGATTCTTCAGGCAAGAATACTAGATTGGGTTGTCATGCCCTCCTCCAGGGGATCTTCCCAACCCAGGGATCGAACCCAGGTCTCCCTCATGGCAGGTAAAACCCCTTCAATTGCCAGATCTTCAACATTCATGAGCTGCAAGTTCTCGATTTTAACATACAGTGTCACAAGCCCACGTGACAACCTCCTCAGTGTCACTGTGTCTTAAGTTAACTTAGGACACATTGACTAAGTTGGGGAAAGATGACTTCCCCTCAAAATCTGAGCCTGTTTAGGTCCCTCCCACTGTCCAGTTGCCTTAGCCAGACATTTGGGATTTCACCTGGACATTTCCCTTCTCTGTGCATTCCACATCTAGGAAGTCCTGTTTGTTCTTGATTGTTTCTTGGATATTCTAATTCAAGCCACCTCCTCCCCCCCAGACTGTAACTGGCTTTCCAGCTCATCCTCATGCACCGTTAAAATCCATACAGCATCACGAATAGCCCCACCACCTGACATTCTCCTTATTGCCTGTTCCCTCCAGAGAAGAAACCAAGTGCAGGAGCCGGCAGGGCGAGTGGAGAGTGGACCAGCTCCCTGGCCCTGTGAGAGCCCAGCCAAGCTCTCCTGCTCCCTTGAACACCTAGCTGTCTCACAGAATGGGAGAAAATACAGAGAGGATGGAGAGAGGACCGAGGGCAGAGAGGGTCTGAGCCAGACTCTGCGGCTCTGGCTCAGATCCCTTCCTGGGACCCAAAGGCTTATCTCACTGGTGAGACTGGACTGGGAGTGGAGATGATGAACTGAGGGAGGGTCATCAGACCTCACTTTCACTTTTCACTTTCATGCATTGGAAAAGGAAATGGCAACTCACTTCAGTGTTCTTGCCTGGAGAATCCCAGGGATGGGGGAGCCTGGTGGGCTGCCATCTCTGGGGTCGCACAGAGTCAGACATGACTGAAGCGACTTAGCAGCAGCAGCATCATAAATCTATAAATGAAAAATAAAACCCATCACCCAAAAATGCAAAACACAGGTAAGAGTGGGGATCTTTTCTGTGCAAGACTCCTTCCAGCATTTTCTCATGAAAAATTAGCATTATAGAAGCACATACTCACACTGCGTGCACGCATGCTAAGTTGCTTCAGTCATGTCTGACTCATTGAGACCCTATGGACTGTAACCCACCAGGCTCCTCTGTCCATGGGATTCTGCAGGCAAGAATACTGGAGTGGGTAGCCATTCCCTTCTCCAGGGGATCTTCCCAACCCAGGGATCGAACTCACATCTCCTGCATTGCAGGCAGATTCTTCACCACTGAGTCACCAGGGAAGCTCCCCTATACACACTGCTGCTGCTGCTGCTGCTAAGTCGCTTCAGTCGTGTCTGACTCTGTGTGACCCCATAGACAGAAGCCCACCAGGCTCCCCCGTCCCTGGGATTCTCCAGGCAAGAACACTACTACATATAAACCGATAGCTAATAAAAACCTACTGTAAAGCGCAGGAAACCCTACTCAGTATTCTGTAATGACCTGTATGGGAAAAGAATCTAAAAAAGAGTGGATGGGTGTGTATATAACTGATTCACTTTGCTGTATACCGGAAACTAACACAACACTGTGAATCAGCTATGCAGTACTCTAATAAAACGTTTTTAAAAAGAAGAATGAAAAGACACAGGGTGGCCCCTAGTCAAACATGCAGAGTCACCCACTCCCACAAGGTCACAGAGGCCAGCCAGCTGGAGCCACTTGGCCACCAATGTCCCCACCCTGTGGAGGGGCCACAGTGTTGGGAGGGGAGGGCAAGGCCCAGAGATGAGAGAGCTGGTTGGGGGTGGGGAGCTGTCACCGCTGTGGAATTAACACTGCCCAGATTAGTGCTACTGATGGATGAAGGGGAAACAGTGGAGTATGTATGGAGGTGGAAGGGAGGGTGAAATAGGGGAGGGAGAATGGGGGCTTCAGACAAAGCTTCTTTGAGGTCCCTGTTGCCAGGGGAACAGCTGACCTTGCCCAACACTCCCCTCCCCACTCCCTATCCTGGGTCTGCCCCCTTCTACTCACGATAGAGTTTATCACGTTTGGGGAGAGATGGCGCTCGCTTCTGAGAAAGAATCAAAGGCCTTGAAGAAGTTTCTGGAAGGAAAGGTCCAGCACCGGGGAAGGAGGAATGATAAAGACCCCCATCTTTACCTCCACAACCCCATGGCTCCTAGCCCCCAGCTACCCAGGCCTCAAGCCTGTAAAGGCCACCTCTGCTTGTCTGCCTAGAGGGGAGAAGGGGACAAGAGGGTGGAACCCTGAAGTGGGCCTGGCCAAGGCACTGACTGACGGGGAACTCACCACTCTTGAATCTGAGCCACTCTCTGAGACACCCTCAGGTCCAGTCTTGACTGACAATGGGCCAGTGAGGAACGGTAGTCAAGGGAATGGTTTTTTTTTTTTTCCTTTTTTTTTTTTTTTGCTAATAAACCATGTGTTAGTTGAACCATGAAGAAGGCTGAGTGCTGAAGAATTGATGCTTCTGAACTGTGGTGATGGATAAGATGCTTGAGAGTCCCTTGGACAGTAAGGAGATCAAACTAGTCAGTCCTAAAGGAAGTCAACCCTGAATTTTCATTGGAAGGACTGATGCTGAAGCTGAAGCTCCAATACTTTGGCCACCTGACACGAAGAACTGACTCCTTAGAAAATACCCTGATGCTGGGAAAGACTGAGGGCAGGAGGAGAAGGGGGCAACAGAGGATGAAATGGTTGGATAGCATCACTGACTCAATGCATGAGTTTGAGCAAACTCTGGGAGATGGTGAAGGGCAGAGAAGCCTGGCATGCTACAGTCCATGGGGTCACAAAGAGTTGGACATGGCTGAGTGACTGAATAACAACAAGATTAAAGGAGAAAGCTGAGCCAAGACAACAGAGAGCAGAAGTTGACTTTGTGGCTGTAATCCTTCCAGAATGTGAGAAGTAAAGGTAACTTATCTTGTGAGACACACAGAGTTAGTTTGGGATGGGGAAGCTTTTAGAATTGTGGTCCAGCATAAGCATTTACATGGTGAGAGCTGGTGATTCCTGGTTTTCTTAGCTAAACAATAATGAGTCCACATCAGGGAAGCCTGGTCGGCTGCAGTCCATGGCATCATAAAGAGCTGGACACGACTGAGCGGCTGAACAACAATAATGTGTTAGTTTAGGCAAGATGCTTACTCTGTTCAACAGCTGCACCAAGGAGCCTATTATACAGAGTGAAGTAAATCAGAAAGAGAAACACCAATACAGTGTATTAGTGCATATATATGGAATTTAGAAAGACAGTAATGACAACTTTATATGCAAGGCAGCAAAAGAGACACAGATCTGAAGAACAGACTTTTGGACTCTGTGGGAAGATGTGAGGGTGGGATGATCCGACAGGACAGCACTGAAGCATGTATATTACCCTACGTGAAACAAACGATCAGTGCAAGTTTGATGCATGAAGCAGGGCACTAAAAACCAGTGCCCCAGGACAACCCAGAGGGATGGGGTGGGGAGGGAGGTGGGAGTGGGTGTTCAGGATGGGGGGACACATGAACACCGGTGGTTGATTCATGTCGATGTATGGCAAAAACCACCACAATATGGTAAAGTCATTAGCCTCCAATTAAAGTAAATACATGAATTTAAAAAAACATTAAAAAAACAAAAAAGAAAGGTGGAGCTTAGCTGACTGGTATATCTAATAGGACTTCCAGACTCCACCTCTGAGATCCATCATGTTTCTAGCCTGCAAGAATTCCAGGGCAGTCAAAGTGGGACTGCCATGGAAGGCAGCCAGTTTTTGGCCAAAGGTTGATTCTTTGCTGAAGCTGAAGGCGGCCTTCTTGGTATTAGCCTCAGCCCCAAAAGCAAGCGTTCTGCCTTCAAGCCTCTCTGAGCAGTGAGGTTCTGTAGACAGTACTACACACCAGACCCTGTCTGGTGGAATTGGGCTCCAGACTCTTTTTCTTTCATGCTTACACAAGGCAGCAGACAAACAAATACCTTTTCTCTATTGGCGTAACCCATGGCAAGACAGCATGTCACTCAGTCACTTCAGAACTTGACTGCGTTGGGCTGACTTACCCCTTTATCAGTCTTACTTCTCACAATGATCTCCATTCATATCTCCTCCTTTCCAGGTCACGGCGAAGGAAGTCGACCTGTGCCAGTGAGGGCAATGGCACCCACTCCAGTACTCTGGCCTGGAAAATCCCATGGATGGAGGAGCCTGGTAGGCTGCAGTCCATGGGGTCGCCAAGAGTCTGACACGACTGAGCGACTTCCCTTTCACTTTTCACTTTCATGCATTGGAGAGGAAAATGGCAACCCACTCCAGTGTTCTTACCTGGAGAATCCCAGGGTTGGTGGAGCCTGGTGGGCTGCCGTCTATGGGGTCGCACAGAGTCGGACACGACTGAAGTGACTTAGCAGCAGCAGCAGCAGCAGCAGGGGGTCTCAAGGAGCTTCCTTTCCACTTAGGTGGCCAGTTTGCAATCTCGCAGCATGAAGGGCTTACCGCTGGGCTTGGTCAAGGTGTCCCAAGTGGGGCTTAAGATAGGAAAAAGCTGGTGAGAAGCTTGGGCCAAATTACCTCAAAAGAAAATCACTTCCAAAGAAAGTCCACTTCATGCAATTATCTTTGTAATAACTTCAAACACAAGGCAGACGAAAGTAAAAATACCAAAATTATCCCATCAAACAAAAATTTTTTTAAATGAGAAAAATGAATAAAGATACATTAGAAAAGCAAGTATGAAAAATTATGGAAGAAAAAAGTAAAAAGTGAGAAAAACAAAAAAGAAAAATGAGGCAAAGAGAATGTTAAAAAGGAAATAAAAAGGAGAGTACACAGAATAAGAAAAAAGAAAAGAAATTAAAAGTTAAGGAAATGAAAAATGAGAGGAAAAAAATTAATAAAAAATGAGAGGGAAGACAAAAACAAAATGTGTTAAAAAGAAAAAATGTGAAATAAAATGGGTGAAAAATTTTAAAAAGAATAAATTTTAAATTAAGAAAAATTAAAAAATAAAGACAAAGAGGAAAAAAAGTAAAGAAAGAAGAAAATAATTTTAAAAATTTGAAAAAGACAAAACCCCTACAATAACAACATGATATTTTTGAAGGAAGAAATAAGCAAACTTTGGTCAAACTTTGCAGGCAGGTGACAACCAGCATCCTGAGCTAGAAGGATGCAAACCCAGTAGTGGGGCCCCTTCCTGAAGTCCAGACAGAGATTAACTTCTCATGTTGATGTTCAGTCGTTTAGTCACTCAGTCATGTCCGACTCTGCAACCCCATGGACCACAGCATGCCAGGCTTCCCTATCCTTCATCATCTCCTGGAGCTTGCTCAAACTCATGTGTGTTGAATCAGTGATGCCATCCAACATCTCATCCTCTGTCATCCCCTTGTCCTCAATATTTCCCAGCATCCGGCTGTTTTCTAGTGAAAACAACCAAATAGTGCTGGGGACAGTCACCCCAAGCTTCAACCACTTCAGCAGTGGTTTTCCCTCACTTTTTGACCTCAAGAACCTTTTACACTAAAAAATAATTGAGGAATTCAAAGAGCTTTGTGGGTTTTTATTTGCTTTTACATTGTTTTTATACAATAGCTATCTCCATTTATCTCATTAAAAATTAAACCTGTAGGATTCTTCAGTGGCTTCTTTTTTCTTCCTAATTTGAAAAGCTGTAACAATTTTTTGAGAGATGGTATGGGGAGGGAGGTGGGAGGGGGGTTCAGGATTGGGAACACGTGTACACCTGTGGCGGATTCATGTTGATGCATGGCAAACCAATACAGTATTGTAACGTAAAATAAAGTAAAACAAAAAATAAATTAAATTTAAAAATTTGTTTTGTGTAGACTTACATTTTTCAATGACTTTTTCTTGAAACTCAAAATTGTCTCAAAATTGCACTGCAACATAACTAGCGTAACAATAATGTGCAAACATGTGGTTGCATAAGACTCAATAAGATACATTAGTAACACCTATAAAGCTGAAGGGAAGATAGCCTTTGGCATATTTTCAGGCCTTATTTGCAGTTTGGCCCAGTTTCTTTAGATTCCTCCCTGCCATGAGTCAGAGAACTCACTGATATGTCAGTTAAACATGAAGGTCACAGCTGTGGGTTGAGAACACAGGTCTTCTAATCTCCTTTTTTTCCAAGCCAGACACCTGTCAAATGAAAACCAAGTTTGGATTTAGGGAAGAAGGGATTCTGTTCACAAAGATGAATCCAGTAGGAGGTACCATACGAATGATATTACAATACCGTGCAACCTCAGAATGTCTCAAGGTCAGTCAGCAAGCGCTTGTCTTTTGTAAGAAGGACTAAACGATGTTAGAAAGAGCTCGGTTTGGGTAGGGGGATGAATTCATGCGGTGATGAGTCTCTTGTGAAGGGAATGTCTTCCTATGTTGCCCGCTTATTCTCAGGAGATTTGTGGGAAGGGCTCTGTGCATTTCAACTCTGGCTTTACCTCAGGACAAGAGAAAAGGATAACCCACAAAACCTGATATATTTACTATCTGGCTCTTTGCAGAAAAATGTTTGGTGACCCCCTAAATACTCTGAATATTGTTCTATTTAGGATAAAGCTATGGAAATAAAATTGACCAGAATGTCAGCTTTATGATGGCCTGGAATTTTGTTAGCTTTGTACGCTGCTTTATCTTTAACCCTAGAATACCTCATGGCATATGGGCTCATGCTTCGTCACTCAGTCGTGTCTGACTCTTTTCTATCCTCTGGGTGGTAGCCTGCCAGGCTCCTCTGTCCACAGGATTTCCCAGGCAAGAATACTGGAGTGGGTTGCCATTTCCTCCCCTGGGGGATCTTCCAGTCCAGAGGGACTGAACCCACATTTTCTGCATCTCCTGCACTGGCAGATGGATTCTTTACTGAGCCACCTGGGAAGCCCTCTCATGGCATATAGCAGGTATTCACTAAATATTTGTCAAATGAGTGAAACATTGTACAACAAAGCAATTTCAAATGTAAAATTCAATGTATTTCATCTCTGTTTCAGTTGTTAGGGACGAATGATCATTTGTTTCATTTAGTATTCCATGCTTAATGCAATGAAGTTTTTATTTGCTTTTTGGCAACATATAGATAGAGCTAAAAGTTATACCAACAAAGGGAAGAAATTATGTACATAATGAATGGAAATAATGTGAACAGGGGCAAACAAAGAGTTTAAGTTTAGGGAATATAGCAACTTACTCCATGAGTTCATCCTGCTTCCCCACACCCAGTTCTTTCTAACCTCATTTCTGTCCTTGCGGACAGCTATTCTGGGATGGCCCAAATTCCTGGCTAGACCACAGTTCTCTATGAGAACGCATCAGTGTTCAGTTTCTTGACATATAGTGTGGAATTCAGATACTCAAACCTGTACTCGAGACAGGCTCCGTGCTACAGCCTATGCATCCAGGGATGAAATGCCTTGTCTTCCCAGTGATACCCAGCCTGAGACATCCCTTCCCGCACTCCAACACTCACGTACAAAAAGAGGAATATAATTATAACCTGCAGATGGCTGCACAGTCCTCAGTCTCCATTAAAAGTCCTCTCTGGCTCGTGTGTTTGTGGTGGACCTCATTTGACCCCCGACATCAGGAGGTCCGCTCTGCATCCCCAGTTCAGGTTCTTATTATCTCCACTGCCACACTATGGGCATCAGCATTCTTCCTCACTTTCTTCCTTCTTCTCCACCCCTCACTCCTTACTGTTCTTTTTTGTTTCTAATTAGTTTTATACATCTTGACTTGCAGAAAAGGAGAGTGTTTCAACAACCGTGAATCAGGGCAGCTAGGATCTATGAATGTCCTAATGTTTTATTCTCAGGGGCTACTCCTATAGACCTAAGGCAGTCCTGAGTGTTCATTGGAAGGACTGATGTTGAAGCTGAAACTCCAATACTTTGGCCACCTGATGCGAAGAGCTGACTCATATTGGAAAAGACTCTGATGGTGGGAGGAGTTGAAGGTGGGAGAAGAAGAGGATGACAGAGGATGAGATGGTTGAATGGCATCACCAGCTCGATGGACATGAGTTTGAGTAAGCTCCAGGGGTTGGTGATGGACAGGGAGACCTGGCGTGCTGCCATCCATGGGGTCGCAGAGAGTCGGACGCGACTGAGAGACTGAACTGAGCTGACCTAAACATGTGTCATCAGTCTCCAGGCGCCCCTTTCTGTCCTTTCTAATTCTCCTCTCCCTAGATCTCCCACTCCTTAACGCGAGAGACAATTCTGCCAGCCCTGCTTCAGGATCTAAACAGTTCTCGGATTTTCTCCTTGAATAAAATTTACCTGTCCTTTTGCCTCAGGCTTTGGAGGTTGAGAGATTTCATTCAGAAGATGGTAGGTACTTGGCTCTCCCACCCTGTGTCGGGTGTCCTACGCACTTGTCCTTGGAGAAAGTACTCAATCTGTCTCTCACAGGTCTGAACTTAGTGCTACAGGAGTCCTACCAGAGAATGTCTACCCAGTGGTTTAATTCTTTGCAAGCACATTTCTCTATCCTCAACAGGAAAGAAATGAAGGATAACTGATCACCTGAAGTCTAAAATGTCCTGATGCCCCTCTTTGGGAGTAGCCCCAAGAATTGCCTAAGAAAGAGAAATGGCCCATTCCTCATTGAGACTATAGAATTATTAGGTGAATAGCACAGATTTGCAGCAAACTTGTGGAGAAGGCAATGGCACCCCGCTCCAGTACTCTTCCCTGGAAAATCCCATGGACGGAGGAGCCTGGTGGGTTGCAGTCCATGGGGTCGCTAAGAGTCAGACATGACTGGGCGACTTCCCTTTCACTTTTCACTTTCATGCATTGGAGAAGGAAATGGCAACCCACTCCAGTGTTCTTGCCTGGAGAATCCCAGGGACGGGGGAGCCTGGTGGGCTGCCATCTCTGGGGTCGCACAGAGTTGGACGCAACTGAAGCGACTTTGCAGCAGCAGCAGCAGCAGCAGCAGCAAACTGGTAGAGAACACATACAGTTTTATAGCAACTCTATCATCTTTTTTCAGGACTTCTTTAGTCCCAGCTTTCTCCACCCTCAAATAAGCTTCCCCCAAAATGGAGAAAATATTCCAGATGCCATGTGTTCAGTAAAATGTCACTTTCATCTGGTCTGTGTTATTTGGAATTTTTTTTTATGTGAATAAGCATCTTATTTGTTCTTCTGATGACTGTTGAGCACTTGGCAGCTGCCGGCATTGTTCCACAAACAGTAATTCTGACAACACCCTTGCTCAACAGAACCCAGCAGAGGGCATGGGAAAGTCAGCCTCATTTATTTGAGAAAGTATGAAATACCAATCCAAGTGAACTTTTATTTATAATACAGCCCAAGTCTGCTAATCCCTCAAAGTCTATCCAGTTGTTTTTTAAAAGTGTTAATGATGTTAAGAACTCAAACCCATTGTCTGCTAACCATACGTTAAACCAACACAAATATGGTTCTGAGAATATTTTGATGCGATTAACTGTTTGTCATATTCCAACTTGGGAACAGCTGTAAGTGCAACCCCTGTTACAGTAAGATACTGACACATTTCCCTTCTTCCTTTTTTAAAAGGAAAAACCACCACCACAGCAAATATTTGGAATCTCTGTACAGTAAATGCCACCAAACTACTTACGTTTCACAGCCACTCCATTTGTGCAGGTGGTGTGTGTTAGTTGCTCAGTTGTATCCAACTCTTTGTGACCCCATGGACTGTAGCCTGCTAGGCTCCTCTGTCCACGGGGATTCTCCAGGCAAGAATACTGGAGTGGGTTGCTATTCCCTGCTCCAGGGGATCTTCCTGACCTAGGGATCAAATTCAGGTCTCTTCACTGCAGGCAGATTCTTTACTGTCTGAGCCACCAGGGGGTAAGGAATTGCAAAATTAAAGGGAAAAGATGACATAGGAGAAGCAACTGCTTTTATCCAAGATTTCGCTTCTTTTTGTTCTCCGTGTCATTCTGCATCAGTTAAATGATGGAAATTTCTGGATCCCTGGCAACCCAGTCTGCTGCTGCTTAAGTCGCTTCAGTTGTGTCCGACTCCTTTAAATTGGAAATATCATGAGCCACGATAATAGAGTTCCCACTTCAAAGGGCCGTTGACCTTTAGGAGTCAGAGCACAGAAGGCCTTTAGCTAGAACTGATCCACAAGTGAGGAGAGCTACAGGTTACATGAAGATTTGGTTTTTCAAATCCTTTAATTTTTGTCTTTCCTGATGAAAGTCTCCTCTTATTTGTCACTTAGACACATTGTGATCAAGTAACTTGGGCTGGGGCTTTTCTGGTGGTCCAGTGGTTAAAACTTCACCTCCCAAAGCAAGGGGTATGGGTTCAATCTGTGGTCAGGGAGCTATGGTTCCCCATGCTTTGCAGCCAAAATAAATAAATAAAACAAAAACAATATTGTAAAAAATTCAATAAAGACTTTAAAAATGGTCCACACTTAAAAAAAAATCTTTAAAAAAAGAAACTTGGTTCAAAAGTCTGTTCTATACATATGTGTCTCTTTTGCTGTCTCGCATACAGGGTTATCATTACCATCTTTCTAAATTCCATATATATGTGTTAGTATGCTGTATTGGTGTTTTTCTTTCTGCCTTACTTCACTCTGTGTAATCAGCTCCAGTTTCACCCACCTCATTAGAACTGATTCAAATGTATTCTTTTTAATGGCTGAGTAATACTCCATTGTGTATATGTACCACAGCTTTCTTATCCATTCATCTGCTGATGGACATCTAGGTTGCTTCCATGTCCTGGCTATTATAAACAGTGCTGCGATGAACATTGGGGTATACGTGGGAGAGGGAGAGGATGGGATGATTTGAGAGAATGGCATTGAATCATGTATAATATCATGTAAGAAACGAATCGCCAGTCTAGGTTCAATGCAGGATACAGGATGCTTGGGGCTGGTGCACTGGGATGACCCAGAGAGATGGTTTGGGGAGGGAGGTGGGAGGGGGGTTCAGGATAAGGAACTCATGTACACTCGTGGCGGATTCATGTTGATGTATGGCAAAACCAATACAGTATTGTAAAGCAAAATAAAGTAAAATTTTTAAAAAAACTGTATAAATAAAACATTGTTTTAAATAAAAGAAGAAAAAAGACACCTGGGCTATGGGCAAACAAGAGACAACAGTAAAAACTTCCAGAGTCTAGAAACAATGAAACAAATAACCATCGGAGCAATGCCATTCAAGGACATTCTGTCTGTTAGTGAGTTTCCTCTGGAAGTTGTTAGATCCTGACATGACAGCTTACTGCTGAAAGGCCTGATCTGGTGTACATGAAAAGTATTTCCTTAATCCACTGCTTTATTCCTGTTCACAGTCCATACAGCAGTGAATTAAAACCCTGAATCAGTCTCATATTTACCATTTCAGAATTCCATCACTCCCTGGTTGTTGTTGCTCAGTCGCTCAGTAACGTCCGACTTTTTGCAACCCCATGAACTGTAGCACACCAGACTTACCTGTCCTTCACCATCTCCTAGAGCCTGCACAAACTCATGTCCATTGAGTTGGTGATATTATCCAACCATCTCATCCTCTGTTGTCCCCTTCTCCTCCTGCCTTCAATCTTTCCCAGCCTCAGAGTGTTTTCTAATGAATCAGTTCTTCCCATCAGGTGGGCAAAGTATTGGAGTTCCAGCTTCAGCATCAGTCCTTCCAATGAATATTCAGGATTGATTTCCTTTCAGGTGGACTGGTTGGATCTCCTTGCAGTCCAAGGGACTCTCAAGAGTGTTCTCCAACATCACAGTTCAAAAGCATCAATTCTTCAACATTCAGCCTTCTTTATAGTCCAACTCTCACATCCATACATGACTATTGGAAAAACCATAGCCTTGATTATACAGACATTTGTTGGCAAAGTAATGTCTCTGCTTTTTAATATGCTGTCTAGGTTTGTCATAGCTTTACTTCCAAAGAGCAAGTATCTTTTAATTTCATAGTTGAAGCTCTATACAGGGAGCAAAAACAAGACAGGGAGCTGACTGTGGCTCAGATCATGAACTCCTTATTGCAAAATTCAGACTTAAGTTGAAGAAAGTAGGGAAAACCCTTAGGCCATTCAGGTATGACTTAAACAAAATTCCTTATGATTATACAGTGACAGTGACAAATAGATTTAAGGGATTAGATCTGATGGACAGAGTGCCTGAAGAACTATGGACGGATGTTTATAACACTGTACATGAGGCAGTGATCAAAACCATCCCCAAGATAAAGATACATGAAAAGGCAAAATGGTTGCCTGAGGAGGCCTAGAAAATAGCTGAGAAAAGAAGAGAAGCAAAAGACAAAGGAGGAAAGGAAAGATATACCCATCTGAATGCAGAATTCCAAAGGATAGCCAAGAGCGATAAGAAAGCCTTCCTAAGTGAACAATGAAAAGAAATAGAGGAAAACAACAGAATAGAAAAGACTAAAGATCTCTTCAAGAAAATTAGAGATACAAAGGGAACATTTCATGCAAAAATGGGCACAATAAAGGACAGAAATGGTATGAACCTAACAGAAACAGAAGATAATAAGACGAGGTGGCAAGAATACACAAAGGAGCTATACAAAAAAGATCTTCATGACTCAGATAACCACGATGGTATAATCACTCACCTAGAGGCAGACATCCTAGAGTGAGAAGTCAAGTGGGCCTTAGGAAGCATCACTAAGAACAAAGCTAGTGGAGGTGATAGAATTCCAGCTGAGCTATTTCAAACAGTCACTGGTTCCATGGCTATATTTTAGAAGTCAATCAATGCCAGCTTTCTTTTTAGTCTGTGATTGATCCATCATTCATTAAAATTTTTAGAATGAATGTTTTCTAGAAATAGCATAGAGCCATAGAATTTTCAAGCTGGGAGTGTCTTAGAGATCATGGTTTTAACTCCTGTACTTTACAGATGAAAAACCTGTTTTCAAGAGTGGACCAATGGGAATAGCAGGGGCCCAACACTAATTTAACCTGGGTTCTTGTTTTTTCTCTTTCATAAAGGAAGGTGCCATAAAACCACAGTGGATCCTGGAGAAGAGCTCCAGCTCCACTTGAGGGCTAGAAAGGAAAGAGTGCCCAGAGGTTGAAGAAGCAGAGGTGATATTCAAAAGATTAGCAGCTGGTGTGGTACAGGCAGTGACCAAGCAGAACTGGTATTGGCCACACATCTGGAACTGGGTTCCAGGTAACTGTTGTGCTGGACACTAAATTTTAGCTACTGAATAAAGGTGAGGAATGGTAGGAACTGATGCCTCAGCTGGTAAAGAATCTGCCTGCCAATGCAGGAGACACAGGTTTAATCCCTGGGTCTGGAAGATCCCCTGGAGAAGGAAGTGGCAACACTCTTCAGTATTCTTGCTTGGAAACCTCCATGTACAAAGGAGTCTGATGGACTACAGTCCATGGAGTAACAAAGATTTGGACAAGACTGAGAACACGCGCGCACACACACACACTGTTGGAAACAAGGGAGGAGCTAGAGCAGCCAGGGTTGGGGCTCTTGGGAAACCGACACAGAAGTATTTCAGTGTTTAAACAACTGGTATTCCATGTCATCATATGGCAGCCCTGCTTAGAAGAGTAGATACTTAAGGAAAGGGTTATAATTAACCATTCTATGTTCCAAGGACTTAATGTGAAGGCTCTGTGGCACCCAGGGACATTGCCAAAGAAAAGCAAAGGGAAGTGATTCTAGGTCTAGTGTCATCAATGCCGATATCTTGTCCCACTTTGCATGTTGGAATGTGATGCACAGACATGTTCCAAATTGCAGAATGAAATGCCACAAGAGGGTGTTGCTTTGTGGCATGTACAGAAAAGAGGAGCCAGCGTGTACCATAGGATTCTGCTTGCCATCAGCAGTGCCAGCCCTCACTGTGGGCCCTGCAAGAGACCAAATGTCCTGACTCCTTCTTCCTCTTAAGAAATACATCATTTATAAGACATAACTCATCAGCATAGCGTCTACTGAGCTGCCAGCAATCTTTATGGTTAGCACAGAGAATCAGCTAGATGTAGGGTATGTTCTGGCCTCAGAACCATCCTTGAAAGCTCTTGGACACACTGCTGGAAGGGTAGCATTGCCACAGTGATGCTAGAACTTGCAGGTAGGAGGCCCCAGCTGTGCTTGCTCTGAGTATGGACTGAGACACCACCCACTGACCTGTAAGGAGACAGGCACTCACTTTGCTTTCTCAAGGTAGCATGACTAGAAATGCATGGAACTAGCTCCCTTATCACCTGACCCGCAGTACAGTGTTCTCTTCCCAAACATGAAAATGATACTGCATCATACTGGGACATTCCTATGAAATAAGGTATAAAACTTGGCTCTCCATGAAAAGAGGATCATAGGAAACCCATTGTTAAAAATTGCTTGTTTCAGGGATTTTTCATTCACTCAGTCATTTACTCCTTTCCAATGGCTCTGAAATGACTTTGGTTCCTGTACTGTCTGAAGATTGTGCTGAGTTTAGGATCTATGTTTTGATCACTCATTAATTTATCCATTTACCACTCTTATGTCAGAATCTGAGGAAAGCCCTGGGAATACAAAACTGCTGTGACAGTTTCATCAGAGAAATGCAAATCAAAACCACAATGTGGTACCATTTCACACCAGCCAGAATGGCTGCGATCCAAAAGTCTACAAGCAATAAATGCTGGAGAGGGTGTGGAGAAAAGGGAACCCTCTTACACTGTTGGTGGGAATGCAAACTAGTACAGCCATTATGGAGAACAGTGTGGAGATTCCTTAAAAACCTGGAAATAGAACTGCCTTATGACCCAGCAATCCCACTGCTGGGCATACACACCAAGGAAACCAGAATTGAAACAGACACGTGTACCCCAATGTTCATCGCAGCACTGTTTATAATAGCCAGGACATGGAAGCAACCTAGATGTCCATCAGCAGATGAATGGATAAGAAAGCTGTGGTACATATACACAATGGAGTATTACTCAGCCATTAAAAAGAATACATTTGAATCAGTTCTAATGAGGTGGATGAAACTGGAGCCGATTATACAGAGTGAAGAAAGAAGGAAAAGCCAGAAAGAAAAACACCAATACAGTATACTAACACATATATATGGAATTTAGAAAGATGGTAATGATAACCCTGTATGCGAGACAGCAAAAGAGACACAGATGTATACAACAGTCTTTTGGACTCTTTGGGAGAGGGAGAGGGTGGGATGATTTGGGAGAATGGCATTGAAACATGCATAATATCATATAACAAACAAATCGCCAGTCTAGGTTCCATGCAGGGCGCAGGATGCTTGGGGCTGGTGCACTGGGATGACCCGGAGGGATGCTGTGGGGAGGGGAGGTGGGAGGGGATTTGGGATTGGGAACACGTGTACACCCATGGTGGATTCATGTCGATGTGTGGCAAAACCAATACAATATTGTAAAGTAAAATAATAATAATAAAAATGCTGTGACAGTTTCATCTGATCTGCCTTTAAGCCTTGAGCCCACAGACTCCAAGAGTTAACATAAAGTGGGGACAAATGTCCTATGAAGTGAAAGTGAAAGTCTCTTGGTCATGTCCAACTCTTTGCAACCCCATGGACTATACAGTCTGTGGAATCCTCTAGGCTGAATGCTGCAGTGGGTAGCCTTTCTCTCCTCCAGTGGATCTTCCTGACCCAGGAACTGAACTGGGGTTTTCTGTATTGCAGGCAGCTTTGCTATCAGGGAAGTCCTTTTATCATTCATTTTAATTGGCTTTTAAAATGTCATTACAGAAAGTTCAGTGGTGCGGCACTAGAAGAACCAGGATTGATTAGATCAGCATACAGCTGTTTTTTATTAACTACCCCATATTATTGACCCATTGTCCTGAGACCAAACTTAGAAGCCTGAATTCTTCCTTCCTATAGGATGAGTTATTCCTCAAAAGGCTCCCTGGTCTTTGTAAAGAGTTAATGGTGGCCTCATAAAAGATATAATCGTGTCTTAACTTTCAGAACCGTGAATGCAACTTTATTTGGAAAAAGGGTTTCTGCAGATGTAATTGTAATATCAAGATAGGATCATGCTGGATTATGTGGGTGCACCCGAAGTCCAATGGTAAGCTTCCTTACAAAAAACCACTTACAAGAGGAGAAACTTACAAGAAACAGAAGAGGAGCACACAGAGAAGAGGACCACAGGAAAACAGAAGCCCCGGTAGAGTGATGCAGCCAGAAGCCAAGGGTGCCAGCAGCGCCCAGAAGGCGGAAGAGCCAAGAACGTTTCTCCCCAGAGCTTCTGGAGAGTCTCTAGCCTTGTTGTTGTGCAGTTGATTAGTCGTGTTGGACTCTTTGCCACCCATGGATTGTATCACATCAGGCTTCCCTGTCCCTCACTATCCCCCAGAGTTTACTCAAACTCGTGTCCATAGAGTTGGTGACGCCATCCAACCATCTCATCCTCGGTCGTCCCCTTCTCCTCCCGCCCTCAGTCTTCCCCACCATCAGGGTCTTTTCCAATGAGTCAGCTCTTCACATTGGTAACCACAGGACTGGAGCTTCAGCTTCAGAACTGGTCCTTCCAGTGAATATTCAGGATTGGTTTCCTTTAGGATTGACTGGTTTGATCTCCTTGCAGTCCAAGGGGCTCTCAAAAGTCTTCTCCAGGACCACAGTGTGAATGCATCAATTGTTCAGTGCTTAACCTTCTTTATGGTCCAACTCTTACATCCATACATGACTACTGGAAAAATTACAGCTTTGACTACACAGACTTTTGTCAGCAAAGTCTCTGCTTTTTAATATGCTGTCTTTGTATGGGCTCTGCTTTGTAATCAAGACATGTGTGGGGTGAGTGTGTGTGTGTGTGTACATATCTCATCTCATAAATTCCTCAAAAGCAAGGATGTATCTCATAATACATTCATAACCTCCCTCCCACACTCAGAGCATCCATCAAAGTCCCTTTTGTGCAGAAGAGGCTGAAAAGTCCTTTTTGAGTGAAAGCTTCCAGGTCTCTCTGATTTCCGTCATCTGGAGATGCTGCAGGGGCTCTGACTGCCAGCTGGATAGCCTGGTAGATGATGCAGAGAAGCAACAAACAACTGTGGCCTCCTCGTATCCCATTTCTCTTTTATATACTTTCCATTTCAGTCAGCATTATTCTTGGAGACATTCCTCCTTGGTGGTTACAAACTAAGATGCTGCTGCCTGACCTGGGCTGCTGTGTGAGTCGCTTGAGATCTTCCCCCAAGAACAAACTGAAATGTCCTGCATCTTCTCTGTGGGTCTCAACCATAATTTATTTAAAACCAGCCTGTTTCATTTTATTTATCTCCACGGCCCATTCTGGGGATGCATGCCCCTGTATGTTCTGGCTCTGTCTTTAGTCTCACTTGCAAAGACATTTGGCAGTTGAATTTATCACGCTTTAAACTTAAGTCCTGCCCTTGTTAGGAACCAGTGCTTTTCAGCTATGACTGGACTACATTGCCTTAAGTATTTATGGGGAATAGCACATGTTTTACATATATTTATTTTTATATTGGTATTTTACTCCAGAATTTTGAAGGAGTTTTGCCAATTTCTGGGGGGAAAATATTTGTTTATCTTTTCCTTTTTTAAAGAATTTTGTTGATCTTCTTACATTGCATTCTATTACACTTTTATTTCAGGATTTTTCTGAGATGGTTCTATTCTTTTTCCTTGAGAAGTGCTCTGTTTGTTTTTCTATAGTTTTTTTTTTTTTAATATCAGAGCATAGTTGATTAGCAATATTGTGTTAATTTCCAGGGTATAGCAAAGTGATCCAGTGATACATATACATGTGTCTATATTTTTTAAAGTTCTTGTCTCATTTAGGTTATTCCAGAACATTGAGCAGAGTTCCCTGTGCTATACAGAGGTCTTTGTTGTCACCCAGTTTAAATATAGCAGTGTGTGTATGTCAATCCCAAACTCCCAATCTATCCCTTCCCCCAGCCTTCCCTCTTCCTGACCATAAGTTCATTCTCTAAGGCTATGAGACTGTTTCTGTTTTGTAAATAAATTCGTTTGTATCATTCCTTTTTTTTTTAATTTTTATTTTTACTTTATTTTACTTTATAATACTGTATTGGTTTTGCCATACATTGACATGAATCCACCAAGGGTGTACATGGGTTCCCAAACATGAACCCCCTCCCACCTCCCTCCCCATATCATCTCTCTGGATCATCCCCGAGCACCAGCCCCAAGCGTCCTCACATATTAGCAATACTGTATAATCTTTCTCTTTCTCTGTCTGCCTTACTTCATTTAGTATGATAATCTCCATGTTCATTCATGTTGCAAATTCTGGCAGAATGATTGCTTTTAGACACCAAAAATACAGGCATTTCATGATAATATGAACTAGGAAATTATTTAAGAAAGCTGGCCTTTGGAGGGCATAGCAAACTTCACACATCACACACATTGTGGCTATTTCCTCCTAGTTAAAATACAGATAGTGTTTGGATTGTGTAGCAAATGCTTCATTCAGTTGTTAAGGTGGCTGTGTCTGGTTCCCAAAACCCATGTGAGCCTTGCACTTTGAAAATAGAACTTGAGAAATATCTAGCTAAACCACAGGTTGTTTTATAGAAGGCTGATCCATGGATACAGTGAAAAATACAAAGTGACTTTGGCCCAGATCTTGGTTTCTCAGTTTCAAAATGGCCCTAGCAGTGGAAATGAATGGCCCAGGTGGATCACGCGATGTTTGTGTTGCTTGGTTGATCAAAGTACAATAAACTGAGAAACAAAAACAAAGCCCTTTCTACATCTGAGTACTCAACACATATTTATTCAATTTAACTAAGTAAATGAAGGCTTCAGAATTTAACTATTACTTTAAAAATAAATATAAGCTTACTGTTTATTTTTAGAGGCGATCACTGTGCATTTAAATCATGCCTAAGAAAAATGTAAGCTACACTCCACAGTTTAAATATTTGTACCCTGCAAATATTGCTACAACCCTGATTGACCAAGACTCACATTTTTATTATAACTTCCAAGGAGAAACCTAAATCCAAGACCCACTCATGAGTAATGTCAATTCATAGGCAGCAGATATCACTTTGTTGTTGTGCCGTCACTAACTCATGTCCACCTCTTTGCAACCCCAAGGACTACAGCATGCCAGCCTTCCCTGTCCTTCACTGTCTCCTAGAGTCTGCTCAAATTCATGTCCACTGAGACAGCAAATTGTAAATTGATTGCCCAATGCTTTTTCTTTCACAAAACTCATTCCCCTTTTTCTCCTCAATCCCTCTCACAGCCAGCCTCTCAGATCTGCTCCAAGATCAGACAGGGAGGGAGTGAAGGCTTTCATAGGCCTTTGGTGAGAAGATGAGGTCCTTAAGGAGAAATCAATGATACTGTTTTCTAAGCAGTGGTGTTTTGCTGGGTAAGATACATTTTGTTGTTGCGTTGTTGGTGTTCTTCAGTCACTAAGTCGTGTCTGACTCCTTGCGACCCCACTGACTGTAGCCCTCCAGGCTCCTCTGTCCATGGGATTTCCTAGGCAAGAATACTGGAGTGGGTTGTCATTTCCTTCTCCGGAAGATCTTCCTGACCCAGGGATCGAAACTGTGTCTCCTGCATTGGCAGGCGGATTCTTTGCCCCTGAGCCACCAGGGAGGCCCAAATAAACTTTGATCTAGAGCTAAATTGTGTGGGGTGCAGAACAAATTTTGCATCCTCAGTGGTGAAAGGAAGCAGGGCTTGGCTTTGGGAGGGAGCTTGTAGGTCTAGGCAGGACTCGTCTGCAAACTAGTGTTGATTTACCGCTTCCATAGGCAGCCAAGTTGTGTGTTAATGATGAGGTCTCAGTCCACCTCTCCAGGGCACCTCTTATGAGCACAGCAGTGTTTGAGCCAGCATCAGGAATTTCCCCAGGTGCCTCTCAAAGTAACTCTGCAATGTTACACCTCTTTGCCTGGGACAGCTCCAATTGTAATTCAGCTTTGTGCTGTGCTCAGTTGTGTCCAACTCTTTGCGACCACATGGACTGTAGCCTACCAGTTTCCTCTGTCCATGAGGATTCTCCAGGCAAGAATACTGGGATGGGTTGCCATGCCCTCCTACAGGGGCTCTTCCCAACCTAGGGATTGAACCAGGTCTCCCGCATTGCAGGTGGATTCTTTACCATAAGAGCCACCAGGGAAGCCCAAGAATCCTGGAGTGGGTAGCCCTATCCCTTCTCCAGGAGATCCTCCTGACCCAGAGATTGAACCAGGATCTCCTACATTGCATGCAGATTCTTTACCAGCTGAGCTACCAAAGGAAAGGAAAGTGAAAGTGAAGTCACTCAGTCGTGTCCGACTCTTTGCGACCCCATGGACTGTAGACTACCAGGCTTCTCTGTCCATGGAGTTTTCCAGACAAGAGTACTGGAGTGGGTTGCCATTTCCTTCTCCAGGAGATCTTCCTGACCCAGGGATTGAACTCGGGTCTCCCGCGTTGTAGGCAGATGCTTTACCATCTGAGCCACCAGGGAAGAGCTACCAAAGAGCCCTAATTATTGCTTTGATTTATGTGATATTGAGAAAGCTTTTGATCAATCACATAGGACTTGAGAGTGAGCTGCTTCTTTGAGATTAAACATATCAATGTCAGGATTTAGTTGTGTCCAGCAGAGTACATTGGAGCCCAAGGTCATATCTGGCTTCTTCATCAGGGTCGAACCAGACATGAGCAGCTCTCACTCCTGTGGGGGCCTTAACTCCTGTGTGGGACTCAGGGCAATAACAGCGGGGCTCACTTTGAATCCACCTAGAGGTGGCCTAGCATAAAGTTCTGGGTATAGACATGGCATCCTTCACTACCAAAGTCTGATCATAGGGTAGGCATTTGGGTCTCTAACACATCCTGTGTTAATTTCCTATTACCAATTCTGTAACAGATTCCCACAAACTTAGCAGTCTAAAACAACATAATTTTATTAACTTGCAGTTCTGGAACCCTAGATGAGTCAGCAGGGCTGTATTCCTTCTGAAGATTCTAACAAAGAGTTCCTTGCCTTGCCTTTTCCAGCCTCTAAAGGTTGCCCTTATTCCTTGGCTCACGGCCCTGTATTTCTCTGACTTCCACTTCCATGTAACATCTCTTCTGATTCTGATCCTCCCTAATTACAGGTAATTGGGATTACCAAAGTTATCTCCCCATCTCATGATCTTTAACTTGATTACATCTATAAAGTCCCTTTTTTCCCCATAAGGTAATGTTCCCACATTCTGGAGATTAAGGCATGGACATCTTTGAGGCAATCATTCAGCTGAACACACACCCATTTCTTCAGCTTCCCAGGGTCAGTCCCATGAGAGGTCCTCAGGATTGTTGAGTCTTATCTCTGGCAAAACCAAGGCATCTCTACTTGAGTCCTTCTCATTTCCTGAGGTTTTCAGACTTGCCTTAACTTTTCTATCATGAGCAGAGGAGTCTCCCGTGCCAAGGCTACAAGAAAAGAATCTTCTTCAGAAACAAAACAACAAGCTGGGCATTTCTGTTGTGCATTCCAAGGAGCTATCTCAGAAAGACTTCCCTTTGAGGCAGTACACCCTGCCATGTGAGGAAAATATTCTCTAAAATGTTTTGAGCCAAGCCCTTGACAGGCTGTTACCCATCTTTCCTCTCCTCTGATAATTCATAAAATACCTAACCAGCATATCTGTGGCTAGAGATACGTAGGTATTGCCTGTCTTGGAAAACTGGAAAACTCCAGGGCAGACTGTTTAAGAGTTCCACTGGCCCTTGACATTCTCTCAATCCACTCACTGTCACTCTTGCAGGCTTCTGTTAGGGTGGGTCAGCCAAGGTTCAAATGTCTTTTCTCCTGGAGGTGATGTTCTATTGCTGGAAAACAACTTCCGTTTCTGGGACATCACTATTTCTTCTGCAGACAGTGTGACCTTTCCTATCTCCTGTCTGTCTGTGTTAGTCATGTTTCTGATGGACATTCCGGGCTTCGGGTGATGGTCTGAGATAACAGTGTTAAAAAATATCTCTCCCTGCATTCCCCTTCTCAGTTATCTCCCAGAAAGTGTTGATAGTCACAGAGAAATTATTTTCAATAACTTGACTCAGTACGTTATCCCTCTCTTCCAACCACATTTTATCTTTGGAGGACTTTGAGTCAGTCATTCTTAACGTCATCCAACTGTATTTTAAAGATCTACACTGTATAGCTACTGTTTCAAACTCAAAGGACTCTCACTCTGGGGATTTTCATTAGTTAATGATAGAGAATGATACAGCATAAGAATCTCTAAATCCAGGTCTCGCGCTCTGACACGGAACTTCCATGATCTGCAACCCAATTCAATCTTTGGGGCTTCCCTGGTGGGTCAGTGGTAAAGAATCCATCTGCGATGCAGGAGACCCAGGAGATGGGAGTTCAATCCCTGGGTTGGGAAGATCCCCTGGAGAGGGAAATGGCAACTCACTCCCATATTCTTGCCTGGAGAATCCCATGGAGAGAGGAGCCTGGTGGGCTACAGTCCATGGGGGTTGCAAAGAGTCAAATACAACTTAACTATGAAACAACAACAACAAATCAGTCTTCACATATGTCTTTCTCTCTTTCATTTGTTCAATTAAATACTAAGCACTCACTTGCCTTTTTAGCGGGGAAGTCTCTGTCCTTTCTGAAGCATCTCGCACAAATAGAGATGCAATTCCTCAATGAGCAAGGGGTCCATCAAGTTGCTAGGCTTAAGTGAAGAAAAACTAGGGTCTCCTTAGCGCACAAAACTTGGGGTGTCTCAAAGCTGCAGTAGTTTTCTGCATTGCAACCATTCCTTGCTGGCCCAAGTGCCACCACAGACCTCTAGACATGTTCAGAGAAACCAAAGACCACTCCACAGTGCCAAACTCAGCCGTGACATTTCTAAGCTTGGGATTCTGTGATCGGCATGTAGTGGTCAGCTCCTGACTCCCCAGGCTTGCAGGCATTCCCTACAGGGTGAGGTCTCCTTACAAACCCATAACCATCTCCAGCTTTATTTCAAGAGGGTCATCTGAGGAGGACCAGATGCTTGTGATTTCCCAGCTCTGATTTGATTATACTGTTTTCCCCCAGACAATCACCCTCCTGGCCCAACTTCTTAAGAGACGTTCCCCCCATTGATTCTAAGTGATGCTTCACTCATCTCAATAGTGGCTGCTGGAGTGATTCTAAAGTGTCTGCACCTAGCTGTCTGGGTGAGCTTCTTTTAGTGGGTCTAAGTTGATGCCCCAACAACTCTCTTGTAGAGCAAAAGGTTATGACATGTAAATCTGTTTAATGAGCAGCCTTGAACATTTTTCTCTCCATTGATTGTCTGCTCAGTAATTATCCTCTTATTGAGCAAGATTTGCTCAGTTCTTTCACTTTCTAGTAACTGTATTATAAGAACAACTACTTCTGGTTTTTAAGACTCAGGTTCTGATCACTGAGAAATTTCCATCTCATATGTCCCCCTTCTCACACTTAGAGATCTTAGGAGGCTTGGGGCACTGAAGGGAGGTGCTGTCTAATCTCTAACACCCACCTTTCCTTTCCCCTGGGCTTCCCTGCAGAATAGGGAGGAGGGAGCGGGGAAATGGGTCTCCTTCTCTGTCTGCTTGTATGAGGCTGCAAGCTTCTTTGGTTGAATCTAACTTCTAACGAACTCATTGTCTGTTAGGTCAAAGGACCAAAGGTGGTGTCCCGGTCTCCTCTGCCTTGGAGACTATTGGTGAGAGTCAGGTACCTCTAACTGATCACTAGCTAGCAGCATCATACAACAGACCTCTTATCAGGGATGGTTTCTGTCTTAAGGCTACCTTCATGCCTAGCAAGCCAATATCACCCTATCTCACACCCTTCACAGTCTTATCTACCATCTCAGTCTCCCAACAATTGCCAGGATCTGCCTTCCACATCACTCAGGAACAAAGAACGGAAGAGCAATCTTTGTCCTTCTCCACATGCTCAAACCTCACCCAATTTCTCGCTAAAGCAGGTTTCTCTGAAGGAATAAAAGTTAGCAAGCGTAATGACCAAGCACACATCTAATGATCAAGTTATCAATGAAGGGAGACAATAAGTGTGTCTCCCTTCTTGAAGGTCACTCATATTATTTACAAGTGGATTTCATGAGTTTTTCTCCCTAGAATATGGAAAGCAGAAGAGCTTCTCTATAAGAACTCTGCATAAAGGTGCCAACATTACCCAGTGTTGACCTTTAATAACTCATTCTTTCTACGAGCCTGCCCTATTGCTTTTTAGTTATTGTATCTTTAACTCTTTAAAAGAGGTTGCCCTCTTCTGTTCCTTCCTTTAAAAGGAACAGAGGAGAGTATATGATATTTGCTTATTCTTTCATGTTATTAAGTATCTTAGTCCTTATTATTATGGAATCTGAATAAGTTATCTCACTGAGATTTTTCCCACTTTCGAATTATAAAAGAATATTCTTATTTTCCCCCGAACTTAAATATCTTAACTTAAAACTTAGCTATTTAACCAAAATGGAATTTGTTTTACTGTATGGTGTGAGGTAAGATTGAATCACATTTCATCCATCATAAATTCATGAAATTTTGAATCTTTTGCAAGAGTTGCAGTTTCCACTGAAGTGAGTTTGCCTAATTTTTACATTTTTATTTCGCATAATATGCAAGATGCGCCTATCAGATAAAAGGGCTTACATTGATGGAGAAGTTGGCATAACCGGGGAACAAGCAGGTTCAAAAAGGAACAGAGAAGAGTGTATTTCTCAGTCTCAATCTTCAGCCAACACTTCTGGTTATGATGACGTCTTCTAGACGCCCGCTTTAGATACATACTTGGGTAAGAGGACCCTGTAGCATGAATGATGAGGGAAGTGAATTTTTTTAGTAAATGTTATTTATGTATTTATTTATGGGTGCTCTGGGTCTTCGATGTTGCAAGAGGGCTTTCTCTCCTTGTGGCTACTCTTCGTTGCAGCGTGCAGGCTTCTCGCTGTGGCGGCTTCTCTTGTTGTGGGCACGGGCTCTAGGGTGCACAGACTTCAGTAGTTATGTAGCTTGTGTTCAGTCGTTGTGGCATAGAGGCTTCGCTGCTGTGAGGTGTGTGGGATCTTCCTGGACCAGGGATCGAACCAGTGTCCCCTGCATCGCAAGGCAGATTTGTAACTGCTACACCACCAGGGAAGTCCGAGGCAAGTGAAATTTGCAAAGTAAAACATGCTGTGACCAGATCTGAGCAGGCCCACGCTCAGTTTCTTTAGGTGGGAAGCACCACAGAGTTTGCTTCTGAAGTCATGTGGGTGCCATGAAATCTCCCAGGACTTGGAGCAGAGGAGACAGGCATGTTGTCCAGTATGGCACTGAGAGTCTCTAAAACCTCTGCTATTCAGTGACTTCTCCAAGGGGGAAAAGAAAACAAGGTTTTTTAACCATAAGCAGTATAATGGATCAGATAGAAAACGTATATCTCGGCAGAGAACAAACTATTGTGTGTATGCCCTTTATTAAAGAAATTATGTTAAAGCTACTACTACATTTTTACATCCTCAAATTGGAAAGCACACTGGAAAGGAGAATTCAGAGGTAAATAATAAATAGTCATCATTATACAGTTCTTTTTTCACAAAGGGATTTTTTTGTCCTGATATGAAGATAGAACCCTTATTTATGAAACATGAAATGATTCTGCAGGAAAATACATGCTGTAAGAGTGATGGATCATTACAGGCAGTGATGACAAAGAGCAGTTCATGAGGAGGTGAAAAGTCAGTGAGCCCCGAAGAACCTGGATACACAGAAAAAGGAGGAGAGACTATTTCAGAAGGGAGGAACATCAACAAAACAGGCAGGTGGAATTTCACAGGTGCCACCTTTTTATTTAATTTTATTTTTCAAAAGTCAAAGAAGAGGTATTATTTGATTTTATTTTTCAAAGTCAAAGAGGCTGTATTTTGCTGCAAAATTGTGCATCAAAAATTTCAACTTACTTTTTTTAGTTCTATAAATATAATGAATACCTATGAAGATTCCTTTTCCCCCAGCTTTGCTGTAAAGTATATTAGTTCTCCGAACAGAAGCTGTTTGATTGAGTTCTCAGTGTAACTGATCCACACCTGATTTATTTTTAGCACCTTCTCCAGCTTTACAGAGAATAAAAATAATTTAGGAAACACACAAAATATCATCTTAAAGGCACACTTCTCAGAAATTTAAAGTAGTTATAGACCGCTCCAAAGACCAGATCGCTGCTGAACACACTATGTGACAGACAAGTCCATTCAACATCAGGTATTAGTGAAAGAGGCTTAAACAGAAAGCAGCAGAGCTGAAATAATGATAGAGTCAGCAGTTCATAAAAAGAGACTCCATGTTTATTCACCATGCATAATAATGCTTTGAATGCACACTGGAGTTGGTCTGATCAGCAAAGTTCCTTTTGGTTTTGAATAGCATGCTTTCTTTGCTCTTAGCGTCTCAGTGAGTTTCTACCTTGGCGATGCATCCTTTTCCCACTTTCAGATCTCCTGGTAACTAAACAAGCCTTTTGCAACATCCTGGCTTTTATACTGTGTGTTCTCCTTTCCTTCTTTACCCCTCCCAGCTGCTCAGGCCTCTCCCCACCTACTTTATTTTTTTTGGAGGCGATGAATATATTAATTAGCTCAGCTGCAGTGATTATTTCACATTATATGCTTCAAAACATCAAGTTGCATGCATTAATATATTAAATGTTTGTATGTCGATCATATTTCAATAAAGCTATGAAAATTAAAAAAAAAAACTTAAATGATTAAAAAGGAAAAAAACAGAATTTCTGATCCTACCCCATACCTTCTGAATCAGAATCTCCAGTCTCCACCCACCTACTTTTTGTCTCCTCAAAACCCTCTGACCATGTGCCAATTCTCATTCTTGGAACCATTTCCCAATTAATGTACAGCAACTTTCCCCACCCGCCCAGCTCTATTTAGAGGCACTCCTTGGGGGTGGGGGGAATGCTCTGCAAAGTATTCCAGCCCCAAGAAACCTGCATGGCAGCCACTTTTCTGTACTGGTTTCCGCTGTTAGGCTGAAATAAACAGGGAGGGGCATGAATAATCATTTTTCCTGAGTGCCCTAGGAACACTTAAAGTGCCATGCCATTCATGCAAGATTTACCATAGAAGAATTATCTCTCCTGAGCTGGTTTGTCCCATACCCCTGGGGACATATCAGTTCCAAGGACGGCCCTGTTTCTCACAACTCCAATGTCAGTTCTCCCTTGGGATATACCTGGCTTTGTTCTCTTTTCTAACACCAGCAGCCTCTTTTTATTTTTCCCCTTCAGTGCAATATCCAGGCACAAAGATTAATGGTGGGAGCATACCGCTGTTCTGTTGGTCTCATCCTTGAATATGTACACATACAAAGCAACCACGGGCTCTAATGAGATGACTGGAAGCCCTGGCCTTTATTCCAAGTTTTAAACTTTTTGTGAGGTTTGGCTGAGCTTGGGTTTTTAAAATGTCCCCTTAAACCAAATTGAATCCACACTGTGCTGGCAATTCCCACAAAATCTCTTACCCTGAACAGAAAGGTGCCGGGGTGAGGGGGTGGGAAGTGTGTAGTAGAAACTCTCCACGTCTCTCATTTGGGAATCCACAACCATTTGTGTTTTTCTTATTAAAATGAGTAACTGGAAAATAAAAAAATATATATTTTTTTAGTCCACAAAGCAGTAAGTTTTCAGTTTAAGCTGTTCCAAAGCACATTATTTCTGTAAGCCTTGAAAGATTTTGTAAATTAATTCCAAATAATTAAACAAATGAAGTGTTCCTATGTTCTGCATTACCCTTCCCTTTCGGACAGAGACCAGTCCATCTGCACAAAGAGACCAGCTGTGGCAGTGTGGGGAGGAGCAAGGATTGTCGTTTCTTTCGCAGCCACGGCCTTGTCCATGTCACGATCATATGCCTTCACTCGAGAGCTCCTATTCCTCTACCCCCTATACTGTTGGTGGGAATGTAAATTGCAGCCACTATGGAGAACACTGTAGGGGATCCTTAAAAAACTAAAAACAGAACTACTATATGATCCTGCAATCCCACTCTCGGGCAAATATAGTGTCTGGGAAAGATGAAAACTCTAATTCAAAAAGAACATGTGTCCCTATGTTCAGAGCAACACTCGTTACACGAGACCAGACATGGAAGCAACTTAAAAGTCCACTGACGGATGATTGGATAAAGAAGATGTGGTATATTTACAAAATGGAATACTATTCAGCCACCAAAAGAATGAAATAATACCATTTCTAGCAGCATGAATGGACCTAGAGATTATCATACTAAGCGACGACAGTCAAATATCATATGGTGTCACTTATAGGTAGAATCTGAAAACACTGATACAAATGAGCTTGTTTAGAAAACAGACACAGACTCATATATATAGAAAACAAACTTATGGCTACCAAAGGAGAAATGGGGGGTGGATAAACTGGGAAATGGGGATTAAAATATACACAGGGCTTCCCTGGTGGCTTAGCGGTAAAGAATCCACCTATCGTATATGAAACGAATCACCAGTCCAGGTTCGATGCATGATACTGGATGCCTGGGGCTGGTGCACTGGGATGACTCAGAGGATGGTACGGGGAGGGATGTGGGAGGGGGCTTCAGGATGGGGAACACGTGTATACCTGTGGCAGATTCATGTTGATGTATGGCAAAACCAATACAATATTGTAAAGTAATTAACCTCCAATTAAAATAAATAAATTTATATTAAAAAATAATAATAAAAAAAAGAATCCACCTACCAATGCAGGAGACATGGGTTCAGTCTCTGGGTCAGGAAGATCCCCTGGAGTAAGAAATAGCACCCCGGTCCAATAGTCTTGCCTGAGAAATCCTTTGGACAGAGGAGCCTGGCAGGCTACACTCCATGGGGTTGCAAAGAGTCGGACATGACTCAGCAACTGAACAACAGCAATATAAAATAGATAAACAATAAGAACCTACTGTGTAGCACACAGCACTATACTCAGTATTTTGTAATAACCTATAATGGGGTCGCAAAGAGTTGGACACAACTGAGCGACTTCACTTTCACTTTTCACTTTCATGCATTGGAGAAGGAAATGGCAACCCACCCCAGTGTTCTTGCCTGGAGAATCCCAGGGACGGCGGAGCCTGGTGGGCTCCCGTCTATGGGGTCACACAGAGTCGGACACAACTGAAGTGACCTAGCGGCAGCAGCAGCACAATGGAAAAGAATCTGGAAAAGAACAGCCCATGGGTTCAAAAAGAGATGGACATGACTGAAGAGACCAAGCATACATGCATACACATATATTTTATATACACACAACCATATATATATATGAATCATATACATATATGCAAATATTTATAAAGAATACAGACTTGGTGACTGGACAACATATATACATATAATACATATATATTATATATACAAATGAATCACTTTGCTGTACACCTGAAATAATGTAAATCAACTACACTTCAATTTAAAAAACAAACAAAAACCTTAAAATAATTAATTAAAAAAAGAGAGCTCTGTTCCTCTGAAATTCAGGCCAATCCAGCTACAGTTGCCCCCTATCTTTCTTCATCACTGTGGTCTACTGACCTCTTTGTCAGTTGTACTCATTGAATACCTTTAAGACACGACCCACTTTCTCCTTCTCTGTATGCTGTTGTTATGTGAGTTATGTAGGTTGCTTGTATTCTAGAGATACGTAGGTATTGCCCCTCTCGGGAAACTTGTGGCCTCCTGGTGATCTCTTTCTACTCCTGAATGGCAATGCCGTATAGAAAGTGCATTTGGAAAACCAGCCTTGCCTCCTCAGTTCCAAATGCCTTTTACTCTTTTGACTACTCACTATTCCGAGGCTCACATCTTAGATCTAGTTATCACCAAATGGAATATTGTCTCCATCCATCAATGCCTGAAGTTTCTCTCATCTTAAAATCCCTCTCTTGATTCTCCGTTTATTATTCAGACTTTATTTTGTATCTCAGTTTAGTTTAGTCACTCAGTTCTGTCCGACTCTTTGCAACCCTGTGGGCTGTGGCGCTCCAGGCTTCCCTGTCCATCACCAGCTCCTGGATCTTGCTCAAACTCATGTCCATTGAGTCGGTGATGCCATCCAAATTTTGCATCTAAATCCTTCTAGATATGGTCTACACTTGCTATGTTCCTTTCATCACTCCCTGTAATTCTTAAACCTGCTCTGACATTGCATCCGGCTCCACTACACTACTGGAAGTGTTCTCACTGGAGTCACCCAATGGCTCAATTCACGAAGCCAGTGGTTTGGCTTTTTGGACAATTACACAGCATTTTGGGCTTCCCAGGTGGCTCAGTGGTAAAGAATTCGCCTACCAATGCAGGAGACACAGGTTCAATCCCTGGGTTGGGAAGATCCCCTGGAGAAGGAAATGGCAACTCACTCCAGTCTTCTTGCCTGGAGAATTCCATGGACAGAGGAGCTTGGAGGACTACAATCCATGGGGTGCCAAAGATTCAGACATGACTTATTGACTAAATAACCATGGAGTTTTATAATGTAGAACACTTCCCCTTTGCCTTGCACATGTGAAAGCATATTCATTTGTTTCTGCACAAATCTCTGTTTCACTTTTTTGTTGTTGCTTCATGGACTCCTCTTAAATGTTGCTTTTTTCTTTTTGGGGGGGTTCCATCTTAAATGTTCTTCATTGCATTTTCACTATGCTTTCTCTGGATAATGTACTCTTACCCCAAATTTTAGCTAACTTATGTCTGTCTGTCAATCAATACCAAATCTATATCCTTAGCTGTGTCTTCAAGTTTCAGACTTGTCTCAACTATTACCAGCTTCTATATATTGCCACCTAACTGTCATGAAAGATGACAGTTGTTTCATGCTGAGTTGAAAAACTCAGCAGTGGCCACAGGACTGGAAAAGGTCAGTTTTCATTCCAGTCCTAAAGAAGGGCAATGCCAGAGAATGTTCAAACTATTGCACAACTGTACTCATCTCACATGCTAGCAAAGCAATTGCACTCATCCCACATGCTAAGTAATGCTCAAAATTCTCCAAGCCAGGCTTCAGGAATACGTGAACTGTGAACTTCCAGATGTTCAAGAAGTATTTAGAAAAGGCAGAGGAACCAGAGATCAAATTCTCAACATCCGCTGGATCATAGGAAAAAAAAAAAAGAACTTCCAGAAAACATCTGCTTCTGCTTTATTGATGACACTAAAGCCTTTGACTGTGTGGATCACAACAAACTGTGGAAAATTCTTCAAGAGATGGGAGTACTAGACCACCTGACCTGCCTCCTGAGAAATCTGTATGCAGGTAAAGAAGCTACAGTTGAAAATGGACATGGAACAACAGAGTGGTTACAAATTGGGAAAGGAATACATCAAGACTGTATATTGTCACCCTGCTTATTTAACATATGTGCAGAGTATATCATGTCAAATGCTGGGCTTCATGAAGCACAAGCTGGGATCAAGATTGCCAGGAGAAATATCAATAACCTCAGATATGCAGATGATACCACCCTTATGGTAGACAGCAAAGAGGAACTAAAGAACCTCTTGATGAAAGTGAAAGAGGAGAGTTGGAAAAAGCTGGCTTAAAACTCAACATTCAAAAAATAAAGATCATGGCATCCAGTCCCATCCCTTCATGGTGAATAGATACAGAAACAGTGGAAACAGTAACAGACTTTATTTTGGGGGGCTCCAAAATCACCACAGATGGTGACTGCAGCCATGAAATAAAAGGACACCTGTTCCTTGGAAGAAAAGTTATGAGCAACCTAGACAGCATATTAAAAAGCAGAGACATTACTTTGCCAACAAAAGTCCATCTAGTCAAAGCTATGGTTTTTCCACTAGTCATGTATGGATGCGAGAGTTGTACTATAAAGAAAGTTGAGCACTGAAGAATTGATGCTTTTGAATTCTGGTGTTGGAGAAGATTCTTGACAGTCCTTTGGGACTACAAGGAGATCAAGCCAGTTAATCCTAAAGGAAACCAATCCTAAATATTCATTGGAAGGACTGATGCTGAAGCTGAAGCTCCAATACTTTGGCCACCTGATTTGAAGAACTGAGTCATTGGAAAAGATCCTGATTCTGGGAAAGATTGAAGGTGGGGGGAGAAGGGGACGACAGAGGATGAGATGGTTCAGTGGAATCACTGACTCGATGGACATGAGTTTGAGCAAGCTCTGGGAGTTGGTGATGGACAGGGAAGCCTGGTGTGCTGCAGTCCATAGGGTCACAAAGAGTCGGACACCACTGAACGACTGAACTGAACTGTCATGAAGACTTAAATCTTGACATGTGCAGAAGAGAAGGCATCATCTTCCCTCAGAATACCCCTCATGCTCCTGTGTGCTCTTGTGGGTCAGCGGTCACAGCAAAGGACAAAGCCTAAAAGAATAGTCCCTATTCCTCCCTCTTCTTCATTTTCTCCTCCCAAGACATATAAAGTCCTTAGCATGGTGCCTGGCTCATAGTAAGTGGTCACTAAAATTCATCAGTTGACAAAAGTAAATTTCTAGTTTGCAATTTTTAAAGGAACCACAATTAATTTGGAATACAGAAATGTAAACATGTGGCAGGTATTGTTGTTCAGTCGCTGAGTCATGTCTGACTCTTTGTGACCCCATGTACTACAGCACACCAGGCTTCCTTGTCCTTCACCATCTCCCAGAGTTTACTCAACTCATGACCATTGAGTGCGTGTTGCCATCAACCATCTCATCCTCTACCGCCCCCTTCTCCTTCTGCCTTCTATCTTTCCCAACATCAGGGTCTTTTTCAAGAAGCTGGCTCTTTCCATCAAGTGGCCAAAGAATTGGAGCTTCAGCTTCAGCATCAGTCCTTCCGATGAATATTCAGGGCTGATTTCCTTTAGGATAGTAAATGGCTTAATCAAAAATTGACCTAAACAAGTAGCATATAATGTATGTGGAGTTGATGTTCGCTTACATCCTTCCTCTCCATTGAAATGAGACATTCTAACTCTCAGGAGGCTTGCTGTCTTCTGAGGTGTACTTTTCTGTAGAAATCCACCCCCAGCTCCCCCAGATTTGTTGTCTGGAATTGTCTTCAAACTATGGATGCTCTGCTGTGTCAGCTTCATGCCTTCTTGTAAAGCACGTTCTACACGGTCTTTGCCAACTCATGATGGTGGGGAAGGGGGATTTTATATCCCTACCCTTGCCTGAAAAAAGAAACTCTAAGGCTTAGTATGACTGTCGGCTGAAAAAGACTTCTTCAGAACGTAGATGTCATGGACTCTGTGTATGTCTGAAGCCAGGCTGCCAACACTCCCAGTGACTGTAGCTGCTTGAGGGAGAAGACAGGTTTGCTGTCAATGGCAACATTATCTCCACTAATCAATTTTTAACTTTCTAATCTTTGGACTTTCTTTTATACCCCATTACCAACCACAGGATTAAATCATGAAGTCTTTTGAAACAAAACAGCAAGACTATAATATATTTGCAAATTATGCCCAGTATCCATTTAAGAAATTTGAGCAAGAAATCTGGAAGAACCAACCTTTTTACAAATTGTTCATTTAAAAAAATACTTAAAATTTTATTTATTTGTTTATTTTTGGTTGTGTGCGCTTTTCTCTAGTTGCAGAGAGTGGGGGCTACTCTCTAGATGGTGTGCGGGCTTCTAATCACAGTGGCTTCTCTTATTGCGGAGCAGAGGCTCTAGAGCGTGGGGGCTTCAGTTGTGCAGTTGCCAGACTCTAGAGCACAGGCTCAATAGTTGTGGCCTAAGGGCTTTGTTGCTTTGTGGCACGTGGGATCTTCCTGGACCAGGGATCAAACCTATGTTTCATACATTGACAGGTGGATTTTTTTTACCATTGAGCCATCAGGGAAGTCCAACCTTTTATTTTATACTGGAGTATAGCTAATTAAGCACTTTGTGATAGTTTCAGGTAGACAGCAAAAGTATATAATCATACACATATATTTATCCATTCTTCCCCAGATTCCACTCCCATCCATGCAAGTGCATAACATTGAGCAGAGTTCCCTGTGCACAGTATGTCATTGTTGGTTATCCATTTTAAATACAGCAGTGTGTACATGTCCACCTCAAACTCCCTAACTATCCCACCCAGCCAAATCCTTCCCCCCAAGCAACCATAAGCTTGTTCTCCAAGTCTGCGAGTCCGCTTCCATCCTGTAAATACGTTCACTTGTATCATTTCTTTTTAATTCCACATAGTAGGGATATCATATGATATTCCTCTTTCTGTATCTGACTTACTTCATTCAGTATGTGGAAGTCCCAGTCTTATGCTCCCTGACTAGCACTATTTTACAGATATCGGCCCATTGTGAGGGAGCCCTTCAGTTTCTTCGGACAAGGTGACAAGGAGTCAGTGGCTTCCCCTCGGGGCCCGGCAAGGGCACAGCAATCCGAGCTTTCAGCTTCCGCGCCTGAGTGAGCATTTCCTAGCTGATCATTTCGGTGGGTAATCTGTTCTACTGGTAATGAAAGTACTTCTATACCTATACCTCTTTAGGTTTACATTTCATGAGTGATGCAAGGATATTTAGAACCACATGGTCATAATGTCTGTCCTGACTTGACTGCGTTCATGGCTGGCCCCCTGCTGGTAAGCCCTGGGATATGCAGTGTCCCACCTACTGGTCAGAGGCAAGCATTACTCCTTGACCATTTTTGTTTTGATCTGAACGTTAGTAACTAGCAACCTGCCACACCACTCCTCTATATCAGTGTGTCTGACTCACATCTAATAGGCGGAAGCTGTTTCCCATGGGCTGATTTTCCTTAAAACTGTGTATTTCCAGGCTTCCCTGATGGCTCAATGGTAAAGAATCTGCCTGCCAGTGCAGGAGTCATAGGTTCGATCCCTGGTCCGGGAAGCTCCCACCTTCTTCAGAGCAACTGAACCAGTGCGCTGCAGCTATTGAGCTTGTGCTCTGGAGCCTGGGAACTGCACCTACTGAGCCCGTGTGCTACACGGCTGACACCTGCACACCCTAGAGCCTGGGCTGCTCAATAAGAGAAGCCCCTGCGCTGAGAAACTGGAGCACCGCAGCTAAAGAGTAGCGAGCTCGCCACAGCTAGAGAAAAGCCCGCGGAGCAATGAAGACCAGTACAGTAAAAAAAATAAATAAATAAAATTATTTAAAATATCCTCCAAATCTCTACACTAAAATTTTTTAAACTTGTCTTTTTGACGTTTCGGGATGTTTCACCTTAAAGGTTTCTTCTGCTAGAAATAAATTGTTCCCTTTAATTCTTAGCTGTTGAGATGTCAAAGGTGCCATTTACCTGTTTGGCAATGGGTCCACTCTAAGCAGTTTATCTTGCCTACATATCTATGCCTATTATCTCAGCTCTGACTGCCATAATTAAAAACCATACCCTAGATGGTTAAACCACAGACATTTATCTCTCAGTCTGGAGGCTGGAATTTGGAGCTCAGGGCACCTTCATGGTTGGCTTCTGGTGCGTGCTCTCTTCCTGGCTTTCGCTTGGCCACCTTCTCACAGTGTCCTCAGGAGGAAGAGAGAGAACAAGCTCTCTGGTGTCTCTTTATAAAGACACTAATCCTACCAGCGGCTTCCCAGGCAGCTCAAGTCGTAAAGAATCCGCCTGCCAATGTAGGAGACTTAAGAGATGCCGGTTCGATTGTTCAGTTCGGGAGATTTCCTGGAAGGAAATGGCACACCACTGCAGTGGTCTTGCGTGGAAAATTCCATGGGCAGAGAAGCCTGGCTGGCTGCAGTTCAGCTGGTGGAAGGAGTAGGACATGACTGAGCAACTGAGCAATCCTATTATGACCTCATCTAACCTTAATTACTTCCTGAGAGACAGAGTGCCTGGGTATGGATGGAGGTTTGTAACATTGTACAGGAGGCAGTAACCAGAAGTATCCCAAAGAAAAAGAAATGCAAGAAGGCAAAATGGTTGTCTGAGGAGGTCTTACAAATAACTGAGAAAAGAAGAGAAGCAAAAGGCAAAGGAGAAAAGGAAAGATATACCCATTTGAATGCAGAGTTCCAAAGAATAACAAGGAGAGATAAGAAAGCCTTCCTTGGTGATCAGTGCAAAGAAATCGAGGAAAACAATAGAATAGAAAAGACAAGAGATCTCTTCAAGAAAATTAGAGATACCAAGGGAACATTTCATACAAAGATGGGCGCAGTAAAGGAAAAGGCAAGGACCTAAAAGAAGCAGAAGAGATTAAGAAGAGGGGGCAAGAATACACAGATAAACTGAACAAAAAGGTCTTAATGATCCCGAAAGCATGGTGGTGTAGTCACTCACCAGCCAGACATCCTAGAGTGTAAAGTCAAGTGGGCTTTAGGAAGCACTACTACAAACAAAGCTAGCAGAGGTGATGGAATTCCAGCTGAGCTATTTCAAATCTTAAAAGATGATGCTGTTAAAGTGCTGCACTCAATATGCCAAGTTTGGAAAACTCAGCAGTGGCCACAAGACTGGAAAACGTCAGTTTTCATTCCAATCCCAAAGAAAGGCAATGACAATGTTCAAACTGCTATACAACTGTGCTCATTTCACATGCTATCAAGGTAATTCTCAAAATTCTCCAAGCAAGTCTTCAACGGTATGTGAACCGAGAATTTCCAGATGTAAAAGCTAGATTTATAAAAGAAAGAGGAACCAGAGATCAAATTGCTAACATACATTGAATCATAGAGAAAGCAAAAAAATTTCAGAAAAACATCTACTTCTGCTTCCTTAACCATGCTAAAGCTCTTGACTGTGTGGATCAAAACAAACTGTGGAAAATTCTTCAAGAGACGGGAATATCAGACCACCTGACCTTCCTCCTGAGAAACGTGTATGCAGGTCAAGAAGCAACAGTTAGAACTGGACATAGAAAAATGGACTGGTTCAAAATTGGGAAAGGAGTATGTCAAGGCTGTATATTGTCACCCTGGTTATTTAACTTATATGCAGAGTATGTCAGACAAAATGCTAGGCTGGATGAAGCATAAGCTGGAATCAAGATTGTCAAGAGAAATATCATCAACAACCTCAGATATGCAATTGATACCACCCTCATGCCAGAAAGTGAAGAGGAACTAAAGAGCTTTTTGATAAGGGTGAAAGAGGAGAGTGAAAAGCTGTCTTAAAACTCAACATTCTAAAAATGAATATCATGCCATCTGGTCCTATCATTTCATGGCAAATAGATGTGATGAAAAAGTGGGAAAAGTGGCAGAGTTTATTTTCTTGAGCTCGAAAACCACCACAGATGGTGACTGCAGCCATGAAATTCAAAGATGCCTGTTCCTTGGAAGAAAAGCTATGGCCAATCTAGTCAGCATATTAAAAAGCAAAGACATCACGTTGCTGATAAAGGTCCATCTAGTCAAAGCTATTGTTTTTCCAGTAGTCATGTATGGATGTGAGAGTTGGATCATAAACAAGGCTGAGCACCCAAGAATTGATACTTTCAAATTATGGTGCTGGAGAAGACTCTTGAAAGTTCCTTGTATAGCAAGATCAAACCAGTCACTCCTAAAAGAAAGAAATCCTGAATATTCATTGGAAAGACAGATGCTGAAGCTGAAGCTCCAATACTTAAGCCACTTGATAGGAAGAGCTGGCTTGCTGGAAAAGATCCTGATGCTGGGAAGGATTGAGGGCGGGAGGAGAAGGAGGCAACAGAGGATAAAGTGGTTGGATGGCACTAATTCAATGAACATGAGCTTGAGCAAACTCTGGGAGATCGTGAAGGACAGGGAAGCCTATGTGCTGCAGTCCATCAGGTTGCAAAGATTAGACATAACTTAGCAACGGAACAACAGCAACTTCCTTACTGCAAATATAGTCACACTGGTGGTTAGAGCTTCAGTATATGAATTTTCAGGAGGGGACACAGTTCGGTCTATAGCACCAGCTTTGTGCTGGTTACACGGCAAGTGAATTGTAAACCAACAAAAGGATTTCCAAAGAGCATCGGTGTTCGGAGAAAAGGGAATGTGAGTTGCTACTGGAATGATCACTTGGGTGGAATGGCTTTCTCTATTGATAGGCAGAAGCTTTAGAACAAATCAGTGAAAGAAGAGAGAGTGTATATGTATTATCTAGAGCAGTCAGAGTGCACAGATAAGAACTGAACATTTTAAAAGCAATGATTAGGAAATCAGCGAGAGCCTTTCATAACTAGCTGATCTTAAAACCCATCTTGCTAAACTTGCTATAGGATTCAGGGGAAGAAACTGAGGCTCAAAGATGGTCTAAGACTGGGAATCCTTGGCACACCAAGATGAATTAGACCTTCTATTTTTCCAATGTGGCACATTACTATGAATGTAGAAAAGAAGTTCTCAAAGAATAGTAAACCTCCAAATACAATTCCACTTGACAGGGAGATGCCGTAATGACAAATTCAGTACTGTATTTCCATAGAACATTCCTCTGCAGAGACTGGCAAATTCCAAACTTCCAACAAGTTTCCCACACACATGGGGCTTATTAGAGGCCCCTGCCTTTCCCTTGGCGAGGGAGACAAGCTGCATTTAAATACTAACGCAAGCCACTCTCCACAATGTATGCAGAGTGGGCTTCGACCATGTGTTGGAATGACATCAGCAATCCACAGCCCCAGACTGCAGAGGTTCAGAATCTTTGCATGCCAGAAATGTTAAAAGAGTGGAATTGTTATATATCAGTGGAAAACCGACAAATTTACCCACCTCAGCTAACAGAAGATTTTCCATTTGTCTCAAACTGAATGAAGCCTTCAAAGATCTCTGATCTTAGCTATTTAACTATATATTATTTTCATTAAATGTAAAGAGCAAATAATGGGAAATATGTCTTTCATTTGCACGGTCAAATGAGTTCCATGGCAAAGCTCTATTAAGACCTTGATATTTGTGGATCTGCCTTTTAGACCCCAAAATCTATACTACACACCTTCCTCAGACACAGAATTCAAGTCTTCCAGATAATAAATTGGGACATGCTTTTATTGGCAGTGGCTAAGATAGTAAAGAATCTGCCTGCAACGCAGGAGACCTGGGTTTGATCTCCTAGGTTGGGAAGATCCCCTAGAAAAGGGAATGACCACCCACTCCAGTATTCTTGCCTGGAGAATTCCATGGACAGATGAGCCTGGTGGGCTACAGTCCATGGGGTTGCAAAGAGTCAGATTATTAACTGAGTGATTAACATCATAACACACTAACATTGTGGCATCTCAACATCTTTTAAAACGACTTTCCAAGTTTTCATGAGATAAAACAGTCCCTGCAATCTCTTTAGATGGATAACATTCAACTGTTCTCTTTTTCTTCATTGTGGTGAAAATTCTTTTACCTGATCACACAAAAGTATAAGCTGAGAATCTGGAACTCTTGCCAACATGGAAGAAGATAAATTGACTGGGCAGCTGCCATTCTATCTGTGAGTAATATTCATTTAAAAATCATAGTTGGTGAAATATTGATAAATCAACTCATGCTTCCTGCTGGAACACATTGCATGCCATTAAGGCAAAGAGAATTTCACAGGATTTCTAAGCTGTGAGATTTCGGATGTTTTCAGCCTGGAAAGAGCAATAGACTTAAGATCAGAAAAACTGGTTAAAACTTTTGCCTAAGGGTTACTGGATATCTAACTTGTGCAAAATGTTATGGACTAAATGTTTGTGTCTTCCCAAAATGCATACTTTGAAAGCCTACCCTCTGATGTGACTGTACTTGGAGATACTACCTGTGAGGAGGTGATACAGGTCGAATGAGATAATAAGGATGGGGCCCTAACCTAATAGGGCTCATGCCCCTAAGAAGGGACACCAGAGACCAGAGTGTACTCACTTGCTGTCTCTCTCTATATTTCTTTCTTTGTCATGTGGGGCCGCAGCATGAAGACAGTCATCTGCAGCCCAAGGAGAGAACTCGCATCAGACAGTTACCCTGCTGGCCCCTACATCTTGGATTTTCAGGCTCCAGAATTGAGAAAAAATAAATGTTTCTTGTTTAAATCACCCAGACTTTAGTATTCTGTTATGGCAACCCAAGAAGACTAACACATACTTTTAAAAAATTATTAAAGCCTCAATTCCCACTCTCATACCTTGATTCCAGCAACTAGATTCGGGCTCAGTCAAGACACTTGCCAATTCAACACTACTAATACTTTGGATTTGATTGCTTTAGGAAAATATCTTTAAATAAGACTTCTCTGTGCTTTCAAAAGCTATAAACTTTTTTTTACAGAAGTGAACTAAGATGGTCAATTGATTTTTGGCAAGGATGACAAGACCATTCATTGGGGAAAAGATAGTCTTCCCAGCAAATTGTTCTGGGAAATAATATCTACATACAAAAGAATAAAATTGATCCATTTCTCACCCCATATACTAAAGTTAACTCAAAATGTATCAAAGGCCCAAACTTGAGAGATAAGACTAAAAACTTTTAGAAGAAAACATAAAAGAACTTCTCATGATATTAGATTTGGCAGTGATTTTTATGACACAAAACAAGCAACAAAAGAAAAATAGATAAATTGGGCTTCATCAAAATTAAAAGTGTGTATCAAAGAACACTATCAAGAAAGTGAAAAGATAACTTACAGAATGAAAGAAAATATTTGCATATCATTTATCTGATAAAGCACTAACATCAGGAATATCTAAGAACTCCTATGCCTTAATGCTTAAAAAACCAATAAAATTTCCCAAAACCCCAATTCCAAAATGACCACAAAACTTGAATAGACATTTTTCAAAGAAGATATATGAATGGACAACAAGCACACAAAAAGATATTAGCATCTCTAGTCATTAGAAAAATGCAAATCAAAACCACAGAGAGATATCACTTCACACACATTAAGCTGACGATAATAATAATAAAATAACTATTTCAAATCCTGAAAGATAATGCTGTGAAAGTGCTGCGCTCAATATGCCAGAAAATTTGGAAAACTCAGCAGTGGCCACTGGACTGGAAAAGGTCAGTTTTCATTCCAATCCCAAAGAAAGGCAATGCCAAAGAATGCTCAAACTACTGCACAATTGCACTCATCTCACAAGCAAGTAATGCTCAAGATTCTCCAAGCCAGGCTTCAACAGTATGTGATCCATGAACTTCCAGATGTTCAAGCTGGATTTAGAAAAGGCAGAGGAATGAGAGATCAAATTGCCAACATCTGTTGGATCGTAGGAAAAGAAAAGAGAATTCCAGAAAACATCTACTTCTGCTTTATTGATTACGCCAAAGGGTTTGTATGGATCATAACAAATTGTGGAAAATTCTTCAAGAGATGGAATACCAGACCTCCTTATCTACCTCGCAAGAAACATGTATGCAGGTCAGGAAGTAACAGTTAGAACTGGTCATGGAACAATGGACTGGTTCCAAATTGTGAAAGGAGTACGTCAAGGCTGTATATTGTCACCCTGCTTATTTAACCTATATGCAGAGTACTTCATGCAAAATGCCAGGCTGGATGTAGTGCAAGCTGGAATCCATATTGCTGGCTAACCTCAGATATGCAGATGACCTCAGATATCCAGATGACACCACCCTTATGGCAGAAAGCGAAGAAGAACTAAAGAGCCTCTTGTGAAAGTGAAAGAGGAGATTGAAAAAGCTGACTTAAAATTCAACATTCAAAAAACAAAGATCATGGCATCTCATCCCATCACTTCATGGCAAATAAATGGGGAAACAATGGAAACAGTGACAGATGGGCACCAAAATCACTGCAGACGGTGACTGCAGCCATGAAATTAAAAGATGCTTACTCTTTGGAAGGAAAGTTATGACCAACCTAGACAGTATATTAAAAAGCAGAGACATTACTTTGCCAACAAAAGTCTGTCTAGTCAAAGCTATGGTTTTCCCAGTAGTCATCTATAGATGTGAGAGTTGGGCCTTAAAAAAGGCTCAGCGCCAAAGAATTGATGCTTTTCAACTGTGGTGTTGGAGAAGACTCTTGAGAGTCCCTTGGACAGTGAGGAGATAAAACCAGCCAACACTCAAGGAAATCAATCCTGAATATTCATTGGAAGGACTGATGCTGAAGCTCCAATGCTTTGGCCACCTGATGGGGAGAGCTGATTCATTAGAAAAGACCCTCATGCTGGGAAAAATTGGATGCAGGTGGAGAAGGGGATGACAGAGGATGAGATGGTTGGCTGGATGGCATCACCGACTCAATGGACATGAGTTTGAGCAAGCTCCGAGGGTTGGTGATGGACAGGGAAACCTGTCGTGCTGCAGTCGATGAGGTCACAAAGTGTCAGACATTACTGAATGACTGAACAATGACAGCAGCAATAATAAGAAAAAAATTTTGGAAAGTAACACCTCCTGTTGAAGGTGTGGAGAATTTCGAACAATTGTACACTACTGATGGGAATTTAAAGGGATACAGTCACTGTGAAAAACAATTTGACTATTTCTCAAAAAGTGAAACATAAAATTACTGCATAATCCATCAGTTCTGCTCCTAAGTATATACATAAATGAAATGAAATCAGGGACTCAAACAGATAATTATATACCAAAGTTCAGAGCAACATTATTTACAATAGTCAAAAGGTGGAAATGACTAATGTGTGCATCAACAAGTGAATGGATAAACAAAATGAGGTATATGCATATGATGGAATATTATTCCACCATAAAAATTCTGATACATGCTGCAACATGAATCTTAAAACATTATGCTAAGTGAAATTCAGTTCAGTTCAGCCGCTCAATCATGTCTGACTCTTTGCGAACCCATGAACTACAGCACGCCAGGCCTCCCTGTCCATCACCAACTCCCAGAGTCCACCCAAGCCCATGTCCATTGAGTCGGTGATGCCATCCAATCAGCTCATCCTCTGTCATACCCTTCTCCTCCTGCCCTCAATCTTTCCCAGCATCAGGGTCTTTTCAAATGAGTCAGCTCTTTGCATCAGGTGGCCAAAGTATTGGATTTCAGCTTCAACATCAGTCCTTCCAATGAACACCCAGGACTGATCTCCTTTAGGATGGACTGTTTGAGACTGTCCAGGGGACTCTCAAGAGTCTTCTCCAACACCACAGTTGAAAAGCACCAATTCTTCTGCACTCAGCTTTCTTTACAGTCCAACTCTCACATCCATACATGATCACTGGAAAAACCATAGCCTTGACTAGACGGACCTTTGTTGGCAAAGTAATGTCTATGCTTTTGAATATGCTGCCTAGGTTGGTCATATTTTTCCTTCCAAGGAGTAAGCGTCTTTTAATTTCATGGCTGCAATCACCATCTGCAGTGATTTTGGAGCCCCCCAAAATAAAGTCTGACACTGTTTCCCCATCTATTTCCCATGTAGTGATGGGACCAGATGCCATGATCTTCCTTTTCTGAATGTTGAGCTTTAAGCCAACTTTTTCACTCTCCTCTTTCACTTTCATCAAGAGGCTCTTTAGTTCCTCTTCACTTTCTGCCATCAGGGTAGTGTCATCGGCATATCTGAGGTTATTGACATTTCTCCCAGCAATCTTGATTCCAGCTTGTGCTTCTTCCAGCCCAGCGTTTCTCATGATGTACTCTGCATAGAAGTTAAATAAGCAGGGTGACAATATACAGCCTTGATGTACTCTTTTTTCCTATTTGGAACCAGTCTGTTGTTCCATGTCCAGTTCTAGCTGTTGCTTCCTGATCTGCATACATACTTCTCAAGAGGCAGGTCAGGTGGTCTGGTATTCCCATCTCTTTCAGAATTTTCCAGTTTATTGTGATCCACACAGTCAAAGGCTTTGGCATAGTCAATAAAGTAGAAATAGATGTTTTTCTGGAACAGACAGAAAAGATGAATGTGATATGACTCCACTTACATAAGCTACCAAAACAGGCAGATTCGCAGATTGCACATGCGTGCTCTGTCACTCAGGTGTCTGGCTCGGGACCCCATGGACGGTAGCCCACCAGGCTCCTCTGTCTATGGGATTTTTCAGACAACAGTACTGCATGGGTTGCCATTTCTTCCTCCAGGGGATCTTCCCATTCCAAGGATCCAACTCATGTCTCCTGACTCTACTGCATTGGCAGGAGGATTCTTTACCACTGGGCCACAATGCAGAAAGGCAGATGGGCGTTATTGAGGGCTATAGAGTTGGAAACAGGGAGATAATGTTTAATGGATACAAAGCTTCTATTTGCAATGATGAAAAATTCTGGAAATAGATAGTAGTCTTATATGTAAAACATTTTGAATATACCTAATGTTGCTGAATTATACACCTAAGAATGACGAAGATGGTAAATATTACTTTATGTATACATTATGACAATACAAAAACTGAAAAAAAAAAATCCTGAATCGTCTCAACTCTTTCTCCCTACTACCAATTGAGCCCACATCACCTCTGTCACTAGTGACCCAATAAGAGCTTCCCAAAGAGTGTTCCTGTTCCCACTCTTGCCTTCACTGCCATCAAATTTCTCTATGGCAGCCACATTGTCTTTTAAACATACAAACCAGATTTTGTTATTCAGTCTCCCAGTGGCTTCTCATCACATTTATAATGAAACCTGAATGCCCTCCCATGTCCTCCCAAGCCTACATCATCTGCTCCCACTTCCTGCATCTCATGTTAGACTCTGTCCTCCTTTCTCCTTCTACGGCCCCACATGGGCTGTCAGATGACTCCCTCCTCTGAGTCTCTGCTGCTTTGATCACTCTTTTCCTCCAAAGCCTGGCTTGGACTGCCTGGCTCCTCATCATTTACTTCTCAGCTCATGTAGTATATCCACAGAGAGGCTTTCTCTAGCTCCCATCTAAAGCGGTCTCCAGCCTTTAGCACTCTTCATCTGGTTACTCTTATTTTCATCATGAGGATGATCACTATCACTGTCCAGAACTATCTTTTTAAAAATTAAAGTAAACACTTAAATTTTAAGCCTTCATTTTATTGGAACTATCTTGATTATTTACATATTTAAAACTTTATCAGTTTCTCTTTATTTTGTTTATTTAATTATTTTTATGGAGTGTAATTCTGTTTTCACTTTTTTCTATTACTAGAATGTGTTTTTATTTAGAATGTAATTTTTATTTATTATTCTATTTTTATTCTATTAAATATTTTCTAATTTTCCTCATTATGGCTTCTTAGATACACCCATCAGTTAAAAGTGGACATTTAATTTCCAAATACAAGGGGTTTTGTTTAGAGTATCTTTAAATTTATTTCTCATTTTAATATTTATTTCTCATTTAAAAGCTTTCTTCTCTGCAATCACCTCCTGCGTTCTTTTCAATCTAACTTTATTGAGGCTTTCGATGACTAAGTTGAAGATCTCTCTTGGTAAAAGTCACATTGTACTTGAAAATATGTGAGTTATTTGAAAATATCTTTCGATACTGATTTCTCACATAATTCCATGGTGATAAAAGAACAAATTCAGTATGATCCAAATATGTTTGGACCATGACATTTTTGTACCTTGTTTTATGTCCCTGAATATATATGTTCCACTGTCTCCTAGTTTACAGTCCGTGGCAACATGAATAGAATTTGTATCCTACTATTGTGTGAAATAACTCAAGAAAGAATGAAGAGATGGAGCCAAAGCAATAACAACACCCAGTTGTGGATGTGACTGGTGATAGAAGCAAGGTCTGATGCTGTAAAGAGCAATATTGCATAGGAACCTGGAATGTTAGGTCCATGAATCAAGGCAAATTGGAAGTGGTCAAACAGAAGATGGCAAGAGTGAACATTGACATTTTAGAAATCAGCAAACTAAAATGGACTGGAATGGGTGAATTTAACTGAGATGACCATTATATCTACTAATGTGGGGAATAATCCCTTAGAAGAAATGGAGTAGCCATCATGGTCAACAAAAGAGTCCGAAATGCAGTACTTGGATGCAATCTCAAAAACAACAGAGTGATCTCTGTTCATTTCCAAGGCAAACCATTCAATATCATAATAATCCAAGTCTATACCCCGACCAGTAATGCTGAAGAAGCTGAAGTTGAACGGTTCTTGGAAGACCTACAAGACCTTTTAGAACTAACACCCCAAAAAGATGTCTTTTTCATTATAGGGAACTGGACTGCAAAAGTAGGAAGTCAAGAAACACCTGGAGTAACAGGCAAATTTGGCCTTGGAATACAGAATGAAGCAGGGCAAAGGCTAATAGAGATTTGCCAAGGGAACGCACTGGTCATAGCGGACACCCTCTTCCAACAACACAAGAGAAGACTCTACACATGGACTTCACCAGATGGCCAACACCAAAATCAGATTGATTATATTCTTCACAACCAAAGATGGAGAAGCTCTATACAGTAAAAACAAGACCCAGAGCTGACTGTTTCATATCATGAACTCCTTATTGCCAAATTCAGACTCAAATTGAAGAAAGTGGAGAAAATCACTAGACCATTCAGGTATGACCTAAATCAAACCCCTAATGATTATACAGTGGAAGTGAGATATAGATATAAGAGACCAAATCTGATAGACAGAGTGCCTGATGAACTATGGATGGAGGTTTGTGACATTGTACAGGAGTCAGGGAGCAAGAACATCCCCAAGGAAAAGAAATGCAAAAAAGCAAAACGGCTGTCTGAGGAGGCCTTACAAATAGCTGTGAAAAGAAGAGAAGCAAAAAGCATAGAAGAAAAGGAAAGATATACCAGTTTGAATGCGAAGTTCCAAAGAATAGCAAGGAGAGATAAAGAAGCCTTCCTCAGAGATCAGTACAAAGAAATAGAGGAAAACAATAGAATGGGAAAGAATAGAGATCTCTTCAAGAAAATTAGAGATACCAATGAAACATTTCATACAAAGATGGGCTCAATAAAGGACACAAATGGTATGGAACTAACAGAAACAGAAGATATTAAGAAGAGGTGGCAAGAATACATAGATAAACTGTACAAAAAATATCTCCACAACCAAGATAATCTCGATGGTGTGATCACTCACCTAGAGCCAGACATTTTGGAATGTGAAGTCAAGTAGGCCTTAGGAAGCATTACTATGAACAAAGCAGGTGGAGGTGATGGAATTCCAGTTGAGCTATTTCAAATCTTGAGAGATGATGCTGTGAAAGTGCCACACTCAATATGCCAGCAAATCTGGAAAACTCAGCAGTGGCCACAGGACTGGAAAAGGTCAGTTTTCATTCCAATCCCAAAGAAAGGCAATGTCAAAGAATGCTCAAACTACCACACAATTGCACTCATCTCACACGCTAGAAAAGTAATGCTCAAAATTCTGTAAGCCAGGCTTCAACAGTATGTGAACCATAAACTTCCTGATGTTCAAGCTGGTTTTAGAAAAGGCAGAGGAACCAGAGATCAAATTGCCAACATCTGCTGGATCATCAAAAAAGCAAGAGAGTTCCAGGAAAACATCCATTTCTGCTTTATTGACTATGCCAAAGCCTTTGACTGTGTGGATCACCATAAACTGTGGAAAATTCTGAAAGAGGTGGGCATACCAAATCACCTGACCTGCCTCTTGAGAAACCTATATGCAGGTCAGGAAGCAACAGTTAGAACTGGACATGGAACAACAGACTGGTTCCAAATAGGAAAAGGAGTACGTGAAGGCTGTATATTGTCACCCTGCTTATTTAACTTATGCACAGAGACCATCATGAGAAATGCTGGGCTGGATGAATCACAAGCTGGAATCAAGATTGCCAGGAGAAATATCAATAACTTCAAATATGTAGATGATGCCACCCTTATGGCAGAAAGTGAAGAGGAGCTAAAGAGCCTCTTGATGAAAGTGAGAGGGGAGAGCAAAAAAGCTGGCTTAAAGCTCAACATTCAAAAAATGAAGTTCATGGCATCTATTCCCATCACTTCATGGGAAATAGATGGGGAAACAGTGGAAACAGTGGCAGACTTTATTTTGGGGGGCTCCCAAATCACTGCAGAGGGTGACTGCAGCCATGAAATTAAAAGACACTTCTTGGAACGAAAGTTGTCACAACCTAGATAGCATATTCAAAAGCAGAGACATTACTTTGCCAACAAAGGTCTGTCTAGTCAAGGCTATGGTTTTTCCAATAGTCATGTATGGATAGAAGATTATACGTATAAGATTATATGGTAAAGAAAACTGAGTGCAGAAGAATTGATGCTTTTGAACTGTGGTGTTGGATAAGACTCCTGAGAGCCCCTTGGACTGCAAGGAGATCCAACCAGTCCATTTTAAAGGAGATCAGTCATGAGTGTTCATTGGAAGGACTGATGCTGAAGCTGAAATCCAATACTTTGGCCACCTGATGCAAAGAGTTGACTCATTTGAAAAGACCCTGATGCTGGGAAAGATTGGAGGCAGGAGGAGTAGGGGACGACAGAAGATGAGATGGTTGGATAGCATCACCAACTCCATGGACATGAGTTTGAGTAGACTCCGGGAGTTGGTGATGGACAGGGAGTCCTGGCGTGCTGTGGTCCATGGGATCACAAAGAGTTGGACATGACTCAATGACTGAACTGACTTGACTGTGTGAAAAGGGCTTCCCTGGTAGCTCAGTTGGTAAAGAATCTGCCTGCAATGCAGGAGACCCCAGTTTGATTCCTGGGTCAGGAAGATTAGCTGGAGAAGGGATAGGCTACCCACCCCAGTATTCTTGGGCTTCCTTATTGGCTCATCTGGTAAGGAATCTGGGAGACCTGGGTTCGATCCCTAGATTGGGAAGATGCCCTGGAGAAGGGAAAGGCTAACCACTCCAGTATTCTGGCCTGGAGAATTTTATGGACTGTATAGTCCATGGAGTCACAAAGAGTCAGACATGACTGAGTGACTTTCACTTTGATTGTGTGAAAATTGTGTAAATCTTAATTATGTTGAATTGGTTCACAGTGCTTTTCAGGTCTACTATATCCTTCTACTTCTCTGTATATTAATTCTATTAATTTTTCAGAATTTACTATTGAAACTCCAACTAAAACTCTTAATTTATCTACTTTAAAAGTTATTAAAGTATATAGTGAAACTATATGTAAACTTGTTCTGTATTTTCAAGTCTCCTGTAAATGCCTTATCATACTTTCATAATTTAAAAACAATAAGAATCTAAAATATCAAATAAAATTAAATAATTAAAAGTTTAAGCATCTATTTTATTAGAGCTATCTTGATTATTTACATACTTAAATACCTGTCTCCTTTAATTTTATTTATTTTATTATTTTCTATTGGAGTATAATTGCTTAACAACGTTGTGTTATTTTCTGCTGTACAACAACATGAATCAGCTATATGTGTACATAACCTTCTGCCTCTTGAGCCTCCCTTCCAATCCTCCATCCCACCTCTATCTGTCTCCTTTTAGACTACAACCCATGAAAGCAGACACTGTCTATTTTGTTTACTGTTGTATCTTTATTGCCAGAGGTTATCACATAATAGATAATCAATATTTTTCAAAGAACATAGTATTTTCAAAGTGAGCTGAAGTACAACCTATTCTATAACTATAGTTTACGAGGAAACAGACCACCAAATTATCATTTCTGTCTTAAATTAGAAGTGAATTCTTCACATTTTTCTTGGTTACTTTACATTAGTATATTTCAACAAACTCTTAGCAATGTCCAAGTGTACTACTTTATTCTTTAGCATTGCTAAGTCCTAAGGAATGATATGACAAAGAAACAAATATAATCCACTTATATTTTACACATAGAAATTATGTAAAATTGCTAAATATAAAAATACTTTATCAAGATACAGTTTCAATATAAATAGCATTTTCATGCACTTTCTCAATAATTACTTAACAATAGTACACTGGAGAAACTGTAAGAATAAAAATAGGTCCAACTTATAAAGACTTTAAATTCACCAAACTATATACACAGTTGAACATTCCCACAAAAGCTGTATTACAGGAGCCCAATTATTTCAGAATTAAAACTTCCCACTTCCAGAAAAATACATACTATTTCTCCAGAAACATATTAAAACATCAAGATCCCTGGAAAAATAATCAAAATTTCCTTGGGAATCTGTAAGAGATAAGAGGATTAATTGCAAAGGGAAAGAAAAAAATTGCAGCTCTACTCAGAATATATAGGTAAACAGGAAGCAAGAAACACAAAATCTGTATTTGAGACTTTGAGTAAAAGCTCGAGATTTTTAGCTAGATTGTCATCCAGTAGAGTTGGACCATAAAGAAGGCTGAGAGCACAAGAATCGATGCTTTCAAATTGTGATGCTGGAGAAAACTCTTGAGAGTTCGTTGGACTGAAAGAAGATCAAACCAATCAATCCTAAAGAAAATCAACCCTGAATATTCATTAGAAGGACTAATGCTGAAACTGAAGCTCCAATCCTTTGGCTACTTGATGCGAAGAAAGTGAAAAAGTGAAAGTGAAGTTGCTCAGTTGTGTCCAACTCTTTGTGACCCCATGGACTGTAGCCTACCATGCTCCTCCATCCATTGGATTTTCCAGGCAAGAGTACTGTAGTGGGTTGCCATTTGCTTCTCAAGAGGATCTTCCCAACCCAGGGATTGAACCTGGGTTTCCCTCATTGTAGGTGGAAGCTTTATCATCTGAGCCACCAGGGAAGTCACCTGATGCAAAAAACCGACTCATTAGAAAGGCCCTGATGCTGGGAAAGATTGAGGGCAGAAGGAGAAGGGGATCACAGAGGATGAGATGGTTGGATGGCATCGCTGACTCAGTGAACATGAATTGGAGCAAACTCCGGGAAATAGTGGAGAACAGAGGAGCCTGGCATGCTGCAGTCCACAGGGCCCCAAAGAGTCAGACATGACTGAGCAACTGGACAACATCAGTAGAACTTGAATCAGAGTTTCAAGCAGATCTGTGAATCCCTGTACCTCTCTCTCCCCAAGGCATCCTTGACCATCACCCCAGATGCAAGCCTCATGGCTGGTCTGTTCCATCCTCTGCTTCCTTCGTCTGCCTTTTCACCTGCCCAGCAATCTCTGTGTGGTCCTCTGCAGTGCCCATTCCTCAGCCCAGTCCCAGGAGGCGTTTTCTTCCATCTTTTCCCTCTTGAGTACCAGCTCCAGCTACTTCCTATGAATCTCAGGATACTGGTGGGGGGGTTCTCAGTCTTAGCTGTTTTCACATTTTATCCTCATTTAAAAGCATCTTTGGGCTCAGAACCCTCAGATTGAAGGTCCTCTCGTAATCTATATTAAACCATATGCCAACCCCTTACCTGTGCCCACTTTTAACTGAGATCCTTGGCATTTGGCCCATCCTCTTCCTTTCAATTCCCAAAGCCACCAGGATCCCAGGTGACTGCAACATGGCAGCTGACCAACCTTTCAATTTCATTCTCCTTTAGTAAACTATTTCCAAGGGTAAGCTCTGGACTTGATTGCTATGCAAAACTGCTTCATCTCTGAAGTCATGAATCTCTTAGCCCACGAACTATAGACATCATGCAAAACTCCAATCTCATATTCATCTAAACAATGAAATTTTGCTCACACAACTAAGCGGCTGAATCCGGCTTGGAGAAACCATTTGTCTGGGGGTGGGGAAAGAAGTCATACTGGCTTTTAACTCTCCCCAATAATCCCTGTAAATGTCCTTAAGCTCTGATCTTGCCTTTGCTTCTCAAGACCGACTCTATGCTTCCATCTCTCATCTTCCTGTGGGCCTACCTTGACTCTCAGCCAGTGCCTTAGCTCTTTCTTCATTGAGGGAATAGAGGGTTTCCAGTTAGTAACTCCCTCAAACTCCTGCCCATCTAACTTATCAATTTCTGTGCATCTGTATGTAGTCACATTCCCACTTCCCTTGTTCAGGGCAAGGCACAGACACCACCCCTCAGTCTTCTCTCTGGATCCCACCCTCACTGGCTTCCTCAGGGATTTTGCTCCATTTTTTTGTTCAATCAGGAAGTTTTGTCAGACTCTTTGTGACCCCATGGACTGCAACACACCAGGCTCCCCTGTCCTTCACTATCTCCCAGAGTTTGCTCAAATTCATGTCCATCGAGTCAGAAATGCCATCCAACCATCTTACCCTCTGTTGCCCCCTTCTCCTCCTGCCTTCAGTCTTTCCCATCATCAGGGTCTTTTTCAGTGAGCTGGCTCTTCGCATCAAGTGGCCAAAGGATTGGAGCTTTAGCATCAGTCCTTCCAATGAATATTCAGGGTTGATTTCTTTTAGGATGGACTGGTTTGATCTCCTTGCAGTCTAAGGGACTCAAAAGTCTTCTCCAGTACTATATGAAAGTGTTTGTTACTTTTAAAGGGCTATTTAAATATTAACTTCTAATTATCCTTCCCAATATTATTCACACTTTAGGAAGGAACTGGTTTTTCCAGGTCACAAATCTCTTTAGGAAAAAAAAAGTGCTTATATTACTATATATAAAGTAGATAACTAGTAACAACCTGCTGTATAGCATAGGCAATTCTGCTCAATACTCTGTAATATCCTATATGGGAGAAGAATATAAAAATTAAATAAAAAGAAAGGATATGTGTTTATGTATAGCTGATTCACTTTGCTGTACGCCTGAAACTAGCACAACATTGTAAAGCGACTATACTCCAATAAAAATATTTTTAATTAAAATTAAAACAACAAAAAAGAGTGTTTATGGTGAAGGTTCAGACACTGGAGTAGGTCGGCCCAAAGGGTATTTTGGGCAGTTCAGTTCATTTCAGTCACTCAGTTGCGTCCAATTTTTTGCAACCCCATGGACTGCAGCACACCAGGCTCCCTGTCCATTACCAACTCCCCAAGTTTACCCAAACTCATGTCCATAGAGTTGGTGATGCCATCCAACCGTCTCACCCTCTGTCATCCCCTTCTCCTAATGCCTTCAATCTTTCCCAGCATCAGGGTCTTTTCCAATGAATCAGTTCATCACATCAGGTAGCCAAATATTGAAGTTTCAGCTTCAGCATCAGTCCTTTCAATGAATACCCAGGACTGATCTCCTTTAGAATGGACTGGTTGGATCTCCCTGCAGTCCAAGAGACTCTCAAAAGTCTTCTCCAGCACCACAGCTCAAAAGCATCAATTCTTCAGTGCTCAACTTTCTTTATAGTCCAACTCTCACATCCATATGTGACTACTGGAAAAACCATAGCCTTGACTAGATGGACTTTTGTTGGCAAACTAATGTCTCTGCTTTTGAATACGCTATCTAGGTTGGTCATAACTTTCCTTGCAAGGAGTAAGCATCCTTTAATTTCATGGCTGCAGTCACCATCTGCAGTGATTTTGGCACCTCCCCCCACCCCCCCAAAAATGGCCATCATTTCAGTCCAACTTCACCTTGCTAGCAACTCACCCTTTACTTAGTTCCACTGGATACATTCACAAAGGAGTTTAGAACTGAACTATGGTAACAGTCTGATGAAGGTCACAAACTACTTTCCAAATGTTTGGGGTTCAATAAAATTCCAGAAGTATTTGGCTCTGAGCAATTTTGTTTGTTTTTAAATCCATGTGTGCTTTATAGAAAATTTTGTCCATATGTTTTTGATTCATTTACACTTCAATCAATAAAATTTGGTTTATTTCATACTTATCTAATGTCCAAGAAGGTTGTTTTTTTAAGAAATTATTGTTTAAAACTACTTTCCTTTAAAAAAGAAAAGCTTTCTCTCAAGAAAAGGTCAAATAACAGGAAGCTGTGGTTTGCCAAGAGTAAATAAATTTTATGCACCCGAAGTTTCCATTTTGAGTCCAAACTCCAAACTTGTCATCTCTGTGTTGTGTCTAAAGAAAATCTTAACAAAACGAGTTCAACTCTCCAAAATAAGCAGAAAAGTGCCAGGTGAACACCAACTTAACTAACAAAATGTGGCACTTGTACCCACAACTGCAAATATCTACCAGCTGATTTGTAAATAGGTATTGGCCTTACAGCATGGAATCAGGAAGAGTACTTAAAGTCATTTAATTTAATAGGGACTCAGTTTCTCTCTTGGAGAATAAAATGGCAACCCACCCCAGTATTCTTGCCTAGAGAATCCTGTGGACAGAGGAGCCTGGTGGGCTGCTGTCCATAGGGTCACATAGAGTCGGACACAACTGAAGCGACTTAGCAACAGCAGCAGCAGCCCTACCAACATCAAAGTGTTAAAGACAGAGTCAAGAAATGTATAGGATATTACAGCCTCATGTGAAATATTAAGTTCTATGTAATTCTGTTATATCTAAAGAACAATAGTAAAAACATAACTATTACTGGGAAACAAACAATTTTACAAAAATATCAACTTTTGGGAATTACAATAGATCACTATTAGTGAAAACATTTTTAATTTGAATTCAACTTTTAGGCTTTTTAATTTATAATCATCAATTTTATAATGCTGTGACATTTATTCACCCTTATTTATTTTTTCATTCAGAGGTATTCTAGAGAAAGTTTTAAGAATTTTAAACCCTATGATTGTAATACTCATTAAATATTTACAAGATGACAATCGCTTTAATACACAGTGTTTGATTTTATCCTCACTTAATTCTTTGAATAAACATAGTACTCAATTTACAGGTGAGGACATGAAGACACAAGTTGAAGGTCACAAAGAAAGTGGGCAAAACAACGCTCAAACCAAAATACTGATTTACACTCCAGATATTTTGATTTCCTTTAATGAAGTTGTTTCTAACTGCTCAAAACATAAAGAAAAATTCTAATATATAAAAAAAAATTGTATTCCTCTTCCTGGAAACACAAAGGTAATAAAAATAAGTAAAACAAGCTTCTTTAGTGCTTTCCTGATCCAACATTTTCTTGCCTTAAAGGAGAGACTGTTTACAATGTATCTTTAAGTATTAAGTTCAACAACAGTTAAACATCACTGTGATTGGATTAACACAAATCATTAATTTTATTGTTTCTTTAATTGGGACTTGTACCCTGTTTGCCACCTGGGCAGACATACCTTCTTTAGTTTTATAATGTGACATTTTGCTGTTTGATATTTCTTGAAAACCACACTTAAAGAAAGGGGAGGGGGTGGATTTCCCTGATGGTCCAGTGGTGAAGAATCCACCATGTAGGGGACATGGATTCAATCTCTGGTCCAGGAAGATCCCACCTGCCTTGAAACAACTACATCCACATGCCACAGCTACTGAGCCCATATGCCCAGAGCCCAAGCTCAGCAACAAGAGATGCTTCAGCAATGAGAAGCCTGTGCAATGCAACTAGAGAGTAGTCCCTGCTCGTTGCAACCAAAGGAAGCCCAGCAACCAAGACCCAGTGCAGCCAAAAATAAATTAATTAATTAAAATCTTTTAAAAGGAAAAGAAGAGAAAGAAAAAGAGAAGTCTATCATAACCTTTGGGCTTCCCTGGTGGCTCAGTGGTAAAGAATCCGCCTGCCAATGCAGGAGATGCAGGTTCGATCCCTGGGTTGGGAGGGTCCCCTGGAGAAAGCAATGTCAGCCCACTCCAGTATTCTTGCCTGGGGCATCCCATGGACAGAGGAACATGGCGGGCTACAGTCCATGGGGTCCCAAAAGTGCTGGCTGCGACTTAGTGACTAAACAACATCATCACCTATACAAGAGCAAATGAGCCATCTCTAGAAATATTTTTAACAAAGCCCAAGAATGTTGATCCAGGTAGATCCTTTGGTTTGCTCAATATTTGCAACGATTGTGGATCTGCAACCTACATAATGGTGTCCTGCTTCTACAATTCACCAGGTTTTTTCTTTCTTTTATTTTTAAAGAACACTGTGTTAGTTATCTCCTCTGGTGTAACAATGACCTCACAGCCTAACAGCTTATGACATGTATTTAGTCCATGACTCCGTGGATCAGCTGAGTGATTCTTCTGACCTGAGCTGACTTGGCTGATCTCTGCGGGGCCACCTCACGCATATGTAGTCAGCTGGCTGAATAGCTGGTAGCTGGACGGCCCAGGCTGACTTCACTGAGTTGTCTGGCATTTGGCGTTAGCAGCTGTTAGTGACAGGAGTGATGGGCTATGTGTCTCTTATCAACTGGAAGCCTTTTCTCTGCTTCTTCAGATAGATGTCTCAGGCTCCAAGAGGGAATAGGAAGCCTTTTGAAGACTTGACTTGATTCTTGTGCAATCTCACTTCTGCTTCATTTTATTTGCCAAAGTCAGTTACTGATATAACCCAGATTTAGGGTGAGGGAAAGAGACTCCTGAATGGCTCAGCACATAAAGAATCCACCTGCAAAGCAGGATACATAGGAGATGCTGGTTCGATCCCTGGGTGGGGAAGATCCCTTGGAGAAGGAAATGGCAAACCATTCCAGTATTCTTGCCTGAAAAATCCCATGGACTGAGGAACCCGTCCAAAGTGTCACGGAGTCAAACACTACTGAAAGACTAAGCACACACACACGAAAAACTCCACATCTTCCTGGGAGGAGCTGGAAGTGGCCATTTTTTGCTACTCATCACAAGCTTTCTTACTCATTTTCCATTCGATGACCAGTCCCAACAGCCTAGTAAAACTGTGTAAGTCAAAGAACAAAGATGTTCACTCTAAACTACCTCTGGTATTTTGTGATTTTGAGTTAACAATGCAGGTGACAAGTGAGAAAACAAACCTTTAAATAGGTTCTTTTTTAAAACTGCATTTAATTGATAACTGACTTCCAGTTCAATGCCCCCAGCAATGCAATTAAGGAAGTTTAGCATTTGAGGGTTGGGGAAAGCTGAGATGGAGGCGGGGAAGTTAAGTGTCCCCCCCACCCCCCACCATTTCCTGTGAAAGAGCAGGACTCTCAGGAACAATCTCTGGGTTCTCTCCTCACCACCCACACTCCCTGTTCTAACCTCTCTGCTGTACAGCTCACCTGACTGTACAATTCAACTGACCTTATTGATATAATCCAGTCATGTAAAATACACATTAGTCCCAACTTCAGATCAAATAAGTGCCCTATCTAAAGTATTTTTGGAAAAATATTGATTATTGTTTCATATGCTGCTATAGTCATCATTTAGACATGGTTTGATTAATATGATAGTTCCCTAAAAAATTTACCATGACTTTATTTCGTGTAGCTCTTATGGAAATTACATAGACTGTGTTTCAGGATTCAAAGGTACCAGTGTTTCAAAGGTTAGTTTAATTATTATTATATAAATAACTTTTTTGGTCAGTGTCTGATTAGGTATATTGGATCAGAGAACACTTTATCTGTATTTTTAATCTAGCCTCTGTGGCAGTGAACAGAAATTTCTCTCCTCGCAATATTCTGAGAGGTATCCTCTGAGCTGACAGAATTTGTGTAAATAAAGACTTCCTTACAATGTAGAACACCTCTGGCATTCCTTACTCAAGGTCCAGCCATCAACTCAGTTCCAAACTACCCAGACACTCTTTAGCAATCCTAGGACACTCCCCAAATGGTAGACAGTATATGTTAAAAGCATTTTATTGAAGTCTTTCTACCTAACTCTGGCCTTTTTTCTTATTTGTGTGAAGTTTCTGACTGTTTGCTTATTTTATCCTAACATATGGGCTAACTTACACCTTTATCTAAATATGTAATTTAATTCGTCTTTCCTGCCCAGCAGCTTGTCAGGACTCAGTCACCTGTAGGGACCTGAAGAGATCATATGCTGAAAATCCTGAGTGCTATGCCAATCCTAACTTCTGCTCTTGAGCCTGGGGCTATATGATTCGACAGCTCACCATTTCAATAAACATTCACTGATTATTTGAAAAGCACTGTGTAAGTTACTCTGGAGGATACTCTATGGACTATAGCCTTCCAGAGATGAATTTTTATCTACATGCCCTAGAGAGTCCACGAACCATCCGGGGAACACACGTGTGTTTGATACAACGTGAGGCTGACTATGATATGAGCCATGATAGAAGAACAGTTGAGCGGTGGGATTTGGACGAGGCCCTGAAAGACTCATGACATGTCAAACACGATCATGGGGCTAGGAGGGCCTCAACGTATGTTAGAGAAATGGAATAATTACCAGTGTCATTGAAATGAAGGTTTGTATGGTGTTCTGGGGTACCAGGCTGTGAAAGAAGTTAGGAAACAAGTGACCAAGTGCTTTGAACTTCAGCCTTTAGATTGTGGCCCCTATTCTGATTGCAGCTCATACAAGTTCTAAGCAGGAGTGTTGACACCACCAGATCTGTGCTTTATGAAGACAGATTACATGCAAGGGGCAATTGAAAGTAGACAAAACCTGATAACAAGAATGCTATGAGCTGGTGTAGCAATGATCTGTCTTTTGACTTCAGCACACCAAACTCTCATGACCTTTTCCTCTGAAAACAGTTATTCAAATTCCTTTTAGGGACCCCAATGCTCACATCTAATGCATATCAAATGGTGTTGAATCCACTCTTGGTTGCAGGTGTGGGCATGTGGCTTCTGTGGCATCAACCAAAACAATGTGTTCACCTAGCTAAAATGACTGGTTTTATAATGAGTGTGTTTGGGTTCCTAAAGAAGTGAAAGATTATTTATATTGGAATTGTTCTTGAAAGCTAGAATTGACTGCCACACAGTGTGTGTGCAATTATTGTACTTTTAATAAATGAGGGCAACCATTTGCTACTCAAAATAGAAAGCCTGAGAATAGAATTTAAACTTGGATAAAGCAAGAGATACTGGGACATGATGACATGGTCTAAGCCCTTGAATCAAGCCTTGCTTAAAGCTATCTTTGCTCTAAGACTTTTATCAGTGAAAAATGTATAACTGATAAAACATCATAAAATGCCAAAAAAAAAAGAAAGGGTGCTACTTCAAGGAGCTGCCTTCCAACATGGGTCCACAGATATCAGTCAGCTGTGATACAATCATTCTGTGTGACAATTCTGTTAATCACTCAGTCATGTCCGACTCTTCATGACGCCATGGACTGTAGCCCACCAGGCTACCATGTCCAGTTGAACCCAAGTCTCCTGCATTGCAGGCAGGAGCCACCAGGGAAGCTGTGTGACAAGCCATCCCAAAACTAAATGGCTGAAGATACAGAAAAAACCTCTGTCAGTAAGCAGATGACTGGATAAAGAAGATGTGGTAATATATACAATGGAACGCATGTGTGTTTAAGTCGCTTCAGTCATGTTGCAACTCTATGGACTATAGCCTGCCAGCCTCCTCTGTCCAGGGGATTCTCCAGGCGAGAATACTGGAGTAGGTTGCCATGCCTTCCTCCAGGGGATCTTCCCAATCCAGGGATCAAATCTGCATCTCTTGTGTCTCCTGCATTGGCAGGCAGGTTCTTTACCACCAGTGCCACCTGGAATGCCCAGAATACTACTCAACCATAAAAAAGGATGGTTTTTAAAAGAGGACTTCCCTAGTGGCTCAGATGGAAGAAGCATCTGCCTACAATGGAGGAGACCCAGGTTCAATCTCTGGGTCAGGAAGATCCCCTGGAGAAGGAAATGGCAACCCACTCCAGTACTCTTGCCTGGAAAATCCCACGGATGGAGGGGCCTGGTAGGCTACAGTCCATGGAGTCACAAAGAGTTGGACACGACTGAGTGACTTCACTTTCACTTTCATAAAAAAGGATGACGTTCTGCCATTTGCGGCAGCATGTATGGACATCGAGGTCATTATACTAAATGAACTAAGTCAGAGAAAGACAAATAGGGTGTGATATCACTTACATGTGGAATCTAAAAACACAACACACTATTGAACCTAACAAAAAAGAAGCAGACTTACAAATACAGAGAATGAGCTAGTTGTTCCCAATGGGAAAGGGAACTGGGAGGAGAAATAAAGGAGTAGGGGATGAAGGATATAAATTATTAGGATATAAAATAAGATAAAAGGACATATTGTACAACACAGGGAATATAGCCAATATTTTGTATGCTTCCCAGATGGTGCACTGGTAAAGAATCCGCCTTCCAATGCAGAAGACCCAAGACACCCAGGTTCTGTCCCTGGGAAGGGAAGATCCTGTGGAGTGGGAAATGGAAATCCACTCCAATAGTCTTGCCTGCAAAATTCCATGGACAGAGAAGCCTGGCTAGCTACAGTCCATGGGGTTTCAAAGAGCTGGGCATGACTGAGCAACTGAGCACATCTACACCAAAAAATGGAGGATTATCTCTAAAAATTGTGAACCATTATATTTTATACTTGTAACATATCATCAACTATATTTCAATTAAAAATTTTTTAAAAATTAAAGATAAAATACCTCATGGCTTAAAATTATCATTTATTCTTGTTCACGTGTCTGTGTGTTGGCTGCAGGATAGCTGGAATGGATTGAGTACAGCAGCATGATTTAGTTTCAGTCTGTGTACTTGGCACTTCCTGATCCTCACTGTAGATCTGACTTGTGTCTGCTGCATGTTTGTTTATTCTGGAGTCTATAACTGGGGAGTAGCTACGTGGGACAAATTTTCACACTGATGGCATAAATGTAAGATGACAAGTCCAAACATATAAGTACAGGTCGTCTAGCCTCTCCTACTGTCACAGCTGCTAACTTCATTTGACCAAAAGCAAGACACGTGATTGAGCCTAAAGCTATGGCTCAAGGAAGCATACTCTCTATGAGTTCAAAGCAAAACTCACATGAGCAAGCCTAACATCAGTGGCAAAGGTAAGTATCCTTTGCAAATGTGTGTAAAAAGGCAATTAAATATTTTTGAACAAAAATATGTTCTGATGTAGTATTCACACTAAGCTAATAGGCAATTATCATGGACAAGAAAATAGCTCAAAGAATGAAGAGGAGGTCCATTGAGAGGCCATCACAAGACTAGTCCATACAGACTACTACTGCTTTCAGTTCAGTAGCTCAGTCGTGTCCGACTCTTTGAGATCCCATGAATCGCAGCACGCCAGGCCTCCCTGTCCATCACCAACTCCCAGAGTTCACTCAGACTCACGTCCATTGAGTCAGTGATGCCATCCAGCCATCTCATCCTCTGTCGTCCCCTTCTCCTCCTGCCCCCAATCCCTCCCAGCATCAGAGTCTTTTCCAATGAGTCAACGCTTCTCATGAGGTGGCCAGAGTACTGGAGTTTCAGCTTTAGCATCATTCCTTCCAAAGAAATCCCAGGACTGATCTCCTTCAGAATGGACTGGTTGGATCTCCTTGCAGTCCAAGGGACTTTCAAGAGTCTTCTCCAACATCACAGTTGAAAAGCACCAATTCTTCGGTGCTCAGCTTTCTTCACAGTCCAACTCTCACATCCATGCATTATACTGGAAAAACCATTGCCTTGACTAGACGGACCTTTGTTGGCAAAGTAATGTCTCTGTTTTTGAATATGCTATCTGGGTTGGTCATAACTTTCCTTCCAAGGAGTAAGCGTATTTTAATTTCATGGCTGCAATCACCAACTGCAGTGATTTTGGAGCCCCCCAAAATAAAGTCTGACACTGTTTCCCCATCTATTTCCCATGAAGTGAAGGGATCAGATGCCATGATCTTCGTTTTCTGAATGTTGAGCTTTCAGCCGACTTTTTCACTCTCCACTTTCACTTTCATCAAGAGGCTTTTTAGTTTCTCTTCACTTTCTGCCATAAGGATGGTGTCATTTGCATATCTGAGGTTAGTGATATTTCTCCCAGCAATCTTGATTCCAGCTTGTGCTTCTTCTAGCCCAGTGTTTCTCATGATGTACTCTGCATATAAGTTAAATAAGCAGGGTGACAGTATACAGCCTTGATGTACTCCTTTTCCTATTTGGAACCAGTCTGTTGTTCCATGTCCAGTTCTAATTGTTGCTTCCTGACCTGCATACAGGTTTCTCAAGAGGCAGGTCAGGTGGTCTGGTATTCCCATCTCTTTCAGAATTTTCCACAGTTTATTGTGATCCACACAGTCAAAGGCTTTGGCATAGTCAATAAAGCAGAAATAGATGTTTTTCTGGAACTCTCTTGCTTTTTCCATGATCCAGAGGATGTTGGAAATTTGATCTCTAGTCATGACTAAAAAAATAATAAATCCTCAAATAGGCATATTAAAGAGAAAGTACAGTGAGGCTTCAATCAAGTAATGATGTCTCTTAGAAGGCTGAAAGTAACAAGGTGTAATATTCTAGGAGAAAATTTACGCATTAAGATAGAAAGGAGCCAAGGACCAAAACCTGTGGGAATACTACATCTCAGCAGAGGCAGGAAAACATGCCAAAAAGAGAGAGGAAACAGGAATTACAGGGACAAGAGACCCAAAGAAAGCACTGTCAGAGGAAAAAAACAACTCAGATATTTGAAGGATTTGTTAAAGGTTAAAGGGCTAAAGACTTCTGAAGGGCTCTAAAAGAATACGAACTCAGTTAATGACATCCTTAGTAACTGAAAAGTAGGTTATTAATGTCCTTTAAGAAAACAGCTATGTAGCAAATTGGGGTCAGAACCAAATTATAAAGCACAGGAGAGACTGTTGGAGTAGAAGTGAATGGTCTTTGGTAATATCTTAGAACATTTTCAGTGGACATTTTCTTCTTTCTTCTCTTAAACAAAATTCTGTATTTTGCTTTTCAAAACAATATAACAAGTAGGTTCATGTCATGGAAGTTTCTTTGATAATACTACTTCTGTTTCCAATAATGGTATCTGTTTATATATGTGTCATAAGTCTCATTTAAGCATTTCCTATGGTAGAGCATTTAGGTTCTCCTCTTTGTAAGAAAAAGTATATAAACACATATTACTATGTATACTTGATTTAAAAGTAGCCAAATATTTCTGTCATTTCTTTAGAAAAGATCCCTGGAAAAGAAATCATTTTCTTAAAGACTCAAGACAAATACTATAAAATTTCTGAGCCAATTTATTTATACTAAAAAAAATTCTTTTTCTGAGCCAATTTAACCTCTCACCAGTAGAATGCTGCAAACACCATTGTTATTAGGACCAAGCATTTTCAATTTAAAATGTTAGATTATTTGATATTTAAAAATCAAATTCATTTCTTGTAACTCATTTTTATGGCATTTTATTTTTAAATTTCATGTAAGTATTTTTATTGGCTTTCAAAATTTTCCCTTTGTTGCCCAGTGTTTTAAAGTCACTTTCCATTGAAGAATATGACTTTTATCAATAATTTATGAGATAAATTATATAAATATTAAAGATATTCACTGTTGTCTTATTTCTTTGTTGTTGTTGTTGTCTTATTTCTTATGCACCTTTGATCAACTATGGTCATCCATTGAGATGATGCCACCACTCATTTGCTCAAACAAGCGTTTATTTCTTGTGTACAGTTCTGTAGATAGGCTGTTTCTCTGCTGGGTTCACCTGCAACTGGCTGGACTGGTTCCATGATGCAAGTTTATATTCAACATCAGCTCCATTTGTCACTGCATCCTCTGTGGCTGCTCAGAACATCTTCTCATGTGATATGACTGTTCAGTTACTCAGTCGTGTCTGACTCTTTGAGACCTCATGGACTGCAGCACACCAGGCATCCCTGTCCTTCACCATCTCCTGGAGCTTGCTCACATTCGTGTCCATTGAGTCGGTGATGCCATCCAACCATCTTGTCATCTGGCATTCCCTTATCCTCCTGCCTTCAATCTTTTTCAGCATCAGGGTCTTTTCCAGTAAGTCAGTTCTTTGCATGAGATGGCCAAATTATTGGAGCTTCAGCTTCAGAATCAGTCCTTCCAAAGAACACCCAGGACTGATCTCTTTTAGGATGGACTGGTTGGATCCCCTTGCAGTCCAAGGGACTCTCAAGAGTCTTCTCCAACACCACAGTTCAAAAGCACCAATTCTTCTGCACTCAGCCTTCTTTATGGTCCAACTCTCACATCCATACATGACTACTGGAAAAACCATAGCACTGACTAGATGGACCTTTGTCAGCAAAGTAATGTCTCTGCTTTTGAATATGCTGTCAAGGTTTGCCATAGCTTTTCTTCCAAGGAGTAAGCATCTTTTAATTTCATGGCTGCAGTCATCATCTGCAATGATTTTGAGCCCAAGAAAATAAAGTCTCTCTCTGTTTCTGTTATTTCCCCATCTATTTGCCATGAAGTGATGGGACTGGATGCCATGATCTTAGTTTTCTGAATGTTGAGCATTAGGCCAACTTTTTCACTCTACTCTTTCACTTTCATCAAGAGGCTCTTTAGTTCTTCACTTTCTGCTGTAAGAGTGCTGTCATCTGCATATCTGAGGTTATTGACATTTCTCCTGGCAATCTTGATTCCAGCTTGTGCTTCATCCAGCCCAGCATTTCTCTTGATGTACTCTGCATAGAAGTGAAATAAGCAGGGTGACAATATACAGCCTTGACGCACTCCTTTTCCTATTTCAGGGACACCAAATGACATAATAGGTTAGTAACTTTAAAACTGATCAAATGCATGATTCTGTTTGTCATTTTCCTCAGCTGAGCACACGATGATTTAAATTTTACTCAGTATAATCATTTATTGAGGAATCTAAGATAATATAACTACATGTTTATCTTTGATGACTTACTTGAATGCAGGAATGCTGCCTAGCCGTTCTGGCAAAGAATTTCTTTCCAATATCAGGTTTATTACATGAGCAACTTGCAGAAACTGATCAATCCAATGATGATGGAATTTTCTAGAATATATTTCTAGTGTCTGTGCAGTTAAAGTGGGAGTGTGAGTGTGCTCAGTTGCTCAGTCATGCCTGACTCTTTGTGACCCCATGGACTGTAGCCTGCCAGGCTCCTCTGTCCATCGGATACTCCAGGCAGGAATACAGGAGTGTTTACCATTTCCTCCTTCAGGGTGTCTTCCCAACCTGGGGATCGAACCTGCATCTCCTTTGTCTCCTGCATTGGCAGGCTGATTCTTTACCACTGAGCCACCAGGGAAGTCCCTTAAAGTGGGCAAACTCTACACTTTAGATGTCGCGGGTACTAGAAGAGACTTTCTGCAGCTCTGAAAATATAGTGCTTGGCTTATGTTTCATTACCCACAGGTCCACTCAACCCATATCAGCAGCAATCTAGCACCTGATGGAATTTGTTAACCAATTGAAGATTAAATCACAAAGTAGAACATTGCATTAGGAGATCTTGGTTCATGGCAAAATTACTCCTTCTTTCATACAAAGGAAACTGGTGCCTGAAGTAGAAACTAAAAGTGAAAATTACCATTTTTCTCTCTCAAAATAAAGAAGACATTTTTAACTAGTCCATACCACTTGTAAAGATGCCACAGGCAAAATCCTCCTTTAAAGGGTATAATAACTTTGACAGTCTTAACATTTGTATTTCAAATTAAGTGTCTGTGTGGGGCAATCTTATTCATATGTTGAAATGTTTCCTAAACATGAGGTGTGATTATATTTATTTGACATTTTCTCAGCAATATGCTTAACATATATACAAGTGAGAAAAATTTTTAAGTCAATTCACATAAGTTATATCGGTAATAAAATTTTTCCAACATTTAGTGTCTCTGGAGAGTATCAACTACAACATACTTTGTCAACTGAAATCATATATAAAGCTTAACCCATTGTAGTGATGGTATGCTATCTAAACATTTTGACTGTCATTTGTTTATACTAAATCAAATTTACTTTCTTACGGCTGGGGAAGAAGCCCCCTCTCCAATGGCCCAGCTTTGATTGTAGACCTTGTTTGGATCATTTTACTCTCAACACTCAAATTTCCAATTATTTAAATTAAATTTGAATTATTTAAAATGCCCAGAAATGTGTTCCTCTCAGATATCTCCTCTCATGTACAATGTTGAGACAGGTTTTGTCTGGTCCTTGATTGACACAAAAGAAACAAGAAGAGTTTAGACTCAGTGGTACCCTCTGTTGGAATTTTCTTGTATCCTGTTTAGTCCTGCCGTGGTTTCTTTCCTAGGATAGGACATTACTGGTTAATTGACTAAAATAACACAAATATTTCCTGCCCAGGTTTGATACAGTTAGATTCAAATTAGATATCTAAATATTGAATGATCCATTAATACAGGTTAAGATAACTTAAATGGGGGAGGGGCAAGAATTCTGCTTCTGTATCTTCTGCTGCGAATTGGATGACTGTGTCCCCTCGTAATTCACACGTTGAAATCTAATCCCCTGACTTCCTTGGTAGTCCTGTGGTTGAAAATCCCCCTGCCCATGCAGGGGACACAGGTTCGATCCCTAGTCCAGGAAGATTCTATGTGCCACGGGAAACAGCCTGTGCAGCACAACTACTGAAGCCTGAATGCTCGGGAACCCATGCTCCACAACAAGAGAAGCTACTGCAGAGAGAAATCTATGCACCACGATGAAGCCAAAATTAAATAAATAAGTACTAAAATTAAAAAAAAAAAATTGAATCCTCCATGTGGTGTTAGGAGGTGGGACATTTAGCAGGTGACTAAGTCATGAGGGTGGAGCCCTCATGAATAGTGTTGATGTCCTTAAAAAGGACACCCCAGAGTGATCCCTCACACCTTCTGCTACATTGAGGGCACTGTGGAAAAAATGGCTGCCTATAAACCAGGATGGAGGAGGGAAATGCTACTCACTCCAGTATTCTGGCCTAAAAAATTCCATGGACTGTATAGTCCATGGGGTCACAAAGAGTTGGACACAACTAAATGAACTTTGCCTTCAGTTTTCACTTTCGTAAACCAGGAAGCGGGCTCTCACCAGACACCAAATCTGCCAGCAGCTTGATCTCAGACTATTCAGTCTTCAGAACTCTGAGAAATAAATTTTAATTGTTTATGTGATTGTTTACAAAACAATGGTGTTTTGTTATAACAATGCAATTGACCTAGGTCACTATCTCAACATAAACCCCTATAACTCTGGTTGAAATACATTACAAAGCCATTTCTGACATTATGTACCTGGCCTCAAAGTACAGTAATTTTTTACAAAACATTTAGTTATATGGTGCACTGGGTCTTAGTTACGGCATGTGAGATCTCTGACCTTCCTTGTGACATGGAGGACCTTTAGTTGTAGTATGCAGGATCTTTTTTTTTTTTTTTCCAAGTTGTGGCATGTGGTACTGACCAGAGACTGAACCCAGGTCCCCTGCACTGGGAGTGTAGAGTCTTAGCCACTGGACCACCAAGAAAGTCCCTACAGGGATCTCCGAGATAAGAAAAATACAAAAACATAATCCCACATTTGTCTTGGCATTCAGACTGCAAGCCATTTCTGCACTATGGCATAGGGAAGTGGTACAGTGGTAAGAAGCAGAACGAAATGAAAGTTTTGCTAACCTGAAAAGACAGAGCAAAGAATTCCTAGCTGTTGAATAAGGTGAAATTTTGTGTGTTAGGATACTTGGAAGGAGAAAGTGCATAGAGGAGCCCTGAAGTCTACCCAGTGGTCCTTTGAGTCTTTAGCTGGAACTGAGCTGTGAATGGGCTTCCCAGGTGGTGCTAGTGGTAAAGAACTTGCCTGCCAATGTAGGAGACTTAAGAGATGAGGGTGTGATCCCTGGATTAGGAAGATTCCTTGGAGGAGGAAACGGCAACCCACTCCAGTATTCTTGCCTGGAGGACTCCACGGACAAAGGAGCCTGGCAAGCTACAGATCATGGGATTGCAAAGAGCTGGATGCAACTGAAGTGACTTAGCATGCTAGTATGCACCAGCTGTGCATGTGCCAGGCAAGACTACGACATGCATAGCAGAATGTGGCTCCAGGAATGAGCTGCACAGAAATAAAGAGATCACACATCTCAAAGATATGGAAATTCCAGTTCAGCCAGAATGGAAAGACATGACTCAGCAACTTAGATAGTAAGTATAGACCAGAGAAAAGTGATATTTTGGGATTAAGGAGTGTGCCCTAGGAAAAGGGACAAGCCCTAGGACAAAAGGAAAATCCAGTCCAGGTCTGCTGTAGCAAAGCATTGTTGTTCAGTCGCTCAGTTGTGTCCATCCCTTTTCAACCTTATGGACTGCAGCACTCCAGGCTTCCCTGCCCCTCACTGTCTCCCAGAGTCTGCTCATGTCCATTGAGTCGGTGATGCTATCCAACCATCTCATCCTCTGTTGTCCCCTTCTCCTCCTGCCCTGTCTTTCCCATCATCAGGGTCTTTCCCAGTGAGTTGGCTCTTTGCATCAGGTGGCCAAAGGACTGGAGCTTCAGCTTCAGCATCAGTCCTTCCAATGAATACTCAGGGTTGATCTCCTTTAGGATTGACTGGATGGATCTCCTTGCTGTCCAAGGGACTCTCAAGAGTCTTCTTCAGCACCACAGCTGGAAGGCATCAGTTCTTTGGTGCTCAGCCATTTTTTATTGACCAGCACTCACAAGCCATATATGACTACTGGAAAAACCATAGCTTTGACTATACGGACATTTGTTGGCAAAGAAATGTCTCTGCTTTTTAATATGTTGTCTAGGTTTGTCATTGCTTTTCTTCCAAGGAGCAAGCATCTGTTAATTTCCTGACTGCAGTCACTGCTAGAGCATCAGTTCAGTTCAGTCACTGATCATGTCCGACTCTCTGTGACCCCACAGACTGCAGCACACCAGGCTTCCCTGTCCGTCACCAACTCCTGGAGCTTACTCAAACTCATGTCCACTGAGTGAGTGATGCCATCCAACCATCCCATCCTCTGTCGTCCCCTTCTCCTCCTGCCCTTAATAGCATAATTCAATGCTAATAAGATCAAGAGATTGTTCCAGTAATTTAATGGCTGTCCAAACAAAACTCAACATACTTCAAAGAAAGACAACCTACCACACATACACTACAACAAAACATTCACAAAGTTTTGTATACAGAGGAAAAAAAAAAAGAATTAGGCATGCAAACAGAAACCAGGAAACTTGATCAATGATCAAGGAAAAAAAAAGAAAAGCAATAGAAACAGACCCTGAAATGACCAAGATGTTGGAATTCGCAGTCTTGATGTTAAAATTCTTACTGTAATGTTACTCAAGAATTTAAAAGAAAGTATTAACATAAACAGGGAATATAAAGGGAATATTTTGACAAGAGCTGTTGTTGTTCAGTCTCTAAGTTGTGTCGACTATTTGTGATCCCATAGACTGCAGCCACTTCCCTGATAGCTCAGTTGGTAAAGAATCCACCTGCAATGCAGAAGACCCCTGTTGATTCCAGGATCAGGAAGATCTGCTGGAGAAGGGATAGGCTACCCAGCCCAGTATTCTTGGGCTTCCCTTGTGGTTCAGCTGGTAAAGAATCCACCTGCAATGCGGGAGATCTGGGTTCAATCCCTGGGTTGGGAAGATTCCCTGGAGAAGGAAAAGGCTACCCACTCTAGTATTGTGGCCTAGAGAATTCTGTGGACTGTATACTTCACAGGGTTGCAAAGAGTCGGACACAACTGAGCAACCTTCACTTCACAGACTGCAGATGCCAGACTTCTCTGCCCTTCACTATCTCCCAGAATTTGCTCAGATTCATATCCACTGAGTCAGTGATACTATCTAACAATCCCATCCTCTTTAACCTCCTTCTCCTTTTTCCCTCAATCTTTCTCAGCACCCAGGTCTTTTCCAATGAGTCAGCTGTTCACATCATGTGGCCAAAGTACTGGAGCTTCAGCTTTAGCATCAATCCTTCCAATGAATATTCAGGGTTGATTTCCCTTAGGATTGACTGGTTTGATCTCCTTGCTATCCAAGGGACTCTCAAGAATTTTTTTTAGCATCACAGTTCAAAAGCATCAATTTTTCAGTGCTCAGCTTTCTTAATGGTCCAACTGTACATAGCTGTACATGACTACTGGAAAAGACATAACTTTGACTAAATGGACCTTTGTCAAGAATAGACTGAAATAACACTAAGTTTAAACATTAAAAAGGAACTAGAGGAGATTGAGTGGATTTTGAAAGTTCTAGTTCCAGGATAGTAGCAAGAGGAGCCCTGTGGACTCCCTAGCCAGAAAAATCAAGCATAACTGGTGAAAATTATTAGAAGAACCAAACTGTTTAAAGCCTTGGGAAATTTGTCCAGAAGGAAATGGAAGAGTATCAAGAATACCTGCTTAAGCTCTGCTGAACAGTGAAAGCATGTGCAATTTTAAATACAACCCCCTCTCTTCCTCACTCCTCCCAACTCAACAAGATGAAAACTCCATTCCAGGTGGGTGCAGAACACAGGACTTCTTCTTCTTCTGGGCTTCTGTTGAAAGTTATAGTATAGCTATGGTCTGAATGTTTGTGTCCTGCTGAAATTCATGTTAAGATTCTAACCCCCAAAGGTTATGGTAATTAAAAGTGAGACCTTTAGGAGGCATGAAAGTCATGAGGGTGAAATCCTCATGAATGGGATTAATGCCTTAAGAGTTTCCAGAAGGATCCGTCACTCCCTTCCACCACGTGAGGATACATGAGAAGTCTGACATCTAGAAGAGAGCCATTACCTGACCATGCTGAAACCCTGATCTCAAACTTCCAGCTTCTAGAACATGAAAGATAAATTTCTGTTTTTATAAACCATCCAACCTGTGGTATTTTATATAGAAACTGAAATGGACTAAGACAAGTATCTCCCTGGGATGGGAAGGCCCCCGGGATTCTCATGACTTCCACATATATGTTGTTGAGACCGAACTCCAGATGAGTCCAACTGAGAGGAGATCCTTTCTTCCACCAACGTCCCACTGATAAGACAGAGGCTCAGCCTCAAGCCTAGATGCTGAGACGGAACCTCAAGACTGGAATGCTGAGAACACTGAAAACCTAACTGCTTTCTCCCCAGTTCATTTGGTGGGCAGAGTCCAGTGCAGAGAAGCAAGCCAAGAATATCAAAGGTTCCCCCATTCACCCAGCACCCTGCTTTTAATGAGACTGTAAAGAATTGACCAACTATCCCTGCCTCAGATCCAGAACCATGGTTCAGAAATTTGGCCCAAAAGAATTAAGAGACATAAAACAGAAAGCTTTGAGAATCTCCCCAAATGAACTAAGCTTTTGGAAGAACAGAGTGTGAGCCCAATAAGCCTAACAAGGCTTTAGAAAGTACTGGTGGTTTTGGTGCTAACCAATCAAGAGGAGGCAGGTAATTCCATGAAACATACAGGCTAAACTACTGGCCAGTTAGATTGCCAGTGAGAAGCAGTTAAAGAGACAATGAAGAAGAGCCCTATTAGGGTCAGAACAAACCTCAAACACTGACCTCAAAAACTACCCCCACAAAGCAGTCTGAATCTAATCGGATCAGTCTGTGGAGCAATGTATTCACCCGGGCATTGCTGAAATCAAAAGAGCCCTCATCTGGAACTTAGTAGCATGTCACATCTGGAAGCAATTAGGGAAAGAGAAAGTCAAAGAGAGCCTTGCTAAAACTACTGTCATCCCAGGGTGACTGTGCATGCCCCAAAGCTGTACTTTTTGAACAGTAACATCAGAAGCTTATACTGCAGAGTAAATAGAATTCACTAACATAGTCCAGTCAGTCACTAACAAATATTAGTTTTAATAGTTTTTAGTAGATTCTGCAGAAATTTTTATCTAAAAGATAGGGCTTCTACAAAGAGATAGTTCTACTTTATACATAAGCATAAAAAGTGAAAAAGCATGCAATTATCTCAATAGAAGGAGAAAAAGATGATAAAAAGAAACATCCGTTCATGGGAAATTTTTTTAAATGTAGGAGTAGACATAAAGTCCCACAATCTGATAAACAGATCTATGAAAACCTACAACAAACACCATAATCAATGCTAAAATAGGAAACTCATTTCCCCTAATTTTAGGAACCAATCCACCACAATATAAACAAAAACAGGTACAAATGGGAAAAGAAAAATTGAAATCATTTTATTCACAGATGACCTGTGGGTTTGTGTGAAAGCCCTATGGGGTCTAAAATTTTTACTACAAATAAAATTTGGCAAGGTGATAGCAGATTAATACACACATATTAATTGTGTTACTATAAACTTGCAAAATATAATTAGAAAATTAAATTTTAAATGCTATTTAAAAGAGCATCAAAAAGATTTTCCAGGAGCACAAGGTGGAGTGTACAGTCTCCACAAATGGATTTGTGCAGACATAGCAAGATATACTGCCACTTAACCTCAGCAGCAGCAGTAGGTGGGGTTTGAGAATTAAGCAGGTGGGAGATCTACCAGTGTGCATCTAGCAAGGAAATCTTACTTCTGGAGTAGTGTCTGCGGGTCATACACTTGGAGGACATGTTGAAGGTCCCAGCTTTCAGTCTGGCACCATAAAAACACTCAGATTGCCCAGAAGTAAAAAAGACTGGAAATTACAAAGACCGTGCCTCCTTCACATTTGAATGTGAAGATATTGGGCTCCCCTGGTGGCTCAGCAGTAAAGGATCCTCCTGCCATGCAGGAGATGCAGGTTTGATCCCTGGGTTGGGAAGATCCCCTGGAGGAGGGCATGGCAACCTACTCCAGTACTCTTGCCTGGAGAATTCCTTGGACAGAGGAGCCTGGTGGGCTACAGTCCAGAAGGTCGCTAAGAGTCATATACAACTGAAGCTACTGAGCATGCACCCATGTGAAGATAATTGCCAAGACAGTGACTGAAACAACAAACAGCTACCATCTCGGCAAAGAATCTTCAAATGTCAGTTTATGTCATCTGAAAATTTTCTTCTCCTTTTCCTTTTCTTTGGTTGTTGTTGAATACTTTATGCACAAGGAAAATAACCATATTCCAAAGAGAGAGCAAGCAACTGGCTTGTTTAGTTTTTGCTATGGTTGCTATTCTTTCCTGTTATCTACTTAATAGAACTCTGTGATAGGAAAGGGCTTCCCCAGTGGCTGAGCCTGAGGGTTCAATCCCTGGATTGGGAAGATTCCCTAGAGGAGGGCTCTGCAACCCACTCCAGTATTCTTTCCTAGAGAATCCCATGGACAGGGGAGCCTGGCAGGCTACAGTCCATAGGGTTGCAAAGAGTCAGACACGACTGAAGTGACTTAGCATGGCACATGGTGGGAAAAAGTGCATGTGGGGTGATGCACAATTGGGATGCATAGAGGAGGAGACACTGTAGCAACAGCTTCTGTGACCAGCCCTTTGGGCACTCACCCCTGCATTCAATCACTGTTAATGACAACATGACTTTATAACTATATTAAGATAATGCTAATAATTTGGATCTTTTATTTCATTTCTGACTGCTAGGACAATGTTAGCCCTTAACCAAGTATATGCATCTTTTCCTTTTTCTTTTTCTAGGTACAGCTGTAAAATATTTGGATATAACAAATGTTTTATTATTCTTGCAGCCTTGATATTTAGGATGAGTTGTAAAACATAAATTTTTGTGAGATTTCAAAGATTAAGTTTAATCTGATAATGTTATTTACAGATTTAAAAGATGTGATTATTGCAAGTCTGTTGGCGGGGGGAAACTACTGTATAAAATAACTTAGAATAAACATTTTTCATCAGTTTGGGAAGAAACCTCCCCCCTTCAATTTAAAGCCCAAGATGTTCTATTTTCAAAGACATCACATACTACCAGCAGAATTGTACAAAAATAAGTGAATACTTAAACAAATGCTCAAAATGAAAAAGGAATTTAAAACGAAGGAAAAGTAAGAAGAAAACAGGTAACTTAGGAGTAAACCGTGATATTTCTTCACTGCTCTTATTGAAAGAGGAAAAAAATATCTCAAGCGCCAATCATCTGAACTCTGAGTTGCCAGGTTTTATCAAAAAAGAAAAAGAGGTTTTAGGTACTCTGACTCTCTGAAGATGATTCTGTACAGCCAAGGGCACACAGCAGTTTCTGCATCAACACTGATGGAGACATGAAAATTGCCAAGTGGCTGCAACAGAGAGTGATGATAAAATAGTTTTCAAACAGCTCATATCTGATATAAAAGAGGAAATTGTTGTTGTTGTTTCATCAGTAAGTTGTGTCTGTCTCTTGTGACCCCAAAGACTGTAGCTTGCCAGGCTCCTTTGTCCATGGGATTTCCTGGCAAGAATATTGGAGTGGGTTGCCACACCCTTCTCCAGAGGATCTTCTCCACCTAGGGGTCAAACCTGTTTCTGCTGAACTGACAGGTGGATTCTTCATCCCTGAGCCACCAGAGAAGCTCCAAAGAGGAATTACGAGGGATAATCACTATACACATTCTAGAGCATGAAAAATGAAGATTAGGCCATCAGAATAAATGACACATTCTGAACATATTATGTATTTTTTTCTGAAAATGTGATTGCTGTTCAGTCTCTCAGTCATATCTGACTCTGCAACCCCATGGATGACAGCATGCCAGGCTTCCCTGTCCTTCACAATCTCCTGGAGCTTGCTCAAACTCATGTCCATTGAGTCGGTGATGCCATCCAACCATCTCATCCTCTGTCATCTGCTTCTCCTTCTGCTTTCAATCTTTCCCAGCATCAGTCTTTTCTAATGAGTCAGCTCTTCATATCAGGTGACCAAAGTATTGAAGCTCCAGCTTCAGCATCAGTCCTTCCAATGAATATTTAGAATTGATTTCCTTTAAGATTGACTGGGTTGATCTTGCAGTCCAAGGGACTCTCAAGAGTCTTCTCCAGCACCAAAGTTCAAAAACATCAATTCTTTGGTGCTAAGCTTTCTTTATAGTCCAGCTCTCACATCCATACACGACTACTGGAAAAACCATAGCTTTCAATATATAGACCTTTGTTGGCAAAGTAATGTCTCTCTTTTTTAATATGCCATCTAGGTTGGTCATAACTTTTCTTCCAAGGAGCAAATGTCTTTCAATTTGATGGCTGCAGTCACCATCTGCAGTGATTTTGGAGGCCAAGAAAATAAGTCTATCACTGTTTCCATTGTTTCACATCTATTCACCATGAAGTGATGGGACCGGATGCCGTGATCTTCATTTTGTGAATATTGAATTTTAAGACAGGTTTTTCACTCTCCTCTTTCACCTTCATCAAGAGACTCTTTAGTTCCTCTTTGCTTTCTGCTATAAGGGTGGTGTCATCTGCATATCTGAGGTTATTGATATTTCTCCTGGCAATTTTGATTCCACCTTGTGCTTCATCCAGCTTGGCATTTCACATGATATACTCTGCATATAAGCAGGGTGACAATATACAGCCTTGAGGTACTCCTTTCCCAATTTAGAACCAGTCTGTTGTTCCATGCCTGGAACATATGATAATTAGGACTGATTCTTTACATTTTGATATGTGCAATGGAATGTGACCATTGAAAAGATTTGGGAAATAGAAATTTATTGTTGTTTTGAGTAAATAAGAGAAATGATAAGCAATTTTAACTTGCCCACCCTTGCTGAAATGCAAAGATGCCTAACAAGCTCACAGTGGCTAGCCTCATGCTGCCTCTTTGTTCTGTTGGTCTCTTCTAGTTTATTTTGCAGATCTCACAGCTCTTCTTAGTTACTGCACTTAGATAGAAGTCATAATGTTAACTGTAGGCTTACGTACTAACCTACAACCTCAGTTGTCACCAGCAGCCCTTGTTGGCATGTCTACATTATGGTTGACATCTCTTAACAGTGTACACTTATCCATTAAAGGCACTTCAAAGTTCAACATCCAATGGTTAATTTGGAAAGCTAAATTAAGCTAGAAAGTAAAGAGGCATTTCAAACATTATTGCAGATTTATTTATTGCATATGACTTATTTTTACCAACAATGTCAATTTTTTGATGAGCTAGGATGGATCAATAAACATTGTTTCATGATGGTAGTTACTACCATTTTGTAATAGTTACATCACTGTACAATTACATCCCAAGATTTAAACACTGTCCAGCAAATAATTTTCTTTTCTTTAATTTGTCTGAATGCAAGTGGGACTTAGAAATCTTGAAATAAAATAGTGGGATTTTGCCTCATCAATTAAAAAAATACAGCAACAAAAATATAATACAAGAATGCCTTATTTGATTGTGCTTCACTTTATTGAGCTTTCCATGTACTACATTTTTTATAAGTTGAAGGTTGTGGGCTTCCCAGGTGGCCCGGTAGTAAAGAATCTTCCTGTCAGTGCAAGAGATGCAAGAGATTCGGGTTTGATCTTTGAGTCAAGAAGATCCCCTAGAGTAGGAAATGGCAACCTACTCTAGTATTCTTGCCTGGAAAATTCCATGGACAGAGGAGCCTAGCCGGCTATAGTGCTTGGGGTCATAAAGAGTTGGACATAACTCAGCGACTGAGCACACACACACACGTGCCATGCAAGTGTATTTGAGCCATTTTTCCAACAGTTTTAGGTCATGGTATTACCGTTTTGTTTTTTGTGTTTTTTTTTAAGACATACGCTACTGCATATATTTTAGACATATGCTACTGCATATGCTGGACTGGATGAAGCACAAGCTAGAGTCAAGATTGCTGGGAGAAATATCAATAACCTCAGGTATGCAGATAACACCACCCTTATGGCAGAAAGTGAAGAAAAGCTAAAGGGTCTCTTGATGAAAGTAAAAGAGGAGAGTGAAAAATCTGTCTTAAAATTCAACATTCTTAAAATAAAGATAATGGCATCTCATCCCATCACTTCAAGGCAAATAGATGGGGAAACAGTGGAAACAGAGACTTTATTTTCTCGGGCTCCAAAATCACTGCAGATGGTGGCCACAGCCATGAAATTAAAAGACACTTGCTCCTTGGAAGCAAGAGTCTATGACCAACCTAGACAACATATTAAAAAGCAGAGACATTGCTTTACCAACAAAGGGTCCATCTAGTCAAAGCTTTTGTTTTCCAGTAGTCATATACAGATGTGAGTGTTGCGCTATAAAGAAAGCTGAGCACCAAAGAATTGATGCTTTTGAAGTGTAGTGTTGGAGAATAATCTTGACAGTCTCTTTGACTGCAAGGAGATCCAAACAATCCATCCTAAAGGAAATTAGTTCTGAATATTCATTGGAAGGACTGATGCTGAACCTGAAACTCCAAAACTCTGGCCAACTGATGCAAAGAACTGACTCATTTGAAAAGACACTGATGCTGGGAAAGATTGAAGGTGGGAGGAGAAGGGGACGACAGAGGATGAGATGGTTGGGTAGCATTACCGACTCAATGGACATGAGTTTGAGTAAACTCCGGGAGTAGGTGATGGACAGGGAAGCCTGGAGTGCTGCAGTCCATGGGGTTGCAAATAGTTAGACATGACTGAGTGGCTGAACTGAACTGCACTGAACTGCATGCTGCTGCTGCTAAGTCGCTTCAGTCGTGTCTGACTCTTAGCGACCCCATGGACTGCAGCCCACCAGGCTCCTCAGTCCATGGGATTTTCCAGGCAAGAGCGCTGGGGTGGGTTGCCATTGCCTTCTCCAACTGAACTGTATATTGAATAGAATTCAGTAGAGTGTAAACATAACCACTATATGCACTAGGAAAGCAAAACGTTTGTGTGACTTCTTTTACCACAATGTTTGCTGTCTTGTGATGGTCTGAAACCAAACCCACAATATCTCCAAAGATATGCCTATTTTTAGGAATCAATTTCCAAAAAATATGCATAATTTTTTTCATGAAAATAAAACAAGAAAAGATTTAAATAAAGGAGCATATCAAATCATGTTTGTAAGTTAGATGAAAATATTGTTTTCATGTCTTTTTTTAATTTTTATTTTTACTTTATTTTACTTTACAGTACTGTATTGATTTTGCCATACATTGACATGAATCCTTTGACATTGATCTATAGATTCAATGAATTACATGGTACAATATGTCAAGTAGATTCTAACATTTATTTGGAAATGAAAAGGACCTAGAATAGCAAAAACTTATCTTGAAAGAGAAAAACACAATTGCAAGACTTATGCCCACTTGATTAAAAGACTTACGTAAAGCTACAAGAATCAAGACAGAAAGAGTTTAGCAAGACAGTAGACAAATAAATCAACAGTACAAAACAGAGAGTCCAGAAATAGACTAATCTGTGTTTATTGAACTGACTTTCAAGAATAATGTCAAACCTACTAGTGGGGAAAGAAAATCTTTTCAATATATAATATTGCAGAATTTAGATGAAGAAATGAAACAGCAATTAAGTCCTACCTCACACTATTGAAAATAGCCCTAAACTTCGAAGCAAAATCTATAAAATTTCTCAAAGCAAACATCAAATAATATCTTTGTGCTCTGGGGGCTAGACAGGATTCTTAGAGACACAATATGTATTAACCATACAATTTTCAAAAATGAAAAATTAGACTTCATCACAGTTTAATATTTCACTCTTCAAGAAGTACTAGGATAATAATGAAAATATGTCCTTATTTTCTGGGTGGAAATTTTAAGTAGATAGCTATTTCATCTCTCTCTGAAAGAAGGCTTAAACTCCTACAGCTTTCAAAAATCAAATACAGATATAGAATATCTATAACCATGGTAGAAGTACTATATAATTGCCGCAATGGTGCTACTACAACATGTAGCAGGATGTTAACATGTAGCAAGAATACTAAACAGAGAGGCAGCTGAAGAGCCAGACTGCTTCTGTAGCTGCTTGAATGCCTGAAGTTACTGGTACTTTCCTCCAATCATTTTTAAACTGTGAATGATGTCCCCAAGGATATTAAGAGTATCAGAGCACAAATATTTAGAAAATGAACAACAGTCCCTCCAACAAAATTCCAGATTAGCCGGGAATGAAAGGATAGAAAGGCCTCTGAATGGAAAACTGAGATAACCATGTTCTAGGACTAGCAGCTCTACTATTCTAAATTCTGTGCAAATTCGACCAAACCATAGCCTCATTGAGTCTCCTTTTCCTTTTGTGAAATATGAAATTTGGACAGTAAAATCCGTTATATTTCTTCCAAATCTAAAATCCTATGATTTATTCCTCCATCCACTCATTTCATATATTAGCCATTTATTGGTAACTGCAATTTATTGGCAATGGCACCCCACTCCAGTACTCTTGCCTGGAAAATCCCATGGACAGAGGACCCTGGTAGGCTGCAGTCCATGGGGTCGCTAAGAGTCAGGCACGACTGAGCGACTTCACTTTCACTTTTCACTTTCCTGCATTGGAGAAGGAAGTGGCAACCCACTCCAGTGTTCTTGCCTGGAGAATTCCAGGGACAGAGGAGCCTAGTGGGCTGCCATCTCTGGGGTCGCACAGAGTTGGACACGACTATAGCGACTTAGCATAGCATAGCATGGTTAGCTATATTTGCTAAGCACCATTAATATGCAAACGAATAAAAGAATCACTACACTTACTGAACTCAGTCCTGTTGAAAAGACACATATAAACCAACTAAAGACATTTACAGATGGCTAACGGGATTCAGATCCAAGGATTGCTCAAGCAGGATTTGAAAGTACTGGTGTGTCCAAGAGCAGCAAATGGTCCCACATGGAAGTCCTATGGTGTGAGGCAGTCCCTGGGTGATGGTGCATTGGTGGAAGGGAGTGATGGCCTGGAAGGGTGGGCTATGCCAAGAAGCTTGGGCTTTTTTCTTTGAAGTCTTTTGAGAATCTTCAACATTCCCTTTCCTCTTCTTTTTTAAAAACAAATATCTGTTTTGGAAAAAAAAATTTTTAGAAATATACTGAGTTGATTATAAATTACTTGGCAGTGGTTTAAAATGAATATATTCTTTAAAACACTATTTTTAAAAAAGTTTCCATAATGAATCTACTCCATGTTGAGATATTTGGTTTCTATCCTGGAAATAGTTTTTCCTTTCTTTTAAATCTGCAGGGTGTCACTCAAAAAACCCTAACACACCGTTAGAAATACAAAGTTTTTCCAGGCAGTTTGACTAAAGGATGTGAAGGAGAGTCAGCTCATGCAACTAATATATATATATATACATATTATATATATACAATCTTCTCTGCTAAAATTAACTATCCCTCTCATTTCCTTTCCCTTTTGTGATATAAAAGAATATGTACTTCAAGTTAGATAAAAATAAATTTAAAATAAGAATGTTTTCAAAGCCATGTGCTTGGATCTGTCATAGTTTTCACACAGTGAAACCTGCTGCTCTATTCCCATTTATGTTGGCAAACTCACAGTAAGCTATACTGGCAGAAACACCAGCAGGGTAACATTTTGGGATACCGACATAATAAATAGGAGTTGGCTGAATATTCAAGCAGACCAATTAAATCTATTTTTTTTTTATAGCCGAATGCCTTAAGCTATATTTCACAATATGCAGCACATGTAAATATACATTTTATGGGCTATCTTTGTATTGTAGGATAATGCTGCAGGTAAACACTTATTTAGGCATGCATTTTGAAATATGTTTGGAAAGATATTTTCTTATTTTTTTAAATTGGAAGATAATTGTTTTACAATGTTGTGTTAGTTTCTGCTGTACAACCAAGTGAGTCAGCTATGTATATATATATGTATATCCCCTCCTTCTTGAGCCTTCCTCCAAGTCATCCACATCCTACCCTTCTAGGTCATCACAGAGCACTGAACTGAGGTCCCTGTGTTATACAGCAGCTGGAACTAAATTCCAGTGTTCACCTTACATGGTCTTCTAAAGTCTTCATAGAAGCCACTGGGCAAATACAGTAATAAAGATACAGTATATGAATCAGTCAGGATTTGGTCAGAAAAATAGAAACTATTGGTTGGTATTTTAAGCAAGAAAAGGTATAATACAGGGGATTTTGGTCTTACACAGTTATTGCAAAGTCGAGGAAGCTAAAAAGAGCATCAAACAATCCGAAAATAGAAGAACCCAAATAAACCTCCACCAATGATACATGCTGCCTCGAGCACTGCAGAAGGACACCTGAAAGCCACTGGCAAAACCCCCATCTGCCATCTGCAGATGCTCAGCTGCTCCTGGAGATAATGGCTTCTCTATTTTTTCCACTTCCAAATCTCACACAAATGTCTTCCATTGGGAGAACTGAAACCAAATCCCTATTGGTCAGTAAATCTAGTTAACATAGCTTCCAAACTGTCAAGCTCCATGTTACAAGACACAGTTCAAAAGAACAGGAATCTTACTACGTATCAAGACACAACATCTAATTGTAGAACTGCCTTATGACCCAGCAATCCCACTGCTGGGCATACACACTGAGGAAACCAGAACTGAAACAGACACGTGTACCCCAGTGTTCATCGCAGCACTGTTTATAATAGCCAGGACATGGAAGCAACCTAGATGTCCATCAGCAGATGAATGGATAAGACAGCTGTGGTACATATACACAGTGGAGTATTCAGTTCAGTTCAGTTGCTCAGTCATGACCGACTCTTTGCGACCCCATGAATCGCAGCACGCCAGGCCTCCCTGTCCATCACTAACTCCTGGAGTTCACTCAGACTCACGTCCATCGAGTCAGTGATAGTGATAGAGAATGGTGCCTGCAGTAAAATCAAACCCAATTCCAGAATGAGGCAAATTCCTGACCTGTCTGTGACAAAAGGGGAGTCCAAAGCAGTTGACATGCTTGATACCAGCTATATTGCTGGTCTCCTGTAAGGAAGGTGACAGGTAAAGACCTTAGTCATGGTTACCATAAAGCTAACTTATCCACAGTGGCAGTGACCATTGGAATAGAGCCTTTCTCCTGCCATTTCCTTGGTAAATCAGACCGTGCCACTCTACCACTTAAAACCCTTCACTTCCCCCAGCATTTGAAAGAAAATTCAAACTCCCTTACACATGGTCTGCAAGGCACCGAAGGTTCAAGCCTTAGTTTCTTGTCAACTTTGCCTCATGTCCGCTTCCCCTTGCACTGATCATGATGCCCCACACAAGCTACTCAGTTTAGTTCAGTTCAGTTGCTCAGTCGTGTCTGACTCTCCGCGACCCCATGAATCGCAGCACGCCAGGCCCCCCTGTCCATCGCTCAGTCGTGTCCGACTCTTTGCGACCCCATGAATCACACCACGCCAGGCCTCCCTGTCCATCACCAACTCCTGGAGTTCACTCAAACTCATGTCCATCAAGTCAGTGATGCCATCCAGCCATCTCATCCTCTGTCGTCCCCTTCTCCTCCTGCCCCCAAACCCTCCCAGTATCAGAGTCTTTTCCAATGAATCAACTCTACTCAGCCATTAAAAAGAATACATTTGGATCAGTTCTAATGAGGTGGATGAGACTGGAGCCGATTATACAGAGTGAAGTAAGCCAGAAAGAAAAACACCAATACAGTATACTAACACATATATATGGAATTTAGAAAGATGGTAATGATAACCCTGTATGCGAGACAGCAAAAGAGACACAGATGTATAGAACAGTCTTTTGGACTCTGTGGGAGAGGGAGAGGGTGGGATGATTTGGGAGAGTGGCATTGAAACATGTATACTACCATATGTGAAACGAATTGCCAGTCTAGGTTTGATGCATGATACTGGATGCTTGGGGCTGGTGCACTGGGATCACCCAGAGGGATGGTATGGGGAGGGAGGTGGGAGGGGGGTTCAGGATGGGGAACACGTGTACACCCGTGGTGGATTCATGTTGATGTATGGCAAAACCAATACAATATTGTAAAGTAATTAGCCTCCAATTAAAATAAATTTAAATTAAAAAATAAATTAAATAAAAGTTACTACAAGAATATTGGGAAAAAAATAAAAGAACAAGAATCTTACTACATATCAAGACACAACATCTAGTTGGTTCTCCATACATTTTTAAAATTTAAATGTGTTTAAATTTACAAATAGCGACAATATTTTGCTTTCGACTGACCTATCACAATGTCTCTCGACCTAACGAAGATAGATTTACTCTCTTCCTCAAAAGGCAAGGCATGAAAATTCATGTGGCACGATACCCATCTCTGGATGTTCATCCTTTTTTTGGCTCAGTTATAAGCCTTATTTGATAGAGATTGCAGGTTAAGTTAGAAGTGTAACCAGCAATGACACTCCTTGTATAAACTAGTAGGAGAAGATGAAGGAGATAACCAGTTTGGCTAATATAAAAAATACATAATATAGCAAACAAGAATATAAGCACCATTACTGTATCCCTTTTTGTAACTGATCGTAATGTTGTAATTGGTTTAGAACCTACATTTTCTGTTACCTATTTCATACTCACTTTATCTTTAGTCAACACTGAAGTGGATGTGGGATTTTGGTGGGCAGAATAACCCTAAACTTCATTCCTGAGTAATCCAATTATTAGTTGGGTAGTTGTGACTTTTCATTAACACCTTTTAATATTGGAAGTCATACTCAGATAACCCTTATATTTTGTGCACATTTTTTCATACCCAGTGCTAGCATCAGCTCTACTTCCCCTTCATAATCAGGATCAGTCATCTCAGTAAGTACAGTGTTTCTTTTTTGTTGTTGTTGTTCTAATTTTGATGACATTGGAAGTCCAATATGACCAGGTTGAGATCTGAGCTTCAAGTTGAATATGCTCCATGGTAGACATTCTCCTTTCTTGGGAATCAAGATCTCAGGATCTGCAGAGCCCAAGTTATGAGAACAGGAGGCATAACTTTTGACAGAAGTTTACTAAGTGAGAAGATTGAGGACAGTCATGCCTGCTTCCAACCCTTGTTTCTCAGACAAGTGATTTCCCACTAAAGGAGAATGAGAACCATAGCTTGTTCACAGGTATAGGCATTTGGCTTAAACTTCTGCAAACTATTGTCTGCCAGGCAGCATGAAACTGTGTCTTTCATAGGCTATTCAGTTTTCTTCTCAGGCTGTTTCTATTATTGTGAAGTTAATTCCTTGGTCATGGGTGGTGAATGCATTAAAATGATAGTGAGCAAAGCATCATTAAATCTATAGATGGCAGTATAGGCAGAAGCAGAGAAGGCAATGGCACCCCACTCCAGTACTCTTGCCTGGAAAATCCCATGGACAGAGGACCCTGGTAGGCTGCAGTCCATGGGGTGGCTGAGGGTTAGACACAACTGAGCGACTTCACTTTCACTTTTCACTTTCATGCATTGGAGAAGGAAATGGCAACCCACTCCAGTGTTCTTGCCTGGAGAATCCCAGGGACGGGGGAGCCTGGTGGGCTGCCGTCTATGGGGTCGCACAGAGTTGGACACAACTGAAGTGACTTAGCATAGCATAGCCAGAAGCACTTAGAGCAGAGAGGCTAAGCCACAGCAAGAGGGAAAAGCTACTCTAGTGAGGATACACCACAAAAGAGTTCCAGTGTAGTTAACCTGATGTCAGATGGCTAGCTGCTCTGGAATATGGCGCTGTATCAGAGGTTCGGTGTTGGCCTCTGCTGTAGGCAGGTTGGATGCTCAGCAGTGACCATGGCCAGGCCCTCCTTGGTTAGAGGAAGCCCCAGGTTTTTGATCCTGCTCCCAACCTCAATCCTACTCCCATGTCTGTTTAGTTCATTGACCGATAGAACAAGCACTTACTGGTTGGGAAAAGATGCTGATTGACATTCACAGTGAGTCACCTTTTAAAAATTGAAGTATAATTGATTTACAAGGTTCTGCAAATCTCTACTGTACAGCAAAGTGACTCAGTCATACTCATATATACCTTCTTTTTAATGTTCTTTTCCATGAAGGTTTATCACTGGTTATTGAATACAGTTCCCTATGCTATATTTTAGGACCTTGTTGCTTACTCATTCTAAATGTACACAGTGAATAACTTTTGATTAGCATTCCATGGAAGAGAAATATGTTCATACATTCTGTGCATTCTGATAGCTCCATCTTTTCACCTTTCCTCTAGGAAAATTCCTTCTAAAGCCTTGACCATGTGGCCAAATTGTTAGATACCACCCATGAACAGGGCTTCCCAGATGGCTCAGTGGTAAAGAATCCACCTGCCAATGCAGGAGACATCAGTTCGATTTCTGCAACAGGAAGACACCCTGAAGAAGGAAATGGCAACCCATTCCAGTATCCTTGTCAAAAATTCCACGGACAGAGGAGCCTGGTGGGCTACAGTCCTTCGGGTGGAAAAAGTCAGACATGACTGAGCGACTGAACAACAACCACCCAGGAATTAGTATAGATCTTTATCTCTGGTCACTCTCTTCTCTGTGCAATGACAAACAAGATGCTTAGAGTTCTTTGAAAGTGTATCTCTTCCCTTTCACCTTTCAGGGTATCCTCTGAGGGAGCTATGGATTTGCAATGGTCCAAATGTGACTAGTGCTAGGATATCCTGTGGAACCAGCTTAAGCCAAGAGCAATTCTTGTATTTCTCAACTAACTGGTTAGAGGAAATTCCCCATGAGGATTTAGTGTGAGTTGAGGGAGAGGTAGCAATACATTAGGAATAGTTTCATGAGCATTGAAGTCAGTAGCACATTTAAAAAGCCCTACTTAAGACTGGTTTTGTATTTATGTCACTCCCAGTTGAAGAAAAGTGCTTCCATACTGATCCATTATTCTGTGCATTCTGTGACTTGACGTTATCTCATCGTCATGTGATCGTGAGGTTCCCATGATTGGGCAATTATGAGGTCCCAGTAGCAAAACAGGAATTGTTTCTGAAAAGGAGAAAGCTGTGTGCAATAAGAGGTTTTGTTTTTGCTCTATAACTCTAGGAGTCTTCACACTGAATCTCTTATGGGTGTGTGCCAGTGACTCCAAATAGCATTCCTGTTTGCAAAAGAGACAAGCCAAGCTCGATTGGATCTATGGGTCATAAACTGCAGTTGGCAGAGTTGCCTGGGCAAGTTGGCAGACTTGAGGAATGATTAAGAAATGAATCAGAGCAGCACACGCAAATATAGTGTATCCAATCCAAAGAAGCTCACAAGTATTTTACCTCTTTCTTACGGATAGGGAGTAAAGGCTCAGCAACTTCACAGTGAATTGACTTCTCAGCCAGACCAGACTGCTTTGCCACTAGAAAACTCGCTAAGGTGAAGAGTCACTGTATTTTAATGGGACAATCCTTCATCATATGTCATACAAGGGTCTCAGCAAGCCATCTAGGGTACTGTCTAACTCCTACTCCTTAGATTTTATCAATATGGCAGACAACTTTAGCATTTTGTGGGACAGAGTAACACAATGATTTTGTGGATTGGATTATGGCATATAACTAGAAAGAGGACATAGCTCTGAGATCAGTTAAACTGTACTACTATTCCTAAAACATGAAAGTAAATTGTTTCTATTTTTCTTTTATGAGTTAGTATATATAAAAGGGGGCTTCCCTGGTGGCTCAGTGGTGAAGAATCCACCTGCAACCCAGGAGATGCAAGTTTGATCCCTGAATCGGGAAGATCCCCTGAAGAAGGAAATGGCAACCCACTCCAGTATTCTTGCCTGGAAAATCCCATGGACAGAGGAGCCTGGAAGTCTATAGTCCTTGGGGTTGCAAGAGTCAGACAGGACTTAGCAGATAAACCACCACCACCATAATAAAAAGACATTTTCTAGAACAATAGCTGAATATAGGATTCTAGAAGTTGCTGCAATCAGAGTGACTATCAGCTTCCATTTACAGTAATCTATTTATTCTCCAAGATCCATCTGTCTTTTTCCATTGGCTAGTTAAGGGAATTAAATAAAGGATGTAGTAAGACTCAACTCCCTGGTACCTTTCAGTGTTTCAATGGTGATATTAATCTCTGCAGTCTCCCCAGGGATGTGTTACTGACTTTTGTTTACTTTTTGATAGTGGTTATAAGGCTTCCAACTGTCACTTCCTTCCACAATAGCCCCGTCTCCATGAGGGAATTTCATCAATTACTAGCTATGTCTAAATCAAGTATGTATCTAGGAACAGGGAAAATAACCTCAGTGGTTTTGCAGTTCTGCTGGGACCTCCATAAGTCTCCTCTCTGACAGGTAGAACCAAGATGAATTTCAGTTTCCCATTTCATCTCAGGGCAATGGTCCAATAAAGCTCTAAATGTCCAGGAAACTCCAAGTTTCTAGGGCACAATCACTATGTTAAAAAGCCAAATGTCTTGAGAGGAAGGCTAGAAGGCAGATTTACTGTAAATGTATGTGGCAGTGTCACAGGATCTTCTCTCAAGAGGACACGGCCTTCCTTTAATCAGAGCATTCTTGGTCCTTAAATTGATTCAGGTTTACAAAATGAGTGAAGGTTGGGGCACCACTTTCTATTGTGTTGAATCAAGACCTACGCTTTACTGGATTATTGGATTATATACTCTAAGTAATACTTTAGCTGTGTGCTCAGTCGCTCAGTTGTGTCCAACTCTTTTGTGACCTCATGGACTGTAGCCCACCAGGCTCCTCTGTCCATGGGGATTCTCCAGGCAAGAATACTGGAGTGGGTTGCCATGCCCTTCTCTAGAGGATCTTCCCCACCCAGAGATCGAACCCAGGTCTCCTGCATTGCAGGTGGATTCTTTACCAGCTGAGCTCCCAAGGGAAGCCCCTGTTCACTCAGAACTGGTTAATACTTTAGCAGGTTTCCTATTTTTTATATGCCTTACAGTCAACATAATCAATTAGCCATTGCCAAAAAACAGTTGCTAACCAAACTATTCTGATCACCATCCCAATTTTGCAGCTCATTTCAGTATCTGTCCCCATGTGTTTCTGGGCTTGATTATAGCCAATAACTTCTGCTACCCCAGGGTGTTCTTTTTTTTTTTTTTTTTTTTAGGCATGACATCATTCCCTTGATAATATCTCCCAACATCATCCCTGACTTGAACAGAGCAGTCACTAAAAGCCTTAGGGATGTTTTGCTCTTTTTTCCAAAGTCTTAGAAAAGAATTATGTTCTGGATCCTCACGGGACACATGGGAAGAGAGCTAATGAATTGATTGCACATGATAAATTCATTCCAACATCCCTACCTTCTTAAGCTTTTGGATTCCTCCTTTCCATTGTGTAGCGTTCTGATATCTCAGCCTTATTTAGTGGAGGACAACTTTTAAGTTTAAGTTTCAACCAAAAAGTGAAACTGTAGGAGTCATTCCTATCTATTTGAACCATATATGAAATGTGTGTGCAAGAAATATCAATAAATTTGACCATTTCAATGCTGTGTTCCTTAATCCCTGGTCTTAACTGCTTCTTACTGGCTTCCCAGGTTGTGCTAGTGATAAAGAACCTGCCTGCCAATGCAGGAGATGTAAAAGATCTGGGTTCAATCTCTGGGTTGGGAAGACCCCCTAGAGGAGGAAATGGCAACCCACTCCAGTAGTATTCTTGCCTGGAGAATCCCATGGACAGAGGAACCTGATGGGCTACAGGCCATAGTGTCGCAAAGAGTAGGACATGACTGAAGAGACTTAGCAGCACATGACTATAAGAGCTGAGAAATATCTTTAGGACAGTCACAGAAGCTCTCTGCTTCTTTGAATTTTAAACTCATCTTTATACGACAACTGCCCATTGCAGTAAGAAGCAATCAAATCATTCCAATCATTTCCACTATAATATTGTATTGCAACAGCCACTTGGTCTTCCAATGTCCTTCCTTTCAACAGCCATGTAGTTACAAGTACCTTTGACTTCAGTTAAATTCAGTGGCTCACTTGTGTCCAACTCTTTGCGACCCCATGAACCCCAGCACGCCAGGCCTCCCTGTCCATCAGCAACTCCCAGAGTTTACCCAAACTCATGTCCACTGAGTCGGTGATGCCATTCAACCATCTCATCCTCTGTCATACCCTTCTCCTCCTGCCCTCAATCTTTTCAAGCATTAGGATCTTTTCAAATGAGTCAGCTCTTTGCATCAGGTGGCCAAAGTATTGGATTTCAGCTTCGACATCAGTTCTTCCAATGAACACCCAGGACTGATCTCCTTTAGGATGGACTGGTTGGATCCCCTTGCAGTCCAAGGGACTCTCAAGAGTCTTCTCCAACACCACAGTTCAAAAGCATCAATTCATCTGCACTCAGCTTTCTTCACAGTCCACTCTCACATCCATACATGACTACTGGGAAAACCATAGCCTTGACTAGACAGACCTTTGTTGGCAAAGTAATGTCTCTGCTTTTGAAAATGCTGCCTAGGTTGGTCATAACTTTCCTTCCAAGGAGTAAGTGTCTTTTAATTTCATAACTGCAGTCACCATCTGCAGTGATTCTGGATCCCCAAAAAAATAAAGTCAGCCACTGTTTCCACTGTTTCCCCATCTATTTGCCATGAAGTGATGGGACCAGATGCCATGATCTTAGTTTTTTGAACGTTGAGCTTTAAGCCAACTTTTTCACTCTCCTCCTTCACTTTCATCAAGAGGATTTTTATTCTTCACTTTCTGCCATAAGAGTGGTGTCATCTGCATGTCTGAGGTTACTGATATTTCTCCTGGCAATCTTGAATCCAGCTTGTGCTTCATCCAGCCCAGCATTTCTCATGATGTACTCTGTATATAAGTTAAATAAGCAGGGTGACAATAAACAGCCTTGATGTACCCCTTTTCCTATTTGGAACCCGTCTGTTGTTCCATGTCCAGTCCTAACTGTTGCTTCCTGGCCTTTAGATGTTACTGTAAGCAAATGTTTTGTCTCTGTATGCTAAGAAGTAGTCAAGGCTATGGTTTTTCCAGTGGTCATGTATGGATGTGAGCGTTGGACTGTGAAGAAGGCTGAGTGCCGAAGAATGGATGCTTTTGAACTGTGGTGTTGAAGAACACTCTTGAGAGTCCCTTGGACTGCAAGGAGATCCAACCAGTCCATTCTGAAGGAGATCAGCCCTGGGTGTTCATTGGAGGGACTGATGCTAAAGCTGAAACTCCAGTACTTTGGCCACCTCATGTGAAGAGTTGACTCTTTGGAAAAGACTCTGATGCTGGGAGAGATTGGGGGCAGGAGGAAAAGGGGACAACAGAGGATGAGATGGCTGGATGGCATCATTGACTCAATGGATGTGAGTCTGAGTGAACTCCGGGAGTTGGTGATGGACAGGGAGGTCTGGTGTGCTGCAATTCATGGGGTCGCAAAGAGTCGGACACGACTGAGCGACTGAACTGAACTGAACTGAACTGAACTAATGGTCCAGATTTCATTGTCAATGAGATCATTACTGCCTTCAAATCTAACCCAGTTGTATAACCAATTCCAGATCCCTGTGAGGTTCTGTATCTAACAAACTTGGATGTCAAATTCTGTGTCCAAGAGCTGCAGTCAGGAAATTGGAAACCATCATTTTTATCTATGTGCAGGCACTAGAGGCTTGCATAGTCATTGGGAAAGCCAGAGGAGGGAAAGTCAGGGAGGGTGGTACCAGCCAGTGGTAAGATTGCTGGGATCCCAAACGGCAGACAGTGGGATGACTTCAGATGCCAGCAGCATGGCAGCAGGTGACTCTAAGAGGTCGCCAAGAAGCCACTGGCAATGTTCTGTAAACATCTGCCACTAGAGAATAGAAGCTTCTCTTCTTTTAACTCTCCAGTCCCTAAATGGCTGGGAACCTCTAAATAACCTCTAAACGGATGAGACTAAATGGAGCCCTGCTGACAAGGAAGTCCGGGCTTTCCACCCCTGCAGTAAAGAAAAGCATTTATAGCAGGGAGTATACTGAGTATACTCAGAGTTTCTGACACAATAACAGTGGAAAGAAAAGAAGGTCACAAGAATTAGATTTCTTTTCAGAAAATCTCAAACCAAATGAACTAGTCATAATTAAATGTAAATTCAATTCTATAATTCTAGATGGGTGAATTTGCTCAATAGTCTTAATCCTTCAATTTTCATTTTCTCCCCTAAATTTGGAGTTAATTATGCTGAGTTTTTCTAATTTTGTTGGGAAGATTTAATATGCATGTAAAGAGGCTAAAACAAAAGTAAGAAATTATTATTGAAATATGTGATATAATAATGTGTCATTTAAACGGATGTTTTGCAATTTAAACACATTTCTGTGTACACTATGTTTTGTAAATTAGAAAAACCCACAATTTTAGGGCTCAGGATAACTTTATTAAATAATATAGACTTAGTAATCAATCTGATAAAAATTAAAGACAAAGATAAATAACATAGGCAGAAAAATTAATACATAAATAAAAAAAACTCCAGGTAGAGTGAGATTAAATACTGTTAAGTATCTCTAACAATGTTGCTGAACTTTAGGCTTACCTGCTTTGCAGTACCTTGCTGCTGCTGCTGCTGCTGCTGCTGCTAAGTCACTTCAGTCGTGTCCGACTCTGTGTGACCCCATAGATGGCAGCCCACCAGGCTCCCCCATCCCTGGGATTCTTCAGGCAAGAACACCAGGACTTTCCAGGCAAGAGTACTGGAGTGGGGTGTCATTGCCTTCTCCGCCAGTGATCTTGCAGTATCTTACTTTGTTTATAAATATAGATTTGTGATGATATCAGAGCTATATTTTTGTGAGTAGTTTATATACAACTTGAACTAAAGTAAAATCATTAAATTTGAATGCTTTACCTTAGAAAAATAATACCATAGGATCATGAAAACATGATTTGTATTTGTTTTAAAGATAGAAATTAAGTAGACATTAACTTTGATAATTCTAATTCAAGATGTGATATTTATTCCAATTTAAACCTCTCAAGGGATTTATTCAAGAGTTAAATTAGCAAGTTACATGGCATCTTCGGGCTGTGTTATTGAAAACAAGATTGATAAATAAAAATTTTTATTTTCTAACTCTATAAAGAAGGCTTTAATTGATGCTAAATGGTTTGCTTTATTGGAAACTTTCCATTTTATTACCCATCTGATAATCTAAATTAGTCATCACTGAGTTGTAAACAGAACTACATGTTTTATAACTTTGTTCTATTTTCTTGTGTTTAAAGTTTTTCTAATTATAACAGTAATCTAGAATGAAAAATGAACAAGCATGCATGTAACTAATTGCATAGTAAACTTTTACAGTCAGCTATTTAATTATTCCCTTTTCCTATTGCAAGCTTATTATCTCTAGTTACATGCTCCAAACATTGACTAGGGAAACTATGTTTCAGTGTAATGGATTTTTTTTTCTTTCAGAAAATGGCAACAAAATGCAAACAGCATTTATTGTTCCTGAAGGTGAACTTGGAGTGGAGGAAATGTTATTTATTGATGCATAAACTGCCCCTTGTTATTTTACTTCACAAATATATTTTTTCTCCAGTGACATTAGAACAGAATGAGTATTGGAAACATATTTGTCAATATGCATTTCCAGACCAATTTGTACAAAGATAAACGCATAACTCTGTGATTATTTGTCCCATATAATGTCTAAAATGTACATCATCATTGAGTTAGAAAGGGACATGGACTGTTAGGCACAGGCACGAAAGAGTGCAATGCTAACAACTGACAGGCAAAACTCTTCATTTTGAGATAAAAGTAAGAAGAAGACAAACAGTATGTGCTTTGACATTGGTTTTAGCAATAATTTTTTTTGGATCTCTTTCTTCAGGTAAGGAAAACAAAATGCAAAAAACAAACAAATGGGACCTGATTATACTTAAATTTTGCACAGTGAAAACCATCAGCAAAATGAAAGGCAATCTACTAGTTTGAAGAAGATATTTGCAAATGATAGGACCAATAAGAGTTAATATTTAAAATCTACAAAGACCTCATAAAAGTCAACATCGAAAAACAAGGAACCCAATTAAAATGTGAACAAAGGACCTGAATAAACATTTTCGAAAAAAGACATGCAGGTGGCCAACAGGCACATGAAAAGATGCTCAGCATCACACATCATCAGTTCAGTTCAGTTCATTTGCTCAGTCACGTCCAACTCTTTGTGACCCCATAGACTGCAGCACACCAGGCCTCCCTGTCCATCACCAACTCCTGGAGCTTACTCAAACTCATGTCCACTGAGTTAGTTAAGTCACCCAACCATCTCATCCTCTGTTGTTGCCTTCTCCTCCTGCCCTCAATTCTTTCCCAGCATCAAGGTCTTTTCAAATGACTCAGCGCTTCGCATCAGGTGGCCTAAGTACTAGAGTTTCAGCTTCAACATCATTCCTTCCAATGTACACCCAGGACTGATCTCCTTTAGGATGGACTGGTTGGATCTCCTTGCAGTCCAGGGGACTCTCAAGAGTCTTCTCCAACACCACACTTCAAAAGCATCAGTTCTTCTGTGCTCAGCTTTCTTTCTAGTCCAACTCTCACATCCATACATGACTACTGGGAAAACCATAGCCTTGACTAGACGGACCTTTGTTGGCAAAGTAATGTCTCTGCTTTTTAATATGCTGTCTAGGTTGGCTGTAACTTTTCTTCCAAGGAGTAAGCGTCTTTTAATTTCATGGCTGCAATCACCATCTGCAGTGATTTTGGAGACCAAAAATATAAAATCAGCCACCATTTCCCCATCTATTTGCCATGAAGTGATGGGACTGGATGCCATGATCTTCGTTTTCTGAATGTTGAGCTTTAAGCCAACTTTTTCACTCTCCTCTTTCATTTTCATCAAGAGGCTCTTTAGTTCTTCACTTTCTGCCATAAGGGTAGTGTTATCTGCATATCTGAGGTTATTTATATTTCTCCTGGCAATCTTGATTCCAGCTTGTGCTTCCTCCAGCCCAGCATTTCTCATGATGTACTCTGCATATAAGTTAAATAAGCAGGGTGACAATATACAGCCTTGATGTACTCCTTTTCCTATTTGGAACCAGTCTGTTGTTCCATGTCCAGTTCTAACTGTTGCTTCCTGACCTGCATACAGAATTGTCAGGAGGCAGGTCAGGTGGTCTGGTATTCTCATCTCTTTCAGAATTTTCCACAGTTTATTGTGATCCACACAGTGAAAGGCTTTGGCATAGTCAATAAAGCAGAAACAGATGTTGTTCTGGAACGCTCTTGCTTTTTCCATGATTCAGCGGATGTTGGCAATTTGATCTCTGGTTCCTCTATCTTTTCTAAAACCAGCTTGAACACCTGGAAGTTCATGGTTCACATACTGTTGAAGCCTGGCATGCAGAATTTTGAGCATTACTTTGCTAGCATGTGAGATGAGTGCCATTGTGCAGCAGTTGATCACTCTTTGGCATTGCCTTTCTTTGGGATTGGAATGAATACTGACCTTTTCCAGTCCTGTGGCCACTGCTGAGTTTTCCAAATTTGCTGGCATATTGAATGCAACACTTTCACAGCATCATCTTTTAGGATTTGAAATAGCTCAACTGGAATTCCATCACTTCCACCTGCTTTGTTCATAGTGATGCTTCCTAAGGCCTACTTGACTTCACATTCCAGGATGTCTGGCTCTAGGTGAGTGATCACACCATCGTGAATATCTGGATCTCTTTTTTGTACAGTTCTTCTGTGTATTCTTGCTGTCTCTTCTTAATATCTTCTGCTTCTGTTAGGTTCATACCATTTCTGTCCTTTATTGTGCCCGTCTTTGCATGAAATGTTCCCTTGATATCTCTAATACTCTTGAAGAGATCTCTATTCTTTCCCATTCTATTGTTGTCCTCTATTTCTTTGCACTGATCACTGAGGAAGGCTTTATCTCTCCTTGCTATTCTTTGAAACCCTGCATTCAAACGGGTATATCTTTCCTTTTCTCCTTTGCTTTTCACTTCTCTTCTTTTCACAGCTATTTGTAAGGCCTCCTCAGACAGCCATTTTGCTTTTTTGCATTTCTTTTTCTTGAGGATGGTCTTGCTCCCTGTCTCCTGTACAATGTCATGAATCTCCATTCATAGTTCATCAGGCACTCTGTCTATCAGATCTAGTCCTTTAAATCTATTTCTCACTTCCACTGTATAATTGTAAGGGATTTGATTTAGATCATACCTGAACGGTCTAGTGGTGTTCTGTACTTTCTTCAATTTAAGTCTGAATTTCGCAATAAGGAGTTCATGATCTGAGCCACAATCAGCTCCCAGTCTTGTTTTTGCTGACTGTATAGAGCACATCAGGGAAATGCAAATCAAAACCACCATGAGATACCACATTGGGCTTCGCTGGTAGCTCAGCTGGTAAAGAATCCACCTGCAATGCAGGAGACCCCGGTTCGACTCCTGGGCTGGAAGATCCACTGGAGAAGGGAACAGCTACTCACTCCAGTATTCTCTCCTGGAGAATTCCATGGATGTATAGTCCATGGGATCACAAAATTTGGACACGGCTGAGTGACTTTCACTTTCATGAGATACCACATCACACCTGTCAGAATGGCTATCATCAAAAAGACCACATACAAAAAGTTCTGGTGAAGATGTGTAGACGAGGGAGTCCTTTTGTGCTATTAGAGGGATTATACATTGGGGCAGGCACTATGGAAAATAGTTTGGAGATTCCTCAGAAAATTTTAAATAGAACTGCCTTTCAGAAATTTCCCTTCTGGGTCTTCACCTGAATTAAATAAAAACACTAATTTGAAAAGACAATAGACACACCAATGTTCATTGTAGCATTATTTACAATAGCCAAAATATGGAAGCAAGTGTAGTGTCCATCCATAGACGAATGGATGAAGACAATGCCACATACACCCACACGCACTATAAAATATTACTCAGCCATAAAAAATACTGGACATGAATTTGAGCAAACTCCAGGAGACAGTGAAGGACAGGGAAGTCTGGTAGACTGTAGTTCATGCAGTCACAAAGAGTTGGACATGGATTAGTGATTGAACAATAGCAACAACAAAAAAAATACAATCTTGACATTTGCAACAACATAGATGGATCTAGAGGGTATTATGCTGCAATAAGTCAGACAGAGAAAGACAAACAAAGTATGATCTCATTTATTTGTGGAATTTAAAAAACAAAATAAAATGAAAATAGACTCATAGAGACAGAGAAAAAGTAGGTGGTTGCCAGAAGGGAGGGTAATGGGAGTAGGGGTAAGTAGATGAAGGAAATTAAGAGGTACAAACCTCTAGCATAAAATAAATAAGCCACAGGGATGTAACATACAGCATGATCAGTAATACTGCAGTAGTTTTGTATGAGGACAGAAGGTTACTATGCTTATCATGGTGATCATTTCAAAGAGTATGCAAATGTCTAATAATTATGTAGTACATCTAAAATTAATGTATTGTACATCAACTATACTTCAATTGAAAAAAAGACAAAAGTCATAACTAAAGAAAAAAGTCATAACTAAGAAGATCAGAATCTCTGTCCTTAAATAATATAAATAGGAAACTAATGATAAGGATGGTTCTGACATAAGGGAAGGGTCCTTTGTCATTGATGAATATTATAATAATGATCTCAAGTTGATGGCATCTGGTTTCTCTATTTAGTCCATATACTCTGGAATTATTGATAGCATTATTATTTTTTTTACTCCTTAGCGTCACTTGAAAAAGAGAGCCATTCTTGAGCCAAACTAAAGGCCACATTGTGCTTACTTCCAGCTCCTTATGCCTATTACTTTAAAACTAATGAAAAATGCAACCGTCAAGTTGAGGGAGGGGGAGACTAATTATAAAAGGCCCTTCTGCAAAGGTGTTTCCAAAGGGGGCTTGACGATTCTATCCTATCACCTCAGTAGTGAAGGATGTTGGGACTTGCATTTGTCCAGGCAATCACCTCCAATTGCCACAACAGGTATATTTGAGGAACTTAGCACATGAAAGGTTTGTTTTTTGCATACGTAAAGTCCAGTGTGTGTCTAGTAGCTCATCCTCTCCCTCCATCATATTGATCCTCCCAAGTCACTATGGCAAGGACAGAGAGAATGAAGACTCTTGAGCAATGTATTACTGGACCAGGCTTACAAATGACACATCATTTCTGTCCATATCTCAATGGCCATAACCAAATCCAACTTCAAGGGAGTCTGGGAAATATGGAAGAGCAGAGGGCTATTTGGTGATCCCTGTGAAAAACATAGCAAAACTGATTTATCAACTATCCAATTCTCATGCCTAAGAATGAACAGTGTTACAACTCATGTGATCTCTCTTTCTCTAACTCTCTGTCTCTGAATCTCTCTCTCGAGGATGAAATAATGATAATACCATTTAAGAGCCTTGTGATGAGGGTGAAACAGATGAGTGACAAAGCTTAAAACTCAACATTCAAAACACTAAGATCATGGCATCCGATCCTGTCACTTCATGGCAAATAGATCAGGGAAAAGTGGAAACTGACAGATTTTATTTTCTTGGGCTATCTGAAATCACTGTGGATGGTGAATGCAACCATGAAATTAAAAGTCACTTGCTTCTTGGAAGAAAAGCTATGACAAACCTAGACAGCATATTAAAAAGGAGAGACATTATTTTGTGGACAAAGGTCCATATAGACAGTTCAGCTCAGTTCAGTCGCTCAGTCGTGTCTGACTCTTTGCGACCCCATGAATCGCAGCACGCCAGGCCTCCCTGTCCATCACCATCTCCCGGAGTTCACTCAGACTCACATCCATCCAGTCCGTGATGCCATCCAGCCATCTCATCCTCCATCGTCCCCTTCCCTTCCTGCCCCCAATCTCTCCCAGCATCAGAGTCTTTTCCAATGAGTCAACTCTTCGCATGAGGTGGCCAAAGTACTGGAGCTTCAGCTTTAGCATCATTCCTTCCAAAGAAATCCCAGGACTGATCTCCTTCAGAATGGACTGGTTGGATCTCCTTGCAGTCCAAGGGACTCTCAAGAGTGTTCTTCAACACCACAGTTCAAAAGCATCAATTCTTCGGCGCTCAGCCTTCTTCACAGTCCAACTCTCACATCCATACATGACCACAGGAAAAACCATAGCCTTGACTAGATGGACCTTAGTCGGCAAAGTAATGTCTCTGCTTTTGAATATACTATCTAGGTTGGTCATAACTTTTCTTCCAAGGAGTAAGTGTCCTTCAATTTCATGGCTGCAGTCACCATATGCAGTGATCTTGGAGCCCCAAAAGATAAAGTCTGACACTGTTTCCACTATTTCCCCATCTATTTCCCATGTAGTGATGGGACCGGATGCCATGATCTTCGTTTTCTGAATGGTGAGCTCTCAGCCAACTTTTTCACTCTCCTCTTTCACTTTCATCAAGAGGCTTTTTAGCTCCTCTTCACTTTGTGCCATAAGGGTAGTGTTATCTGCATATCTGAGGTTATTTATATTTCTCCTGGAAATCTTGATTCCAGCTTGTGTTTCTTCCAGTCCAGCGTTTCTCATGATGTACTCTGAATACAAGTTAAATAAGCAGGGTGACAATATACAGCCTTGATGTACTCCTTTTCCTATTTGGAACCAGTCTGTTGTTCCATGTCCAGTTCTAACTGTTGCTTCCTGACCTGCATACAGATTTCTCAAGAGGCAGGTCAGGTGGTCTGGTATTCCCATCTCTTTCAGGATTTTCCACAGTTTATTGTGATATACACAATCAAAGGCTTTGGCATAGTCAATAAAGCAGAAATAGATGTTTTTCTGGAACTCTCTTGCTTTTTCTATGATCCAGTGGATGTTGGCAATTTGATCTCTGGTTCCTCTGCCTTTTCTAAAACCAGCTTGAACAGCAGGAAGTTCATGGTTCACGTATTGCTGAAGCCTGGCTTGGAGAATTTTGAGCATTACTTTATTAGCATGTGAGATGAGTGCAATTGTGCGGTAGTTTGAGCATTCTTTGGCATTGCCTTTCTTTGGGATTGGAATGAATACTGACCTTTTCCAGTCCTGTGGCCACTGCTGAGTTTTCCAAACTTGCTGGCATAACGAGTGCAGCACTTTCACAGCATCATCTTTCAGGATTTGAAATAGCTCAACTGGAATTCCATCACCTCCACTAGCTTTGTTCGTAGTGATGCTTTCTAAGGACCACTTGACTTCACATTCCAAGATGTCTGGCTCTAGATTAGTGATCACATCATCATGATTATCTGGGTCATGAAGATCTTTTTTGTACAGTTCTTCCGTGTATTCTTGCCATATAGACAAAGGTCCATAAAAACAAAAGTTTCTCAAGTCATGTGTGAATGTCAGAGTTGGATCATCATAAAGGTTGAGCGCCAAAGAAATAACACTTTCGAATTGTGGTGCTGGGGAAGACTCTTGAGAGTCCCTTGGACAGAAAGGGGAATAAACCAGTCAATCCTAAAGGAAATCAGTCCTGAATATTCACTGAAAGGGCGGATCCTAAAGCTGAAGCTCCAATACTTTGGCCACCTGATGCAAAGATCCGACTTATTGAAAAAGATCCTGATGCTGGGAAAAACTGAAGTCAAAAGGAGAAGGGGGCAGCAGAGGATGAGATGGTTAGATAACATCATTGACTCAATGGACATGAGTTTGAACAGACTCTGGGAGATAGTGAAGGGCAGGGAAGCCAGGTGTGCTGTAGTCCATGGGGTCAACAAAGAATCAGACACAACTCAGTGACTAAACAACAACTTAGGATTCACTCTTGGAAACTTTCATATGCAAGTCGGTTCCTCCCACTAAGGGGAGGTAGGTGTTGAGATTCCTTGGGTGTCTCAGAAACCACAATCAGTAACTGTACAATTGCTGGATTTTTTTATATAGCTGCATACCTGGCTTTGCTGCTATCCAGAGATGTCCTTATGCCCTCACCTTCCCAGTTAAGCAATAATGTCACCAGCTCACCAGTGCTTCTGGCACGACCTGCCCAACTTCATTTCTCTGTCACTCCTAAAAGCTGCCATTTCTTCAAGACGTTTGTGCTGGGCAATGAAACTGAGCTGCAGGGGGCTATCTACCTTTTCTTCCAAGTGGCGCAAGAACATGTCTCACTAGCACTCTGACTTCTTTTGATGGCTGGTCAATGTCAGACCCCAAATCTGGGCAAAAATAAAGAATAAATTCAGTCCTCTTCCTCCCTCTCTTCTATGATATAAGAGGAATAACACTCTTTTCAGAATCATAAGCCACACTCCACTCTCTTCCAGTCTTCTTATAAAGCAACTCGACTTCTTCTCTCAGGAACCCAGTCTTTTTCATGACCGTGCATGCATGCTGAGTCACTTGACTCTTAGCCATCCCATGGACTGTTATCCGCCAGGCTCCTTGTCCATGGAATTCTCCAGGCAGGAATACTGGGGTGGGTTGCCATGCCCTCCTCCAGGGGATCTTCCAGACCCCAGATCGAACCCAAGTCTCTTACGTCTCCTGCATTGGCAAGAAGGTTCTTTATCACTAGTGCCACCTGGAAGCCCCTTATTATCAATCACTTCTTATAGAATTTGACAGCAACTTTGTCTCACATTTTGAGGGTATTTACTAGGGAATTTGCTACAATGGCTACAAAAATTGTTTACTAAATTTACAGCATAGTCTAGGACTTTTATTTTAGATTTGCTTAAAACATTAATTTCTGCCATATTGAGAGGAGATTTTCCAGAAATAAAACTCTTGGTGATACTAAAAATGTTCTTCATTTCCTTTATTGTAGCATCTTGGGACTTGATGCAGGCTGATGACCCAGGAGAGAGTTTGACTGAATGTATGGTCAGGTCACTCAAGATGGTTGCTTTCTTGCTTTCTGTACATCCCAGCCGGTCCCAGCTGGACCAGCTGTTCTGCTTCAATATATTTTAAGTACATGGCTGGCCTTCCTCCATACTGGCCACAGGCTCCATCTAGTGATTGTTCTTATCAAAATGATTGCTGAGAAGTAGGCTTCTGCTGGTTTTCCTCGTGACCAATAAGCGCACCTGAAGTTAATTCCCCCATAACTGATAAGAACCCCCACCCCTAGAAAGTGAAGACCGCCCTCATGTCCTGTCTGCTGTGTAGCACACACAGTAGGATGTCATCCAAGACCTTGCTTCAGACAAGTAAATTCCCCCGTTAGTTAAGCCACTGATGTTTCTGTTGTTGATGCTGGGCTTTCTTTTCAGCCTTGAAGCTGGGCAAGCACAAGCCTTGTAGGCCTGTAGGGTATAGCCCAACACAGAACAAGTACAATTTGGAAACATTTGTTTTAAAAAGATCTCACCTGCAAGACTGACAATTAATTCCTAGCTTATCTTCATTATCTTGGAATTTGTCAATTATTTTCACTAGATAGTGAAACGCTTAAAGGTAGGAACCATATCTTCTTTATTTTCACATAACAGAATATAATGTCATTCCATACAAATGATGGAAATTAGGTAAAAATCATAGAAATATTTAGAAAAATAATTTCCCACCTGTTTACCATCTTCATGCCTTTTGTATTCATAATAAGACCAAGTAGCACATGTCTTGTGAAAACAAATGTTTTTGACATTGAGATTGGAGGTCTTTTCTGTATTTGCACTGTCCCATCTTTGCTACTCATATCAATGACTTGCACATAGTAAGCTCTCAAGGGTTGCATGAATAAATAAAAAGCAAATATTCATTATGGAATAAAGAAACACTTAATTTTGGATGAAGAATGTATTAATATTGCCACCTATTTGCATTTCTTTGAGTCATACTTCTCATGTTATCTTAACCTACATTTATTCTGAGAAATAAAAGTGATATATAGGTTTAAACATTTATATAACTACTCTCCTAGTTGGCACTAGTTGTAAAGAACTCACCTGCCAATGCTAGGATATGTAAGAGGAAAGGGTTAGATCTCTGGATCAGGAAGATCACCTGGAGAAGCGCATGGCAATCCATTCCAGTATTCCTGCCTGGAGAATCCCATGGACAGAGAAGCCTGGGGGCTAACATCCATAGGATCGCAAAGAGTTGTACACCACTGAGCAACTAACACTTTTACTTTCATAATTACTCAACCTGGTTTCGATCATTGGGAAGATCCCCTGGAAAAGGAAATGGCAACCCACTCCAGTATTCTTGCCTGGAGAATTCCATGGACAGAGGAGCCTGGCGGGCAACAGTCCATGGGGTCTCAAGAGTCAGATACGACTTAGCAACTAAACAACCACTACCACCTAAACAGGTTTTTAGAAAAACTTGTAATTATTGATATATCATCTTTCTACTTCTCTTTTGATCCATACTTAGGGAGAAATTTCTGAATTTTTGTTTATTTCAATCCTAAAGGCATTAAGACGTAAAACAAATGTATTGGGCTTGGTTGCCTATTAACAGGAGTAAGAAATCACTCTGTCTTCCAAGAAAATAATTAAGTAGCCTTACACAAATTAAATCTGGTACCTACAAATTATAATATGCAAATAAAATATCACTACTTTAATCATTTCACATATGAAAAACTAGGGCACAAGAAATTTCTGCAACTTACTCTGGGTCTGTTTCCAGGCTTAAAACTCATGCCTTGACTCTGTTTTAGCCATTTCATAAATGAATCCTTGGGTCACCTCTTCTGCCTAACCCAGGACCTCTCACTGGGCCCTGAGGTTTCAACAGACCCTAATTGCTCTGGGCATGTGCAAGTCAGCACAGTCAGAGCTTTGCATGGAGTAGGAACTCAACAAATGGCTTTTACTTGAACTCAGCTGCTGTGATTACTAGATCATTTGTGATTCTACAGATGAACTTCTATTTTCTTTCCTTTCCTTTCTGCCTGCACTTTATCAAGGGAAGAATCAAGAAAGGTTGTTCATTCCAACCAGATAAATACATATGTGCAAGGATCACACATATTTAAAATTATATAAAATAAAATGGGAAAGGCAGAACTATTTTCCTTTTCATCACTCAGAGATTTTAACAAGTACAGTGTTTCATATTATAATGAATAACAAAATTGATCCCAAGGGGGATTAAAATGGCTTAGATTTCAAAGAGACAAAATAGTTCTCAAATTATTTTTCTTCTGGCCTTGTCAATCAAATGGAGTCTAAGCTATCCCTCCATAGTTAATTTTTGAAATCAGGACGATAAGCAAGTGTAGGCCCAGGAGTTATCTTAAACTTCTCCGTCTCCCTAACCCTGTTATCTAATCTAGCCCCAGATCCTGTTAATCCTACTCCTTAATATCTCTTAAGCCTTTCCCCTTCTGCCACTGCTTTATTTCTCTCCCTGATTTCTAACAATTTCCTTGAATCCAGTTCCAATTCCTGTCCATTTCAGCCTCAAATCTATATCCAGAATGATTTTTCTAGACTCAGAATTGATCATGTACTCTTGGGCTTAAACTTTCTCTGTGTCTCCCAAGAAACTACAATGAGTCACTTGGTAAGGTATTATGTCAAAGAGATTCCACAAGCCTTGGATAGCAGTACTGGCTCTGTGGACAGCAAATGAAAATAGAAAAATGTTATGGTGCATGAAACATTAGGACAAAAATTTTTTTCAGTGCCCAAAGACAAGGATTAATTAAATAAATAGGGTACATCCCAAAGGTGGAATACTACACTGCCATTAAAATTCATTTTGAAAATGAATATTTAATAATCTATGGAATATATATTCTGAAGATGGTCTTATGAGAAAAAAGCATGATATTACTTCAAAATATTTTGAAATTGAACTTATGAGCTTGATAGTATACAATAGGTTGTAGGTTTTAGGAACAGGAAGAAATTTTCTGAACTGAGTAAGTGGATCATTACAAGTGCCATTTTGATAAGAAAAAAAAAAGAGAGGTGTAGTAAGCTTCCAGGAGCAATGTTAAGACCCATTACTGAACCCCTGACTTCCTACTTTTGCATTCCAGTCCTCTATGATGAAAAGAACATCTTTGTTTTTTGGTGTTAGTTCTAGAAGTTCTTGTAGGTCTTCACAGAACTGTTCAACTTCACCTTCTTTGGCATTAGTGGTTGGGTCATATGCTTGGATTACTGTGATATTGAATGGTTTGCCCTGGAAACGAACAGAGATCATTCTTTAAATTTTGAGACTGCACCCAAGTACCGCAATTTGGTACTTGGTACTTGCAGAGTTCCAAAGAATAGCAAGGAGAGATAAAAAAGCCTTCCCAAGTGATCAATGCAGAGAAATAGAGGAAAACAATAGAATGGGAAAGACTAGATAGATTTTCAAGAAAATTAGAAATATCAAGGGACTATTTCATGCAAATATGGGCACAATAAAGGACAGAAATGGTATGGACCTAATAGAAGCAGAAGATATTAAGAAAAGGTGGCAAGATACGACTCAGCAATCCCACTGCTGGGCATACACACCAAGGAAACCAGACTTGAAAGAGACACGTGCACCCCAGTGTTCATTGCAGCACTGTTTACAATAGCCAGGACATGGAAGTAACCTAGATGTCCATCAGCAGACGAATGGATAAGAAAGCTGTGGTACACAATGGAATATTACTCAGCCATTAAAAAGAATGCATTTGAATCAGTTCTAATGAGGTGGATGAAACTGGAGCCTATTATACAGAGTGAAGTAAGTTAGAAAGAAAAACACCAATAGAGTATACTAACACATATATATGGAATTTAGAAAGATGGTAACGATGACCCTATATGTGAGACAGCAAGAGACATAGATATAAAGAACAGTCTTTTGGACTCTGCGGGAGAGGGCGAGGATGGGATGATTTAAGAGAGTAGCATTGAAATGTGTATATCGTCATATGTGAAACTGATTGCCAGTCCAGGTTTGATGCATGGGACAGGGTGCTCAGGGCTGGTGCACTGGGATGACACTGGGGGATGGGATGGGGAGGAAGGTGGGAGGAGGGTTCTGGATGGGGAACACATATGGGCCTGTGGCTGATTCATATCAATGTTAGGCAAAAACCACCACAATATTGTAAAGTGATTAGCTTCCAATTAAAATAAATTAATTAATTTAAAAATAAAGGTAATTTCCTTTTTAGTTTATTTATTTTAATTGGAGGCTAATTACTTTACAATATTGTAGTGGTTTTTGCTATACATTGACATGAATCAGCCATGGGTGTACATGTGTTCCTCATCCTGAATGCCCCCCCCCCCCCCGCCCCCGCCTCGACCTCCCTCCCCATCCCATCCCTCAGGGTCATCCCAGTGAACCAGCCCTGAGCACCCTGTCTCATGCATCAAAACTGGACTGGCAACCTATTTCACATATGATGATATACATGTTTCAATGCTATTCTCCCATATCATCCTGCCCTCAACCTCTCCCACAGAGTCCAAAAGATTGTTCTATATCTGTGTCTCTTCTGCTGTCTCGCATAGAGGGTCATCATTGCCATCTTTCTAAATTCCATATATATGTGTTAGTATACTCTATTGGTGTTTTTCTTTCTGACTTACTTCAATCTGTATAGTAGGCTCCAGTTTCATCCACCTCATCAGAACTGATTTAAATGCATTCTTTTTAATGGCTGAGTAATATTCCATTGTGTATATGTACCACAGCTTTCTTATCCATTCGTCTGCTGATGGACATCTAGGTTGCTTCCATGTCCTGGCTATTGTAAACAGTGCTGCAATGAACACTGGGGTGCACGTGTCTCTTTCAATTCTGGTTTTCTCAGTGTGTATGCTCAGCAGTGGGATTGCTGGGTCATATGTGGACCCACGGCTGATTCATGTTGATATTAGGCAAAAACCACTACAATATTGTAAAGTAATTAGCTTCCAATTAAAATGAATATATTATTTTTAAAAAATAAAGGTAATTTCTATTTTTAAAAAAATGGCAAGAATACACAAAAAAAGCTATATGACGCTGAGAAATGGGATAGGGAGGGAGGTGGGAGGGGGGTTTAGGATGTGAAACAGATGTACACCCATGGCTGATTCGTGTCAATGTATGGCAAAAACCACTACAATATTGTAAAGTAATTAGCCTCTGATTAAAATAAATAAATTGAAAAAAAAAATCTCAATGACCCAGATAACCATGATGGTGTGATCACTCACCTAGACCCAGACATCCTGGAGTCCAAAGTCAAGTGGGCCTTAGGAAGCATCACTATGTACAAAGCTAGCGGAGGTGATGGAATTCCAGGTGAGCTATTTCAAATCCTAAAACATGATAGTGTGAAAGTGCTGCACTCAATATGCCAGAACATTTGGGAAACTCAACAGTGGCCACAGGACTGGAAAAGGTCAGTTTTCATTCCAATCCCAAAGAAAGGCAATACCAAAGAACATTTAAACTATTTCATGATTGCGCCCATCTCACATGCTAGCAATGCAATGTGCAAAATTCTCCAAGTCAGGCTTCAACAGTGCATGAACTGAGAAATTCCAGATGTTCGAGCTAGAATTAGAAAAGGCAGAGGAACCAGAGATCAAATTGCCAACATTAGATCATGAAAAAAGAGAGAGAGAGAAAGCAAGAAAAAGCAAGAGAGTTCCAGAATAACATGTACTTCAGCTTCATTGACTATGCCAAAGTCTTTGACTGTGTGGATCATAACAAACTGTGGAAAATTCTTCAAGAGATGGGAATACTAAACCACCATACCTGCCTCCAGAAAAATATGTAGACAGGTCAAGAAGCAACAGTTAGAACTGGATATGGAACAACGGACTGATTCCAAATTGGGAAAGGAGTACTTCAAGGCTGTATATTGTCATCCTGCTTATATAGCGTATATGCAGAGTATATCATGTGAAATGCTGGGCTGGATGAAGTACAAGCTGGAACCAAGATTGCTGGGAGAAATATCAGTAACCTCAGATACACAGATGATACCACCCTTATGGCAGAAAGTGAAGAGGAACAAAAGAGCCTCTTGATGAAAGTGAAAGAGAGTGAAAAAGCTGGCTTAAGCTCAACGTTCAAAAAATGAAGATCATGGCATCCATTCCCATCACTTCATGGCAAATAGATGAGGAAACAATTGAAATAGTGTGAGACTTTATTTTGGGGGGGCTCCAAAATCACTGCAGATGGTGACTGCCACCATGAAATTAAAAGATTCTTGTTCTTGGAAGAAAAGGTATGACCAACCTAGACAACATACTAAAAATGACGTCACTTTGCCAACAAAGGTCCATCTAGTCAAAGCTATGGTTTTTCCAGTAGTCATGTATGGATGTGAGAGTTAGACCATAGACAAAGCTGAGCGCTGAAGAATTGATGCTTTTGAACTGCGGTGTTGAAGAAGACTCTTAAGAGTCCTTTTGACTCCAAGGAGACCCAACCAGTTCATCCTAAAGGAAATCAGTCCTGAATACTCATAGGAAGGACTGATGTTGAAGCTGAAACTCCAATACTTTGGCCACCTGATGCAAAGAACTGACTCATTTGAAAAGACCCGATCCTGGGAAAGATTGAAGGTGGGAGGAGAAGGGGATGACAGAGGGTGAGGTGGTTGGATGGCATCACTGACTCAATGGACATGAGTTTGATCAAACTCCGGGAGTTGGTGATGGATAGGGAGGCCTGGCATGCTGCAGTCCATGAAGTTGCAAAGAGTTGGACACTATGAATGACTGAACTGAACTGAACCAATGTGGACCTTTAACACTTTTTTTAAGACTTCAAAGTGGGTCAAAAGGAGACTACAGCTACAATACACCCCCCTTTAAAGTAATTGTGTCATTCAAAGGGCAGAAGCCATCAGTTATCTTTCAGCTGTAAAAGCTGAATAGAGTTCAGGCAGACTGGACTGTGATGTCTTGGTCCTAGAGAACCATCAGTATTTTAAGTCCCAACTCTGACGACTTTTTATTTCCGACTTGAGGCTGCTTCCTAACCAGTTCTAACCTCATTGCCCTTGTCTATACAATGCAGATGATAATAGTACCTTGTTGCTGTTGTTCAGCAGCTAAGTCATGTCCAACTTTTTGCAACCCCATGGACTAAAGCCTGCCAGGCTCCTCTGTCCATGGGATTCTCCAGGCAAGAATCCTGAAGTTGGTTGTCATTTCCTTTTCCAGGGGATCTTCCCAGATCCAGGAATCGAACCCACATCTCCTGCATTGGCAGGTGGATTTCTTTACCACTGAGTCACCAGGGAAGCCCAATAGTACCTACTCAGAGAATTAGCTGCAGCAAAGCATATAGACCAATGATTCTCAACAGGGGCAATTAATCCCCTGGGGACCTTTGCAGTATCTGGATATATTTTTGATTGTCATAACTGGGGTGGGACATACTACTGGAGTTTAGTGGGCAGAGGCCAAGGGTGTTGCTCAACATCCTGCAATGCACAGGATAGCCCCCTCCCCCGACTCCACTCAAAGTCAGTAGTGCCTGGCTTCAAGAGAACTTACATCATAAACTCACGCAATGTTAGCTATTATTATGGTGTTCTCCAATCATGTACCTCTGGATTTTCTTTTTAATCTCTGTTGACATTAACAAAGCAGAATTCTTATAATGTGAATGCTTTTTTTTTTGAAATAGTCTCCATTTCTTGGTCAGCAAGTAGTTTCATTCATCTTCTGACATATAAAGCAGGCTCACTTCTACCTCCCAGCAGGAAAACACAAAGTTCCATATTGTAATCGCACGGGTCAGTGTCCAAGATCTGTGGGTATCATTCAGTTCTGCCCATCAGTCCTACCCAGATGTGTCACTTGTCCCCTGCAGACGAAAGGAGCAGATCCACCACACACTCCAAGGCTAAAGCCTGACTTGGTGCTTCTAGAACTGTCTGTGAGGAAGAACTAAGCTTGCTCGATTGTTAGTTTTTTCCCTAATCCGTCACAGACTGACACTTTACAATTTTAACTTAAGTAAATTATTGGAAAAAAGATTTTTTAAAGACATGCAAAATAGTCTTGGTCTTTTATTGTTAGATTCAACAGCCATAAAATTACTTTTCAGTAGATATAACTATAATAAACACAGCACAAAGAAATCAAAAAGCTTGCAAAATTATACACATTGCTCATTAAAAGTATATGCATAGGAGATTAATATATATAATTACTATTGTACTTGTTATAGTAAAACAGTAGTTTCTGTACTAAATATTTTATACAAACTTTGAATAAACACTGTATACATCGATATACAAAGCTTTCAGTGTGAAAAAACGAGCTTATTTCTGGTTTATTAATAATTCACATAATCTAGGTCAGATTGATGAGAACACCTCTCAGGACATACTGTGTATGTAAAGTGCTAATATGTTTTGTTTTAAATGTCATATTTTCAACATTCATTTTCAAGTCTTTAATCAGTTCCAATAATTTATCTTGCAAAGTTAAATTTTTGGTAAAAATTTAAGGTAACTTATAATGGCAACCCACTCCAGTGCTCTTGCCTGGAAAATCCCATGGACGGAGGAGCCTGGTAGGCTGCAGTCCATGGGGTCGCTAAGAGTCAGACACGACTGAGCGACTTCACTTTCACTTTTCATTTTCATGCATTGGAGAAGGAAATGGCAACCCGCTCCAGTGTTATTGCTTGGAGAATTCCAGGGACGGGGGAGCCTGGTGGGCTGCCGTCTATGGGGTCGCACAGAGTCAGACATGACTGAAGTGACTTAGCAGCAGCAGCAGCATTGGTAAAATTAAAGGTAAGATTTTAAATTATTTTTGATAAAAGAAATGGACTTTCTAGGTATTTTCTTTGGATAGAAAGCAATAATTAAAATGTTCTATCACACAGGCTGTTCTCAGCATGTGGATTCTGCAGTCACTGATGACAGAAAAGAATAGAGACCATTTGTGTGAGGAGGATTATGGGCCAGATTTGCAAAGCCATACATCAGCTGCCCGCATTTTATTGGTGAACATGAAGCACATTGTCCCATCTATTAGCCGATATGCACCGTTAGAAACTCAGTTGCTCATATCCACTGTTACTGAGTTGTGATAACAGTTGTCACAGTTATTTAGTTGTTCAGATCCACTTGTTCAGAAATCTGATCAAGGTAAGATCCAGGTGCTCTCCCAGATCAAAATGAGAAGTCAGGAAAGGTTTCCTGAAGGAGGTCATGCCTGAAGTAACCCATTGTTGGTTGTCATGTACTGACTGACTGGCTCAGCAGTAAAGAATCTACCTGTCAGTGCAGATGCGGGTTCCATCCCTGGGTCGGGCACATCCCCTGAAGAAGGAAATGGCAACTCACTCCAGTATTCTTGCCTGAGAAATCCCATGGACAGAGGAGGCTGGCAGGCTACAGTCCATGGGGTCACAGAGAGTTGGACAGGACTTAGTGAATAAACAAAAATAACAAATAATTCACTCAAATGTTGAGTCCCTAAATCCCCGATCATGATGGTTCTGGAGATGGAGCCTTTGTCAGGTGATTAAGACTGGTAAGGTCATGAGGGTGGAGCCCCGATGATGAGCTTAGTGTCCTTAAATAGAGGAGGAGAGACCAGAGCCCTTGCTCTCTCTGCTCTGTGTACCCAGCAAGAAAGCATCAGCCTGACAGCCAGGAAGCAAGTCCTCACCGGGTACAGAATCAGCGGGCACATTAATCTTGGGTTTCCAGCCTCCAGACTGTGAGGAGTAAATATCAGTTGTTTAAGCCACCTGGCCTAAAGATGAAGGGGATTCCCAGCTCAGAGTTGGACATGACTGAGCAACTGAACACATCAGCAACAGAACGTAAGAGTAAAATACAAGGATTGTTAAGAGATCCGTATGAGCTGTATTATCTCATGGGCAATCAATGCTCTGACTCTCCCCACATCACAAAGCAAACTGTTTTGTTTTATTTTCCTCCATGGGGATAAAAGTGTCTGGCAGCTGCAAAAGTGGGCAACCAATAGTTTTATCCTAAAATATAGTACATTTACATTGCAAAATATTCACACATTCAGGTCAAATATTATTAAGCCAATGTCCTAATTGGGAACCTAACTTTGCAGAAAGGCTTAAGATTCTTGACTCCTATCTACAGATCTTTCAGCTGCCTCTGGTAAGCAGCCCATGTTTTATTGGGTTATTTGGCAGATTTTTGCTTCAGGAGGTAAAACTGAACATTAACCACATCAAGATAAATCATGTGCCTGTCAGCTCATTTTTAACTCTGTGAACAGCTTCTCTAAGCTCTGACATTTCTTGCTTTTTCATTGCACTGAAGTTTCTATTGGCTATCTCTACTAACACTCTTCCAACTCTAGAAACCACTTTCTGTTAAGTGAATTTGTGAACCTGTAATAAGAAAGATAGACTTGAATTAGATGCAAGGACTTCTCTAAAGGCTCTTGCTATTAGAAAGAAAAAGTTACGTTTACTGAAAATATAGAGTTTTCTGAAATTGATGAAATTTCTGTTACCGCATTAAAAGTGTGTTTACCAGGAAGTGAATAATGGGTTGCAAAGTTGCTAAACAGCTGATTTTTCAGTAATGCATAGACTCAATATCAAGTTTTTTAGTTTCCAGATTCATGGTTTAATGGGTCACATTAAAAGAGCAAGCTCTATATTTAACTACATGGAGATAGTGGAATTTTTTACAGTTTAAGATTTGGGCATACAACATTATTTTCCAAGTAATTCATTCTAGGATTGGCTTCTAAATAAATTTTACTTGAAAAAGTTTAGCTACTACATACTCAGCAATTTGTTCTTATGCTTCACATTTTACCATGAATGGATATCAAATAAAACCCGTCATTTCCCACCCTCACAAGAAAAAAAAACCTTACAAGAAATTTGTGGCAAAGTTTGCATATGATCCATAAATTGTAGAGTAGTGTTATAGTAATGTTAAATGAGAAGCAGTAAGAAACTTGGGAGTCTCCAGGGAGGCCATGGGCTTTGCTTTTCTCTCTACTCTCCATTTATGGGGAGCAGACAGAGTTCACATGGCCATCCCCAGAGAGTTATAAGGAGGCAGCAACCCCCAGGAAATAATGGCTGTGAAAGTGGAAGTGTTATACACTCATGGAATTCTCTGACTTTTTGCAACCCCGTGGACTGTAGCCTGCCAGGCTCCTCTGTCCATGGAATTCTCCAGGCAAAAATACTGGAGTGGGTAGCCATTTTCTTTTCCAGGGGATCTTCCTGACCCAGGGATTAAACCCATGTCTCCCACATTGCAGGCAGATTCTTTACCATCTGAGCCACAAGGGAATAATTTCTGTAGATGCATTTAAGCAGATGGGATCCTAGAAAAACACAGGGTGTCCACAGCCTAGGGTGAAGCCTAGGGTGAAGCATGAAAACAGCTGAAACATTCCCAAGACAGACCATGTTATAGCTTAAGGTGTTGTCCAGTGTGATAACATGCAAAGAGTGACCCCGAAAGAGTAAGGAGAAGGACTGAGCTGAGGGAAGGTGAGGTGAGCTTGAGGGGTGAGTTAGTAGGACCCTTAGATGGATGCTTAAGGACCAGATGGGTAATAGACCAAAGGAGATATTATGACAATAAAAAAAAAAAAAAACCAACCAGAAAACCAGTTCCTTCCCCACAGCTTGTGAAGAACGCAACACAATGCTCTCAGTACATAGACATACACCTATAGAAAAAGCGATATAGATGGTGAGATAAACTTCAGTTGTCTGAGATTTAACTTCCACTGTGTGATGGTTTGAGAAAAGGCAGAGGAACCAGGGATCAAATTCTCAACATTCGCTGGATCATTGAAAAAGCAAGAAAGTTCCAGAAAAACATTTATTTCTGCTTTATTGACTATGCCAAAGCCTTTGACTGTGTGGATCACAATAAACTGTGGAAAATTCTGAAAGAGATGGGAATACCAGACAACCTGACCTGCCTCTTGAGAAATCTGTATGCAGGTCAAGAAGCAACAGTTAGAACTGGACATGGAACAACAGACTGGTTCCAAATAGGAAAAGGAGGACATCAAGGTTGTATATTGTCACCCTGCTTATTTAACTTGTATGCAGAGCATATCATGAGAAATGCTGGGCTGAATGAAGCACAAGCTGGAATCAAGATTGCCAGGAGAAATACCAGTAACTTCAGATATGTCAATGACACCACCCTTAATGGCAGAAAGCAAAGAAGAACTAAAGAGCCTCTTGATGAAAGTGAAAGAGGAGAGTGAAATAGTTGGCTTAAAGCTCAACATTCAGAAAACGAAGATCATGGCATCCAGTTCCATCCCTTCATGGCAAATAGATGGGGAAACAGTGGAAACAGTGTCAGACTTTATTTTGGGGGGCTCCAAAATCAGTGCAGATGGTGACTGCAGCCATGAAATTAAAACACACTTACTCCTTGGAAGGAAAGTTATGACCAACTTAGAGAGCGTATTAAAAGCAGAGATATTACTTTGCCAACAAAGGTCCATCTAGTCAAGACTATGGTTTTTCTAGTGGTCATGTATGGATTTGAGAGTTGCACCATAAAGAAAGCTAGGTGCTGAAGAATTGATGGTTTTGAACTGTGGTGTTGGAGAAGACTCTTGAGAGTCCCTTGGACTGCAAGGAGATCCAACCAGTCCATCTTAAAGGAGATCAGTCCTGGGTGTTCATTGGAAGGACTGATGTTGAAGCTGAAACTCCAATACTTTGGCCAGCTGATATGAAGAACTGACTCATTTGAGAAGACCTTGATGCTGGGAAAGATTGAAGGCAGGAGGAGAAGGGGACAACAGAGGATGAGATGGTTGGATGGCATTACCGACTCAATGGACATGAGCTTGAGTAAACTCCAGGAGTTGATGATGGACAGGGAGGCCTGGTGTGCTGCAGTCCATGGGGCTGCAAGGAATTGGACACAACTGAGTGACTGACCTGAACTGAACTGATGTGATAGAATGAGGGCTCCAAACAGAATTAAATTTAAATTCACTTGTTAAAAAATTTGGGTGTGTGCTGAGTTACTCAGTCATGTAGCCCACCAGGATCCTCTTCATGAAATTTTCAAGGCAAGAATACGCAAGTGGGTTGTCATTACCTACTCCAGGGGATCTTCCCAACTCAGAGATGGGACTCGTGTCTTTCTCCTGCATTGTCAGGTGGATTCTTTACCACTGAACCACCAGGGAAGCCCAAGTGATTGCCCTTAAAAAAGTAATGCAAATTATAACATAAAGCACTTGAGTTTGTGATCTGAAATTCATATCTTGCTATTTCAGAGTAGCAAGTATTTTAAGTCTTCTAAAATCAGTCCATAGTTCCTCTTAATGATGGAGCATAATGTAACTTTCATTAGAGCTAAAGAAATAGTGTTGGTTGAGTATGGATTCTGTTCAAAGTGCTCTGCAGTGTTCATATCACACATGACGTGATATGGGATGGCCGTGTCTAACTTTGAGCCTGTGTTACTAAATCTGAGTAAATACATCCCAATATGTATACTCAGAGTATATCATTTAAGGACTGAATCTTTGCCAGTAGAGTCAATGGAAGGCTTTGCTTTTATCCAAAAATTCTATGCAAAATTGTAGCTCTGGCTGTGTTTCTTCATTCCATTTCTCTCTGATCTCAGGATTCCGTGTCTGCCAGCAGCTTCTTTCAGTCTCTTTGTGGGAACCAGTGCTTTCTATCTCACTGGCAGCTGTGTTCTCTCTGTAGGATCATCAGTCTTCTGCAGGCTGTGGTGATAGGATGGGTTTTTAAGCTCTTCTGGCATAAAAAGTCACTTCCTGCCCTAAGAGAAAGATGAAAGTGAACCCCACACTGTGCATAAACGTGGACACCGTGACACTTCCTGCACTGCATCGCTCGGCTCCCACACCCCGTCCCCCCACTCCACACACACGCACACACTCACTCAGAACCTAACTGCCCCTGCCTCCCCTGACCTGGACCATATGAGCTACATCAACTTCTTAGCTGCTGTCACATCCGTTCAAGCGAAGGCTATTTCCAAATACTTGGAGACTTAGCTTTATCGTATTAAAAGTTCATATTAGTACCTGTGTTTCCAACTGTTGTCTGCCTATGTCCTAACGTAAGACTCCCACAGTCTTTGAAATGTGCACGCCTCACATTAAAAACTAACTGCCATCAAATCTGTAGTGAAAATCATGAGCTACATTGTAGAAGAAGGCGTTAGGTTATGGTCACTGATTATTGGGATGCAAGGAAAGACGTCTATATTTCTGATTCCTTTCTGTAACTTGACTTTGTGTGTATGCCTGCTAAGTCGCTTCAGTCGAATTCAACTCTGCAACCCCATGGACTATAGCTGCCAGTCTCCTCTGTCCATTAGGATTCTCTAGGCAAGAATACTTGGGTGGGTTGCCATGCCCTCCTCCAGAAGATCTTCCTGACCCAGGGATTGAACCTACGTCTCTTACATCTCCTGCATTGGCAGGTGGGTTCTTCACCACCAGCGCCACCTGGGAAGCCCTCCAATTTGACTTTGCTGCTGCTGCTGCTAAGTCACTTCAGTCGTGTCTGACTCTTCGCGACCCCATGTACTGCAGCCCACCAGGCTCCTCCACCCATGGGATTTTCCGGGCAAGAGTACTGGAGTGGGGTGCCATTGCCTTCTAAGTCAATACAAATTATAAAGGCAGTTCCGGATCTGTCTCTGTTGTTTTCATATATAGAAAACAGCCCATGAAGGATCTGCAACATGGTTTGGATAATCAAAGAAACAACTTGTGACTCTGGAAAGAGTCTTAGGGAGAAACAAGGACACTGAAGTGTCATGACAGAGCCCCCCATGTGGACCTTTCTCCCGCCTTCATACAATCCTGCCTGCAGAGATTCAGGAGTTATCACTAAGTAGTTTCATTTCATTGGAGAGTTGATCCAGTGTCTCCCAAAGCCAGAAGCTGGTGGGGAGCATGAAGATCCCACTCTCAGATCACTCACACTCTTATTCATGGATCACGCAGTCTGGAGAGGGGACAGCGCTGTGTCACAGGGATACCTTTAACCAGGGGATATGATGCATGCCTCTGATGGCAAGAATGGCCCACCATGCTGGACAGCAGATGTCACAGGCATGCTCTCTCTCTAATTCCTCAGTGAGGGCCCAGGATGACCTCAAAGGACCAGGAAGACAGATTCACGACCCTCAGTGGAAAATCAGAAAAGAGCACAGAAAACTGATTCCCACTGGAGGCCATTCTGTCCTTTAGACTCGATTCCCAAGGCTCTCAACTTAAAACAGAAGGTAACATAGATGTAACTAAAGCTAGATTTAGAGGCAGCCAGGCAGGGGTAGCTGGAACCATAAAACTTAAAGACATATAGCCATATAGAGAAAATAGCATCTACCCAAACACTTTGCAGAGAACATGAGATTAAAAGGGAACATCCCTAGTCTCTACTATAAATACAGTGGAGCTGCCCACCCTAGGGACCTGGGCTGAACTGTCTGAGCCACAGAAAAGAAATGAAGGGCAACAGCAGCTTTCTCCCATGGAGGGTTTGACCTCTATCTCAATTGAATATTAATGATTATTTTTCTTTTTGTTCTGTTAAAAAGGCAGTGGCTCAGTGGTACAGAATTTGCCAGCCAATGCAGGAGATGCAAGAGCTGTGGGTTTGATCCCTGGGTCAGAAGATCCCCTGGAGGAGGAAATGGAAACCCACTCCAGTATTCTTGCCTGGAGAATCCCATGGACAAAGGAGCCTGGTAGGCTGCAGTCCAGGGAGTCGCAAGAGTCAGATACGACTTGGCAACTAAACAACAAAAAGGTACCAATTGATGAGCCAATCAGACTCAGCCTACCCAGGGCACCAGTGTGCCCTTCCCAGCCATGACCCCACAGACGTTAACTTTAAATTGTCAACACTTTTTTCACCATGAGTTGTCTTTCTTGCATTTATTTTGATTTTTTTTAAAATATGGGGAGGGATGTGGGAGGGGGGTTCAGGATGGGGAACACGTGTACAATCGTGGCAGATTCATGTCAATGTGTGGCAAAACCAATACAATATTGTAAAGTAAAAAAGAAAGAAAGAAAAAAGTATAAAATATATATATATACTACATCAAAATATTATTTTGATCCTGAGTTTTCTGGGTCCCTCTTACATTTTTTTGTGCCTGTGCTAGTTTCCTAGGACTTGCTGTGACAAATTACCATGAACTGGGTAGCTTACAACAGAGCCTATTCTCTCACAGTTCTGGAGGCCAGAAGTCTGAAATGCCACTATGGCCACACTTGCTCTGAACCCTCTAGGAGAGACAGCGCCTTGCCTCTTCCAGTTTCTGGTGGCTCTAGACATCCCTTGGCTCATGGCTCCATAAGTCCAGCCTGTGTCTGTCTTCATGTGGCCTTTTCCCCCCATGCCTCTGTGTGTCAAGCTGCCTTTCTCTAATAAGGACACCTATCCCTGGATTTAGGGCAGGGTTTCATGTGACTGACCAACACGTGATCAGCTGTGTCCGACTCCTTGCGACCCCATGGACTGTAGCCCGCCGGGCTCCTCTGTCCATGGGATTTCCCAGGCAAGAATACTGGAGTGGGTTGCCATTCCCTTCCGCAGGGGATCTTCCCAACCCAGGAATGAAACCCCAGTCTCTTGTGTCTGCTACAGTGGCAGCCAGATTCTTTACCACTCGCGCTACCTGGGGTTTCTTTTGGAGATTCTCAATTACATTTGCAAAGACGCTTTATCCAAATAAGGACACATTCGCAGGCTCCAGGGTTGGGATCTGGGCATATCTTTGGAAGCCACTGTTCAACCCTATGCAGCACCCAAGGCAAGTGCCCTTGTGCCTCCTTCTAGTCTCAACCCTGCCACAGAGATATGTGTCCCTCACACACCCTCTATCTCAGGGGTCCCCAACCTCCAGGATCTAATGCCTGATGATCTGAGGTGGAGCTGATGTAATAATAATAGAAATACATTGCCCAATAAGTGTAATGCATTTGAATCATCCTGAAACCATCCCCCGGACCTCATCCATGGAAAAATTGTCTTGCATATAATGGGTCCCTGGTGCCAAAATGGTTGAGGACTACTGCCCCAGCTCATCATGAGAGGGTCATGGCTGGTTCCCTTAGGTGGTGTGGAATGAGTGGGCTGAACAATGAAACAGTGACCAGCACACACAGAAAATGAAAGTGAAGTAGCTCAGTCATGTCCAACTCTTTGCAAGCCCATGGACTGTAGCCCACCAGGCTCCTCTATCCATGAAATTTCCCAGGCAAGAGTACTAGAGTGGGTTGCTATTTCCTTCTCCAGGGGATCTTCCTGACCCAGGGGTCTCCCACACTGCAGGCAGATGCTTTTACCGTCTGAGCCACCAGGGCAAAGAGTAAGGACTTTTCTGTAGTTCATCCCATCTGCACAGAGAGCACATGGCAATGGAGAGAGAAATGACATGTTTTCATATTGAAGTCTTTCACAGAAGACTTGAAAATCAGTTGTACAGAAGTCATCAAACTTCTGTTGTTGCAATAATATGCCTTTTGGGGTTTGTTTCACATAATTTTCTTTGTCCTTTGACTTATTTTCTTTCAATGTTTATTTTCAATATATGTATATAGGCTTCCCAGGTGGTGCAATGGTAACGAATCTGTCTGCCAACGCAGGACGTGCACAAGATGCAGGTTCGATCCCTGGGTTGGGAAGATCCCCTGGAAGAGGAAATGGCAACCTGCTTCAGTATTTCTTGCCTAGAAAATTCCATGACAGAGGAGCCTGGCAGGCTACAGTCCATGGGGTCACAAAGAGTCAGACACAACTAATCAACTGAGCACGTATATATATGATTGAGTTTTTGAAAAACCACAGCTGTGTGGCTGTTTTAAACTGAAATTCTTCGAGCATGATCTTCTTCCTATGATCGTGGGAAAGAGCAAGCTACTTTAAAAACACATATGCACATACTTCTTGAAGCCATATGGAGATCTTATTCATGCAAATAGAAGTCTGGTTTTCTCCTAATTTCCCACAAGGCGCTCATTACCTTCAGTAGAACTTACAGAAGAACCCTCTCTCACTAAAAGTCATACCTTGACTTGGCTTTTAAATAGGCACCTTCCTCCTTGCAATCACAATGTTGTCAAGGTGTTACAAAATGAGAATAAGGACCACAGTCAGTTTTGTTGACCAACTTACATCTTTTACCAAAAAAAATAAAATAAAATAAAAGTCCTTTGGTTGAATCTCTGCGTGAATCTCTACAATTTTAGACAAGCCATGACTGTTATCTAAAAAAAAAGTGTACAAATTCCATGTCTTTGGGTAAACTTCTCATATTTAATATGCTTAAAGGTCAGCATCATAAGAGCAAATTATTTGCAGGTTGTGAGACAGGATGAATAATCTGATGCCATATGGAGACTATTTATGAATGAGAGCAATTTCTACACTGTTGATCATATATAACATAAACAATGGAAATGAAGTGAATTATTAGCTTTCCATTATTTTCTGTATTACACTTAATGCTCAAATTGAGAGAGCAGTTTTTGAGAGAGTCTCTTATACATGTCTCACTATTCGTTAGTTAAGGAGGAATCAATTGTGTTTGCTATGTTGTGACTTTAACCCCAAACATATTTTCCTCTTCCTGAATGTCAACTGAATTTCATGGAGCAAAGAGTTACATAGCAGAATGTTAGGTAAACAGAAACTTTTGCTAAAGGGAGTTAAATCTTAGGGAACTCATCATGAGGAGGAGGATGTCAAATAGAAGGTGTGCAAAAATAGGGGGTGGATAGGTGGATGGTAGTTATGAAAAATGAGAATTCTGATTTAGCTTTTGGTCTTTCACTCACTGTCTATCCCAACTTACACCCTCATGAGTACTGTGGAGAACAGGCTGTCAGTGCACACTGTTGCTGTTCAGTCACCAAGCCATGTCTGACTCTTTGCAACTCAATGGACTGCAGCACACCAGGCTTCCCTGACCCTCACCATCTCCCGGAGTTTGCCCAAGTGCATGTTCACTGAATGGGTCATGCCATCCAACCATCTCATCCTCTGTCACCCTCTTCTTCTTCTGCCTTCAGTCTTTCCCAGCATCAGTGTCTTTTCTAATGAGCCAGCTCTTTGCATCAGGTGGTCAAAGTACTGGAGCTTCATCTTCAGCATCAGTGAATATTCAGGACTGATTTCCTTTAGGTTGGGCTGGTTTGATCTCCTTGCAGTCCAAGTGGCTCTCAAGAATCTTCTTCAGCATTTTAATGCCATGAAAATGCTGTATTGCTTTTCTTAAAAAACTACAGGTGTCAAATTTCTCTTCCCATTGGAAATGAAACATCAGTGTTGATTGATTGAGCGCCTGTAAGTTGCAGGTACTAATATGGGAAGTGAGATGGATTGAGGTATAGCCCCTTCACTTAAGGAGCTCACAGTTAGGACCTTTACAAGTTTTGGATTTGCAATGAGAAATTTACCTACTGTAGGAAATTGTGGCTCAATACCTCCTGTTATTCTTAGATAGCCAAAGGAGAGAAAGACCAGATGTGATGAAAAGGATGTTCTGTAGAGGAAGTTTAATGAACAAGGCACTTTCGGGGCCACGGATGAGAGATAGGTGCATAGGCGGTGCTGGTCTCAGTTTTAAGATGCCAGTAGTCAGTGGATATTTCTGCTTCTGCTTCTCAGAGCCCATCTTGATGCAAGTTTCTACTTTAGAGTAAGAGGCTTTTTGAAGCATTTAATTGGCCTTATATCTCTGAAATCCTTACAATCAGATCCACAGCTTCATCCTCATCATATCTGCCCAATGTCTGCACGAGATAAGGGACAACTTAAAAGCTGTTGTTGCAGGCTTCTGGTTCTCCATGCACATTCTGAAGTGAGTATTTGTTTTTATGGGGTGCAAGCCAGTTGTTGTAGTCAGTTGTCAATTAATGCTGTATAACAACAAACCAGTTGAAAGCTAGTGAAAAATCACTAGCTACCAACACAGCACTGGCTTTTCTTGATCCCAGGCCTGAGGGATGGCTGAAGTGGCTTTGCTTTGTAGTTAGCTGTACGGATTTAGCCTCAGGTCAAGTTCATCTCTGTCCACTTGTTTCATTCTGAAAACCAGGCTGAAGATTAGCAACTAGCAGGGATAAGCTCTTCTAATAGCAATCTTGGGGCCACAGAAGTAAGTTTGTTTATCTATCTATCTGTCTAACTATCAGTCATCTATTTATTTAATAATATACACATTTTTTATTGAATAAATAGATGATCATTTATGGGCTTCCCTTGTGGCTGGGTTGGTAAGGAATCCTCCTTCAATGCAGGAGACCTGGGTTCAATACCTGGGTGGGGAAGATCCCCTGGAGAAGGGAAAGGCTACCCACTCCAGTATTCTGGCCGGGAGAATTCCATGGACTCTATAGTCCATGGGGTCACAAAGAGTCAGACACGACTGAGCGACTGAAATGAACTGAACTGAATGAAAGTGAAAGTGAAAGCCACTCAGTCGTGTCTGACTCTTTGCGACCCCATGGACTGCAGCACACCAGGCCTCCCTGTCCATCACCAACTCCGAGAGTTTACTCAAACTCATGTCCATTGAGTCGATGATGCTATCCAACCATCTCATCCTGTGTCGTCCCCTTCTCCTCCTCCTCCCCGTCTCCTCCTCCTCAATGTTTCCCAGCATCAGGGTCTTTTCCAATGAATCAGCTCTTTGAATCAGGTGGCCAAAGTATTGGAGTTTCAGCTCTAACATCAATCCTTCCAATGAACATTCAGGACTGATTTCCTTTGGGATGTACTGGTTAGATCTCCTTGCAGTCACAAGAGTCTTCTCCAACACCACAGTTCAAAAGCATCAATTCTTCGGCACTCAACTTTCTTTATAGTCCAGCTCTCACATCCATACATGACGACTGGGAAAACCATAGCCTTGACTAGACGGACCTTTGTTGGCAAAGTAATGTCTCTGCTTTTTAATATGCTGTCTAGGTTGGTCATAAGTTTTCTTCCAAGGAGTAAATGTCTTTTAATTTCATGGCTGCAGTCACCATCTGCAGTGATTTTGGAGCCCCCTAAAAAATAAAATCTGTCACTGTTTCCACTGTTTCTCCATCATTTGCCATGAAGTGATGGGACCAGATGCCATGATCTTTGCTTTCTGAATGTTGAGCTTTAAGCCAAATTTTTCACTCTCTTTTACTTTATCAAGAGTCTCTTTAGTTCTTCTTCACTTTCTGCCATAAGGGTGGTATCATCTGCATATCTGAAGTTATTGATATTTTTCTCAGCAATCTTGATTCCAGCTTGTGCTTCATCCAGCCCAGCATTTCTCATGATGTACTCTGCATATAAGTTAAATAAGCAGGGTGACAATATATAGCCTTGACGTACTCCTTTTCCTATTTGGAACCAATCTGTTGTTCCATGTCCAGTTCTAACTGTTGCTTCCTGACCTGCATATAGGTTTCTCAAGAGGCACGTCAGGTGGTCTGGTATTCCCATCTCTTTCAGAATTTTCCATAGTTTATTGTGGTCCACACAGTCGAAGGCTTTGACATAGTTAATAAAGCAGAAATAGATGTTTTTCGGGGGGGGGGGGGAGGGGACTTTCACTTTCATACACATTTATAAAATATATAATAAAATACAATGTTTATTATTACATTATTTATTAATTATAAAAATACATACTCATTTAACACTTCTTTTCACATCACATTCACTTGCTCACATTCCATTGGCCAAAGCAAGAGACATGGCCAAGCCCAAAGTCAGGAGGATAGGAAATACATTCCGTCCCTGGGGGAGGGTACAGTATAAGTGCCTGACATCAAACTTTTGGACTATAAGTGGCTAACTAAGCTTTTAATTGCCAAGGCATCCATTTCAAAGACATAGTACCAGCTGTATGGCAGAGCTACTAGTAAAACAAATAGGTAAGAAACTAACTTGTCCCACCCATGATGTTCTTATAGACACGCTGGGTAACCTAGATACCACTTGAGTGATCTCCCCCTACCTGCCTGTACCCTAATTCCTACTCATTTGTTTTAAATTTGCCAATAAAGAGTAAAGCCATAGACTCCCCACCTTCAAACTCAATAATGGCAGAGCCACAAGTCTTCCTTTCCACCTGCAACTTCACGGTGTGGCCCTTCGGCACACCATGTATCTTCTAGGATTTGTGAGTAATTTATCTTTTTTTTGTTTTTCAAGGTTTCTAATTGCTGATACTGTGGTACATCTTACAATCATAGTAAGAAACCAAAGGGCTAGTCTAGCCATAACATTGTTTCCCTTCCCAGAAATGTCTGTTCTGGCTCAGGACAGGTATACTTTCTCAAATGAGTGCCCCAGGCATTCCTAGCCAATAGCATCATTATTGATAGGCAAATTGATACAAAGACAGCAGGGGAGGTTGGTGAAGAGGGATGGAACAATAAGCCTTCTACCAGACCAGGGGATGCTACAACCTTTGTGGTGGTTTAGTCGTTAAGTCGAGTCCAACTCTTGCAACCCCATGGACAGTAGCCCGCCAGACTTCTCTGTCCATGGGATTCTCCAGGCAAGAAAACTGTAGTGGATTGCCACTTCCTTTTCCAGGGGATCTTTCCCACCCAGGAATCGAACCCAGAGCTCCTGCATTGCAGGCAGATTCTTTACCAACTGAGCTACAAAGGAATCTTTGTAATTACTAGGATTTCCATAGTGACTAAATGCTATAGACACTGGCTCTCCCAATGTTGTGCCCTATGCATGCACTTAATCCCATGTTACCACAGATAATATGAAATACCATGAGACAATTGCATGCCTTAGGTTGCTGGTGTCCTCCTCACCTTCCCACCTCCCCGTGCATAACAATGTTATTCAAGCCCTTGTCCAATATTAAGAACTATCCAATCCCAGAAACACATTTTGAGGGTCTGTTTCCTGGTGACTCAGAAGGTAAAGAATTTACCTGCAATGCAGGAGATCCCAGTTTGACCCCTGGGTCAGGAAGATCCCCTGCAGAAGGGACCGGCAACCCACTCCAGTATTCTTGCCTGGAGAACCCCATGGACAGAGGAACCTGGTGGGCTACAGCCCAGCCAGAGTTGCAAAGAGTCAGACACAACTGAGTGACTAACACTCTCCTGAAACTACTCCTGGTACCAATCACACTGTCAGAAGCAGAAAATAATGTTATACTTGGTTTATGTTCATAATACTTTATGCACAATCATACTAAATATTTAAATTTTATACATCCAATAGATAGGCAGGAATTGATGTTGTAAAAAGTATACCCAACCCCTCTATAAATCTCACTGTTCAAAAAACACATGCAAAATTTTGGCTCTATTCCCTGCTCAGATCTTCCAATAAATACTGAAAATCCTAAAGCTTGCTAAGAGTTTTAAAGACACAGGCTTATATTATGCAAATTCTATAGATTTAGTGCTAGTCAGAAATTGTGTCTGTGAGGAATTGCAAAATAAAACATATGATAGCATAGTAATAATTGAAAAACTTGGTTTATTAAGGTAAGTTGTAGCTGAAACTCATCAATCACCCGAGAATGTTATAAATATATCATCTTTGTGAAAAGAAACAATAAAAGATAAAGGGTACTTCACGGATGAAAATGAGAATTTTGAAAAAAAGATCTTCAAAAAGACTCAATGCTTCAGTGCTTAGTCACTTAGTCGATTCTTTGGTACCCAGTGAACTGTAGCCTGCCAGCCTCCTCTATCCATGGGGTTTTTCAGGCAAGAATACTGGAGTGGGTTGCTATCTCCTCCTCCGGGGTAACTTCCCAACCCAGAGATCTGTACTAGATATCTAATTGTTCATTGTTTTAGGAAAAAGAATGAGAATAAAATCTAACCTCAAAAAAATCCCTTAGGCTTCCCTAGTGGCTCAGATGGTAAAGGATCTGCCTGCAATGCAGAAGAGACCTGGGTTTGATTCCTGGGTTGGGAAGGTCCCCTGGAGAAGGGAATGGCAACCTACTCCAATATTTCTTGCCTGGAAAATCCCATGGACAGAGAAGCCTGGCTGGCTACAATCTATGAGGTTACAAAGAGTCGGACACAGCCGAGGGACTAACATATATATCAAAAATCCCTTAGATTGTCGACCAGCTACTTTCTTTTGTGTCATATCTCAGATTTTCTTTAATTTTTTTTTCAGTTAGAAAAGGTATTCTATTTTATTTTATTTTATTTTATTTAGTATTAAGTTTTTTATTTTTTTAATTTTAAAATCTTTAATTCTTACATGTGTTCCCAAACATGAACCCCACTCCCACCTCCCTCCCCATAACATCTCTGTGGGTCATCCCCATGCACCAGCCCCAAGCATGCTGTATCCTAGATTTTCTTTAAAAGTATGAAATACAGATGTCTCTTTCTTATAAACTTAAAGCATAAACAATTCATGAAAGTATGCATAGTAATCAAAAAATGTCTGTTTCCTGCCCAAGGAGGTGTCCTGGCTCTGACGAGTGAGATTATCTCTGATGAAAATGTGATTGCCACATTTGGCAATAAGGAGACACTGCTGTGCACCTTTAATTCACCATCTGTTTGTTCTTACAAACTGGACACCTTAAAAGTCTTCAACACACACACATGCAAACAAAACATATTGTGTTATCATCTGCGTGATGATCAACTCATTATTTCCACCTGGCGCTGAAGTGCATCTCCTCGAGGAAAAGGATGTGGAGGGCTCTGGAGCATGAATCCAGTGCTAACCAACACAGAGGGGCTGTGAGAACAGAAGTCTTCTACTGCACATGAGGATGCTTCCTATCCTGTCTGGGAGGGTCTGCGGACATCCGAATGGCTCTGTTCTTTCCTAACTCTGCCTTCAGGTAAAGCTAGAAACATGTATATTATATCCCCCAGGGACTGCAAGGACCGGATAAGAAAGGAGTTGGATGACTCTCTTGCACTCAGGCATGATGGATGTGAAGACACGATCTGCCAACAGAGTGGGAGCTCAAATCATGACTGGGATGACCAGAAGCAATTACTGGCACAGTTGCAACCTTCCTTGACAGCTTTTCCCTTCTCTCCCAATAAATATTTCTTTAGGTGGGGGGGCTGGGAATCAGTTATAAAACCCTTACAAGGGAAATGATATATACAATAGGTCTAGCTCAGGAACTTTATTTTCCGTAGATTGACTTGGTTTCCATTTTGAACTTCCCTTCAGCAGAATAACAGGAAACAAATCCAATTTCTTTAGGGTTAATGCCAGGAGACCATGTGTCCTGGTTTGCCTGGGATGGTCCTGGTTTACGTTATGTTTTCCCGGCCTGATTGTAAGTGCTCTCAAATGTGTCTTGTTGTCTGTATGTGGTCACCTGCTAATCACTCTCCAACCCCAGGTCATCTGAGTTCCCAGAGGCTTACATGCTTTGGTGTAGAAGGGGACAGGTTAAATTATATAAGCTCTCTTAGAAGTGCCCATCTTTCGTCCTGTATAGATAAGCAGGTGTGGGGCCTAGGACTTTCTTCCACCTCTCTGCCATGCCTGGGGATTAGCATCTTTTTAAATATGTCCACGTACTCTAGGGGAATTCACCTGCCCTCACCACCCCAGGGCCAGGTACCAGACAACTATGGACAGTTCCTATGCTCCAGAACCCAATAATATTTAAACTAGACAATCCTAAACCTGCTTGCCCTGCCTTTCCTGGTTTTCCCAAGAAACTGCAATAAATGTTCTTATACCCTGTTTTTCCCCCTCCCTCTACCTCCTGACTGGCCCTGGTGCCTCCCTGTATGGCCCTACATGGTGCAGTATGAGCTTCCGCTTAGGAACTGTGAGCAATGAACTATCTTCAACAGTTATCATCTAATCTGTTGGCCTTGCTGCTGCTACTGCTAAGTCACTTCAGTCATGTCCAACTCTGTGCGACCCCATAGACGGCAGCCCACCAGGCTCCACCGTCCCTGGGATTCTCCAGGCAAGAACACTGGAGCGGGTTGCCATTTCCTTCTCCAATGCGTGAAAGTGAAAGTGAAGTTGCTCATTCGTGTCCGACTCTTAGCGACCCCATAGACTGCAACCTACCAGGCTCCTCCCCATAGAATGCAACCTACCAGGCTCCTCCGTCCACGGGATTCTCTAGGCAAGAGTACTGGAGTGGGGTGCCACTGCCTTCTCTGCAAAAGTGCCCCTACTTCCTGTTATTTCTGAATACTCCCTGAAGGGGATCTTATTATCACTCAAAGCTTCTATTAATACACTGGATACACTCTTTTTGTCTTTCCTCCAACCAGGGGCATCTTTTGCAGTTAAGCAGGTTTAGAATGAAATTCTACTTTCCTCCTGCTACTAGTCAAATATTTTGCCTGAATATCATGCCCTGACCATTAAATGTCAGAGACCACAGGTCTTTCTTGCTCTCAGCCCTGTCTATGTTGCCTGCCCAGTCACTCAGTCATGTCTGTCTCTTTGCGACGCCATGGGCTGTAGTCCACCAGGCTTCTCTGTAGGCATAATCTTTATCGAACGCAAAGGGGAAAAGGAAATACTAGGTGAAAAATTCAGAAATTAATGCCAGAAATATCCTGCTACAGCTTTGTGTTTGCTTTCAGGAATGTGAAGCTTTTTCCAAAGACAGTTCTGAAGGTAGAGAAGCCCAGGAAAGAGTGCACCTGAAATGGTAAGCTGAATCTTGAAGTTCATAGGAAAGAAAGCAAAGGCTTACAGGAATGAGGCTGTGGCTGAAGGTATCCTTAAGGATTTTCATGGCAATGAGGACCACCAAAAGTTCAGTAAATTGATCAAAATGCTCACATAATGAGATTTCTGCATGTAGACTGTTTTTAAAAGAACTAGTTTCTTCTGTGCTCCAGCTCTAAGAAGAAGTCTGTGATTAAAGTAAGTTCTGCCACTAATGTTGACTTCTGAATACCAAAAAGTTTTTTTAAAAGACTTTGGGTATAAAAAAGAAGCACAAAAAGGGCTATTCTAAGTATGTGTGTGTGTGTTTTTCCATTCACCCCCCTTCCATCCCCCCACCCTGGTAAATATATATTGAGTAGTTCATTTAATAGAAGCTTTCTTGAAAACCACAGTCCATGTGGTAAGGTTTGTTTTACATGGGTCACTAATATGGAAAGCTTTGATACCTTCTGTTGAAAGTAGAGCAGTCAATTAATTCCATGAGTGTGAACTTGGCATTATATCCAATTTACCCTTAGGGGAAAGCTGCCAGGTTTCCAAATACTGGTTTCTAAATAAAATACTTGGTTCTCTGACTTGAAGTCAAAGCATGTTGCTTTAATTCATGAAGCATGAGCTAAAAATTCTATTCTCTGTAATGTTATTTCCTGTAAAGGCGTCTTGGGCAAAATTTGGCTTCAGAAGAATAGGAATTCTAACTCCTTGCAGAGAGATGCATGCCTGTCTTGCTCAGCCTTTGTGTTAGTCAGGATATGGTGGGTTATGCTGCAGTAACAAACAATTCAAAATCTCAGTGGCTTAAAGCAAAAAATAGTTGTAATTTCTCCCTCATCCAATATTTCCATCAGGGATTGGCATCTGTGCTCTCTTCTGCCTAATCTCTCAGTGATCTGTGGTGATGGAAAAACCATATTTCAAGTCTTGCCTCTTTCTATGCCAGAGACAGAATATTCTGGAGGAGCCTGAACTTGCTAGTACATGCTCCAACCCACACCTCATTGGCCAGTGCTGTTCTCATGACCCCACTAAAGCATGACAGGGCCAGAAATTCAATCTCTATGAGTCCAGAAGGAGAGGATAACTGGATTTGTGGGAGTTGCCCCTATACCTACCAGAGGTCTTTTTAAGAGAACCAACTTGACTATACAAATACGCATCAGACCCCGCCGTGTTGCCTGCGGGGTATATCCCATATCTCTGCCAAGGGTCCAGACCACTTTTATTTCACCCTCAGTAGTTAATCCTTGTTTCCTCTTGTCTTCATTTTAGAATTCTCTAAGCATTGAATTTTAGATGCCAATTAATTAATGGCATCCTGTCCAATTAATTGAGAAACTTGCTCACATAAATGCACATTATGAACACCTGGGAAACTTTGCAAAACATTAATATCCAAGCACCACCCAAAAATCAATGTCAGAATATTTGGGGTATGGGAGTAGCACACACTCATCAGTACTTTTTAAAGTCCCACATGTGAATCAAAAGTGCAGCAGAAAAAAACACTTGCAATGGCTTGAATTAATAGCTTCATGTTTGTCTCAGCACTGAAACCCACCAAGTGTATGAACTCAAGTTTCCCCTGTTTGAGCAAGAGGAATTCTGCCCTCAGATCCTACAGTGCATTTCTTAACAAAGGAAGATCACACATCCAAATATATTCCATCAGATGTCAACCATTGACCTTCCCACCATGAAATCAAGTTTCTAGGAAACATCAGTTATAGAAGTGAGATAAGAGAGCCAATTACTCAAATTTAGAAACTTGAAGTTATCCTATCCATCCTAGTCAACTATTATTGGGTCAAATATCACCTCCAAATTTAGAAACTCAGAGTAAGAGCAATCACTTATTTTGCTGACAAATCTGAATACAACATGCTCTGGGTAGTGTGTCATCTGGGGTCACGCACCTGAGCTGTGCTAGCAACCCCAAAATAGCTCCCTCCTTCCCTGGAGAGCCACTGCTGGCTACCTGTCCCTCTCCATGCAGGCTTCTCCATGAGGCACCTTGGTACTTCCCCACAACATGGCTGGACTCCAGGAGAAAAAAAATCTCAAGAGAGTCAGGTCAAGAATGTAATGCCTTTCATAACCTACAAGTCACTATCCAGTCACAGGTCCACCCACATTCTAGTGGAGGAATGAGAGACCCCACCTCTCAATGGAATTTCAAAATCACACTGTAGGCATCGTACGTGGATGGAAGATATTATTGAAACCATTTCTGAAAATACATTCTTCTACATATTCTCATTCATTCTCCAAATGAATGGTAGAATTCTATAGTGACTATGAAATCATTAGCTCTAGGATAAAACTTAAAAGCTGTTTTCACTGAATGCATGAACTATTTGGTTTCCTACCCACCTACCACCACTCATGGCTTAATTTCCCATCATAAAATGGGAATGAAGATAATAAAAATAATAGCTACCTCACATGCAAGATAATTATAGATCCTGTTACTTTCCCACCTTACACCTATTGTTTGACATCCTATACAGTTTAGTATTTGACCTGAGTTTTCATCTTTTAACCAAATATTTACCACTTATATTTATATTAAAATAAACCAGAATGTATTTAGTAGACCTTTACTTCATGCTTTGAATTTCTTCTATTACTACTCATCTAGTAATGTGTGATACACACATGGAATTAATCAGGTTCTCTCAATGTAATGTGTTTACATCTGTAACTTGACCATCAATTTCTCATCTCTTTATGCTAAACTTTTCTTATAACTAATATCTCCATTTCAAATATACTGAGTGAAATCAGACAGAAAAAGAAAAAATATAATATATATTAATTATATATGAAATCTTACAAAATGACACAAAAGAACTTGTTTACAAAACAGAAACTGACTCATAGACTTAGAAAATAAACTTGTGTTTACCAAAGAGGACAGATAGGTGGGTGCCACCTCGGCAGGAGGTATAAATTAGGAGGTTGGGATGAACATATACACCCTACTATATATAAAATACTAGCTCAGTTGGCAAAGAATCTGCCTGCAATGCAGGAGACTGAGGTTCGATTCCGGGGTCAGGAAGATCCCCTGGAGGAGGAAATGGCAACCCACTCCAGTATTCTTGCCTGGAGAATTCCATGGACAGAGGAGTCTCCCGGGCTACAGTCCATGGGGGTGCAAAAGAATTGGACAAAATTTAGCAATAAACAACAAACAACAGTATATAAAATAGATAATCAACAAGGTCCTACTGCATAACACAAAAACTCTTCCTCATTACTCTCTATAACTTACATGGGAAAAGAATCTGAAAAAGAATAGATATGTGTATATCTATGCAAATATGTAAATCACTTTGTTGTACTCCTGATATGAACACAACATAGTAAATCAAATATACGTCAATATAGGATTTTTTTAATTTTTTTTAAATAAGCAATTTTTTTAAAAAATAGCCTCCCAAAGATGCTTATGCTCTAATCCCTAGAACCTGTGAATATTTTGTATTTCATGGCAAAGGGGAATTAAGGTTGCTGATGGAATTAAGTTTGCTAATCAGTTGACTTTAAGATTGTCCAGGATTATCTGGGTGGGTCCAATATGATCACAGTTCAGTTCAGTTCAGTTCGTTGCTCAGTCATGTCCAACTCTTTGCGACCCCATGAATCGCAGCACGCCAGGCCTCCCTGTCCATCACCAAATCCCGGAGTTCACTCAGACTCACGTCCATGGAGTCCGTGATGCCATCCAGCCATCTCATCCTCTGTCGTCCCCTTCTCCTCCTGCCCCCAATCCCTCCCAGCATCAGAGTCTTTTCCAATGAGTCAACACTTCGCATGAGGTGGCCAAAGTACTGGAGTTTCAGCTTTAGCATCATTCCTTCCAAAGAAATCCCAGGGCTGATCTCCTTCAGAATGGACTGGTTGGATCTCCTTGCAGTCCAAGGAACTCTCAAGAGTCTTCTCCAACACTACAGTTCAAACGCATCAATCCTTTGGTGCTCAGCTTTCTTCACAGTCCAACTCTCACATCCATATATGACCACAGGAAAAACCATGGCCTTGACTAGACGGAACTTAGTCCACAAAGTAATATCTCTGCTTTTGAATATGCTATCTAGGTTGGTCATAACTTTTCTTCCAAGGAGTAAGTGTCTTTTCATTTCATGGCTGCAATCACCATCTGCAGTGATTTTGGAGCCCCCCAAAATAAAGTCTGACACTGTTTCCACTGTTTCCCCATCTATTTCCCATGAAGTGATGGGACCGGATGCCATGATCTTCATTTTCTGAATGTTGAGCTTTAAGCCAACTTGTTCACTCTCCACTTTCACTTTCATCAAGAGGCTTTTTAGTTCCTCTTCACTTTCTGCCAGAAGGGTGGTGTCATCTGCATATCTGAGGTGATTGATATTTCTCCCGGCAATCTTGATTCCAGCTTGTGTTTCTTCCAGTCCAGCATTTCTCCTGATGTACTCTGCATATAAGTTAAATAAGCAGGGTGACAATATACAGCCTTGACATACTCCTTTTCCTATTTGGAACCAGTCTGTTGTTCCATGTCCAGTTCTAACTGTTGCTTCCTGACCTGCATACAGATTTCTCAAGAGGCAGGTTAGGTGGTCTGGTATTCCCATCTCTTCCAGAATTTTCCACAGTTTATTGTGATCCACACAGTCAAAGGCTTTGGCATAGTCAATAAAGCAGAAATAGATGTTTTTCTGGAACTCTCTTGCTTTTTCCATGATCCAGCAGATGTTGGCAATTTGATCTCTGGTTCCTCTGCCTTTTCTAAAACCAGCTTGAACAGCAGGAAGTTCACGGTTCACATATTGTTGAAGCCTGGCTTGGAGAATTTTGAGCATTACTTTACTAGCATGTGAGATGAGTGCAATTGTGCGATAGTTTGAGCATTCTTTGGCATTGCCTTTCTTTGGGATTGGAATGAAAACTGACCTTTTCCAGTCCTGTGGCCACTGCTGAGTTTTCCAAATTTACTGGCATATTGAGTGCAGCACTTTCACAGCATCATCTTTCAGGATTTGAAACAGCTCAACTGGATTTCCATCACCTCCACTAGGTTTGTTCATAGTGATGCTTTCTAAGGCCCATTTGACTTCACATTCCAGGATGTCTAGCTCTAGGTGAATGATCACACCATCGTGATTATCTGGGTCGTGAAGATCTTTTTTGTACAATTCTTCCATGTATTCTTGCCACCTCTTCTTAATATCTTCTGTTTCTGTTAGGTCCATACCATTTCTGTCCTTTATCGAGACCATCTTTGCATGAAATGTTCCCTTGGTATCTCTAATTTTCTTGAAGAGATCTCTAGTCTTTCCCGTTCTGTTGTTTTTCTCTATTTCTTTGCATTGATCACTGAAGAAGGCTTTCTTATCTCTTCTTGCTATTCTTTGGAACTCTGCATTCAGATGCTTATATCTTTCCTTTTCTCCTTTGCTTTGCACCTCTCTTCTTTTCACAGCTATTTGTAAGGCCTTCGCAGACAGCCATTTTGCTTTTTTGCATTTGTTTTCCATGGGGATGGTCTTGATCCCTGTCTCCTGTACAATGTCATGAACCTCATTCCATAGTTCATCAGGTACTCTATCTATCAGATCTAGGCCCTTAAATCTATTTCTCACTTCCACTGTATAATCATAAGGGATTTGATTTAGGTCATACCTGAATGGTCTAGCGGCTTTCCCTACTTTCTTCAATTTGAGTCTGATTTTGGTAATAAGGAGTTCATGATGTGAGCCACAGTCAGCTCTTGGTATTGTTTTTTTTGACTGTATAGAGCTTCTCCATCTTTGGCTGCAAAGAATATAATCAATCTGATTTCGGTATTGACCATCTGGTGATGTTCCTGTGTAGAGTCTTCTCTTGTGTTGTTGGGAGAGGATGTTTGCTATGACCAGTGCATTTTCTTGACAAAACTCTATTTGTCTTTGCCCTGCTTCATTCTGCATTCCAAGACCAAATTTGCCTGTTACTCCAGGTGTTTCTTGACTTCCTACTTTTACATTCCAGTCCCCTATAATGAAAAGGACAACTTTTTTGGGTGTTAGTCCTAAAAGTTCTTGTAGGTCTTCATAGAACCATTCAACTTCAGCTTCTTCAGTGTTACTGGTCAGGGCATAGACTTGGATTACTGTGATATTGAATGGTTTGCCTTGGAGATGAACAGAGATCATTCTGTCATTTTGGAGATTGCATCCAAGGACTGCATTTCAGACTCTTTTGTTGACCATGATGGCTACTCCATTTCTTCTGGGGATTTCTGCCCGCAGTAGTAGATATAATGGTCATCTGAGTTTAATTCACACATTCCAGTCCATTCTAGTTCGCTGATTCCTAGAATGTCAACATTCACTCTTGCCATCTCTTGTTTGACCACTTCCAATTTGCCTTGATTCATGGACCTGACATTCCAGGTTCCTATGCAATATTGCTCTTTACAGCATTGGACTTTGCTTCTATCACCAGTCACATCCACAGCTGGGTATTGTTTTTGCTTTGGCTCCATCCCTTCATTCTTTCTAGAGTTATTTCTCCACTGATCTCCAGTAGCATATTGGGCACCTACTGACCTGGGGAGTTCCTCTTTCAGTATCCTATCATTTTGCTTTCTCATACTATTCACGGGGTTCTCCAGGCAAGAATACTGAAGTGGTTTGCCATTCCCTTCTCCAGTGGACCACATTCTGTCAGACCTCTCCACCATGACCCGCCTGTCTTGGGTTGCCCCGTGGGCATGGCTTAGTTTCATTGAGTTAGACAAGACTGTGGTCCTCATGTGATTAGATTGACTAGCTTTCTGTGAGTATGGTTTCAGTGTGTCTGCCCTCTGATGCCCTCTTGCAACACCTACCATCTTACTTGGGTTTCTCTTACCTTGGGCATGGGGTATCTCTTCACAGCTGCTCCAGCAAAGTGCAGCTGCTGCTCCTTACCTTGGATGAGAGGTATCTCATCACCGCCGCCCTTCCTGATCTTCAACGTGGGATAGCTCCTCTAGGCCCTCCTGTGCCCATGCAGCCACCACTCCTTGGACATGGGGTTGCTCCTCCCGGCCGCCATCTCTGGGCACTTTTGGTAACTCCTTTTAGCCACCGCCCTTCAGGCATGGGGTCCTCCCAGCTTCTGCCCCTGACCTCGGATGTTGGGTAGCTCCTTTCGCCCGCACTTAGTGTGCCGGTCACAACCGGATCCTTAAAAGTGAAGGTGAGAAGCCAAGGAAGAGCCAGAGTCAGAGAGATGCCCTGTGCCTCAACCAGCTGTTGCTGGCTCTGAAAATGGAAGGGACCACCAGCTAAGGAATGTGAGCACCTCTGGAAGTTGGAAAGGCCAGGAATGGATGCCCCTCCGAAACCTCCAGAATGAATTTGGCCCTGCCCGCATCCTCATTTTAGCCCCATGAAGTCCTCAGTAAACATCTGACTTCTAGAATTGTAAGAGAATAAATATGTCTTGTTTTAAAACCACTAAGTGGTTAGATTTTACAGAAACAATAGGAAACTAACACAGTGGCTAACTTTTGATTTTTTGTAGCTGAACCTTAGAATAACTTGATATTGGATTTTCCATGCTTCAGTGGAGTTCTTATATTTAATTTGATAATTGAATATTCTGTATCAAAATGCAGTAATAATGTGGCCTATGTTTTCACAGCATTTTTCCAGTAGTCATGTGTGGATGTGAGAATTGGACTATAAAGAAAGCTGAGTGCTGAAGAATTGATGCTTTTGAACTGTGGTGTTGGAGAAGACTCTTGAGAGTCCCCTGGACTGCAAGGAGATCAAACCAGTCCATCCTAAAGGAGATCAGTCCTGGGTGTTCATTGGAAGGACTGATGCTAAAGCTGAAACTCCAATACTTTGGCCACCTGATGCGAAGAGCTGACTCAGTGGAAAAGACTCTGATGCTGGGAGGAATTGGGGGCAGGAGGAGAAGGGGACGACAGAGGATGAGATGGCTGGATGGGATCACCGACTCAATGGACTTGAGTCTGAGTGAACTCCGGGAGTTGGTGATGGACAGGGAGGCCTGGCGTGCTGTGGTCCATGGGGTTGTGAAGAGTCAGACATTGACTAAGGGACTGAACTGAACTGAACTGAACTGAAGTAGGAAAAGCCTAAAAACCATGGTCTTAACTAGACGGACCTTAGTTGGCAAAGTAATATCTCTGCTTTTGAATATGCTATCTAGGTTGGTCATAACTTTTCTTCCAAGGAGTAAGCACCTTTTAACTTCATGGTAAAACATTCAAAGTTATCAGAAAAAATTTAGACATGTTTTGTTGTATAAAAATATCTATCAAGTAGATCTATGAATGGAAGTAAAAAGACAGGTGAGGTGGGGGTGTCTCAGGGTACCTGATCAGCTTTTCCACAATTCTCTGACTGGTTCATGGTGAGGGAACAGGGTGATGTCATATGGGTTAACACTATCAGTCCTCGGGCCCCAGAAGGCCTGGGGCTATATACTCATGGGCATCAAGTAGTTAACATCTTCCATTTGGTTGGGAATTTTCACACCTGCAAAACAACTCAGGAAATGTGCATCAAATACTATTATCTAGGCACTTCAGATAGGAGCTAAAGCAGAGGATATGGGGCAAGGCCTGTCCTGGGAAGGCCCTTTAGACTACAAGTGTGCATCACAATCACCTGCTATATTTGCAAAAATGCCAGTTCCTGTGCCCTACCCAGGCTTCTGATTCAGTAAATTTGGACTGGAACCCAGGAATCTGCTTGTTCATAGCCCCTGATAGCTCAATTGGTAAAGACTCTGCCTGCAATGCAGGAGACCCTGGTTCGATTCCTGGGTCAGGAAGATCCACTGGAGAAGAGATAGGCTACCCACTCCAGTACTCTTGAGCTTCCCCGGTGGCTCAGATGGTAAAGAATTCACCCGCAATGCAGGAGACCTGGGTTCGATCCCTGGGTTGAGAAGATTCCTTGGAGAAGGGAAAGGCTACCCACTACAGTATTCCGGCCTGGAGAATTCCATGGACTGTATAGTCCATGGGGTCACAAAGAGTTGGACACAACTGAGCGACTTTCACTTTCACTTTCTTAGATGATTCTGATGCAGTCCTTTTGTTGAAGAGTGGGGAGCTCCGTTTGAGGGATAGAGCATCAGTTTCACACCCTTTGCATGTCCCTCATGGCTGCAGGAGTGATATTTCCAAAATCAAAGTGGCGTCTTTAGCAGTGTATATAAGAACATTCAACAAGATCACCAATGGCTGGCTCTCCCACCTCCTCTGCAGCTGGGTTCAGCCTCTATCTTCAGGGATGTGCAACCACTTGCATCTCCGCTGTGTGTGCCCACAGCTTCCAGTCCCCTGGAGATACAGCAGTGCTTAGCAAACTCCCAAGGCTGTCTCACATCCTGCAAATCCCTGCTGAATCCTTGACTGGTCCACCCAAATATGGCTCGCCCCAAATATCAAGTTGCTGGCCCTGCCCACTGGCTTCTTGCAGAGTTGTGGCTGTAACTGACAGTCACATGAACACCTTTCTCCAGGGACAGGTAAGCTGGTGGGCATTATGGCAGTCCTCCCTGCCCTGGATGAACTACCAGCGACAGAACTAGGCATCAGCAGCAGCACCTGGGTATGATGCCACAGACCCACACCGTTCTTCCCCAAGGTTCAGTAGTGTTCATGAATAAAACCTTCTCCTTTTGCTGCATGCTTTTGATCAGTTCCTAGAGTGCTGGAAAATGGCTGGTTTTGAGAATTTTTTCTAGCTTGAAAGCTGTTTTATAGGGGAGAGTGTTTGTCCTGCCAGAGTCAGAACCACTCCCATAGCAGATGTAAACCCCTGAGAACTCCTCAGAAGAGCTTTCACACACACACACACACACACACACACACACACCCTGCACTCCCTTGTGTATGACTATGGAAAACTATTGATCACCAGGGAAGTATGTTGTGGTTCTTCAGTTGCTAAGTTGTGTCTGACTCTTCGCATCTATTTGGAATTAATGTCCCCCTAGGTAGAAGCTCAGGTCACGCATGAACATACCCTCTTCTAACAACCACCAGAGCCCATTTGTATGGTGGGAGGCCAAGGCAAATGCAGGTCTCTCCAGGCTTCTCATTTTTCAAAACAAAATTCAAAGACCCTTTGCCCCTCCAGCTCATTACAACTAGTAGCAGATTCAATATCTGAGCTGAGGAGTGCCTGCAGCTCACATATAATTTTTCTTTCAGTTGGCATATACTTGCTTTGTAATGTTGTGCTGGTTTCTGCTGTACAACCAAGTGAATTGGCTCTATGTATACATATATATCCCCACCCTCTTGAGTCTCTCTCCCACGTGCCCCCCACATTCCATCCCTCTAGGTCATCACAGAGCACCGAGCTGAGCTCCTGGTGGTATCTAACAGCTTCCCACTAGCTATTTTTACATATGAGAGCATATATATTCAATGCTACTCTCTCCATTCATCCTACCCTCTCCTTCCAAGTCTGTTCTCTGCATCTGCACTGCTATTTCTGCCCTGCAAATAGGTTCATCACCACCATTTTTCTAGATTCCATGTATATGTGTTAATAGATGATATTTATTTTTCTCTTTCTGACTTAGTTCACCATGTATGACAGACTCAAGCTTAAATTTAAGACTTTAATTTAGAACTAAAACCAGTACATGCTCAACGTATAACAGAACCCATTGCAACACTGTGAGAACTTGCCAGGTGCTTCAAAATAATTTCCCTCCAAAATAGTTCATGAGCCCACAGTGCAAACATTCCAAGACAGCTTCAACAACAATAACAGCAGCAACAAAAAGATAAAGGATTGTTTAAATATGCAAATAAAATACACAAATCTTTTTCGTGTCTTGTCTAGGTTGATCTGATTAGCTCATGAGAATAACGCCAAAGCCTTGCCAGGGCATTGCAGGTTTTCTGCCTAGATCTCACTGGAAAGAGAGAAAAAAACTACATACAGCTGTTCCAAGGCTGGGAATCGCTGTGTAGATCTGACAGCAGCTGTTTGCAAGCCAAATCGTTCCAGCAACTTCTAATTAAATCCAGCTTAGGAGAAATTTTATGATCTGCATCACATGATTTCTGTTTCTGGGATGTTTTCTCTCTCTGCTTTGAAAGCCCCTCCAGTGAAGTCTATTTTCTTCCTCTTAAAGGGCTAATTAATCCAGAGGCAAACATGGCATTTTATTTCTGAGGTTAGAACACCAACAGGAATCAATCACTAAAGTTCTAAGGGACACGGGAGTGTCCCCCAGCACCTTAATCCTAAGGAATGAGCAAGCAGGATTCTTGGGGTGAAAGATCCTGAGGCCCTCACTTCTTACAACACACCCCTTCCCCCATAGGATTCTCGAGTCTACTAAGGGAACGGCATGCACATTGGTACTTTTTCAACTATGGTTCATGACTCTTCAACTAAGAATCCTTAGTTACAATAACACATTGGTATAACACTATAAAGCACTTGCATGCATGTTACCTCATTTATAACTTAAAGGGAGCACGCGAAATAGGCTAGGAAGATATTATTATCTCCACCTTGCAAATGAAAAGACTGAAGCTCTCAAAGATTAAATGATTCCTGATACATGTCAAGGTCACAGCCATAACTGTCAGAAAAGAATGTGGCAGCTGGCTTTCTAGCCTGCAGGCCATTGTTTCTTCCCCTTGGCCCAGTCCCCCCCTCACCTCATTAGCTGGACAGACGTACCCATTTGTTCCTGGTTTCAAAAGTGTCACTTGGCTCAAGCATGTCTGTTTGTCTGCAGGAAGATTATCTATATTTTTGATAACTTACAGGTGTTTTCAAATTACATTCTCCCTCTCTCAACAGAAATGTGACATATAGATTAACGCCACATGAGACTAACTGAAATGGAAGCGTGAGGCAGGTCGGCCTATGCATTAGTGACTACTAAGTCTGGTGGCTCAGATGGTAAAGCATTTGTCTGCAATGCAGGAGACCTGGGTTCGGTCCCTGGGTAGGGAAGATCCCCCAGAGAAAGAAATGGCTACCCACTCCAGTACTCTTGCCTGGAGAATCTCATGGACAGAGGAGCCTGGTGGGCTATGGTCCATGGGATGGTAGAGTTGGACTTGACTGAGTGACTAACAATAACAAACAAATACACTTAAAAGTAAGCAGTCTTGCCTGAGTTGTATGGGAGTGTCATCTCTCTGGGACACAGTTCCCAGAAATCAACCTATAATATGCATTTGCAAAATCCCTGAGGCCAAAGACCAAGAAGAATTTATTTTCTGTGGAAATAGAAGTCTTGCTGTGAATAAGACTTCCACTAAGGTAAACAATATAACAACCTATGGCCCATTTACACTCTTCTTCAGGCTATTAACGCTTGCTTCCATGTGATCTCACATTCCTAGACTATTGGTAAATGTTCGAGGGGCCTGTGAACACTTTGTCCCATTACTAATGAGATCAACCCACAGGAGAATATTTAATGGGACCAAATCTGATGGAAGGACTTGACAGCCACCCTATTTGATTATTTTCTGAGCTTATTACTCAGGACAGTCATTGCTAGTTGTCGCAACAGATTAGCCCCCAAATCAACAACATGATACAAAAAGTCTATTTCTCTCTCACACAAGTGTGATGGATTTGGGCAGCTCTGGATGGATGGTTTGGAATCTGGACAGTTCTCGTGGGGTGTTTTTGAACATCAGACCTGGAAGGAGCACAAGTCATTTCCATGTACATTTCATTGGTTGGTTTCATAGCCCCAACCCCACAGCAAAAGATTTTGAGGAACATACTCCTCTTGCATCCCACAGAAAGCAAAAGGCATGAGAAACACCAAGAATCATTTTCACCGACAATGAAGGAGAGATTTCTATGCAACTGGGTTTGCTCTGCAACCACATCATTCCAGAAGCAGCGAATCCTCTGGTTTTGGAAAATAATCTAAGAAGAGGAATTCTGTAACCCTGTCAACAAGAATTTACTAGCTTTAGAGGAAGTGTTCTGTTGAAGAGTTACTCTCAAAACCTCAGAGGCTCCTGGTTATAAGGGCTGCGAGGAGAGAGCTGATAGCAGCAATGAAGTGTGAATAGTGGGGACGAAGCTGGGGGAGGCTTAGCTCTCCAGACCTGTCATGTCAATTTCATTATACTAATAAAGATGTTCTACCAGAGAAAATACATGTGCATTTATACATATATATTTTGTAGACACATGTATATGTATACATCAGTTCAGTCAGTTCAGTTCAGTCGCTCAGTTGTGTCTGACTCTTTGCAACCCCATGGACTGCAGCATTCCAGGCTTCCCTGTCCATCACCAACTCCCAGAGCTTGCTCAAACTCATGTTCATTGAGTCGGTGATACCATCCAACCATCTCATCCTCTGTCGTTCCCTTCTCCTCCTGCCTTCATTCTTTCCCCCAAATCAGTATTTTTTCCAATGAGTCAGTTCTTCTAATGAGGTGGCCAAAGTATTGGAGTTTCAGTTTCAGCATCAGTCCTTCCAATGAACACCCAGGACTGATTTCCCTTAGGACTGACTGGTTTGATCTCCCTGCAGTCCAAGGAACCCTCAAGAGTCTTCTCCAACACCACAGTTCAAAAACATCAATTCTTTGGCACTCAGCTTTCTTAATAGTTCAACTCTCACATCCATACATGACTACTGGAAAAGCCATAGCTTTGACTAGACAGACCTTTGTTGGCAAAGTAATGTCTCTGGCTTTTTAATATGCTGCCTAGGTTGGTCATAAATTTTCTTCCAAGGAGCAAGCAACTTTTAATTTCATGGCTGCAGTTACCATCTGCAATGATTTTGGAGCCCCCCAAAATAAAGTATGTTACTGTTTTCACTGTTTCCCCATCTATTTGCCATGAAGTGATGGGGCTGGATGCCATGATCTTACTTTTTTGAATGTTGAGTTTTAAGCCAACTTTTTCACTCTCCTCTTCACTTTCATCAAGAGACTCTCCAGTTCTTCTTTGCTCTCTGCAATAAGGGTGGTGTCATTTGCATATCTGAGGTTATTGATATTTCTCCCAGCAATCTTGATTCTAGCTTGTGTTTCATCCATCCTAGTATTTTGCATGATGTACTGTGCAGAGAAGTGTAGATAAAACAAATGACACTGACTTCTCAGTCATAACCAGTTCTGCTTTCCAATTTAGCCGCTCAACTTTTAAAATGTGGGCGCATCAAACTCTTGAGTAGTAGAGTACGCTCTTGGATTTAGAAATAAATAAATTCCATCTGTTCTCAATAGCTCTATTCATATGTTTACTGCACATATTTGTTTCCCCGAGGGTGGAACCACATATGTGAACCCAATAGAAACAGAGTCTCAGTTTCTCATAAAGTGCAGTCCACACCACGTTGACACAGACAACATCAACTTTTCTCTCATCTCAAGAACGTTTCATATTCTATGGCATGTAAGCATGTCAAGAGACAATTTTCTGCCAATAGCAGACTTGTGCATTTTGTGTTCAGAGTAGAATTAGGTCTAGATGAAGACAATGCTGAATATACCATTGGGAATTTTGAATTTATCATGGACAAAATGAAAATAGTCACCGAAACGGTCAGTTGTATCTATTTCCCCACTTTTCAAAGAGTATTTTTTGGCTTAGAAAAATATACATTAGAAACTGAAGAATTTCATTGGGCCATTTAACTACTCCTCATGTATTTTCATATATGTTAGAGGTTATTGTATATTTTCAAGAAATAAAGAGAACTCTTACAAGCAGCAGAAAGGAAATGATGCTCAGATTTCTTTTTCATGATTATTCAATTTGATTTAGAGTATATTCAGAGTTAGCTCAAGGATATAAATACAAGTGGGGGCACCTAAAAGCGACTTATTTTCTAAGTTATTTGTATGGAACACGTAATAGCATTAGAAACAGCTCCCATAGTAAAAAAAAAAAAAAAAATTGGGAGTGCTTGAATAAATGAAATTGGATAGATTTCTTTTATTGAAGGAGTTTTCGGAGCCCTTAATAAACTAGCATACACTGAGAGTCTCCCAGATATATGGGCACCAAATACTGTATTTCCTAAACTGGCTTGGCCACCATAAGCTTTTCTTGGCAGACCTGTGTTAACATTGAGTTATATGAATGTTCTATAGAACAGAGTTTAGGAAAGTTGCAGTAGGGACTAAAACCTCCTCTTGGATTTCCAAGGAATTACTTTCTTGTTCTGTCTACACTGTATTGAAGGAATTCAGCAGCTAAATGGGGAAAGTCAGACTAATTAGTTCTATGTGAAAGAGCTATGTCGATACAGCAAAAATTTGTTGAGTTACTAGTAACACAATGAGGTATCAATGCTATCTAAAGGTAAGTACCTAATTATGAAAATCATCTCATTGAAACATAGCCAAACTTTAAAAAAATAACAAAATGGTTATTTGCAAACTAATGTATATGTCTCAGACACACTCACCATGTATTCATTTTACAAATAATGGAGCCTCCAGTATAAGCCAGGCATTGGGCTAGTCACCAAGGACACAGTAACGAGCTGACACTCATGATCCCACCTGTGCAAAGGTTTTGTAGATCCCTTGCAGAGCCATCTAGGCATTATTAACACCTTTGCTCCTGGTGAGATGTTATCAGTCTTACTTAAGGTTTACCACGACAGAGAAGCAATTGCAATCACCTACAAGAGAATGGGAAGATCCCCTGGAGAAGGGATAAGCTACCCACTCCAGTATTTATGGGCTTCCCTGGTGGCTCTCAGATGGTAAAGAATCCACCTGCAAGGCGGGAGACCTTGGTTTGATCCCTGGGTTGGGAAGATGCCCTGGAGGAGGGCATGGCAACCCACCCCAGTATTCTTGCCTGGAGAATCCCCATAGGCAGAGGAGCCTAGCAGGCTACAGTCCATGGCGTCGCAAAGAGTCAGACACAACTGAGCAACTAAGCACACCACAGCTCAGCAAGAGACATGTGTTAAATACCAGACATATGTTAAAACTGAACATTTCCTAGTAAAAAGTTACAGATATAATTTAGTATGCAGATGATTAAATATTTTATTCTTAAGTCTGTTAAAATACACACATGGTACTAAGCAATGACTGTAGTTAGAGCCAAAAATGACTTTTTTTATCTCAAGTTTCTGTTAAGTTTACGAAACAATTTTTTTTTGCAGATTTCCTCTAGACACTTTCTCTCCTAAGAAACTATGAGGCTATTATGTTTAGGAAATGTCACCATTTTCCCCCCATCACCATAAAGGAACTGCATTACTGTGCTATCTCAAAACAGAGTCATACATTTTCCAAACAAAACATGAGCTAATCTAAAAGTCTTTTTTTAATATATAAACTTTCCATGTTCCCCAGGCTTGCCAGGTTAGAGATGGGGCCAAGGAGATTACAACATTAAGGGAATATGATTTACTTTTGTAACATAGGAAACTGCCATCCTTTTCTTCAGGTCTCAGGGTGGGTTAACATGGGGGAAGGGGATGAAATTGGATAGAACTCTTTTTATCTATTTCTAGTTTAAGCCACTCCCTTTTGTCTAGCCACACTTCAGGCTTTGGTACCAGGGAACAGAGGGCAAGTAAAGAGGGGCAGGAAGATGGAGGAAGATGCCTAGATATGTTTGGAGTAGGCAGTGTGTCAGCGTGTGCAAGGGTTCCTGGGCATGAACCTGTCAGGGCAGGGTGGAGACTGAAAGTACCTTTAGAAGATAAAAGATGACACTAGCTTTCTCCTTTTTCCCGCTGATGACTTCATCTGTAGCAACTGTAAAAATCCATCTTTAGAACAACAACTGAGTCAGACAGTTCATAGTCTATTGACCCTTGATATGTGCACCTGACTATGTGTTTGCCTTACTGGCTCAGTGACTAATACTCCCTCAACCAAGGTCAGATGATGTCTGCTTCCTGCTTCCAAATCTCTATCATTTTCAGTGCTCCATTGTTTGCTCTCATGGGGAGAGGTTAGAATGTAGTGGTCCATGGGCCCAGTCTGGCTTGCAGGTGGGTCTTTGTTAGACTGGGCTTTTCCTTCTCCTTGAAATGTAGACCAAAATAAAGTCAGGATATTTCACATGAAGTCCAAGCTTCTGGCTTCTTTTGAAGAACTGGAATGTCTCACAACCCTGGCTTCAATATTCTACAAGATCCAGCCTGTTGGGGCTGTTACACCTGAGTGCACCACTCACCTCAGTGAAACCTAAAACTCAGCATATGAAGATGACCTAGTCAAGATAATTCTTCCATCCTTGCTGATTTAGGTTCTCTTTAAAGCTCATCCAGCCAGAATACTCTCATGTCCTTAGCAGTCTTCTGGACCTCAACCATCAAGTATTCCTTCTGTCCTGTTTCTTCACCATTTTCCTCTCCATTGATTTTCTCCTATCCATATGGAAAACAGTTTTAATCACTGTAAAAGAAAAACACTTTTCCATGACACTTTGTCTCCAGCAAGCTATTCCCCTTCTCTTCACAGAAAAAAAAAGAGACAATCACAGAAAAAAAAAAAAAAAGAGAGAGAGAGAGAGAGAAAATAGAGAGATTACTCACAGTGGGTAAACAATTTCTCAATAGTGACAATGGGAGATAGAACACAGAGGATTACTATCTTCAAAAATGTGAGAAAGATAACCATTAATCAAGAATTCCACTCATATCTCAGCAATCATTCAAGAATGAACACAAAGATATTTTCAAGCAAAAAATAAAGAAAAATAACAACAAGAGAATAGGCAATAGCATATGTTTCAGTAAATGAAAAAAAAAGTAAATCATGAACAAATGAAGTAATCTCAGGAGGGAAACTGGAGATACGCTAAGGAGGGGAGAGCAAGGAAGGTGATAAACACAAGGTCAGATGTCAACAAACACCAAGTGTTTCAAACAGTAATATTTGATTCTAGAAAGTTAAAAAGATCGCAATGATACATTGGATAGAGATAACATTAAGAGAGAATTAGTTTTAAACTGTTCTAAGGTCCTGAATTATGATTAACTTTAGACTGTGCTGAATCTATTAATCATGTTATTATTTTAAGGATAACCACTAAAATGATTTTTAAAAAATCATGTATAACCTGCAGGAAAATAAAGAGAAAAAAATGAACTTAAAGATCAATCAACTGAAAAGGAAGGAAAAGAGAGAAACAAAATCCTGGTGTATGTGTTGCAATAGACAAAATGAATTTCTTAAGACTCAGGCAGATTGAAACCAAAGCATAGGGTAAAGATACACCAGGTAAAACCAAACAAAAGGAAGCCAGCATGGCTCTATGAGTAATAGACAAAACAGACTGTATGCCACAAAGCATTACTAGTGATAAAGGTTTACCATGGGTATGTGATAGAAACATTCACATACTACTGTTTGCAGTTATTGGTTTAAGCTCAACATCGATACAAAAATTGAAAGACTCACAAGGAAAATCTAACACCAGTAAGATGGGAGAATTTAACATACTTCTCAGTAACTAGATTTTCTGGTGGCTCAGACGATTAAGAGTCTGCCTGCAATGTGGAAGACCTGGGTTCAATCCCTGGGTCAGGAAGATACCCTGGAGAAGGAAATGGCAACCCACTCCAGTATTCTTGCCTGGAAAATCCCATGGACAGAGGAGCCTGGTGGGCTACAGTCCATGGGGTCACAAAGAGTAGGACATGACTGAGTCACTTCACTTTCAGTAATTAACAAAGAGACAAAACAATATAGATACAGGAGAAATGAAAAGTATAAGAAAACAGCAATCAAAAAAAGAAAAAAAAAGCTTAAACTGAAGAACATCTATAGAATGAACATGTGTCACAAAAAAAGAGGGAACTTTTATGAAAACTGACTAAGTATTTGGCTATAAATCAAGAGCTAATGTACGTACTCAGCTGTGTCCGACTCTGCTAACCCATGGACTGTAGCCTGCCAGGATGCCCTGTCCATGGAATTTTCCAGGCAAGAATACTGGAGTGGGCTGCCGTTTCCTCCTCCAGGTGATTCTCCCAAACTGGGGATCAAACCCAAGTCTCTTGTGTCTCCTGCATTAGCAGGTGAATTCTTTACCATTGAGCCACCTGGAAAGCCCATAATAATGAATATACACCACAACAAAACTTATGGGGTGGGGCTAAACTCTTCAGGAAAATGTATATTCCTAAATATTAATATTAGATAAGAAAAACAAAGACCAGCATAAGAAGCTAACTGTTCACAACTTGCAAGTGTTAGGAAAAATAAAATGAAATAAGTCTAAGAAATTTAGGAGGAAGAAAATAATAAAGATAGGAGAAATCTTTGTAATAGTAAATAAAAATTTAGTAGTGACAATAAAGCCAACATGGGGTCTCTGAAAGACTTTTAACAAAATGGTCAAATTTCTCATAAGATTCACAAATAAAAAAGAAGTTACAAATAAACAGTTCAAATAAAAGTGGTACATAGCTCCTATAAGGTATAGCTTTAAAAAATAGAAAATATTACAAATGTATATTGCCCTATACATTTGACTAACTGATGAAAACGTAAAAATTCTTGGGAAAATATAACCTACAAACTGAAGCAAGAAAAAAAGGAAACCTGAGTAGCCTTATAACTTTTAAAGAAATTGAATCCATAGTAAGAAATCTACCTGTCAAAATAGCGCCAGGCCTCAAAGCAAGCAAGTTCTGCCAAATAGTTGAGATGGAATAATTTGAATCTTATAAAAACACTTCTCCAATAAATAAGATATTAGAGAATGCTCAACTGACTTAATGAGATTTGCAAATCTTTGACACCAAGACTAAATAAGAAAAACATAAGCTACAATATTACACTGAAAGTAAAATCGTCAATAAAATACTAGAAGCTGGATCAACCAGGTGTCACAAATGAATATTGTTACTCACCAACCCAGCCAGTCCAGGGGAGGGGACAGCAGGACATTGTCCTCTGCCTGGGGAGCTGTGAGTGGTGGGAGAAGCTCGGTGAACAAGGTTCAGGAGCTCAGTCACTTTCCTGTGTTTTATCTCAAGCTACATTGTGACGGGTTGCCTGCCTCTCACTTTAAAATGAAGGAAATCAAGATTTGGAAACCTGAAATGATCTTCCCATATTAGAGTTGCTAAGTAGTTCAGTTCAGTTCAGTCACTCAGTCGTGTCCAACTCTTTGCGACCCCATGAATCGCAGCATGCCAGGCCTCCCTGTCCATCACCAACTCCCAGAGTTCACTCTCTCAGACTCACATCCATCGAGTCCGTGATGCCATCCAGCCATCTCATCCTCTGTCGTCCCCTTCTCCTCCTGCCCCCCAATCCCTCCCAGCATCAGAGTCTTTTCCAATGAGTTAACTCTTCACATGAGGTGGCCAAAGTACTGGAGTTTCAGCTTTAGCCTCATTCCCTCCAAAGAAATCCCAGGGCTGATCTCCTTCAGAATGGACTGGTTGGATCTCCTTGCAGTCCAAGGGACTCTCAAGAGTCTTCTCCAGAACCACAGTTCAAAAGCATCAATTCTTCCAGTGCTCAGCTTTCATCACAGTCCAACTCTCACATCCATACATGACCACTGGAAATACCATAGCCTTGACTAGACAGAGTTAGATTTGGGATTTCCCAGATGGCGGTATTGGTAAAGAACCCAACTGCCAGTGCAAGAGACTTAAGAGGCACAGGTTCAGTCCCTGAGTTGAGAAGACCCCTTGGAGGAGGGCATGGCCACCCACCCCAGTATCCTTGTCTGGAGAATCCCGTGGACAGAGGAGCCTGGCTGCCTATAGTCCATGGGGTTGCACAGAGCTGAACACAGCTGAAGCAACCAAGCAGGCATGCATGCAGAGGTGGGTTCAAATTTAAATTCTCTGATTTCAGATTTCATTGTTTCCCTTATACAGTCATATACAGATAAATGTTTGATAACCAGCTCTCCAGGAGGAAAAAAGTCCTCATGTATTGCATTTGCTACTTTGGGGAGTTTAGATGCTCCCAGGGCTGGTTTCTAACTACTGCATGATGTCACTGAGCACAGAGCTGGGAAGATAGACTCACCGCTGGCTCTGAACTGTGCACGCCGGCTCCAGCAAGCACTGCCCCAGCAGGGTTTAGCCCTGGTACCTTAATGCCTTACCTATTCATTTCCATTTGTTCCCTGAACACAGCATTCTATCTTCTTTTGCATGTAATAATCCACAAGCATCATTTCATAGATATTTATTGATCATCTACAATGTGCTGGTGGGTTTTCTTAGCAATTAAAAGAGTAGTTAAAAAAAAAACACCTAAAAACAAAACATCTTGTTCTCAGCGCACATACATACATAGTAGGGAGGATGTGTGTGCGTTTGTCTTTTCATCATGTCCAACTCTTTATGACCCCATGGACTGTAACCTGCCAGACTCCTCTGTCCATGGGATTCTCCAGGCAAGAATCCTGGAATGGGCTGCTAGTTCCTTCTCCAGGGGATTTTCGTGAGCCAGGGACTGCACCCGCATCTCTTGTGTCTCCTGCATTGGCAGGCAGATTCTTTACCACGGCACCACCTGGGGAGTCCCCAGTAGGGAAGCCACATAGAACTAAAATGAAAAGTAAATCACATAATACATTAGAAGGTAATAATTGCTGCAGAGAAAACCAAGCAGGAAAATAGTACAGAAAGAATTGGACATTATGTGTCCATTTTAACATGATGGGCAGGATAAGCCTTATTGGGAAGGTCATATTTGACCAAGGACCGTATGAGGATAAAGAATCCAGGCATGGGTATATCTGATGAGGAGCCTTCCACAAATAAAGTAGAAGGGATAGAAATATCAGGAAGTCTTATCAGACTACCCTGGTGTACTCAACGATTGTGAGGAATCACGTATAGACAGTGCAGAGATGGTACTGTCAAGAATTAACAGGAGATGAAGTCAGAGAGAAGATGGAGATACCTGTTACATAAAGCATTGAGGCAACTGAAGGTTTTTTATTTTTGCAGTTGATCCTTAAACAATTTACAGAAGGGTTAGGAATGCCTACCCTCCGCAAGCAGTGGAAAATTCCAGCATAACTTACACCTGTACCTGGTTCCTCATATCTTTTCATTCACAGATTCTACCAACCGGGTAGTAATGCTCAGTATTTATGATTGAAAAAAATCCACAATTCAAACCTGTGTCCTGTAAGGATCAACTGTATTTGGAACGAGTTTTCCATATAAACTCTTCTTTATCAACTTTTCCTTGCATACCACATGCCATTTCAATCTACAATTTATTTCTCCCTTTATTTAAAGAGAAGTTTCCTGCATTATACCTCTTTGCTTTATTTCTGTTCCACTAATTCAGTTCTCTAATTAAGGGAGTCGAGTTATTTCTATACTGATAAAATTTCAAAAGATTTTGCTGGTTATCATTCTTTCCTCAGTACTGCTAAAGCTGTTGGTTCAGCTGATGCTCTAACCTATCTGAAGCACGTGTAATTCTTTCCTCGACTAACACTTTTTGAGATTTTTACCACAAAGTTATTATGTTTCCTATTTTGATTTCTACTAGTACATTTTAGTGATTTTAATATTTTTTAAAATTTTATTTTCATGGGTATTGGGAAAATGTTTATGATCCCAAATTATCTAGCCACCTTATCTAGATATTTCTTTTTAATTAGTGCTTGCTAAAAGTAGTTAGCCCAGAAGTGACACTAATATCCTACAAAATAACTGGTATGCATATCGTCAGATATTCCAGTGATTTTTGGAGACCATACTTTCACAGTTACTTTTACCACAATAGAAGAATCTCAGTGATAAGGAATAAAGTAATACATCCAAATGCCTTGAATCTAAAAGAAAAAAAAAAGTCTTGTTCTCCTAGAAGTCAATGTCTTCTCTATTTGTTTCATAAGAAGCTACTGTGCTCAGGACTGGGAATGCACATATTCTAGGCTTCTCTAATTCACAAAAGAATTAGGTAACTATTTTCCAGATATGGTCTACCTCTCTCCCTCCATTCCCTTCAATTATAGGTGTCATGACATTTATCATGACAATAACGGTCATTTCCAAGAAGTATATACAATGAACACGGCCTATCTGTCTTAGCTAGCTGATGCCCTCTAAGATCCATAGTCCAGTGTATTGTTCTGTTTGACTTCTCAGATTTCTTTTAACAGTTTGTGAGAAGAGACAAAGGTAATAGGGACGTGTAGTTAGGCTCCATCAAGGTAAGGGAAGTGTTTATTAAATTCAATTGATTGAATCATTTTTCTCAATATCACTCTAAAACATGAAGAATTTTTCCATGGGGTCTTTGACAGCATCTCCATTTGTCAGCCCTGGTGAATAAGTGGTCTCTGGGTGTCATATATGAGCACTGCTATTTTGAGTAAGAGTCAGTTGAATTTATAGTATTTGGTAAATGTCTATTTAGTATTCTTGGCATTATTAGGCATCTTTCCAGGAGAAGAGTTGCAAAATGGGACATTTTTTAATGGGAAATACAATGCAGTAACTCCAGTTCTAAGAGCTCAATATAAGTCATAAGCTAAGTGGTAAGGCTGACATCTCTCCTTAGCACATCTGATAAGGGGTTGGATGGAAATCAGAAATGCAAGTCACACTGGGTTCCAGAAAGCTCTGAACTGTGCCATTCAAGGTGGGAGGATTTGCTTCTCTGGTGAGCAGTGGAAAGCTCCTCTATGGATTAAGACTTTTAGTTTCTCTTAAAGGATGAATGGATATTATAAACCCCAAAGATTCAATAAAACCTTTATGGCTTTAGTGGAGCAGAGCGTCCATAAGCCAATTCTGTGATTTTACTGTGTTTGTCTTTTGCAGAAATCCATGTGAAACCTCAAATGCTCCTTTTATGAGTTCTTTTGTTACACACACATGTTTTTGGTTAAATTAGTGGTGGTTCAATCTGGAAAAGATATCTGTAATTAGAGTCTGATTTTTGAAGTTAAAAAAAAAAAGAAAGAGAGAAAAAGGAAAGAGGTTTAGCACATTTTCTATCAACTTTTCCTCACAAACAATTTTCTCTAACTTCAGGGATGATGGCTTAACACAACAGCTCCTGGGATCCTTCAGAAGGAAAATTGTCACTTACTGTCATACTGTTAGAAGCAGAGGAGACTTCTAAAAGTGTTAAAGATCTTAGTCTCCTTATACTCACTGAAAAAGTGAAGGTGTTAGTCATTCAGTCGTGTCTGACTCTTTGCGACCCCATGGACTGTAGTTCCCCATAAAACTCCTCTGTCCATGGGATTTTCCAGGCTAGAATACTGGTGTAGGTTGCCATTTCTTTCTCCAAACTCATTATGTAATAATTTTTATACCATTCTTACAGCACATTCACTTTCAAAAAGGTATTATATGTAATTAAACATGATCCTCAAACCAGTAAATTCATTCAGGAAGGATAAGCATTTGTATTAGCATTTGTACCAGTGTTAGTATTATCCTTATTTTTTAAAATATAGTTGCTTTCCTTTACAATTCTAGGCCTTTTATTAAAGGCATATAAATCCATTTATATGCATTTATTAATATAACCCCCTGAGAAGGAGTTGATGGGCTTTCGGTTTTTGTTGTCGTCATTGTTTTTGGCTGAACCATTCAGCATGTGGGATCTTAGTTTACTAACCAGGGATGGAAACTGCACCCCCTGCCTTGGAAGCATGGGGTCTTCACCTCTGGACCTCCAGGGAAGTCCCTATCCTTGGACTTAAACAGATCTAGGAAAAAAAAATTTTTTTAAGAAAAGAAATAGAACCAGAAAAATTATGCCTGTTGTCGAGCTGAGAGAGATTAAGTGAAAACTTGCCTCCTGACATAGAAAACAAACTCCTATTCCTTTTCTTTCTGTGATCCCAGGGTCAAAAACTGCAACAGGGCAATATCTCAGCAGAAGGACAGCAGAAATGCCACAGCTTTAGCTTTTGCTGGAACTCTGCTGAGTTCCATGACTGTGTAGTACCCATAAAGTGTGTGTCATACCCTTAACAACGAAGAAGGAAGGTGAGAGAGAAAACGGGGAATAGAGAATAAGGTCTTTTTCGAGTTTAAGAGTCTTGCAACAGTTTCTTCTCAGATTCCCAAACTAACCTTCCTGCCACTTCTTTCCCATTACTGTAACTCGTCTAAGATTGATGAAGTAGTAAATGGATATTTGAGGTTTTAAGCAAAAATAAAGAGTATTTCCCCCTATTTCTTTATTCTTAGCCTGCCCTTTACATTTAGTTCTTCTCTTGCAAAATCATATTTGAATAATAAAAAATTAAATATACTCACGGGAATACTTTACTCCATGTTTTTTCTTCTCAAAGTTAAACACTGGCTATTGAAAACATTGACACTATTTTTAAAAAATATATGCAGAGCTGGGATCTGTTTGTCATTTTTAAGGAAATATTAAACCAAATTTTTAGAGCAAGTGAAGTATTACAAATTGAACTTATACTGTAAGTTGAGATGAACTATGAGGATAATAAAAATTCATACCAGAAAGAAAAAAATCCTAGAAAAATTCTCAAAGCAAAGATTTCAGAAATCCCCCAAGATGTCAGAGTTGTTTTTCTGATGAAATGTTGGACCTGTTTAACTGATATTTATTTCATATTTCTGGTCATTATTAGTAGCTCCAGCCTATTTTGGCCCAAATAGCTATTCTTGTAGGTAATCTTTTTGGTTTAAAGCAGGATTTCTCAACTTCATCACGATTGGCATTTGGACTGAGTAATTCTTTGTCATAATGCATTGAACAGCATCCCTGGCCTCAGTCCACTCAACTATACAGCACTCTCTCAGACCCCTAGTTTGGACAATGAAAAAGTCTTTACATAAAGTCTTTTTGAGGACAAAAATCACCACTGGGTGAGAACTACTGACTTGAAGTATAGAAAAATGCAGGAGTTCTAATATTCAGTAATTCTAATGATTTAATATAGGGTTCACATTCAATCACCAAATATTGAATAAGTTTATTAAATGTTCTAGGCACTAAGGGGCATGCAATGATGAGGACGACATGGTCTCCAACCCCAGGGACATATAATCCAAAAGGCAAGTATAGGAAAAACAGAGACAGAAGCAAAATATGGTAGAAGACATAAATATATTTTTCTTGCCACTCACTCCACAAAATAGCTGTACATGGCTTCCCTGATGGCTCAGCAGTAAAGAATCTACCTGCAATACAGCAGACGCAAGAGACGTGGGTTCAATCCTATGAGTCAGGAAGATCCTCTAGAGAAGGAAATGACAAACCACTCCAGTATTCTTGCCTGGGAAATCCCATGGACAGAGGAGCCTGGTGGGCTACAGTTCATGTGGTCACAAGAGTCGGACATGACTTAGCAACTACAACACCACCACATGCCTAAAAATAGAATAGTCCATATTAAGAAAGGTTGTTCATGGACAGTAAACAAGAGCATATGTACAAAATGCTGTGATCTACAAACTCCTTTCACATGTTTTTTTTTCTATTTCAGCTCAGTTAAGTTGCTCAGTCATGCCCAACTCTGTGACCCCATGTATCCCACCATGCCAGGCCTCTCTGTCCATCATCAACTCCCGGAGTCTACCCAAACCCATGTCCATAGAGTTGGTGATGCCATCCAGCCATCTCATCCTCTGTCATCCCCTTCGTCTGCCCTCAATCTTTCCCAGCATCAGGGTCTTTTCTAGTGAGTCAACTCTTCTCATGAGGTGGCTAAAGCACTGGAGTTTCAGCTTCAACATCAGTCCTTCCAATGAACACCCAGGACTGATCTCCTTTAGGATGCACTGGGTGGATCTTCTTGCAGTCCAAGGGACTCTCAAGAGTCTTCTCCAACACCACAGTTCAAAAGCATCAATTCTTGGTGCTCAGCTTTCTTCACCATCCAACTCTCACATCCATACATGACCACTGTAAAAACCATAGCCTTGACTAGCCGGACCTTTGTTGGCAAAGTAATATCTCTGCTTTTAAATATGTTATCTAGGTTGGTCATAACTTTCCTTCCAAGGAATAAGCGTCTTTTAATTTCATGGCTGCAATCACCATCTGCAGTGATTCTTCTATTTATTCCTCACTAATTTATTAGGTGGTTCATTATGAAATTTGTTTTTAAAATAAGATAAATGTGTTAACCACGGTCACACACTAGAGAAGTGATGGAGCCAGGAATCTGTCTCAGATGGATTTGTTGTAAATTCAGCTTCCTTTGGTGATAGTGATAGATGGGGTCTCTGCAGCATCTTCTATGGTTCTATAACAGAAGTAAGGACCAATTCCTTTGGAAAGAAAGATACGCATTCTATCTGGTTTTCTTATTAGACCAGTACTCTTTTATCAGACTGAGAAAAGTGAAGTCATTCCAAGTGAAGGAAGAGTCAAGGGGTCAAAAGATATCCTGACATGTTGCACTTGATACAGATAGAGACCTTGTAGAAAATAAAGCTGCCCAAGGAAACTGGAGCCAGAGTTGGTAAGTTCTTGTATGACAAAGTAAAGTTTTGACTTTTTCTTAGGATTTAGAGTGACTAAAAGCCACAGTAATATTTTTAGATAGTAATATCATATTTTTGTTTTTAAAAATTGAAGTATTGTTTGATTTCTACTATTCCAGGGATACAGCAAAGTGATTCAGTTACATAGTATATGTACACATGTATATTCTTTTTCAGATTTTTTCCATTATAAGTTATTGAAAGATACTGAATATAGTTCCCTATGCTATACAGTAGATCTTTGTTGTTTAGCTATTTTATATGTAATAGTACAGATCTGTTAAACCCAAATTCTCAATTTATCCCCCCTAATTTCCTCTTTGGGCTTCCGTGGTGGCTCAGACGGTAAAGAATCTGTCTGCAGTGTAGGAGACCCAAGTTTGATCCCTGGGTCAGGAAGATTCCCTGGAGAAGGGCATGGCAACCCACTCCAGTATTCTTGCCTGGAGAATCCCCATGGACAGAGGAGCCTGGTGGGCTGTAGTCCATGGGGTTGCAAAGAGTTGGACACAACAGAGTGACTAAGCACAGCACAGCACTTTCCCTGTTGGTATCCATAAGTTTGTTTTCTGTGTATAGGAGTCTGTTTATGTTTTATAATAAGTTCATTTGATCATTTTTGTTTAGATTCCACATTTATGATATTTGTCTTTCTCCATCTGACTTACTTCTCTTGGTATGATAATATCCATGTCCATCCATGTTGCTGCAAATGACATTATTTCATTCTTTTCTATGGCTGAGTAATATTCCATTGTGCATATATATACCGCATCTTCTTTATCTATTCATCTGTCCATGGACATTTAGGTTGGTTCCATGTCTTGGCTACTGTAAATAGTGCTACTCTATATTGGGATGCAATATCATTTTTCCATTAAGAAATAAGCTATTACTTATTTGGATGAGATCTGGAGAAGAAAGTAAGAGACCATTTCAATGGCCTAATGACAGGTGATTAATGGCCAAAAAAATCAAGCAGCTATTTAGAAAGTAGGTCTGACAAAGGATTTAAGGATGGTTGAATATGAAGGATGATGGTGTGAAAGAAGACACTGAGGCAACCCAATTTCATTTTCTGGGACAGTTTACACAGGAGGAGATGCAGTTTATACAGGAGGAGGCACAGTTTCAAGGAAAGAAGGGGAAAGAGAGTAAAAAAACTAGTTTGCTTTTGTTGTTTGCAACCCCATGGACTGCAGTACACCAGGCTTCCCTGTCCTTCAAACTCATGTCCATTGAGTCAGTGATGCTTTCCAACCATCTTATCCTCTGCTGCCCTCTTCTCCTTTTGCCTTCAAAAGACTAGTTATAACTTGTTAAGTTTAAGGGACTCAAAATACAAGAAAGTTGATATTTGCCTTAGGAAAATGGAAATGGGGGTCTTGAGCTCAGAGAAAGGGTCAGGTATGAAGAGTGGTTGAGGGCCCATGGGCAGAAGTTGAGTCATAAGGACATAAGGCCCTTGTTTGAAACTGAAAGCTATTTAGCCATTGAGATCTATCTCAAAGGGAAATTAAAAAAAAAAAAGTCTTTTTGGTTTTTGTTTGCTTTTTCCTCCAGAAATTAATGTGCTGGTGGAAGAATGAAAGAAATAAGACTATCATGGATGGGGAGTGAATGGGAAAATGAGGGAACAGAGTTTTCAGAAATTTTATTAGAGAAATGAAGAAGCAATCATTTAATTCAGTAGCTATAAAGTATGGCAGACCAGATGAGCTTCACATGCATTAAGGCAAGGAGGAAAAATGGCAGAAAGATATAAACAGTCATGCAAAAAAAAAAAAAAAAAAAAAAAAAAAAACCTTCTTAGAAATGAAAGCATGCTAGCATACCTTCAAGTTCAAAGTTCAGAACATTGCTCTTTAAGACTGTGTTGACAATGTTGACCCAATTCCTATGTGACTACTAAGTTAGCTGATTTATTTACACACTTTTTTTCTACCTTATAATTTATCCCACAGCAAAAAGGCTGACCACCTTCTGTTTTCTTCACTTAACACTAACAAAAGAAAATACTCTACTTAAGGGATTTTCTTTTCTGTAGATAGCTAAATTTAAGCCTTTGGATTGAGAGGTACTCTGTAGAACCATAATAAATAAAACCCCTAAGGCCACTCTGAGTACTCTAAAAAGAGCTGTTGCTCCTCCTAGGATGAGTCCTTTAAGTGACTTTTAAAAATGAGTTCTACCAACTGCCTCTAAAGAACTAGAGATGATCTTTTTGCCAAGTCACAAACAGAATAGTGTTGAGGAAATAAGCAATCTCATAAAATAATTTTAAAAAGTCCTCTTTGAGAAATAATAAAAAGAAATTTGAGCCCAAGACTAGAGGAAACATATAGATTTAACAAATCCACCAAGAATGGTAGAGCTTGGTTTCCTCTGCTTACTTTCTCATAGATGCCCTAGCTTGCTCACTCTTTGAGTTTTGGTTTAAATTTGAGGGCTACCTACAAGTATTCCTTAACTGCATTACTGGCATTTATGAGAGAGAAGGAGGGAGGGGGACAGAGGGGGAAAGAGAGATTTTGTTTGTCCTTCTGGGCTCCATCAACTTGGTTCCAAATCTTGAGATTCAAAACCTCATTTGAAAACCTATTATTGCTGTATTTTTCTACTCATATAATGTAAAAGATTAAAGATTGAACCTGTGGGAAATGCAAAAATTAATTGTACTTGAAAAACAGTGAATTAGAAAAACATTCTGCTGAGCATTTCTAATGTGTAAAAACCTGTCTAGAACAATGAAACAAAAGTGGAAGGAATTGAACTCTTGAGAGATGTGGGCAATGTAATGAAAATAACTGAAAATAGATGGAGGATGGAAACAGAAGAATCATATGGTGCTTAACCTTCTGTCAAGACATTCTGAATTCAATGTCTCAACAACAGGCCTACGGGACAACAGTTTATGGTCTGTTGCCTTTTAACATTTTATTATATGGAATTCATTCAACAAGCATAAGTTGAAAATCCACCCAACATACTACAGTTGCTTTGGAGAATTCAAAATAAGAATGTGGGGATTTTTTTTTTCCTTCAGAAATCTTCTAAGCTACTTGCACACAATTCAGGATTTATCTGCGTTTTTATTTCCTTCTTGATTTGCTGTGCTAAGTCTTCTGTCCTTAAATGTGCATTTCAGATCCTTTTAGTGTTATTTACACATGTATTATAGTAAATAATTCATCAAAAATCTTTCTAGGTGATGGGCTCCTCAACAGTAGGGATAGAATGGTCTTTGTTCTATCCAAAGGCATGTTTGATGAATCCATGGAAAACAATGAACAAATGAACAACTGAGCCTGGTATATAATGTGCTGTATACCAAAGACCATTCAAAAAATTGATCCTAGAAATTCTAAGAATAAAGCTAAACAGTTAAGCATTGTTCATTGTCAGTGAAAGAAGCTTAAACTGACTTGGTAGATAAAATCTTGCCATCAACAAACTTGCCTGAACCTAAACAATACATGCTTAACAAACCGCTTTGCATGCATTCTTCTTACCATTTTATGCTGTGTATCTATCTAGAGGGCTTCTGACTCCTCTTAGCAAGTAGTTTCTTATGTGGATGAATTTCCAGGGTTGTAAAATTAACAGAACCTTGAATATGTCCAAAAGATACCTAACTGCCATGGCAATCAGAAAACAAAAAGGAAAAAAAAAAGGACTCCAAATTGGGAAGGAAGGAGTAAGTGTCACTACTTGCAGATGATACGAAATTATACTTAGAAAATCCTAAGCACTGCACAAAAAACTACTACAGTTCATCAACAAATTCAGTAAAGTTTCAGGATACAAAATAATATACAAAAATTTGTTGCATTTCCATACATGACCAGTGAAGTGTCAGAAAGGGAAATTAAGGAAATAATTCCATTTACCTTCACATCAAAAAGAACAAAATGAATTGGAATAACTCTAACTAAGGAGGTAAAATACATGTACTCAGAAAACTACAATACACTGATGAAAGAAACTGAAGATGATACAAACAGAAATATATAGCCTTTTCATGGGCTGGAACAATTAATGTATAACATGACCATATTATTCAATGAAATTTACAGATTCAGGATAATCCTTATCAAAATAACAATGAAATTTTTCACTGAAATGGAATTAATGATTCTAAAATTTTAGAATTTTAGTAAGCACAAGAGATCCTGAATAGCCAAAGCAATTTTAAGAAGGACGGAGCCAGAGGAATTATGTGCCCTGACTTCAGACTATACTACAAAACCACAATTATCAAAATAGTATGGTAAAGGCAACAAAGCAGACACATAGATCAGTGAAACAGAATAGAGGCCCAGGAAATAAGCCCAAGCATTTATGGTCAATTAATCTATGACCAAAGTGGTAAGAATATACAATGGAGAAAAGACAATCTCTTCAAAAATTGGGGTCAGGAAAACTGAACAGCTACACTTTAAAGAATAAAGTTAGACCAGTTTCTCTCATCACATACAAAAGTAAACTCAAATTGGATTTAAGGCCTTCATGTGACACCAGAAACTATAAGACACCTAGAAGAAAACATAGGCAGAACAATCCTTGTTATAAATTACAGCAATAATTTTTTACATCTGTCTTCTCAGGCAAAGGAAACAAAAGTAAAAAAAAATAAACAAATGGGACCTAATTAAACTTAAAAACATTTACACAGCAAAGAAATGGTTGACAAAATGTAAGACAACATACTGAATGGGAGAAAATATTTTCCAATGATACAAACCATAAGGTGCTAATATCCAAAATATATAAACAGTTCATACAACTCAATATCAAAAAGACAAACAGCCCAATTAAAAAACATACAAAAGACCTGAATAAATATTATTCCTAAGAAGGCACACAGATGCCATCAAGCACGTGAAAAGATGCTCAATATCGCTAATTATTAGAAAATGCAAATCAAAACCACAATGAGATATCACCTCACACCTGTTAGAATGCCTGTCATCAAAAAGTCTGCAAATAACACATGTTGGTGAGGATGTGGGGAAAAGGGGACCCTTGTACATTGTTGGTGGGTATGAATTGGTGCAGCCAATTTAAATTGAAGAAAGTAGGGGAAACCACTAGACCATTCAGGTGTGAACTAAATCAAATCCCTTATGATTATACAGTGGAAGTGACAAATAGATTTAAGGGATTAGATCTGATAGACAGAGTGCCTCAAAACTATTGATGGAGGCTCGTGACACTTTACAGGAGGCAGTGATCAAGACCATCCCCAAGAAAAAGAAATGCAAAAAGAAAAACACTGTAAAACAACATCTACTTCTGCTTTTGACTGTGTGGATCACAACATACTGTGGAAAATTCATAGAGATGGGAATACCAGACCACTTGACCTGCCTCCTGAGAAATCTGTATGCAGGTCAAGAAGCAACTGTTAGAACTAGACATGGAACAACAGACTGGTTCCAAATTGGGAAAGGAGTACATCAAGGCTGTATATTGTCACCCTGCTTTTTTAAATTATATGCAGAGTGCATCATAAGAAAAGTCGGGATGGATGAAGCACAAGCTGGAATCAAGATTGCCAGGAGAAATATAAATGACCTCAGATATGCAGATGACACCACCCTTATGGCAGAAAGTGAAGAAGAACTAAAGAGCCTCTTGATGAAAATGAAAAAGGAGAGTGAAAAAGTTGGCTTAAAATTCAACATTCAGAAAACTAAGATCATGGCATCGGGTACCATCACTTCATGGCAAATGGATGGGGAAACAAAGGAACCAGTGAGAGACTTTATTTTCTTGGGCTCCAAAATCACTGCAGATGGTGACTGCAGCCATGAAATTAAAACACGCTTGCTCCTTGGAAGAAAAGCTATGACCAACCTAGACAGCATATTAAAAAGCAGAGACATTACTTTGAAACAAAGGTCCATCTAGTCAAAGCTATGGTTTTTCCAGTAGTCATGTATGGATGTGAGAGTTGGACTATAAAGAAAGATGAGCTCTGAAGAATTGATGCTTTTGAACTGTGATGTTGGAGAAGACTCTAGAGAGTCCCTTGGATTGCAAGGAGATCCACCCAGTCCATCCTAAAGGAAATCAGTCTTTAATATTCGTTGGAAGGACTGATGTTGAAGCTGAAACTCCAATACTTTGACCACCTAATGGGAAGATCTGACTCACTGGAAAAGATCCTGATGCTGGGAAAGATTGAAAGTCGGAGGAGAAGGGGACAACAACGGATGAGATGGTTGGATGGCATCACCGACTTGATGAACATGAGTTGTGAGTAAGCTCTGGGAGTTGGTGATGAACAGGGAGGCCTGGTGTGCTGCAGTCCATGGGGTCACAAAGAGTTGGACACGACTGAGCGACTGAACTGAGCTGAACTGACTATGGAAAATCATATGGAGGCTTCCAAAAAAAACTGAAAAAAGAACTACCATATGATCCAGCAATTTCACTCCTGGGTACATACCTGAAAAACCCAAAACACACTAATTCAAAAAGATACATGCACTCCAATGTTGATAGCATCATTATTTACAATAGCTAAGATATGGAAGCAATCTAAGTGTCCATCAAGAGTTAAAGGGATACAGTAAATGTGGTACATATATACAATGGAATACTATATTATACATTAAGATTAGGAGGTTCAAATTACTATATATTAAATTTAAAAGTTACAGTGATATACAGAACAAAGAGTATAACCAATATTTTACAATAACTTTAAATGACATATAATCTATATTAAATTTGAATCACTAGGTATTACACCTGAAACTAATATAAAATTGTAAATCAGCTTTTCATGCATTGGAGAAGGAAATAGCAACCCACTCCAGTACTCTTGCCTGGCGAATCCCAGGGATAGAGGAGCCTGGTAGGCTGCCATCTATGGGGTCGCAGAGAGTCGGACACGAATGAAGCGACTTAGCAGCAGCAAATCTCAATAAAAAGGATATAGCTAACTGAAGCTGTGATTTCTAGAAATTACTGAAGCGGTACATAACATTGCTTTGAATATTCTAGGAATATGACTTATCTTACACAAAGGAAATCAAAGAGCAACCCCCTCTCTCTATTTCCACGATGTCACTCATTTTAATGTGAGGTGGCCATCTCACCTTCTAGGTCTTAATTTCCATAACTCTTCCTGGTCACTGGAAATAATTAAGAAGTCTCCCCTCTTCTCTTGGGCAGGATTTCTGTCTCCAGTTGGCACCTATTAACTGACTTGGGTTGCAGCACTGAGAATGCTCACTCCAAGTGAAATAAACAAGAACTGAAGACATTATTGAATTTACTGTGAAAATGGTCTTCTAGTATTATTTTGTGTGAGTTCATGAAAGATTAGATTTTACATTTTGGTAACATATTCTTCATGGGGTTCTCAGGGCAAGAATACTGAAGTGGTTTGCCATTCCCATCTCCAGTGGACCACATTCTGTCAGACTTCTCCACCATGACCCGCCCACCTTGGGTTACCCCACGGGCATGGAATGGCAAGCCACTTCGGTATTCTTGCCTTGAAAACCCCATGAACAGTATGAAAAAGCAAAATGATAGGATACTGAAAGAGGAACTCCCCAGGTCAGTAGGTGCCCAATATGCTACTGGAGATCAGTGGAGAAATAACTCTAGAAAGAATGAAGGGATGGAGCCAAAGCAAAAACAATACCCAGCTGTGGATGTGACTGGTGATAGAATCAAGGTCCAATGCTGTAAAGAGCAATATTGCATAGCAACCTGGAATGTCAGGTCCATGAATCAAGGCAAATTGGAAGTGGTCAAACAAGAGATGGCAAGGGTGAATGTCGACATTCTAGGAATCAGCAAACTAAAATGGACTGGAATGGGTGACCATTATATCTACTACTGTGGGCAAGAAACCCTCAGAAGAAATGGAGTAGCCATCATGGTCAACAAAACAGTCTGAAATGCAGTACGTGGATGCAGTCTCAAAAACGACAGAATGATCTCTGTTCGTCTCCAAGGCAAACCATTCGATATCACGGTAATCCAAGACTATGCCCCAACCAGTAATGCTGAAGAAGCTGAAGTTGAATGGTTCCATGAAGACCTACAAGAACTTTTAGAACTAACACTTTAAAAAGATGTCCTTTTCATTATAGGGGACTGGAATACAAAAGTAGGAAGTCAAGAAACACCTGGAGTAACAGATAAATTTGGCCTTGGAAGGCAGAATGAAGCAGGGCAAAGACTAATACAGTTTTGCCAAGAAAATGCACCGGTCATAGCAAACACCCTCTTCCAACAACACAAGAGAAGACTCTACACATGGACATCACCAGATGGTCAACACCGAAATCAGATTGATTATATTCTTTGCAGCCAAAGATGGAGAAGCTCTATACAGTCAAAAAAAACAAGACCAGGAGCTGACTGTGGCTCAGATCATGAACTCCTTATTGCCAAATTCAGACTCAAATTGAAGAAAGTAGGGAAAACCGCTAGATCATTCAGGTATGACCTAAATCAAATCCCTTATGATTATACAGTGGAAGTGAGAAATAGATTTAAGGGCCTAGATCTGATAGAGTACCTGATGAACTATGGAATGAGGTTCGTGACATTGTACAGGAGACAGGGATCAAGACCATCCCCATGGAAAACAAATGCAAAAAAGCAAAATGGCTGTCTGGGAAGGCCTTACAAATAGCTGTGAAAAGAAGAGAGGCACAAAGCAAAGGAGAAAAGGAAAGATATAAGCATCTGAATGCAGAGTTCCAAAGAAGAGCAAGAAGAGATAAGAAAGCCTTCTTCAGTGATCAATGCAAAGAAATAGAGGAAAAGAACAGAATGGGAAAGACTAGAGATCTCTTCAAGAAAATTAGAGATAGCAGGGGAACATTTCATGCAAAGATGGGCTTGATAAAGGACAGAAATGGTATGGACCTAACAGAAGCAGAAGATATTAAGAAGAGGTGGCAAGAATACACGGAAGAACTGTACAAAAAAGATCTTCACAACCCGGATAATCACGATGGTGTGATCACTCATCTAGAGCCAGACATCCTGGAATGTGAAGTCAAGTGGGCCTTAGAAAGCATCACTATGAACTAAGCTAGTGGAGGTGATGTAATTCCACTTGAGCTGTTTCAAATCCTGAAAGATGATGCTGTGAAAGTGGTGCACTCAATATGCCAGCAAAGTTGGAAAACTCAGCAGTGGCCACAGGACTGGAAAGGTCAGTTTTCATTTCAATTCCAAAGAAAGGCAATGCCAAAGAATGCTCAGACTGTCGCACAATTGCACTCATCTCACATACTAGTAAAGTAATGCTCAAAATTCTCCAAGCCAGGCTTCAGCAATACATGAACCATGAACTTCCTGATGTTCAAGCTGGTTTTAGAAAAGGCAGAGGAACCAGAGATCAAATTGCCAACATCTGCTGGATCATGGAAAAAGCAAGAGAGTTCCAGAAAAACATCTATTTCTGTTTTATTGACTATGCCAAAGCCTTTGACTGTGTGGATCACAATAAACTGTGCAAAATTCTGAGAGAGATGGGAATACCAGACCACCTAACCTGCCTCTTGAGAAATCTGTATGCAGGTCAGGAAGCAACAGTTAGAACTGGACATGGAACAACAGACTGGTTCCAAATAGGAAAAGGAGTACGTCAAGGCTGTATATTGTCACCCTGCTTATTTAACTTATATGCAGAGTACATCATGAGGAACTCTGGATTGGAAGAAACACAAGCTGGAATCAAGATTGCCTGGAGAAATATCAATAACCTCAGACATGCAGATGACACCACCCTAATGGCAGAAAGTAAATAGGAACTCAAAAGCCTCTTGATGAAAGTGAAAGAGGAGAGTGAAAAAGTTGGCTTAAAGCTCAACATTCAGAAAACGAAGATCATGGAATCTGGTCCCATCACTTCATGGGAAATAGATGGGGAAACAGTGTCAGACTTTAATTTCCGGGACTCCAAAATCACTGCAGATGGTGACTGCAGCCATGAAATTAAAAGACGCTTACTCCTTGGAAGAAGAGTTATGAGCAACCTAGATAGCATATTCAAAAGCAGAGACATTACTTTGCCGACTAAGGTCATCTAGTCAAGGCTATGGTTTTTCCAGTAGTCATGTATGGATGTGAGAGCACCAGGGAAATCCTGTTACTCCTGTGAAGAAGGCTGAGCACTGAAGAATTGATGCGTTTGAACTGTGGTGTTGGAGAAGACTCTTGAGAGTTCCTTGGACTGCAAGGAGATCCAACCAGTCCATTCTGAAGGAGATCAGCCCTGGGATTTCTTTGGAAGGAATGATGCTAAAGCTGAAACTCCAGTACTCTGGCCACCTCATGCGAAGAGTTGACTCTTTGGAAAAGACTCTGATGCTGGGAGGGATTGGGTGCAGGAGGAGAAGGGGATGACAGAGGATGAGATGGCTGGATGGCATCACTGACTCGATGGACGTGAGTCTGAGTGAACTCTGGGAGCTGGTGATGCACAGGGAGGTCTGGCGGGCTGCAATTCATGGGGTCGCAAAGAGTCGGACACGACTGAGCGACTGAGCTGAACTGAACATATTCTTCTGATGGGTTTGAGTTTTACAAGTGGATACAGAAATGACAGAGTCTATCCATTTAGAGTAGGTAGGTACTTGACAATCTTTTCAAAGGCTTGATTGATTGAGTCTGGTTTAAATACATTTGATTATTTACTACTATTTAAATACCTTTGGATGATTAACAGGATTTCCCTTGTGGTCCAGTGGCTAAGACTCCACACTCCCAAACCAGGGAGCTTGGGTTTGATCCCTGATCGGGGAACTAGGTCCCACAGGCCACAACTAAGAGTTTGCATGCTGCAACTAAGACCTGGTACCGTCTTATTAATTAATTAACAATAAATTTTTTATAGGGCTTCCCTGGTGGCTCTGATGGTAAAGAATCTGCTGGCTATGCAGAAACCAGGGGTCGATCCCTGGGTTGGGAAGATCCCCTGGAGGAGGGCATGGCAACCCACTCCAGTATTCTCACCTGGAGAAGCCCCATGGACAGAGGAGCCTAGAGGGCTACAGAGAGTTGTACTCACTTTTTTTTTTTAAAGACGATTAACTTCATCATTCTCTCTCACTGAGCTGTATATGTTGGTTCATATACAGAGAGTTGTACTCACTTTTTTTTTTTAAGATGATTAACTTCATCATTCTCTCTCACTGAGTTGTATATGTTGGTTCACTGTGGTTTGAATTTTCTTCAGAAAATAGGCTCCATACTAGTAGTGCTGGAGGCTCACTAGGTTAAAGAGACACAAGGTCAGAAATCTGGGACTAGGACTTCTAGACTTTTCAGACTTTACTCCTAGATTGCAATCCCTCGTCTCAAGCAAAGCTCCTTGGTCTGCTGCCTGCTCCTTCACTCTCGCCGCTGCCAAACACACAACCTCTGGAGGCCAGGAAACCACAGGTATCAGAATATTGCTGTGACTGAGAACATAGCTGGGTCAGCAGGAGCTGCAAGCAACCTCTCCTCCTACAGAGCAGTGAGGAGAGAGATGAAAGACCGTGCAACATCCAAGTAAAGTTCCCACTGGGGGTTTTCCTGCACATAACCTTCTTGTTTTAAAATAACTGGCCTAGGACTTGTAAAAGAACACTGCTTTTCCTACACTGCTTCTCTGAATATGAGGAACAGAACATTGATCTTCAAAACAAAAAGGGGGAAAAAAATCTTAGGATTGATGAATCTGAGTATTGATAGAAAATTATGTTATTAATTAATGATAAAGTTCTTTTAACTGACATACTTCGGGCAGTTAACAGGGCTAGGAAATCTTGTTATGGAAACTTCTTTGGGGGGCAGCAAACACGTTTGGATTACTAGTATTATACATTTGCCTCATCCCTCAACCCCAGGATACAGCCTGGGTGGGGGTGGTGGGAGGAGTGCGTATTTTATTATCCCAATGCACCTGTGCCAGGTTACCATGTTCAGCCCCCTGGTGGGTCTTCTGAAGTCCCCAGGTTTCAAGACACTAGCCAACTTTTGAATCACAATTCTTTTTTTTCCTATGTTGCTTTTTGCGGACCTGAAATGTTAGAATATGATCGAAATAATGAAGTAGTTAACAATCGAGGGTGGAAACACTCCTTGTTAAAGGTCACTGACTTCCCTTTGCAAAATGGAAAAGACAGTCTTACTGATTTTCAAGGAAATCAACGTTTATTTTTTCACTCTGATGTGTTCCCTGCATGTTTAGCTATTGCAATGTGGACTGCTCTCACCAGTGAAAAGGGCTTGCTCTTTGGGATATCAAAATAAAACAAGTTTTCAGGAGGTGGGTGGGGTTAATACGGTTTGTCCTAAAACTGACACTCCCAACACTTTCTGTCTGCCAACATCTGCATGTATTCAGGGCTCCTTTCAAACAAAGAGATTTCTGATTATAATCCTGGGTTGTTATTGCTGTGACTGATGCAAAAGGGTGTTTCTTTTTATCCATCTCTCTCTCTCTCTTTAGTCTCTCAGTCGTGTCCAACTCTTTGTGACTCCATGGACTATAGCCTGCCAGGCTCCTCTGTTCATGGGATTCTCCAGGCAAGAATACTGGAGTGGGTTGCCATTCCCTTCTCCAGGGGATCTTCCCGACCCAGGGATCGAATCCGGGTCTCTTGCATTGCAGACAGATTCTTTACCAACTGAGCTATGAGGGGAGCCCTTATCCATATAAAGTAGTTTTTAAAAAATATTTCCAAAGAAAACTCTGATTTATAATGTTTCACTATGACTAATACATAGCATTTAGAAATTTCTATTTTAGAAGTTCATTAAATATAAACTATTCATTGTACTTCCTTTATCCCTTATTCCATCTACTCCTTTTTTAAGAAAATAAATGTTAGCAAGTAGAAAAAAACAATGCCATTTCAGTTAAAAGATCGTTAAAGCAAGATTACCACCATATATATTTATACATAGCACCTCCTTCAGGAAGGGTGTTTGTTTGAAGAGTGCATTTAAACATCAATTGTTTTGTGACTTCTCTGATGGTCCAGTGTCTAATACTCCATGCTTTTAGTGCAGGGAGCCTGGGTTCCGTTCCTGGTCAGGGAACAATATCCCACATGCTGCAAATAAAATTTCGAATTCCACAACTAAAAAGATCTTGCATGCCTCAACAAAGATTGAAGATCCCACTCGCTGCACCTAATAGCCAGTGCAGCCAAATAAATAAATATTATTTTAAAAACATAAATAGTTTTATTTATCAGGCTGTCCCCTTTGTTCCAATTTGTGTGTCCCTTTACTGTCTTTAGGTCACACAGGGGATTAGTCTAAGAACATGATTATAATTTAAATAATCCCATACAGTTTAGACTGTTTCAAATGCAATAAAACTGCCTCTTTCTTTCCTTAAACATGAGCAATCATTAGATAATGGCTGTATAACATGGGTGAAAGTGAAAGTGAAAGTCATGTCCAGCTCTTTGCAACCCATGGATTGTGTAGTCCATGGGATTCTCCAGGCCAGAATACTCGAGTGGGTAGACTTCCCCTTCTCCAGGGGATCTTCCCAACCCAGGGATTGAACCCAGGTCTCCTGCCTTGCAGGTGCATTCTTAACCAGCTGAGCCATGAGGTAAGTCCACAACATGGGTAGTAACTATAAAATAGTGAGCAGGATTTCTTTATATCATACAAGAAAATAATTCTACAATTATATCATGATGACACATTCCTACTGAGTATCCTAGAGGAAAACAAAATGGAAAGAAAACTCAGAGACAAAAAAATTTAAGTTAATATCAGTTTTCAAATTGGCTACTCTATCAGTTCAGTTCAGTTCAGTTGCTCAGTCCTGTCGGACTCTTTGAGACCCCATGAATCGCAGCACGCCAGGCCTCCCTGTCCATCACCAATTCCCAGAGTTCACTCAGACTCACGTCCATCAAGTCAGTGATGCCATCCAGCCATCTCATCCTCTGTCATCCCCTTCTCCTCCTGCCCCCAATCCTTCCCAGCATTAGGGTCTTTTCCAATGAGTCAACTCTTTGCATGAGGTGGCCAAAGTATTGGACTTTCAGCTTCAACATCAGTCCTTCCAATGAACACCCAGGACTGATCTCCTTTAGGATGGACTGGTTAGATCTTCTTGCAGTCCAAAGGGACTCTCAAGATGTCAGTTTTTATGGAATCCATGAATATAAAGGAAGAGGAGACCAACCACGCAAAAGCAGGAGAAGTATAAGACATATAAAATGGTAATCAGTGAATATTATTTCCAATGAGCCTATATGTCTACAGTTATTTATAAGTCTGAACAGTAGAAGCTAATCTGTAATAAGGGAACTTCAAGGTCAAGAGCTTAATTGTTTAGGTATTCCATTAGTTAAAAACACACAATGTTCCTTCCTTTTCTGACATTCTTTAGCAGACTTACAGCATTCTCAGTTCCCTGTCACAAAAGCAAATTAGTGTCTATCCTTTCTCAGAGGTAAATAAAAGCATCAGAGGTGGGTTTAAAAAAAAAAAAAATCCCTAAACTTAACTGCCTCTAGTGAATTGACATGGAAGGAAATTGGTCATTAAAAGCTAATTTCTTGGGTCATAAGGTCACTGCTGAAACAGCTTCCCTTTCTGGGTCACTTCAAATAAAAGTTAATTTCTCGGCCATGCACTTAGTAGGCAATAATCTACTCTGGTTTGTAAGTTGACGTAAATCTAAACCGATGGTCCTACTTCCTGTGTTCAGAAAAAGGTCAAGGGGACAATTACAATGGCAGTCAACTTTGTCTAATCTTTCCATCTTGGGCAGGAAGTCTGAGGTAAATGTTAATTGGGAAAATACAGTGCCTGACATGCAGTCTTCCAAGAGATGTAGTTTGAAGAAGTTCTCCTTACTGACAAAGATAAGCTTGAAACTGGTTGCCTCTACCATTCCAGTTATCAGAGGCTCCTATGAGAACAAATATTAGTTCACAGGAGGAATTACAATGTTCTACAAATGAACTGTTGTAATGTCCCACTAATCCATTCCAGTTTCCAGCCCAACTGAGAGCTCACTTTGGCAAGAATACAGGTCAATTCTCAGATGGTACATGTTGTGGTCCAAGTTCCCATTATATTTTTAAAAGAGGGAGAATGGTAATGTCAGCAAGATGGCAGACTAAGAAATTCCAGGCCCTCGTTGCCCCATAGAAACATTAAATAATTAAACAACTAGAAACTGACTAAAATAACTTCATAGGTGCTCTGGAAATCAGTAACAACCAAATGCCCAATCAAGAAAAAGTCACATTCAAAATGGTAGGAATTTCATGGAATCTTATTTGCCCTTTTCCCACCCACTCACAAAATTTGGCAGAGGCAGTGGCTTGGTCCCCATCTACTTCCCACAAGCCAGAGAGAGCAGAGCAGAGTGAAATTTTAATGTTCTAGCCTGTCTGCACACCGCCCGAGAGACTGGTTTCTAAGTCATCCAACTTTGAGCTCAAAAGAAGCTAATATCTCAAACTAAGCTTATGAAAACTGCAAGAAGACTACCAACCCTAAATGCCCTTGGTAAGAGATTTCTGACTGAGGAATTAAATAGAACAGCCAAGGCACCAGGAAGAAACAGGGGTGAGACTCTAACAGAAATCAAAACATTTAAAAGCAGCTGTGGATATGGGGGAATTTGGAAAAAGCACACACATACCAGCCCAGGAAAGATACCCAGCATGAAAAGATCTAGGACCTTAAGTATGTATGCTGGGTAATTAGTGAAGGTTTTCCCCTGCACAGTCAGTCTGTAAAAACTGGAAAAGGTAACTATTTTTTTTCAAATGTCCAATTTAAAAAAAATCACAAAGCATACAGAGAAACAGGAAAATATGATTCAACTAAAGGAAAACCAAATCTACAGAAGCCATCTCTGAAAAAATAAAGGCATTAGATTTACTTGACAAAGACTTTAAAGCAACTGTCTCATATATGCACAAAGAGCTAAAGGAAAACATGAACAAAGAACTAAAGCAAATCTGGAAAATGATACATAAACAAAATGAGAATATCAGCAAAATAGGAATTATTAAGAAAAACAAATTCTGGAGTTGAAAATTTTACTAGAGTTCAAGAGCAGACCTGAATAGGCAGAAGAATCAATAAACTTGAAGAAAGTTAACTTAAAATTATTGAGTCGGGGGAACAAAAAGGAAAAATAGTGAAGAAAAATGAAGAGAGCCTAAAGGATTCATGGGACTCTATCAAAGAGATGAATATACAGATTACATGATGAGAAGGAGTAATAAAGGAGAGAAGTTCCAGGAGGAGAAGAGCAAGAATGTATTTGAAGAAAGAGTGGCCCAAAACTTCCCAAATTTGAGGAAATACATGGATATACAAATAAAAGAAAGCTCAACAAACCTCAAAGAAGAGGAACCCAAAAAAGAGTCACTCTGAGATAACTTATAATCAAACTTGAATGCCAAAGATAAAGATGGAATCTTAAAAGCAGCAAGAGAAAAGCAAACGGTCATGTATCAACACAAGGACTCCTCAAAAACATCATCAGTATTTCTCAACAGAATATTACAGGCCAGAAGGCAGTGGAAAGATATATTTAAAGAGCTAAAAGAAAAACAGCAGTGCCACCTGAAAGCTCTATATCTGGCAAAACTCTCCTTCAAAAAGAAGAGAGAAATTTAGACATCCCAGATAAGTCAAAAGCTAAGTTAGTTTGTTACTACTAGACCTGCCCTATGAGAAGTATTAAAGCCCTTCAAGTTTAAATCAAAGGACATCAAATGCTAACTGAAAGCCCAGATGAAAATATAGGATTCTGGTAAAGGTAAACACATGGACAAATACAAAAGCCAGTATTATTTTGATTTTGGTTCATAACTCCACTTTTATTCTTCTATAAGATTTAAAGGCAAAAGCATAAAATTATTATAAATCTATGTTAGTGTGTGACAATATATAAAGATGTGATTGTGACATCAATAACACCAGGGCAAGTACAGAACAGTAAAGGTGTAGAGTTTTTATGCAATTGAAATTAAATTGACAGTAGTCTAAAATAGATTGTTATAACATGAGAATGTTTTATATAATTTCATAATACACAAAAAGAATATCTGTAGAATATACACACCAAAAAAATGAAAAGGAAATCAAAAGTGTCACTATAAAAATCTACTAAACACAAGATAAGGCAGTAAGAGAAAATGAGAGACAAAAAAGCTACAAGACAAAATGGCAATAGTAAGTCTTTTCCTATCATAATTAATTTAAATGTAAATGAATTAAACTCTCCAATCAAAATACATAGATTGGCAGAATGGATTAAAAAAAATAATCATCTCATTATATGCTGTCTACAAAAGAGTCACTTTAGATATAAGGACATGAGTAGAAGTTTGAGACCCCAACTTCTTCCAGAACTTATGTCCTTACAAAAAGAGGAAGAAAAGAGAGATTTATGCACAGAAAAAAGGTCACACGAAGACACAGTGAGACGACAACCATTCGTTAGCCAAAGAGAGAGGCCTCTAAACCTATCAAGATCTTGATCTTGGACTTCCTGTCTCCAGAAGGTGGGGAAATAACTTCCTGTTACTTAAGACACCCCTTCTGTGGTAGTTTGTCATAGCAGAGCTAGCAAACTAATACATAACTCTGTTCCTAGGATTCAGGTAAAAATGATCCTCCCCTTACCCCTACAATTCCAAGTTGTGGGCAGGGGACTGGAGCCCATCCAATCAAAGTTCCACACCAGACCTCAGAGATTGGCTCAGGGTGTAGCCTTCCACCCAAGCCAAGCCAATAAGAGTGAGTCCCAGGTCAGGTGCTGGCACTCTGGGCCAAGGGGCACTCTGTGCTTCTATGAAGTCCTTTAGCTGATGGAACAGAAGCTTGCAGCTTCTGAGAATCATCTTCTCCCATGAAGGAAAGAGTTGCTTGAGAATGAGGCTAAGACAGAAAAAGTAGGGGCAGGAGAGTGAGAGACAGGTTTCAGATGTCATCTTGTGAGCACCTGGCCTTGACTTTGGCTGATAGTAGCTACCTTAGCCCTGGTGTTCTCTGAGCCAGCAAATCTTCTCTCAGGATTCAGACACTAGGAGTTGAATTTCTTTCGCTCACAACTAAAAAAATCCTGACAAAAGCAGGAACCTGAGTCTTATTTTACTTTGGAAATGTTTAACTACAGTTTGATATTCTCTCGATAAGCAGCAATGTTACTTAAATATTTCTAACAATTACATGCCCTGTTGGAAATTACAATTTCTAACAATTACATTTCTAACAATTCAAGGAAAAAAACTCCTTAAAACGTATTGTAAAATTTGGTTTTGAAAATTCCTCATAGAAGACCAGCTGTTTTGCCTAAAATAGAATATAACTATCCTATTCATGAAAACACTCCACATTAGGAAACAAGGTGCTCAATTTCTCAGAAGTCCTCTGATCTTGTCAGAGTTCATCTGTTTCCCGCACCATCTTTCTTGCAGCTGCTTCCACTGAATGGCATAAAAATGGGTGTGGCCATCTGGTTTTCTGAAAGAAAATGTCAAAGATGAGCTAAGACTACAAAATAAAGCCATCATTTTTTTTCTCTCTTCCTGGTGACTTAACCTGCCAGGTGTTATTTCTTATTAAAGTGGTGATTTAAAAAGTTCTTTTTCTATTTTATAAAAGATGTCTTACTTGAAACAAAGAAGAGACATATTTTCAAGAAAATGCTTCAGGATGGCCATTAGATGTGTTTACCCTGCTCCTTCCCATGGTGGAATGAACACACTTCTTCAATGAGGTAAATGTTAGTGGACACCTTTTACTCTCAACTCTGCAGTGTCCTGTGAGTGTCTGTGGTGTCTCCTCTGAATACAGAACAAACACCCCTTTGGCACATAGTCATTGATTCCCCCATCCTTCCCTAAAGGAACCTTGGAAGTAGAAGTCCTTCTTCTAGAAGTAGCCTATAGAAATATAGACTTTCTCAAACAAGGAGAAGCTTGTGTTATTAAAAATTTTATTTGTACCAACATAAGTCAATCTTAAAGGATGCTGATTTTTACCAGTAAATTACCAACTATCAATTGAAGACTGAATCCCATAGGACCTAGGTCATCCTATCATATTTAAATTATACTATTAATACATAATCCAAAACCTCAACCAAGTCATAAGCCATGCCATGAAGCAAAAGAGATACTAGACTAAAATAATGGAGTAAGTTTAATTTATATCTGAAAACATATTCAGTTAATCTACTTTTGTGTCTAATATCCATCTCAAACTTAACATGCCAAAAACTGAACTCTTGATTCTCCCTGGAAAGAGAGAAAGAAGGAAATAATAACATTCTTATCTCAGTAAATAAGAAATAACATCCTTTTCCTTCTTCCTCTTCTTCCTTCCTGTTTTCTTCCTTTCTTTAGTCTTACTTCCTTCCTCCAAGTTCTTTTTCTTTCCTTATAATTAACTAATAGATCTTTATTATAGAAAACATAAGTATTTCGGACATTGACTTGTTGGATTTATGTGCTTTTAAATTTCTTGATACTGTTGTTAGATCACTTTCTGATCTAATATGGCATTTCACCTCTCATCAGCAGCAGTTGAGAGGGTCTGTTTTTCTGCAATCACGGTATAGCACCAGACACTCACTTCTTTTACTTTTGTTATCTTCATGAGCAATAGTTAAAAATGACGCTGCTTTGAGATTTCCATTTCCTTGATGACCAGTAGGGTACAACTTTCCTGGCTAAGTGAGAAGTTATACAACGTGCTCTCTCCTCTTGGATTCTATTTTGTGGTTCACAGGATGTTAGAACTGGCAAGAAGTCAATCCTCATTTTACAGAGGAGAAGATTGAGGCTAGCAAGGCAAAATGTCTTTCTGTAAGTCATCTCCAATTTGTAGCAGGACTGGGACCAGAATAAGGAGACATTTGGTCCAAAGACCAGCTTTCTTTCCGTTACACCAATTGAAAAGGGGTTATCATTTTAAAGTTCATATAATGGGAGAATGGTTTAGAAAATACTTGCATTATTATGTCAGGGTTCTTACAAATAGCAGCTCTTTGAGAACCTGAACAAATGTGGATGGGTCCTTTGAGGAGCAGCATGGGAAACTCAAGGGCAGAGAGTTCCAGAGTTATGTTGAGTTCAGGGGTGTGGCCTTTTCAGGCACACATGATAATATAAGATTTTCCTCTCCTGAAACATAAGGAAGAAAGGTCACCCAGCTATGCCACTTGGCCATGTGCCCTAGGACTAAGTGATGTGTGATTAGCAGCACGTAAGCAACCTCAGCAAGGTTACTGGCTGTTTCAAGGCCACTCCTAGGCTTCTGTCATTTCCCTTCCATCACCATTTCTTTGCTTCTCCCAGACAGAGGAAGGAATTCCCCACCCAGCGATTATCTTCCTGGCTGACTTGCCTCTCTCTCTCTCATATTTTTTTTAACACTTTGTCTCACTAATTCTTGCTAGCTTTGAGCAAAAAAAATGATTTACCTCAACAGTCTCTACAACAGACAAAACATACACAGCCTCTGTCTGAAAGAGATTAAGATCTAAATAAACTTGACAGAAGAGGCCCACGTTTCCTCAGGGAGAGGATCTCTGAGAGAGAGAAAACGCAAAGGATTCTGGGGGGAGGTAGCGTCCGTGTGCCCCGGAGAGAGAGACCCGGCGGGCGGCGCCATGTATGGAGATCTGGAGAGAGTGAAGCTCTGGCTTTCCAGAGGTTCACATTTCTCAAGGTTTGTCAAAAACCTTTGTCATTTTGGTGCTCTGAAAACACACGGAGAGGAGAGGCCGTTTCAAATCTGCTTTCTCCGAGTGAGGCCGGAGAATCGGTCTGTGAACCACTCTTTTGTAGGAAGCAAGAGACCCTGACGGTCTCAAGTTCTCAGAGGTTAGCCCTCTGCAGAGCTTTGCACCCCTCTCCGCAGGCGGCCCTGCACACAACAGGAACCTGTAGTCAACAGGAACCAGGAGTCACCTGGCTCCTACCTGCCTTTCTGCAAGGTCTCTGCAGTAAACCTATCTGCATCCCATCAGTCCAAGAAGCCTGAGTTTCCCAGGCTCCCCATTGTCCCCCGGACCTCCGACCGCTGTGATCCGATCCACCTTTCCAACTGCCCTTATTTTGGCCCTTGAATTGCGCTTTCTGAGCACTCTGTCATCAACAAACCCTTACGACCTTTAACTTCTCTGAACATCTCCTTCGCCTTCTTGCCTGTAATACTGATTCCTTTTGCCTTCTCCTCAGAATATTGTTCCATAACTGTTTGCATCGTTCAAGCCCTGGTGATGCAGTATCCTCCAGACTCTTCGCTGATGCTTCCAAATCATCTCACTTATTTTTAATTGATTATTTTAAGTTGGAAGATAATTGCTTTGCAATGTTGTGTAAGTTTTTGCTGTACAACAGAGTGAAGCGGCTGTATGTAGACACTTAGAGGGGTAGAATGGGGGTGTGGTGGGAGGGAAGCTAAAATCACTTCACTTCTTATTTCAAACTTTGCACTTTCTGGAACGTTCACACCATGTGAATATGATTTTGCCGCTCAATAGACATTCTTCAGTCATCATCTACCAACATCCCAACCACATCCTTCATTCTCTGATGATGACTATCACACCTGCATCACTGCCTTTATTTTCACTCCTCTTCCATCATTTCATTTGGCTACAGCTTCTACAAAAATGATCCCCCAACAATTTATCTCTCTGCCTTTTCAGCTTCTCACCTCTAGGGATCTTTATTTTTCACCTCCCATTAGCAACCTCACAGTCATCTACTTGCCTTCCTCATTTCTCATTCTTACATTATCTTGAAATCCTCAATTTCAAGCTTCTCATTCAGCAATAATTATTCAGCTCATTCAATTATTCCAGCTCATCGCTTAATTCTACCCTTTCATTCTTCTAAACAAAATGTAAAACTCATGGACCAGACACACGTTTCACTATCTGTATTCATCTGTGTGTCTTCAACTTTCCTTTTACCGAATTGAAACTCCACAGTCCATCATTATGATATTTTTCTTACAAACATTCTGATCATAAATAACATCTCTGTGCTATAAAGTTCACCGAGACATATACCTTCCAGGAAATATACTTCCTATACAGCAAAGTCACTTGAAGAATATGTCTCTTTCAAGGACATTTCTTGACCCTCAGGAAATTAATTCAGAATTATGTATTGAAACTTCTAGTTGCTTAAAATTTAAGTGACAGTTAAATGTAATTATAAATGCTTATTACTGAAAATAAGGATCATAAGGAATGACACAATCCTTGTGAACTATCAGACACTGACTGAATCCTGCTATTTTTATTTGGTGTATGCATTCCAAATACTTAATCTTCAAATAACCTCAATAATTGGCTTACCAACTAATTTTCATATCCTGGAAAAGTGAAAGTTTTCTATACTTTATTTAAATACCATTAATATCATTCTTTCTGTTATATTGTCAAAGAAATGGTACTATATAACAACAAGTAAATGTCTTATCAAGTCTTCCCTGGAGGCTCAGTGATAAAGAATCCATCTGACAATTCAGGAGATGAGGGTTCATTCCCTATGTTGGCAAGATCCCCTGGAGAAGGAAACAGCAACCCACTACAATGTTCTTGCCTGGAAAATCCCATGGACAGAGAAGCCTAGCAGGCTACAGTCCATGGGGTCACAGAAAATTTAGACACAACTCAGTGACTAAGCAACAACAACAACAACAACAACAAATGTCTTATTAAGGACCAAAATGGTGGAAACCTTTGTATGGACCACAGAGTGCACTATCTATTTTATAGACTTTTTATTGGAAAAACTTGCTGCTTAGTCACTTCAGTCACGTCCAACTCTGTGAAACCCTATGGGCTGCAGCCTGCCAGGCTTCTCTGTCCATGGGATTCTCTAAGTAAGAGTACGAGAGTGGGTTGCCATGCCCTTCTCCAGGGGATCTTCCTGACCCAGGGATCGAACCGAGGTCCCCACATTTCAGGCAGATTCTTTATCACTGAGCCACCAGGGAAACCTGAGTGAGGTGCATTTTTGATCCTACAGATCAGAAAAGGCAGATTTCATAGCTGATATCCAAGTACTTGAGAGTATCTGTTTAGTGCAAAGCAAGGCAGGATTGTATGTCATATGCCATCATTAATTCAATTATGTGCATTCATTATTTCTTTAATATCTACTATGTGTACTTATTCCGTTTTTGTTGTTATTGTTCTTATATTGGATAATCCACCCCCTTTATCTTAATTTTCTCATGCCAATTTTTCTACAAAGCACATCTTTGCAGAGAAAATTTGGAGAAAAATAAGGGATTGTGTCAGTGTAGACTCATAGTGAGAAGGAGATGACAGAGGATGAGATGGTTGGATGGCATCACCAACTCAATGGACATGAGTTTGAGCAAACTCTAGGAGTTGGTGATGGACAGGGAGGTCTGGCGTGCTGCAGTCCATGGGGTCTCAAAGAGTCAGACATGACTGAGCAACTGAACTGAACTGAGACTCATAGCCAGAGCTCTGCTCTTAATCACTACTCTATTATTCAGGAGTTCATATCTAAAACCAAGGAAAAGATTTTATTAAGGACCAAGGTCCCTGGTGGCTCAGATGGTAAGAGAATCTGCCTGCAATACGGGAGACCTAGGTTCGATCACTGGGTTTGCAAGATCCCCTGGGGAAGGGAATGGCAACCCACTCCAGTATTCTTGCCTGGAGAATCCCATGGACAGAGGAGCCTGGCAGGCTACAATCCATGGGGTCACAAAGAGTTGGACACGACTGAGTGACTAACATGAAGAATCAATCAGATAAGAACCTCTAAGTGCTAATTCTGAGGTATTTGTAAGTTTGTAAGATCACCACTAAAACATGTGCTTGGCAAAATAAAGGAAAAACATTAGGCAAAATTGTTCCTATTATCCATTTTACATTAGCTTTGGAGCTTTGGTCTTGGTGGTTATGACACTTTATTGTGTTGTGGGATTTGATCCCTGTTGCAACCTAATAGCCAGCTTTTTCTTTTCTAAATTTTGGACACCTGTTTTATTTCCTGGCCAGGGTCTGTAATCCCCACTGGGTTCACTTCTCCAGCATCCTCCCCTGGGCACATGACTCCACTGCAGGCCGCATCGAAAGACCTTTGTCTATTCCAGCGCTCAGTGTTTCCCTAGCATTGCCTCTGATCACTTTCTCTGCCAAGGTGCCTATTTGTTCCCACTCAGAATCCAAGTAGTGACACAATCCTAATTATTTTCAGATGATTTTTAATGATGTCATTTTATTTGAGCCTGTGGCAAAGAGTAAAAGTGAACAGTCATACATCCCTGCTTGAAATAAGCATCCAACAGGAATAAATTTCCAAATCCTTGTACCAACAAACAATATGTTGATTCAGGGCTGCTTTCGATATAGACTAGTATTTGGTATAAACTTCCCCATGTGCCCTTCACCCAAAGGAGATATTTTCACGTCTTAGAGCTGCGTTTGAGTGAGTGAAAAATGCTCTAGAAAAGAACCACTCATATATATGGTATATGAAATATATCATATATGAAATATTTCAGGTACCAAGACCTTGCCTCATGCAGGCATTAGTGTCTTGTTGGAATTCAGTCATTTCCCATTCATGATGAGTTTCCTTTAAAAGAAGAGATCTCGCTTGGAATTACAGTTCATTGAATAAACACAACTACAGCCCTTTATTCAAAGATTCTACTCCAAAACAATGATTTCAAGTATTAGATGATTTAGAATTTAGTTTCATTAGACTCATACCACTTGCTATAAAAGTTTGAAAGTTTTTCAACTACCACTACATTTCAACATTGTCTGTGTTTCCTGCCAATACACTAAACAAAGTGGGGGAAAGGTGTTATTCTTAGAAAGTAATTATTAGTTGCCAATTAAATGACTTCTCCATCTAGAATATTTCTCAAAATAATTAACACTGTTGAAACCCCTAAGATCTATTAAGATTGGTCTAATATAGGATAAATACACTAAAATAATAGCTTTATTTTATATTAGCAATAATCAACTCAATAACATAATGAAAAAACCATTTATATTAGCAACGGTTAATATAAAATGTATAGAAATTAACTTTATGAGAAATGAGCAAGCTTGATAGAAAGAAAAATTTTTTAACTTTTATCAGAGGTCAAAAAAGAAAGATTGAAAAGATAGACAAACATATCACATTCCAACCTGGTAATACAATCCTGCCAACTCATCGAAAATGTATTCTATAAACTTAATACAATGTTAATGATAGTTTCAAAGGATTTGTTCCATTGACAAATTGAATTTAAAGGTCATCAGAAAGATTTACTCTTCAAATTCAGTGATAATTACAAGTAAATTGCTTTGGGACCACAGGGCTTCCCTCATAGCTCAGTTGGTAAAGAATCTGCCTGCAATGCAGGAGTCCCTGGTTCAATTCCTGGGTTGGGAAGATCCCCTGGAGAAGGGATAGGCTACCCACTCCAGTATTCTTGGGCTTCCCTTGTGGCTCAGCTGGTAGAGAATCTGCCTGCAACGTGGGAGACCTGGGTTCAATCCCTGGGTTGGGAAGATCCTCTGGAGAAGGAAAAGGCTACCCACTCCAGTATACTGGCCTGGAGAATTCCAGGACTTTATAGTCCATGGAGTCGCAGAGTCAGACGTGAGGGAGCAACTTTCACTTTCACTTGGAACCATGACAGCAGTATTTTTAGATTTTAACCACTCTGTAGCAATTTGCGTGATGATTATATAAGGAAAATTTAAATATTTTAATAAGACATTTAGGAGTGTAGGGAGAACAGATGTTGAAACCTGTCTTTATCTTTGTTTCCTTTCAACTTCTCTTCCTCTTCCTCCTGTCCCTCAAAGTAATCAATGCTTATCCTGTGATGGTTTTGATCCTCATCCTGCGTATTGTTAAGCCAGCATCTTCAAAAGTTTCTGTTCTTTCAGTTCTCCAAAACATTCAAAAGACTGCTATTTTAAACTTGAACAAGAGTTTAAATTTTCAAAGATCTACAGTTGACTATCAAATCAAATCTAAATGACCAGATAGTTGGATAGTCTTAGAATGCTATAACCATGAAGTTGGCAGACTCCCCACTAATAATTGCTTTCCCGGTGGCTCAGTGGTAAAGAAGCCACCTGCCAATGCAGGATATGAGTTCGATACCAGGGTGAGGAAGATCCCCAGGAGGAGGAAATGGCTCCCCATTCCAGTATTCTTGCCTGGAGAATCCCATGGACAGAGGTGCCTGGCAAGCTAGAGTCCATGGAGTCTCAAAGAGTCAGATAAGACTGAGTAACTGAGCAAAAACCACTAACAATGTCATCTTGGATATATTTCTAAAATGTCACTAAGCCTCAACTTCCTCCTCCTTAATGAGCATTATACTATTACCTCATAAGATTGTTTTGACAATGAAATGCCCCAGGATCGTCACTAGAAATATTAACAAGTTTTTGTGTTCATGGACCTAGAGCACTAAAAAGAATAAAGGAGAGTCTTTTCACATCCCAGGAAGCTAGACAGAAGTTGTGTCTTGAGTTATGTATTTCTAGCCTCAAGAGTTGGATCATGAAAAAGAAGATAGAAATTTTCAAGAATCTGTAACATCCCAAGCCTGGAATCATCTCACTGTCTCAGAGGGCATCAGTAGCCAGCTTAGAAATGAAAGATTTTGACAGCATTTCTTGATGAAGCTGAAAGAGGAGAGTTAAAAAAGTTAGCTTAAAACCTAACACTCAAAAAATGAAAATCTTGGCATCTGGTCCCATCACTTCAGGGCAAATAAATGGGGAAACATGGAAACAGTGACAGACTTATTTTCTTGGGATCCAAAATCACTGTGGATGGTGACTGTAGCCATGAAATTAAAGGACTCTTGCTCCAGAAAATCAATGGCAAACCTAGACAGCATATTAAAAAGCAGAGACACCACTTTGCCAACAAAGGTCTATATAATCAAAGCTATGGTTTTTCCAGTAGTCCTGTATGGATGTGAGAGTTGGACCATAAAGAAGACTGAGTGCTGAAGACTTGATGATCTCAAACTGTGGAGATGGAGAAGACCCCTGAAAGTCCACTGGACTGCAAGGAGATCAAACCAATCAATCCTAAAGGAAATCAACCCTGAATATTCTTTGGAAGGACTGATGCTGAAGCTGAAGCTCCAATACTTATGGCCACCTAATGCGAAGAGCCAACTTGTTGGAAAAGACGCTGAGGCTGCGAAAAATTGAAGGCAGGAAGAGAAGAGGGTGACAGAGGATGAAATGGTTGGATGGCATCCTCTACTCAATGGACATGAGTTTGAGCAAGCTCCAGGAGACAGTACAGGCAAGCCTGGTATGCTGCAGTCCATGGAGTTGCAAAGAGTTGGACACACCTGAGTGACTGAACACCAGCAACAACCATAGACATAGGAGGTGGTTAACTGGGACGTTTCAGGCTCATGAATGGTGAGACCAGTGCCTGGTTTCCCCATGTAGCTTGAGGAACACTTACAATTTTAAATAGTAAAAGCTGCTAGGTGCTTACTTATGCCCACGCTTGATTCAGAGCCACTCGTCTACAAGAAACTCCATGAACTCAGAAACTAAGCATATCAAGGTAACTCAGACCAATGGCCTCATCTCTAAAACGTTCAGGCCCGGTGCTCAGCATGGTCCGAGGGAGAGAAAAAGTCCCCATTAAACAATCAAGAGAGAACATTCCATCAGCTGCGTGAGTAGGAACAGAGAACAAAATTGAGTGTTCTGGTACTAATTCCAAAGTTGGGGAGCATAGTTTTCCCACACCTCCAAGCCATTGTCATATCCTAGCTGGGTATCTCACAATTCAACTCAATTTTATCAGGAGACAGCACCAGGTTCTACAGGCCTATTAGACAACCCATCCCTCATACTCTGAATGCCAATCAGGGAGCCCAGGTGCTTCTGACCCATTGACTATAGATTAGAGGTTCCAAGAATGCCCTCCTTGGATTTCACACACCAGTCAAAACTGCTTTCACAAGTGCAATATACATTGGGTACAGACAAATAGTGTTTGATTACACTTATACGAGGTACCTGGTTATTGTTGTTCAGTCACTAAGTCGTGTCTGACTCTTTGCAACCCCATGGACTGTAGCACACCAGGCTTCCCTGTCCTTCACTATCTCCCACAGTTTGCTTAGACTCATGTCAGTTGAATCAGTGATGTCATCCAACCATCTCATCCTCTGTTACCCCCTTCTCCTCCTGCCCTCAGTCTTTCCCAGCATCAGGTTAAACCAGCTCTTTGCATCAGGTGGCCAAAGGATGGAGTTTCAGCTTCAGCATCAGTCCTTCCAATGAATATTCAGGGTTGGTTTCCTTTAGGATTGGGGCTTCCATGGTGGCTTAAATAGTAAAGAATCTGCCAGCAATACAAGAGACCTAGGTTCCATTCCTGAGTAGGGAAGATCCCCCTGGAGAAAGGAACAGCTACCCACTCTAGTATTCTTGTCTGGAAAATTCCATGAACAGAGGATCCTGGTGGGATACAGTCCATGGGGTCACAAAGAGGCAGACACAACTGGGCAACTAAGCACACACAGACACATACATTAATATAACTTGGAAACACCCAGAAGAGATGCATAAGGCAAAGTGTGGGGAAAGAGTAGGGGATTTCCCTGCTCTCTCAAAACTCTGTCATGCTCCCAGCATCCCCGTGTGCCCACCAACCTGGAAACTCTTTGAATCTATTCCTTCATTTATGAGGCTTTAATTACATAGACAGCTTTAATTACATGATTGATTAAATCATCAGTCACCAGCAAATGATTCACCTTCTGTTTCTCTCGCTTCTCTGGAGGTGTGGGAAGGGCTGAGTCTTTCTAACCCTCCAGTTACAGGGTTGGTTTTCCTGGCAAACAGCCCCAATCCCTAGGCGGGGTCAAAAAGTCAGCTCCTAAAGATGGTTTTATGTCCCTAATCAATTGGAAAATTCCAAGGGTTTTTAGGAGCTCTGTGACAGAAAAATAAATAAATAAATAAAAGATATATATATATATATATATATATATATATATATAGTTATAAATCACAGTATCACAGGAACAGATTTAAATTGATTTGGAGATTTTCTTTTAATGTGGAATTTCTTATACCAAGATTTTATGGAATAAAATTGCATGCATGCTACATAATAAAAGATAATAAAATAAAAATACAGGGCTCAGCACAGTAAGTAATAAACATATATATAGCTACAACATGTCAGCAAATATAATCATATTTTATTATTTATCTTTCGTCCATGACATCTTCAGTCGGTACTGCAAAAAATAGTGAAGGGAAGCTTCAATTAAATACAGTTAGAAGTTGGTGATGGACAGGGAAGCGTGTTGTGCTGCAGTCCATGGGGTCCCAAAGAGTCCGACCGGACTGACCAACTGAAATGACCTGAACTGAACTGAGGAGGCCAGAAGGGGGAGCTCTCACACTCTGCAGAGCCCAATAAAAGAAAGACCTTTCCTGGCGAGGATGCAGCCAATAAAAGCCGTGGACTCTTGATTGACTGTAGCCCTCCCAGCCACCTTTGCCCCTCTCTGAAAGCATTCTCCTTCCCTTGACATGGGGACTTGCTCATAATTTCTTATATGCTGTCTTAGGATAATGACTTTTCTTCCGTAATTGTTACCTTCCCAGCAAAATGATGGGTTCACCTGGGGCAGAGCATGTCTTTTCTTTCTTGGCTGCCAGTCTGTGGTCCATTTGTCACTGCAATGAGATAAGTACAATGAGTAAGTACCTAGAGAGTTTTTTAAAGCAATTTTCCGTTGCCAGATCATCCAAGTGTGTCATCAGTGGGATCCCCTTGTAAGCAGGTAAGAAATATTTTGGGAATGGCCAAACTTTTGTGATGAATCCTGTGTAGCATAAGCTGCCTGTTAATCACATGCAGTATGAATATGTATTCTATGTGGATGGGGTGGAAATTTCATAAAAGGAGTCTCTGCCTCAGATAATTTGAAAACCACTGCTGTAGAGCATTTCAAACAACCCTGGGTATATTAATACGCATTGCGCACTGTAATTTCACTTAACATTTTGCTTTTTTAGACATTGAGGGATAAATATGTAGTCAACTCAGTAGACATATGCCCACTTTTATGTGACATTGATTTTATACAGATTAATCCCAGGATGAATCATATGCATATTTATTTTGGTCCAAATGTGCACCAGGATTTACTGACAGGCTAGTAAGCTTTACTCTTTGCAACCCCATGAACTGCAGCATACCAAGCTTCCCTTTCCTTCACTATCTCCTGGAGTTTGCTCAAATTAGGTCCATTAAGTCAGTGATGCCATCCAACCATCTCATCTTTTGTCACCCCCTTCTCCCCCTGCCCTCAGTCTTTCCCAGCACCAAGGTCTTTTCCAATGAGTCAGCTCTTCGCATCAGGGGACCAAAGTATTGGAGTTTCAGCTTCAGCACCAGCCCTTCCAATGCATATTCAGGATTGAGTTCCTTTAAGATTGACTGATTTGATCTCCTTGCAATCCAAGGGACTCTCAAGAGTCTTCTCCAGCAACACAATTTGAAAGCATCAGTTCTTTGGCACTCAGCTTTCTTTATGGTCCAACTCTCAAATCCATACATGACAACTGGAGAAACCATAGCTTTGACTATACAGACCTTTGCTGGCAAAATGATGTCTCTGCTTTTTAATATGCCGTCTAGATTTGTCATAACTTTCCTTCCAAGGAGCAAGTGTCTTTTAATTTCATGGCTGTGGTCACCATCTGCATCAATTTTGGAGCCCAAGAAAATGAAATCTGATGCTGTTTCCACATTTTCCCCATCTATTTGCCATGGAGTGATACCAGATGCTATGGTCTTCATTTTTTTGAATGTTGAGTCTTCAACCACTTTTTCACTCTCCTCTTTCACCTTCATCAAGAGGCTCTTTAGTTCCTCTTCAGTTTCTGCCATTAAAGTGGTATCATCTGCATATCTGAGGTTGTTGATAGTTCTCTTGGAAATCTTGATTCCATCTTGTGATTCATCCAGCCCGGCATTTCATTTGATGTACTCTGCATATAAGTTATATAAGCAAGGTGACAATATACAACCTTGATGTCTTCTTTCCCGATTTTGAACAAGTTCATTGTTCCATGTCTAGTTCTAACTGTTGTTTCTTGTCCTACATACAAGTTTCTCAGGAGGCAGGTAATGTGGTGTGGTATTCCCATCTCATTAAGACTGTTCCACAGTTTGTTGTGATCTACACAGCCAAGGGCTTTTGCATAGTCAATGAAGCAGAAGTAGATGTTTATTTGGAATTCCTTTCCTTTTTCAGTGATCTAGTATATGCTGGCAATTTAATCTCTGGTTCCTCTGCTTTTTCTAAATCTAGCTTTTACATCTAGAAGTTCTTGGTTCACTTACTGCTGAAGCCTAGCTTGGAGGACTTTGAGCATAATTTTTCTGGCATGTAAAATGAGTGCAATTGTGTATAATGTAATTTGAACATTCTTTGGCATTGCCTTTCTTTGGGATTAGAATGAAAACTGACCTTTGTCAGTCCTGTGGCCTCTGCTGAGTTTTCAAAATTTGCTGGCATAATGAGTGCAGCATTTAAACAGCATCATCTTTTTGGATTTGAAATAGCTCAGCTGGAATTCCATCTCCTCCACTAGCTTTGTTCATAGTAATAGTTTCTTAAGGCCCATTTGACTTCACACTTCAAGATGTCTGGCTTAACAAAACAGTCTGAATGCAATACTTGGATGCAATCTCAAAAATGACAGAATGATCTCAGTTCATTTCCAAAGCAAGCCATTCAATATCACAGTAATCCAAGTCTATGCCCGGACCAGTAATGCTGAAGAAGCTGAAGTTGAATGATTCTATGAAGACCTATAAGACCTCCTAGAACTAACCCCAGAAAAAGATGTCCTTTTCATCATAGGAGTTTGGAATGCAAAAGTGGGAAGTCAAGAGATACCTGGAATAACAGGCAAATTTGGCCTTAGAGTACAAAATGAAGCAGGGCAACAGATAACTGTTTTGTCAAGAGAACACATTGGTCATAGCAAACACCCTCTTCCAACAATACACGAGACAACTCTACACATGGACATCGCCAGATGGTCAGTACTGAAATCAGATTGATTATATTCTTTGCAGCCAAAGATGAAGAAGCTCTATACCGTCGGCAAAAACAAGACCTGGAGCTGACTGTGGCTCAGATCATGAACTCCTTATTGCCAAATTCAGACTCAAATTGAAGAAAGTAGGAAAACCAGTAAGCCATTCATGTATGACCCAAATCAAATCTCTTATGATTATATAGTGGAACTGATGAATAGATTCAAGGGACTATATCTGGTAGACAGAGTACCTGAAGAACTATGGACGGAGGTTCATAATATTATACGGGAGGCGCTGACCAAAATCATGTGACACAGCAAAAGAGACACAGATGTATAGAACAGTCTTTTGGACTCTGTGGGAGAGGGAGAGGGTGGGATGATTTGGGAGAATGGCATCAAAACATGTATAATATCATATATGAAATGAATCGCCAGTTCAGGTTCGATGCATGATACTGGATGCTTGGTGCTGGTACACTGGGATGACCCAGAGGGATGGTACGGGGAGGGAGGAGGGAGGGGGGCTCAGGATGGGGAACACGTGTATACCTGTGGCAGATTCATGATGATGTATGGCAAAACAAATACAATATTGTAAAGTAATTAACCTCCAATTAAAATAAATAAATTTATATTAAAAAAGAAAAAGAAATGCAAGAAGACAAATTGGTTGTCTGAAGAGACCTTACAAATAGCTGAGAAAAGAAGAGAAGCAAAAGGGAAAGAAGGAAAGATGATATATCCAACTGAAACCTTTACATGGTAGAGACTAAAAAAGAAACTGACAAAATTCTGAGATGCTAAAAATATCTAGAGACACTGAAGGTTTGCCCTAACCCTTTCTTTTTGCCTTAAACCATCTGTATCACTTCAGACTTGATCTCTGGGTAAATTTTATCTCTGATTTCAAAATAGTGCTCCTGCTTTCTTGTCCCTTTCTTTTAAAACAAATCTGAGAAGGAAATAAAGCATTTTGAAATCCTAATCAGCTATCATGGCCTTATCCCCAGGGGAGAGGTGAGAGCAAATGAAATAAAACCAAACAGGGAATCTTTAACTCTGTTTTTTTTTTTTTTTAACTTTAGCAATCATATTTATTTGGAGAAAACAAAAATACCCCACAACCCAAAGGATGGGATTTTATATCTCAAGACATCTCCCAAATATTAAGTCTACAGATTACAAATCATTATTATAGAAAATATTTTTGTACAAATTTTATGTGTAGTGAGGAGTGGGTCATAAATCCCTGTTTGTTTTAACAGAGTAGCAGGGTAGAGGAATGGTGAAAAAAATTGTTTTTTGTACAGATCTGTTTAGAAGGGTCGATGTGAAGAGGGTGAACTCTACCTTCTCATCATCTGTAGAAAATGGCTCCTTAACTTATTTTTTTAAGTCATCATGACTCAGACCTATTTATGACATAGTGGTTCTATGTACAGGCAATACTTCATTTTATTGTACATCACAGATTTTTTTTTTTTTTTTTTTTTACAAATTGAAGGTTTGTGGCAACCCCCATATTAAGTAAGTCTATGAGCACCATTTTTCCAACAGCATTTACTCACTTTGTCTCTGTATCAAGTTTTGACAATTCTAACAATATTTCAAACATTTTCATTGTCATTATATCTGTTGTATTGATCTGCGATCAGTGATCTTTGATGTTACTGTAGTAACTGTATGGGGCACCATGAATTACGCTCATGTAAGACAGCAAACTTTACCCATAAATGTGTGTGCTCTGACTGCTCCACCAACAGGCCATTTTCCCATCTCTCTCTGTCTCTCTTTGGCCTTTCTTTTCCCCTAGACACAACAATATTTAAATTATGCCATTTAATAACCCTATAATGGCCTCTAAGCATTCAAGGGGAAGGAAGAGTCACACATCTCTGACTTTAAATCAAAAGCTAGGAATCAGTAAGCTTAGTGAGGAAGACATGTCAAAACAGTCAATACAGGCTGAAAGCTAGACCTCTGGCACCAAACATTTAGCCAAAGTAGGGATATAAAAGAATTAGTGCTTGAAGGAAAGTAAAAATGCTAGTACCCCAGTGAATGCATGAATGATAAGAATGCAAAACATCCTTGTTTTCTTTACCACTTCCCACCACCTGGGAAGCCACTGATGCTGCTGCTAAGTCACTTCAGTCATGTCCAACTCTGTGCGACCCCATAGACGGCAGCCCACCAGGCTCCACCGTCCCTGGGATTCTCCAGTCAAGAACACTGGAGTGGATTGCCATTTCCTTCTCCAATGCATGAAGCAAAATGAAAGTGAAGTGAAAGAAAGTGGGTTGCCATTGCATTCTCTGGGGAAGCCACTAAGATAAGATAAAATTAGCCCCAATACTCCCTTAAGCCAAGGCCTAATTCAGAGCAAGGTCCTTCCACTCTTCAACTCTATGAAGGCTGAGCTATGACAAACCTAGACAGCATGTTACAAAGCAGAGACATCACTTTGCTGACAAATGTCCATATAGTGAAAGCTGTGGGTTTTCCAGTAGTCGTGTATGGATATGAGAGTTGGACCATAAAGAAGGCCAAAGAACTGATGCTTTTGAATTGTGGTGCTGGAGAAGACTCTGAGAGCAAGATCAAACCGGTCAATCCATGAGTTGTAAATTCATGGGGGACAATGACTGAACAACAACAGAAGAAAAATGTGAAGCTGGCAGAGGTTGGTTCATGAGGGTTAAGGAAAGAAGTTGTCTCCGTAACGTCAAGTGCAAGGTGAAGCAGAAATGCTGATTTAGAAGTTACAGCAAGTTATCCAGAAGATCTAAGATAATGAGGGTGGCTACATTAACAACAGACTTTCACTGTAGATAAAACAGCTTTCTCTTGAAAAAAGATGCCATCTAGGGCTTTCATAGCAAGAGAGGAGAAGTCAATGCCTGGCTTCAAGATTTCAAAGGACAGGCTGACTCTCTTGTTAGGGTTAACGCAACTAGTGACTTTAAGTTAATACCAGGGCTCATTGACCATTCTACAAACCTTAGAGTCCTTAAGAATTAATCCAATTCTACTCTGCCTGTGCTCTCTAAATAGAACAACAGTCTGGATGATAGCACATCTGTTTACAACATGATTTAGTGAACACTTTCAGCCCACTGTTGAGAGTGACTTCTCAGAGAAAGATTCCTTTCAAAATATCACTGCTAATTGACAGAGCACTGACAGAAATACACAATAAGATTAATGTTATTTTCTTTGCAAACACAACATCCATTCTGCAGCCCATGACTCAAGGAGATTTTGACTTTTAAGTCTTATTATTTTAATACGTTTTGGAAGGCAAGATCTGTTGTAAATAGTGATTCCACTCATGAATCTGGGAAAAGTAAATTGAAAACCTTCTGGAAATGATTAGCTATTCTAGATGCCATTAAAGATATTTGTGATTCACGAAAGTCTCTCAGTCATGTCTGACTCTTTATGACTCCATGGACTCTAGCCTACTAGCCTCCTCTATCCATGGGATTTTCCAGGCAAGAATACTGGAGTGGGTTACCATGCCCTTCTCCAGGGAATCTTCCCAACCCAGGGTTCAAACCCAGGTTTCCTGCATTCCAGGAAAACTCTTTACCATCTGAGCCAAAAGAGGTCAAAATGTCAATATTAGCAGGGGTTTCTAAGAAGTGGATTCCGATCCTCATGGATAATATTGAAGGGCTCAAGACTTCAGAGGAGGAAGTAACTATGAAAGTGGTGGAAACAGCAAGAAAACAAGACATGGAGCCTGAAGATATACATGAATTGCTGCAAACATTATTAAACTATAAAAAATGAGGAACTGCTTCTTAAGGATGAGCAAAGTAAGTGGTTTCTTGAGAAGGAATCTAATTCTGGTGAAGATGCTGTGATGATTGATGAGAGAACACAGGATTTAGAATATTACATAATCTTGGTTGATAATGTAATGGGAAGATTTGAGAAGATTAAAGTCACTGCCAACATAAAGGTAAGACCCTCCACTAGCAAAAAGATTACAGCAATGTAGGCACCTCAAAGTGGAGAGAGGCATAAGAAAACACCCAGCCATGGTGAGCAGCAGGACTGATATGAAAGATACCTGGGGTCATCAGAGGTGACACCTGCCATTCTGGCCCTGCCTCCTTCCCACAGAAGGGCTCTTGCAATCCAGAAGGTCCATGGTGCAGTAAAGGGTTTCTTTCTTTGTAATGTCCTTTTCTCTCAAAGCTAAGGTTTTTCTGTTGGTGGTGTCTCTCTTGCACCCTGGGCGTAAGCAGAAATATACAGAACCTTACCTGCTTACCTGGGGCCATCCTAACACCAACCTCAACTCACCCAACCTGGGTTGGCTCCCACAAGACTGTCATAAAATTTCTTATTTCTTCTGTTGGTTAAAATTTTTGACTTTTTCTTTTTTCCCTAAGCAAGGGGTCTTCCCAGGTGGTGCTAGTGGTAAAGAACCCATCTGCCAGTGCAGGAGATGTAAGAAACCTGGGTTCAATCCTTGGGTTTCAAAGATCCCCTGGAGGAGGGCATGGAAACCCACTCTAATATTCTTGCTGGAGAATCTCATGGACAGCTGGCAGGCTACACTCCATAAGGTCTCACAGAGTTGGACATGACTGAAGCAACTTAGCACGCACTAAGCAGATTTCTGAGTCAAGAGCCATAAAGACTTCCATTATAGAATTACAGATTTGTTTAAAACTCCTGAAAAAATATTTGAAAAGCACTTCCAAAACTTTGCATTTAATTTCCCCCTTAAACGGATGCTAAAGCAGTCATGGAAAAAATGATCTCATCACATCAACTGTACAAATTCCAGGGTCAATACAGAGCCTAGAGTCATCAGAAAACTTAAATGTCAATCAAATCCCTAATATTAAATATTTATATTACACATATGTATATGCATATGTTCATATATCATATATAATCACATATATGAGTTTTTAGGAAAGAGCTGGAAATTGCTGACACATGTTTAACTAAATACAAGAGAATCTTTGATAATCTGAAATCTACCTATGCAAACTTGGAATTCCCAGAAAAGTTAAATTTTCATTAACTCCATCTCCTGGCATAGCCAAAGTGTACCAATTTGCATAGATTTTATAAGTAAGGATTTTCCTCCCTAGAAGTTTGCAACTTAACCTTAGTAATTGATATAAATATATTAAGTATATTAGCAATCAGAAGACCTGGTACTAACTTGATTTTCTCCCAGAAACTATGCCTTCCAAGTGGAAATTTTAGAAAGCCAATTGAAGGATAAAACATTTATTTTGAAAGTATATATTGCAAAAGCATGAAGTTGCTAGATGCACTATGCATAACTTTGATGAGCTTAAAATCTTCAGCCAATTAAAATTTGCTCCAGATGCAATATTAGTGAGTAGGCTGATGAAATTTCTGTTATTACTTAGGGCCCTCCAGTGGCAGAGATTTTATCAAAATTTAAGTTACCTGATGATTCTAGACTTGTATTGGCCCTGGAATTTATGCAGTCGTTGTAACTGTGTGTTGCATAATGTTGGATTACTGTTATTTTAAACTATTATTGAAGTGTATCAGAATCTACTCATTTCATTAATTTATCCATTTAAGAAATATTTGCTGTATGCCTACTATATAAAAAACACTATCCTTTGAGTTTAGCACTGGAAAAAAGCAATAAGCCCTGCTCTTTGGAGCTTATCATTGAGACAAACAATTTTTAAATGAATAAAATAAACAAAGGATCTAGTACATAAGAAGGTAAAAAATACTATGAAAAAACAGAGGAAAGAGTGCAGCATAAAGAGTCGTAAGGAGCAGAGAAGAGTGGAGAGAGTCATGGTGCAATTTTCACATAGAGTAACCATTTAAAAAGGCTTCCCTGGTGGCTCAGAAGGTATAGAATCTGCCTGCAATATGGGAGACCTGGGTTCAATCCCTGGGTTGGGAAGATTCCTTGGAAAAGTGAATGGCAACCCATTCCAGTATTCTTACCTGGAGAATCCCCATGGACTGTAGCCCACTGGGCTCGTCTGTCCATGGGGTTGCAAAGAGTCAGGCACGACTATGTGGCTAGACACATACAAACATTTAAAAACCCGACATTGAAGCAAAAACTTGAAGGAGATAGAGACAGTCATACAAATACCTGAGAGCTGAACATTTATGGTGTTTTTCAAGAAAAGATATCCTTGAACACCACGGCCAGGGACATTACCAAAATTCACTGATTGCTAACACTGCTCTCAATGGGTCTAAGCTCCATACGGCATCACCCACATCCATTCAACAGCTTTGTAACTCTTAGATTCAGTAGCTGATAAACAACTGCTGGGTCAATCCACAAGAGTGCCTTGTGGACTCAAATCACACAAACCTAGCTGATAAGACTTGAACTTCAGCTATAATTTATAGATAGTAAAAGCTAACCAGTGGTTCAAAAGTTATCAATCAATGTCCTTCACTGCTCCAAGGGGACTTGCCCCCTCAAGTGATACAGAAAATAATCTCCAAAGGATTTCCACTTGACCTGTGGCAGCAAGAAAACTGTTTCCATCAGAGTTTGAATACTTTATATATGTTATAGGTGAGCACTGTCATATTAAAATAATTTATTATTGGTTATCTTTAGATAGGAGTTTCCCTGGTGGCCCAGTGGAAAAGAATCTGCCTGCCAATGCAGGAGACACAGGTTCAATCCCTGTGGCCTGTAAAATCTTAATTTGTCTACCAGGAATTGAACTCAGGAGTCCTGACCACTGGCCCTCCAGGGGATTCCCTTGACCTTGTATTTCTGACCCCATTTTTACCAAGTGAAATGCTGTGAAGTGAAAGTCATTCAGTTGTGTCTGACTCTGCAACCCCATGGACTATACAGTTCATGGAATTTTCCAGGCTAGAATACTGGAGTGGGTAGCCTTTCCCATCTCCAGGGAATCTTCCCGACTCAGGAATCAAACCAGGGTCTCCCGCATTGCAGGCAGATTCTTTACCCACTGAGCTATCAGGAAAGCCCTAGACATTAATACATACCTTGGCTTTCCTAATAATTTATGTTGGTGTAAGGAATTCTGAAAATACAGGGTGGGGTGTTTAGATAGGTACAAGAGAACCATTTAGAAAGAATTTGTTAGATAAAATGGAAAGCTATGAATATTCACTAGAATTAAATTCTTTTCTGGTTTGATAACCACAAATATATTCTTTTTGTCTATAAAAATCTCCCTGGAATCCAGATGGATTTCATAGGTTCAATGTCACCTCCCATGGAATGTAAAAATATTGATATTACATGCTAATTGATTATAATGGTATTATTTTGAAACTGGCATCTCTAACTGCAAGAAATTTTGATTGGCAGAAGAGCTTAGACATATTCCAGCTCTTCTCCATGAGGCCAAAAGAAAAGTTAATAAATCAATGACTGCAAGGTGATGCAGAGAGAATTTGTATTACCACTTCCAAAGCAGAATTACTCTTCAGTAAGTAACAGAAGAAAGCTGGCTAATACTCCAAAACTGTGTCTCAGCTGGACCTCTGTGATCTAATCTTCAAAATGGGCTTCATTCCACTTTACATTCCTGTAGGCAAGACGTGGTGTCAGAACTTCTCCTAAGAGTCTCTACAGTTTTAGAGCCTTTTATTCTATAGTTAAACAACTTCAAAAATTTCCCATTGACTTCAGGAAAAGTCAAAATACACTGTTTCTGGCAACCAACATTTTTTATACTATGGTTCCCCCACTGCACCTCTCAGCTATCCATTCTCTCTGTACATCCCAACATAAAACTCTAAACCAGCCAGAAAACTTCCTCACTGCCCTGAAACATATTGTATTCGTTTTTTTATAATTTGGAAACTTATTCCTTTCTAACCATCCCAATTCTACCCAGCTGTAATAAGCAAAATAATAGCCCCAGTTCCTGGAACCTGTTATTAATTTACCTGACATGGCTAAAGGGCGATTGCAGATGTGGTTAGATTAATTATCTTGAGATGGGGAGATTATCCTGGATTATCTTGATTCAGTTCAGTTCAGTCACTCAGTCATGTCCAACTCTTTGCAACCCCATGGACTGCAGCACACCAGGTTAACCTGTCCATCATCAACTCCTGGACCTTGCTCAAACTCATGTTCATTGAGTCAGTGATGTCATCCAGCCATCTCATCCTCTGTCATCCCCTTCTCCTCCTGCCTTCAATCTTTCCCAGCATCAGCGTCCTTTTCTAATGAGTCAGTTCTTTGCATCAGGTGGTCAAAGTACTGGAGCTTCAGTGTCAGCATCAGTCCTTCCAATGAATATTCAGGACTGATTTCCTTTACTATTGACTGGTTTGATCTCCTGGAAGTCCAAGGGGCTCTCAAGAGTCTTCTCCAACACCAAGGTTCAAAAGCATCAATTTTCTGGCACTCAGCTTTCTTTAGGATCCAACTCTCACATCCATACATGACTATTGGAAAAATCATAGCTTTGACTAGATGGACCTTTGTTGACAAAGTAATGTCTCTGCTTTTCAATATGCTGTCTATGTTGGTCATATTTTTTTGGTTTTTTTTTTTTTTTCATGGCTATAGTTACCATCTGCAGTGATTTTGGAGCCCAGGAAAAGAAAGTCTGTCACTATCTCCCTTGCTTCCCCATCTATTTGCCATGAAGTGATGGGACTAGATACCATGGTCATGATCAGAAGTAGAGATAATTTCTGACTTTGAAAGAGCCAAGGAATGTAGGCAGCTTCTAGAAGCTGGATAAAGCATGGAAATGGATTCTCCCTTAGAGTCTCCAGGAGAAATACAAGCCTGCTAACCCTTTGATATTTTGGATTTTGGATTTCCAGTCTCCAGAACTCTAAGAATAAAATCATGTTTTAAGCCTCTAAGTTTGTGGCAATTTGTTATAGCAGCAATGGGAAACTAACACAGAAGTCTTCAAGGTTCAACTCATTTCACTTCTTCGGAAGCTCTACCCAACCTCTCTAACCTGTCCTTCACAGCTTTCTTTTGAGTTGCCTTGCCCATCAACTTGCTTTGCAATTATGCCTCCAGTGCGAAGATCTGGTAGCAATAAAATTTCATTTTGACATACAAGAGAGGAGTATGGGTGGAAGATCCATATAAAGCTTATAGAAGACAAGCCACAGAAAGGAGATAAAATCTCTTAAGGTAGGTAGCATGAGAATAAAAGTGAAGACTATGTCCTCCACTTGCCGAAATGTTCTTGAACTATTTTTTCATGATTTATTCCCCATGCATGTTCTCCCTTCTAGAACTACTCCTATTCACAAATGTTAAGCTTCTTTGACTGCTTCTCTAATTTTCTCATCGTTTCTCTCCTATTGTCCAGCTCTTTGATTGACTTTCTTCTGTCAGTTCAGTTCAGTTGCTCAGTTGTGTCTGACTCTTTGCAACCCCATGAATCGCAGCACACCAGGCCTCCCTATCCATCACCAACTCCCGGAGTTCACTCAGACTCACATCCATCGAGTCAGTGATGCCATCCAGCCATCTCATCCTCTGTCGTCCCCTTCTCCTCCTGCCCCCAGTCCCTCCCAGCATCAGAGTCTTTTCCAATGAGTCAGCTCTTCGCATGAGGTGACCAAAATACTGGAGTTTCAGCTTTAGCATCATTCCTTCCAAAGAAATCCCAGGGCTGATCTCCCTCAGAATGAACTGGTTGGATCTCCTTGCAGTCCAAGGGACCCTCAAGAGTCTTCTCCAACACCACAGTTCAAAAGCATCAATTCTTCAGCACTCAGCCTTCTTCACAGTCCAACTCTCACATCCATACATGACTACTGGAAAAACCATAGCCTTGACTAGATGAACCTTAGTCGGCAAAGTAATGTCTCTGCTTTTGAATATGCTATCCAGGTTGGTCATAACTTTTCTTCCAAGGAGTAAGCGTCTTTTAATTTCATGGCTGCAGTCACCATCTGTGGTGATTTTGGAGCCCCAAAAAATAAAGTCTGACACTGTTTCCACTGTTTCCCCATCTATTTCCCATGAAGTGATGGGACCAGATGTCATGATCTTCGTTTTCTGAGTGTTGAACTTTAAGCCAACTTTTTCACTCTCCTCTTCTTCTGTCAGAGTCCCTCAACTTCATCTTTTAACTCTTCCAAATATTTTTTATTTATGCTGTCAAGTTTTCAAGTCCCAAGAACAATATTTTGTTACCTGATTTTTTTCCCTTGTTTTTATTTTTATTTAAAATACATTCTATTCTTACTTTGTGGATGCAAGATATTCTCTCACAGGGAGGCCTGGCGTGCTGTGATTCATGGGGTCACAAAGAGTTGGACACGACTGAGTGACTGAACTGAACTGAACTGAACTGAACTAAAAGAGGTTAAAATGGGTTAGAAGTTTTCCTTTTTATTTTCTGTTTCTCCAGGTTGCTTGTATTTTCTATTTTATTGTTTGGATTTCTAACTTTAGTAGCCTTCCTTAGATGCCTGCTCATGATTGGTTGTTTGCTCCTGATTCTCAGTGAGGAAATAAAAATATACATGGAAACCCTGAACATGTGGAAAGGACTTTTCCACTTGGAGCATGATTATGTAGTGATCTTGGTGGGAAACTCATGATGTCAGTAAATTGCACATTTGCTCTTCCCATATTTCATAATTATGTATAATACACATGTACATGTATCATGTAGTATGTACATGTACTATATATAATGTCATCTATAGGCATGGCGTGTATGTGTTCTATCAGATTAAGATAGTTCTCTTCAATTCCTGTCTTGCTGAGAGGTTTCGCTGCTGTTCTAATCAGGAACGTGTACTGAAATTTGTCAAACTTTCATTGGAAACATAGAAATTTTGTATATATTCCTTTTTCTATATTTATTAATGTGGCAAATTACATTTAATGATTTTTCACTTATTAAACCAATCTTATATTCCTGGGATAGAACTGACTTGGTAATGATGAATTGTTCATTTATTAATATTGCTGGATTTGACTTGTACCTTAATGAGAATTTTTGAGTCTAAGTTCAGAACGGAGCTTGGTCTAAAATTTTGTTTCCCTGTAAAGTCTTTGTCAGGTTTTGCTATCAAGGATACACTGCCTTCAGGTTTCCATGGTAGCTCAACTGTAAAGAATCCACTTGCAAGGTGGGAAACCTTGTTTCGATTCCTCAGTTAGGAAGTTCCACTGGAAAAGGGATAGGCTACCCACTCCAATATTCTTTGGCTTTCCTGGTGGCTCAAACAGTAAAGAATCTGCCTGCAATGTGGGAGACCTGGGTTCGATCCCTGGATTGGGAAGATCCCCTGGAGGAGGGCATGGCAATCTACTCCTGTATTCTTGCCTGGAGAATCTCCATGAACAGAGGAGCCTGGCAGGCTACAGTCCATGGGGTCACAGAGTCAGACAGGACTGAGTGACTAAGCACGCAGCATACACCGGCCTTGTTAAAAGAGTTAATAATGTTCTTTGTCCTCTATTTCCAGGAATAATTTGTGTAAGAGAAATATTACTTCTTACTTAAATATTTGATATAATTAATCAATAATGCCAGAAGGGACTGGTAAATATCTAGAATTATTTTTAATTAAAAATTCAATTTCTTTAAAAAACAGAGCTATAAAATTTTTCTATTTTTTTCCTGCAATCGTTTTGGAAATTTTCCCATTTCATTTAAGTTGTTAAATTACTTCCACAAAATTATTCATAATACTCTTTTACTGCTTTTGCATTGATTGTAGGATGCGTTGTTAGGGAACTTCTTTATTCCTGATATCAGTAATTTGTGTTTTCTCTGTTTTGTTATAGGGGGTTTTTTTTGCGGGGGGGGGGGACTAAGTGTGAATGTAGCTAGCAGATTATATTTTTCACTATTCTTTTCATATGAAATTTATTGATTTACTTCATTGTTTTTTCTTTTATTCTGCATTCATGTTTATTATTTCTTTTCTCCTATAACTTTGCTTTTAATTTCTTATTTCCATTCAATCTGTCTTTTTATATTTACTGGCAATTTCTAATAAACAGAGGTTGACTATTGCTTTTTTTATTTAGTCTGAAACCTTGCCTTCTACATAGAATTTTTAGCACATTTACTTTTAAGACAGTTATTGACAGAATTTACTTAGTTTGTTATCTTACTAAATGTCTTCTAGCCATTATTTCTGTTTGTGTTGATGTTTAATTTTTTGATCTTCATTTCTACTCTCTTTTGGATTGATTTAGTGTTTCTTAAGTATTCCATTCTATGCCTTCTATTGGCTTTGTATTGACACCTCTCTCTTTCTCTTTCTCTTTCATATATATATACATATGGAGACATATGCATATACATATGTGTATATATATATATATATATATTTATTTAGTGATTATCCAGGGATCATACTATGCATCCTTAGCTTATCACAGTCAACTTTGAACTAATACTATATGACTTCCCATATAATTTATGAATCTCACACTATATCCTCTTCCATCTTTGTGCTATTATTGTATATTTTATGTCTACAACTATCACAAACCCCTCAATACACAATTAATATTTTTGCTGTTAGAAGTCAATTGACTTTATAAGAATTTGAGTTGTTTGGTATTTAAAGTAACCGCAGTGAATATATTATAAGAACACCAATACTCTTTTGATAAGTTGGAATTTGAAGTTTAAAACATGTGTTTTCTTTTTAAAAAAGTACAGTCTTAACAGAATGTAAATAGAGGCCCAGGAGGGAGTCATTCTAAGGATCACACAAGTGTAGAGTAACATCATTTTTCTTCCAACATTAGGTCTGTTGTACCAGTTGAATCTTAGGATATCATTTTTACCATAAATCTGAAAGTTTATACTAATTTTGAGAGATATTCTCTTCCTAAATATGATTTTAATACAGTTTTTTATATTTTCCTGCCTTGTTTCCTATGAAATTTCTTGGCCTCATTTCAATGCATCATGTACACACAAGGGGGCAGAGTTAAACTAGAGGTGAGAACACAGATCCTGAACTTCCTGGTTTGCAAATATTTCAGATTTCTTATTTGATTTATAATAATCATTTTCTTTGTAGAGTATTTTAACTTTCCACTGAAACATACTTGTCTACAAGAAACAGTCTAGCTAATGAGATAACAGTTGTACTTTAGAAATAGTCCATATTTATAATTTTGATTCTTGCTCTTGAATATTTCTCATTTAAATATTATCTAAATTTCACTCACTGTTCTTGGTCTCTGTGAAAACTGAGCACATGAGTATGATTTTTTTCCGTAAACTAAGCAACTAATGAGAATGCAGACCTCAGCGTTTTTTCTTTTTTTCTTTATTCTTTTTTTGTCAAAAGAAGGATAAAATTCAAAAGAGAACAAAACCTCAGAAGAAGCTTGGAAGCTTGAGAGTTGTAAGTAGGCTAAATAAGCTGCTTTCTCAAAGACTTTCAGACACTTTCTCAAATATAACTTTGGTTCTTAAAGCAAAATTCATCACATAGCTTCTTTCTTCTGCTGTCATTCACTCATGTCTGACTCTTTGCAACCTCATGGACTGCAGCACACCAGGCTTCCCGTCCTTCACTATCTCCCAGAGTTTGCTCAGACTCATGTCCTTTGAGGCAGAGATACCATCCAATCATCTCATCCTGTCACCTCCTTCTCCTCCTGCCCTCAATCTTTCCCAGCATCAGGGTCTTTTCCAATGAGTCGGCTCCTCCCATCAGGTGGCCAAAGTATTGGAGCTTCAGCATCAGCATCAGTCCTTCCAATGAGTATTCAGGGTTGATTTCCTTTAGGATTGACTACCTTCTTATTCCCACAGATATTTTTGAATTAGAATGCTTGTTCCTGTCCTGGTCTTAAAGACCGATCTTCAGCATTAAATGTATAATCAGTGAAGAACTAAAGAGACTTGCTTTTCTTCTTTAAGGTATACTTCTTCCACTTGTTGGGAATTGAAAAATAGGTTACCTGGAAGTAAGCATTTCCTTCGCCATTTATTTCTGAGACATGCAAACAAACATGGGTGAAATGATTAAGTGGTTTCAATTCACTTAGAGAAGAATTAAATGAAATCACATCCTTTCCTTACCACACATTTTGATAAAACTCAGAGGGAGGAAAGGCTGAGAGAAAAATTCTGCCTGCCAGGGGGGAGTTGAGGAAGAAACCAATAAAATGGAAAACAACCCAGAAACAGAAATGGGCTGATGCCAAGATGACATAGAGCAGGACTCTGTGATCTTCCCCTCCATGTCCTCCAGCTGCCTTTTGCCTGTAGAAAATCTTTAGTCAATAGATAAATGTAACAGAGAAATGAGAAAATGAAGAAGCAAAGAAAGTCAAAGAGGACCAAATAATAATAGAGTCATTATGCAAAGTCGAGGACCCTTAGTTCCTATTCAAGTGCTATTGATAATTTTCTGAGCCATGTTTTTGAGCTGTTTGGTATATCCTGAAACCCCCATCAGGTAGAAGAAGTTAACTACAGGATGACCCGACTGTAGCCATGACATAAGCTGACCTCAAAGAAATGGGAACAAACTAACCCTGGAACTGAAGATTAAGTCTACTCAAAATGATCAAGATGACTGTCAGAACTGACTGTGCTGTTTCTGCCTGTAGCCTGTTCCCTCTGCTCATACAGCCCTGAAACTTCTCTTTAAAAACTCTTGCACACTGATTGTCAGTGGGAGAGTCGGCCTTCGAACAGGAGTCTGCTCACTCCTCTGGTTGCCAGCCTCTGAAATAAAGCAAACTTTCCTTTTTACCAACCTTGTCTCTTAAGCGGTGGCTTTTGAACAGTGAGCATCTGGACCCAACTTTCTTCCTTCTTCTCCTTCTTTTTTTTTTTTTTTTTTTTTTGATGTGGCCCATTTTTAAAGTCTTTACTGAATTTGTTACAGTATTACTTCTGTGGTTTATGTTCTGGTTTTTCAGCCTGGAGGCATGTAGGATCTCAGCTCTCCCATCCAGAATGGAGCTCACATTCCCTACACTGGAAGGCGAAGTCTTAACCACAAGGCTACCAGGGACATCTCTGGACCCAGCTTTCAAAGAACTTACTTGTATCACAGTTTAATCTTGAGGACAACCCACTAAGCAGCCTGTTTTATTGTCATTTATTTCAGCACTCCTTCTAGAATAGAAAATTGATACTGAAACAATGTGTCTGAGGTTTGGCAAGACAGAAGAGAACTGATGGCTAATAAACACATGAAAAGATACTCAACATTGCTCATTATTAGAGAAATGCAAATCAAAACTACAATGAGATATCACCTCACACGAGTCAGAATGGCCATCATCAAAAAGCTTACAAACGGTAAATGCTGGAAAAGGTGCGGAGAAGAGGGAATGCTCTTGCACTGTTGGTGGGAATGTAAATTGATACAGACACTATGGAAGATGGTATGGAGATTCCTTAAAAAAAACTAGGAACAAAACCACCATATGACCCAGCAATCCCATTCCTAGGCATATACCCTGAGGAAACCAAAACTGAAAAATATACATGTATCCCACTGTTCATTGCAGCATTATTTACAATAGCTAGAACATGGAAGCAACCTAGATGCCCAGCATCAGCTGAATGGATAAAGAAGTCGTGGTACGTATATACAATGGAATATTACTCAGCCATAAAAAGGAACACATTTGAGTCAGTTCTGATGAGGTGGATGAACCTAGAACCTATTATACAGAGTGAAGTAAGTCAGAAAGAGAAAGATAAATATTGTATTCCAGCACATATATACAGAATCTAGAAAAATGGTACTGAAGAATTTATTTACAGGGCAGCAATGGAGAAACAGACATAGAAAACAGACTTATGACATGGAGAGAGGGCAGGAGACGGTGAGATATATGGCAGGAATAACATGGAAACTTACATTACCATATGTAAAATAGATAGCCAGTGGGAATTTGCTGTATGGCTCAGGAAACTCAAACAGGGGCTCTGTATCAACCTAGATGGGTGGAATGGGGAGGGAGGTTCAAAGGGGAGGGGATATATGTATATCTATGGCTGATTCATGTTGAAGTTTGACAGAAAACAACAAAATTCTGTAAAGCAATTATCCTTCAATTAAAAAATAAATAAAATTTTTAAAAAGACAGAAGAGATCTGATATTTACTTCTTTTAATTAAACTTTCATGTCCAATTTTTTGTTAGGTACCAGTAACCTGATTTATAAAGCTATTAATTTTTTAAATTGTAAAGAGCACACATAGAAAGATAATGAGCATATCACAGAAAACTAAGACAAATATATAAAATTATGCCACACTATATCCTGTATGTTGTAATTTTACACATTTTCCTCTGTTCAATTAAAATACCATTTTCACAAAGATAATAATCTCAAAATAGTATTCTGTTACTAGATCGGGGGAACTGTTTCATAATTGCATGTTGTGGATTGAAGAGCTGAAAATCAACAGTACCTTAGAAGAGGAAGTAAATAAGGCATAAATGAAGAAAGTGCCTGGAGAAAATTTGAATGCCACCAAAAAATAAGTGTCACAGCTTCCGATTTCCAACTAGCCACTAGGGAACAAAGATCTTTTCCTGTCCCATTTTTTTTATTTTTTTAAATATAAATTTATTTATTTTAATTGGAGGTTAGGTACTTTAAAATATTGTATTGGTTTTGCCATACATCAACATGAATCCGCCACACGTATACACATGTTCAGCATCCTGAACCCCCCTCCCTCCTCCCTCCCTGTACCATCCCTAAATGGAACCACAAAGAAACGTTTCACAATTACTAGTTTCTTTCAGAATGCTTAATTTCTAACATTTTAAAAAATCCATCCAACCACTTAAAAAAAGAGCACGCTGATTAAACTTGTCAGTGTGCCTGGAAAACTACCTGAATGGGTTTGTGTGTTTGCTAAGTCACTTCAGTAGTGCCCGACTCTTTGCAACCTTATGGACTGTAGCCCACCAGGCTCCTCTGTCCACGGGCTTCTCCAGGCAAGAATATTGGAGTGGGTTGCCATGCCCTGCTCCAGAGACACACCCCTAAGTGAGGTGAAAGTCACTCAGTCGTGTCTGACTCTTTGCCACCCCATGGATAATACAGTTCATGGAATTCTCCAGGCCAGAATACTGGAGTGGGTAGCCCTTCCCTTCTCCAGGGGATCTTCCCAACCCAGGGACCGAACCCAGGTCTCCCACATTGCAGGCAGATTCTTTACCAGATGAGCCACCAGAAAAGTCCAAGAATACTGGAAAGGGTAGCCTATCCCTTCTCCAGTGGATCTTCCTGACCCAAGAATCGAAGTGGGGTCTCCTGCATTACAGGCAGATTCTTTACCAACTGAGCTGTCGGGGAAGCCTGTCCACACCTCTAAGTGCCCAGAAATCAATGACGTCTTCTGTGCAACCACTCTTCTGCTGGTGACATGAGCCCACTTACACCTCTGAAAGTCACCAATCTCTGAAGGCGGAACTGTCTCTGACCAGCTTAGCTCTCTTCCCATATTCAGCAATAAGTGACATGTCTTTTTAAAATTTCAAATATTAACCAGTGGCCTCATACATTTACAAATGTACATAGAAAAAAATCTGAGAAGTCTTTGGGAAAATACCAGGTGCTTTATAAATGTCATTTAACATGTAACATTATGTTACTATTGTGCCTTAAGAATGGTTAATTATTAGAAAAAAATAGACATCTTGTTTGCATATTAAATTATTCAGAAAGCACATTTCCACCAAGGGATCTTATTTTATTATTCATTTATTATTTCTAACTTAATCAGGCTGGTTATTCATTCACTTAGTCCTTCATTTCTTCAACTTAAATATTCCAAAACTATACTACATCAGCAAGTTTCATGGTGTATAGATTTCATTTTTCACAAATGAGCATCACTGAGTTGCATGCACTTGAGAAGTATTTATTCCTGTTAACTTTCTGATTATTGAGTGACTTCTGTGTACCAAGGGCTCTCCTGGATCCTGGGTGAATGCAGTTTCTACCTTAGGAAGCTCAGGGCTTGGGGGTGGGGCATAGAAATTAAGGTTGCTGACATGATACACAAACACATTCACTCTGTGTGCCATGTGCAGAGTGTCCTGAGAGGGGGTGCCAGGAGCCTGGCCTGAACGGAGAGCAGGGAAGTCTTCCTGAGGCTGAGACACTTGAGTGGAGAAGGAGGAGAACAGTGTGGACAAGGAAGGGATTTCTTGTGGTTATCAAAGCATTTCCCTGTAGACTGTCTATTTTGATACTTATAACATCCTGGGTATCAAGAACAAATCACCTTATTTTAAAGAAAGCTGACACTCAGGAAGGGTAAACAGGTAAAAGTGAATAACTGGTTAGTGAAAGACCCTGAAGTAAATTGCAAGTCCTGATGGCAGTGTGTTGTCCGTGTGCCCATTCACTTCAGCTTGTTCCTCACAGCTAATCCATCGTACATAACTCACTGCTGGGGACTGTCTCCAACTTTTATTTTATTTTAAAAGTTTTATTGGAGTATAGTTACTTACAATGTTGCGTTAGTTTCTATTGTAGAGCAAAGTGTATCAGCTATACATATATCCCCTTTCCTGGATTTCCTTCCCGCTTAGGTCACCACAGAGCACTGAGCAGAGTTCCCTGTGCCGTACAGTCGGTTCTCCTTTGTTATGTATTTTATGCACGGTACCAATACTGTACATGTGTCAATCCTAATCTCCCAATCCCTAAGCCCCTTCTCCCCTTGATATCCATTCATTTGTTCCCTATATCTCTGTCTCTACTTCTGCTTTGCAAATAAGATCATCTATAGCATTTTTCTAGATTCCACATACAGGCACTAATATACAATATTTGTTTTTCTCTTTCTGATTAACTTCACTCTGTATGACAGACTCTGTCTCTTTTAATTGCACACCTTTGTCCTCTGAAAGCAAAGATGTGGCTTACACTCCACGTGTATCATATATACAAACATATGTGTATAGTAGCTGCTGCTGTTGCTAAGTCACTTCAGTCGTGTCTGACTCTGTGCAATTCCATAGACAGCAGCCCACCAGGCTCCCCTGTCCCTGGGATTCTCCAGGCAAGAACACTGGAGTGGATTGCCATTTCCTTCTCCAATGCAGGAAAGTGAAAAGTGAAAGTGACGTCGCTCAGTTGTGTCCGACTCTTAGGGTCCCCATGGACTTCAGCCCACCAGGCTCCTTCAACCATGGGATTTCCCAGGCAAGAGTACTGGAGTGGGGTGCCATTGCCTTCTCCTGTGTATGTAGCCCCATCCCCCAAAAGGTATTTGTTGTTGGTAAGGCACTAAGTCATGTGTGACTGTTATGATCCCATGGACTGTAGCGTGCGAGGCTCCTCTGTCCATTGGATTCTCTGGGCAAGAATACTGGAATGGGTTGCCATTTCCTTCTCCAGGGGATCTTCCTGATGAGGTATTTAACCCCCATCCCCTGCATTGGCAGCCAGATTCTTTACTGCTAAGCCACCTGGGAAGCTCCCCCCTCCACCCCCTGCCCAACCAAGCCAAAAAAGATATATCCATGTCCTCATCCCTGGGACCTGTGAATGTTACTTTATTTAGGAAAACTGTCTTTACAGACAAAATTAAGTTAATCATTTTGAGATGAGATCTTCTTGGACAATCCGATTGGTCCTAAATCAGAAGACACGTGTCTTCATAGGAAAAGACAAAGATGAAGAGGAAGGCTGTGGTCATGGAGGCAGAAGCTGGAAAAATGAAGCCACAAGCCAAGGAATGCCTAAAGACACGAGAAGCTGAAAGAGACAAAAGCCAGGATCTGCCCTAGAGCCTTGGGAAGGAGCGCGGGCCTGCTCACACCTTGGCTTCTGACCTCTGGCCTCCGGAACTTCAGGGTAAAGCTCTGTTGCTTTAAGGCACCCCGTTTGTTGTCACTTGTTACAACAACCCTGGGAAATGAATATATGATTGTCTCTTACAGTAATCTCAACAAATTCAAGATTTTCAGTAGATCTATAACCCAAATGAATGTTAACTGCGCTCACTTTCCCTTCTGTGTTTCTTTCCATAAAGTTAAAATTGTACTACCACTACTAATGATTATAATAATATACTACCATAAATAATGGTAACTGTTTTATTATAATGCATTTATTAAGTGGCAGTTTTTCTAAGTGCTCTACTTCTTTTACATCATTTCACCCTCACAATGGGCTTTCCTGGTGGCTCAGCAGTAGAGAATCCGCCTGCAATGCGGGAGACCCAGGTTCGATCCCTGGGTGGGGAAGATCCCCTGGAGGAGGAAATGGCAACCCACTCCAGTATTCTTGCCTGGAGAATTCCATGGACAAAGGAGCCTGCCAAGCACAGTTCATGTGGTCACAAAGAGCAAACACGGCTGAGCAATTAATGCACAACCCTCACAACAATGTTATGAATTAGATGCTCTTATCAAGCCAGCTTTTCTTCACTTAACTAGCCCTTAAGCTCAGTTTAATGTCATGTGACAGCACAGTTAGTATGTGGTGGAAATGGCCTTGAATTCAGATTTTATTCCCAGCTTTTCCTACTATACCATAGTGCCTCTTTAGAAAAGGATCAACTGTTTAATTCCTTTGGTTATTACTTTTAGTAATATTTAGTAATACAAATATATATATAGGACAGTAAATAGCACATCTTTATTCTATTGATGGTACATTTGTTACAAGTATAATCCACTTTTGAAAAGTTTATTTTTAATTAACTTGAGCAGATTTACATTTTAAACAGATCAACTCAATTGTTAAAGTTACATGATAAAGAATAGATAATTTAAATGACAAAAAAATCTCATATTGTGAAATAATGCACTCTATGCTGCAATGAATAGAGGGAGGAAAAAGTCAAACTCTTTCCAAAACTTTATTCAAAGAATCAGAAAAAAAAGGTTTTTTTTCTTTTTACAAAGTTATGTACAAGCTATAGGAACTATCAGATACTGAAGTATGAAAACTTTATAACCAAAGTTCAAAACTGATTTTAGAGAATTGTGAGAAGTAAAACAGGAAAATGTGTATCTAGCACTCTATAGAACTTCACAGTAAAGCTGGAATTTATAGACTATGTAATAATATAAATATAATATTTAGTAATATTACTTTAGTTAATACGTTTCATCAGAGATGAAGATGTGGCTTCTCTTGATGTCCAGTCACTTTCTTTCTCTCTCTCTCTGGTTCTCACTCTCTCTCCTATCCCTCCCTCCCTCCATTCCTTCCTCCTTCTCCCTTTCTCTATCTCCCTTCCTTCCTCCTTTGAGTTCTTTCCAGTGAAAGGAACTCATGTCTCCTGACACCTTGTCCTGTTGAGCTATTTGGAGCTCCAATCACAAGAAACTGGCAGGTTTGATACACTCCAAAACTGCTAAGTCTTCTGAGGGTTTTAAGATTGGGGCTTGTGGAGGAGATTTCCTGGAAGAAATGTCACATCCATTATTTTCAGTTTTAGCTTTGGAAAGGTTGCCTGGAGAATATCACTGAACACCAAATTTAACCTTTCAGTGATATTTGATATGAGAATAAATGAAACAGTCTATAAAGCTTGGACCTACATAAAATAAAGATGTTAAAGCAATCCAGCAAATGTGCTGGAACTGTTAGGGCGTTTTCATGACTAACTTAATGGGTTGGAAGCAACATGTTCAACTCTTCCAACTACACAATTCACTGCTATAAAATAACTGTTGAATTTGTAGATGGAATAAATCTGGCTCAAGACTGGTTGGACTTTTTGGTGACTTAAAAGCGACCCTTCACCTTAAGGGAGCTGGCATAAGGTAGTCTGGGAAACACTTAGACTTCCTTGAAGAATCAGCTCAAATATAATACCTCCTCTAGAAAGATTTATAGAGCTTTTCTCCCTCCCTCCAAAGAATAAATGGGCCTTTCCTTGGGGCTACCAGCCATGTCAACTCATGACAATGAAATATGTCATTCTTTTTTAAAAGAGTTTTTAAAATCAATTTATTTTTGGCTGTACTATGTCTTCCTTGCTGTGTATGGGCTTTCTCTAGTTGCAGCAGGCAGGGCCTACTCTATAGTTATGGTGCACAGACTCCTTGTTGCAGTGGCTTCTCTTGCTGCAGAGCTCAGGTTCTACGGCACAGGCTTCAGCAACTGTGGTTCACAGGCTTAGTAGCCCCATGGCATGTGGAATCTTCCCTGACCAGGGATTGAACCCGTGTTCCCTGCATTGGCAGGCAGCTTCTAAACCACTAGAGCACCATGGAAGCCCCTTGTGCTATTCTTTGGTGTCTTCCCAAAAGGACTGCATGTTTCTCAAGGCAGGACTGATTCCATGTCTTTGCATCCCCATTGCCTAATTTAGTGCCACTGTAAGTCTTCATACACGTGTGTTCTTCATGCATCTCCTAAGCCTACATCATTTACAAGACCTGTCTTACCAGTCAACAGGGTAGTATGTTCCTTGGAATAAATACAAATTCCGGTAGTGTTCACTGTGTGCTTGTTATCCTTCTCCGTTTGGAGAGGGGGAAAATAAGAGTGAACATGGAGATCAAAAAAGACAAATGAACACAAACCTAACAGTTTAATCCAATGAGCACTGACTTTTGAGACTCCCTGGACTTCCATTTGAGACCCCCTGGCTTCCCAGCTAGCTCATTGGTAAAGAATCTGCCTGCCAATGCAGAAGATACAGGAGACATGGGTTCTGATTCTCGGGTCAGAAAGATCCCCTGGAGAAGGAACTGGCAACCCACCCCAGTATTCTTGCCTGGAAAATCCCATAGACAGAGAAGCCTCTCGGGCTATAGTCTATGGGGTCACAAAAAGTTGGACATGACTGAGCACATAGTCACACATGTAGACTTCCATTTAATGCTAACTCCAACTGATGCTTCCACTTTGGCTCAAAGATTTAACAGGCTCTTCTCCTCTCAAGACCAGAGTCTCCTGGAATAGTCAACTGCTCCACCAACAAGAGAACTAGAGTAGTTGCTTTGAGCACAGACTAAAATCTAAGTTAAAGAGATGCCCAGCAAGTGAACTGACCTGAGAATATGTTTGTGGGGACTCTGATTTTTCTGGAGAAAAAGTGCTAACATACCAAGAACCAGAGACTTCGGACATGAGAGCTGAGTAGAAATTAGAATTCAGTGTATGGCCCAGACTCACTAGATCTCAAGACCTACCCTATTTCCAAAGCATTTCTTTCTGGAGTAGTTCTCTACCGGGCAACATTTTGGAAGTTACAGAGGAAGTTGTTGGATATGGCAGTCTCCAGGGAGAGAAGATGCTACTGGCATTGAGTGGGTGTGTCTCCAGCTGCTTAGTCAGGTTCAACTCTTTGTAGCCCCATGGACTGTAGCCCACCAGGCTCCTCTGTCCTTGGAATTTTTCAGGCAAGAATACTGGAGTAGGATGCCATTTCCTACCCCAGAGGATCTTCCCAATCCAGGGATTGATCCCTACTCTCTTGAATCTCTTGTATTGGCATGCAGATTCTTTATCACTAGCACTACCTAGAAAGCCCATATTAAATGGATGGGACCAAGCAAAATTCCTCTTTAATGACATCTCCACTTTACTTATAAATTCAGTTATCATAATTTGTGGTAGTTTTGTTTTATAAAGTCAGCATGAAGACTGAATTAGCAACTCCTAAGCCATTTTGTACAAGAATTGTACAAAAAAGATCCAAATGAACTGGATTACTATGATGGTTTGGTCAGACACCCAGAGCCAGACATTCTGAAAAGTGAAATCAAGTGGGCCTTAGGAAGCACTGCTGTTAAAAAAGATAGTCGATGTGATGGAATTTCAGTAGAATTATTCAAAACCCTAAAGGATTCAAAACCCTAAACATCAAAGTGTTGCATTCAATATGTCAGCAAATCTGGAAGACCTAGCAGTGGTCACAGAACTGGAAAAGATCAATCCTCATCCTAGTTCCCAAGAAAGGTAATACTAAAGAATGTGCAGACCATCAAACAATTACACTTGTCTCCCATGCTAGTAAGGTCATGCTTAAAACTTACATGCTAGGTTTCAGCATTATGTAAACCAAGAACCTCCAGATGTCCAAGGTGGGTTTAGAAAAGGAAAAGGGACCAGAAATCAAATTGCCAATATTCGCTGGCTCATAGAGAAAGCTAGGGAATTCCAGAAAAACATCTACTTCTGTTTCATCAACTACACCCAAGCAATTGACTGTGTGGATCATAATAAACAGTGGAAAGCTCTTACAGAGATGGGAATATCAGACCATCTTACTTGTCTCCTGAGAAACCTGTATGTGGGTCAAGAAGCAACAGTTAGAACCCTGTATGGAACAACTTATTGGTTCAAGATTGAGAAAGGAGTACAGCAAGGCTGTCTGCTGTCATCTTGTTTGTTTAATCTATGCTCTGAGCACATCACGAGAAATGATGGGCTGTATGAGCTACAAGTTGAAATCAAGATAGGCGGGAGAAACATCAACAACCTCAGATACGCAGATGATGCCACTTGAATGGCAGAAAATGAAGAGGAACTAAAGAACCTCTTGATGAGGGTGAAGGAGGAGAGTGAAAGAGCCTGCTTAAAACTAAATATTAAAGAAAAAAAAAAAACTAAGATTATGGCATCCAGCCCCATTACTTCATGGCAAATAGAAGAGGAAAAGTGGAAGCAGTGACAGATTTCCTCTTCTTGGGCTCTAAAATCACTGTAGATGATGATGCAGACATGAAATCAAAAGATGTTTGCTTCTTGGCAGGAAAGCTATGACCACCTAGACTGCGTGTTGAAAAGCAGAGACGTTACTCTGCCAACAAAGATCCATGTAGTCTAGGCTATGATCTTCCCAGTGGTCACGTACGGTTGTGAAAGCTAGACTGTAAAGAAGGCGGAGTGCTGAAGAATTAAAGCCTTTGAACTGTGACGGTGGAGAAGACTCTTGAGAGTCCATTGCACAGCAAAGAGATCAAACCTGTCAATCTTAAGGGGTATCAAAACTGAATACTCATTGGAAGGACTGATGCTAAACCTGAAACTCCAGTATTTTGGTCATCTGATGCGAACAGATGACTCATTGGAAAAGTCCATGATGCTGGGAAAGATTGCGGGAAGTAGAAGAGGGCATCAGAGGATGAGATGGCTGGATGGCATCACCGATGCAATGAACAAGAACTTCGGCAAACTTTGGGAGATGGTGAAGGACAGGGAGGCCTGGCGTGCAGCAGTCCAAGGGGTTGTAAAGAGTTGGACACGACAGCAACAAGTCATTGCTCCTACGGGAAATACAGAGTTAGGTTCCTACAGTCCTCTGACCACAATATTTTCATCAACCCACCAATATTAACCTTGTTTTATGTCTGTTTCTGTTTAAAGACATTTATTGTTGATTTGTTAACATCAAACTTACAGCCAACTACACTGTAAGTCATGCCTGATCAAAGTTTAGTTAACTCACATATTTTCTCCACAAGTGTGCTTAAGAGCACTAGACAATACTTCAGCACTGTGCTTTGAGTGCATTTTAAACAACACAATCACCAACAAAAAGCACAAAAATGTGAAAAGCATGGCACCAAATAGACCACAAAATGGCCACACCTGATTTCAACATGAGAGCTGAAGGAAAAAATCAGAGTTGTGTTGTAACACTTCCACTGAGGACATGCGCTTTAGTGACTCAGATTTTTCACTGCTCAGCGCACACCCAACAAAGACTGCAAAAGCACTCAAGCGTCAATGTGAGGTTAGAGATGAATTTTGGCAAGCAGCAAAATTAGCAAACATGGAATCTATGAATAATGAGAAATGACTGTATACATAAAGTATTTTTGCAGTTTTAATTTGCACTGACTTTTTCAGAAACGCACAATGAAAACCAAGGGAAAGTTATTCTTTGACTCGGGACTTTGCCAAAAGTTGTTCAATATTAGGAACTCAGGTTACTGAAGGCAACACTGCTAATGATACCTGAGTCACCAGAATGACACACAAATAACATTCTGTACTAGTAGCAGTAGCACTCATGTAAAGTGGCATACAGGTGCAAGCATCTGTATATTTTTTTATTTAGTATGGCTCTAAATGAGCATAATATACTCATATGTAAATGAGTATAAGGAAATATATAAAATATCAATGTAAGTCAGTTTCCTCCCAAGTTAATTGGTATCTCTACTCCTCTCCAATGAAAATCAAGAAAATTAAACACAATTCACCCAGTTATTGCATGACTGCCATCTTTTATTTTGTATAGAATTCTTTACTGTCTCTTTTTTATACATAAAAATTAGTAGTTTTTGCAATCAAAATTTTATTGACCTAGAAACCTGTGTTCAGGAGATTTTATTTTGCTTTGTCTCTTGCTCCTTTCTTCTTAGTTACTTACCGCCCAAAGATGGGCTCAATAAAGGACAGAAATGGTATGGACCTAACAGAAGCAGAAGATATTAAGAAGAGGTGGCAAGAATACACAGAAGAACGGTACAAAAAAGATCTTCACAACCCAGATAATCATGATGATGTGATCACTAATCTAAAGCCAGACATCTTGGAATGTGAAGTGAAGTGGGCCTTAGAAAGCATCACTATGAACTAAGCTAGTGGAGGTGATGGAATTCCAGTTGAGCTGTGTCAAATCCTGAAAGATGATGCTGTGAAACTGCTGCACTCAATATGCCAACAAATTTGGAAAACTTAGCAGTGGCCACAGGACTGGAAAAGGTCAGTTTTCATTCCAATCCCATAGAAAGACAATGCAAAAGAATGCTCAAACTACTGCACAATTGCACTCATCTCACATGCTAATAAAGTAATGCTCAAAATTCTCCAAGCCAGGCTTCGGCAATACATGAACCGTGAACTCCCTGGTGTTCAAGCTGGTTTTAGAAAAGGCAGAGGAACCAGAGATCAAATTGCCAATATCCGCTGGATCATAGAAAAAGCAAGAGAGTTCTAGAAAAACATCTATTTCTGCTTTATTGACTATGCCAAAACCCTTTGACTGTGTGGATCACAATAAACTGTGGAAAATTCTGAAACAGATGGGAATACCGGACCACCCGACCTGCCTCTTGAGAAATCTGTTTGCAGGTCAGGAAGCAACAGTTAGAACTGGATGTGGAACAACAGACTGGTTCCAAATAGGAAAAGGAGTGCATCAAGGCTGTATACTGTCACTCTGCTTATTTAACTTCTATGCAGAGTACATCATGAGAAATGCTGGACTGGAAGAAACACAAGCTGGAATCAAGATTGCTGGGAGAAATATCAATAACCTCAGATATGCAGATGACACCACCCATATGGCAGAAAGTGAAGAGGAGCTAAAAAGCCTCTTGATAAAAGTGAAAGAGGAGAGTGAAAAAGTTGGCTTAAAGCTCAACATTCAGAAAACGAAGATCATGGCATCTAGTCCCATCACTTCATGGGAAATAGATGGGGAAACAGTGGAAACAGTGTCAGACTTTATTTTTTGGGGCTCCAAAATCACTGCAGATGGTGACTGCAGCCATGAAATTAAAAGACGCTTACTCCTTCTAAGAAAAGTTATGACCAACCTAGATAGCATATTCAAAAGCAGAGACATTACTTTACCGACTAAGGTCCATCTAGTCAAGGCTATGGTTTTTCCTGTGGTCATGTATGGATGTGAGAGTTGGACTGTGAAGAAGGCTGAGTGCTGAAGAATTGATGCTTTTGAACTGTGGTGTTGGAGAATACTCTTGAGAGTCCCTTGGACTGCAAGGAGATCCAACCAGTCCAATCTGAAGGAGATCAAACCTGGGATTTCTTTGGAAGGAATGATGCTAAAGCTGAAGCTCTGGTACTCTGGCCACTTCATGTGAAGAGTTGACTCATTGGAAAAGACTCTGATGCTGGGAGGGATTGGGTGCAGGAGGAGAAAGGGACGACAGAGGATGAGATGGCTGGATGGCATCACTGACTCGATGGACGTGAGTCTGAGTGAACTCCAGGAGTTGGTGATGGACAGGGAAGCCTGGCATGCTGCAATTCATGGGGTCACAAAGAGTCAGACACGACTGAGTGACTGAACTGAACTGAACTTATGGCAGAAAGTGAAGAAGAACTAAAGAGATTCTTGATGAAAGTGAAAGAGGAGCATGAAAAAGTTGGCTTAAAACTCAACATTCAGAAAACGAAGATCATGGCATCTGGTCCCATCACTTCATGGCAAATAGATGGGGAAACAATGTAAACAGTGAGAGACTTTATTTGGGGGGGCTCCAAAATCACTGCAGATGGTGATTGCAGCCATGAAATTAAAAGACACTTACTCCTTGAAAGAAATGCTATGACCAACCTAGACAGCATATTAAAAAGCAGAAACATTACTTTCCCGACAAAAGTCTGTCTAGACAAATCTATGCTTTTTTCAGTAGTCATGTATGGATGTGAGAGTTGGACTATAAAGAAAGCTGAGCGCTGAAGAATTGATGCTTTTGAACTGTGTGGTTTTGGAGAAGACTCTTGAGAGTCCCTTGGACTGCAAGTATATCATCCTTGTCCATCATGCAGTCCATCCTAAAGGAAATCAGTCCTGAATACTCATTGGAAGGATTGATGCTGAGGCTGAAACTCCAATACTTTGGCCACCTGATGTGAAGAGCTGACTTATTAGAAAATACCCTGATTCTGGGAAAGATTGAAGGCAGAAGGAGAAGGGGATGACAAAGGATGAGTTGGTTGGATGGCATCACCAACTCAATGGACATGAGTTTGAGTAAGCTCTGGGAGTTGATGATAGACATGGAAGCCTGGTATGCTGCAGCCCATGGGGTCTCAAAGAGTTGGACACGACTGAACGACTGAACTGAACTGAATGCCTGAACAGAACAAAATTAGTTCTTTCAGTGGAGAACTATCGCAGGCACACTTTACATGCTTGGGAATGTCTTCATGTATCTGTCTTGCATAAAGCATATCCTAATAAAATATAGTATTCCAGGTCAAGACATATTTTCCTTCAGTACTCAGGATATTATGCCACTATTTTTACCATTTATATTTCCTATGGATAAAATTTCTGTCAATCTAACTATTGCTCATTTGTAGATAATCTGTACTTTGTCCAATAAATTTTAAGATTTAAAGATTGCGTCTTTTTCTTTGGTTGCACTTAGTTTTTCTCAATGCTTACAGTGTCATTTTGATGTGTCTAGTGTGAATTGATTTTTATTTATCCTGCTCAGCATTCAGTTTAAACTTTGAATCTAAAAGCCATAGTGTTCTTTTTAATTTCTGAAGGTTTCTTTGATCTTTACATTTTCAAATAGTGACTCTTCAATCACTACAATAATGCTTTTATATAATAATATATAATACAGGTAATAGTATACCATAATATACCAACATTCAAAACACTAAGTTCATGGCATCTGGTCCCATCACTTCATGGCAATTGGATGGGGAAACAATGGAAACAGTGACAGACTATTTTTTGGGGCTCCAAAATCACTGCAGATGGTGACTGCAGCCATGAAATTAAAAGATGCTTACTTCTTGGAAGAAAAGCTATGGTAAATCTAGACAACGTATTAAAAAGCAGAGACATTACTTTGCCAAAGGTGTAGACATTACTATACAAAGGTCTGTATAGTCAAGGCTATGGTTTTTCCAGTAGTCATGTATGGATGTGAGAGTTGGATCATAAAGAAGGCTGAGCACCAAAGAACTGATGCTTTTGAACTGTGGTGTTGGGAGGACTCTTGAGAGTCCCTTGGACTGGAAGGATACCAAACCAATCAATCTTGAAGGAAATCAACCCTGACTATTCATCGGAAAGACTGATGTTGAAGCTGAAGCACGAATCCTTTGGCCACCTGATTCGAAGAGCCAACTCAATAGAAAAGACACTGATGTGGAAAAGACTGAAGGCAGGAAGAGAAGGGGATGACAGAGAATAAGATTGGGTGGTATCACTGACTCGATGGACATGAATTTGTGAAAAATCAGGGAGATGGTGAAGGACAGGGAATCCTGGCATACTGCTGCAGTCCATGGGGTCACAGAGTTGGACACAACTGAGTGACTGAACAATACCATAATATATTTTTTATAATAAAATAAATTTATTTTAAGAAATTGACTCACAGGATTATGGGGGCTGGCAGACCTGAAACGTGGGCAGGTTAGTAGAGTGGCAGATGGCAACTCAGGTGAGAGTTAATGTTGGAACCTTGAGTCAGAATTGCTTCTTCACTTTGAGTAAGAGATTGTTCCTTCTTTGGTTGTATTTATTTCTGGCTCCGACCTCATCATTTTCCATGGAGCAGTTTTGCCTCCATCCAGCTACTACAGGTTCTGTCCCAGGGTGATATTGAGGACATCGCTGTCATGGACCCTGAGCCAATAGCGATTTGGCCTCTGTTCTACTGATAAGATAGGATTTTCCTCTCTCTCCTTCCCTAAGATGTAGGCCACCACCAGAAACCAATCACAGCTTTTTTTGTAGACTTTTTTTTAATTAGAGGATAACTGCTTTACAATATTGTGATGGGTTTTGCCATACATCAGCATGAATCGGCATAGGTATACATATGTCCCCTCCCGCTTGAAACCCCCTCCTCCACCTTCTTCCCCATGCCACCCCTCTCAGTTGTCACAGTGCACTGGCATTGAGTGTCCTGCATCACACATCAAACTCCCACTGGCTATCTATTTTACATATGGTAGTGTATATGTTTCAGTGCTATTCTCTCATATCACCCCACTCTCTCCTTCCCCCACTGTGTCCAAAATGTCACACAGAACACTTTTATTTTCCATTATCACACAGGAGCAGGACATCCAGGCACCCTTGCCATTTCCATGCCTGAAGTCTACAGCTACATCCCACTGTAGTCCTGTGAGTGCTGTAGGATCACTTACATTCCAGCTCAGCTTCAGTTCTAGAGATGTGTAACTTGACTTTAAACTGTGGCTATGACTTTGATATTTTTTCTTTTAAATGTGTAAATATACATTTTAAAAATATATACATTACTATATATAAAACAGATAACCAACAAGGGCCTACTGTATAGCACAGTAAACTATACTCAGTATTGTGTAATAACCTATAATGGAAAGAATTTTAAAAAGAATATATATATATATAGTTGTTATTCAGTCACTAAGTCATGTCTGATTCTTTGCAACTCCATGAGCTGCAGCATTCTAGGCTTCCCTGTCCTTCACTGTCTCCCAGACTTTGCTCAAATTCATGTCCACTTAGTCAGTGATGCCATCTAACCATCTTATCCTCCACAGTCCTCTTTTCCTTTTGCTTTCCACCTCTCCCAGCATCAGGGCCTTTTCCAATGAGTTGGCTTTTCACAGGTGGCCAAAAGATTGGAGCTTCAGCTTCAGCATCAGTCCTTCCAATGAATACTCAGGGTTGATTTTCTTCAGGACTGACTGATTTATTTTAAGAAATTGACTCACAAGATTATGGGGACTGCAGTCCAAGAGACTCTCGAGAGTCTTCTCCAACACTTCAAATCAAAGGCATAAGTTCCTGGGTGCTCAGTCTTCTTTATGGTCCAACTCTCACATTCATACATAACTACTGGAAAAAGCCATAGCTTTGACTATATAGACCTCTGTTGGCAAAGTAATGTCTCTGCTTTTTAATATGCTGTCTAGGTTTGTCATAGCTTTCCTTCTAAGGAGCTAAATATATATACATATATATACATTCACACATATATGTGTGTGTCTATGTATATTATGTGTGTGCATGCTCAGTCACTCAGTCGTGTCTGACTCTTTGCAACCACATGAACAGTAGCCCACCAGGCTTTTCTCTCCATTGGATTTCCCAAGTAAGAATACCAGAGTGGACTGCCATTTCCTTCCATCAGTAGAAGGACTGATGCTGAAACTGATGCTCCAATTCTTTGGCCACCTGCTATAAAGAGCCAACTCACTAGAAAAGACCCTGATGCTGCAAAAGATCGAAGGCAGGAGGAGAAAGGGACAACAGAGGATGAGACGGTTGGATGGCATCACTGACTTGATGGACATGAGTCTGAGCAAGCTCTGGGAGATGGTGAAGGACAGGAAAGCCTGGCGTGCTGCAGTCCATGAGGTCGCAAAGAGTTGGACATGACTGAGTGAACAACTGTTTTCCATCAGAGCTGGTTTGATGAATAGCCTTCCATTATTAAGACACTGCTGCTGCTGCTACTAAGTCACTTCAGTCATGTCCAGTATTTTCTTAGTGCAACGAGAGCTTATTGAAACGATACATAGGCAGTTTAAGGTAAAGCAAGACCTCATCCCTACCATGCAGTGTTACCCAGCAACTTCTCTCTTGGCTTCCCCTTCCTCGTTTCCTTGGGGCCACTGTAATTTCCTCTCTATCTGCTTGCTCTACCTCGTGGTTTCTGCCAATTCATAGTTCCTACTGCCTTCATCACTTTCTGCATGTATCCTACTCTTTCTGCATCTCTTGAATTCTGTTTTATTCTACTGCCCCTTTTGGTCTTTCTTGTATTACTTTCAAATTTCTCAAAAGAGAAGATCTTATTGATTTGTGAAACTTACCGCCAAGAGAAGCAGAATGACCCTTCTTACGAGGTATGACTTGTGCAAAACTACATTGTAAGCCACTCACATTTCTCATCCCCCAGACATCATCCCTGGTTCCATCAGTAGTAGCCAAATTTATGGAGTTTTTTAGTCTAAAGCATGAACATCTACATTTTTAAAAATAGGTTATTATTCAGAAGGGTGAAATAATGCCTTTTACAGCAACACGAATGGATGTAGAGATTATCATACTGAGTGAAATAAGTCAGACAGAGTAGGAGAAATGTCATATGACATTCCTTATATGTTGAATCTAAAAAGAAATAATACAAATGAACTTATTTACAAAACAGAAAGAGACTCGCAGACTTAAGAGAACGAACTTATGCTTGCCGGGAGAGGAGTAGGGGAGGATGAGGGGAAGAAATCTTTAGGAAGTTGAGATAGACATGTACACACTGCACATTTAAAATGGATAATCAACAAGGACCTACTTTACAACACAGGGAACTCTGTTCAAAGTTATGTGGCAGCCTGGATGGGAGTTTGGGGGAAGAATAAGTACATGTATACGTATGGCTAAGTCCCTTTACTGTTCACCTGAAACTATTACAACCTTGTTAATCAGCTATACACCAATACAAAACAAGAAGTTTCTTTTTAAAGGCTATTGTTTCTTTGCTCAGAAACAGAGTGAGTGTGGTAGGCACCTGGAAAAGAATACACCATGCAGTATGGAGCTAGGCTAAGTCCTTTCTGTCCCTAGTCCAAAGCATCTACGATTATATTCGTGGTAACTGAAGGTTTTTTGCAAATATCATTAAAGGATTCCTTTCATCTATTAGTAAATTCTAATTTTATGGGTAGTATTTTTTCTTGTGAAATTATACCCTTGGGAAATGTTGCATATTTCTTAAGATTGCAAAATATCCATAAGCATTCACAATCATGAATACTGATTCCAGAGTGAGATGCACAATTGTGAGAAGTTAAAAAAAATTAGGTAAATTTGTGCCTGGCTATATTTTCAAATACTCTTTAAACACTTATACTCTAAAACAAATCTCATTTTCTTTATGGCATTTTAAATTACCATCTAATTTTCTTATCTGTTGGCAATTCCTTACAGGTTTAAATTTAACAGATGAAGGCCATCTAACAAGCCATCTGCACTTCTAGTGGGCCACCCCACCACAAGTGCACAATTGCCCTAGACAGCACTTAGAAACTCTGTGCCAGTGAATGAACAAATGGCCACAATTGGGAACTGTTTTTCAATCTCTAATCAAAAGCTGAAGACTATTGCAGGCTATTCATATGGCATTTAAATTCTGCTTTCTGATTAAACATACCATGTGTGTAAAAGAAGGTAACATAATGTTGGTTACTTTGCTAGAAACTCCCTCAATTTCCAGAATTATTTTTGCTATTTCCATTTCCCCCATGGTGGGGTGGTGAGAGACGCAGAGCCCATCTGTTCTGTCAAAGGGACTAGGGAGTCTTCAGTCCATACTCCATATCTGGCGACTGGACTAAATTCACGTTTGTAAAAATCCACATGGAACATGGAACAAGGCCTAATCATGCCTGAAAGCAGGGAGAAGGCCTGGCTGTGCCATACAGGGTGAGAGGCATTCCTGGTAATATGATGGCCTGGTATTTCTCATGTAAAATCATTTAAAATGCAGGTAGAAATAAACAAAACAAACAAACAAAAAGGCATCTTCCTAAAAGCATTGGTGAGCTGCAAGGTAATGAGAAAGTCTGAGGTCAAAATCTAAGTGAAAGCTAGAAGCTCTAACAGGAAAACAGCTTCTTAACTGCCACGAGGGCATTTTCCAAAGGAAAAGCTTGAGAGGTGCTTTTCAAGATCTCATTTGGGCATATAGAACAGAAACAAAGTGGGTGGTTTAATAACAAGCCTTCTTGTAAAGCTGGAACCCCAAAGGATTCCAGTTTTGATTTATGGGCTAATTGGAAGAATATTTATCACCCTCCTCAGTGAAAACTTCAAGGCAAGGTGCATTGTTGCTTTGGCAATAAGAAAAGCGATGGGAAAAAAGGAAAGGGAGGAAGTGAGGGAGGGAGAGAGAGAGAGAAAGAAAGGAAGAAAATGACAGGGGGTGGGAAGGAGACAGGAGGAGAGGAAGGGAGAAATGGCAATGTCAAGCTGATTGTGCAGAATTTTTGCCCAGATTCACTTAAGCAAATTCAAGCAGTGCATTTAGTTTAAAGAGTGTTCCAATGGGGATGGCTCCCAGGGACCTGGCAAATTCTATCTGGAGGAACTTGCCCTCATTCTAGACCTCAATTAATTCTCCAAAGAATAAGGAACCATGAACAATAACCAACAGCTCAAAGGAAAAATTAAAAGCGAAGCTTGAGAATATCTGCAGAGTAAAGGAAACAACAAAGAATTGCAATGTTCACTTGCTGCTACTGCTGCTAAGTCACTTCAGTCGTGTCCCACTCTGGGCGACCCCATAGACGGCAGCCCACCAGGCTCCCCCGCCCCTGAGATTCTCCAGGCAAGAACACTGGAGTGGGTTGCCATTTCCTTCTCCAATGCATGAAAGTGACAAGTGAAAGTGAAGTCGCTCCGTCATGTCCGACCCTCAGCGACCCCATGGACTGCAGCCTTCCAGGCTCCTCCATCCATGGGATTTTCCAGGCAAGAGTACTGGAGTGGGGTGCCGTACACTTGTGCAGAAAGCAAATAAATTTTGATATAGAAGTGCAAAGAATAAATGAAAATTAGAATGTCAGTGGACAGGTTTAATAACATATTGTATCCAACGGAATAAACATGGTAATTAGCATGAATATATCTGGAGATTTTTCAGCCATTGTCACTTGAAATATTGCTTGTGCTCCATTCTTTCTCTGTTCCTGAAACTCTAAATGTTTGATTTCTAGAACTAGCAAATATTCACTAACATTCAAATATGCAGAGTCCCAGGAGAGAGCAGAGGATAAAATTCAGGCAATATTTGAAGTTTTCCCAGATACGGTGAAAGATCTAAGTGTAGTGTTAAGAAGCCACATGAATCCCAAGCAGAGTGGATATAAATAAATTGACACATAGATACAACAGAATGCAGCTGGAAAACACAAAAGATGAAGAATACGAAATAGGAGCACAAAGAAAAAGAATAAGAACATAATTTAAATTGACAGATGGCTTCTGAAAAGCAGCAGTAGAAGCGAGCATAGAAGTGAGCAATGTAATACATTAACATAATCAAGTTTCAGTTCTTTATGGCTGGAAAACAAGCCACTGACTTTGAACAACAATGGTCATTCACTGTCCTCCTGAATCTGTGATTTGGGCAGGGTGGCAGGCATGTCTCATCTCTGTCTCCTGAAGCCTCAGACAAGGAGTCCCAATGCAAGGCTGATCTACCTACGTACTCTGTGATTATGGAAGAAAGCAAGAGAGTGTTTTGACTGATAGTTTTCCTACCACCTCTTGGACCACCCGTTACTGGTTCTTCCCTTCCACCTGTCATCCAAATATTTCAATGTCCTGGAGTTGAGTCCTTCACCTTTTCTTATTTCTATCTATTTTCAGTCTCTTGTGATCTCTTCTAGTCTTGTGAATTATTATCTATATGCAAAATATTTCTAATTTATATCTGTAGCTTAGATCACTCCTTTGAATCCCAGATTCATACATCTACCATCTTACCTAAACTCTACTTAAACATCAATAAGTGTCTCAATCTTCCTTTGTTAAAACCAGGCTTCTAGTATTTCCCCTATATCTGCTCTTTCCCTACTACCTACTATCCCACAAAGTGACAGCTGCATTCTTCCATTCATTCAGGCCAAAATATCTTAATTACCATTGATTACATGGAGAGTCCTCATGGACAGAGGGACCTGGGGCTACAGTCCATAGAGTCACAAAGAGTCAGACACAACTGAAGCGACTTGGCATGCACTTTAAGAATTCTGCTGAATCTGCTTTCAAAATAATCAATATATCTGTTCACTTTTCATTATCTCTATTGCTACTACTTGAGTTCAAGCCATTGTGATGTCTTTTTAAAAAACATTTACTTGTTTATTTTGGCTGCACCAGGTCTTAGTTGCAGCACATAGGATCTTCCATCTTAGTTGCAGCACTCAGGATCTTTAGTTGCAGCATATGGGATCTAATTCTCTGACCAGGGATTGAACCCAGGCCCCCTAAATCTTAACCACTAGACTACCAGGAATGTCCACCCCCACCCCCCGCCTTGTTTTAAAGCCACCATGATCTCTTGACTATTGTAGTATCAATATCAATCAAAATCTGTCAATTTTGTTTTTAACTCTTGATCCACTATGATCTCTTATCAACATGGCAGCCAGAGCCTTCTTAACTGAAATGAAAGTCAAATCATGCCATATCTCTGCTCAAAATCTGCCCATGGCTTTCTATTTCCAAATATATTTGCATGGCTGCTCCATCCCTTCCTCTAGCTGTTACTTGCATTATGTTCCTAGTGAGGACTTACCCCAGACTGAGAAAGGACACTCTCACCACATCTAAAATTGAAACAAAACCATCAGCTACCATCCTCTTTCTCGGTTCTTCTCTTCACCTTAACACTTAACAGGTATACACTGTAGATCGTTAATTTGCAAATATTGATATACCTACATCTTGCCTGGGGATCTTGACTTTAATTTGGCAGGTCTGGCTGGAACCAGAGATTCTGCACTTCTAACAAGCTTCCAGCTGAAGCTAATGCTGCTAGGACATAGGCCACAGTGTAAATCTAAAATGTTTAGTTCAGTTCAGTTACTCAGTCGTGTCTGACTCTTTGCGACCCCATGAACCGCAGCACACCAGGCCTCCCTGTCCATCACCAACTCCTGGAGTCTACCCAAACCCTTGTCCATCGAGTCAGTGCTGCCATCCAACCATCTCATCCTCTGTGGTTCCCTTCTCCTACTGCCCGCAATCTTTCCCAGCATCAGGGTCTTTTCAAATGAGTCAGCTCTTCTCATCAGGTGCCCAAAGTATTGGAGTTTCAGCCTCAGCATCAGTCCTTCCAACGAATATTCAGGACTGATTTCCTTTCGGATGGACTGGTTTGATCTTGTAATCCAAAGGACTCTCGAGAGTCTTCTCCAACACCACAGTTCAAAAGCATCAGTTCAAAATTTTTAGTAGCTGCATTTCAAAAATAAATCAGTGACATTAATTTTGGTACCATATTTTAGCTAGCCCCATATATCTCAATTATTATCATTTCATCTCAGTTTAGACTGGCTGCATTTAAAAGGCTCGATTGGCACATTTGGCTACATGCTACCATGTTGAACAACACAGGTCTATATTTCACTAAATTTTCCTGTTTGTCTTTCTCTTCTTCCAGAATGAAAGCTACCTAAGGACATAGATTTTTGGTTTGTTTACTAATGTATCCTGTCTGTGCCTAGAAGAGTGTCTGGCCTGAGCAACCCTCAAAAATATTTGTTGATGGGACTTCCCACTGGTGGTCTGGTGGTGAAGACTTATCTTCCAATACAGGGCGTGCTGGTTCAGTCGCTGATCAAGGAGCTAGATCCCATGTGCCTTGCAGCCAAAACAAAAAAAAACAAAAAAAAACCACACACACAAATCAGAAATAATATTGTAACAAATTCAATAAAGATTTTTTTTAATGGCCCAGATCAAAAAAAAAAACTTTTAAAAATCATTGAATATATGGGTCAATGAGTATCTTAGTGTGTGGAGAGAAAACTGGATTGGCTCTGTTTTATGTCATTTCCCAGAATCTCCCAGAAGAAGTAAACCCATCACCCAAAGGGATAGCTTGTCTTCTTGGCCACTTTCCTTTCATTTAGCCACGTCTTTACTCTGTTCCAAGAAAATTACATGCACTAGGATCCTTAAGCGGGGTCTGCTTCAGGTGAAACTCAAACCAATACCTTGACTTCAACCATCGGTTCATTCCTCTAACGTTCGGTTGGATGTGGGTCCTTCTCTCTTAGGTTCCCTCACCCTGCTGGATGAGGGCCATGATTTATTCACAAAAGAGACAAAGTTTAATGCTTAGCATCACTCCACACCCAGTTGTCAATCCCCCCTCCTCCTTTTCCACCCACCACCAGATTCAAAGAAAGCAATTTGTTAGATAAAAATGACCAAAATATTACCCAAAGCTCATGAACATGCCCGGAAAAGTTAAATGCGAGCCCTACCCCAGAAATTCCTGAGGAGTGACAAGACTTTCTTTATATTTTGCGTTGGTGTTGACAACTGAGAACAAATGTACACAAAACAGTCCTCCCGATAATTCAGCCTCAGGCTCGCTGAGGCTGGAGACTGCCATTTCTTCTTAAGGGACAGAAACAAAAAGCCTTTTTATTGAGGATTACTTACCAAAATCAACATTTTTGAAATGGTGCCCATTCTCATAGCCTCCTTCTCTGAAGCATAAACATTGCAACCACCTCTTTGAATCTCAAGAATTAGGCCACAGGGTCTGAATACAAATACTGTGTTCCAGTGTTGAATGCTAGATCAGATATCATCTCTAATCCCTGGGGTCTTTTACTACAATATAGCTGTCTGAAGGAGAAGCTTTTTTTTTTTCTTTCCCCAACGTAACGAATTCTGCAGCTCTGAAATTCTGAGTTCTGGATCAGGTTTGTTTTGATAATGCATACCTCAGCTTCTCCAAGAAAGTTCTTCCCAGTAATGAATTGGAAGCTTCGATTGGACTTGGTTACACCGGTCAAAGCCTGAGATTGTGATTCAATGGGTAGTCTATGGTTTATTCTACCACCTTCAATATAAATTGTTTACTGTCTGTGGCTCAGCCCCAGCTCTGTTTAATGGAAACCATCCACATGGGTAAAATATGCCCCTTGCACAACAGAAGCAACCCTGCCTTCTGGATAGGGTGGAGCCCATCTCCCTCTTTCTACTTGCAGATTCCTCTTAAAAAAAAAAAAGGACACTTTATTCCACTTTCTCTCTACCAAAATAAGTCCACACGTCACTCCAGAATGCTAGAATAAGCCTAGGTGACACCAAAACTCTAGGAAGAGGCAGATGCAAGCTGACTTCTTATGACGGTGCCTGAAGTATTATGAAAGTGTAGGAACAGGGAAGACTTGGACTTCAACAATGTAAGAAACAAGCGTCATGTATGTTCTATTGTTTCAGAAGCATAAAAGTTATCATCTTTGTGAGATGTTTTACATAAAAGTGTTTCAATTCATAGGAATGACTCATCTCATTTTCTCACTTCCAAAATCATCTACCTCTACTATGGAGGATGTAGATAACTAATAAAGACCTACTGTACAGCATGGGGAACTCTATACAATATTCTGTAATGGCCTATATGGGAAAAGAATCTAAAAAAGAGTGGATATATGTGTATGTATAACTGATTCACTTTGCTGTGCCGTTAAAAATAACACAATATTGTAAATCAACTGTACCCAAATAAAAAAAATTTTTTAAATCCTCTCCCCATTTCCATCAAGTGTTTACTCAAATATCTAAGGGTTATGTCCAGAGGTCTACACCGACCATCTGATTTAGAAGTACAAAACCGATTCTTCTCCTTCACCATGCTCTCTCTTTGCTACACTATCTGTTGCCTTCTAATACTGTATATAATTTGCTTGTTGTGCATATTATCTAATATATTTAAAGCAAGCTCCATGAGAAAAAGAATCCTTGTCAGTTTTGTTCAAGCACCTAGAGTCGCATCTGTCCAGATCGACATTGACTAGATATCCTTGAATGAATATATAAATGAATTAGTGAATTGAGGCATTACAATGTAGCAGCCACTAAATGAGGTGCTATGGATACAAGGATAACATTATATTAGATCGTTGTGAACTCAAATACCCTCAGAGTCCAGGGAGATGCAATCAACGAGTGAAGTAGGCCAGGTATAAAATAATAGAAGATGGCGGAATTGAGAGGACCAGGAGAAAACCCACCCTTACTAAAGTCATCACATTCAATTTAGAGAAGTTCTCTGCCAAACAAAACACACATAGAGGCTCTGAACTTCCACATGATGATCTCTGTAATCCTATGTCTTTTCCAACATACCCATATTTTCTCCCTTCTGCTTTTAATTCTTTCCAAACTTCCTATCTCAGAAAGTCAAAATACTATAAAATCAGACTCAACTCTAATAAAATTGACATTCCATTTTAAAGTAATTCCACTTCAGGTTCTAATTAAAAACAGTTATGAACAAGTGTTATTCAAGAGATTTAAAATCTATTTCATGTGTAAGAAACAATAGTTCCCAGTTTTTGCTTTATTGACAATGGATGTATACCTGGAGACTCAGTCTAGTCTAACTTCGTTTTTCATTTGTAAATTAATGTTTGAACCATTTAACCTCTCTAGAGCCTAGTTTACTCATCTATATAAGAAATACTGAGTTCTTATTCTCCAGGATAGATCACATCCTGGGCCATGAATCTAGCCTTGGTAAATTCAAAAAATTTGATCACAATGCAGTAAGATTAGATGTCAACTACAGGGGGAAAAAAAACTATTAAAAATACAAACATTTGGAGGCTAAACAACATGCTTCTGAATAACCAACAAATCACAGAAGAAATCAAAATATGCATAGAAAAGAATGATAATGAAAACACAGCAACCCAAAACCTATGGGATTCAGTAAAAGCAGTGCTAAGGGGAAGGTTCATAGCAATACAAGCTTACCTCAAGAAACAAGAGAAAAATCAAATAAATAACATAACTTTACACCTAAAGCAACTAGAAAAAGAAGAAATGAAGAAAGCCAGGGTTAGTAGAAGGGAAAAAATCATAAAAATTAAGGCAGAAATAAATGAAAAAGAAACAAAGGGGACTATAGCAAAAATTAACAAAACTAAAAGCTGATTCTTTGAGAAGATAAATAAAATAGACAAACCACTGGCCAGACTCATCAAGAAAAAAAGGGAGAAGAATCAACTCAACAAAATTAGAAGTGAAGTTGGACAAATCACAACAGAAAACACAGAAATACAAAGGATCATAAGAGACTACTATCAGCCACTATATGCCAATAAGATGGACAACTTGGAAGAAATGGACAAATTTTTAGAAAACTATAACCTTCCAAAACTGAACCAGGAAGAAACGGAAAATCCTAACAGACCCATCACAAGCATGGAAATTGAAACTGTAATCAGAAATCTTCCAACAAACAAAAGCCCAGGACCAGATGGCTTCACAGGTGAATTCTACCAAAAATTTAGAGAAGAGCTAACACCTATCCTACTCAAACTCTTCCAGAAAATTACAGAGGAAGGTAAACTTCCAAACTCATTCTATGAGACCACCATCAACCCAATACCAAAACCAGACAAAGATGCCACATAAAAAGAAAACTACAGGCCAATATCACTGATGAACATAGATGAAAAAATCCTGAACAAAATTCTAGCAAACAGAAGCCAACAACCTATTAAAAATATCATACATCATGACCAAGTGGGCTTTATCCCAGAGATGCAAGGATTCTTCAATATTCACTAATCAATCAATGTGATATACCATATTAACAAATTGAAAGATAAAACCATAGGATTATCTCAATAAATGCAGAGAAATCCTTTGACAAAATTCAACATCCATTTATGATAAAAATCCTCCAGAAAGCAGGCATAGAAGGAACATACCTCAATGTAATAAAAGTCATATATGATAAACCCACAGCAAACATTATCCTCAATGGTGAAAACTTAAAAGCATTTCCTCTAAAGTCAGGAACAAGACAAGGGTGCCCACTCCCACCACTACTATTCAACATAATTTTGGGAGTTTTAGCCACAGCAATCAGAGCAGAAAAAGAAATAAAAGGAATCAATATTGGGAAAGAAGTAATACTCTCCTGTTTGCAGATGACATAATCCTCTACATAGAAAACCCTAAAGACACTACCAGAAAATTGCTAGAGCTAATCAATGAATATAGTAAAGTTGCAGGATATAAAATTAACACACAGAAATCCCTTGCATTCCTATACACTAAAAATGAGAAAATAGAAAGAGAAATTAAGGAAACAATTTCATTCACCATTGTGAAGAAAAGAATAAAATACTTAGCAATAAATCTACCTAAAGAAACAGAAGACCCATAAAGAGAAAACTATAAAACACTGATGAAAGAAATCAAAGAGGACACAAATAGATGGGGAAATATACCGTGTTCATGGATCAGAAGAATCAATATAGTGAAAATGAGTATACTACCCAAAGCAATCTATAGATTCAATGTAATCCCTATCAAGCTACCAAGGGTATTTTTCACAGAACTAGAACAAATAATTTCACAATTCGTATGGAAATACAAAAAACCTCGAATAGCCAAAGCAATCTTGAGAAAGAAGAAAGGAACTGGAGGAATCAACCTGCCTGACTTCAGGCTCTACTACAAAGCTACAGTCATCAAGACAGTATGGTACTGGCACAAAGACAGAAATATAGATCAATGGAACAAAATAGAAAGCCCAGAGATAAATCCACAATCTCTTTAACAAGTGGTGGTGCTGGGAAAACTAGTCAACTACTTGTAAAAGAATGAAACTAGAACACTTTCTAACACCATACACAAAAATAAACTCAAAATGGATTAAAGATCTAAACATAAGACCAGAAACTATAAAACTCCCAGATGAAAACATAGGCAAAACACTCTCTGACATAAATCACAGTAGGATCCTCTATGACCCACCTCCCAGAGTAATGGAAATAAAAGCAAAAATAAACAAATGAGACCTAATTAAACTTCAAAGCTTTTGCACAACGAAAGAAACTATAAGCAAGGTGAAAAGACAGTCTTCATAATGGGAGAAAATAATAGCAAACGAAGCAACTGATGAAGAATTAATCTCAAAAATATACAAGCAGCTCATGCAGCTCAAAACCAGAAAAATACACGACCCAATCAAAAAATGGGCCAAAGAACTAAACAGACATTTCTCCAAAGAAGACATACAGATGGCTAACAAACACATGGAAAGATGCTCAACCTCACTCATTATCAGAGAGATGCAAATCAAAACCACAATGACGTACTATCTCACACTAGGCAGAATGGCTCCTATCAAAAAGTCTACAAACAATAAATGCTGGAGAGGGTGCAGAATAAAGGGAACCCTCTTACACTGTTGGTGGGAATGCAAACTAGTACAGCCACTATGGAGAACAGTGTGGAGATTCCTTAAAAACCTGGAAATAGAACTGCCATACGACCCAGCAACCCCACTGCTGGGCATACACACTGAGGAAACCAGAATGGAAAGAGACATGTGTACCCCAATGTTCATTGCAGCGCTGTTTATAACAGCCAGGACATGGAAGCAACCTAGATGTCCATCAGCAGACGAATGGATATGAAAGCTGTGGTACATATACACAATGGAATATTATTCAGCTATTAAAAAGAATGCATTTGAATCAGTTCTAATGAGGTGGATGAAACTGGAACCTATTATACAGAGTGAAATAAGTTAAAGAGAAAAATACCAATACAGTATATTAATGCATATATATGGAATTTAGAAAGATGGTAACAATGACCCTATATGAGAGACAGCAAAAGAGACACAGATGTAAAGAACAGTCTTTTGGACTCTGTGTGAGAAGGCAAGGGTGGGATGATTTGAAAGAACAGCATTGAAACATGTATATTACCATATGTGAAATCGATTGCCAGTCCAGGTTCGATGCATGAGACAGGGCGCTCAAGGCTGGTGCATGGGGATGACCCTGAGGGATGGGATGGGAGGGAGATGGGAGGGGGGTTCAGGATGGGGGACACATGTATACCCATGGCTGATTCATGTCAATGTATGGCAAAAACCACTACAATGTTGTAAAGTAATTAGCCTCCAATTAAAATAAATTGATTAATTAAAAAAAATACAAAGTTCTTTTAATTGTATGATTCTACACACATTTTACTTCCCCCTCTTGCCTTAAGAATATAAAATCTAACCGTTTTTTAGTTTATCATGCTGAAGAATGTTTTATAAGACATTTCTCATTAAGCCATTGTATTAGTCAGCTATTGCTGTATAACAACCATGAAGTCTCAGAGGTATACGGTCATGACTCTGCAGATTCAAAGGGGTGTCTCTGCTACATGCATCTCATTTTAGCTACTGGAGAGGTGGCAACAAGAGCAACATCAGATGGCAGGTTCACCAAGGAAGCATTTTGTAAAACCCCTGTCCGAATCACATCTAGTAACATGTCTCTGCCCAGGGGAGGTATGAGAATGCACCACTCAGATATCCTGCTGCAGGGAAATGAACTGACTGAAGGAGTCCATTGTTGCTGTTGTGTGTCAACCTCCACATTCATGATGGGGACACATTTCCCTTCAGTTACTCCTGGCCAGTGACTGAGATCAGGAATAAAGGTCACAATGCAGATCCATTCCTGCAAGATACAGGGCCCCTTAATGGGTGACTTTGGCTCAGTTCAGTTCTGTCGCTCAGTCGTGTCCAACTCTTTGCGACCCCATGAATCTCAGCACGCCAGGACTCCCTGTCCATCACCAACTCCCGGAGTTCACTCAGATTCACATCCATCGAGTCAGTGATGCCATCCAGCCATCTCATCCTCTGTCATCCCCTTCTCCTCCTGCCCCCAATCCCTCCCAGCATCAAAGTCTTTTCCAATGCATCAAGAACCTCTTTTGAATCTGGACAAAACTTTTCTTGGACTGCCCTGCCCTTGGAAGTCTGTCTCTTCTCCAACCTTCTTTCTTCTCCTTCTCCTGTTCCTTCCAGGTCTGCACTTGGATCTGAAAACTTGCCACCTTCTTAGTTCCATATCCTTAATTGTTCCAAGCAAGTCACCTGGTCAATGTCAAAACCAGGGGTGGATAATTATCCTCTCCCCACATTAAAGTCATGTCAGGTATGCAGATGTATAACGCTCTGACACGGGAGTGAAAACATGGGAACCAACTGTTCAATTTACAACAGTAATAAAATGAAGGTGCCATGCTCTGTTAAGAATCTTCCTGCATTATGGGAGATCTGACTTCGATCCCTGCATCAGGAAGACCCCCTGGAGAACAGAATGGATACTCACTCCAATATTCTTGCCTGGAAAATTCCATGGACAGAGCAACCTGGCAGGGTACAGTCCATGGGGTTGCAAAGAGTTGGACATGACTGAGGGATTAACACTTTCACTACTACCTTAGAAAAAGAAAAACAATGATAAAAATGCTGTAGACAGAATCCTAAAATAGCCTCAAGATTATCACCTGATACACTGAATCATCCACTCCCCTCAAGTATTGTCTAGACTTTTGAATGTGATGGGATTTCATTTCCATGACTAGGTTGATAATCAGTTGACTTTGAGTTAATGGAAGGGCAGATTATCCTAGATGGGCCTGCCCTAATCAAGTAAGCCCTAACAAGAGGAAGTCAGAGAGATTGTCCTGCTGGCCTTGAAGAAGGAAGTGGTTACATGGGAGGACCAGCCACATGGCAATGACTGGAAAGTAGTCCCCATCCAACAACCAGCTGAAAAATCAGAAGTCAACACTACAACAGCAGGAAACTGAATTCTTTCAACAACTCATGAACCTAGAAGGACCCACATTTCACCCCCAGACAGCACCTTGATGTCAGCCTGTTCAGACACTGGGCAGAAGACCCAGTTAGCCTGCACCCAGCCTCCTGATGCATGGAAACTGTGACACCATAAATGGGTATTTTTTTAAGCTGCTAAATTGGCAATAATTCATTATGCAGCAATATAATGTTAATACAAAAAAATATTATGAACTCATTGAGGAGGGCAGGGCAATATTTATCAAAATTACAGAAACCCTTCAGCAATGAGTGATTTATACCTTCAAGCACTAGAGGAGGCAATAGTTGCTAAGTCATACCCCTGACCTCTAATCTCCAGTGGGCCCTCCTGTCAACTGTGACTCCCTCTCCACTGGTGGCACCCCTTCCCATCCTCCCTAGGAGCCCCCTGACTCCCTCGCAAACATGGTCTCGCCATGTTCCCTTCAGTTTCAGATGACATCACCATCTAATTCCAGCCACATGGAGAAATAAGTTCCATTTGTGTTTATGCCACTTTGATTTAGGTTTTCTGTTTCTTGGAATTAAAGATTCCTACTGAACAAATCTCTTCCAGCCATTATCCTATCTCTCTCGATTTCCTTTCACAGCCAGTGACTTGAACACTTTGCTTCATTCTCCTACCCTTTCGGGCATTCTTAGTTCACTGGTGTCTGAGGCCTTCCCTACCACTCCAAAGAAACTACAGTTGTCAAATTCCCTAAAGACCTCTGTTCTTGGTGAAATGTTCCCTCCTCAAAGCTCGGTTTGCTTGACAGCTGAGTAGCATTTGACCACTCCATCCCCTGGAACTATGCTCCGTAGGTTTTTATTTTTCTTCTCTAACTGTATTTCAAGAAAGTTATAATTTTATAACTAATGCATTATATTTTATGCTCTACATATATTCTTAGAAGTTATCCACAGGCTCCTTCAAACTGCTAAGGGGGTTCCAGGGCATTAAAAAAAAGAGTTAAATATCCTCACTTTATATACTAAAAACAGACAAAACACCTCTAACAGTTCTCTCAAAAAGCTCTTGAAAACAGGCTTTATCTTCTCTTTCATAACTATTGTCTCTGAAATTGACATTAAGAGTCTACTTTGGAATGGTAAAACTCTTAACTCATTCTCTTTGCATTTTTGCTATAATCATAACCTCCCCTGTGCAGTGGAGGTCTCTGGCTGAACTGGGAGAGGACCAGGTGTTACAAAATATGGATAAGTATATTGTTTAGCATCAGGGAGTATTATTTGCCTAAAAGTGCTCAGTAGTGAAGGATAGGAAGGTTCCTTGGCACTCGAAAGAACCAGAGATTGGTTCTTCCTGTGACCCATGTCCCTCCTAGTCTAGTCTCGATTGAAAAGCTGCTGTGTCTGAGCAATGAGGTTGGGCAGGGACAGGAAAGAATCTATGGCTTCCACAGCATTATAGACATCAGGGACCTCAAGTGGATAACATAGGGACACCCAGCCACCCTCCCAGCAGAATTCAGTCCACAAACAATCACACTTCTGTCATGGCATCCCCCAACAAAAGAGACTTGAATTCTGATTGGAGATGTCCCCTTCCTGCCCTCCTGGTCCAGCCAGCCACTTTCCAAAACCTCAACTGTCTCATCAGTGCATTATACCACACACTTTCCTCTGACCCTGCTCGACTAATGAGAGAAAATCGGTAATTAGTTCAGGTTTTTGCAGGAAACAACAAAGAAGCCAGGGTACAATACCCTTTGAATCCATTCCTCTTCTGTTTTTCTCTCTTTGTGTTATTTCCCATTCACACATCTGCAGTGGTCCCCAAAACTCATGAATTTACGATGCCATTGGTGTTTTGAAAAGCAAGTACATCTCTTCCCAGATGTCATTTTGTATAAAAATTGTTCTTCTTCTGTACCAGTTCAAATAAACCAAGTCATGGGTCTAATTTGAATGAAGGCACAGACCTCACTCTGTCACATGCCAGCTGTTGTGAATAAATATTATGACAGCCTGGACACATGATGTGTCTTGAGGCTGGTAGGAACAAGGCAGGCTTCCACCCAAAAAGGCAGCCCAAACCGTAATGTTGGCACACCGCCTTCCTCTTCCCTTAGATCTCTGTCAAACCATTTGGAGGGAACATTAATTTGCAAATCTATCACAGAAACTTGGGATCAAAGGAAAGAGCCATGTAAATACCCATGATTATGCATAATCATTTAATTCAAAACCTTGAGATGTACAAAAGTCCCTACAGCACACTCTGGGGCTTATCATTTTACCTAAAATTCCCTAGTATGCTATTCAGGTCTCTGAAATCATTGTTGTTATTGTTGTTCAGTCACTAAGTTGTGTCCAACTCTTTGCCACCCCATGGACTACAGCACACTAGTATTCTCTGTCCTTCACTATCTTGAACTCATGTCCAATCTTTTCCAACACCACGGTCTTTTCCAAGAGTTGGCTCTTGGCATCAGGTGGCCAAAGTATTGGAGCTTCAGCTTCAGCATCAGTCCTTCCAATGAATATTCAGGGTTGATTTCCTTTAGGATTGACTGGTATGATATCCTTGCTGTCCAAAGGCCTCTCAAGAGTCTTCTCCAGCACCACTATTCAAAAGCATAAATTCTTTGGTGCTCAGCCTTGTTTAGAATCCAACTCTCACATCTGTACATGACTACTGGAAAAACTATAGCGCTGACTATATGTAACTTTGTTGGCAAAGTAATATCTCTGCTTTTTACTACATAGTCTAGGTTTGTCATAGCTTTTCTGCCAAGGAGCAAGCATCTTTTAACTTCATGGCTGCATTCACCATCAGCAATGATTTTGGAGCCCAAGAAAATAAAGTCTGTCACTGTTTCCATTGTTTCCCCATCTGTTTGCCATGAAGTGATGGGACTGGATGCCATGATCTTAGTTTTTTGAATGTTGAGTTTTAAGCCAGTTTTTTCACTCTCCTTTTTCACTTTCATCAAGAGGCTCTTTAGTTCCTCTTCACTTTCTGCCATATGGGTGGTATCATCTGCGTATCTGAGGGTGTTAATACTTCTCCTGGCAATCTTGATTCCAGCTTGTGTTTCATCCAGCCCAGCATTTCACATGATGTACTCTGTATGTAAGTTAAATAAGCAGGATGACAATATACAGCCTTGATGTACTCCTTTTCCAATTTTGAACCAGTCCATTATTCCATGTCCAGTTCTAACTGTTGCTTCTTGACCTGCATACAGATTTCTCAGGCGGCAGGTCAGGTGGTCTGATATTCCCATCTCTTGAAGAATTTTCCACAGTTTGTCATGATCCACATGGTCAAAGGCTTTGGCGTAGTCAGTGAAGCAGAAGTAGATGTTTTTCTGGAATTCCCTAGCTTTTTCTATGATCCAATGGATGTTGGCAATTTAATCTCTGGTTCCTCTGCCTTCTAAATGCAGCTTATACATCTGGGAGTTCTTGATTCACATACTGTTGAAGCCTGGCTTGAAGGATTTTGAGCATAAACTTACTAGCATGTGAAATCTGCGTAATTGTAGGGTGGTTTGAACATTCTTTGTCATGCGTGGAGAGCACACCCTTAAATAGAACAGAACTAGCTCAGACCCAACCTCAGCACTTCTGCTTCAGGAGCTTGGGACCTGACCTTACTCCAAATATGGTGATATTGGCCACTGAGCAGAGGAGAAGGCCCAGTTCACACCTGGCTCTAGTCCCAGCCTCTTCATCTCCAACCCCACCTCCTACCAAGGCAACAGCTGTCAGCATACCCTGGGAAATGTGTGACTCACACTCACACCAGATCCAGCTCTCCCACCAAAGCAGACTATGTAGCAATGCTCCTACACAGTGACACCCCTTCAAGACCACATTAGATAATTGGTTCACCTAATTTCATCGAGACAGGGAAAGTTAAGAGGGAAAAAAAGGGGAAGAAGAATACGTTTCTTTTGAAAGAGAAAACCCCTGAAAAAATATTCATGAAATAGAAACAAATAATTTACAAATGAAGAGTTCCAAGCATTAGGAATAAGAATGCTAATTGAATTAGCGAAAATAAATGGTAAACACAGTGAGAATTTTCACACAGAACTAAAAAATATAAAAAGAAGAATCAGAACTGAAGAATACAAAAACTTACATGAAAAGCACACTAGAAAGAATTAACAGTAAACAAGATGATACAGAAAGGTACATAAGTAGCCTGAAATATAGAGAAATGGAAATCACTGGAACAGAACAGCAGAAAGAAAAACACTTTTTTAAAATGAGAGCAGTTTAAGGGATCTCTGGAACAACATCAGTTGTATCAACATTCGCATTATAAGTTTCCCAGAAGGAGAAGACAGAAAGGTACTGAAAGTGTATTTTATAAAATTATGGCTGAAAACTTTCTGAACCTGAGTGAGGAAGCAGATATCCAGGTACAGGAATAACAGAGGTTCTCAGACAACATGAACAGAAACAGGTCCACATCAAGACATATCATAATTAAAATGGTAAAAGTTAAAGGTAAAAAGAGAATTCTAAAGGTGAGAAAAGAAAAAGAGTCATACAAGGGAATTCCCGTAAGGCTATCAGTTGATATTTCTGTAGAAATTTTCAGGTCAGAAGGGAGTGGCATAATATATTTAAAGTACTGAAAGGGAAACAAAACCTGCAACCTAGAATATTCAGTGGACTGTAAGTATATAAAATAGTGTCAGAGCCACTGGGGCTTTGCATCATTACCTTAGCTCTTGTCTTCCAGGCACATGCACAATTGTACCGATTACTTGAAGTACAGCCTTATGATTTGATCTGAGCAGAAGAATTGGTTTGTGCAAGTCCAGACTGGCTCACAGGGGAAAGTCAGTGTCAGGGTGGAGGCGGGACCCCCAGACATCCTTCAATGGGGCAGGAAATAAACCTTTGTTATTTTAAGTCACTGAGATTTAGGGGTTGCTTTTTATCTTATTCACATGGTTATCTATAGAAGTGATAGAGAAACATTTTGTGTGAAAATATTTCCTGTCTCTGTCCAGACCCCTCACATAAATCTTCTCTTTTCTGAAGTGTTTGAAGCCATAAGAACTTAATAAAGGAGATTTTAAAGAAGTGACTTCACTTAGCCCACTTTCTGTGTATTTAAAAAACACCCAGAAATCCTTTTGGAAAAGAACATATCTCATCTTACAGTTTAATTTCCAATGAGAGAGAACATGTGTATCAGAATAATACCTCATTTAGGTGGGATAACCTAAAACTTTCTAACCTTTGTGTCATCAAGCTGAGCACCTTGTGGCTCTTTACACTGAAGAAGAAAGATTGGACCATCTTGGTTCATTTGGAAAGAGTAAATGTTTCTGGGCCTTGTCCACTGACCAGCTGGGAGTCACCAGGCAAAGCTCTTCTTCATTTGTATGGTATCTTATCAGATTATATAAGTATCATGTCATATCACATTCAAAGGTTTTTAAAATGCATTCTTTAAGTGATTCCATACCAAACCAAGTATCAACTTGCAAGCAAAGCTTACCAAGCCAAAACAATTGCAAAGCACTACCACATTAAAAGTTTCATTTAAATAAATGATCTCATCTTAAACTAGAAAATATAATTAGCATTTCCCCTTTTCTAGCAATGAAGAAACCACCTGCCAGATTCCAAAGAACCTAAAACCTCCCAAAGTTACACAGATAGATAGAGAGATGCTGGCTGTTGGTGCTAGACAATTATTTTCATCAATTCAAAGATGTACCAAGAATGGCTAAAAAAATGCATCAAGTGCTCAAATCACTTTTCAAAATTTGTCTCAATATTTTGTACATATAATATTGAGGAATGCTGTCATATATTGAGAAATCTCTCATATACACACATAATCAACAACTGGTTGTGCCTGCACTCCAAGAAAACAAAGGACTTTATATATGCCCCTTCTTCAAAGGAGAAAAGAATAGATATCACGATGTCACAGCAATTCACAAAATTGTCTGAACTAGTGATACCTATCACCTACATTAAATTACTTCCCAGGGGTCATAATTTTATTGTGCTTGGAGCATCCAAGGCTAAGCTGTTTCATCTAGGAGATAAAAAATAGTGAGTGGTATATGTTGATATCTTTATAGAAAGGAAGTACATTATCTTGATGACATAATGTGCCATATGTTCTGGCCTTTACAGAGGCTGCACAACTTCCATGGGAACATTTTAAGCTGCATACACACATAATTTGCAATTACAAGGAGCTCCCTCAGAGTTGGAAAACCTAGTTGAATCTGAGGATATAGAAAAGTATCTCAAGAGCCTTTCTGAAGGTCTTGGCTTCCAGAAAACCCCAAGTGCAATTGGCCAACCACTTTCACCCTTTACTTTCAAGCTTATGTGTATTTTAAAGGGAAATTCAATCCGTATGTTTCTGAATCATAGACGCTGAACCCATTAAGATTTTTGTTTGGTAAGGGCTTTCTAAATCCCAAGATGACTTATGAGGCTTTTTATAGCCTGTTTACTTTGAAGCAAAGGAGTCACATTCTGCTGAAAGTAAACAGGATTTAGAAGTAAGAAACTTTGAGGTTTAGATAAAACAAGAGTTCAAGAAAGTTTATGTACATCCAACCTGTGCAAAACTCATTAGTCGATTCTTCCCATGTACTCTACCCAAAGCAGAATTAATGGCATCTTGGGCCAATAAATAGCTATTTTTATAAACATAGTCCACAGTATTTGAGAACAGCGTAGCTCTTTTACTTGAGGCAATAGTTAATCATTCGATAGAATTGCATATTTATTCCTTTTTTAATGGAAACATTTTCAAAAGTGAGTGTCGCTTATTTTGAGTTATGATGCTTGGCTTGATTTTAGTTTGTGTGTGTGTTAACTCTGAAGGGCTGTTGGCAAAATCTTCATTAATTCACATGCTGTTAATTCAGAATTATTGATTTGGAGTAAAGTTTACTCATAGCTCAACTGTAGAAAAGGATTTGGAAACAAATTTACACATAAATAAGAGTTGGTCCAGTCTTATTTCACCCATGATAACAAGCTTTTTTAAAGTAATGAGAAATCCTTTTCACACAACAATATATACTAATTATAAATAAACATTGAAGAAAGTCATAAAAAATTTTATATGTCAAATTCAGTTTACCTAAATCTAACAAAAATAAAATGGACTAAAGACCAAAGTGTAAGACTGGATACTATAAAACTCCTAGAGGAAAACAGACAAAACACTCTTTGACATATTAATAAATAATAGCAATATTTTTTGTCTCTTAAAACAAAGGAAGTAAATGAAAAAATATGCAAATGAGGCATAATTAAAGTTAGCTTTGCACAACAAAGAAAAACAAAAACAAAAAAAACAACCTATTGAATGGGAGAATATATCTGCAAATGATATGCCCAATAAGGAGTTAATATCCAACATATATAAACAACTCATACAACTCAAACAACCCAATTGAAAAATGAGGACAGAATAGACATTTTTTTCAAAGAGGAAATCTAGATGGCCAACAGGTACAAGAAAAGATGCTCAACATTGCTAATCATCAAGGAAATGCCAATCAAAGCCACAATGAAATACACCTTACACCAGCCAGAATGGCTATCATCAAAATGAACAGAAATAACAAGTGTTGGCAAGGATGTGGATGGAGAAAAGGGAATCCTCATACACTGTTGGTGGGATTGTAAATTGGTGCAACCCCTGTGGAAAACATTATGAAGATTTCTCAGAAAACTAAAAGTCGAATTACCATGAAGTTTGAAATGAAGTCGTTCAATCGTGTCCGACTCTTTGCGACCCCATGGACTGTAGCCTACTGGGCTCCTCCATCCATGGGATTTTCCAGGCAAGAATACTGGAGTGGGCTGCCATTTCCTTCTCCAGGAGAACTTCCCCACCCAGGGATCAAACCCGGGTCTCCCACATTGTAGGCAGACGCTTTACCATCTGAGCCACGAGGACCGAGCAAGTCTACTCCTGAGACACACTAAAAATGTATGTGAAAGTGAAAGCCACACAGTCACGTCTGACTCTTTGTGACCCCATGGTCTATGCAGTCTGTGAAATTCTCCAGGTCTGAATACTGGAATGGGTAGTCTTTCCCTTCTCCAGGGGGTCTTTCCAACCCAGGGATTGAACCCAGGTCTCGCACATAGCAGGTGAATTCTTTACCAGCTGAGCCACAAAGGAAGCCCAAGAATACTGAAGTGGGCAGCCTATCCCTTCTCCAGCGGATCTTCCTGACCCAGGAATTGAACTAGGGTCTCCTGCATTGCAGGCAGATTCTTTACTAACTGAGCTATCAGGGAAGCTTAATTAATTCAAAAAGATACATGCACCCCAATGTTCTTAGCAGCATTATTTATAATAACCAAGATATGGAAGCAATCTATGTGTCCATCAACAGAATATTGGATAAAGAAGATGTGATATATATACACACACATATATATCACACACTATGGAATATGGAATACTCCCAAAAAATTAAAAGAAAAAGAATTGATGCCATTTTCAAAAACATGAGTGGACTTAGAGGGTATTATGCAAAGTAAAATAAGACAGAGGAAGACAAATATTCAACGTTATCACTTAGATCTGGAATCTAAAAGAAAAAACAAATGATAACAAAACAGAAATAGACACATAGAAATGGAGAACAAACTAGTGTTTACCAGTGGGAAGAAGAAAGAAGGAAGGGGAAGTTAGGAGTATGGGATTTAGAGGAAAAACTACTATGTATAAGATAAATATGCTGAATGTGGATATACTGTACAGCACAAGGAATATAGCCAATATTTTGTAATAACTATAACTGGAGCATAATATTTTAAAAATTATGACTCTTGTACACCTGTAATTTGCATATTGTACAATAAAAAATAAAAGAAAAAATTTAGTGTGCCTAAATGTAGCAATTGTGTGAAATTGAATAAACAAAATACAACTTTTTTAATTAACCTGTCATTATGGTTGGTCATTTGTTTCTTATTTGCCTGAATAAGCAGTGTGGATTTTCTGGTGTCAGAAATTTTTTAATTCAGACAGATTAGCAGAGTCAAAGCTGTTCCACTTTGTGACTCAGCCACATTAATTACAACATATTCTGATTCCAAATAAATAAATAAATTATTTTGTCAACTTTAAATACCTGGCAGAAACAAACTTATGAAAAATTTCAGAATTTAGTTCCTCCATGGATTCACAAAAAGCACATACTTCCATTAACATTTCAGATGAAAACCTAACTAAAATACACAGAGAGGGTGTTCAGCTCAGTTCAGTCACTCAGTCATGTCTGACTCTTTGCAATCCCGTGGACTGCAGCATGCCAGGCTTCCCTGTCCTTCACCAACTCCCTGAGGTTTCTCAAATTCATATCCATCGAGTCAGTGATGCCATCCAACCATCTCATCCTCTGTTGTACCCTTCTCCTGCCTTCAATCTTTCCCAGAATCAGGGTCTTTTCCAATAAGCCAATTTTTTGCATCAGGTGGCCAAAGTATTGGAGTTTCAGCTTCAACATCAGTTCTTCCAATGAATATTCAGGACTAATCTCCCTTAGGATGGACTGGTTGGATCTCCTTGCAGTCCAAGGAACTCTCTCGAGTCTTCTCCAACACCACAGTTCAAAAGCATCAATTCTTCAGCACTCAGCTTTCTTTATAGTCCAACTCTCACATCCATACATGACTATTGGAAAAACCATAGTTTTGACTAGATGGACCTTTGTTGGCAATGTCTCTGCTTTTTAATATGCTGTCTAGGTTGGTCATAACTTTTCTTCCAAGGAGCAAGCGTCTTTTAATTTCATGACTGCAGTCACCATCTACAGTGATTTTGGAGCCCAAAAAAATAGTCTCCCACTGTTTCCACTTTTTCTCCATCTATTTGCCATGAAGTGATGGGACCGGATGCCATGATCTTAGTTTTCTGAATGTTAAGTTTTAAGCCAACTTTTTCACTCTCCTCTTTCACTTTCATCAAGAGGCTCTTTAGTTCTTTGCTTTCTGCCATAAGAGTGGTGTCATCTGCATATCTGAGGTTATTGATAATTCTCCCAGCAATCTTGATTCCAGTTTGTGTTTCATTCAGCCTGGCATTATGTTAAATAAGCAAGGTGACAGTTTACAGCTTTGACGTATTCCTTTCCCAATTTGGAACCAGTCTGTTGTTCCATGTCCAGTTCTAACTGTTGCTTCTTGACCTGCCTACAGATTTCTCAGGAGGCAGGTAAGGTGGTCTGGTATTCCCATCTCTTGAAGAATTCTCCACAGTTTGTTGTAATCACTGACTCAATGAACATGTGATAGAGGGTGTGAACTCTAACAAATGATACAGTCCTGTTTTCACCTGTTAAATAAAAAGCCTCCGTTAGTGCTGCCTAACTCATTAACCCCAACAAAAGATGAGATCTTGCAGGTAACTGAAATAGTCTATAAACTTTCAACAATCCACACAAGAAGCCAACATTTGGTATTTCCATTCTTTGTTCACTTTAGCTATCCTGATAGGTGTGCTGGGGCATCTCATTTTATTTTAACTCATGTGACTAATGAGCTTGAGCAGTTTCATATGCTTCTTGGCCATTCAGATACCCTCTTTTTTGATGTCTCTTACCCACTTTCCCACTGGTTGTCCCTAGTTTTCTGTATTGTTTGCCGCATTCTTTCTGAATGCACACATTCTGAATATGTGTACTGAAAATTTTTTTCCCACTCATGGGTTAAATATTTCACCTTTCAATGATTGCTTTCATAAACAGAAGTGTTCGATGTTAATATGTGGTCTAATGTATCAGTTTTTACTTGATGGTGAATACTTTTTTCAAAGAAATGTTTGCTAATGTCAGGCTCAGAAAAATGTAACTTATTTGTTTTGCCTTTAAAAGCTTTATTGGTTTGTCTTTCATGCTCAGGTCTACCAAACACCTGGAATTCACTTATTGTATGCTGTGAAATAGGGGTAATGTACATTTCTTTTCCATGTCACTATCCAATTGACCATTCTTTTTGGCTGCACTGCAGTGTTGAATTTGTCATAAATTAGATAAAAGTGTACACCATGGCCCATTTGTGTGCTCACTTCTCTTCTGTTGGTCTATTGGTCTCTTCTTGCATTCAATACTACAGCTATTACTCTTCCTCAAGATTGCCTTGTGTGTTCTTGGCATTTTGCATTTCCAAATAAATTTTGTTAGCAGCTAGTCCAGTTGTGTACACACAAAAAAAATTTTACTTGCACTTAAGAATAAATTTGGGATAATTGATGTCTTAATAATATTGAGTTTTCTAGTCCATGCCTTTACATTTATAAAGTCGTCTTTAATTTGCTTTTTTGTTGTTGATGTATAGAAGTATAATTGATCACAACACTATATTGTATTCCTGAAACTAATATAATGTTGTATGGCAATTATACCCCCAAAATATATATATTATTTTTAAAGAAATATAATTTAGAAGGCTTGCTAAGCTCATGTGAATTCTAACAGTTTGTACATTCTTTAGGATTTTCTACACACACAATTATGTCACCTGGGGATAATGCCACACTATTGCTCCTAATGCTTTCTCCTTACCAATTCTGGGATTAGGGTATATAAGGAACAAAAGTAATGGGAAAAAACTATGAAAAGATAACAGGAAATCTCAAACATATTTAAGAGCAACCTGCTTTATGCTTATTTTAATGTTAGTATCTTAGAGTAACAAGCACTATATCGCTTCCTGAAAGCAAAGTACTTTTCTTTTTATTTAATTTATATGTTTATTTATTTTTGCTGTGCTAAGGTCTACTCCAGTTGGGGCGAGCAGGGGCTACTCTCTAGTTGCATGCATGGGCCTCTCATTATGGTGGCACCTCTTGCTGCAGAGCACGGCCTCTATCTAGAGCACAAGGGCTTCAGTAGTTGCCACATGGCACATAGAAACCTCCCATGTACCCTGTACCGGCAGGCTGATTCTCAACCACAGGGAAATCCCAAAGTACTTTTTTTGGCTAGTCAAACATCACCTCTGTTTAATCCAGGAGTTCCTCTCTCCCCTACCTTCCCCCTCATCATCCTGCATGGTTACAGGAATGCTGCTGTAAACTTTGGCTTAGGAATTCTCGCTCTCAGTAAATCTGCTGTGAATTAATACAAATGCCCAGCAGACTAAGAAGTAAGACAGAGCAAGATCCCTTGCACAATGAGATTGGAGGGGCACCAGGAGGCATGTGGGGAGGGAACATCAAATGTGTTCAGAACTCAAGACTCCTGCACCTGCGCCCTTGCCTTCCCTACAGCAAACATCAGTCCTAAGCAAGCAGAGAGCTGAGGAATGGACACAGAAGGTAATATGTCCTTCTTCACAATTAGACTGTTTTACTTGTTGTTTGGGTTTTTTTCTGTTTGTTTTTTTTTTTTTTTCATTTTATTTCATGCTTTTAACTTTATATTTTATATTGGAACATAGCCCATTAACAATGTTGTGATAGTTTCAGGTAGATAGCGAAGGGACTCAGCCGTACATATACATGTATCCATGCTCCCCTCCCATCCAGGCTGCCACATGACATTGAGCAGAGTTCCCTGTGCTATACAGTAAGACCTTGTTGATTATCCATTTTAAATGTAGCAGTGTGTACCTGTCGATCCCAGACTAACTATCCCTTCTCTCTTTCCTCGCCCCCAGCAACCATAAGCAGACTGGTTTAGTAAGTGATCTCCCTTTCTATTTCATCTTTTCTTTATATTTCCGTATTAGAGATGAATCTAACCTATGGCAAAAGCCCCAGAGCACACATAGGTGATTTGATTTCTAGAGTAATAAAACAAAAGTCTGGAGGAGTAGAGAAAAGTGTTTCTTTTGTATTTCCTCTGTAGTACATGGCAGAGTCTCAGAAGGGGGCCCTTGAAAATGTAAGCAAATACCTGAAGCTTGCTTCCACTCATCACAGCCCTGTATTTACGCCTGTGCTGTGCATGGGGAAAGCCCCACACCCACACCCTGACACAGGTAGACCCACTGGGCTGCAGGAACACAGAGGCAGAAGCACATGAAGAAATTCATGGACATTAGCAGAGAGACAGAGTGGGACTTGGAGAGGTAGAGTTCAAATGCTTTTAAGGTTGGGGTCCCCTCAGAACAATCCCTGAGAAAAGAAACTCTAAGCCAAAAATTCCTGGGGGAAATGGGAAGGCTGCTCTAGAGAAATTTTAAAAATAAGACATATATAGAAAGATATATATTGTATTAGGATTAGCTCAAATGATCATGGAGGCTGAAAAATCTGATGGTTTGCCACGTGTAAGCTGTATGCCTGGAAAGCAGGTGGTGTAGTTTCAATCTAAACCAGAACTAGAGGGCCAATGGTGTAAACCCCAGGTCGAGTCTAAAGTGCCAAAAATGCAGCACAGAACTTAGGGCAGAAGAAGCTAGATGCCCCGTGTGTGTCAGTCACTCAGTCGTGTCCAACTCTTTGTGACCCCATGGATTGTAGCCCACCAGGCTCCTCTGTCCATGGAATTCTTCAGGCGAGAGTACTGGAATGGGTTGCCATTTCCTTCTCCAGGGGATCTTCCAGACCCAGGGATCAAACCCAGGTCTCCTGGATTGCAGGCAGATACTTTACTGTCTGAGCTACTAGGGAAGGCCTAGCAGCAAGCAAACTCGCCCTTCCTCCACCACTTGGTTCTAACCAGGCCTCAACAGATCTGATGATGCCCACTTGCACTGGTGTAAGTGATCTTCACTACTTAGTCTATGGATTCAAATGCTCATCTCTTTGTGGCGCTAGTGGGAAAGAACCTGCCTGCCAGTGCAGGAGACATAAGAGACATGGGTTCAATCCCTGAGTCAGGAAGATCCCCTGGAGGAGCACATGGCAACCCATTCCAGTATTCTTACCTGGAAAATCCCATGGACAGAGAAGCCTGGTGAGCTATGTTCATAGAGTTGCAAAGAGTCAGACAGGACTGAAGAGACAGCATGCATGTACACACGCTTTGGGCATCCTTTAGCCCAAGCAAGCCGACACATGAAACCGACCATCATAGGAGGTAATTCCAGGGAGGAATGAGGACATGAGGCAAGAAAGGAAGATATGTTGATGAGTGGGTGACCACAGTGGGCAACTGATTCTGTCTTCCCCGGGACTATCCAAGCGGCACAGTGTGTTCACTATGCAACATAGTAGCCATGAGTCATGTTGGCTATTTAAATTTGAATTTGTTTACTAAAATTTTAAATTCAGTTCCTTATTCTCACTGGCCACACTACAAGTGCTCAGTAGCCACGTTTTGCTCAGTCACTAAATCGTGTCTGATTCTTTGTGATCCCGTGGACTGCAGTGTGCCAGGCTTCCCTGTCCTTCACTAACTCCCAGAGTTTGCTCAAACTCATGTCCATTGAGTCAATGATGCCATCCAACCGTCTCATTCTCTGTTGTCCCCTTCTCCTCCTCTCTTTGATCTTTTCCAGGATCAGGGTCTTTTCCAATGAGTCAGCACTTCACATCAGGTGGCTAAGATATTAGAACTTCAGCATCAGTCCTTCCAATGAATATTCAGGGAATTTCCTTTAAGATTGACTGGTTTGATCTCCTCTCTGTCTAAAAACTCTCAAGGGTCTTCTCCAGCACCACAGTTCAAAACCACCAATTCTTTGGCGCACAGCTTTCTTTATGGTCCAACTCTCATATCTGTACATGACTACTGGAAAAACCACAGCTTTGATTACACGGACCTTTGTCAGCAAAGTGATGTTTCTGCTTTCAAGTATTCTGTCTAGGCTTGTCATAGCTTTTCTTCTAAGGAGCAGGTGTCTTTTAATTTCACCATCCACAGTGATTTTGGAGCCCAAGAAAATAAAACCTGTAACTGTTTCCCCATGTATATGTCATGAAATGATGCGACTGGATGCCATTATCTTAGTTTTTTTAATATTGAATTTTAAGCCAGCTTTTTCACTCTCCTCTTCACCTTCACCAAGAGGCTCTTTAGTTCCTCTTCACCTTCTGCCATTCAGGTACCCTATTAAGGCAAATGATAGAATGTTTCCACTATCACAGAAAGTTCTATTGGGAAGTGCTGGTGTAGTCCCTTCCTTGCAATGGACAAGGAAGCTGGGGTAATTACCTGCCAACTCTCATTCCTTACTGGATAAGGGTCATTTGTGGAGCCTTTACTACCTTGCCTTCTGGTGTGCTCCCTCTACCAGAGACCACTTCCAGGCTGAGAGATAGCCAGAGCCACCCAAGTGTACAGATGTTGCTGACAGTTAACCCCTGGAATGGCTGCAGGGATAAATGGGAAACACCAGGTGTCTGCTACAGTTGCATCCAAACCAGATGGGAGGCAGGAATCATGAAAGACACAGAGAAAACTGGAAATGAAATCCTGCTAAACAAGAAAGAAGGAGAGAAGTGGGAAGAAGAAAAGCAGAAGGAAGAAAAAAGAAAGAGGGAGTGAGAGAAAGAGAGGGATGAAATAAGGAAGGAAGGAAGGAGCAACTATCTCAGAAAACGGTCATATGCAAAGTAAGGTCTGTATTACCAGTTGTCCTGCCAAGAATCCCAACCCTGCACCAACACACCCCAGCCTGCTCCTCTCTCAAAGGGAAAATTGACCTCACTGAGACCCAGCCCCAGGCCATGGTTTCCTTTTTTCAAAAAGAGTATTACAAATGGGCAGGACTTACTGCTTAGTAAGGAAGACGGAAGATTAACTAGGACAGTGTCAAGGGTTCTGGAAAGAACATAATCCTCCCAGCTCCCCCTCCTCCTCCTCTGGGCCTGCATGATGGCTCAGGAAAATACTAACCCCTTGCCAGGCAGCCTATCAGCCTTCTTGATGGCCAAATAATTTTACTGAGAGACATAAAGTTTCTCTCTCATGATTCCATCATTAGAGATAAAGCTGGGGATAGGAGCATCCCTGGAGAGGAAACAATATTTAAATACTTTGTTGGTTGCATATAATCCTCTTACATATTATTCTGAGAGGCCTATATTAAGTTGAGAAAGGGAATCCACCCTGAGTAGGAAGAAGGAGGTGATGATATGGACAGTGAGCTATAAGAGACAAAGATTAAAAACAAGGCTGCCTGGGAGACAGGACCTGAGACAATCAGTCAATGTTTTCACCAACCATGAGTGAAGCCAGTGAGAAGGACGCTTCACCTTATAGTATTCTCAAAAATTCATAACCCCTGTCCAACCATGAGAAACACATCGGGCAACCCAAGTAAAAGGATAGTCTACAAAATCTGTGGATTAACAAGGTCATGAAAAACAAGGGAAGACTAAGAAACTGCCACAGATGAAAGAGGAACAACAACTGAATACAATAAGATGTTCTGAATGGGATCCTGAGAGGGAAAAAAGATGCGTGAAATCCAAGTATGGAGTTCAGTTAATAGTTATGTTGTTGCTGTTGTTCAGTCACTAAGTCACGTCCGACTCTTTGCCACCCCATAGACTGCAGCACTCCAAACATCCCTGTCCTTCACCATCTCCTGGGGCTTGCTCAAGCTCATGCCCATTGAGTCAGTGATGCCATCCAACCATTTTGTCCTCTGTCATCCCCTTCTCCTCCTGCATCCAATCTTTCCCAGCATCAGAGTCTTTTCTAATGAATCAGCTCTCCGCATCAGGTGGCCAAAGTATTAGAGCATCAGCATCAGTCCTTCCAATGAATATTCAAGATTGATTTTCTTGAGGGTTGACTGGTTTGATCTCCTTGCTGTCCAAGGGAGTCTCAAGAGTCTTCTCCAGCACCACATAGTTACACACCAGTGTCAATTTCCTAGTTGTGATAAGTGTACCACAGCTACCTCAAATGTTAACAATAGGAGAGACAGGGGGAAGTGTGTATGGGAACTGTCTGCCACTTTCCCATAAATCTAAAATTGTTTCGAAATGAAAGCCTTGGGTTTTGAAAAGGCTGCGTTACCGAAGACCAATTACATAGTTCTGCTTCAGGCTGACCCTGGGATGAGAACAGATAGAGAGAAAGTGAAAATTGAAAAAATTGTGATACTTCAGGGTTAGAGACATCAGAGGGGTGGGCAAGTGGGTGTATAACAGGGAAACAGAAAGTAGGGTGGAAAAAGTCCTCTTTTGCTTACTGTTCTCAGCTATTAAAAATTCCGGACAAAGGTAAAGGTTTTATTTGCCAAATGAAGAGGAAGCCAGCACGGGGGAAAGAAGAGAAAAAGAAGAAAGAAAGAGAAGCAGAGGAAGAAGGGAGCGAGGAGAAGAGGAGACTGGAGGGAGAAATATCAAAACAAGTTTAACTTGACAAAATGCAATACAGATAGTTGCTTTCAGTTGAGTGAAGGGGAAATGAACTGTACTCTGTGCGCCTGAGCCAAACACAATGGTCTAAGATCCAGTGGTAACAGATGGTGTACAGAAATTAAGTCCAGTGCAAAGCTTTTCAGATAAGTCAGTTAAAATTAAAGGAAACAAAACGTTGAACTGTGTATGCTTTTAAATGCATACACGGTACACACTGGCCTAGAGACAAAGCAACAAATTGCAGTTTTATTTAGCTTCAGCAACAAAAGTTCTAATTCAGGGAATTTCTTTGCAATTATTTTAACTGACTCTCACTACACACACACACACACACACACACACACACACACACAGTATTTTTATGACACATAACCGAATAGTTAACAATTCCAAGACTCAACAACTTCAACTAGGGTTCTATAAATGGAAGAAATCCTCCAAACCCACTAACAATATAACTGGAAATATGGAAAAGTTTACCAAGTTTACAAAAAGAAAGCCCTGAATCATACGAACTAAACAAATAAAGAGCCCAAACTGCTGACTTAGCATCAGGGGTTAAAGAGGGTGAAGATTAAGACATGGTAGGAAAAAGCAATTAAGGAAAGATGGGGAAAGTACAGCGTGCAACTGAGACATAAGTAAAACTTCTGCACGTGCCAATGTGATGGCATCAGATACAACCCTCACTCAACCCCAAAGCACAGTTCATGTGACCTAATTACTGTTAAAAAATGTGCCACCTCATCTTTTCTTTTAACTCAATTTTTGTCCATTTCCTCTCTCAGTATTTCATTCTTCAGAATCTTACAGCGCATGTGTATGTCCCAGATACTAAATGTTGATTTTTTTCTGGTTCCAAGCACTTTTAGAAGCACTAACCATTCTAAGTTCTTTGCTGTTACCTCTCCAATATTCACAAATGTAAAAATCACCTGGGAATCTTGTGGCAATGCAGGTTCTGTTGGGTGGGACTGCAGTCCAATGTTTGCCTGTTTACTAAGCTCCCATGTGAAGGCAATGCCAGTGGTCCAAGGACTACACTCTGAAAAACAGAATCTAGGGCATCCCAGAAAGATAGGCCGAGAAATGAAACAGCTTTGCAGGTGTTTCCCTCCAGGCTGCACAACAGAAAACAGCTTTCTCCTGGTTTTCCATGAATCCCCTCACGAGGACCTCCTTTGCAGAGAGTGCTTTACTACCCCTCCCCCCATAAGCCAACTGAGAAAGGTTTTAAGAGAACTTCTTAAGGATAGACTAACTGTATCCTCTAGCGTTTGGGAGACAAGGAGATGGCTACCTGATTCCCACCTGTCTACCGATGAGAAGGGAGGTAAGGAACTGAACTTTCAGGGTTTGCAGGGAAAAGATGCATGCAGCGAAGAGGATAGCATTTGGATGCTACCACACTGGAGGGAACTGACATCAGATTACTTCTGCCAGGAACATAAAACCTTCCTTCCCCTTGCGTCTAATCCCTCTTCCTCTACCGCTTCAAAGAGCCGCTAGTGAGGAAGGGGGTGGAGAAAGGGAGGAGGAAGTGGGTGGAGACTGGAGAGAGAACCAGCCAATGACAGTGTCAGTTTTTCCCTCCACCATGCCCACTAAGGCTTCCCAGGTGGCGCTAGTGGTAAAGAGTCCGCCTGCCAATGCAGGAGACATATGAGACGTGGGTTCAGTCCCTGGGTGGGGAAGAACGTCTGGAGAAGGATAAGGGAAACCAACTCCAGTATTCCTGCCTGGAAAATTCCATGGCCAGAGGAGCCTGGCCCGATGGGGTCCCAAAGAGTAAGACAGGACTGAGCACAAGCATCTCACACCCACTAGGCATCTGAGTCAGAGGCTGGCCTGGGACGGAAAAGAGGAGAAGCTCTAAAGTGGAATTGAAAGAGGGCAACATGTGACTTTTCAACTGGAGTGAACTTTTAATCATGTACGAAAAGCAGGATCTGTTGAGATGCCCAAGCCTTTGTCCAAAGATGAAGTTCCATGTGAGGTCATGAGAAACCATAACGTTGCTTTGTCTTTGCACCTGAGATGCCCAGTTGGTTCCCTATTTGAGATTCTCAGTTATGCTTATAATCGGAAAGAATCTTGCATCTCATTGTGCTCATGTTGTGATAAACAAGGGGGAAGATTCAGAAAATGTAGAGTACCTATGTGAATCAAAAAGAGTAATCCTTCAGCAAACATCAGACTGCTGATCTGCTAAGACTTAGACTCTGAGAGCTGAAAGCAAATGTAAGGCTCAGCCTGTCAGGTCTTCACATTTCACTGAAGTTTCACTGGGAGGGGAAACTGAGATCTTTCTCAAGTGAACTGACTGAAGACACTCTTACTGGTAGCAAACTCAGGCCTGAAAACTCCACCCCAACTCTTAATGCAGCATTCTTTCCAATAAGCTGTAAGGACAAGCACATAATTTCAAAGAAATAATGTACCTAAAATAGCCAACAGATTCATAGTAATTTATTTGTGGAAAAGCCATTTCAGTGGGGAAATTGGTTCTGGTAAGTAAGGCATAAAAACCACTATGATATAAATCTAGTATAAATTTTATTTTAAAGTAATGTTAAGCCAAAACTCGGGGAAGAAGAACAAAGTTAAAGGACTCACAGTTCTTGACTTCAAAACTTAAAGCAAGCTAATCAAACCCGAGTGATGCTGGCATAAAGACAGATATTTAGGACCGTGGAATAGAATAACGAACCAGGAAATGAACCTTTCCATATGCGGTAAATTTATTTTTGACAAGGGTGCCTATACATCTCAATGGGGAAAATCAGTCTTCAACAAATGGTGTTGCAAAAACTGGATACCCACATGCAGAAGAATGAAGCTGCACCTTTCCTTTACACCGTATATTAACCCAAAGTGGGTCAAAGACAAGAACATAAAAGCTAACACTATAAAACTCTTTTTTTAATTTAAATTTATTTTAATTGAAGGCTAATTATAATACTGTATTGGTTTTGCCATAAAGAACATATAGGAGAAATTTTTCTTCATGACTACGGATTTGGCCATAGTTTCTGGATATGACACCAAAAGCAGAAGTGGCAAAAGCAAAATTAGACAAATGGACCACACTGAACTTTAAAACTTTTACTCATCAAAGGAAACAATCAATCGCGTAAAGAAACAACCCAACAAATAGGAGAAAATCCATGCAAACCATATATTAAATAAGAGGTTAAAATTCAGAATATGTAGAGAACTCCTACAATTCAACAACAACAAAAATTCAAAGAGGACAAAGAACTTGAATAGACGTTTCTTCAAAGAAGACATAAATGGCCAATAATCACATGAAAATATGCTCAAAAATCCTTATTCATTAGGGAAATTGAAATCAACACCACAAAGAGATGATCAACTCACATCCATTAGGATGGCTGCTATCAAAAACAAAACCAAGGCAAACAAAAGAGGGAAAATAACAGGCACTGGTGAGGATGTGGAGAAACTTGGATCCCAGTACACTGTTGGTGGGAACGTGAAAGAGTGCAGCCACTGAAGAAAACAGTAGCATGGCTCTTTAAAAAACTAAAGATAAAATTACCATATTATCTAACAATTTCACTTCTGGACATATACCCCAAAGAACTGAAATTAGAGTCTCTAGAAGATATTTGTATATTCATTTTCATACAGTATCACTTACACTAGCCAAAGTATCTCTTGGTGGATGAATGGATAAACAAAATTTTAAAATAGCATTGAAAGTGACTTTTAAAACTTCAGTGAGGGTTTCTTCAACCACATCTTTTTTCCAAAGCCAGTCTCCCCATGGTTTGAGGGAAGAATGGCAGAGTCCAGTTCATGCGCTGGCTCTGATGTCTGTTGTTAACTTCATCTTGTTCATCTCTTTAATATTTAGCAGGTTGCAAGAAGCAGCTCCAATTTACATAATCAAAAATATAGAAATATATAATCTCCTCAAGCAATATAGAAGGACAGACAGTATCATTTTCAGTTCAAATAGTTACATACAAAGAGAGGTAGTCATAGCAATAACTCCAACTCCTGTTCAGTCCAACTCAACCTACTCAACAACGAGTACTAAACTATGTTCAGGAAGCTACAAAGAAGAATAAGGCATTGTTGCTACCCCTGCCAAAAATAAATCCCTGGGTTAGTTACAGTCTAGCACATCAGTGACATATTTCGAAGACATCTTAAAAGTTTTACCATACTCCCCCAGCCATCAAAATCTGAAAGCAAATGGATATCAAATCAGCAATTTGATTAAGTCTGGGGAAACCGCCTTGGTACAGTTTTGTGAGTCAAGGTTAAGGAATGGAGATGGGAGTTTTAATAAAAATTAGGCACCATAAGTTCCCTGACTAAATGAAGAATTGTGCAGTGGGACCTCCCTGGTGGTCCAGAGGTTAAGAATCTGCCTTGCAGTGCAAGAGATAAGGGTTCAGTCCCTGGTGAGGGAAGTAAGATTCCACGTGCCCCAGGGCAAATAAGCCTACGAGCCACAACAGAGTCCATGCACTGCAAGGAAAGATCCTCACAATGCATCCAAGACCCCGCATGCTGCAACTAAGGCCCGACACAGTCAAATAAACGAATGACTAAAAAAAAGAATGATGGAGTATAAACAAACACTAGGGCCAGGAGACAGATATCAAACTGTCAGATTTAATAGTGATCAAAATGAAACAAAAAGTGGCTTGAACATACCCAGTGACCACTGGGAATGCTCAAATTCATGAGGCACCTGTATAGTGAAGGCCAAAGGATCTGGCCGGGTCTTCCTGGTAGCTCAGTTGGCAAAGAATCCACCTGCAGAGCAGGATCAAAACCCGGATTTGATCCCTGGGTTGGGAAGATGCCCTGAAGAAGGAAATGGCTACCCACTCAGTGTTCTTGCCTGGGAAATCCCATAGACAGAGGAGGCTGGTGGGCTACAGTCCGTGAGATTGCAAAAGACTTGGACAATTGGACTGAGCATGCACACACACACATATATATGCACACAGTATCAGGCCAGCAAGATTGCTCTAATGGAAGTTCCTTCATGGGGAAACAAAATCAAGGAAAAAGGAGTTTCCACCTTCCCATGCACAGGTGAGTACCATTTCCAAGCAGAATTTTCAGTTCTAAAATTGCCATCCACAATCAAGGAAGCAGAAATTATTACAGGGAAAGAACTAGTCTTGAAGTCAGGAGTTTTTTCCCAAACTACTTCATCCATTTAGAAGTTCCGTCTGCAACTACTAAGTGGACGAAAGTCTAGCCTCCTGACCTCCAGGAAACTTGTTGGCACATTTCCATAAAGAAAAGGTCATCCCCACGTTACTGTTCTCACAGAGCTAGCTGCTTGGAGGGTACAAGAAATGCTGTGCATGCGAGGGCTTGACAGATTGCAGTAGCGCTTGGCACATTGCATTTTTCCAGTTTTCAAACATATAAACTGCCAAGGTTTCCCCAATCTGCTAAGCACATCATATGAAAGAATATCATGACATTTTAGTTTCCTTATTCAGACCAAGTAAGCCCCTAATTTGCTCTTAAATCTCTGTGCTTGAAATCGCTTATGTTAGAGAGTCTGTCTTTACAAGAACATTTCCTTCTGGAATGGCAGCCAGGAAACTTCCAACCAAATGGGATGGTCCCCATCCAGGTGACCTGGAAGCAGGACACAAAGAAGCGTGGGCAACTCTGAGTCACAATCCGCAGGCTGCCTGTGTCTTATGGATAGTGCTACTGTAACTTAAGTGATAAATCATCAACTTGAGAAATATAAACACCGGTTACCCAAACAAATTCCATTTCAGAGACCCTTAATGAACCTTTAACAAGTTACATGTGCCCCGAAGATGCCCTACAGGCTGTTCTGTGTGTTTTGCTTTTGAAAAAAATAAAAATGAAAATGCATCAGCTTCCATGTCTGATGACTCATCTCTTTAGCAAAATACAGCTGAAACTACTGACTTTTTTAATTAAAATGCTATTTACTGAAAGAAGCAAGGAAATGCATCTGCCATTGATAATAAAAAAAAAAAAGATCAAATTGAGAGAATGTAATTCCCTGGATTAGGAGAGAAAGGAACCAAAGAATGATGGTGGTTTTTCTGATGAGTGAGGATTTATGAAAAATCCAGAAGTTTCCATTTGCTGTACATGATGACCTAATCAAAGTGACCCTTTTTCCTTTTCTCACACTTGGAACTCAAAATTATAGGATTGTCCTCCTCAAACTGTGTCTTTATTGGCTGAGACTTAAACACATGCTCTCATATACACAAAGCACTTTACAGCGGAGACAAAAAGATAAGGGTTCAGGTCTGTATAATGAACGACTAGATTGCAGAAGGCAGTGACAGCTATATTTTTTTTTTCCATGATGACCCAAATCTACCCATAGTGTTTCCATTTACTGATAATGAGAAGCACAGAGTCCAAATAGATAAGATGTGGGAGCTGTAAGGAATGAGCTTTATTAAAGAGACAGTGCCTATTGCTACCATGCCAAGGTGTTTTACAAAGGTGGTACGTGACATGGGACTTCATTTATTCTGGGACTGTCCTTATGCAAGATGCTTTGGCTCTTCACACAGTGAGGATTCACACCTTAAAAAGTTTTAGCTAAAGGCCAGATCCAGCCGGACAGGGCCAACAGCTAGGAAGTAACCTACCACCAGGTCAAGATGAAACGGGCTGTCAGGATGGAGACAGAGGGCCAACAGATATGAGTTAGCCTGGAGAGACCCACTCCCTCCGTGTCAGAGCAGCCCACTCACTGCAAAGAGTTCTTCCATCATTTGGTGACCTGACTTCAATTTATGGAAAGTCTTAAATATTTGTACGAAGGGAGGTCTAGAAGTTGCTTAGAACAACGTCTTCCGGACACAGTAGGTCGAGCCCCTCTCTGTGACTTTGGGACCTTGAGTGAAACCTGCCACCCACCCAACCTGGTGCCTCATGTTTCCACATCCTGGTTGGAATCTCTCCTGTGAAATATCTTCCACTATGTTAAGATAAAAACAAAAATAACCCTGGTATGTTGTTGTTTAGTGACTAAGTCGTGTCTGACTCTTTGTGATCCCAAGGACTGTAACTCACCAGGCTCCTCCGTCCATGGGGTTCTCCAGGAAGGAGACTGGAGTGAGTTGCCATTCCCTTTTCCAGAGGCTCTTCCCAACCCAGGGACTGAACCCAGGTCTCCTGCACTGTGGGCCGTTTCTTTATCAACTGAGCCATCAGGGAAGATGCAACATATTGCATGTGTCTCCTTTAATGGGAGAGGGAAAGAAACAGCCTTGTTGATTGATTACCATGTGCGAGAGAGTTCTTATCGGCATCTTAGAGGTGACAGAGTCAGTAACTTACCCACAGTCACAGCTGGTACACAGCCCAGTCAGACACGAAGCTAAGTATATATCAACTTTATGTTCTTTTCACTAGGTTCCTCCATGTACTTATTATATACATGTGAAGAATTGCTTTTCTATACCACAGAAGCCTATGCAGACCAATACTTTTCTGGAAAAAAAATGTCTAATATGCAAAAGAACTTTTGGGAAGGAGAAAATATGTCTCTGCATCTAAGGAAGAGAGTTCCAATCAGCCACTTGCTGGCATTTATGCCTGAGCAGGGGTTTCCTTTGGCTGTTTTCAATATGCTTGCACAGTAGTCTTAAAGGCAAAGCACCTAAGTTGCCATGGTTGGTCACAGTTCCAGAAACTTGGCATCTGAACACAAGCCCACTCCTAACATTTATATTAACCACAGACCTGCCATAGACGTTTGATTTCAGTCCCCCAGGAATCTGAGAAAACCACTGGGGAAAGTTTCCAATTAGAATTGGAACATTTTACCATGTTTTTCAGATTCAACATAAATGTTTCATAGGTGTCCAGAATAGCTGATGTGGACCTCTGGTTTGATTTTTGTCTTTATTTTTTGTATCACCTAAACAAGAGAGATAGTTTGAAGTTTTAAACCATGGAAACATGCAACCTCATTTCCAGTCAACTTGATCTTTCTCATTGAAGAACCAGCATCCCTTTGGCCACTAGACCTTGGGTGGAAGTGAAATCATTATAGCTGCCTGGATTATCAGGAATAAAACTTTATTAGCTGTTTTCTGCCCTCACACACCTTTGGGGCACAAGGTTCAGAAATGGTTGCAGCTGTAAAAAAGAAGTCCAGGGGTCTGAAATGAAAGTAGGGAGAGTGGTTTCATTTCTCTATTCATTTTTCATTGACAAGACGAAGGGATTTCCTGTTCACTCCCAAATGATGTTTTTTGTCTCTCCAGGCAGTAGGAACCAAGAAATGGCACTTTTTCTAGAAATTTTCATTCTCCCTCCCCTTAGAGCCATCCCATCTTGTCCCCACCAAACAGAGGTCACCCAAATTTTTAGGAGAAAGAACTGGAAAAGGCACCTGGTCAACCGCTGAAGCTGTTGCTCAGTCACTAAGTCATGTCTGGCTCTCTGTGATTCCATGGACTGCAGCACACCAGGCCTCCCTGTCCTTCACTGTCTCCTGGAGTTTGCTCAAACTCATGTCCATCAAGTTGGTGATACCATCCAACCATCTCATCCTCTGCCATCCCCTTCTCCTCCTGCCTTCAATCTTTCCCAGCATCAGGGTCTTTTCCAGTGAATCAGTTCTTCCCATCAGGTGGCCAAAGTATTTGAGCTTCAGCCTCAGCATCAGTCCTTCCAATGAATATGCAGGGTCAATTTCATTTAGGATTGACAGGTTTGATTTTCTCAACCACTACTATCTCCCCATAACATACCTGACAACTTTACCAAATTCGAGAGACTTTTGTAAAAATAGAAACGTGCAACCTGTCTCAGAGATTCTGATCTCATGGGTCTAAGGAAATTCCTGGCATTAGTGTTATTAAAGTTCTCCAGTATGTTCCAGTGCAGAGCTGGCCAGGAGTCCTGCTTAATCAGAAGGTCTCTGTTTCTCAGGGAGTGGGGGCGAATGCTTTGGTCTGTCTCTCCTTTTCATCTGGAAGTTTCCTCCTGCTGCTGCTTCTCAAGAGTCACCCACGGCTTTGCTTCTCTGCAGAGACGCTTTAAGCAAGAGGCTGTCAAGACTAGGGATTTATTTCTCAACACTGACTGCCCACAGCTGTTTGCCCGTATTATCCTCCAACAGGGGACCCATGCAGAGGAGAAAGGGGCAAATGAGCCTCATGCCTCAAGATGCCCACAGAGATGGAGGGCCTCCAGTGTGGAGTCTTTGCCCTTCCACAAGCAACTGGATTCACGCAGTCAGAAGAATACCTTGGCAGACTTGAAAGAAGATACATCTGACAGCTTTAAATATGAATGCTTTTAATAAAGTATACCACCTAGAGTGTACCATGAATCCATAATTTATATATCATAAAATTAGTTTTGAGGACTTCCCTGGTGGAACGGTGGATACAAATCTGCCTGCCAATGCATGAGACATGGGTCCGATCTCTGATCCTGGAAGATCCCACATACCTTGAAGCAACTAAGCCTGTCACAACTCCTGAGGCCCTGCTCTAGAGCCTGGGAGATGCGATTCAGCCCTCACCCCTTACTGTCAGAGAATCCATAACAGAGCCAGCACTCTGGTGTGGTAAGACACACCTCGTGAACGTGAATGTGAAGTCGCTCAGTCGTGTCCGACTCTTTGCGACCCCATGGACTGTAGCCTACCAGGCTCCTCTGTCCATGAGATTTTCCAGACAAGAGTACTGGAGTGGATTGCCATTCCCTTCTCCAAGGGATCTTCCCAACCCAGGGATCGAACCCGGGTCTCCCACATCTTAGACAGACGCTTTACCATCTTGGGCCAATGTTTAAGATGGCAATCACTCCCAGGTACCAACACAGCACTTGTACAACCCTGAGAGTGATGACCTCCTGAAATACTGAACTGTGTGTACTCAGGTCATGCACGCTTAAGTGCACACACACATGCACACTGGTCCAGCCATCCCAAAGCCAATATGATGACAAATTTATGAGGTAAGGCATCCCAACAAACTGCCTCTTACTCAAAAGTATGCTTTGCCTTGGGCTTCCCTTGTAGCTCAGTCGGTAAAGAATCTGCCTGCAGTACAGAAGACACGGGTTCGATCCCTGGGTTGGGAAGATCCCCTGGAGAAGGAAATGGCAACCTGCTCCAGTATCCTTACCTGGAAAATCTCATGGACAGAGGAACCTGGTGGGCTGCAGTCCATGGGGTCACAAAGAGATGGGCATGACTGAGCAAGTAACACTTACTTACTTATGCTTTGCCTTTAAGAGACACATTTCATCTATGGATTTTCTATCATAACAATGGAAAACATTTTTTAACCTTGCTCCTGGACATTAGTAATCACAGAGAGGAGGAAACAGAAAATGCACCTGTGGGCTTGTTGGTATGCAGGTCCATCTCCAAACATAAGTAAGTAAGCAGGAGAGAGCTACAGGGACTCTTGGCAACAGAGCTACCGAGACTGTTAATTATTCCTTTTGTTTTCAGTGAGGGGAGTTTTCACAAAACATAAAATATATGGTGTTCTTTGAAATGGTGGAGACTATGAGGAAAAGACCAAATCAGCCAAACTGAAAATTACGTTTGTGAAGACCTCGGTGATATGCCTGTGATTAATCCTAAGGCCTTTTTAAAGTGAAAACTAAGAATTCCAGAAGAGCATCATTTGGTTCTTCCTTAAGAAAATTTTTTTTTAAAAATTTTTGAAAAGTTGAAAAAGGTTAATATCATTTATATCAATTTATTATTTCAGTTCATCTCAAGTTCAATATTGAAAAGACTCCTACATCACTGTATGTAGACATAGAAAAACACCGCTTTTCAAAAACACCACTTATTCATTGCCACAGCTCTCTAAAGAAACACTATTTCTTTTGCAGAGAAAAAGATTCTATTCTTTAAGAGGACATCTGAGGAAGAATGGCTTCTCTATTGAATCCCATACACACATCTCTTCTAGGAGGACTGTTCCTCACCCACCAATCTTGATTCTGTCTCATCATTGAATGAGCCTTGTCCAATGAATAGCTTAAGCAGTAATTCAGTGCAGAGGAACAAGTCAGAGCAGACCCATGTCCTATGAGCTGATCAGTGTCACCTCCAACCCTACAACTAATTGATATGATTGAAATTACTTTAAAAATAAATGACGTTCTGGGACTTCTCTGGTGGTCCAGTGGCTAAGACTCTGCACTCCCAGTGCAGGGGGCCCAGGTTTGATTCCCGGCCAAGGAACTAGATCCCACTTGCTGCAACTAAGAGTTCAAATGCCGAAACTAAAGACCCTACATGCTGCAATGAAGATCAAAGATACCCACTGCCACAACCTAGACCTGACATAGCCGAATAAATAAATATTTTTAAAAATAAATGAATGAATGTTGCTCTGGAGTTTAGCCCTCACCGTTGCATGAAGAAGAACTCCGCCTCCCCCCCACCCCCACCCCACCCACAAAGTCAGACTCATTTATTTCACAGTTGTCAAAGTGAGAAAAAAAGTCCAAAGGGGAAATTTTGTTTATCCAGTGGAATTTTTGCTTTCTGATTCTCTAATGAACAACCAGTGGGATCGTGACTGAGAGGTAGTGTAGCTTAATGGCTCAGAATGTCTACCACCAATAATGTCAGGTTCTCTGAGTTCAGATCACCACTCTGCCATGTTTCTGCCCAGATGTGCTCTGGTAAGTTACTTAGCCTCTCTCTTACTAAGTTCTTCATCTGTAAAATGCAGACAATAAAAACACCTTCCTGCAGTACTGCGGTAACCAATAATCCACCTTCAATGTGTTCAGTTCGGTTCAGTTCATTTCAGTCGCTCAGTTGTGTCCGACTCTTTGTGACCCCATGAATCGCAGCACGCCAGGCCTCCCTGTCCATCACCATCTCCCAGAGTTCACTCAGACTCACGTCCATCGAGTCAGTGATGCCATACAGCCATCTCATCCTCTGTTGTCCCCTTTTCCTCCTGCCCCCAATCCCTCCCAGCATCAGAGTCTTTTCCAATGAGTCAACTCTTCACATGAGGTGGCCAAAGTATTGGAGTGTCAGCTTCAACATCATTCCTTCCAAATAACACCCAGGGCTGATCTCCTTTAGAATGGGCTGATTGGATCTCCTTGCAGTCCAAGGGACTCTCAAGAGTCTTCTCAAACACCACAGTTCGAAAGCATCAGTTCTTTGGTGCTCCACTTTCCTCACAGTCCAACTCTCACATCTATACATGACAACTGGAAAAACCATAGCCTTGACTAGACGGACCTATGTTGGCAAAGTAATGTCTCTACTTTTCAATATGATATCTAGGTTAGTCATAACTTTTCTTTCAAGGAGTAAGCGTCTTTTAATTTCATGGCTGCAGTCACCATTTGCAGTGATTTTGGTGCCCCCCAAAATAAAGTCTGGCACTGTTTCCACTGTTTCCCCATCTGTTTCCCATGAAGTGATGGGACCAGATGCCATGATCTTCGTTTTCTGAATGTTGAGCTTTAAGCCAACTTTTTCGCTCTTCTCTTTCACTCTCATCAAGAGGCTTTTTAGTTCCTCTTCACCTTCTGCCATAAGGGTGGTGTCATCTGCATATATGAGGTTATTGATATTCTCCCGGCAATCTTGATTCCAGCTTGTATTTCTTCCAGTCCAGCGTTTCTCATGATGTACTCTGCATATAAATTAAATAAGCATGGTGACAATATACAGCCTTGACATACTCCTTTTCCTATTTGGAACCAGTTTGTTGTTCCATGTCCAGTTCTAACTGTTGCTTCTTGACCTGCATATAGGTTTCTCAAGAGATAGGTCGGGTGGTCTGGTATTCCCATCTCTTTCAGAATTTTCCACAGTTTATTGTGATCCACGCAAAGACTTGGGCATAGTCAATAAAGCAGAAATAGGTATTTTTCTGGAGCTCTCTTGCTTTTTCCATGATCTAGCGGATGTTTACAATTTGATCTCTGGTTCCTCTGCCTTTTCTAAAACCAGCTTGAACATCAGGAAGTTCACGGTTCACGTATTGCTGAAGCCTGGCTTGGAGAATTTTGAGCATTACTTTACTAGCATGTGAGATGAGTGCAATTGTGCAGTAGTTTGAGCATTCTTTGGCATTGCCTTTCTTTGGGATTGGGATGAAAACTGACCTTTTCCAGTCCTGTGGCCACTGCTGAGTTTCCCAAACTTGCTGGCATATTGAGTACAGCACTTTCTCAGTGTGTTATTGCTTGCCAAATGCTTAGCACAGTGCCTACCTTATAGACAGGGCTCAAAATTTACCTATAACTCTTGATGTAATTAAAAATCCTTAAATAATTTGTCAAATTCATGAGTTTGAGCAAACTCCGGGGGATGGTGAAGGACAGGGAAGCCTGGTGTGCTTCAGTCCATGGACTGAAGTCAGATAGGACTTAGCAACTGAAGTGAAAGTCACTCAGTCGTATCCAATTCTTTGCCACCCAATGGACTATACATTCCATGGAATTGTCCAGGCCAGAATACTGGAGTGGGTAGCCTTTCCCTTCTCCAGGGGATCTTTCCAACTCGGGGATCGAACCCAGGTCTCCTGCATTGCAGGCTGCTTCTTTACCAGCTGAGCCACAAGGGAAGCCCATGGCTTCAGACTGAGAGACTGAACAACAATTTGTCAAGATGCGAGATTCTTTAAAGAGACCTTTTTAAAAATCTTTTATAATTTGTCAGAATACAAGAAGTCTTTCTTTTTTTTTAAGTTATCTCTTTACAAATTGTTTTCAAAACCATCAGCCTGTGCTAGAAGACTAACAATGGCCCTTTGGGAAGAAGCCGGAAAGTCCAATTCATTAATACAGAATTTATCAGCAAGTATTACTGTTCATGCATATCGTAGGTTCCAATTACACTGAAAGTTTGTCTACTTTAACTCAGAGCCTTCTGTTGACGTTAGCTGAGACATTACGTGTTTCCCTAGCAACTGACCTGGGTTGTTAGAAGCAGAGCAGTATGAACCCATCCTTCTGGACTTGGAGATGAAAGTCACTATTTTCAAAGGGAGGGTAGCCCTCAAAAAGAGAAAGAAAAACAAACTCGCCAGAAACAAAAACGTTTTCATGTAAATATCCCTAAGGAGAGAAAGAAAAAGGGCGGTCATCAAAGCTAAAGGAAGACGACATGGAACAGATTTGTTCTGCCTAATTAGTGGGTTTTGTAAGCACAGCCGGGAAGGTGGAAGTTGCTGGATATCACCATTCTTTTCCTGGCAGGATATTAGCTCTGTGTGATGCACTTGGACAAGCAACTTCTATCTCTCTTTCTCAGTAAAGCCACAAACATGATCAATATCATCTCCACGGTAAAGCCACAAACATCAATATCAATTTAAACAGCATCCTATCCTTGGAGTAATCCTATCCTTGGGTAAGCAGAACAGAAGGCACCGTGAAGGTAAACAAACCAAGACACGTTGGAAATTGCTTGCCTTTTGCTTATAGGCATTTTTCTACTCTCTAGAGAAAAGCAAATGAATTTTTTTGACTGGCCAGATGAGAAAGCACTGCCATGGAGTGTGGATAGCACTCAAAGTGGGATGGCGTGGTGATTCATATGGCAGTGTATTCCATGATACTCGTGAACTAATACATTAGCCATTCTAGATAATCAGCAACTAGGCAAGAATCTGAAATCTTGATTCCCTGTCCCATCTTTATTTATGTATTTATGTATTTATTTGGCTGTGTTGGGTCTTCATTGGCTCATGCACTTTTCTCTAATTCTGGTGAGCAGGGGCTACTCTCCAGCTGCAGTGCACAGCCTTCTCATTGCAGCGGCTTCTCTTGTTGCGGACCACAGGCTCTAGGGCATTCAGGCTTCAGTAATTATGATGCATGGGCCCAGTTGTCCCAAGGCATATGGGATCTTCCCAGACCAGGAATCGAACCCGTGTCTCTTGAAGATGGATTCTTTACCCCTGAGCTACAAGAGAAGCCCTGCAGTGCCCATTTTGAATTTTTCTGTCCCTATACAGTTATTTTTATATTATCAACCCAATAAAAGTATTGAATATGTTACCATCATACTTATGTAACTCATGGGTTATATGAAATTCCCTTTGAGCTATTGGACAGGAATTTACATGGAAGTCTAAGGAACATCAGTCCACTGCCATCACCATTGTTAACATTGTTTACAATTCCAATTGGTCTGAATTATTCCCTATCTTGAGATTCCACCAGCACCATATCAGGATTAAGGGAGAAATCAAGCCCAGATATTCCTATAACTTTGTTAGGAAACAAAACTTATGGGTTTTTTTATTACTTATGTCTTATTTATGTTTATCATTATATTTTTACATAATCCTAAGGAGAGAAAGAAAATGGGCATCATATCTGAGGGAGAGATTCACAGAAGAAATTGGATCACTGCTGAGTTTGCTTCTGTGTCTCTGATGAGGAATGATGTTAAAATGATAGATAGACTCTCTTCCACAGCTAAAGACCCTGTTGACCTTTTAAGGATGACTTCTACCTTCAGTCACTTGAGACGGAAGGCTTGGTTACAGAGTCCAGCACTCCTGGATCATAAGCCTCACTCCATCACATTACCACCTGTGTAGGATGATGTTTCCATCACATTTTCTGAGACAAAAAGTACCCAGATTGTGATTAAGCCTAATGCCATTCACATAGGCACAACTATCAATAGACACTCAATAAATGTAACTTTTCATCCTGCTAGCGTTAGCCCCATGCAGTCATCCAGTATCGTATAGCCATAAACCCCAGATCTATGATTTCTTCTCAATTTTCCAGGACCAAGTGCCTGTCACAACATTCTTAAAATGGTTCTTCTTAGACTATTGCTTCTCTTTTGCCTTTTCATACTGTTCATGGGACTCTCAAGGCAAGAATACCGAAGTGGTTTGCCATTCCCTTCTCCAGTGGACCACGTTTTGTCAGAACTCTCTACCATGACCCGTCCATCTGGGGTGGCCCTACATGGCATGGCTCATTAGTTTCATTGACTTAGACAACGCTGTGGTCCGTGTGACCAGTTTGGTTAGTTTTCTGTGATTGTGGTTTTCATTCTGTCTGCCCTCTGGTGAATAAGGATAAGAGAATTATGGAAGCTTCCTGATGGGAGAGACTGACTGTGGGAGAAGGCACTGTGCCCCTCTGAGCTTGTAAATAGGGTCTTTTTCCAGCTCATTGTGAAAAATCTACACTAATATCATGGTGTTCTCTACTTTTTTACATGGCTGGCTCCAGAAATGTATGGAAATTATTAATGTCAAGTTTATTTACGTTATTGGATTTCCTGTCTTCCCCTGGCTGATTCCCAATCAGTTAATAGATAGAAAATTTCTTAAACCCAAGATATGCCGTCATCAATACTGCTGCAATGATATTAATTCCCTTACGAAGGTAAATTGAATAAAGGAAGACCACACTAACATCAAAGTTTTTAACAAGAACCTCTGCTATAAAAATTCCTAGCTTGAGAGATGCCTTTTCCAGCCAAAGTTTCTCATGAAAGAAGGAAATCAACGGGGTCACTCTGAGTTATAAATAAACCTCATATGACAAATCAATGGCCCAAGGTTGAGAGTAGAGAGTTCCAAAACTGAATGAGATGGCACTTTCATTCTATTCTTGTCTTCAGATATTTTCTAAAAATGTGTAAGTTCTGGGATATTTATAAGGTCTTTTCTTTGGATTAAAAAAAAAAAGACAAGTGCATCTCTGTAGACACATCGCAGTTATCATGGGAAACAGACTTGGAAATTTTACCAAATAACATGATGCAGCTTCCAGAAAAGTGAAACAGAAACATCAACTGTTTAGAACGAAGTAAGTGGAGAGCTTCTTCGATTCTGCCCAGGTGAGACCTTACCTTGAGCATGGCAATAAGTAAGCACCAGGTGAGTCATAGTGGGTAGGGATCCAGAGGAGAGTAGAGGGATTTGAAACCATGGCATGTGAACAGGTGACTTTCGCTTTCTACCAAAGGCAAGGTTGCTGTTTCCGCTGCAAGGTCGTTCCCACTTGCCCTGTTTTGTCATCTCTACTCTGCCCTTAGCACCCCGCCCCTACCCCGTGCTGACTTGAGCCTTCTCGTCTCTTGTTCTTCTTGCAGCACTTCTCCTTCCCTCTGTCCTCTCTCCAGGTCCATGCTGCCCCTAAACAATGCAATGGTTTGGAGCCCAGGCTCAGGAGCAAGGCTAATTGGGTATAGTCTGGTTCTGCCACTTCTAGCCATGTGGCCTTGAGCAAGTGGTTCAAATTCCCTGTGCTTCCATCCAAGTGGGGATAACTGCATTTATTTCACAGGATTATTGAGAAAATGCAATGCATTTGTCTATGAGAAACCCGGGAACAGTGCTTGCACACAGGAAGTGCCTTATCACTGACTATCCAAGTAGGTTTCATGTCACTCCCTTTTTCAAATACCACCAGAGGCTCATGTTGCCTAAAAGACTGGAAGTCAAGCCCCTCAGCACAGCATTCCGGGTCATCTTTGCTCTAGACCTAACCTAACTTTTCAGGTTTCCCTTGTAGTCTATGCTTCAGACACATGCACACTTTAATCCAGGTGTGTCTGGCTACCTGGCATTCATCAAACCTGCCAAACCTTCTTCTCACCTGTTATTACCACCAGTGACCAAAGGCCCCCTTTCCCCAGAGGACCTTTTAAAATACTGCATACCCTTGAAGGCCTGGATCAAGGGGTCTGTCATCCAGAAATAGAGTCCTAGTAAACCCATTTGGAAAAGTGATCCCATCCTCTATGTTTTTCTGACCCTCTGTCACTCTATTACAGACAACATCACACGCAGTTATATTCTCAGAATTGCGGGGATCTCCCCATCCTGCTCTGAGAAGGCAATGGCACCCCACTCCAGTACTCTTGCCTGGAAAATCTCATGGACGGAGGAGCCTGGTGGGCTGCAGTCCCTGGGGTCGCTAAGAGTCGGACACGACTGAGCAACTTCACTTTTACTGCTCACTTTCATGCATTGGAGAAGGAAATGGCAACCCACTCCAGTGTTCTTGCCTGGAGAATCCCAGGGACGGGGAAGCCCGGTGGGCTGCCGTCTGTGGGGTCGCACAGTGTCGGACACGACTGAAGTGACTTAGCAGCAGCAGCAGCAGCCCCATCCTGCTCTGTGATGTTTCTGCTCTTAAAGGGGGAGCCTGTCAAGTAAAAAGAAAGAAACAGTGAAAGAAAGGGGAAATGACCCATGGAGCTGTTCTGTGTGCTCAGATCTGAAACAGTTACCGTCCTAAGGAAGAGGAGATAGTAACGCATCTGACAACAGTGGAGACCCATGCCTTGAAAGAAGCAGTGATCAAGTTGAAGTTATTCAAAGCTCCAGCAACAAACCAACCTCTGTTGAGGGATTTTGTGTTGAATTTCCATGCAAATGAAGGTAACTCTGAGCCATTCAATATTTAAACCATCTTATATTTTATGTTCTTCAAACCATAAAAGAGGGCGTCTTCTCACTTAGACTGTGGTCTTAAAATCTTTCTTTCTGAAAGTATAGCTAATAACCAGCTATTATTAAATGTTGGAATCCTCAAATCTTGCAGGATTACTGGAGCCACTTTAAAAACAAAATGGGATACCCTGAACAGTTTCTGCCCTGACAATCTACCATGGTGCAATCTGCTAACACAGTGAAAGGAACACATGTTAGAAGCTGTGATAACTTCATGCGACCTGTTGAGAAAGCCTTAAAACATTCCTAAAGTACTCCAGCCCTTCCCTAAAATTTTACAAGTAACTGGAAGAGATGGGATCTGTGATGAAAACTTGAGCTCTGGTCATTATTTTAGAGGTGGTAAAGTGAGTTCCAGTTGAGGGGAAAAACTAATCTACAATCAATGAAGATCTTAAGAATCAAGTCTTGATAACAATAGCATGTCTTGATGTTGGACTTTGAGTGTTTATAAGTAAAATAATAGACTCCACGATCATTTATACACATTCCACAATTAAACCCCTGGAGCTTTTAGAAAACCAAAAGTAAAAGTAATCTATAATTTTGAAAGAGTAAAATATATTCTATCCACTAGGCAGAAACTAGGATTTTACCTGGATTCAGAGATACCAGCCCAGGAGTGGGCTTTGCCAGGCACATCACTGTATACTAGCGCAGTAAGAAGACAGTTTGTGAGTTGATCTGATTAATGGGCTGGGGCTTAATTCAGTTTGTGGGTCCATTAAGCGAAAGACAAACGTTTGCACTTGATTCAGCCTTGGATAATCCTAAGGTTATACGGCTCTAACAAGATAATCCATTAAGCACAGTTGCTCAAGTGTCTGTCCATTTGGGAGAAGAATTTATCAGGAGGCTGTCAGAGGCAAAGAACCCTAATGATGTTACTCCAGACGTTGAGCTCACTCTGCAGATTTGAGAAGGTCCCATGCCAAAGAACCTACACCAGAGACGAGCCCACACCGGAAATGAGGCTACAGGCAGATTTATGGAGCAGGGAGACCACACTCGCTGAGAGAGCCCCATGGATGCCTCCTTACCTCTTCACAAGCTCTTGAGTTTGCCTTCACTTGCTCTCCTTGACACTTACAAGTGATCTATAGTCTGAGTTTGAAGCTCATCCAAAGATAACTGCAGAACCATCAAGTTTTATTTCTATGAGGCTTCTCTGGAATTTACTGAGTCTGCATTGGACTTTGGACAAAAATGACCTTAATTTTCTTTGTCACGGTAATCATACATTTCAATCATTAGCTCCAGACTATGATATGAAAGCCCAATATTAAAGGTTGAACCTATTAAAGATTATAGCCTGTTTAACGGTTCTAAGCGAGAAAACTTTTCTTCTTTGGTTTTGAGTTTAGTGGAAGTTTAATGAAAATATTCACCCATCCATAGTTCTATGGATGCACTAAGAGGGAAGAACATTTTAACTGTGCTTAGAATTCATGTCACAAAAAGAGAGTTGAATGTAGTGTACATTTCTTAAGTAGTAAACTTAATGGGTCATGGACTGACAGAGAGAAATGCTAGGTGATATCCTTGCTATAGTACATCGCCACATAAATAGCTAGAGGAGAATGGCAAACTTAGCATCGATATAGACAAGAAAATACTTCCTGGAGTTTCGTGGGATGATTGTTGTATAAAGTGATTGAGCTCTAGGCAAAGGATATAACAAAAACGACTAGTATTGTCTTTTCCCCAATACACCATCCAGCTCATTGTTTCAAACCATTTAGATGCTGAACACAGCATCAGACCTGCCAACTTTCTGCCATGGATGCCCCTTTCAGACCTTCAGCCAGGCTCTCAGGTCTTCCTTCCAAGTAGAACAATGTTCTGAAACACTGCCATCTTGTGGCCAGTCCCAGAGACAGCATGAGCGCTGGGCACCTGGGACAACCCGTCACCCAAGAGAGGAAACTTAGGAGACTGGGTTTTCACAAACCCATCCATCTGGGGGATGGAGACGTTGACACCCCCCAAAACGTGGAGTAACATGCCCAGAGCAATTTGCTGTACAATTGTACAAGTGACAGTTATTTAAAAGAGAATTCACTTTAAAATTATTAAGGTTATTTCCAGAGTGCTGTGTATTCAGCCAAAGTATCATTTGGGCGGGGGGGGGGGGGGGGGGGGAATAGAATCAAGTAAAGTAATAGCTTAAAAAAAAAGAATCTGAGCAATGTCAGCACTGCCCAAAGGAATATTCCTGCAATATAGAAAGGAAAGAGTAGAACATGTCTCAAGAAAACCCTGCACACAGAGGGTGACTGCTGATCTGTGAGATGAATTCTGTACATGACATTCCAGAAAAGAGGGACAGTATTAGGGACCACATGTCCCTAACATTTAATTTGGAAAATTTTCAAACCTTCAAAACATAGTATCGTGAAACACCTGTATTCCCATCCTTCAGATGTACCAACTGTTAACATTTGACTGTTTTATCTATTTGAACCTACTTGCTTTCTTCTTAAAGACTGGGCAGCAAGTTGAAGTCATCATTAGACCTCCCTCAGCCTGGAAATTTTATCATTTAAGTTCCAAGGTAAGGGTCTTCTCTATAACCAGGATATCAATGCCACACTTGAGAAAATTAACTTCAAATCAATAACATGTAACACAAAGCCCATATTTCAATTACTTTCAATAGTTTCCCCAAACATCTTTCACACCTTTTCTTTTTCCTGATCTAAGATGCATTCAAGGTTCACATACTGTATTTGATTACAGTAAGTCCCTGATGTATGAACCTTCAGGTTACAAACTTTCAAAGAAACGTGCAAACGTGCCCTGTGTGCCAGCTATTGTACATGCTACTGTACTTTTCAAGGTCTGTACTGTAAGAATAAAATATCTTCTTGATTTTTGTGTTTGTTTTTATGTACTATGCATTTTGTATGTATGTTTACACTTATATATTATGTATTTTATGTGAAAAGTATTATATTACTATATGAACATCTTCTTTTGCCTCTTAGAGCAAGAGGACTGGGGCTTCCCAGGCGGCTCAGTGGTAAAGAATCTGCTGGCATGCAGGAGATTCTGGTTTGATCACTGGGTCAGGAAGATCCCATGGAGAAGAAAAATGGTAACCCACTCCAGTATTCTTGCCTGGAGAATCCCATGGATGGAGGAGCCTGGTGGGTTACAGTCCTTGGGGTTGCAAAGAGTCGGACATGACTTAGTGACTTTAGCGACTAAACACACACACAGTATACTACCTGGCTGATTCTGTTAGTTGGGTACCTAGGCTAACTTTGTTGGACTTAGGAACAGATTGGACTAAGAACCTTCTCTCAGACAGGACTCGTTTGTATGCAGGGGACTTACTGTATCCTGTCTCTTCAGCCTCTTTCCATCTAGGACCACCCTTCCCCATCACCATTTTTGTCATTCCTGACACTGGCTGGAGAGGCCAGACAGCTTCCTATATCGTTTTCAGCATTCTGAATCTGTTCATATATACTGACTTCAGAGGACAGTGTTCACTGAGGTCACGTTCTCTCACGTCTGCTCTCATTTCCTTACGTGTGAAACATTTTCTTCTGTGGGTTTCCAGGTTGAGCACCGGAGTCCTTCAGGGAGGAACCGGGAGATGCATCATTAAACAACTTGCCTGTCTATGACACATCTCAAGGGAGAGACGCAGAGGTCCTGGGGTTTTCAGAGTGGGTGGAGCCGGGGAGAACAGCTCTACTCATGACTGGCAGTTACTCTCAGAGGCTCCATCCCCTTCTGCCCCATCCACACAAGCAGAAGTTAAATGCTTAGCCTATTATTTTCAATCCCCTGTTCACAGATATTTTCATCACAACTTGTCTTGAAGGAAAAGATCTTTGATGTGATCAAAGCGTGCATAGGTAGAAATGATCAAATTTCAAAAACAAGCCCACCCTGTTTTGCATCCCTTGCTACCTTCTCAGTCATAGTCACTGGCATCTGAGAGGGCAAGCTCTTTGTTGCCGAGTATGGTATATTCCCCATCACTGTTAACCTGCCCATCTGTAGTCAGCCCACTCTCCAGAGCATCCCGAGGGAGCTTGTTCAGGTTTTTCTTTGTGCTCACTTGCATAATTGCTTGAGGTCTTACATAAAATGAGAAGCTGGTAGGTTTCTTCAGTTATTTTAGGAGAATGTAACATACAACTCAATGGACATGAACTTGAGTAAACTCTGGGAGATGGTGGAGAACAGGGAAGCGTGGCATGCTGCAGTCCATGAGGTCACAAAGAATCGAACATGACTTAGCGACTGAACAACAAACATAGAACTTATCAATATCAAGAGACCCAACCCAGGGATTGAACCCAGGTCTCCCATATTGCAGGTGGATTCTTTACTGTCTGAGCCATCAGGGAAGCCCATCAAGGGACCATGTACCCTCAGCCGGGTCTGGTCCCTCCTATTCCCAAATGACGTTCCATTTCCAACACGCCATTGCCCAGACCTTCTTGATGACTCCAGTCAAAATCTGATCCCCGGATCTGGGAGGATCGTTGCGCTGACCCAAGGGACACCTTGCTTATACCAGCGTAGATGCACTGACTTGCCCAGTGGTATGACCCAAGTCAAGAGTTTATCTTTCCTACCCTGGGCACTTAGTTCCCATGTAATGTTTGATTGCCAGATAACTATAACCTGGCCATTCGTATTGTCTCTTTTTCATAGACCTAAATTTCACAAAAGCACAAAACCATTCTCCCACACCAAGAGGAAGAGTTGTTGTTTAGTTGCTAAGTCGTGCCGGACTCTTTCATGGCCCCATGGACTGTAGCTTGCCAGGCTCCTCTGTCCATGGGATTCCTCAGGCAAGAATACTGGAGTGGGTTGCCATTTCCTTCTGCAGGGGATCTTCCCAACCCAAGAATCTAACCCGCATCTCCTGCACTGGCAGGTGGATTCTTGATCACTGAGCTACCGGGGAAGCCCAGGAGGAAGAGTGCCTACAGCCTAATCAGAAAAAAAAAAAAAAAAACTAAACACTTGATGAACTCTGATTCTGGAATCAAGTCTACCTGAAATTACAGCTAAACCAAACTCTAGCTGATTAATCTGGGAAAAGATACATATCTAAGTTTCAGTTTTCTTATCTGTAAAATAGGATTACTGAAAACATGTTCCCTCTAGGATGCTTATAAATCTTAATGAGATAATGGATATAAAATGCTTTATTTTTGATACTTTTTCAGATATCCCAACATGCGTGACACACTGATTTTAATGTGTATCAACCATTGCTAAGAGGATTCCTAAGACTTGAGAATTTCACTGATTACAGTTATGGAGAATAAATAGCAGAATTAGACAAGACTTTTTGGGAATTTGAATGTAGCAGTGCAAAAATTCTTTATGGATGATGAAAAGTGTTACTTTGTGATAAAAAATTAAAAGCCCATTAAAAAGGGCATTGGGTACACATTGTCAGGAGTATTTAACAGAAGGCTTTTGCCAAGAAAGAGGAAATTTTAGTCAAGTGGTTCCACCTCACAGGATAAAGGGCTGTTTGGCCAGCAGCGGCAGGATTTCCTGACTGTGCTCAGCTGACTATCTGTCCTCAGCTGAGAGACGCACGTAGACCTGTGTCCTGGCCGAAATGACAGAGATAAACTGCTTCTGGCACTCTGAATTCTTCCAGGGGTGGGTTTGGCCCAAGCAGCAGGTCTGGGTACATGAACTTGCAGTAGGTGAAGGAAGGCGTTGTGAGGTGCATACGAGGTACTCCCAGCTGCAGGGTGCTCAGCGACCTCACGCAGTCACGCCTTGCTCCTCCCCTCCATTCAGGGTGGCCTCTCCAACTTCTGCATCATCACATCAAGCCCTCTCCATCCACTGAGGGTCGGGGAGGGACGAGTCGACCTTCTGTTTCTGCTCATAGGTCACTCTCGTTCTGGGTACCAGAGATTTTCATTAACTCTTTGAGACTGGACCCATTTTCAAAATTCTATCCTTGTAATGTTTGAGTGTTTTTCATCATCTCAGTATGGATTATTCCTATTATTCCTTAATTTATTTATTTATTTTTTTTTTTTGGCTGTTGTGGTCTTCATTGCTGCATGCAGGCTTTCTCATCACGGTGGCTTCTCTTGTTTTGGATCGTGGGCTCTGCAGCTCTGGCTCATGCACTTAGTTGGCACAAAGGATCTTCCCAGACCAGGGATTGAACCGGTGTTCCTTACATTGCACAGCAGATTCTTAACCACTGAGCCACCAGGGAGGCCCAGTCCTTTTATTATTAGTTTCAGTTTTATTCTTTCTGAAAGCAGGAGAATGAAAAACAGTCACATAACAAGAGGTAACACATTTAAGCACACACGTACCAGAAAAAGTCTAAATCCTTTACATGTGAAATCATTTAATCCACATAATAATACTATAAGATATGCACCATTCATATTTACATTGTGTATAGAACAAAAACACCAGAGAAATTGAACAGTTTGCTCAAGAAAACATAACTGGGAATTGGCAAAGAGAGGATTTGAATCCATGTAGTGAAGTCCATGCAAGAAGGCAATGGCAACTCACTCCAGTACTCTTGCCTGGAAAATCCTATGGGCGGAGAAGCCTGGTAGGCTGTAGTCCATGGGGTCGCTAAGAGGCGGACACGACTGAGAGACTTCACTTTCACTTTTCACTTTCATGCATTGGAGAAGGTGATGGCACCCCACTCCATGCACTGGAGAAGGAGTGCAATGCAACCCACTTCAGTGTTCTTGCCTGGAGAATCCCAAGGACAGGGGAGCCTGGTGGGCTGGCATCTATGGGGTCACACAGAGTCAGACACGACTGAAGCGACTTAGCAGCAGAAGCAGCAGTGAAGTCTGTGCAATTAAACACTATCCTATACCATTTCTAAGATTCATTCATTCATTCAATACGACCTTATCATGTAAGCCTGTGTATACAAAGGTATATAAATTCTACTTACACAACTTTATGGGGCTTGATCTACAATGCTTGCTACATTAATTTATTATAAGAAGGTGCCACAGCATATTCCATACTGATCATATTTTAATATAATGAAAATTCTGTCCCTTGTCCTTTTGATTTTAATTACTTACACTGAGCCCTAATAGAGAGTTTTGTTCTTCATCTATTTCCAGAACTACTACACACTGATACATCTTTGCAGTAAGCTTACCTAAGTTACTACATATAAGTAATGATTTATGGTTTCTGTCAATGAAAGCTGAAAAGGCTGTTACCCAAAATATCAAGAGATATATTTCAAATACTCTCAAAAATATCCAAATGTCATACCTTTGATCTTCTCAAAAAGAAGAGCTCTTGACAAGTTTATTGTCTCATTTAGAAGTAATAAATATCAGTACATTAACAGTAGGTAGAGAGGAGAGGAAAAAGCAAATTATTCTTTTTTTTCTTTAATAAAAGGTGGGTCAAGACAACAGGATAATTATTCACATGTGTCCTTAGAGCAGAAGCTCCAGAGATTGAAATAAATTGTGTTTCCCCTGATGACAGAATCAAATAATGAAAATGAAATGTTTATTCAAAATTACTTTGTATTTAAGATCATTTATAAATAAGGTATTGAATGTGCTGGTTGTAATGGTTATACATCACATTTTAAAAATAAAACAAGGAGACATTTTCTCATGAGCCTAGTGGAATATAAATTGATCCAAATTAGCAACAAATTCAGGGCATCTGTTTCTACAACCACCAGGACAGAAGCATGGCTTACAGATTTTATGTTTGGTTTCTTAAAATATAACTTTATCAACTTCTCTATTATATGTACATACTAAAAAGTACACTTGTAGAAAATACTCTTGTCTCAGTTTAACATTGATTTGTCTGATATCCTTAACATTTAAACTGATCAGCTAGTAATTTTTAAAAGTCAGTTTCACATGCACCCATTATATTATATTATATTTGGGGGATGTATGATATCATAAATTAACAAACTATGTAAGGATTCTATAACAGCAAGACAGTCACCAAAATAACTTTACAGAAACTAAAAGTTCAACATACTGGCTGTTGGAAGGTTCAGCTCTTCAGTGGAGTTCAAAACCAAGTCTGCAAGCAAGTGACTTTGGGAAGGTTACCTAACCTTCCTGAGAGTCCCAGTGGCCTCCTCAATATAATAAGGACCAAAAGAGAATCTGCCACACAGTATGAAGATGAGGTTGGAATAAGATAATTCATACAAAGCCCTCAATGCCTGGCACATGGACAGCATTCAGGGTGGGTGGCCTGGATCATCATCACATCACTATCTTCATTCCAAAATACAACACGTTCTTTTATTGCTGTGTCCTAAATAGGACCCATCTGAATTCTTCTTGAGACACACAAATAACCGAGGCAAGAACAAAAAGGAAATTGTGAAAAATTTTCACAAGGAAAAGCCTGTTGCTTTGCTAAGCCTCCACTGTGCCAGACACTTGGCCTTCTCTTTCAGTCCTGACAGCACCCTGTGAGGCAGAGCTACCATCTCCTATACCAGGCCAGAGTCAGGTACAGTCCAGAGAAATAAGAGAATCCTGCCCTCAGTGCAGGGGCACAAGTGACTTCCTGTTGTGCTACACAACCCCACCACTCTGATCCCATCTAGGCTAGACCAGGGATAAAAGTGCCACCTAAAACCAAATACTCTTATAGGTCTGTCCAACAGGTACATGTGTAGAGACCAGGTTGCTGCTGTTCTGTCACTAAGTCGTGTCTGACTCTGAGATCTCAAGGACTGCAGCATGCCAATGAGTCAACTCTTCGCATGAGGTGGCCAAAGTACTGGAGCTTCAGCTTTAGCATCATTCCTTCCAAAGAAATCCCAGGGTTGATCTCCTTCAGAATGGACTGGTTGGATCTCCTTGCAGTCCAAGGGACTCTCAAGAGTCTTCAACACCACAGTTCAAAGACTCATTGGAAAAGACTCTGATGCTGGGAGGGATTGGGGGCAGGAGGAGAAGGGGACGACCGAGGATGAGATGGCTGGATGGCATCACGGACTCGATGGACGTGAGTCTGAGTGAACTCCGGGAGATGGTGATGGACAGGGAGGCCTGGCGTGCTGCGATTCATGGGATCGCAAAGAGTCAGACACGACTGAGTGACTGAACTGAACTGCAGCATGCCAGGCTTCCCTGTTCTTCCCTATCTCCAAGAGTTTGCTCAGACTGATGTCCATTGAGTCAATGATGTCATCCAACCATCTCATCCTCTGTCGCCCCCTTCTCCTTCCATGCTCAACCTTTCCCGGCATCAGGGCCTTTTCCAATGAGTCGGCTTTTCGCATCAAGTGGCCAAAGTATTAGAGCTTCAGCATCAGTCCTTCCAATTAAAATTCAGGGTTGATTTCCCTTAGAATTGACTAGATTGATCTCCTTGCTGTCAAAGGGCATCCCAGAGTCTTCTCCAGCCCCACAGTTTGAAAGAGGCCAGGTAACCACTGGCTCACAGGATCAGGTCTGCCTTGAGAAATTTGAACTCAAGATGTTCAGAGAGAGAGTTGGTCAGCAGGTGGCAGTAGCGTACAGAGTCCAAGCTAGGACTGCTCACAGCAGGAAAGGCCAATAAACGGAGAGAAAAGGTGTTGGGGTGAGAAATAATGACTTCACTGGAAAAGCCAGCAGACTGAGAAGATGGTGGGCTAGTGTCTCAGAGAAACACCTTATTGGAATTAGAATTCAGGCTGCTTTTATACTAGGCTCTTGGCTGCAAACTTTTTGGTGCAGGAATCTTTTGTTCTTATAGCTGTCTGAGCTTGTCTGATCACAGTGTTCCTATAAACCTCCAACAAGACTGGTTATTTTCTGCTCTTCAGCTCTTTGTCTCTATAGGAATGGAAACGTATTATGCCTTAAAGGTCGGAACCTTGAGAGTGGGTTATCATGCGCATTTCAGGCTACGGGCAACATTCTTTTACAAAAAGTGCAGAGCCAACATATCTAAGCACAAGCAACCAAGCATAAGAGTTAGAGTGAAAGGAATAGGTCCAATTCGGAGTCACGTCTGTACTGTTACAGCGGGAGCAGCGGAAATTTAAAACCAGTGACCAAGTTACCGAAATGATGGAGCACTAGAAAAAGGATCCAATCTTTCCACCACTGACGAGGAAACTGAGAGCCCATCTTTTCCCAGATGACCCCAGGGACACATAGTATCCTGGGAGAGAGAACAGAGTGGTCGCTGAACATCAGAGTGGTCCTTCTGCGGCTGGACACCACGAGGCTGTTATGATGACCAAGATGAAGTGAGACAATGAAGCAAACGTCGTGGTTAAAAATGAGCAATAAATACAGGTCTCAGGAACCTTAACTTCCTCCGAAGAAGAAGGGTTCTGTGTTTGTTTAAAGAGTAGTAGGGAAAAGAAATATCAGGTGTGGTTCTGTTATCCTTTTAAGCTACTTTCTAAAAGAAATTACAAGACCTTATCTTCATAAAACAGGCCAAGTTGACATTCTTCTGTGTCTGGTATTCACCCACATATTCCTCAGGGCCAGCAAGAGGCCAGTTTGCAGAGAGACGACTATGAAATTTCAGCTAATTCATGCAGCTACCACCGAAGTGCAATGTTTCTTTTTCTTTTTTCAGTTGCCTTTACAATGAACAATGTTTGTTTCCAATGGAGAGATTGTTTTCTCCCTAAAGAAAAGAATATATATAAAAGGTAAAAAATATGTATATATGTACAGAGAAAAACATGTATGTACACATATGTCTATAGAGAAAGGATATAGATGTAAAATGGTATATATGTTTATAGAAACATATATACTATTTTATATCAATATAAAATTTTTATATAATCTTTTATATCTATATCATTTTATGTATATATCTATGTCATATGTGTAAGTATATAAGTGGCTAGATACACACATATACTTACCTAGGTATCAGGTCACTGGAACTTAGGCTAAACTTTCAAATGAAACCATATACAATTTTTGAAACAGACAGCAAGATAACATATTTAAAGCCCAGATTCTAATCTAAAGGTTTTGACTTTTAAAATCACCAGCCCATACATTTCTGTCCTGAGGCTCTTCACCATGTCAAATTACCATTTATATAAGCATTTGATAGGCACTCATTAACTCAAAAAAAAAAAAAAAGATGGCTCTTTCTGCTCATTCCATTGAATTTCTGATCTGTTGAATTAGAGAGCATAGGAAATTGCAGAGCTGCATGACTGCTAATCAAATAGGTTTCTTTTCAAATACTGCCAGCTAGGCTTTAGAAGAACAAGTCACGCATTGGGCGTTACAGGAGGGTAAGGCCAGGCTGATAGATTTCCTTAAACTTCTGAACACCAACCAGCATGTTGCACAGTTTTTGACTCACCAAAGAAGGATGCTGAAGCTGATAAACTCACCTCTTTGTAGGCTCTCACAGGCTATGACTGTTTTTAAATACACCTCAAAGCTGTTTCATTTGAGATAACACCCGGAAGAGGCGCTTGCCAACCGTGAACGTGTCTTCTCTAATTACTGTCCTAGAAATTCAAATCAGCCACCACAGAGACTCATATTAAAATTCCTACATTGTTCCTGACCACAGGGAGACAGAGGTTGAGCCTGCTCAAGGCTGACAATTGTCAAGTTTAATGCGTCTTAATAAAATCATGACCTGCTTTGATATAGCAGTTGGCATCAGGGTTCTTCGTGCTTCCAAGGGGTGCAAAAATCTTAAACCTAAAATTTTTAGGTTAGAAGACAAAGGCAGCAACAAGAGTCAAAGCAGAAATATGATGAGAGAGGATACATCAGAATACTAAGTAGTCGATGTAACAATTGTATTCTATCCATGTCGTGTAGAATTAAATATGTCACATATGCTGTTCACAAAGCCACCCACCTCTCAGTCAAACTGCTTCTTTCAAGAGCTGAAAACCAACTAAATACCACTCCCACTCACAACGCCCAAATGTCTTAATTCCAGAGTCATTGCAGCTTTTCACAGAGGTCCAGGATCACATCGATTTTGCAACCAGTGCAGCCCGATATCGCATGACTCTGAGATTATTATTTGGGTCCTAATTGCTGTGCATATTGTTCACTGCATTATTTCTTTTCATCCAGGCTAATTTATCACCATCTCCACTACTGATGGTTCTTTATTTAACAGATGAATAAATTTGGATTTTTAATTCTTGGCAAAGGATTTGTAACATACTTTTTGTTTGCCTCTTGCTCTTTGATTTTTCTTGACACTGTAAGGTATTGTTTCATGAGTTAATCCAACTCACTCTTTCTCAATAGCTTGGCTAACTATTGACAAGCTAAAGTTCACTGAAAGAAGAAGAAAAAGCATGCTTTCCCCTAGAACTTAAAAATAATTTTCTTGAGACCTGTTCATTGACAGTAGTGAATATCTCAGTCAGTAAAAGCAGTGGCGATATCCTTCAAGAGGGTCTAAATACAAAACTTAGTTTAAACTACATCATTAGCGCCATTCTCTTCTTTCACACAGTCACCGCGGTCCTTGCGGGGAAATTTTGTCATACAGAGGCAACAGGAACCAATGTGGCTCAAGTATCTCAGGAGATTTTATTGGCTTTGCAATGTCTAGCACACCTTGAAGGAGGTCTGGGACTCACCGTATGCCTGAGTTAAGGAAATAAAGGGGGCGCAAAAATTCTATAGATAAGATCGCTCACTCCAGCCAAAGATTAGAATATTTTCTCCTGGTTGGAGAAGGGATAGGCTACCGACTCCAGTATTCTTGGGCTTTCCTGGTGGCTCAGCTGGTAAAGAGTCCACCTGCAATGCGAGAGACCTGGGTTCGGTCCCTGGTTTGGGAAAATCCTCTGGAGAAGGGAAAGGCTACCCACTCTTGAATTGTGGCCTAGAGAATTCCATGGACTGAATAGTCCATGGGGTCACAAGGAGTTGGACACAACTGAGCAGCTTTCACTTTCGTAGTTGTTCCCAGTTCCATTCTTTCCCATAGACACAGCAACCCATATGCTTGAGAAGGAGGATATGAAAAACTTCTGGTGTATTTTTGTGGGCTTATCTTCATTCTTCATCCATAGTGTGAAATGTACCTATTAGCCATTTTGTATTTCCATGATTCAGTTTAAGTTTGTTCTTTGAAGTTCTCAATTTGTCTGAAATTTACATTTCTGATGGAGGGAACTTTGAATTTATAAGGTGGATATTTGTAAAGCTGCCTCAGAGACTTGCTCTGTTAACCGCTTGTGTGCTCAGTCACAAAATCATGCCTGACTCTTTGTGACCCCATGGACTGTAGCCCACCAGGGTCCTCTGTCCATGGGATTTCCCAGGCAAAAATACTGGAGCGGGTTGCCATGTCCTTCTCCTGGGGATCTTCCCAAACCAGGGATTCAAACCTATGTCTCCTGCATTAGCAGGCAGTTTCCTTACCACTGAGTCACCTGGGAAGCCCTAATCCTCTTGCTCTCTGAGGCAAAAGAACAACAAGTTCAACCTTCACCCCAAAGAGCACTTGGCTCCACTTTCATCCCAGGGAGTCACTTTGTGGAGAGGTTCCTAGGTCAGCAGATGCTGAGCTTTAAGCACCTTCATTTCAGCATCTTTTCTCTAAGGAGCATGTGGAACAGGATTTCCCTTTGGTGAAGGGTTTGCCTTTGGGTGATCTCACCAGTCCCTTTACAAAATTCAAATCTGATGGCAATAGTGAGTTCCATTCCTAAATTATAAGTTAATCATCCAAAAAGGATCAATCCTGTAGTTGTGATTCCCTGAACAAAATTAACACATAAGAAGAGAATTTTCTGAAAGAATTTTGGTAACCAGAGTTCTGGGGCACCACAGGAAGACCCAGGGGCATGGCTCCTAGCAAAGGGTGGCCCATTGCTGGGGCGTGACACAGGGTGACTCAGGCTACACAGCTCCAGAGAGCTGGGTGGGATAGATAAAATGGTGAGGTGCACACAGTAGCAAAAAGGACCAGTTCCTGAGCACATCTCAAAACCTTCATGGGCTTCATGAAGAAGAAGAAATGGGTAAAATTGTAGGTCACTGGCAATACTGTAATACTGGGAGCAAAAATCAGAAAAAAATATGTTAAGGTCTCTTCACCTTGCTTCCCCAGATTGACATCTAGGATTCAGCAGTAACATCAGGAGCTGAGATGTTTGGAGACTGTCTCTTCTCATCCGGACCAAGAGTCAGAGGAAATAAAAGATTATTATTTTCCTCCCAGTTATCCAGTTTTTTGTTTGTTTGTTTTGTTTTTTTCCATCAACCATCCTCTTTCCTCCTTCTTCTATTGCCTCTTCCTGTGGGTGTTATCCTTTCTGAAGAGTTCTTCTACTGTTAAGTTCAGTTCAGTTCAGTCGCTCAGTCGTGTCTGACTCTTTGCAGCCCCATGGACTGCAGCACGCCAGGCCTCCCTGTCCATCACCAACTCCTGGAGTTTGCCCAAACTCATGTCCATTGAGTCAGTGATGCCATCCAACCATCTCATCCTCTGTTGTCCCCTTCTCCTCCTGCCTTCACTCTTTCCCAGCAGCAGTGTCTTTTCCAATGAGTCATCTATTGTGATGACCCACAAATGTGTACACTTGACCTGAAACTCTGCTCTGAGCCTCAGAGTCATGTACCCACTTGTTTACCTGGCAGCGTGGCTGGAAAGTCCCACAGTCATCTCTACCTCAGTTGTAGGATGGTGGAACTGAGGACTATCCTCCCCCATTCACTGAGTGATCGAAGTGGAGACTCATGGTTTCAAGCTGCTGTAGGGGCATTTTTAGCCTGAGGATAGAACTTGGTAGGGTGGAATCGCAAGTGTAGATGAGAGAGAAGAGGGCAGGGCTGCTGAAGAGTCAGACTTGGGAGTTGGATTTACAGGATGAGGGTAAGATGGGAACTGGAGTGATAAAATGCTGAGCAGCTAGTCCAAGACAGGTAGCAGGAGATGCGTGGGAACTTGGTGTCCCTGGTGTCATGCTGAGGTGGTACCCTTCAACGCAGGTCTTCTGTTTCTAGTTTTCCATTCTGTCTTAAGCTGGAAGAGACCACCTTCCCGTGATTTCCCCCTTAAACCAAGTACATGGTTCTTTTGCGATTTCCCAAAGCTTTAGTATTTGTTGATTTATTCAACAGAATAGTTAACTGAACACCTTGTATGTACCAGGCACTAGGTTGAATACAAAGAACAAAATGGTGAATGGAAAATAGACACAGGCCATGAGTTTGTAGTGTTCAAGAGTACTATAAATAGCTAAACAATACATATTAAATGTAAAAACCCAAAATAATTACAGTGATGAGAGGGAAAAAGGGAGAGGCAATACAGGGGTAGGGGATTAAGAGGTACAAAATATTATATATAAAATAAGCTACAAGGATATACTACAGAATACAGGGAATATAGCAAATATTTTATGACTATCAATGGAGAGAAAGTGAAAGTTGCTCAGTCATGTCTGACTCTTTGTGACCCGAGGGACTGTACAGTCCATGGAATTCTCCAGGCCAGAATTCTGAAGTGGGTAGCCTTTCCCTTCTCCAGGGAATCTTCCCAACCCAGAGATCAAACCTATAACCTTTAAAAGGTGTGAATCATTATATTTTATGCTTGTAATTTCCGTAATATGTCAACTATACTTCAATACAAATAAATAATTTTTAAAAGCAAAATAAGCACAGTGGTTATAAACATTACAGTGTACGAAGAGGATGCCATGGTTGACGACACTGAGCAGCTCCTTTAGAGGAGGCCATCATGAGAGGCCTCCCTGCCATTTAGGCTGAGAATGTGAAAAGCAGTGGGAGTGGGCCAGGCAAAGGGCAATCACTTCCAAGTTCCCAGGTGAGAAAGGGCTTTTGTGCTGGAAGAGTTGAAGAAGGGGAGAGGGACATGAGGTTGTAGCGATGAGATGAGGTTGTAGAGACCAGGTAAGACCATGCATATCCCATTCTGTGATTGGGATTGTGCTCAAATGCCTTAGCAAGCCATTTAAGTGTTTATGCAGGGACCTGGGATGATGCATCTAACATTTTAAAACGTGACTATAGTTGGTGAGTTGCGAATAGGATAGCAGAGTGGAAGGAAAGGAGACAGGAGTCAGTAAGGAGGCTACCAAAAGAGATGACGATGCAGACAGCAGATGGAAAACTGGAAGATGCCCAAGGCACATCGGTGGGTGCAGAGCCACTAGCACTTGTGGGTGGATTAGGGGTGAGGGTCAAAAGACAGTAAAAGGGAGGCTGACTCTTGGCTTTTGGCTAGAGCTCTGGGTGGATGTTGAATCAATTCCCAAGGTGAGCAACTGGAGAAGGGAGAAATATGGGGGGACAGGAAATCAAGTGTAGAGTCTACAACACTAACACTGTGATGCTTGTGGAATGGGACTTCCAAGCAGAGATATGGAGTAGACCTGTGGGCACCTGACTCTGAGTCTTAGAGGACAAGAGGGGGAAAATGTGTGTGTTTGGGGGTTGTCAAGATAGATGACGTAATGGGAAAGGATGTGACTGCTTGGGCGTCCTCCCAGCATGGTGGTCTCAAGGTAATCCCCTTCCATGACAGCTGGATTCCTCCAGGAAATGGGCTCCCAAAGATTCCAAAGACAAATGCTGAAAAGGTTTCTCATGACCTCATGTCAGAAGTTACAAACCTTCCCTTTCACCATAAGCTATAAAGCTTTGCACTTTGATTGGGGTTTTCCCCCAATTCTCTCTGCAGTCTACTTAACTGTGTCTGACTCTTCCAGACTCCAGGCTGAGGATGTAATTGCTTCCTTATGGGCCCATTTATCTGAATCACTTTCTAAAATGTGAGACTTAGGGTGAAAAGATACTAATAGAATAAAAACTGAAAAAGCATAATTGCGACAACCTCTTTCTTGGAAAAACAGCAGAAAAAGGCAATGTTGAAATTGTGAAACAATGGATAGGAAAAGAAAAAATCATTTTTCAAACACTGATGCTATTTACCACCAAACACATGAAATATATTAAGGACCAAGTTCCAAATTTGAATTACAGAGTAATCCCTAATAATGGCTTCACAAACATAGCAGCTTGCAAGCCTTCTATAACCCTATTCTTTTTCTCCCTTTTACCCAACATCTCATTTTTAAAACCAGCATTCTCTGTTTGCTTCTTTATCAGTCAGTCAGTAAGCTCAGCTGTTCAGTCGTGTCTGACTCTTTGCAACCCCTAGGACTGCAGCATCTCATCCTCTGTTGTCCCTTCCTCCTCCTCCCTTCAATCTTTTCCAGCATCAAGGTATTTTCCAAAGAGTCAGTTCTTCGCATCAGGTGGCCAAATTGCTTATATGCTTGTTCATCTCCAAACCACATCTTCAAAAAAAAGACACTGATGCCATACAACATTTTTTCCTCTTAAAGTTTTGTAATCTCTATTTCATTAAATTCCAGATCAAGTTATTCTACCAGTCTGTCTAGACAGCCACTAAAAAGTGATTAAAATAGTTGTGCACATAGTTATATAAGGAACGTGTTAGGGTTATTGAAACTGCAATATTTAATTATGTAAACTTTTTTACAATTAACATTTGTTCATGGTGAACCCTGAATGATGCCTTGGGAAATGTTTCTCACCATTTCTATACTAGTTTTTATTCCAAGGAATCTTTATGATCATACATTGACTGAAGTTTTTTTTTTTTTTTTCTTCAAATAGTATCAAAGTACCAACCAAACACCATGAAGTTAAATAACGTATTGTGAGGAGATATTGCATTTCAAGGACCAGTAGGGAGCAAAGAGCAGGGATGTCAAAGATTTATTTGAGGAAACCGCCTTTGTTTAGCTTCTGATCCTCCTCCAAAGGCAGCCACTTTGGGTTACAAAGAAATAGCAGATGAACGACTTCCCTAATGAAGAGCGAAGTGCTCTAAACCATAACTAGGGAGTGATCAAGACATACTACCATTTTTTTAAAACAGGGAGAATTGTTTTTCATTTAAAGAGAGATTAAAAAAAAAACTTTATCATGCTTTCAGTTTGGGAGAGAAACATTTGAAATCATCTGTGCTATTGAAATGTCAAGGTTTCACTGGTATCTTTACTGTTCAAAATTAGACGCACTGTGAAAGTCTGTTGAGTCTTCCAGAGTTATAGAGAAGATTGATAACAAATGCCTGAACAATGTCCATGCTAAATTATCATGGCCATACTTTCTGCAGAAGTCACAAATTGGAGGTGCATAAGCCACAGGTAGCCCTCATATGTGTTTTATTTGACTTCAACCACATTAAAAATTATTGAGAGATGTTGTCCAAAATTATTCATTCATATATTCAACAAATATTTACTGAGTACACTCAGACAAGCCAAGCTCAGTACCAGATGCTAGTAACAGTACAGTGAGAAAAGATGTGACTTCTGTTCCAACAAGGCTTACAGTCAAGAAAGGGAGACATAATGAAAAAGCAGTTAGAAAAGGTGTGGGAAATGTTATGAAGGGCTTGCCAGGTGGCACAGGGCTAAAGAATCTGCTTGCCAGTGCAGGAGAGGCAAGAGATACAGGTTTGATTCCCTGGGTCAGGAAAATTACCTGGAGTGGGAAATGGCAACATGCACCAGTATTCTTGCCTGGAAAATTCCATGGACAGAGGAGCCTGGTGGGCTACAGTCTATGGGGTCACAAAGAGTGGGACACAACTTAGGGACTAAACAGCAACATATTCTTCAGTAAGAGTTGGGAGTAAATTCTAAATATAGCAATGGAAAGAAGTCCTGTTGGTCATTCTCCAGCTGACTTCAGGCAGACAACTTCCTCTCTCTGGCTTCTGGTTCTTCCGAATATGGAGGGAACTCTCCATGTAAAGCAGAAGTAGTCACTTCTTTATACGACAGAATATAAATGTGAGAGGCAGCTCAGAGCCAGTCACCCCACTGAGGGGTCAGAAACAAGAAAGTAAGGAGAACTGAGAAACTTGGGAGGAGTCCAGCTCCAAGCTTCTGTCTCTCTCCATCTGAAAGCGAAGACACAGAAATTTGCAAATGACAAGAACTCAGTGTGGAAACTTCACCAGGATGCCTCAGCCATGACACAGGACTCAAAGCCCAGATTTTGAGATGTTCAGCTTGATGGTCACATGAATTCAGAACAAAGTAACTTCTTCAAGTCTTGCCTCGATGTCTAAAGGAGCCACCCAACACCTGACATATCTAGAATTACACTTGGTTGTTATTCTGTTGCTAAATCATGTCCCACTCTTTGACAGGATTTAGTGTCTCCATGGACAGCAGCATGCCAGGTTCCTCTGTAGACTGTATCACTGCCATGCCTTTGATGAGGAAAAGCTGATTCTACACAGAATTTCAAGTCTCGCCCTTTATGTGGAAGCTCAGCAAATTCTTTACCCCTTTTCTAAAGCCATGAGCTGCCTCTCACATTTATATTCTGTCATATAAAGTTCTGTTGCTGCTGCTGCTGCTAAGTTGCATCAGTTGTGTCCGACTCTGTGCAACTCCATAGATAGCAGCCCACCAGGCTCCTCTGTCCCTGGGATTCTCCAGGCAAGAATACTGGAGTGGGTTGCCATTTCCTTCTCCAATGCATGAAAGTGAAAAGTGAAAATGAAGTTGCTCAGTCGTGTCTGACTCTTCGAGACCCCACAGATTGTAGCCTACCAGCTCCTCCATCCATGGGATTTTCCAGGCAAGAGTACTGGAGTGGGTGCCATTGCCTTCTCCGATATAAAGTTCTAAGGTACACAAATGTTAGATGGCTTCTAAAACATAAAAACATTTTTAACTACAAATAGAGTCATTTTTAAGAAGCCTTTAACACTGTCTTTATCACTCATCTCAACCCCCTTGAAATTATCTACCAATACTAAAAGTTGGGACAAATGATAAAGAAAGAACAAGATTTCAAAATAAACAAGAAAAGGCATAGATATGTACACCAGAAGCAAAGGACGTGAACTCAGAAACAAGACTGTGGGGGGTGCTTCTTGCCCCCACAACTTCCAGGCTGTGTGACTTGGAATAAGTTACATAATTTTCCTGGGCTTCAAGTTGTTCATCTGAAACAAGGGATAATGGTAGTACTTGCCTATTGATATGATGTGAAAATCGCTCAGTTGTGTCCAACTCTTTGCAATCCCATGGACTGTACAGTTCATGGAATTCTCTAGTCCAGAATATTGGAGTAGGTAGACTTTCCCTTCTCCAGGGTATCTTTCAAACCCAGGGATTGAACCCAGGTCTCCAGCATTGCAGGTGGATCTTTACCAGCTGAGCCAGTCTGTAATGTACTTGCCTATTGCTGTGTAACTAATTACCCAGAATTGAAAACAACAAATATTATCTCACACAGTTTCTTTCTTTTTAAGATTTTTTTTTGGTGGGGGGAGGATGTGAATCATTTTAAGGTCTTTATTGAATTTATTACAATATTGCTTCTGTTGTTTATGTTCTGGTTTCTTGGTTGTGAGACATGTGGGATCTTGGGATTCCCAGGTAGTTCAGTGGTAAAGAACCTGCCTATCAATGCAGGAGATGTAGGTTTGATCTCTGGGTTGGGAAGATCTCCTGGAGGAGGAAATGTCAAGCCACTCCAATATTCTTGCCTGGAGAATCCCATAAACAGAGGAGCCTGGCAGTCTATGGTCTGTGGGGTTGCAAAGAGTCAGACACAACTGAGTGACTGAGGACACACACGTGGGATCTCAGTTCCTCAACCAGGAATCATACCCACAACCCCTGTATTGAAAGGTGAAGTCTTAACCACTGGACTGCCAGAGAAGTCCCTCTCACACATTTCCTAAGAATCGGGGGTCCTGGAGTGACTTAGGTGGTGGCTTGGATCAGGGTCTTTCTGGAGACTGCAGTCAAGCTGCCAGTGGGTATAGACATCTTCAAGCTCCACTGGGGAACCTGCCTCCAGGATCACTCATGTATTTGAGGGCAGGCCACATGGTTAGGGTCCGGAGTTAAGTTGTATTTTAGCTCCTCAGCACGTAAGCCTCTTCACAGACATGAGAGTCCCCAAGACGCGGCAGCTAGCTCCTTCCAGAGCTAGTGGGGAGAGAGAGAGAAAGAGAGACAGGGACAGCAAGAGAACAACCAAGATGGAAGCTATAGCCCTTTATGACCTAGTATCAAAAGTCACACATCACATCATCCTTTTAGCTTTATCCTGCTCATTAGAACAAGTCATTAAGTGCAGTCCACATTCAAGAGGAGAGAAGTTAGACCTCCCCTCTGAGGGGAGCCATCTCAAAGAATGTGAGGACTTTTTTTTTTTTAAAGAATATTTAATTTATCTGGCTGTGTTGGGTCTCAGTTGCATCATGCAGGATCTTTTATTGTGGCACGTGGGCATGTGGGATCTTAGTTCCCCAACCAGAGATTGAACCCATTTCCTCTTCATTGCAAGGCAGATTCTTAACCACTGGACCACTAGAGAAGTCCCGTGAGGACATTTGTTTAAAGTACTGCACTGCCTGCCAAGAGTAAATGAATCAGTACATGTAAAACAGAATATGCAATGAAAGCCTGATAAATGCCACCACTGATTATAATTTTTATCATTTGCACCCTGTTCACCATGTTCCTGGTGCTGTGATCTGTCAAGGAGAGACAGAAATTATGAGAGCCTGATGCTGGAGCCAGCATCCAAACTGGGGGTGGACCAACACATCAGGGAAAGAAAAGAGTATCAGGAGCAAAGATGGCAGTCTGGGTAACATCCGCCCCAAATCTGGCCCTCCTTCTTGCCTCATTGTTTAAGTCAGTTCACAGTTCTTTATCCAAAAGCATTCTCATTGTTATATCCTCAAGCATCCACTGGCGTAATATATATGTTTCATCATTGACTAAAACAACCATGACAAGGGTGACTTGCCTGGTGGTCCAATGGCTAAGACTCTGAGCTACCAAATGCAGGGGGCCTAGTTTTGATCCCTGGTCAGGGAACTAGATCCCACATGCTGCAACTAAGTATTCACAACTAAAAGATCTCGCATGCCATAACTAAGACCCACCACAGCCAAATAAATAAATATTTTTTTAAAACTATGACTAAGTGGCCACTTTGGATTCATGGTCTTAGGAAATGGTCTTAGGAAAACCTATTCAGTTCATCCAAATTTCATACCATCCAATTTTCAGATCTACATTCCAAGTGTCTGGTGGTTCATTTTCTTCTTGGAGATTCAGTAGAAATTACAAACATTGGATTAGCATGTGGCAGCATGTTATTATCACTTTGTAATATTAGTTTTATCGTTTAAAGAGTTAGATGCTATTCATAGGAAAATACAATATAGCTGCTCCCAGCTACATATGCTCCTTAAGCATATTTTCATTTCTCTGAGAATATTTAGTTTGGAAAAGAAAAGGAACCACAAGACTTTTTCGTAAATTAAGGATTCCTATGTGGAGTTTTAGTTAATTATGGGAACTCACACACTGTTAGTTCCTAGCCATCTATCTTTGGGCAGACTCTTTAAATTTTTTATAGGCGTCAGGATGTTTTCTTTGGTTTGACATTAGTGATGGCTAAAAATTAATTTTTCATCCACAGGAAATATTAGTCTCTCATTGGAGAGTCAATAATATTATTTTTCTCAGATAAATCATCAGTGAGTCAGCCAGCTCTGAAACCCAATATTCATAAATTTTAAAATCATGAAATTGAAGGCATCTTACCATCTTTAAGCCCTGTCCTTATACGGATAGAGAAACTGAATCTTTAAGAGGTGAAAAGAATTGCCTACAGTCACAGAAGTTGAAAGCAGGCACGTCGAGACCCAGGGCTTCTTAGTCCCAACACCCTTATTTTTTCAAATACATTATAGCTGGAATTAGAAATTAATTCCAACTGTTATCTTATTTTTATCAGCCGTCCTGGGTTTTCCTTGCTGCCCAGGCTTTTCTCTAGTTGTGGAGAGTGGGACTGCTCTCTGGTTTCAGTGCATGGACTTCTCATTGTGGTGCCTTCCCTTGTTGCGTGGCATGGGTTCTAGGGTGCGTGGGCTTCAGTGGTCGCAGCATGTGAGCTCAGCAGGTGGGGCTCCCAGGTTCTGGAGCACAGACTCAACTTTTGTGGCAGATGGGCTTAGTTGTTCCACGGCATGCGGGATCCTCCCAGACCAGGGATCAAACCTGTGTCTCCTGCATTGGCAGGTGGATTCTTTACCACTGAGTCACCAGGGAAGCCCCAGATTGTTATTTTAAATAAATAAAAGTATGAATTGAATTTCAATTATTAGTCAAGAGTCAGGATGGAAAGAAGCATACCCTGCTCTGTCCTTTCCTTGTGTTTCTAATTTTTGACCATTCCATCTGGCCTGGGTCCATCTTAACTTACCCCATGTTTGTAGGGTTAGGGAGGATTTCTCACCTTTTATGTTCCTTAAGGGTTGCAAGTTAGAAGTTAGGGAAGTTCTGTATTTATAAGTAAAGATTTTTAGCTTACAAGCCCACCATTTAACTAACCACCAGACTTGGCTAAAAGTGATTTGTGTTTTAAATTGGCTCTCCAGAGTTCTTCCCTATCCCCAAAAGATGATCAGAGTTCTTTCAACAGGGAAAGTGTTAGTCGGTCAGTCATGTCTGACTCCTTGCAACCACATGGTCTATAGCCCACCAGGCTCCTCTGTCCATAGGATTCTCCAGGCAAGAATACTGGAGTGGGTTGCAATTCCCTCCTCCAGGGAATCTTCCAACCCAGGGATCAAACCCAGGTCTCTTGCAATTGCAGGCAGATTCTTTACCATCTGAGCCACCAGGGGAGCCTAACACTGGTGGGCTGTGCTCAAATACATCTGACAACAGCAGAGGACTTTGTAGCCTCTACTCATGCTCTTCACACTGTTGGTCTGCCCAGGGAACGAACGCCATGAATAACACTTATTAATCTTGTTGAAAGAATTTTGGCTTTGAATGTACAGTGTACACTTCAGGGAAAATCAATTTTCACCTCTATGTGTCCTACTCAGCATTTCACTGCAGTATCTTAAAAGCAAGGTGGGAGGTTGGGTCTCTGACAAAGGAGAGCAGTTTTCTTATTTTGCATCAGGTTATTGAGTTTCTTTCTGGAAATTATTGCCCAAATGTTTCACATTAGCTGATTCTTATTTCTCAGTCAGTCAATAGAGCCTCAGTGATCATTTCTCCATTTTTCAAATTTTAGTCCATCTTAGACTTTCTAGAACAGAGGCTACTTTATATACCTTAGAGATAATTCTTGTAATTAAAGAATATTGCATTTCTACAAATCCAGAATCAAACCAGATTCATGAAGACACGAAACTATGTCTCTGCCCTCTGGATGTTTTTTCAGAATGTCACTGGAGTTCATTGAAAGCAAGCAGTAGGTAAGTTTTTCAAGAAGTTGAAAGGAAGTTGCAGAAATCAAGTATTGGCTTGGAGAATGTAATATAATACATAAGGTTATGGGTAAAATTTTTTGAAAACCCATCTAGTTGTGAAATCCATAGATATGAAGCATCATTCAAAACTGAAGCTGAAAAAAATAAAAAAAAATTTTTTTTAATCTGAAGCTGATAGTTTTTTCCTTTCTTCAGGCACCATCTACTCCATCATGCCTCAAACATGAGAAGCAGGTGGCTGGAAGTAACAGGGAAACTGGGATATCTGGCTCAATGGTAAAGAATCTACCTGCCAAAGCAGGAGACATGGGTTTGATCCCTGGGTCAGGAAGATCCCCTGGAGAGTGAAATGGCAACCCGCTCCAGGTATTCTTGCCTCGAGAATCCCATGGACAGAGGAGCCTGGTGGGCTACAATCCAAGGGGTTGCGAATGAGTCAGACGTGACTTAGTGACTAAACATCAACAGCTCTTAAACAAGGGTAGTAGGAAAGCGTTTTATTCAATCAGGTGAAAGAAAATAAATTAAACTTGAATCCAAGTCTCAATTTACTGGAGTAGCTAGAAATTCAACCTCATTCATGTTTGCAGTTGAATGAATGACATTCATTTATGCCATGTGGAGATCTAAGGGACTGAAAATGCTGAGACACACAAGGAAGAGGTTCCAATCTCCAGCCTGCATGGTTCACTAGAATGCTGGTAGTCCATACCCCAAGCCCAGCGCAGGCACAAGAACCCTTCACCATGGTTTCTAAGGCTGTGACTTTGCCCTTCATGAAGCCATCTCATTTAGCACCCATGTGTCATCCAGAAAATGCATCTCTTCTCTTGGAAGATCTGGTCTCTACTTTCAGTCTCTATAGATTTGTCGACTCTGGACATTTTGTGTAAATGAAGTCTTACAGTAAGCAATTTTTTGTGACTGGCTTCCTTTCTCTTAGCATACCGTTTCCAAGGTTCATTCATGATGTAGCACATATCAGAACTTTATGCTTTTCATTGCAGAATAATATTCCATTGTATGGACATGGACATACACATTTATTCATTCATCAGTTGATGGGCATTTGGATTGCTTCCACCTTTTGACTACTATAAACAATGCTGTTGTGAACATCCATGTACATATGTGTAGGCATGTTTTTTCATTTTTCTTAAATTGCGGGCCAGATGATGAAGTAGCAGACTGTTTTCCAAAGTGGATACATCACTTTACATTCCTACCATCAGTGCATGAAGGGTCTAATTTCTCCACATCCTCACCAACATTTTTATATTAACTTATCTTTTTTATTTCAATCACTCTACTGCATGTGAAGTGACCCAGCAATCCCACTCCCAGGTATATACCCAGGAAAACCAAAAGTTATAACTTGAAAAGATACAAGCACTCCAGTGCTCATAGTAGCACTATTTATAATAGCCAAGACATGAAAGCAACCCAAGTGCCTGTCAACTGATGACTGGCTTAAAAAGATATGGTACTGCTACTGCTACTGCTAAGTCGCTTCAGTCGTGTCCAACTTTGTGCGATCCCATAGGCGGCAGCCCACCAGGCTCCCCTGTCCCTGGGATTCTCCAGGCAAGAACACTGGAGTGGGTTGCCATTTCCTGCATGAAAGTGAAAAGTCAAAGTGAAGTCGCTCAGTCGTGTCCGACTCTTAGTGACCCCATGGACTGCAGGCTACCAGGCTCCTCCGTCCATGGGATTTTCCAGGCAAGAGTACTGGAGTGGGATGCCATTGCCTTCTCCAAAAAGATATGGTATATATACATATATGTGTGTGTGTGTGTATTTTATATATATAATATAAAATGAAATATCACAGATTTGGCAAGAATGAAAGCTTGCCATTTGTAGCAACATAGATGGACCTAGAAAATATTATGCTTAGTGAAACAAGTCAGAGAAAGACAAATACTGCTTGTTATCACTTCAATATAGAATCTAAAAAGCACAAGTGAATCTATATATAAAACAACACACATAGACATAGAAAAAAAAAATCCTATGGTTACCAAAGGGGAAAGGGAAGGGAGGAGGACAAATTAGGAGTATGAGATGCAAACTACTATATGTGAAATTGATAAGCAGCAAGGACCTACTGTATAGCACAGGGAATTATACACAGTATCTTATAATAACCTATCACAGAATACATTCTGAAAAAAAGCCACTATGTTATACACCTGAAATAACACAATTTGTAAATCAACTTTTTCAGTTCAGTTCAGTTCAGTTGCTCAGTCGTGTCCAACTCTTTGTGACCGAATGAATTGCAGCATGCCAGGCCTCCTTGTCCATCACCAACTCCCAGAGTTCACTCAAACTCATGTCCATCGAGTCCGTGATGCCATACAGCCATCTCATCCTCTATCATCCCCTTCTCCTCCTGCCCCCAATCCCTCCCAGCATCAGAGTCTTTTCCGATGAGTCAACTCTTCGCATGAGGTGGCCAAAATACTGGAGTTTCAGCTTCAGCATCATTCCCTCCAAAGAAATCCCAGGGTTGATCTCCTTCAGAATGGACTGGTTGGATCTCCTTGCAGTCCAAGGGACTCTCAAGAGTCTTCTCCAACACCACAGTTCAAAAGCATCTATTATACTTCAGTAAAAACTGGCAACAGTAATGATAATAAACGTGAAAACATTAATAGAAGAGATTTGATGAAGGCCTTTGATGTCGATATTTGACTATAAATCTCTTTTAGGTCATACTTGAATGGTCTAGTAGTTTTCCCTACTTTCTTCAATTTAAGTCTGAATTTGGTAATAAGGAGCTCATGATCTGAGCCACAGTCAGCTCCTGGTCTTGTTTTTGCTGACTATATAGAGCTTCTCCATCTTTGGCTGCAAAGAATATAATCAATCTGATTTTGGTGTTGACCATCTGGTGATGTCCATGTGTAGAATCTTCTCTTGTGTTGTTGGAAGAGGGTGTTTGCTATGACCAGTGCGTTCTCTTGGCAAAACTCTATTAGCTTTTGCCCTGCTTCATTCCATATTCCAAGGCCAATTTGCCTGTTACTCCAGGTGTTTCTTGACTTCCTACTTTTGCATTCCAGTCCACTATAATGAAAAGGACATATTTTGGGGGTGTTAGTTCTAAAAGGCCTTGTAGGTCTTCATAGAACCATTCAACTTCAGCTTCTTCACCATTACTGGTTGGGGCATAGACTTGGATTACTGTGATATTGACTGGTTTGCCTTGGAAACGAACAGAGATCATTCTGTCATTTTTGAGATTGCATCCAAGTACTGCATTTAGGACTCTTTTGTTGACCATGATGGCTACTCCATTTCTTCTAAGGGATTCCTGCCTGCAGTAGTAGATATAATGGTCATCTGAGTTAAATTCACCCATTCCAGTCCATTTTAGTTCACTGATTCCTAGAATGTCGATGTTCACTCTTGCCATCTCCTGTTTCACCACTTCCAATTTGCCTTGATTCATGGACCTAACATTCCAGGTTCCTGTGCAATATTGCTCTTTACAGCATCGGACCTTGCTTCTATCACCAGTCACATCCACAACTGGGTATTGTTTTTGCTTTGGTTCCATCCCTTCATTCTTTCTGAAGTTATTTCTCCACTGATCTCCAGTAGCATATTGGGCACCTACTGACCTGGGGAGTTCAGGTCACTAGATCATTCAGGTATGACCTAAATCAAATCCCATATGATTATACAGTGGAAGTGAGAAATAGATTTAAGGAACAAGACCTGATAGATAGAGTGCCTGATGAACTATGGACTGAGGTTCGTGACATTGTACAGGAGACAGGGATCAAGACCATCCCCATGGAAAAGAAATGCAAAAAAAGCAAAATGGCTGTCTGGGGAGGCCTTACAAATAGCTTTGAAAAGATGAGAAGTGAAAAGCAAAGGAGAAAAGGAAAGATCTAAGCATGTGAATGCAGACTTCCAAAGAATAGCAAGGAGAGATAAGAAAGCCTTCCTCAGTGATCAATGCAAAGAAATAGAGGAAAACAACAGAATGGGAAAGACTAGAGATTTCTTCAAGAAAAATAGAGATACCAAGGGAACATTTCATGCAAAGATGGGCCCAATAAAGGACAGAAATGGTATGGACCTAACAGAAGCAGAAGATGTTAAGAAGAGGTGGTAAGAATACACAGAAGACTGTACAAAAAAGATCTTCATGACCAAGATACTCACGATGGTATGATCACTCACCTAGAGCCAGACATCCTGGAATGTGAAGTCAAGTGGGCCTTAGAAATCATCACTACGAACAAAGCTAGTGGAGGTGATGGAATTCCAGTTGAGCTATTTCAAATCCTGAAAGATGATGTTGTGAAAGTGCTGCACTCAATATGCCAGCAAGTTTGGAAAACTCAGCAGTGGTCACAGGACTGGAAAAGGTCAGTTTTCATTCGAATCCCAAAGAAAGGCAATGCCAAAGAATGCTCAAACTACTGCACAATTGCACTCATCTCACACACTGGTAAAGTAATGCTCAAAATCCTCCAAGCCAGGCTTCAGCAATATGTGAACTGTGAACTTCCAGATGTTCAAGCTGGTTTTAGAAAAGACAGAGGAACCAGAGATCAAATTGCCAACATCTGCTGGATCATCGAAAAAGCAAGAGAGTTCTAGAAAAACATCTATTTCTGCTTTATTGACTATGCCAAAGCCTTTGACTGTGTGGATCACAATAAACTGTGCAAAATTCTGAAAGAGATGGGAATACCAGACCACCTGACCTACCTCTTGAGAAACCTATATGCAGGTCAGGAAGCAACAGTTAGAACTGGACATGGAACAACAGACTGGTTCCAAATAGGAAAAGGAGTACGTCAAGGCTGTATATTGTTACCCTGCTTATTTAACTTATATGCAGAGTACATCATGAGAAACACTGGACTGGAAGAAGCACAAGCTGGAATCAAGATTGCTGGGAGAAATATCAATAACCTCACATACGCAGATGACATCACCCTTATGGCAGAAAGTGAAGAGGAACTCAAAAGCCTCTTGATGAAAGTGAAAGAAGAGAGTGAAAAAGTTGGCTTAAAGCCCAACATTCAGAAAACGAAGATCATGGCGTCTAGTCCCATCATTTCATGGGAAATGGATGGGGAAACAGTGGAAACAGTCTTAGACTTTATTTTGAGGGGCTCCAAAATCACTGCAAATGGTGATTGCGGCCATGAAATTAAAAGACGCTTACTCCTTGGAAGGAAATTTATGACCAACCTAGATAGCATATTGAAAAGCAGAGATATTACTTTGCCAACAAAGGTCCGTCTAGTCAAAGCTATGGTTTTTCCAGTGGTCATGTATGAATGTGAGAGTTGGGCTGTGAAGGAAGTTGAGCACCAAAGAATTGATGTTTTTGAACTGTGGTGTTGGAGAAGACTCTTGAGAGTCCCTTGGACTGGAAGGAGAGCCAATTAGTCCATTCTAAAGGAGATCAGCCCTAGGTGTTCACTGGAAGGACTGATGCTAAAGCTGACATTCCAGTACTTTGGCCACCTCATGCAGAGAGCTGACGCATTTGAAAAGACCCTGATTCTGGGAGGGATTGGGGGCAGGAGAAAAAGGGGATGACCGAGGATGAGATGGCTGGATGGCATCACGGACTCGATGGACGTGAGTCTGAGTGAACTCTGGCAGATGGTGATGGACAGGGAGGCCTGGCGTGCTGCGATTCATGGGGTCGCAAAAAATCAGACATGACTGATCGACTGAACTGAACTGAACTGAACTGAACTGAACTGAACTGAACTGACTCTTTTATGTCAAAAAGAAAGAACAAATGTAAAACGTATTCTAATCAAAGCAAAACTTCACATGGCATAATTTAATATGCTCATAAGATGTATTGAAAAACTCATTGAGAAACAGAGTTTCTCTATTTACAGCTGCCTAAAAGAACAGATGTTTAATATTTAGTCATTTTAATGATGGGCTTCTGTGAAAACATATCAATTTGCAACATACTTGATGGAAAATAGCTGGCGAGGAAAAATGGAAAAATGATCTGTGAATGTTTTATTAGATATTGGGTCGACTGGAAAAATCCAATAGAAAAGCAAATGCAGAGCTAAATCAATGAAGACAAAATGAAACAGCTGGAGTGGTGGGTATCAGACCCCAGGCCATTAAAAACAGCAAATGCATCAGCATTCATTTCATCATTTACTAAGAATAAAGTGCTTGCCTCTTGATTTCTCATTGTATCCAGTGAGGTGGAAAGGGGCTTCCCTGGTGGCTCAGATGGTAAATTTGGGAACACACGTACACCCGTGGTGGATTCATGTCAATGTATGGCAAAACCAATACAGTATTGTAAAGTAAAAACAAAAATTAAAAAAAAAAGAAAAAGAATCTCCTATAATGCAAGATACCTGTGTTCGACGCCTGGGTCAGGAAGATCCCCTGGAGCAGGGCACAGCAACCCGCTCCAGTATTCTTGCCTGGAGAACCCGATGGACAGAGGAGACTGCAAGCTACCAGGCAACTGAGTATAACAAAAAAATATAACCCCAAATTGAGTGCTTAGAGACGCCTTGGATGAAACGAAGACGTTTTGAAAATCTACTCTGAAAGATAGAAAATGGATTGAGAAATGTCAACTGATTCATAAGAGCTAAGGAAATCAAACCCAAGAAATTATATATAGCAGTTTTGTAGGAAAGAGAAAGGAGGTGATTTCGGACTCTAGTCTTGGAGGACGGAGAATGACAGAGGGCAGGAGTTTGAAAAGAGAGCCTGAAATCAAGGAGGCCAATTGACATCATTACCAGGGACAAGCAACCCCCATCTTCCCTTCCTGCCTCCAGCCTAGATGGAAGCCAAAGGATGGAAAGCTCCAGATGACAGTATCCAGGGAAAGGGAATATTCTATACATTTGAAATACTTGACATCATCAGATATACTTTGCAGTTTCCAGATTTGATTCATTTTACCAATTGAGAACCCTTATATTAAAAGGTTTGAGGAATCTTTGAGAGATCCTTAAAGAAGCTTAATACAGGCTTCCTCCTAGGGGAAGGAAGAGACCAGGATGAACTGCCCAATGACTATTAGTCACCCTCCTTCCTCATTTTGGAATAGGAAATGGCAACCCACTCCAGTATTCTTGCCTGGAAAATTCCATGGGCAGAGGAAGCTGGAGGGCTACAGTCCATGGGGTCACAGAGAGTCAAACACAACTGAGTGACTTTCACTTTCCTCATTTAGCCTCTTTCTATTCAATGGACTCATGAGCATAGCAGCTATGATGGCTCGGTGGACTTTGAATGGCCTTGATAATGAGCATCTCCTCTCAAAAGCCAATCTGACTATGACCACGGCAACTTCCTGATATTCCAGCAACAAGGACCTACCCAGGCTTGACCTATGAGTGCGTGCATACTCATTCATGTCCAACTCTTAAAGACCCCATGGATTGTAGCCTGCCAAGCTCCTCTGTCTATGGGATTCTCCAGGCAAGAATACTGGAGTGGATTGCCATTCTCTTCTCCAGGGGATCTTCCCTACCCAGGGATTGAACCTGGGTCTCCTGCATTGTAGGCAGATTCTTTACCATCTGAGCCACCAGGGAAGCCCCCTTTACCACTGAGCCACCTGGGAAGCCTGACAGACGAGACCACATTTTCAAAGGGGCAGGTCCTCAGTAGGGCAAATAAATAGCAGTGTTTTTATTAAGGAGAGGGCAACTATTTGACTGGCAGCCCAGCTCCAGCTTCTGCAATTCACCCCACACCCACATCAAGTCACTTCTTCCATGGGCCACTCCTCGCCAATGATTGAACATGGCAGGGATGTTTTAACCATGTGCATGTATTGTCATGATAAATACTATAAAACTTAAAATGTAAATAAAATTAAATGTGAGAGACAAGAAAGAGGATCATGAGAGTAAGAATTAAGACAGCTGGTTCATTTATTTTTAATTTAAAACAAATTTTAATTGGATAATTGCTTGACAATCTTATGTTGATTTCTGCCATGTATGTGTTAAGTTGCTTCAAGCATGTCCAACTCTCTGTGACCCTATGGATTGTAGCCTACCAGGCTCCACTGTCCATAGGATTCTCCAGGCAAGAATACTGGAGTGGACTGCCATGCCCTCCTCCATGGGATCTTCCAGACCCAGGGATAGAATTGGCATCTCTTTACACCTCCTGCATTGGCAGACAGGTTCTTTACCCCTGCTGCCACCCGGGAAGCTCTGGTTCCTGCCATACAACAATGCAAATTAGCCATAATTATACATATATCCCCTCCTTCTGGAGCTTCTCTCTACACTCCCATCCCTCTAGGTAGTCACAGAGCACCAGGATGGGCTTCCTGTTGGTTCATTAATCTGATTGAAAGGATCAGTGGTAAAATAAAAAATCAAAACATCAAATTTCTTCTGAAAAAACTCTGAAGAGTGATTTCTTGAGGATATAGAAGAGATCTAATCCATGAATCAGAAATGCTTTCAGTGTGCATGTTATTCAACTATCATGTCTCTCAAAGAGGGACTCATCAAAATGCCCATCAATTTCAGTAGCCCAAAACTGTCACTCCTCACCTCTCTGGAAACATTTGGACCTCTCTCTCCAGAGATTAGTCTGACAAAATTCCTATAAGAATGAAGGAGAAAAAATACTACTTATATTTATGTATTTCTTTTAGTCTGAGTTATTGAAATATTGTGACACCAAAAAAAAAAAAAATCGCACATCTGAGGTTCATTGCTCTTCAAGTTACTACAAATGATAAATTCAGTATAATAAAATTTTACACATAAATCAACCACTCACGGGAATAGAGTATCAGGTAGTTCACTTTTTTGTCCATATTTTTTCATAAGAATATTTTTAAATGTTCTTTTCATAACCATAGAAATACAGAACTATTTGGATATGAGAATCACAAAATTTTTAGGATTAAACATGAAACTTCTAAACTTCTAAATAATGTTCCATTTGCAGTGGCTTTAAGTCACTACCCAGATTTCCCAGGGTTCAAGTTCAGGTCCTTCCCATTGGATTTACTTCAGTGAAAAATGGAGGGAAGCAGATATTTAAGGAGTAAATTACATATTCTGTAAGCAATGAAGAGTCCTTTAGAATTCACAGTAGGTTGACAAATTAAAAAATAAAAGCCATATGATTATCTCAATAGATGCAGAAAAAGGCTTTGACAAAATTCAACATCCATTTATGATAAAAATTGTCCAGAAAGCAGGAATAGAAGGAACATACCTCAACATAATAAAAGCTATATATGATAAATCCACAGCAAACATTATCCTCAATGGTGAAAAATTGAAAGCATTTCCCCTAAAGTCAGGAACAAGACAAGGGTGCCCACTCTCACCATTACTATTCAACATAGTTTTGGAAGTTTGGGCCACAGCAATCAGAGCAGAAAAATAAATGAAAGGAATCCAAATTGGAAAAGAAGTAAAACTCTCACTGTTTGCAGATGACATGATCCTCTGCATAGAAAACCCTAAAGACACCACCAGAAAATTACAAGAGCTAATCAATGAATATAGCAAAGTTGCAGGATATAAAATCAACACACAGAAATCCCTTGCATTCCTATACAATAAAAATGAGAAAATAGAAAGAGAAATTAAGGAAACAATTCCATTCACCATTGCAACAAAAAGAATAAAATACTTAGGAATATATCTACCTAAAGAAACAAAAGACCTATATATAGAAAACTATAAAACACTGATGAAAGAAATCAAAGAGGACACTAATAGATGGAGAAATATACTGTGTTCATGGGCCAGAAGAATCAATATAGTGAAAATGAGTATACTACCCAAAGCAATCTATAGATTCAATGCAGTCCCTATCAAGCTACCAATGGTATTTTTCACAGAACTAGGACAAATAATTTCACAATTTGTATGGAAATACAAAAAACCTCAAATAGCCAAAGTAATCTTGAGAAAGAAGAATAGAACTGGAGGAATCAACTTGCCTGACTTCAGGCTCTACTACAAAGCCACAGTCATCAAGACAGTATAGTACTGGCACAAAGACAGAAATATAGATCAATGGAACAAAATAGAAAGCCCAGAGATAAATCCATGTACCTACGGACACCTTATCTTTGACAAAGGTGGCAAGAATACACAATGGAGAAAAGACAATCTCTTTAACAAGTGGTGCTGGGAAAACTGGTCAACCACTTGTAAAAGAATGAAACTAGAACACTTTCTAACACCATACACAAAAATAAACTCAAAATGGACTAAAGATCTAAATGTAAGACCAGAAACTATAAAACTCTTAGAGGAGAACAGAGGCAAAACACTCTCTGACATAAATCACAGCAGGATCCTCTATGACCCACCTCCCAGAATATTGGAAATAAAAGCAAAAATAAACAAATGGGACCTAATTAAAATTAAAAGCTTTTGCACAACAATGGAAACTATAAGCAAGGTAAAAAGACAGCCTTCAGAATGGGAGAAAATAATAGCAAATGAAGCAACTGACAAAGGATTAATCTCAAAAATATACAAGTAACTCGCAGCTCAATTCCAGAAAAATAAATGACTCAATCAAAAAAGGGGCCAAAGAACTAAACAAACATTTCTCCAAAGAAGACATCAGTTCAGTTCAGTTCAGTCGCTCAGTCGTGTCCAACTCTTTGCGACCCCATGAATCGCAGCATGCCAGGCCTCCCTGTCCATCACCAACTCCCAGAGTTCACTCAGACTCACGTCCATCGAGTCCGTGATGCCATCCAGCCATCTCATCCTCTGTTGTCCCCTTCTCCTCCTGCCCCCAATCTCTCCCAGCATCAGAGTCTTTTCCAATGAGTCAACTCTTCGCATGAGGTGGCCAAAGTACTGGAGTTTCAGCTTTAGCATCATTCCTTCCAAAGAAATCCCAAGGCTGATCTCCTTCAGAATGGACTGGTTGGATCTCCTTGCAGTCCAAGGGACCCTCAAGAGTCTTCTCCAACACCACAGTTCAAAAGCATCAATTCTTCGGCGCTCAGCCTTCTTCACAGTCCAACTCTCACATCCATACATGACCACAGGAAAAACCATACCCTTGACTAGACGGACCTTAGTCGGCAAAGTAATGTCTCTGCTTTTGAATATGCTATTTAGGTTGGTCATAACTTTTCTTCCAAAGAGTAACCGTCTTTTAATTTCATGGCTGCAGTCACCATCTGCAGTGATTTTGGAGCCCAAAAAATAAAGTCTGACACTGTTTCCACTGTTTCCCCCTCTATTTCCCATGAAGTGATGGGACCAGATGCCATGATGTTCGTTTTCTGAATGTTGAGCTTTAAGCCAACTTTTTCACTCTCATCTTTCACTTTCATCAAGAGGCTTTTTAGCTCCTCTTCACTTTCTGCCATAAGGCTGGTGTCATCTGCATATCTGAGGTTATTGATATTTCTCCCGGCAATCTTGAGTCCAAGTTGTGTTTCTTCCAGTCCAGCGTTTCTCATGATGTACTCTGCATATAAGTTAAATAAGCAGGGTGACAATATACAGCCTTGACATACTCCTTTCCCTATTTGGAACCAGTCTGTTGTTCCATGTTCAGTTCTAATTGTTGCTTCCTGACCTGCATACAGATTTCTCAAGAGGCAGGTTAGGTGGTCTGGTATTTCCATCTCTTTCAGAATTTTCCACAGTTTATTGTGATCCACACAGTCAAAGGCTTTGGCATAGTTAATAAAGCAGAAATGGATATTTTTCTGGAACTCTCTTGCTTTTTCCATGATCCAGCGGATATTGGCAATTTGATCTCTGGTTCCTCTGCCTTTCTAAAACCAGCTTGAACATCAGGGAGTTCACGGTTCATGTATTGCTGAAGTCTGGCTTGGAGAATTTTGAAGACATGCAGATGGCTAACAAACACATGAAAAGATGCTCAACCTCACTCATTATCAGAGAAATGCAAATCAAAACCACAATGAGGTACCATTTCATGCTGCTCAGAATGGCTGCGATCCAAAAGTCTACAAGTAATAAATGCTGGAGAGGGTGTGGAGAAAAGGGAACCCTCTTACACTGTTGGAGGGAATGCAAACTAGTACAGCCACTATGGAGAACAGTGTGGAGATTCCTTAAGAAACTGGAAATAGAACTGCCATACGACCCAGCAATCCCACTGCTGGGCATACACACTGAGGAAAACAGAATTGAAAGAGGCACGTGTATCCCAATGTTCATTGCAGCACTGTTTACAATAGCCAGGACATGGAAGCAACCTAGATGTCCATCAGCAGACAAATGGATAAGAAAGCTGTGGTACATATACACAATGGAGTATTATTCAGTGATTAAAAAGAATACATTTGAATTAGTTCTAATGAGGTGGATGAAACTGGAGTCTATTATACAGAGTGAAGTAAGCCAGAAAGAAAACATCAATACAGTATGAAAGTGAAAGTGAAGTCACTCAGTCGTGTCCAACTCTTGGCGACCCCATTGACTGTAGCTTACCAGGCTTCTCAGTCCGTGGGATTTTCCAGGCAAGAATACTGGAGTGGGTTGCCATTCCCTTCTCCAGGGGAATCTTCCCTACCCAGGGACTGAACCCGGGTCTCCTGCATTGTAGGCAGACACTTTACCCTCTGAGCCACCGGGGAAGCCCCCAATACAGTATACTAACGCATATATAGGAGAAGGCGATGACAGCCCACTCCAGTATTCTTGCCTGGAAAATCCCATGGACGGAGGAGCCTGGTAAGCTGCAGTCCATGGAGTCGCTAAGAGTCGGAAATGACTGAGCAACTTCACTTTTACTTTTCACTTTCATGCATTGGAGAAGGAAATGGCAACCCACTCCAGTGTTCTTGCCTGGAGAATCCCAGGGACAGGGGAGCCTGGTGGGCTGCCATCTATGGGGTCTCACAGAGTCGGACACAACTGAAGCGACTTAGCAGCAACAGCAGCAGCAGTACATATATATGGAATTTAATAACAATAACCCTGTATGTGAGACAGCAAAAGAGACACAGATGTACACAACAGTCTTTTGGACTCTGTGGGAGAGGGCAAGGGTGAGATGATTTGGGAGAATGTCATTGAAACATGTATAATATCATATGTGAATTGAATCGCCAGTCCATGTTCAATGCATGATACAGGATGCTCGGGGCTGGTGCACTGGGATGACCCAGAGGGATGGTATGGCGAGGGAGGTGGGAGGAGGGTTCAGGATTGGGAGCACGTTTACACCCGTGGCAGATTCATGTTGATGTATGGCAAAACCAATACAATATTGTAAAGTAAATAAATAAACAAATAAAAGACAAAAATAAAAAATAGATAAATTTTATCAACATAAAAAGAGAATAACGGGAAAAGAGACATGCTGCATCTGCAGTGATTGGGGTTTATGATTAATATTCCTTACATACCTGTATATTCAGTGGAGATAAAGAAATTCATTTCTTAAAATTTCTGTTTTTATCATTTTTATTGAAATATATTGATTTACAGTGTTATATTAGTTTCAGGTATACAGCAAACTGATTCGGATATATGCATATTTATAATAAATAAATGAATTATATAGGTCTTATTATATATTAATAATATATTTATATATATAGGGCTTCCCAGATGGCTCAGGGGTAAAGAATATGCTGGCAATGCAGGAGACCTGGTCTTGATCCTTGAGTCAGGAAGATCCTCTGGAGGAGGACATGGCAACCCCCTACAGTATTCTTGCCTGGACAATCCCATGGACAGATGAGCCTGGTGGGTCCATGGGGTCACAAAGAGTCAGACACAATGAAGCAACTGAGTGAGCATGATATCTGTATCTATATCTATCTATCTATCTATATAATCTTTTTAGATTCCTTTGCACTTGTTGTTGTTGTTGTTCAGTTGTTCAGTCTTGTCTGACTCTTTGCAACTCCATGGACTTCAGCATGCCAGATTTCACTGGTCCTTCACCGTCTTCCAGAGCTTGCTGAAGCTCATATCTGTTGAGCTGGTGATACCACCCGACCACCTCATCCTCTGTCGTCCCCTTCTCCACCTGCCTTCAATCTTTTCCAGCATCAGGGTCTTTTCCAATGAGTCAGCTCTTCACTTCCAGTATAAATTATTAAAATTTCTAATCATTTTATTTCTACTCTATATGCACTAAACTATATAGTCTGTTACAAGCTCTTATCAAACTCCACTCCTCCCTTGCCTACCACCCTCTTTGAAAATTCTCATTCTTCAAAGTCATTACAAAAAAAGCATCAAACTTATGAAGAGTTAAACACAGGACTCAATCATTCCTAACACTTTTTTCCTGACGTTTATCTATAGGTTATAGAGCACAAACTGTTACAAAGATCAAAAGACCTAGAAATTATTGCTTTGAAATCTTGAATGGCTTCTAGGAAGTATATGATTTCGATCTTCCAAATGAATTTCTAGGCACCATTGAAGCTGACTTGTCTTACAAAGTGCCCTATAAAGGTTGCTTACACTTATCTATGCCCATTTTTTTTGTTTATTTATTTTTCTATTCTCCTTTTTTAAAATGATAGTTTTATCTTTAGAACGGACACAAATAACCTTCATCATATTCTTTCTGTTCTCCAGTCCTTGTATTTCCCTCCACATGTTGAAAAATGTACTATTGCAAACATTAGATAAAGAGAGAGAGACATAGATTGATAATAGACCGTGGAGACAGAGAAAGTGAGAGATGACAGAGACACAGTAATGTATATGTACCTGCATACCTACCTACCAGGACTGGAGATAAGATGTGGGTAATAACCTCGCTTACCTGACTTAGGGTAAAATAAAGATATTTTCATTTTTAATCTTCTGTGTTGTTTAGCACAGAATAATAATTCTTCAGGTTATCTGAGAACTTTACTGGCCAATAGATTGTTCAGTTCAGTTCAGTTCAGTCGCTCAGTCGTGTCCAACTCTTTGCGACCCCATGAATCTCAGCACGCCAGGCCTCCCTGTCCATCACCAACCCCCAGAGTTCACTCAGACTCACGTCCATCGAGTCAGTGATGCCATCCAGCCATCTCATCCTCGGTCATCCCTTTTCCTCCTGCCCCCAATCCCTCCCAGAATCAGAGTCTTTCCCAATGAGTCTCTTCGCATGAGGTGGCCAAAGTACTGGACTTTCAGCTTCAGCATCATTCCCTCCAAAGAAATCCCAGGGCTGATTTCCTTCAGAATGGACTGGTTGGATCTCCTTGCAGTCCAAGGAACTCTCAAGAGTCTTCTCCAGCACCACAGTTCAAAAGCATCAATTCTTTGGCGCTCAGCCTTCTTCACAGTCCAACTCTCACATCCATACATGACCACAGGAAAAACCATAGCCTTGACTAGACGGACCTTTGTTGGCAAAGTTATGTCTCTGCTTTTCAATATGCTATCTAGGTTGGTCATAACTTTTCTTCCAAGGAGTAAGCGTCTTTTAATTTCATGGCTGCAGTCACTATCTGCAGTGATTTTGGAGCCCAAAAAAATAAAGTCTGACACTGTTTCTACTGTTTCCCCATCTATTTCCCATGAAGTGATGGAACCGGATGCCATGATCTTCGTTTTCTGAATGTTGAGCTTTAAGCCAACTTTTTCACTCTCAACTTTCACTTTCATCAAGAGGCTTTTTACTTCCTCTTCACTTTCTGCCATCAACTACATGTGCCTATATACATTTAAATGAATTAAATTATGCAAAATTAAAATTCAGATTCACAGTTGTACAAGCCACACATAAAATGTTCAGTATCAATGTGATGGCATGGATGAAAACATTATGTCATTACAGTTCTTTTGGACCACTGCTGTCTTGCAATTTTTTCACATACAAGTTTTCCATCTTAAAAAAGAAATGTTTAAATGGATGTTCAAGGGCCAAAGCATTTTTTTCTAAAAATGAAAAAATTTTTTTCTCTGACTCATGTAGAAACTCAAAAGATATTCTACAGATCAATTTTGAACCATAAGAGATAGATTATGGTAACAGAGCTCAAGACCTCTAGACTTCACAGATTCTATCCTATAATCATTGAATCTCAGGATTCAAATAGACCTTGGACTTCATCTGATTCAAACATCTTTTCCACATTTGCCATTGTCCCTTCAAGAACTCTACCAAAATGCAACCTAGCCCATGCTGTTGTTGTTGTTCAGTCACTCAGTCGTGTCCAACTCTTTGCAACCCCATGGACTGCAGCACACCAGGCTTCCCTGTCCTTCACCATCTCCCGAAGCTTGCTCAAACTCATATCCATTGAGCTGGTGATGCCATCCAACCATCTCGTCCTCTATCATCCTCTTCTCCTGCCCTCAATCTTTCCCAGCATCAGGGTCTTTTCCAATGAGTCAGTTCTTTGCATCAGGTGGCCAAAGTATTGGAGCTTCAGCATCAGTTCTTCCAATGAACATTCAGCATTGATTTCCTTTAGGGTCAACTAGCTTGGTCTCCTTGCATTCCAAGAGACTCTCAAGAGTCTTCTCCAACATCACAGTTCAAAATCATCAATTCTTCAGCACTCAGCCTTCTTCATGGTCCAACTCTCACATCCATACATGACTACTGAAAAAACCATAGCCTTAGCTAGTCCTGCTAGGAAAACTTAATAGAATTTAGCCATGCTCCAGGATACACCAAACCCAAAGAAAATATCCTCCTTGGTGGCTCAGACTGTAAAGAATCTTCCTACAATGCAGGAGACCTGGGCTTGATCCCTGGGTGGAGAAGATCCCTTGGAGAAGGAAATGGCAACCCACTCCCATATTCTTGCCTGAAGAATTTCATAGACAGAGGAGCCTGGGTGGCTGTAGTCCATGGGGTCGCAAAGAGTCAGACACGACTGAGCGACTTTCACTCAATCACTCATGGAGCTATTAAATCAACAATTACAGAATCATAGGTTTTAGTTTTTCATGGCTTTGCTGCTTGTGACTTTGTTAAATTGCCACTTTGTTGTGGATGGTAAGATTCTTCTTTTAGTGACTTATTAAAAAGAAAATGAATAGCTTCTGTCCCAAATGTCATTTGGTGGCCCTTCAAAAAAACATAGTTGCCTTTCATAAGGCACTTTTGTTTTGACAAAATAGTTGCTTAGTGAACAAAACACTGTTATCATTTTGCTAATTCTTCACCTAGCACATGGTCAAGACCTGCTCTAGATTCCATCCTTAACCCAAGCCACATTTTACATCACACTTGAGCATAAGCTATTTGGGCAGAGGCAGTAGAAGTTTTCCTTTCTCCTAGGTCCATTGTCTCATTTTGTTCATGACCTGCTGGCTGGAATATGGCTGTGGTGAATAATGAGGACTGAACTTGACTTGCTTTGATACCCTCATAAGCAAGAAAACTAATAAATTGTTCACAGATGGGAGCCAAACAGAGTATGAGATATTATTTTTTTTTAAAAAGGAGGGAGAGGGTAATAGCATATTGTCCTTTTATGTTAAGAAAGTCCCTTCCATTATAAAGATACTATCAAGTCTTCCTAATGGAACTGTCATAGTTTCATTATTTCACACCAATAAATCTGCCTTCACCTCGGCACAGCAATTCAGAAAATGTCTGGTAAAGAGAAAAGTGGAACTAAGCCCATTCTGCACTTCATAGATCATAATTAGTATTTGCAAGCCAGTAAGAAAAATTCATAGAGTGCCTTCAAACAAGCAGCCATAAGTTGGCTCAAGAACAAAATCTATTCTCCACGAAGTAGCTGTGATGACCTTTTCAAAACAGACCTCAGATCATGTCACTCCCTACTCCGAGCTCAAAACTATCTCACTAAAATCACATCCTTTCCGTGGTTTAGGAGGCCCTGCACGATCTGGTCCCAGACAATGTATCCAGGTGTACACCTTGCCTCTGGTCCTCTTCTTCTCTGCACCTGACTACTTGCCAGTCCCCTTGCTGCTCTTCAAACGTGTAGAGCATGCTCTTGACTCAGAATTGTGTGCTTGTTGGTCCCTCTGTCTGGAATATCCGCCCCACCACCCCCCCCACCCCCCAGATATTCACAGAGTTTCCTCTCCTGCTTCCACTGCAGCTCAGATCAACTGTCCCCTCTTCAGAGAAGCCTGCTGTGGGCACATCTGAAAAGCAGCACCTCTCTTCCATCACCTCTTTGCCTTTCACCTTGCTTTCCTTGTGGGATTTATCCACACCTTGAAACGTTATCATTTTTTTGTGTTTTAACATGAAAAGATTTTTATCTTTTTCATTGCTATAGGCTAGTAGCCAGATGAGTAGCACTTAGTAGGTGTTCAGTGAATTGCTGTTGTTTAGTTGCTCAGTTGTGTCCAACTCTTGAGACCCCACGGTCTGCAGCACACCAGGCTTCCCTGTCCTTCACTATCTCCCAGAGTTTGTTCAAACTCATGTCCATTGGGTCGATAATGCCATCCAATCACCTCATCTTCTGTCACCCCCTTCTCCTCCTGCCTCCGTCTTTCCCAGCATCAGGGTTTCTTCTAATGAGTCAGCTCTTCACATCATGTGGCCAAGTATTGGAGCTTCAGCTTCAGCATCAGTCCTTCCAATGAATATTCAGGGTTGATTTCCTTTAGGATTGACTGGTTTGATCTCCTTGCTGTACAAGCAGCTCTCAAGAGTCTTCTTCAGCACCATAGTTCAAAAGCATCAATTCTTTGGCCTCAGCCTTCTTTATGGTCCAGGTCTCAGTGAATATGTTTTCATAAATGAACACATGAGTGAATGAATGAGCACCAGATGTCAAATGCTTCTGTCTCTGATAAGAGGAGAAACCAAGATGGTGGAATAGAAGGACATGTGCTCATCTTCTCCTGCAAGAACACCAAAATTGCAACTAGCTGCTGAATAGCTATTGACAGGAGAATGTTGGATCCCACCGATAAAAGCTATTCCATGTCCAAGGGTAAAGGAGAAGCCCCAACAAGACAGTAGGAGGGGCAAAATCATATTTAGAATCAAACCTTATACCCACCAGAGACAATCAGGGGACACAAAACCCTTGTGCACACCAGGACCCAGGGAAAGGAGCAGTGACCTCCACAAGAGACTGAGCCAGACCTGTCTTTGAGTGTTTGAGTGTCTCCTACAGAGGCAGGGGTTAGCAGTGGTCTACCATGGGAACAGGGGCTCTGGCTACAGTAGACATGGGAGACGCAGCCTGTGGCATAAGCCCTTTTGGAAGAGGTCACCATCAGCCCCACCACAGAGCCATTGGGTAGACAACCCAAATATATCAAAGTATACCAAGTATACCAAATAAGTACTCACACTGTTGCAAAAGTTCTAGGGCTCACAACAGATTTCTTAACCTGAGGATCCTGTAAAGGGGCTGAGAACCCCAGGGAATTTGACTTTGGAGGTCACTGGGATTTGATTACAGAATATCCACAGGACTAGAGAAACAGACTCTTGGAGGGCAAAAGCAAAACCTTGTGATGCCATAAGTGACTGAACCAGACTTGCCTGTGAGTGTGCAGGAGTCTCCAGAAGAGGTGTGAGTCAACCGTCAGGGGTACTAAATACAACAGTTCTGGGAGCCACAGTGTGCTGGTGTAAATCCTTTGGAAAGAGGTCACCACTATTGCTATTACCCCACCATAGTTGGACCTTAGGGCAAACTACAGGGAAGGAACACAGCCCCAACATCAGCAGAAATTTGATTAAATGTTTACTGAGCAAGGCCCTAACCACCCGAGTAAGACCCAGTTTCCCCATAGCCAGTCCCTCCCATCAGAAAGCTTCCACAAGCCTCTTATCCTTATCCACCAAAGGGAAGACAGAATGAAAACCACAGTCACAGATAACTAACCAAACTGATGACATGGATCACAGCCTTGTCTAACTAACTGAAACTATGAGCCATGCCATGTAGGGCCACCTAAGACCAATGGGTCATGGTGGAGAGTTCTGACCAAACGTGGTCTACTAAAGAAGGGAAACACAAACCACTTCAGCATTCTTGCCTTGATAACCCCATGAAAAGTATGAAAAGGCAAAAAGATATGACACTGAAAGATGAACTCACCCAGGTCAGTAGGTGCCCACTATGCTACTGGAGAATAGCAGAGAAAAAGCTCCAGAAAGAGTAAAGAGATGAAGCCAAAGTGGAAACAACGCCCAGTTGTGGATGTGTCTGGTGGTGAAAGTAAAATCCGATGCTATAAAGAACAACATTGCATAGGAGCCTGGAATGTTAGGTCCTTGAATCAAGGCAAATTGAAAGTGCTCAAACAGGAGATGGCAAGAGTGAACATCAATATTTTAGGAATCAGTGAACTAAAATGGACCAGAATGGGCAAATTTAATTCCATTGACCACTATATCTACTACTGTGGACAAGAATCCCTTAGAAGAAATGGAGTATCACTCAAGAGTCAAAAAAGAGTCCAAAATGCAGTACTTGGGTGCAGTCTCAAAAACAACAGAATGATCTCTGTTCATTTCCAAGGAAAACCAATCAATATCACAATAATACAAGTCTATGCTCCAACATCTAATGCTGAAGAAACTGATGTTGAAAGGTTCTATGAAGACCTACATGTGTTCCCAAACATGAACCCCCCTCCCACCTCCCTCCCCATAACATCTCTGTGGGTCATCCCCATGCACCAGCCCCAAGCATGCTGTATCCTGCGTCAGACATAGACTGGCGATTCAATTCTTACATGATAGTATACATGATAGAATGTCATGTAAGAATTAAAGATTTTAAAATTAAAAAAATAAAAAACTATAAAAAAAAGAATTTAAAAAAATGATATGAATAGGGAAAAAAAAAAAAAAGACCTACATGACCTTCTAGAACTAACAGGAAAAAAAAGATGCCCTTTTCATCATAGGGGTCTGGAATGCAAGAGTAGGAAGTCAAGAGATACCTGGAGTAACAGGCAATTTGGCCTTGGAGTACAAAATAAAGCAGGGCAGAGGCTAACAGAGTTTTGTCAAGAGAACACACTGGTCATAGCTAACACCCTCTTCCAACAACACGAGAGATGACTCTACACATGGACATCACCAGATGGTCAATAGCGAAATCAGATTGACTATATTCTTTGCAGACAAAGATAGAGAAACTCCATATAGTCAGCAGTAACATGACTGTGGCTCAGATCCTGAACTCCTTATTGCCAAATTCAGACTTAAATTGAAGAAAGTAGGGAAAACTACTAGGCCATTCAAGTATGACCTAAAGTAAATCCCTTACAACTATAAGTGGAAGTGAGAAATAGATTCAAGGGATTAGATCTGATAGACAGAGTTCCTGAAGATCTATGGATGGAGGTTCATAACATTGTACAGGAGATGATGATCAAAAGCATCCTCAAGAAAAAGAAATGCAAAAAGGCAAAATGGTTGTCTGAGGAGGCCTTACAAACAGCTGAGAAAAGAAGAGAAGCTAAAGGCAAAGGAGACGAGGAAAGATATACCCAACTGAATGCAGAGTTTCCAAGAATAGCAAGAAGAGATAAGAAAGCCTTCCTCAGTGATCAGTGCAAAGAAATAGAGGAGAACAATAGAATGGGAAAGACTGGAGATCTCTTCAAGAAAATCAGAGATACCAAGGGGACATTTCATGCAAAGATGGACACAATAAAGGAAAGAATGGTATGAACCTAACACAAGCAGAAAATATTAAGAAGAGGTGGCAAGAATACACAGAAGAACTATTCAAAAGAGATCTTCATGACCCAGATAACCACGATGGTGTAATCACTCACCTAAAGCCAGACATCCTGGAGTCTGAAGTCAAGTGGGCATTAGGAAGCATCACTATGAGTAACGCTAGTGGAGATGACAGAATTCCAGCTGAGCTATACCAAATTCTAAAAGATGATGCTGTGAAAGTGCTGCACTCAATATGCCAGCAAATATGGAAAACTCAGCAGTGGCCACAGGACTGGAAAACATCAGTTTTCATTCAAGTCCCAAAGAAAGGCAATGCCAAAGAACGTTCAAACTACCACACAATTGCACTCATCTCACATGCTAGCAAAGTAGTGTTCAAAATTCTCCAAGCCAGGCTTCAACAGTATGTGAACCGAGAACTTCCAAATGTTCAGGCTGGATTTAGAAAAGACAGAGAAACCAGAGATTAAATTGCCAACATCCACTGGATCATAGTAAAAGCAAGAAAATTCCAGAAAAACTTCTGCTTCATTGATTATGCTAAAGACTTTGACTTTGTGGATCACAACAAACTATGGAAAATTCTTCAAGAGACAGGAATACCAGACCACCTTACCTGCCTCCTGAAAAACCTGCATGCAGGTCAAGAAGCAACAGTTATAACTGGACATGGAACAACAGACTGGTTCAAAATTGGGAGTGGAGTACATTGAGAGTGTATACTGTCACCCTGCTTATTTAACTTACATGCAGAGTATATCATGAGAAATGCTGGGCTGGATGAAGCACAAGCTGGAACCAAGATGGCTGGGAGAAATATCAATAATCTCAGATACACAGATGACACCACCCTTATGGCAGAAAACAAAGAGGAACTAAAGAGCCTCTTGATGAAAGTAGAAGAGGAGAGTGGAAAAGCTGGCTTGAAACTCAACATTCAAAAAACTAAGATCATGGTATCCAGTCCCATCACTTCATGGCAAATAGATGGGGAAACAATGGAAATAGTGACAGATTTTATTTTCTTGGGCTCAAAAATCACTACAGATGGTGACTGCAGTCATGAAACTAAAGACACTTGCTCCTTGGAAGAAAAGTTATGATGAACCTAGACAGCATATTAAAAAGCAGGGACATCACTTTGCCAACAGAGATTTGTCTAGTCAAAGCTATGATTTTTCCAATAGTCAAGTATGGATGTGAGAGTTGGACCACAAATAAGGCTGAGCACTGAAGAATTGATGCTTCTGAACTGTGGTGTTGGAGAACACTCTTGAGAGTCCCTTAGACTGCAAAGAGATCAAACCAGTCAATCCTAAAGGAAGTCAACAGTGAATATTCATTGAAAGGACTGATGCTGAATCTCTAATATTTTGGGCACCTGAGAAGAACCAACTCTTTAGAAAAGATCCTGATGCTGGGCAAAATTGGAGGCAGGAGGAGAAGGGGATGGCAGAGGATAAGATGGTTGGATGGTGTCATTGATTCAGTGGACATGAGTTTGAGCAAGTTCCTGGCGATGGTGAAGCACAGGGAGCCTGGCATGCTGCAGTCTGTGTAGCCACAAAGAGTCAGACATGACTGAGAGACTGAACACTTGATAAGAGGGCCAATGTTTTTTCCCTATAAAACACTCATAATCCTTTTAGTTACTTGGCATTTTATTCTCTGATAGATTGTGTCAGCTTTCATTCACTGCTGGAAACCCCAGTGCCTTTCAAAATGTTCTTTAAATATGCACTGAGTGAAAATGAATGACATAACTGTCTTCTTTGATTAACCACAGGATCCACTCTCTGGAGAGGATGAGATGGTTAGATATCATCACCAACATGATCAATTCATGAATTGATGAATCTGATCCAGGAGATAGTGGAGGACATGGGAGCCTGGGGTCCTGCCCTGGTAACAGATTTGACTTTCAGCCTTGGGCAATAAAGGTAGATAAGAAAAATCTCATTTAATGTGTCATAATCACCAGCTAAGAGGATTGAAGGTGCTAGAATCAATGGTCAGATCAAGTCAGAAAAAGCAGAGCATTACTAGCAGTGATGGTCTAGAAGTGCCCAGGAAAAGTGGTCAGAGTGCCCTACCAACCACTAGGCCAGGGAAGGATGGAGCCAAGGCCCTAGTAGACATGCACAGAGGGAATTGTTCAAGTTATTCACTCATGTGAAAAATATTCTTCATTCATAATTTTCATTTAGGGAATATAAGTGGCCCTGGGAACTTGTTGGCATATAGGGGTGATGCCAACCAAGCTTCCCCAATGGCATACTGTGTGCTAAGTTGCTTTAGTCATGTCTGACTCTTTGGGACAATATGGACTGTAGCCCACCAGACTCCACTGTCCATGGGATTCTCCATTCAAGAATACTAGAATGGGTTGCCGTTTACTACTCCAGGGGATCTTCCTGACCCACGGATCAAACCTGAGTCTCTTGAATCCTCTGCATTAGCAGGTGGATTCTTTACCACTAACACCACCTGGGGTATTCCTCGAACTGTTTACAAATACAAACGTGGGAACATATGGGCAAGGAAGGATCCCAAACAGGACAGAATTCAACATCCGAGGTCCATGACCACAATATAATTTAACTGCACCAAAACTCTATATACGAATAATACAATAAATACTATATACTATCAACTTAAACAATATTCACAGTCTGAAAACAGAGTCATGTTTTGTTAGGTGGGAATTTTTAGGACTTCAAGCCAGGAGGCAGCATCTCAAATAACCCTGAGAAAACTGCTCTCAGGAGGCAAGGGAAGGAGCCAGGTCATATAAAAGATTTAAAACAAAGGGCAGGTAATCTGAACATCAAAGGATTGTTGCTAATTAAAGAAAGCCAGATGTCCCAAGCTAAGGAATTTAGTGCTTTTCTGTGTATGAGAAGATGCAAGAGGCTGGGCTCACTGAAAGCATTCCTTTCATATCCATCTCAGCTATCTGGGGCCAGTATCCTGTGTTTTCACATCCTGAACTCCCCTGGGACTCACTGTAGGGAGTGGCTGCAGTCTGATGGCTGCTAGATCAGATAGTCTTCTCCTTCCAGAGGGCTTTTTTAATTTACCAGCTCATATTGGAGGGCTGCAATCACTGATGACCGTGACATCCTTTTTTACTGATATGGCAGGAAATACTTCATTTCTCAATACTAATAATCTTATACTAATGTAGTGCTATGAAAGTGTTAGTCACTCAGTCATGTTCAACTCTTTGTGACCCCACCAGGCTCCTCTGTCTAATATAATCATATACTAGTTAAGTCAGACATGACTTAGTGACTGAACAACAACAATAATATACTAATAGTATATGCTAATAATCCTGTAAGTACTGATATTATCCCCATGTTATAGATGGTGAAACTGAGGGTTAAGCATCTGAGAGTCACAGTTTGCTCATAGTACACCTGAGCTTCAAGTTCAGTTTTGCCTTACTCCAAAGTCTATGTTCTTCATCACTAGAAAATTTAATCATAAGTCCTTAGTTTCTGAGCCCTCAAGGGAGTGAAATATTACCCTTTTGCAAATCCAAGTGAATAAACTGCTTCTGTGACTTATTCTAGATGAATGTGCAAGAAATCATAAATCACTTCTATGATCCATGCTGGAAGTTTTAACACAACTCATAAAATATGATCAGATCCATTTCCCACTCTTCTCAATCAATGCATCTCCATTTTACAACTGTTTATTTACAACATGCTTATTGTAGACATACTTGATGAACTCTCATTTTGATTTAAGCAGAAAATAAAGAGTAAAATGTATCATAAATGCACTGCCAACTTTAAATATTGACAGGTAAAGAAAGAAGAAAAAAATTTTCCCAACCTTTTGCAAACATTTACTGTAAACTCAACTCAAACACAGAAACGCTACTCACAGAGTTCAGGTTCAACATAAAGTAAATAATCATGGTAAGACAGGGCAGATCAGCAGACTCGCTCTGACCTACCTGTTACTTTTGTGCTGAACAGGCTTTATCCTCTCTGAAACTCAGATTCTCCATCTGGAAAATGCCATAAAGATCCTCAGTCTTATCAACTGCAAAATAAAGCTGTTAAAAGACCCAAAGAAAATAATGCAAATGAAAATGTTTAAACAGTAAACATAGTGAAAATACTAAAGGATTATCTGGTGGGAATCCTCTGAGAGAATTAGATGCTGGGGGCATTGGAGTCTAAGAAACTCTCCCCAACAGAAAAAGCCCCTCTGCCTGCATAGCTCAAGGTTCTTACAAATGCAAGGGGGAAAATGGGGAGCCAACTGCTTCTGATGGTGTGAACTTTTCTGAAGACACCTGGAGTCAGAGTTGCTCTCAAAAAGGCTTTTTTTGTTGTGGAAGTATAGCTGGTTTACAATATTGTGTTACTTTCAGGTGTACAGCAAAGTGATTCAGTTATATATGATTCCCTTCTGATTAGTTTCCATTATTAGGTTATTACAAGATGTGAAATGACAATATCTCCTGTCATATCAATAAACAAGAAATGTCACAGCCATCAGTGATGCCTGGCCTCCAAATGTGAACGAGGGCTCCCAAAACTGAGATCCAGTGGATGCTGCCATCCTCAACAGTGATTGCTGAGGAGCTGGGGGAATGCAGCCATCTGCCACTCCGTACGGTGAGTAAGGGAACAGGATTGGCCCCAGCTAGATAGCTGAGGTGCATATGGAAGGAATACACTCAGTGAGCCCAGAGGCTTGCACCTTCCCATACATAGAATGCTAAACTCCTTAACCTGATAGCTGATCTTTGATGTTCAGCCTGCCTGCTCCCCTTATTGCAAACTTGAATATGGCCTAACTTCCCCCTCCTGCCTCCTTGAAGCAGTTTTCTCAGAGCTACTGAGATGTGGTCTCCCAGGGTCAGAGTCCTAAACATTCCCACCAAATAAAATAACTCCCTACTTTCAGGTTGTGGCTATATTTTCAGCTGACAAAGATATTTCCCTGTGTTATACAGGAAACCCTGTTGCGTATGTATTTTATGCAAGAACGGTTGTGTCCATTAATCTTATATTCCTAATTTATTCCTCCCTCACCACCCTTTCCCTTTGTTAACCATAAATTTGTTTTCTGTGTCTGTAAATCTGTATCTGCTTTGTATATAGATTCATTTGTATTATTTTTTAGATTCCACACGTGAGTGACAATGTATGTAAACAGTATCGGTCTTTGTCTGACTTACTTCACTTAGCACGATGTTCTCTAGGTGGATTTGTGTTGCTGCAAATGGCAGTATTCTTTTTTTTTTTTTTTTTTTTTTTTTTTTGCAGCTGAGTATTATTCCATTGTATATATACACCACATCTTCTTAAACCAGTCATCGCTGATGGGCACTTAGGTTGCTTCTATGTTTGGCTATTGTAAATACTGCTGCTATGAACACTGGACTGCATGTATCAATATCTTTTTAAATTAAAAGTTTTTTTTTTCTTTTCTTTTCTGGATATACGTCCAAAAGTGGAACGGCTGGATCATATGGTAGCTCTATGTACATTTTTTTTAAAGAACTATGGTACTATTTTCTAAAATGGCTGCTTCAATTTACATTTCCAGCAACAGCGTGGGGGTTCCTCAGAGGAGGATATTTCTTCCTGCGCATTACCTAAAAGTATTTTCCCCTAGAGAGCTGTTAGTAATATCTCCAGTTCTGCTGAATTTCGGACTTCCAGTCTCCAGAACTGATAGAGAGTAAAAGTTTAAAATCACCAAGTTTGTGGTAATTTGTTACAATAATCCTTAGAAATAAACATAGAGACTTCATGCAACCACCAGGGGAGTGAATATTAACAGCAAAGAGGGTGTAGGACTGAGCGTGAAGGCCCTTTTATAGTGAAAGGCTGAGGGGAAGGAGGATCTACAAGAGGACAATGACGCAGGAGGAAACCATGGAGGGAGGTTCTGGACGTGTGTGAAGAAGGTGGGTTGGCCAACGTGTCAGATGCTGCTGATTGGTCAGGTAGGATGAGGAAGGAAAGCTGATTGGTGGACTTGGCTTCCTGGGGGACCTCGACAGGGTGCAGCAAAACTCGCTGACGATAGATTTAAGGCCGAACTGGAGACATCAGCGGCTGCAAGTATCTAGACAAATCTCTCAAGGTTTTGCCACAAAAGGAAGCTGAGAAATGAGGTGGCAGCTAGGTAGTAGAAGAGGTCGGGACAAGGCTTTTCAGACGGGAGGCGCTCCAACAGAATCCTTAGATGCTGATGGGAATGACCAAGACAACACCAAGAAATGCATTACTTAAGAGAGAGGGAAAATAGCTAGAATTATGTACAAAAAAAAATTGTTTTTTTTTTTTTAATACCTCCTTCTGCCAAGATAACAACTGTTCAGTGAATTTCCTTTAAGTGCTGTCTTTGACTTTTTTATACGGTTTAGATTATACCTCAAGGAATATAGAGAGCAATATTTAAAGATAGTTAACTCAGTAATACACAGATCCAAAAAATATTATTTGAACAAGAGTTTAGTTCAGTTTAGTCGCTCAGTCGTGTCCGACTCTTTGCGACCCCATGAATCACAGCACACCAGGCCTCCCTGTCCATCACCACCTCCCTGAGTTCACTCAGACTCACGTCCATCGAGTCCGTGATGCCATCCAGCCATCTCATCCTCGGTCATCCCCTTCTCCTCCTGCCCCCAATCCCTCCCAGCATCAGAGTCTTTTCCAATGAGTCAACTCTTCACATGAGGTGGCCAAAGTACTGGAGCTTCAGCTTTAGCATCCTTCCTTCCAAAGAAATCCCAGGGTTGATCTCCTTCAGAATGGACTGGTTGGATCTCCTTGCAGTCCAAGGGACTCTCAAGAGTCTTCTCCAACACCACAGTTCAAAAGCATCAATTCTTCGGCGCTCAGCCTTCTTCACAGTCCAACTCTCACATCCATACATGACCGCAGGAAAAACGATAGCCTTGACTAGATGGACCTTAGTCAGCAAAGTAATGTCTCTGCTTTTGAATATGCTATCTAGGTTGGTCATAACTTTCCTTCCAAGGAGTAAGCGTCTTTTAATTTCATGGCTGCAGTCACCATCTGCAGTGATTTTGGAGCCCAAAAAATAAAGTCTGACACTGTTTCCACTGTTTCCCCATCTATTTCCCATGAAGTAATGTAGTGACTAAAAATATCTGCTATTTGAATAGTTTAGACTATGACTCAGTCTATTTAATATAATATGCCCAAAATTGTTAAACTCCTTGGCAACTAAATGGCCATTGTGAAATTCTCTGCAATTCTGCTTTAGTGAGAGTGAAAAAAAAAAAAAAAAAAAGGTTTTTTGTTTAACAATTCTTCTTACACTGTGTCCTGATGTATTATTAGTTGAGGTATTCTTAGCAAGTGCTAGAAACTGAAAAGCACAATAATTTTTGTTACATATTTATCAACTATGTCAAGAAGTCAATCTGAACAGTGGGTTGAAAGAGAGGTACATAAAACAAGTTTTCTGACACAGAAAAAGAAGCCGAAAAAGAAGCCAAAAAATAACTAACAAGAAAGCAAGGAAGTCTTGAGTTTCACCAGTGATCTCCTGAATTAAAAGGACAGCAAGTAATACAAACTCCAGTATTCTTGCCTAGGAAATCCCATGGACAGAGGAGCCTGGAAGGCTACAGTCCATGTGGTTGCAAAAGAATTGGACATGACTTATCAGCTAAACAAGAACAAAGTAATGCAAAGGGTTCTTCGTTTAACATTCCACCTTTCAACTCAAGTATATACAAAATAAGCAAAGGGGATTAAGAGGTACAAGCCTCCACTTATAAAATAAATGAGCCACAGAGATGTATAATAACATACAGAATAGGGACTAGAGTCAATAACATTGTACTAACTTTGTATGGGGGTGGATGGTTGCTAGACTTACCATGGTGATCCTCTCATAGTGTATGCAAATGTTCAATCCCTGTGTGGTATACCTGAAATTAACATAGTATTAAACATCAGTTATATTTCATACTAAGAAAGAGTATACAATATCCACATTCTTGACTTCTTTATGTTTTGAAAGCTTGCATATCTGATAGTATTGAATATATTTCTAATAACCTTTCCTCTGAGAGGCAACTTTTCCATGCATAAAATTATCTGATCACACAGTTTTCCCTGCTTTGGATTTCTTTCCATTATCTATGACCTTTAGATGCTGCAGAAGAGTAAAACTTTTTTGTTGGAATCTTGTGTAATATTTTTTCTTCTATCATCCCAGTTCAAAATTTTAACTAGGAGTTTTCTGTGTATGGCATTTTTCTCTTGGGTTATTTGATCTGAAATGGTATGGTAACATTTAAGAAAAGTAGTCAATTCTTTAATCTCTCTCTTATATGGAAGCTATGGTCCAATTATTCTGATTTACATCTGCAATTTTTATGTTAGATGTCTCATTTGTAATTTTATATGTCATTATTTTCTCAGCTTGATCTTTTTTCCTTCAGGTCTTCTAAAGTTTATTTTCCACTGTGACTATTTTATGTCAATTTGAATTTTAACTCTGGTTGTATAGATTTAGCTCATTAACATTTCCATTTCTCTTTTATATCTGCTTTCATATTATTGTGTTTGTTTCTTAAAGTTTGCCTGTTTTTTTTCCTTACAATTACTGTCCCTGTTACATAACAATGAATTCCTCTAGTGAACTCCTCCAAAAGGAGAGAGGATGTTAAACTATTCTCTAACATTTTTTTTCTAATTCTTAAAATTAGACTTCAGCTATTTCTTCTTTCTTGAGGATCAATTATTTTAAACATATCCCTTTTCCCTCTATTTCTCTAGTTCTTAAATGGTAGATCAGACTTTATTATTTAAAACATCATTCTTGCAACTACAATGTATCCATTTATAATGGATTATATCATTAGTAGTAATGAGGAACAGAGATATGTTTAACTTGGAGAAAATTATTCAGTCACTATTAGTTGAGGAAAAGGAGTTTCTGAAGAGATAGGGTAGTGTGAGCCAATATTTTCTCTAAATATAAATATACACTTCAATCATGTACTGAAAAACATTTTATTTAGTACGTCCTACAAACTGCCAAAGCCAGCTGGAAACATGACAAAATCCTGCTTTTACAATGAGTACATTATATGATAAAAGCAAATTTAAGATTTGATTATTTCTAATTTTACAATTGTCTGACAAATTTTCCTAAGTACTTAAGATATTAAATAATTAGTTATATGGAAACAGTGACAGACTTTATTTTCTTGGGCTCCAAAATCACTGCAGATGGTGATTGCAGCCATGAAGTTAAAAGACACTTGCTCCTTGGAAGAAAAGCTATGACAAACCTAGACAGCATATTAGAAAGCAGAGACATTACTTTGCCAACAAAGGTCCATATACCCAAAGCTATGGTTTTTCCAGTAGTTATGTATTGATGTGAGAGTTGGACCATAAAAAAAACTGAGCACCAAGGAACTGATGCTTTTGAACTGTGGTGTTGTAAAAGACTCTTGAGAATCCCTCGGACTGCAAGGAGACCAAACCAGTCAATCCTAAAGGAGATCAATGCTGAATATTCATTGGAAGGACTGATGCTGAAGCTGAAGCTCCAAACCCAAGACCCTGATGCTGGGAAAGATTGAAGGCAGGAGTCGAAGGGAATGACAGAGGATGAAATGGTTGGATGGCATCACCACCAACTCAATGAACCTGAGTTTGAGCAAGTTCTGGGAGATAGTGGAGGATAGGAAAGCATGGCATCTTGCAGTCCATGGGGTTGCAAGGAGGCAGACACAACTAAGCGACTGAAAAACAACAATACCTGCATTAATCTGCTTGCCAATGCAGATGCCCCAGAAGACTCGAGTTCGATCCCTGGTCAGGAAGGAAATAGCAACCCACTCCAGCATTCTTGCCTGGGAAATCTCATGGACAGAGGACCCTGCCAGGCTACAGTCTATGGGGTCACAAAGAGTCAGACATGATTTAGCGACTAAAACACTATCGCCGCCTCCATTCCCCCACAACCCAGCCCCTGGTAACCACCACTGTCCCCTCTGTTTTTATGAGTTTGACTTTTTTTTTTTATTCCATATTTGAGTGAGATCATACAGTGTATGCCTTACTCTTCTGGTTTATTTCACTTAGCACAGGGTCCTCCAGCTTCATGCATGTTGTCACAAATGAATTTGTCCATAAAAGAGAAGGAAATCCTGCCACCACAAATAATTCTGAACTTGCTTTCTCCAGGGAGTATTTAGAATTGCTTGGCACACTGAGACTACTTAATAACCAGACTAAGTCTTGGGTGTTAGAATATCCAGAGCTACAGATATCCTAGGCAGTTCTTCTTCCCACTCTGACTGCCAAGCCAAATCCTGTTTTGTAGTCCTTTTTATAACTGTAATTGAGTCACTACATTACCAAATTTGCACATCAGTTTATTCTATCTATAGCCCCCATCTATGTGGTTTCTCCACTTGATCGTATTTAACAAATCTGCATACTGCTTCCCTGATGCTGGGAAAGATTGAGGGCAGGAGAAGAAGGGTGCGACAGAGAATGAGATGGTTGGATGGCATCACTGAAATAATAGACATGAGTTTGAGCAAACTCCAGGAAATAGGGAAGCACAGGGAAGCCTGGCGTGCTGCAGTCCATAGGATCGCAGAGTCGGACATGACTTGGCAATTGAACAACAACAATGTACTGCTTCAATCTGTCAATTCTTGTTCTATTTTTCCTGTTTTTTTAGAACCACAGTCTCTACAGGTATTAAAATAACACAGATTGAATTTTGGAATCTCCTCGTGTCTTGTCTGACAGGAGCAGCAAGAAGTCCTTAAACAATTTTGAACAGGGATGTGATGTGAACAGTTTAATATCTTCAATGTATTACTCTGACAACTTTGGGCAAAATGGGTTAGAAGGATGCTGAGTGGACTCAAAGTTTAAGGCTTTTGCCATCCTGCAGGCAAGAGATTGCTTTGTGATTCAAGCTGGGAAAGACAGGGAAAGTGTTAGTCACTCAGCTGTGTCCAACTCTTTGCAACCCCATGGACTGTAGCCTTCCAGGCTCCTCCGTCCATGGGATTTCCTAGGCAAGAGTACTGGAGTGGGTTGCCATTTCTCTCTCCAGGGAATCTTCTCGACCCACAGATCCAACCTGAGCCTCCTGCATTGCAGGCAGATTCTCCATCATCTGAGCCACCAAGAAACCCTCAAGTTGTGGTTCTGTTGCATCTACTTCTATACTCTTGACCCAACAAGGACCCTGGTCCTCTGGAACCTCTGCCTTTCTCCACTCAAAGCCAAGCAATGGAGGGAGACATGTGGAATTAGAGGGGAAGCAGACCCCAGCCAGCCAATCACACCGGTCCAGTGATACTGTCTCATTCATATCACCCTCTTGCCCACAGAGCATTGAACCTAAGTGTAATAGGGATTCAGCAAAGAAAGAGGCAAAGTAGGTGTGAAAAACCATCATGCTGAGGAGAGACTTGAACTGAACCCAGTCATAGGGAGGAACCCAACCCCTAAGAAGGATTGACTGCTCTGGAAATATATATGTGTACACACTCTTTCCAAGCTCTGGGTTGCTGATGGGAGGAAGGGAAATAGTAACTGCAAATTCTTTTGCACATTCATATTTCTTTTACCATTTTATTCAAATCTTTGAGAGAGAAGACTCCTACTATTAATTACATTTTTATATGAAGACTTTGAGGTTTAGAGATGCTAAATAGCCCAAGGTAATGTCCAAATGTGTGTTTACATAGACACACACACATACACACACACACACAACCGAGTTAGGACTAGATTCTGAAAATATTCCTTCCTTCAGGAATCTAACTGTATGGTTTAGGATTTTGTCAAGAAACTTTTCAAAGCCACACTAAAGCACATTTCTATCAATCTTATTTTTACATAAAAAATATTATCAAATGCTTAGTAGTACTGAGTACTATGCTATATGTGCTCAGTCTCTCAGTCGTGAACGACTCTTTGGGACATCACAGACTGTAGTCCACCCGGCCCCTCTGTCCATGGGACTTTCCAGGAAAGAATTCTGGAATGGGTTGCCATTTTCTTCTCCAGGGGGAGCTTCCCCACCCTGGGTCGAACCTGTGTCTCCTGCATCTCCTCCATTGCAGTCAGATTCATTACTGCTGAGCCACCACCCTGTGTTTGGAGAAAATAAACCCTGTGAAATTTCTCTTTTGTTCATTATTTTCTCCCCTATGCCCAGCACTGAGTCTAGCATAAGTCAGTATTCAAATAAATATTTAATAAGATGTTAGTTGCTAGGTATGTCTCACTTTTTCCCAGATGGAAGTCTTTGGGGGAGTCAATAGCAAATTTAAAATAAGAGTAGATTCTTGGGGTCAGGTCCAGTATTGTAATCACTAGACTGACAGCCCCTTAAACCCTCTGCTCTGGTTCAAAGGTCCTTCCCACATGGTTCCCAGCAACCCCTCCCTCCAAGCCCTGAATCCTTCAGGTAGATGCTGGTTCCACCTGTTTTTCAGGCTTCCTTTCATCCCCTGACACTCTGTTCACACCTGGGATTGGTCAGAAATATCATCTTCCTTCCAGTGGAAATAAATGAAGCCCACTCAAATGAGACCAAGCAAAAGCTATGTGTTCAGAGCTGGCTATAGCAAGAGAGTCATTCACCATCGCTTGTTTAGGTAGAGACTCAAAGGCAAGTAGAGGAGTGGGAAAGCTGCATAGTGGAAAACAGGGATGGCTTCAGGTGGGTCCTGACTTGAGGCTGTTGGCTTGGAGAAGCTCGAGGAGGGCTAAGGAAAAGCAGGATACCTGATGAGATTGGTTGTTGCTGCTGTTTAGTTGTCCATTCATGTCCGACTCTTTGCAACCCCATGTACTGCAGCACACCAGCCTCCCTGTTCCTCACCATCTCCCAAAGTTTGCCCAAGTTCATGTCCATTTCATCAGTGATGCCATCCAGCCATCTCATCATCTGACACCTTCTTCTCCTTCTGTCCTCAGTCTTTCCCAGCATCAGGGACTTTCCTAATGAGTTGGCTGTTCTCATCAGCTAACCAAAATACTGGAGCTTCAGCTTCAGCATCAGTCCCTCCAATTAGTATTCAGGGTTGATTTCTCTTAAGATTGCCTGGCTTGATTTCCTTGCTGCCCAAGGGATTGGTTGCTGCTGCTGCTAAGTCGCTTCAGTCGTGTCCAACTCTGTGCGACCCCATAGACAGCAGCCTACCAGGCTCCCCCATCCCTGGGATTCTCCAGGCAAGAACACTGGAGTGGGTTGCCATTTCCTTCTCCAATGCATAAAAGTGAAAAGTGAAAGTGAAGTCACTGAGTCGTGTCCAACTCTCAGCAACCCCATGGCCTGCAGCCTACCAGGCTCCTCCATCCATGGGATTTTCCAGGCAAGAATACTGGAGTGGGGTGTCATTGCCTTCTCCAAAAGGATTGGTTAGGGGTGCACAATTGGCTTTCTCTGGTTAGTCTTAAGTTGGAAGCAGGGACCAAACTTAGGAAAGCTATTAGTTAATAATCAAGTCCTGGCCACTTGGGGTTCATTGTTGCAGAAATTATTGTTTGGCTTCCTGAATTGGTGCTAGAGATAATACTCTGTCTTCTACAAGTCTGACATAGATAGCACACTAGCTTCCTGGGCTGGGTACCTACAAATAATGGGTTGGTTTCCTGGGTTGGTTGGGTCAGAATTCTATTTTTATGAATATGTCCATAGTCAATTCATATATTCAGTCTCCTACCCTTTTCTGAATTCTCCTTTTAGGCCAAAATCAGAGCTGCCTCTTCTCAGTTTTTTTAATGAGGATTAAAACCATATGATTCTTTCAGGGGACTTGCTTCCTAGTAAAACTTTTTCCCCCTTGGAACCTGATCAAGAACGAGGACTGAGAGTAAATATCAAGAACTCATGGCTGTCCCACCACTGTGATCTCCTTTCACTGCCCCCAGGAAAAGTTAGGGTACCTATACTTTCTCTCTTTCCAAGGAAAATGTTCTTCCCATTAACTTCTCTACTTGAGGTAGACATAGGGATGTGCTGACCAGATGACCCTTCAAGGAGGGACTTGCTCTCATTTGCAGAGAATGTAGTCAGCAGACGACTTTCACTGTCAGTTCCTTCTGGTCCTGCTCAGAAACCCCCTTAAGCCAGCTCCCTTTAGGATTAATCCATGTTCAGCAACTGAGCAAGTCAGGGGTACAAAAATGCCATCATTTGGGCCTGATGGGGACAAGTTAATGAGGATGCTTCCCCCTAGAGGTCTCCACAATGTTGGCCACAATTTCTCAGGCTGAGAGCATCAGTGCGCTGTCTCCTCTGAAGTTTTCCCCACACTATTTCCCAACTTCCTTTCACAATTGCTGATTCCTAATCCTGCACCTCAATCTCCACGTCAGCTACCTCTTCTGATGAACCCAATCTGTGACTGAATCTCGGAGTCTCTCTGCTTTTGGTCCCAGGATGGTGTCCCTACCATGAGAAACTGGTCAGCATAAGTATTAATATTCTCTCCGTTCACAGCTTTACCTCTCAGGTCCCTACGTCTGGGAGTAAACACACACACACACACACACACACACACACACACACACACACACACACAGCAATCTAACCATTGTGATCAACCTGTTCTTGGACTAATTGTGTATGTTATCATTGTTCAGTCCCTGAATCATGTCGGACTCTCTGCGACCATGTGGACTGCAGCATGCCGGCCTTCCCTGTCCTTCACTATCTCCTGGAGCTTGCTCAAACTCATTTCCATTGAGTCAGTGATGCCATCCAACCATCTCATCCTGTTGCCCTCTTCTCCTCTTGTCCTCAATCTTTCTCAGCATCCAGGTCTTTTCCAGTAAGCCAGCTCTTCACATCAGGTGGCCAAGTTATTGGAGCTGCAGCGTCAGTCCTTCCAAAGGAAGTCAGTGTTGACTTTCATTCAGTTCAGTTCAGTCGCTCAGTCATGTCTGACTCTGCAACCCCACGAATCGCAGCACACCAGGCCTCCCTGTCCATCACCATCTGCCGGAGTTCACTCAGACTCACATCCATCGAGTCCGTGATGCCATCCAGCCATCTCATCCTCGGTCGTCCCCTTCTCCTCCTGCCCCCAATCCCTCCCAGCATCAGGGTCTTTTCCAATGAGTCAGCTCTTCACATGAGGTGGCCAAAGTACTGGAGCTTCAGCTTTAGCATCATTCCTTCCAAAGAAATCCCAGGGTTGATCTCCTTCAGAATGGACTGGTTGGATCTCCTTGCAGTCCAAGGGACTCTCAAGAGTCTTCTCCAAAACCACAGTTTAAACGCATCGATTCTTTGACATTCAGCCTTCTTCACAGTACAACTCTCACATCCATACATGACCACTGGAAAAACCATAGCCTTGACTAGGTGGACCTTAGTCGGAAAGTAATGTCTCTGCTTTTGAATATACTATCTAGGTTGGTCATAACTTTTCTTTCAAGGAGTAAGCGTCTTTTAATTTCATGGCTGCAGTCACCATCTGCAGTGATTTTGGAGCCCCCAAAAATAAAGTCTGACACTGTTTCTACTGTTTCCCCATATATTTCCCATGAAGTGATGGAACCGGATGCCATGATCTTCATTTTCTGAATGTTGAGCTTTAAGCCAACTTGTTCACTCTCCTCTTTCACTTTCATCAAGAGGCTTTTTAGCTCCTCTTCACTTTCTGCCATAAGGGTGGTGTCATCTGCATATCTGAGGTTATTGATATTTCTCCCAGCAATCTTGATTCCAGCTTGTTTCTTCCAGCCCAGCGTTTCTCATGATGTACTCTGCATATAAGGTAAATATATGACTTTCATTAGGATTGACTGATTTCATTAGGATCTCCTTGCTGTCCAAGGGACTCTCAAAGAGTCTTCTCCAAAACCACAATTCAACACCACAGTTCTTCGGTGCTCAGCTTTCTTTATGGTCCAACTCTCACACCCATATATGACTACTGGAAAAACCATAGCTTTGGCTATATGGACTTTTAGTGGCAAAGTGATGTCTCTGCTTTTCAATATACTGTCTAGGTTTGCCATAGCTTTTCTTCCAAGGAGCAAGTGTCTTTTAATTTCATGGCTGCAGTCTCCATCTGCAATGATTTTGGAGCCCAAGAAAATAAAATCTGTCACTGTTTCCATTGGTTCCCCAACTATTTACCATGAAGTAATGGGACCGGATGCCAGGATCTTCATTTTAATGTAGACTTTCAGTTTATGTAGGTGTGACCTTAATACAGAGACAAGCAAGTGATGGCCCATAGTCTGCCAATTGGTAACTAATAAGTGAGGGTCGAATTGGTACCCAGGGAAGAATTTATACCCATCCATCTCTTCCCCACAGAAGTGATGGGGCAGTCGAGTGCTCTCACAGCTCCCCATGGCTCTTAATCTGGAGTATAAGGGTAACGTGGACCACAAGGTGGTCTGCTCAGTAAAGAGGAATAGAGAAGTGGAAGAATAGAAACCATTGAAGGAAGAAGATTGGATTTACAAAGTTGTTCAGTTCAGTTGCCCAGTTGTGTCTGACTCTGTGACCACATGGACAGCAGCAGGCCAGGCCTCCCTGTCCATCACCAACTCCCAGAGCTTACTCAAACTCAAAGTTGTTACTTAGAGTCATTCCTGATCTACAGTTTAACCACCAGGCTTAGTGTCTCAGCCCATAACAGGAATGTAGCACAAATCCTTTGAGCCCAGGCTGGTCTGGAAGCTAGCTGTCTGGACTTCAGATGGGGCGTGCACACACCCGTTGGTAATCGCAGCCGCTGGCTTCAGAAGCACTGAATTAAAGGGAAAGCTTTCTCATTGGTGTTAAATTCAACATGATCAAATCCTCACATGACTAATATTCTGTACTTTTTTCTCATCAAAAGGTGATTTATTGAGTAGAGAAAGTGGACATTGGGAGCAAATAGCAAAGTGAATGAGCCTGAGGTGGAGAAGGAGAAAACCGCACTGTGTTAGCCTCCATTTGCGAGTGAATCACCCCCTATAGAATTATCACCAGCAATGAAAAAATTCATCCATCAAGCAGACAGTGTGCTAGAGAGCCTGTGAACAAAAGCCAAGGAACCAGGCACTGCCTCCCGTTTCCCAGTGTGAAAGCATTCCAAAATTCAGACAGCAAAGACCAGAGTCCCCAGTTGTTCATATTAACCTCAAGTGGAACCTCATTACTATGAGCCATTATGTTCCGGTAGCTTTATCTCTGGTGCTTTTTAGCTGCAAAACTGTGAATATTTCATCTGATGTAAATGGCCCTGGGATAACCTGGGATTTGAAGCATTACAGAATCACAAAAGGCAGCAACCTCAATCACATGCAGAACACGGGATCAGGATGATGGACCGAAGACACAGACTGCCTCCTCTCGGATCCAAAATCCCCCAGAAATATGGGAAACTGGGGATAAGTGGGTGGGTGTGTACAAGAGAGTTATTGCTTACTTCCACTAGAAATGAGCTTCCCTAGAAATGGCTCAGCGGTAAAGAATCCACCTGGAATGCAGGAGCCTTGGGTTCGATCCCTGGGTCAGGAAGGTCCCCTGGAGAAGGGCATGGCAACCCACTCTAGTATTCTTGTTGAGAAAATCCCATGGACAGAGGAGCCTGGCGGGGTACAGTCCACAGGGTTGAAAAGGATCAGACATGACTGAATCGACTGAGTACACACACACCACTAGAAAAAAAAATATCTATCAGTACACCAATAAAGTGAGTGAGAGTTGCTCAGTTGTGTCCGACTCTTTGCGACTCTGTGGATTATACAGCCCATGGAATTCTCCAGGCCAAAATACTGATGTGAGTAGCCTATCCCTTCTCCAGGGGATCTTCCTGAACCAGGAACCAAATTGGGGTCTCCTGCCTTGCAGGCAGATTCTTTACCAACTGAGCTATCAGGGAAGCCCTCTCAGTACACCAGAAATTTGGCTAATTTCCAAAAGATTGGAAGCAAATAAGGTTGGTTTGATCATCTGTCTACAATGCGGGAGACCCGGATTCAATCCCTGAGTCAGGAAGATCCCCTGGGGAAGGAATTGGCAATCCACTCCAGTACTATTGCCTGGAAAATCCCATGGACAGAGGAGCCTGATAGGCTACAGTCCATGGGGTCACAAAGACATGACACGACCAAGCAACTTCACTCACTTTGATGGATCAAACAGCAGCCCAAAACTCAACCCCCAAGATGGAAGCTATGAAAAATGGAAGCAGAGCTGGGTGTGCTGTGAGCATGAATGTGGCAGTTATAGAGAGCTGAGGACCTGTCAGAATTATTGGGTCACATTTGGAATGTATAGAGCAACCTGATGACTCCATCCTGCCTACACCAACCCTTTGCCCCACACCTCCACCAATCAGAAGAAAGCATTTTCTACTAGACTGTAGTAGACAATTAGTTTGAATGCTCAAATTGATACTGTTGACACTAATGGTAACATCTGATAAATAGGATAAACAGGAAGCTCCAAACCCAAAAGACAGAGCAATCAGATGCTCCACCAGGAAGTACTTCCTATCACCTCCTCCTGGAGACAGGCTTTCTTGAACAGAATCACAATCACATGTGTCAAAAGGGAATTTCAGATTTTTTTTTAATGAGTACAAGAGAAAGAACAGAAAATATTTAAAGAAAACTAATACTTTGATAGAGAGGCACAAAAGATAACACATAAGAAAGCATGCACAGTGGAACAAAAAAGAAAGGACTTTTTAAATTATATTTATTTATTTTTAATTGAAGGATAATTTCTCTACAATGTCGTGTTGGTATCTGCCAAACGTCAACATGAATCAGCAAGAGGTATACACAGGTCCGCTCCCTCTTGAGCCTCCCCCTCACCTCCCTCCCCATCCCACCCCTCTAGGAAAGAGAGGATTTTAAATGAAGTATAATTGATAACCTCAGAGTTCTAAGAGAGGCATCTCATTTATGAAACAAAAATGAGTTATTCTGACAAAGAACCAATTAGATATCCTGGAAACAAAAGAGCATGATTATTAAAATAAAAATTTCAATTATCAAAATAGGTACCCCTGAGGAATAAATTACTAAGCTGGAGGAAAGAGCTGACAAATTCCCTCAGATGTCTGCAAAGAAAGCATGAGATAAAAGTCTAAAATATGAAGGCTACTAGCACGAGTTCGAAAATCCAGTTAGAAAAACTAGAAAATCTAATCAGTTTCTTCCTGATGATAAGCAGGTGCTCTGACTCCTTTATCATGAACTTCTTTTGGAATTGCCTCCTGTCTAAATCTATGTGAATGGCCTCCTAGGATGCTCCCATGACCAACTGGTTAAAGAAGGAGAACTTGAGTAAGATGCACCAGCCCCAGCAGGAAGTGGAATGCTGCAACACTACAGCCCTACCCAGGGACAACACTGAAGGTCAAGGTGCAGAAAAATCCTCCAGCAGGCAGACCTCTGAGCAGCACATGTCCACAATGATGAATGAAAGATGGCCAGAGGTGTGGTTCTAGGCTCATTCACGGGGTTATGAATGGTTTAGCTGGATGGCCTGGGGCTTGGAAGCTGAGAAAGTTCTGGGAACTTCCAAGCTTGGAAGATGACTGGCAAGAAAATCTGGGGGAAATTTACATATGACGGTGAGACATTTGTGTCTCAGGTAAATGTCCACAAAAGGGCATCCACTGCAAGTTCATTTCAGTTCATTTCAGTTGATCAGTCATGTCCAACTCATTGCGACCCCATGAACAGCAGCACACTAGGCCTCCCTGTACATCACCAGCTCCTGGAGTCCACCCAAACCCATGTCCATTGTGTTGCTGATGCCATCCAACCATCTCATCCTCTGTCGTCCCCTTCTACTCTGGCCCTCAATCTTTCCCAGCATCAGGGTCTTTTCAAATGAGTCAACTCTCTGCATGAGATGCCCAAAGTGTTGGAGTGTCAGCTTTAGCATCAGTCCTTCCAATGAACACCCAGGATTGATTTCATTTAGGATGGATTGGTTGGGTCTCCTTGCAGTCCAAGGGACTCTCAAGAGTCTTCTCCAACACCACAGTTCAAAAGTATCAATTCTTCAGCACTCAGCTTTCTTTCTAGTCCAACTCTCACATCCATACATGACCACCAGAAAAACCATAGCCTTGACTAGATGGACCTTTGTGGGCAAAGTAATATTTCTGCTTTTTAATATGCTGTTTAGGTTGGCCATAACTTTCCTTCCAAGGAGTAAGCGTCTTTTAATTTCATGGCTGCAATCACCATCCACAGTGATTTTGGAGCCCAGAAAAATAAAATCTGACACTGTTTCCACTGTTTCCCCATCTATTTCCCATAAAGTGATGGGGCCAGATGCCATGATCTTCATTTTCTGAATGTTGAGCTTTAAGTCAACCTTTTCACTCTCCTCTTTCACTTTCTTCAAGAGGCTCTTCAGTTCTTCTTCAATTTCTGTCATAAGGGTGGTATCATCTGCATATCTGAGGTTATTGATATTTCTCCTGGCAATCTTGATTACATCTTGTGCTTCATCCAGCCAAGCGTTTCTCATGATGTACTCTGCATATAAGTTAAATAAGCAGGGTGACAATATACAGCCTTGATGCACTCCTTTTCCTATTTGGAACCAGTCTGTTGTTCCATGTCCAGTTCTAACTGTTGATTCCTGACCTGTATACAGGTTTCTCAAGAGGCAGGTCAGGTGGTCTGGTATGCCCATCTCTTTCAGAATTTTCCACAGTTTATTGTGATCCACACAGTCAAAGACTTGGGCATAGTCAATAAAGCAAAAATAGATGTTTTTCTGGAACTCTCTTGCTTTTTCCATGATCCAGAGGATGTTGGCAATTTGATCTCTGGTTCCTCTGCCTTTTCTAAAACCAGCTTGAACATCTGGAAGTTCACAGTTCACATATTGCTGAAGCCTGGCTTGGAGAATTTTGAGCATTACTTTGCTAGTGTGTGAGATGAGTGTAATTGTGCGGTAGTTTGAGCATTCTTTGGGATTACCTTTCTTTGGTATTGGAATGAAAACTGACCTTTTCCAGTCCTGTGGCCACTGCTGAGTTTTCCAAATGTGCTGGCATATTGAGTGCAGCACTTTCACATCATCCTCTTTCATGATTTGAAATATCTCAAATGGAATTCCATCACCTCCACTAGCTTTGTTCACAGTGATGCTTCCTAAGGCCCACCTGACTTAGCATTCCAGGATATCTGGCTCTAGGTGAGTATGAGTGATCACACCTTCATGATTTTCTGGGTCATGAAGATCTTTCTTGTACCGTTCTTCTGTGTATTCTTGCCACCTCTTCTTAATATCTTCTGCTTCTGTTGTGTCCATACGATTTCTGTCCTTCATTGAGCCCATCTTTTCATGAAATGTTCCCTTGGTATCTCTAATTTTCTTGAAGAGATCTCTAGTCTTTCCCATTCTATTGTTTACCTCTATTTCTTTGCATTGATTGCTGAGGAAGGCTTTCTTATCTCTTCTTGCTATTCTTTGGAACTCTGCATTCAAATGGGTATATCTTTTCTTTTCTGCTCTTTTCGCTTCTCTTCTTTTCACAGCTATTTGTAAGGCTTCTTCAGACAGACAGCCATTTTGCTTTTTTGCATTTCTTTTTCTTGGGGATTGTCTTGCTCCCTGTCTCCTGTACAATGTCACAAACCTCCGTCCATAGTTCATCAAGCACTCTGTCTATCAGATCTAGTCCCTTAAATCTATTTCTCACTTCCACTGTATAGTCATAAGGGATTTGATATAGGTCATACCTGAATGATCTAGTGGTTTTCCCTACTTTCTTCGATTTAAGTCTGAATTTGGCAATAAGGAGCTCATGATCTGATCCACAGTCAACTCCCAGACTTTTTTTTCCTAACTATATAGAGCTTCTCCATCTTTGGCTGCAAAGGATATAATCAATCTGATTTTGGTTTTGACCATCTGGTGATGTCCATGTGTACAGTCCTCTCTTGTGTTGTTGGAAGAGGGTGTTTTCTATGACCAGTGCTTTCTCTTGGCAGAACTTTGTAGCCTTTGCCCTGCTTCCTTCTGTACTCCAAGGCCAAATTTGCCTGTTACTCCAGGTGTTTCTTGACTTCCTACTTTTGTATTCCAGTCCCCTATAACGAAAAGGACATCTTTTGGGGGTGTTAGTTCTAAAAGGTCTTGTAGGTCTCCATAGTACCATTCAACTTCAGCTTCTTCAGCGTTACTGGTCAGGGCATAGACTTGGATTACCATGATATTGAATGGTTTGCCTTGGAAATGAACAGAGATCATTCTGTCGTTTTTGAGATTGCATCCAAGTACTGCATTTCAGACTCTTGTTGACTATGATGGCTACTCCATTTCTTCTAAGGGATTCCTGTCCTTAGATATAATGTAGATATAATGGTCATCTGAGTTAAATTCACCCATTCCAGTACATCTTAGTTCGCTGATTCCTAGAATATCAATGTTCACTCTTGCCATCTCCTTTTTGACTACTTCTAATTTGCCTTGATTCATGGACCTGACATTCCAGGTTCCTATGCAATATTGCTCTTTACAGCATTGAACCTTGCATCTGTTACCAGTTCCATCCACAACTGGGTGTTGCTTTTGCTTTGGCTCCACCCCTTCATTCTTTCTCCACTGAAGTTATTTCTGAAGTTATTTCTCCACTGATCTCCAGTAGCATATTGAGCACCTACTGACCTGGGGAGTTTATCTTTCAATGTCCTATCTGTTTGCCTTTTCATACTGTTCATGGGGTTCTCGAAGGCAAGAATACTGAAGTGGTTTGTCATTCCCTTCTCCAGTGGACCACATTCTGTCAGACATCTCCACCATGACCCGGCCATCTTGGATGGCCCCGCACATCATGGCTTAGTTTCACTGAGTTAGACAAGACTGTGGTCCATGTGATCAGATTGGCTAGTTGTCTGTGATTTTGGTTTCAGTCTGTCTGCTCTCTGATGCCTTCTCTCAGTGCCTACCGACTTACTTGGGTTTGTCTTACCTTGGTTGTGGGGTAGCTCCTCTCAGCCACGCTCATGGGCCATCTCTTAATCATCAGGTGGACAGAGTGAATCGCTCTGCAGAAGTCAGTCAGTGCCCTTCCTCAGAGTGACAGTCATTCATACTTCTGTTCACAGGTCACCTTCTCACTCTTATTGCTTCATCCTCTGGTTCTTTATCCTGACTTTATTTCCTTTCTTGTAGCATTGGTCACACTCACTACATCCCATACTTATTTCTGTCCTTGAGAACTGTCCTATCCAGAAAGTGAAAGTGTTATCTGCTCAGTCATGTCCAACTCTTTGTAACCACATGAACGGTAGCCCCCCGGGCCCCTCTGTCCATGGAATTCTCCAGACAAGGATACTGGAGAGGGTAGCCACTTCCTTCTCCAGAGGATCTTCCCAACCCAGGGATCCAACCCAGGTCTCTTGCCTTACAGGCAAGTTCTTTACCATCTGAGTCACCAGAGAAGCCTGCCCTAGCCAGATCACCATCAGATCGCACATGGACAAGCAACCACTTCTAACTGACCTCGTGTTTATTCTCCCACTTACTCTCCACATTGCAACAGGAATGACTTACTTGAAAAAAGTGAACTGTGTCACACGTTTTCAAGAAGGCTCCCCTAACTGCCCACTACCCTCCATGTTGTTGTTTAGTTGCTAAGTTGTGTCTGACTCTGCTGCCCCATGGACTGTAGCCTGCCAGCCTCCTCTGTCCATGGGATTTCCCAGGCAAGAATACTGGAGAGGGTTGCCATTTCCTTCACTGGGCAATCTTCCAGACTCCAGGATTGATTCTCCTGCATTGGCAGGCAGATTCTTTACCACTGAGTCACCAGGGAACCCCACCCGTCATGAAAAAATCTTCAAATGTCCTTTATGATACATTGCCTCCCCCCACCCCACCCACTGACTTCTTCCCTCCTCAATTTATAGCATGTGCAGACTTCAGGCATGCTAAACTTCTTACTGTTCCTCAGACCACACCTCACTCCACCCAAGACCTTGCCATGCATTACCCTCAGCATCAACTAGGACACTCTCCACCATTGGCTCACTTCTCCAGTATCAGAGAAGTGATACTGTCCTTCAGTAATCAGAATAAATTTCACTTTTTCCGGAAGACCTTTCCTAACCCTTCCCCCATTGTAATGGTCCCATGGCATCCTCTATTTTTCATAGTGTAACTATCACTATTTGTTGCTGCTGTTCAGTTGCTAAATTGTACCCAACTCTTTGAGACCCCATGGACTACAACACACCAGGCTTCCCTGTCCTTCACCATTCCCCAGAGCATGCTCAAACTCATGTCCATCGAGCTGGTGATGCCATCCAACCATATCGTCCTCTGTTGTCCCGTTTTCCTCCTGCCTTCAGTCTTTCCCAGCATCAGAGTATTTTCCAATGCATCAGCTCTGCACATTAGGTGGCCAAAGTATTGGACCTTCAGTATCAATCTTTCCAATGAATATTCAGCACTGATTTCCTTTAGGGTGGACTGGTTTGATCTCCTTGCAGTCCAAGGGACTCTCATGAGTCTTCTCCAACACCACAGTTCCTTTCATGCAATCCTTCACTTAATTATTTATTGAGACGTAGTGAAGTATAGAGTCTTAGCATTCTGGGCTCTGTCTGAGTCTGCTGGCCTGGATTTGAATCTCAGATCTTTTACCAGCTTTATGCTCAGGTATATTGCACCAACAATAGCAAAAAGTTGGTGAGAATTAAATGAACTAACAATATACATAAAGCCCTTATAATAATCAAGGCACAGCAAATGTTCAATAAATGCTCCTTCTCATTGGTGTTTCTGTTTTTGTTGCTGTTTTGTCCTTCCAGAGAAAATGGAGACCCTGTTTACCTCTGATTCATAGTACCTGGTGCCTTGTAGACAAGTAACAAGCATTGGCTGAATAAATAGATAAATGAATGGATGAAATCTTCCTTATAGTCACAAAACAAGTAATGTGGAAGCTAGGACTAGAATCCAAGTCCTCTGCCTTTTTTTTTTTTTTTTTTTTTTTGGAGGCTAATTACTTTACAATATTATATTGGTTTTGCCATACATTGACATGAATCCACCATGGGTGTACATGTGTTCCCCATCCTGAACCCCCCTCCCACCTCCCTCCCCATTCCATCCCTCAGGATCATCCCAGTGCACCAGCTCCAAGCATCCTGTATCATGCATCAAACCTGGACTGGTGATCCGTTTCACATATGATAATATACATGTTTTGATGCTATTCTCCAAAACCATCCCACCCTCACCTTCTCCCACGAAGTCCGAAAGACTTTTCTATACATCTGCATCTCTTTTGCTGTCTCACATACAGGGTTATCGGTACCACCTTTCTAAATTCCATAGATATGCGTTAGTGTACTGTATTGGTGTTTTTCTTTCTGGCTTACTTCACTCTGCATAATAGGCTCTAGTTTCATCCACTTCATTAGAACTGATTCAAATGTATTCTTTTTCATGGCTGAGAAATATTCCATTGTGCATATGTACCACGGCTTTCTTATCCATTCGTCTGCTGATGGACATCTAGGTTGCTTCCATGTCCTGGCTATTATAAACAGTGCTATGATGAACATTGAGGTACATGTGTCTCTTTCAATTCTGGTCTCTTCAGTGTGTATGCCCAGCAGTGGGATTGCTGGGTTATATGGCAGTTATATTTCCAGTTTTTTGAGGAATCTCCATACTGTTCTCCATAGTGGCTATACTAGTTTGCATTCCCACCAACAGTGTAAGAGGGTTCCCTTTTCTCCACACCCTCTCCAGCATTTATTGCTTGTAGACTTTTGGATAGCAGCCATTTGACTGGCATGAAATGGTACTTCATTGTGGTTTTGATTTGCATTTCTCTAATAATGAGTAGATTGGAATCAAGATTGCTGGAAGAAATATCAGATATGAAGATGACACCACCCTTATGGCAGAAAGTGAAGAGGAACTAAAAAGCCTCTTGATGAAAGAGGAGAGTGAAAAAGTTGGCTTAAAGCTCAACATTCAGAAAACAAAGATCATGGCATCCGGTCCCTTCACTTCATGGGAAATAGATGGGGAAACAGTAGAAACAGTGTCAGACTTTGGTTTTTTGGACTCCAAAATCACTGCAGATGGTGATTGCAGCCATGAAATTAAAAGACGCTTACTCCTTGGAAGGAAAGTTATGGCCAACCTAGACAGCATATTAAAAAGCAGAGATATTACTTTGCCAACAAAGGTCTGTCTAGTCAAGGCTATGGTTTTTCCGGGGATCATGTATGGATGTGAGAGTTGGACTGTGAAGAAAGCTGAGCACTGAAGAATTGATGCTTTTGAACTTGTGGTGTTGGAGAAGACTCTTGAGAGTCCCTTGGACTGCAAGGAGATCCAACCAGTCCATTGTGAAGGAGAGCAGTCCTGGGTGCTCACTGGAAGGACTGATGCTAAAGCTGAAACTCCAATACTTCAGCCACCTCACGTGAAGAGTTGACTCATTGGAAAAGATCCTGATGCTGGGAGAGATTGGGGGCAGGAGGAAAAGGGGATGATAGAGGATGAGATGGCTGGATGGCCTCACCGACTCAATGGACATGAGTTTGAGTGAACTCTGGGAGTTGGTGATGGACAGGGAGGCCTGGCATGCAGCGATTAATGGGGTCACAAAGAGTCGGAGACGACTGAGCGACTGAACTGAAGTGAATAATGAGTGATGTTGAGCATCTTTTCATGTGTTTGTTAGCCATCTGTATGTCTTCTTTGGAGAAATGTCTGTTTAGTTCTTTGGCCCATTTTTTGATTGGGTTGTTTATTTTTCTGGAATTGAGCTGCAGAAGTTGCTTGTATATTATTGAGATTAATTCTTTGTCAGTTGCTTTGTTTGCTATGATTTTCTCCCATTCTGAAGGTTGTGTTTTCACCTTGCTTATAGTTCCCTGAGTTGGGAAGATCCCCTGGAGAAGGAAAAGGCTACCCACTCCAGTATTCTGGCCTGAAGAATTCCATGAACTCTATAGTCCATGGGATTACAAAGAGTTGGACATGGCTGAGCGATTTTCACTCACTTACCTGCCTCCTGAGAAATCTGTATGCAGGTCAAGAAGCAACAGTTAGAACCAGACCGGGAACAACACACTGGTTCCAAATTGAGAAAGGAGTATGTCAAGGATGCACACGGTCACCCTGCTTCTTTAACTTATATGCAGAGTACGTCATAAGAAATGCCAGGCTGGATGAACCACAAGCTGGAACCAAGATTGCCAGGAGAAATATCAATAAATTCATACATACATATGACACCACCCTTATGGCAGAAAGCAGAGGAACTAAGAACCTCTTGATGAAAGTGGAAGAGAAGAGTGAAAAAAGTTGGCTTAAAACTCAACATTCAAAAAACGAAGATCATGGCATCCAGTCCCATCTCTTCATGGCAAACAGATGAAGAAAAATTGAAACAGTGACAGATTTTATTTTCTTGGGCTCCAAAATCACTGCAGATGGTGACTGCAGCCATGAAATTAAAAGATGCTTGCTCCTTGTAAGAAAAGCTATGACAAACTTAGACAGCATATTAAAAAGCAGAGACATTACCTTGCGGACAAAGGCCCCTCCAGGCAAAGCTATGGTTTTTCCAGTAATCATGTATAAATGTGAGAGTTGGACCATAAAGAAAGCTGACCGCTGAAGAATTGATGTTTATGGACTGTGGTGTTCGAGAAGACTCCAGCGAGTTCCTTGGACTGCAAGAAAATCAAACGTGTCAATCCTAAAGGAAATCAACCCTGAATATCCATTGGAAGGACTGATGCTGAAGATGAAGTTCCAATACTTTGGTCACCTGATGTGAAGAACTGACTCATTGGGAAAAGACTCTGATGCTGGGAAAGATTGAAGGCAGGAAGAGAAGGGGATGATAGAGGATGAGATGGTTGGATGGCATCATCGATGCAATGGACATAAAGTTGAGTAAGCTCCGGGAGTTCGTGATGGACAGGGAAGCCTGGTGTCCTGCAGTCCATGGGGTCGCAAAGAGTCGTACACAACTGAGCGACTGACCTACTATAGTTTCCTTTGTTGTGCAAAAGCTTTTAATTTTAATTAGGTCCCATTTGTTTATTTTTGCTTTTATTTCCAATATTATAGGAGGTGGGTCATAGAGGATCCTGTGTTGGAGAGTGTTTTACCTATGTCTTCCTCTAGGAGTTTTATAGTTTCTGGCCTTATGTTTAAATCTTTAATCCATTTTGAGTTTATTTTTGTGTATGGTGTTAGAAAGTGTTCTAGTTTCATTTTTTTACAAGTCATTGACCAGTTTTCCCAGCACCACTTGTTAAAGAGATTGTCTTTTCTCCATTGTATATTCTTGCCTCATTTGTCGAAGATAAGGTGACCATAGGTGCCTGGATTTATCTCTGGGCTTTCTATTTTGTTCCATTGATCTATATTTCTGTCTTTGTGCCGGTACTATACTGTCTTGATGACTGTGGCTTTATAGTAGAGCCTGAAGTCAGGCAGGTTGATTCCTCCAGTTCCATTCTTGATTGCTTTGGCTATTTGAGGTTTTTTGTATTTCCATACAAATTCTGAAATTATTTGATCTAGTTCTGTGAATAGTACTGCTGGTAGCTTGATAGGGATTGCATTGAATCTATAGATTGCTTTGGGTAGTATACTCATTTTCACTATATTGATTCTTCTGACCCATGAACACGGTATATTTCTCCATCTATTTGTGTCCTCTTTGATTTCTTTCACCAGTGTTTTATAGTTTTCTATATATAGGTCTTTTGTTTCTTTAGGTATATATATTCCTAAGTATTTTATTCTTTTCGTTGCAATGGTGAATGGAATTTTTCCTTAATTCCTCTTTCTGTTTTCTCATTGTTAGTGTATAGGAATGCAAAGGATTTCTGTGTGTTGATTTTATATCCTGCAACTTTGCTATATTCATTGATTAGCTCTAGTAATTTCCTGGTGGCATCTTTAGGGTTTTCTATGTAGAGGATCATGTCATATGCAAACAGTGAGAGTTTATTCTTCTTTTCCAATTTGGATTCCTTTTATTTCTTTTTCTGCTCTGATTGCTGTGGCCCAAACTTCCAAAACTGTGTTGAATAGTAGTGGTGAAAGTGGGCACCCTTGTCTTGTTCCTGACTTTAGGGGAAATGCTTTCAATTTTTCACCATTGAGGATAAAGTTTGCTGTGGGTTTGTCATGTATAGCTTTTATTATGTTGAGGTATGTTCCTTCTATTCCTGCTTTCTGGACAGTTTTTATCATAAATGGATGTTGAATTTTGTCAAAGGCTTTCTCTGCATCTATTGAGATAATCATATGGCTTTTATTTTTCAATTTGTTAATGTGATGTATTATATTGATTGATTTGCAGATATTGAAGAATCCTTGCATCCCTGGGATAAAGCCCACTTGGTCATGGTGTATGATCTTTTTAATATGTTGTTGGATTCTGTTTGCTAGAATTTTGTGAAGGATTTTTGCACCTATGTTCATCAGTGATATTGGCCTGTAGTTTTCTTTCTTTGTGGCATCGTTGTCAGGTTTTGGCATTAGGGTGATGGTGGCCTCATAGAATGAGTTTGGAAGTTTACCTTCCTCTGCAGTTTTCTGGAAGAGTTTTAGTAGGTTAGATGTTAGCTCTCCTCTAAATTTTTGGTAGAATTCACCTGTGAAGGCATCTGGTCCTAGGCTTTTGTTTGCTGGAAGATTTCTGATTACAGTTTCAATTTCCGTGCTTGTGATGGGTCTGTTTAGATTTTCTATTTCTTCCTGGTTCAGTTTTGGAAAGTTGTGCTTTTCTAAGATGTGTCCATTTCTTCCAAGTTGTCCATTTTATTGGCATATAGTTGCTGATAGTAGTCTCTTATGATCCTTTGTATTTCTGTGTTGTCTGTTGTGATCTCTCCATTTTCATTTCTAATTTTGTTGATTTGATTTGTCTCCCTTTGTTTCTTGATGAGTCTTGCTAATGGTTTATCAATTTTATTTATCCTCTCAAAGAACCAGATTTTGGCTTTGTTGATTTTTGCTATGGTCTCTTTTGTTTCTTTTGCATTTATTTCTGCTCTAACTTTTAAGATTTCTTTCCTTCTACTAACCCTGGGATTCTTCACTTCTTCCTTTTCGAGTTGCTTTAGGTGTAGAGTTAGGTTATTTATTTGACTTTATTCTTGTTTCTTGAGGTAAGCCTATCCTGCTATGAACCTTCCCCTTAGCACTGCTTTTACAGTGTCCCACAGGTTTTGGGTTGTTGTGTTTTAATTTTCATTCATTTATATGCATATTTTGATTTCTTTTCTTATTTCTTCTGTGATTTGTTGGTTATTCAGCAGCGTGTTGTTCAGCCTCCATCTGCTGGAATTTTTAATACTTTTTCTCCTGTAAAGTGAAGTCACTCAGTCATGTCTGACTCTGCGACCCCATGGACTCTAGCCTACCAGGCTCCTCCCTCCATGGGATTTTCCAGGCAAGAGTACTGGAGTGGGTTGCCATTTCCTTCTCCAGGGAATCTTCCCAACCTAGGGATTGAACCCAGGTCTCCTGCATTGCAGGCAGACACTTTACAATCTGAGCCACCAAGGAAGCCCTTTCCTCCTGTAATTGACATCTAATCTTACTACATTGTGGTCAGAAAAGATGCTTGGAATGATTTCAATTTTTTTGAATTTACCAAGGCTAGATTTATGGCCCAGGATGTGATCTGTCCTGGAGAAGGTTCCATGTGTACTTGAGAAAAAGGTGAAATTCATTGTTTTGGGGCGAAATGTCCTATAGATATCAATTAGGTCTAACTGGTCTATTGTATCATTTAACGTTTGTGTTTCCTTGTTAATTTTCTGTTTAGTTGATCTATCCATAGGTGTGAGGGAGTATTAAAGTCTCCTGCTATAATTGTGTTATTATTAATTTCCCCTTTCATACTTGTTAGCATTTGTATTACGTATTGCGGTGCTCCATATGTTGGGTGCACATATATTTATAATTGTTATATATTCTTCTTGGATTGATCCTTTGATCATTATGTAGTGTCCTTCTTTGTCTCCTTTCACAGACTTTGTTTTAAAGTCTATTTTGTCTGATATGAGTATTGCTACTCCTGCTTTCTTTTGGTCTCTATTTGCATGGAATATCTTTTTCCAGCCCTTCACTTTCAGTCTGTATGTGTCCCTTGCTTTGAGATGGGTCTCTTGTAGACAACATATATAGGGGTCTTGTTTTTGTATCCATTCAGCCAGTCTTTGTCTTTTGGTTGGGGCATTCAACCCAGTCACATTTAAGGTAATTATTGATAAGTATGATCCCATTGCCATTTACTTTATTGTTTTGGGTTCGAGTTTATACACCCTTTTTGTGTTTCCTGTCTAGAGAAGACCCTTTAACATTTGTTGGAGAGTTGGTTTGGTGGTGTTAAATTCTCTCAGCTTTTGCTTGTCTGTAAAGCTTTTTATTTCTCCTTCATATTTGAATAAGATCCTTGCTGGGTACAGTAATCCGGGCTGTAGGTTATTTTCTTTCATCACTTTAAGTATGTCTTGCCATTCCCTCCTGGCCTGAAGGGTTTCTATTGAAAGATCAGCTGTTATCCTTATGGGAATCCCCTTGTGTGTTATTTGTTGTTTTTCCCTTGCGGCTTTTAATATCTGTTCTTTGTGTTTGATCTTTGTTAATTTGATTAATATGTGTTGGGGTGTTTCGCCTTGGGTTGATCCTGTTTGGCACTCTCTGGGTTTCTTGGACTTGTGACTATTTCCTTCCCCATTTTAGGGAAGTTTTCAACTATTATCTCCTCAAGTATTTTCTCATGGCCTTTTTTCATCTTCTTCAAATCATAGGGACTCCTATGATTTGAATGTTGGAGCATTTAACATTGTCCCAGAGGTCTCTGAGGTTGCCCTCATTTCTGTTCATTCTTTTTTCTTTTTTCCTGTCGGTTTCATTTATTTCTACCATTCTGTCTTCTACCTCACTAATCCTATCTCCTGCCTCTGTTATTCTACTGTTGGTTCCCTCCAGAGTGTTTTTGTTCTCATTTACTGCATTATTCATTATATATCAACTCTTTTTTTATTTCTTCTAGGTCCTTGTTAAACATTTCTTGCACCTTCTCGATCTTTGTCTCCAGGCTATTTATCTGTAACTCCATTATATTTTCAAGATTTTGGATCATTTTCACTATCATTGTTTGGAATTCTTTATCAGGTAGATTCCATATCTTTTCCTCTTTTGTTTGGTTTGGTGGGCATTTATCTTGTTCCTTTACCTGCTGGGTATTCCTCTGTCTCTTCATCTTGCTTATATTGCTGTGTTTTGGGTGGCCTTTCTGTATTCTAACAGTTTGTGGTTCCTCTTTATTGTGGAGTTTCTTCACTGTGGGTGGGGGTTGTATGGGTGGCTTGTCAAGGTTTCCTGGTTAGGGAAGCTTGTATCGGTGTTCTGGTGAGTGGAGCTGGATTTCTTCTCTCTGGAGTCCACTGAAGTGTCTGGTAATGAGTTTTGAGATGTCAGTGGGTTTGGAGTGACTTTGGGCAGCCTGTATATTGAAGCTCAACGCTATGTTCCTGTATTGCTGGAGAATTTTCACAGTATGTCTTTGTCTGGAACTTGTTGGCCCTTGGGTGGTGCTTGGTTTCAGTGAAGGTATGGAGGCATTTGATGAGCTCCTATCGATTAATGTTCCCTGGAGTCAGCAGTTCTCTGGTGTTCTCAGGATTTGGACTTAAGCCTCCTGCCTCTGGTTTTCAGTCGTGTTCTTACAGTAGCCTCAAAACTTCTCCATCTATACAGCACCAATGATAAAATATCTAGGTTAATGATGTAAAGTTTCTCCACAGTGAGGGACACCTCCTTTGGAAGACAATGGGCTGCCTTTCTGGGTGCCTGATGTCCTTTCCCTCTGTCTTTTCTTGTGTTATCTTCCCCCCTTATAATTGTGCTTCTCAAACTGACATGAGTTCTGCTTCCCCCAAGGAGTGCACATTAACATGTTCAGATACTCCAAGCCCCAGCACAAGCAGGGGTCACCTTGATCATCAGTTTTGGTGATCATCAATTTTTTCCAATGATAAGCAACTTTAAGTGTTTTCTTTACATTGGGAAGTAAAATGCAATATTCACTGGAATATTTTAAGTAACATGAGACCAGAAATAAAATTTCCTACTTGTGGCTATGTCTCATCCTACCCTAACTCCCCACCACAGCCTTGCCCTCCACCAACAAACAAGTTCAGTTCAGCTACTCAGTCGTGCTCAACTCTTTGCAACCCCATGGACTGCAGCACTCCAGGTCTCCCTGTCCATCACCATCTCCCAGAGTTTACTCAAACTCATGTCCATTGAGTCAGTGATGCCATACAACCATCTCACCCTCTATCGTCCCTTTCTCCTCCTGCCTTCAATCTTTCCCAGCATCAGGGTCTTTTCAGATGAGTTGGTTCTTCACATCAGTTAACCAAAGTATTGGAGTTTCAGCTTCAGCATCAGTCCTTCTAATGAATATTCAGAACAAACAAGGCAACCATACAAAACCAATGGTGCCAATGGCCACCAACTTACACTTCATGCTGTTATTTCCAATAATGATCAATACAACATAATTATCAGCAACAGCCTCTAAAATACTAGATAACATCTTAGAGCTTATTTTAATTGGGCTTTGGTTCATATATTCACAAGGATCATTTGGATTTTAAACAACATATGAAATTATGTTTTCTTTATTATTTCTGATTTTAAGCTTTCTAAAAGACTTTTAAAAGAAAGGATAAGTGGCTAAACAAATATATATTATTATCTAACATTACTTTTAGGCAAACTGATAATAAATAGTAAGCCCACTAGCAGTGGCAATTGGCATCATCTATTTCAATATGTAGTCACTGAGTTGGCTATTCTAAGGGTGTGCAGGAGATGGAAGAAAACATGTCCAAGAGACTAGGGTTTCTCAGCAGAAGCACCTTTGCTATTTGGGGTGGATACTTTATTGGGGCAGGCTCCTATGCATTGCAGGATGTTTAGCATTCTCCCTGTCCTCTACCCACTAAAAGCCAGCACTACTTTCTCCTGGTCATGACAGCCAAAAGTGTCTCCAGACATAGCCAAATGTCCCCTGTAATATAAGACCATCATAGTATAGACCATAAAACACAGATGGCAAGAAACACAGACACTGTCTTTTTTTTTTAATTGGAGACTAATTTACAATATTGTAGTGGGTTTTGCCATACATTGACATGAATCAGCCATGGGTCTACATGTGTTCCCCATCCTGAACCCCCCTCCCACCTCCCTTCCCATCCCATCCCTCAGGGTCATCCCAGTGCACCAGCCCTGAGCACCCTGTCTCATGCATTGAACTTGGACTGGCGATCTATTTCATATATTTTTAAACTAGTGTTAGTCGCTCAGTTGTGTCCAACTCTTTGCGATCCCATGGGCTGTAGCCCACCAGCCTCCTCTGTCCATGGAATTCTCCAGGCAAGAATACTGGAGTGGGTTGCCATTCCCTTCTTTTGCAGATCTTTCTGAGCCAGGGATTGAATCCGGGTCTCCAGCACTGCAGGTGGATTCTTTTCCATCTGAGCTTCCAGGGAAGCTCAGGTTTTGTTTTGATCCTTCTGTGGTTTCAAAAAGAAATTTTTCTGTAGAGTATTTGCCAGCAATAAAATGCAACCCATCCTCAATAATGCAAGAGTTATTTTTAACCAAAACAGAAAAGGTGTGGGAAAATCTACTTTTTTCTGGAGCCTCTTACTATTTTTGGATTTGGACCTGAATTCCATTCCTTTTGAAAGAAGTCTCTTGGAAGGGAAGCTTACATTTTTTCCCACATGCCAGAAATTGTAGCAATGCCTTTTTCACATTATTCAAAAGGCCACAAACAGAAGCCTGAGCTGCAGTCATCTTTGAGTTGAGAAGTATTTTCTTGGGTTTTACAAGTCTGGACAGAAGGGCTAAAAAGCTGGGTATCCTGGGTGGCATCTGAAACTCCTCTTTAGAGAGACCAGAGCTGACCTAAGAGGATGCTAATCACTCACCCGAACTTCAAGGGCTGACCTCTTTGCACATGCTGTGCTAAATTGCTTCCATTGTGTCCAACTCTTCGTGATCCTATGGACTGCAGCCCACCAGGTGCCTCAATCCATGGGATTTTCCAGGCAAGAATACTGTAGGGTGTTGCCATTTCCTTCTCCAGGGCATCTTCCCAACCCAGGGACCATACCTGCGTCTCTTATATATCTCCCGTTTTGTAGGCAGGTTCCTTACCACTAGCGCCACCTGGGAAGACCTCTTTGCATATTAATAGTTTATTAATTCAATCCCAACTGGATCTACTGTTTAAAGTATCTGTGATCCAAAAATTCATAAGTAAAACTAAAATCCAGTTGTAAGGACAGCTGCCAAAGAACTTTTGCCTCCTGCCTGGAAATTACTCCAACTCAGAAGATCTGCATTTTTTTTTTTTTTTTTTTTTTTTTTTTTTTTGCCTAGAATGGTGTCCTGGTCTCTGAATTCCCTGATATTCTTCTTCTGTTTTTAAGTTTTGCTTCAGACTTGATGAAGCTCCACTCTCCTTGAGGAAGAGTAGGAATCTGCTTAAGGAATATGAAAAGAAACCCAGAGGGATGGAGCATGGCAGAAGAAGCATCAGAGCCTCACTCCACTAAACTGACCCTCCTCCACATCTTCACATTCACCAGGCTTTTCCCCACAGTTTTATACCTAGTAGTCTAGAAAATAAAGCAATAGAACAGGTAGTGGATATATTTTTCAAGATTTTTTTTTTAAGAAAAGCTACTGAGCACATTCCATTAATTCATCTGAAGATTTCTCTGGTACTATGCCTTTTTAAAAAATAAAATTCATGTTTATCTTTATTTTTTGTGTCCATTCAATAGCCTGGTCCAATGTTGGAAGATGATATTTCTGTTAATTTTTCTATCTTACAGGAAAAGAAACTATTAAAAGATCTTGATTGAGTGTAATTCTAACTACATCTCAGGGCTCCAAACTTTTTCCCCCAGGGTTCTCCTCACATGATTCATACAATCTGTCACACTCAATGTAGTGATATCACCATTGTTAATCATCACATGTGTTTTCAGAACAACTCTACTTTCAGAATGAAGAGTATACATGGAAAGCAAGAGATCAAGGATTATTCTTTAATGAAAGTAACAAATGTTCATTGCAAATCTTTATCTAAAAAATATATATAAGTTTTAATAGGTTCAGTTCAGTTCAGTCGCTCAGTCATGTCCAACTCTTTGCGACCCCATGAACCACAGCACGCCAGGCCTCCCTGTCCATCACCATCTCCCGGAGGCCACCCAAACCCATATCTATAGAGTCAATGATGCCATCCAGCCATCTCATCCTCGGTTGTCCCCTTCTCCTCCTGCCTCCAATCCCTCCCAGCATCAGAGTCTTTTCCAATGAGTCAACTCTTCACATGAGGTGGCCAAAGTACTGGAGTTTCAGCTTCAGCATCATTCCTTCCAAAGAATTGCCAGGGTTGATCTCCTTCAAAATGGACTGGTTGGATCTCCTTGCAGTCCGAGGGACTCTCAAGAGTCTTCTCCAACACCACAGTTCAAAAGCATCAATTCTTCGGCACTCAGCTTTCTTTATAGTCCAACACTCACATCCATACATGACCACAGGAAAAACCATAGCCTTAACTAGATGGACCTAGTTTTTAACAGGTTAAAACTCAAAATACAGATTACCTTGTCTGCTATCCAATAAATTAAATAAATACATAACATTAGGTTAAAATATATGATTATAAGAGGAAAAAGTGATGAAATATACATGCAATTTTTCCACAAAGGTCTATAAAATCTATTTTTTTTTAAATTCATCTTCAGCATGAGGTTATATGAGAGCTTAGGGCAAAAGTAGGTTAAAACTGTCCTAATTTATAGCCCATCAGATAGAGCTGGCTTTTGCAAGAGGATTTATCGGTACATGAGGAACTTTCAGAGATATAAATGTATGCATGCAATTGGAAGTGAACTGAATAGTAGAAGTCTAGGCTCAAAAGGGAGTGGAATTCTTCTGGGGCAAAAATAAGAGCTATTTCTACTTCACTCACTATCAGAGAAATGCAAATGAAAACAACAATGAGGTACCACCTCATGCTGCTCAGAATGGCTGCTATCAAAAAGTCTACAAACAATAAATGCTGGAGAGGGTGTGGAGAAAAGGGAACCCTCTTACACTGTTGGTGGGAATGCAAACTAGTACAGCCACTATGGAGAACAGAGTGGAGATTCCTTTAAAAACTGGAAATAGAACTGCCATATAACCCAGCAATCCCACTGCTGGGCATACACACAGAGGAAACCAGAATTGAAAGAGACACGTGTACCCCAATGTTCATCACAGTACTGTTTACCAGCTAGGACAAGGAAGTAACTTAGATGTCCATCAGCAGATGAATGGATAAGAAAGCTGTGGTACATATACACAATGGAATATTACTCAGCTATTAAAAAGAATGTATTTGAATTAGATCTAATGAGGTGGATGAAACTGAGCCTATTATACAGAGTGAAGTAAGCCAGAAAGAAAAACACCAATACAGTATATTAATGCATATATATAGAATTTAGAAAGATGGTAATGATGACCCTATATGCGAGACAGCAAAAGAGACACAGATATAAAGAATAGACTTTTGCACTCTGTCGGAGAAGGCGAGGGTGTGGTGATTTGAGAGAATAGCATTGAAACATGTATATTACCATATGTGAGATAGATCACCAATCCAAGTTCGATGCATGAAACAGGCCGCTCAAAGCTGATGCACTGGGACATCCCAGAGGGATGGGATGGGGAGGGAGGTGGGAGGAGGGTTTGGGAATGGGGGACACATGTACACCTGTGGCTGATTCATGTCAATGTTTGGCAAAAACCACCACAATTTGTAAAGTAATTAGCCTCCAATTAAAATAAATTAATTAATTAAAAATGAGCCATTTTAAAGTTATTTTTTAATTGGAGTATAGTTGTTTTACAGTGTTGTGCTGTTTCTGCTGTACAGCAAAGTGAATCATCCATATTTATACATGTATCCCCTCTCTTCTGAGTTTCCTTCCCAATTAGGTCAACACAGAGCACTGAGTAGGGATCCATGAGCTCTACAGTAGGTTCTCGTTAGTTACCTATTTTAAGAATATGGGCTGAGTCATCCTGACACCAGGCAAATAGTAGACAGAGATCTAACTTGCCTCATCCCTTCAACTCCACTCTACAGGTCTGGGTTTGAGTCCACTCATAAAGAAAAATGCTCAAATTATCACACTGTCCTTCAAGTGAGTATGGAAAAGATGCTTTGACGTTTTTGCTAGGTTTTGTTTTTTTTGTTTTTTTTTTGGTTGTTGTTGTTTCTCTTCAGAGACTGGAAACTCACAGCAGACCTACAAAGACTCAACTCAATGCTTGAAATCTCAAAAGTTAGATACAGTAAGACATTTAATACAAGGTACTGGCCTTGAAAATGGGAAAGCTACTGGATCATCACATCATTTGTCTGGAACTCAGTGTTGCTGAGAAATGGCAATATCGACCCAAAACACAGAAATAATTCCTCTCTCCTGTCCTTCATCTCCAAAGCCCTGACAAGAATGATGAGTAAGAAGTTTTTGAATTAAACAATGATAAAAAAAAGCTCTTCAATAGGCCAGGTCAAATAAGAGCAAAAGAGAATCTAAGGAAACAAGATATGACATTTTTGAAAACCTACTGGTATGACTTTGAAACTCCGTATCAAATGACTCAGCAATATGGTTGAGAAAACACACAGAAAACCTCTGCCGGAAAACAAAGTGGAATGCTAGGAAAAAGGTAATGTCAAAATGGTTGATAAATGTATTTCATTTCCCACTTGCCTTACAGAATGTACTAGGGACGTTGGCGCCTTTGAAGGCCCAGTCTCTCCTAGTCAGTATCCCCACGCTCAACAGAGCATGACATGAAATAGAAAATTTAAAACACCATGAAAAGTGGAGAGAGGCCACAGAAGAGGAAGAGGTTAATATTTTAGTATTAATACTCTAATGGTGCTTTCTCCTCTTTTTTGAAAAGGAGATTCTGCATTTTCACTTAGCACTGAGCCCAGCAGATTATGTAGCCAGCCTTGCCTAGGACATTCAAAATCTAAAGATCCCTCCCCCCAGACAATGATCAGTGTTCACGGGATTTCTGGGAGATGAACTGTTCAGGCACAAAGCTGGAAGGGACCCAACAGGAGGTTCACAGCTCTCCTGGAGACTGAACCTTGAAACATCCTAATGAAGACAAAATTCTGAAAAGTATACCCTGTATGACTCTCCTAAAACAAATTGCCAAGCCCCATAGAAAATCCTGAGAGTATTTTTTGAGATATTCCAAGAGGATGTCTACTATAGACTCTTATGTCTGTCAAACAAATAAATTATCTTTGCTGCTTAAATTAATTTATGTTGGTCTCCTGTAACTTTGGATTGAAAGAGTCCTGAGCTATGGAGTCTGAGGTTGGTGGTTGGTGAGAAGGGTGATCTCCAATCTCATCCCTCAGGTGCTGGAATTCTCATGAGTTCCAAGAATGGAGGCTGTTGGGGAGAGGTCCATTACATCAGATCAGGCTGATAGCCTGGAGTCCTGTCCCACGTTGACTGAAGATCATACTCAAAGAAAATTTTTAGTTAAGGAAAGTTTGGTTCAAAGTCCACCCAGAATAACAAAAACAGGCAAGACAGGAGGCCAGTTTTGACAGGAAGATTATCTCAAACAATTGATTAAGATTGTTGCAAATTAAGAGGCAAAAGAAATTTTTAAATAGTCCTTTCAGCAATAATATTTACAGGAAGAGGGTTCACCCTGGATTTTATTAATGATTCACAACTTTGGCAATAGCTTCAAGGCAATTTTGGAAGGCACAGAGAAGAATCAGAGGCACAGTACAAAGAACAAAGTTATGACTGCTTTGGCCGCAAGAGACAGAGAGAGGGCTCGACAGTTTGGCTTACAGAATTTGCTTTGGGATTTAGGCTGTATACTGATATATCATTGCTGAAAGATTCCAAAGGTAAAAATCTTTCTAATTTGGTTCTGGAGTAGCTTATTTTACTTGATAGCAAAACAGTATTGTAAAGAATCTGTGGTGCATTTTTTCTGCCACGTTCTCCTTTGTTCATGCTGACGTTTACTGTTCTAAGCGCTTTCACACACTTTATCCCATTTAATGTTATATCTCTGGGAGATGGATTACTGTTTCTATTTTGCATAAATTGAGACTCAGAGAGGTTAGATACATCTCAGGGAGAACTAGCAAGTCCCAGACTCAACCAGATGTGTCTGCCTGTCCGTAGTGTCCATTTTGTGTTACACAATTTCTCACAGTCCAAAGAGGCCCTGGATATTCCCAACTTCTAGAGAAATTTTTTAAATGAGGCAAGGCGAGGCACATACTACCAACCAACACTAACGGTATGTTGTCTTTTTTTTTTTAATTCATATGCATTTTTCTCCATTTATAAAGGGGAAAATAGCATTACTATCCTGACTTCATTCTCTTGACTTTGTTTTCCCAAAAGACAGCATTCTTGTGAGTTCAAAACAAAAATGTATCTGATCATTACTCAGAGCAAGAGGAGGCGGGGTGGGGGAAAGTTTTAAAAATACTTTAGTTTAAGATATCTGTTTTGAATGAATGGTTTCGATAAAAATCCACAAACATGGATACAGCAGGGGAGGGGCAGTGTGGGACAAACTGAGTGGTTAGGATTGATGTATATGCACTAACATGTGCGAAATAGGCAGCTAGTGGGAGGCTGCTATAGAAGGCAAGGAGCTCAGCTCGGTGCTCTGTAAAGACCTAGGCGGGTGGGGTGGGAGGGAGGCTCAAGAGGGAGGGGATACATGTATATACACGGCTGATTCACTCTGTTGTACAGCAGAAACTAACACAATATTGTGAAGCAGTTATATGCCAGTAACAAGAAAATAAACAAAGCTTTTAAAAACTCCAAGCTACACATACTGAGTATAAAATTGTGCCGTGTGTGTGTGTGTGTGTGTACATAAGCGCACGCGTGTGTGTGTGTATCGTATACCTATCGAGTAGGGCTAAGGGAAACTCAGAACATTTTAGAAATGCCTGGAAACTAGGTGAACGGTGTGGCTGTCACCAGACCTTGGATGAACTGAGACTCCATAGCAAGGTCTGCTCTGGACTATGCAAGCTTTACGCCATTGTGCACACTGAAATTATCCAGGTTTCTTCCAATTAATGGACTATTACGAGTAAGCAAGAGAAAACATGAGTAATGTTTTCATCTTTGTTCAAGTTAAAAACCTCGATAAAAAATGCCGCAGAGACCTGAATTAACAAGGTTGCTATGTCTTTGCAGTCACACTTCCACCCTTTGCCACCTCTCTCTGTGTTAGTAGTCGTGTCCAACTCTTTGCGATCCCATAGACTATAGCTGCCAGCCTCCTCAGTCCTTGGGATTCTCCAGGCAAGAATACTGGAGTGGATTGCCATTCCCTTCTTCAGGGGATCTTCATGACCCAGGGATCGAACCTGGGTCTCCCACATTGCAGGCAGACACTGCTGTCTGAGACCCCAGGGAAGCCCTTGCCATCTCTCTAGTGTGAAAACAAAACAAAAGAGCTTGAACACTAGAGGGCAACATTGTTCCTCAAATATATACCCAAACAACAAGCTAGGGATGTATAAAATCCCTCAGCATTTTTGTCTTCCCTTCAAGACTTCTTTTCAGTATACACATTTAGATGACTTTGGAGGTATGCATATACCTGTGAAACCATTGCTTCCAAAAGTTTTCTCCTGCACTCCTCCTCCCAGCCCCCACCCCTTCTGTGTCTAGAACACTTAACATGGAGTCTACCCTCTCAACAAGTCTCCAAGCGGACAACACAGTCCTGTTAGCCATACAAATCACATGGTACAGCAGATCTCTAGAACTTGTTCATCTTGTGTAGCCAAAGCTTTATACCTGTTGAACAAAATTCCCCATTCCCCCTGCAAGCCTCTCCCCCACCACCATTTTATTCTGTCTCTATGAGCTGATCATTTTCAATATCTAAGTGGAATCAGGCAGCATTTGTCCTTCTGTGATGGGTTTATTTCACTAACACAATGTCCTCCAGGTACATGTATGTTGTCTTGAACAGCAGGATTTCCATTTTTTAAGCCTGAGTAATATTTCTCTGTATGTATCTATCACCTTTCCTTTATCCATTCATCCATCAATGGATGTTAGGCTGTTCCCACATCTTAGCTACAGGGAATAAAGTTGCAGTGAAGCTGGGAGTCCAGATATCTCTTTGAGATTCTGATTTTAATTCTTTTAGGTATATACCTGATATAGGATCACTGGATCATAGGCTTCCACATATAATTTCTGGAGAAAATTTCATACTGTTTTCTCATTTCAGTTCAGTCACTCAGTCATGTCCAACTCTTTGCAACCCCATGGACTGCAGCACACCAGGCTTCCCTGTCCATCATCAGCTCCTGGAGCTTGCTCAAACTCATGTCTATCGAGCCAGTGATGTGATGCAACCATCTCATCCTCTGCTGTCCCTTCTCCTCCTGCTTTCAATTTTTCCCAGCATCAGGGTCTTTCCAACGAGTCAGTTGTTCACATCAGGTGGCCAAACTATTGGAGCTTCAGCTTCAGCATCGGTCTTTCCAATGAATATTCAGGACTGATTTCCTTTAGGATTGACTGATTGGACCTCTTTGCAGTCCAAGGGACTCTCAAGAGTCTCCTTCAACACCACAGTTCAAAAGCATCAATTCTTCGGTGCTCAGCCTTCTTCACAGTCCAACTCTCACATCCATACATGACCACAGGAAAAACCATAGCCTTGACTAGACTTACCTTTGTCAGCAAAGTAATGTCTCTTCTCTTTAATATGCTGTCTAGGTTGGTCACAGCTTTTTTTCCAAGGAGCAAGCATCTTTTAATTTCATGGCTGTAGTCACCATCTACAGTGATTTTGGAGCCCGAAAATATAAAGTCGGTCACTATTTCCTTTGTTTCCCCACTTACTTGCCATGAAGTGATGGGACCGGATGCCACAACCTTAGTTTTTTTAAATGTTGAGTTTTAAGCCAACTTTTTCACTCTCCTCTTTCACTTTCATCAAGAAGCTCTTTAGTTCCTCTTCAGTTGCTGCAACAAGGGTGGTATCATCTTCATATCTGAGGTCATTGATATTTCTCCTGGCAATCTTGATTCCAGCTTGTGTTTCATCCAGCCTGGCATTTCACATGATGTATTTGCCATATAAGTTAAATAAGCAGGGTTGCAATATACAGCCTTAATGTACTCCTTTCCCAATTTTGAACCAATCTGTTGTTCCATGTCTGGTTCTAACTGTTGCTTCTTGACCTGCACACAGATCTCTCAGGAGGCAGGTAAGGTGGTCTGGTACAGACAGTTTATTCAAATACTGTGGATAATCCACCTCTGTTCCTAGCAATGGCCAAACTCTCTATTCATCTACCACTTCCCACAACCTCTCATGTATTCAAGGACATTCCTTCAGCTCTTTATGAAAACCATGTTTTTCTGGAAATACTTTCTCATCACTGTGCAAAAAATTGCATCCAAAATCTGTATTTCTTCCCCATACTTTATGTTGCATTTTTGCTTTTCTTATAAACTACTTTTTTTCTAATAGAAATTGTACTCCACACATGCCAGTAATTTTTTCGGCTTCACTTACTTCATACTAAACTGGGAAAATTCACTTTTACTAAATCAAGTTTAGAATAGTGACTGCCATACATATATATATATACACACACACACATAGATATGTGCGTATATATGTATGTGTATATATTCATGTATGCATATATGTGTGTGCATATATGTATATTTATGTAGGCTGCTGTGCTGTGCTTAGTCGCTCAGTCGACTAAGCCTGATGAGCCATAGCCCACCAGGCTCCTCTGTCCATGGGGATTCTCCAGGCAAGAATACTGGAATGGGTTGCTATGCCCTCCTCCAGCGGATCTTCCCAACCCAGGGATTGAATCCAGGTCTCCTGCATTGCAGGTGGATTCTTTACCAGCTGAGCTACCTGGGAGGCCCCATATATATGTATATGGCACTAGGAAATAACATATTATTTTCTGTGTATTCCACCTTAAACTCAACATGTCCAAAACCAGATTTAGCATCTTTTCTATCTTCTGGACTTTCTGGTTGGTAGGAAGTACTAGCAAACACGAAGAAAACAATCTGAAACACATTCCACCACTGTCACACTTATCTCACTTCACTTTAAATAAGTGTTTAGCTGTTTTTCATCTTCATCTGACTTGATATTAGTGAGAGAAGGGGCCCGGTTTATCCTCTCCACCATTGTGGACTCAATAGTTGGCCAATAATCTATGATGTAGTGGGAGTTTTGTAAAACTTGGTTAGATAAATGTCACTGACTACATTCTAGATTCCTCCCTTTCTTTCATTCCTCACTTTCCAAGAGTCATCCAGCTCTTGATTCTCTCCTCAAAGTCTTTCTAAAGGTAACAGGGAACAGCAAAACCTGACTCTATTTTGTATCTGTGGCTTTTACTTTAACCTTTGCCTTTTCTTGCTTTTGTTATTATAATCACTAGATGGAGTCTGTCTATAGCTGTAAGCATACAGACTTGCCTCTCTCAGGGAACCTGCCACTCTACCTGAATGTTAAAGTGTCTTTGTTCAGCACATGGGAGATACTCTGCCCTTGCCCACCTGTGAATGGCTGCAGAAAAGAAATTAACACACTTGCTCTCTGATGTTGGCCAAGCCAAGAGATATTTTGCAAGCCTATTGGCCTTCTTGGACTTCTCAGGTGTTGCAGTGGTAAAGACTCTGCCTGCCAGTGCAGGAATTGCAATAGACTTGAGTTTGATCCCTGGGTGGAGAAGATCCTCTGGAGAGGAAATGCCAACCCACTCCAGTATTCTTGCCTACAAAATCCCATGGACAGAGGAGCCTGGTGAGCTAGACAGTCCATGGGGTCACAAAGAGTCGGACACGGCAGACCACTCAATGGTCTTTTTACTTCCTCGTCTCCTTCTCTTCTCTGTCCTATAAAAAAAGACTGACATCCAGACCCCAGTAAGATGGTACTCTAATGTACCCAACATCTTCTTGGACACTGAATAAAGTCATTTTTCCTGTCTCAGCACCTCATCTCCTGATTATTGGCCTGTCAGAGCAGCGAGCGGACTGGGTTTGGATTAGGTAATCAACCCCTCTTCCTTACCCCAGTTTAGTCCACGCCGTTCCCATTCTTCACAAAAATTCTTGCAACAACATACTAAGGACACTCTGCACCCAGATGTACCCCACTCCTGTCCATCCTTCTGCACGATATCGTGACTTTCTAAGTATCTTGCTTTCATCCCTTTAAAGGGTCTCCCTTGCTTAAGCATGAGGTCTAACGTTCTTTGCAAGTTCTGAGGTTAACCTCTTCCCCTTCAACCCCCACTTTCCACACCAGGCCAAAAGCATTTGTGTTTCCTTCAGCAAGCCCTGTCCTGCCTCCACACCCTTACCTGTGCTGTGGCATTCACCTGGAGCCCTACCTGTCCAGCTCTGCTTAATTCACTCCTGTTCACAATCCCACTGTGCCAGGTCATACCTCAGGGGCAGCTCACATCACTGCTCTGGGACTCTCTGTTTGTCTTTCTTCCCAACCTGTGCCTTGAGGGCAGAATTCTCCACATTTCCTCTTTGTGTCCCACGAGCCTCACTTGGTCCCTCTGTGAGAACAGTTCAGTTCAGTCACTCAGTCGTGTCCAACTCTTTGCGACCCCATGAATCGCAGCACACCAGGCCTCCCTGTCCATCACCATCTCCCGGACTTCACTCAGACTCACGTCCATCGAGTCCGTGATGCCATCCAGCCATCTCATCCTCGGTCGTCCCCTTCTTCTCCTGCCTCCAATCCCTCCCAACATCAAAGTCTTTTCCAATGAGTCAACTCTTTGCATGAAGTGGCCAAAGTACTGGAGTTTCAGCTTTAGCATCATTCCTTCCAAAGAAATCCCAGGGTTGATCTCCTTCAGAATGGACTGGTTGGATCTCCTTGCAGTCCGAGGGACTCTCAAGAATCTTCTCCAACACCACAGTTCAAAACCATCAATTCTTCGGTGCTCAGCCTTCTTCACAGTCCAACTCTCACATCCATACATGACTACTGGAAAAACCATAGCCTTGACTAGACAGACCTTAGTCGGCAAAGTAATGTCTCTGCTTTTGAATATGCTATCTAGGTTGGTCATAACTTTTCTTCCAAGGAGTAAGCGTCTTTTAATTTCATGGCTGCAGTCACCATCTGCAGTGATTTGGGAGCCCCAAAAAATAAAGTCTGACACTGTTTCCACTGTTTCTCCATCTATTTCCCATGGAGTGATGGGACCGGATGCCATGATCTTCATTTTCTGAATGTTGAGCTTTAACCAACTTTTTCACTCTCCTCTTTTAACCTTAATATTCTAAAAATTGAAGGAATTTTATGCACTGCTGTAGTGGAATCAGCCATACGTGAATGCATGCTAACTCGCTTCAGTTTTATCTGACTCTTTGTGACCACAGGTACTGTAGTCCACCAGGCTCCTCTGTCCATGGGATTCTCCAGGCAGGAATACTGGCGTGCTTTGCCATTTCTTCTCCAGGAGATCTTCCCAACCCAAGGATCAAACTCACATCTCCTGAGGTTCCTGCACTGAAGGTGGATTCTTTACCACAGAGCCACCACTCAAAGTGCAAAGTCAAAGTCACTCAGTCGGACTCTTTGTGACCCCATGGACTGTACAGTCCATGGAATTCTCCAGGCCAGAATACTGGAGTGGGTAGCTGTTCCCTTCTTCAGAGAATCTTCCCAACTCAGGGATTGAACCTAGGCCTCCCACAGGTGGATTGCAGGTAGATTATTTACCAGCTGAGCCACCAGGGAAGCCCAAGAATACTGGCATGGGTAGCCTATCCCTTCTCCAGAGGATCTTCCTGATCCAGGAATGGAACCAGGGTCTCCTGCATTGCAGGCAGATTCTTTACTGGGGAAGCTCCAGAACAGTCATATTTATTAGCTAATTTGAACTTTCCTTGGAGAAAAAAATACACTTCACAGTTCCTTTGCTCAAAAAGCCAAGTCATCGTTACTTCTTAATTTTAACTTGGATATCTTCTCTCAAGTTCACACCAAGGTTTTGCAGAACTCCGCTCCTTTCTCCAGCTCCCAGCTAACCACCTTTGATTATCACTTCAAGTGCCCAGTTCTGACCCACCTGCCCACATGGCTGGTTGGTCTGAACGTTCCACCCAGAACTCTGAGACTTCCTAAAAGCATCTTCCACAGAGAATCAAGGGCCCGCCAGGCCTTGACAGCTTTTCTGCTGGAATCACACTGACACAGAATAATTCTTGATGATCTTTGATAAAGGTTGCAAGTGGTAGCTCAATTGGTAAAGAATCTGCTTGCAATGCAGGAGCCCGGGTTTCAATCCCTGGGTCAGGAAGATCCTCTGGAGAAGGGAATGGCCACCCACTCCAGTATTCTTACCTGGAAAATTCCATGGAGAGAGGAACTTGGTGGGGTATAGTCCATGGGGTCGCTTAGAGTTGGACACAACTGATCGACTAACACACACACACACACACACACACACACACACACACACCCCTTTGTTAAGTGACTCTCTATGCCTCTCTCCTCTCTGAAGGTAAGTTAGGGAACAATGTATTAAAATGGTGTTTTCTTTTAGGGATAAGGAAAACGAGACCTTAAAGAAGATAGGATTTTATTTTAACTTTTTATTTTGTATTGGAGTATTCTTGGGCTTCCCAAGTGGCACTAGTCGTAAAGAACCTGCCTGCCAACGCCTGATATGTAAGAGATGTGGGTTGGCTCCCTGGGTCGGGAAGATCCCCTAAAGGAGGCACGGCAACTCACTCCAGCATTTGTGCCTGGAGAATCCCGTGGACAGAGGATTCTGTGGGCTACAGTCCATAGAGTTGCAGAGTCAGACACGACTGAGCAACTTAGCACACACGGAGTATTCTTGCCTGGGAAATCCCATGGACAAAGGAGCCTGGCGGGCTACAGTCCATGGGGTCGCAAAGAACAACTGCTGCTGCTGCTAAGTCGCTTCAGCTGTGTTTCACTCTGTGCGACCCTATTGACGGCAGCCCACCAGGCTCCTCCGTCTCTGGGATTCTCCAGGCAAGAATACTGGAGTGGGTAGCAACAACAAAATAGTTGATTGACGATGTTGTGATAGTTTCAGGTGAACAGCAAAGGGACTCAGCCATCATATACTTATATCCATTTCCCCCAAACTCCCCTCCCATCCAAGCTGCCACATAATATTGAGCAGAGTTCCCTGTCCTCTATAGTAGGCCCTTGTTGGTTATCCATTTTAAACATAGTCACATGTACATATCCATCCCAAACTCCCTAACTATCCCTTCCCCTCTTTTTCCCCCTGACAACCATAGGTTCATTCTCTAAGTCTGTGAATCTCTTTCTTTTTGTAAATAAGTCTGTTTGTATCATTTCTTTTTAGACTCTGCATATAAGGGGTGTCATACGATATTTCTCCTTCTCTAAGACAGAGAAGGAATTATTGTTGATGAATTACTCTGGGCTTCCCTTCCCGCCCCTCCCTGCCTCCCTACATGACCGGAGCAGGCAACTGCAAGGACCCAGCACTGCCAAAATACACTGGCTGAATGGAACCACAGTGCCTCCACAGTGCCAGACCCTCAACCTTCGGATGACGCAAGATGCTGGTACAAGTTAGTCATGTGCAGACAAGGGTGGCTGTTGACGAGCTTTTCTTGCTTGGATTCCAAATATCACCACCTACACTGTACCAAGCCAAGAACTGTAATGACAGGACTCATCCCTTTGTCCCTTGATAGAGCAACCATCTCTTGAACGAGACTCATGGCTTGTTTGAACCGTGCTAGCTGCAGCAGGAACAGCTTTGAGGGAAACAGCGCCCATGGTCATCCATCAATAACTCACAGTCTAATGGGGAAGAGGACAATTCCAAAACAATATGGAAGGCCAGCAAAAGACACGCAGCATAAAAAAAAAAAAAAGGAACCCAGAGAACAGGGGGAGGAAACAAAGAGCTCCTGGAAAAGGCAACGCCTGAACTGAATGTTGTACTTGAAGTCTCAGAGAGCAAAATATTTTTTCAAGCTCAGGAAAGTCCCTGTGTTACCAGGAGCCAACTTGTTCCACCAACACCCTCAATTCCCTTTGGAAAATGGGCTTCAGAGCTGTGCTTTCCTTATGGAATTAAATTTTGTCCATTTGCTTTGACTTCTCCTTCTCAGAGGAATGAAACCATAAATCCTGTTCACAAAATAGGTATTTCTCGACTTTCAAAACTTTGGTTGGGAAAACATCCATTTCCTGCTCAGTTAAATAAGGCTCTCGCAGATGCTGGTTCTCACCCTGCTGCCAAAGCCATTACACACGTGGGCTGTGGTGTTGGGACAGACTTTAAATAGGAGCATTGAATCCCCATGGGTGTGTCCTGATGTGATCATTGCTTTGGGGACAGGTTATTGTCCAAGATGTTCAGCTTAAAATACATTTTGCATATAGTGCAAATTGCTTGGAAAACAAATCCTTGGTGAACTGCCTATAAAATTCCTAGCACAGGCTAAGTCATATCCGTGAGTACTTCATTTTTCCACTGGACTCAACTTCCCAAGAGCTTTTAAAAACACTAGAGGCTTTAATTAAAGGTAAGTTGTATTACTCTCATTCTAAAGGTGGAGAAACAGAGGCTCTAAAATGAACCACGCTCGGCTGCAGAAAGTGTTGATATGAAATCTATTGGTGGATGCGAATTTGGATGTGTATTCATTAGATGTCACTATTTCTTCATTTCTCTTCCATAAGATATGTTTCCATGTTCATGATACAATTCAACAAATCTGTAGAAGTAAATGCAGAAGAAAAGGGAATCTATTAAGACTGATGCCAGGATTGCCGTCATTGTGCTTTGACTATATAGCACATTATATACAAACACCATGCCTTTCATTTTTTTATCTTTCTGATATCATATCTATACTATGCCTCAAGAGAGCATATTGTGGGCCATACGCAACCCTATTTCTGGTCTCCATAAAATACATTCTAAGGCTATCTTGATACCGTTAGGATGCTTTCATGCAAACCTATTGCTCTATTAACTTATTTTTAATTTATAGTCCATATCACTGAATATTCACTAAGAAATATACTGTCAACAAAACAGTTTGCACACAGCTGTTTATATCAGCATTATTTACAATAGCCAAGATAAGGTGCAGCCTAAGCAACATGTATATACATTGAAATACTATTCACCCATAGAAAAAAATGAAAGTTTGCCATTTGCAACAACGTGAATTGACCTGGAGGGGATTATGTTTTGTGAAATAAATCAGACACAGAAAGACAAATACTATATGTTAACATCTATATGTAAACTAAAAATTAAAACAAACTAGTGAATATAATGTATAAGAAACAGACTCACAGGTATAGAGAACAAATTAGTAGTTGCCCTTGGGGAGAGGCAAGATAGGGTTGGAGGATTAAGAGGTACAAATTATTATATATAAAATAAATATGCTAAATAAGAATATATTGCACAGCACAGAGAATGTAGCCAATATGTTATAATAACTATAAATGAAGTAAAATCTATAAAAATTTTATATCACTATGTTGTATACCTGAAACCAACATAATATTGTAAATGAACTGTGTGTGTCTGTCTGTCTGTGAGTGGGCTCAGTTGTGTCCAACTCCTTGCAATCCCATGGACTGTAAACCTCTAGGCCTCCGCCCATGGAATCTTCCAGGCAAGAATACTGGAGTGGGTTGCCATTTCCTACTCCAGACATCATCCCAACCTAAGGATGGCACTCAGGTCTTCTGTACTAGCAGGATTCTTTACCACTGAGACACCAGGGAAGCCCCGTAAATCAACTATGCCTCAATCACTCTGCAACCCCGTGGGTTCCAGCCCTCCAGGCTCTTCTGTCCATGGGATTCTCCAGGCAAGCATGCTAGAGTGGGTTGCCATTGCCTTCTCCAGGGGATCTTCCAACCCAGGGATCAAACTGAGGTCTCCTTCATTACAAGCAGACTCTTTACCATCTGAGCCACCAGGGAAGCCCTGGGACCAACCTACCAAAAAAAAAAAAAAAACAATTGAGTAACAGTCAAGTGGAAATATCCTTTGACTGTTGAGTTTGGGGATGCTTTACTCGGTAAAATGTTCACTCCTGAAGACAATTAATTAAAAAGAAGAGGCCAACCCTTTGCGGGAGGGCTGCCCGTGATCAAGTGTAATCCTTGGTCATTCCAGTTCTTGCCATGGCCCAGCAGTTGATGATGTATTCCCAAGGCAGAGGAGCACTCTCCCCAGGTGGGGGAATTGTGGGCGGCCTCCCAGCAGGAAGCCATCTTCTCAGCAGCTGTTCCCCTGCCTCATCATGTGGGCGCAGGTGCCTGAGCCACTTCAAGATGCAGCTTCGCATCCTCAGAGACTGCCAGCTGCTGCTGGTGGGGAAACTAATAAATATACCTTCCAGCTCTCATCCTCCCTCCTAAGTGCCAGGCCCAGTGCCAGGCCCTGTTCCAGACCCTAAAAGTGGAGAAGTGGGAGAGGTTAATGGAAAGATGCTTGCTCCTTGGGAGAAAAGCAATAACAAATCTAGACAGCGTATTAAAAAGCAGAGACGTTACTTTGCCAACAAAGATCCATCTAGTCAAAGCTATGGTTTTGCCAATAGTCCTGTGTGGATGTGAGAGCTGGACAATAAAGAAGACTGAGCGCCGAAGAATTGGTGCTTTCGAACTGTGTTGTTGGAGAAGACTCTTGAGGGTCCCTAGGACTGCAAGGAGATCCAACCGGTCCATCCTAAAGGAAATCAGTCCTAAATATTCACTGGAAGGACTGATGCTGAAGCTGAAACTCCAATACTTTGGCCACCTGATGGGAAGAACTGACTCATTGGAAAAGACCCTGATGCTGGAAAAGATTGAAGGTGGGAGGAGAAGGGGACAACAAAGGATGAGATGGTGGATGTCATCACCGACTTGATGGTCATAAGTTTGAGCTAATTCCAGGAGACAATGAAGGACAGGGAAGCCTGACATGCTGCAGTCCATGGGGTCACACAGGGTCAGGAAGATCTCCTGGAAGAGGAAATGGCAACCCACTCCAGTATTCTTGCCTGGACAATCCCTTGGACAAAGGAGCTTGGAGGGCTACAGTCTATGGGGTCACATAGAGTCAGGCATGACTGAACTAACTAAGCACACACATGTGTGTTTTTAAAAGGCGTCTCTGGCTGCTAGGCAGAGACAGTATTAGAGACAACAGGACATCAGGATAGTAACCAAGCCGCTGTCTATGTTCAAGTAGCTCAGAGCCGTAGAAAGAGCGGGAACAGGGTCGTGGGCATGCCAAAGGAAAGGAGAAAGGAGTCAGGCTCTCTGAGCTGATCGCAGGCAGTCAGAAGCATCTGATTTTCTTTTAAATAAGACGCACTGGGTCCAACTCCCTCCCATATATTGTCCTCTGCCTTCCATCCTCTAGATTTAAATTCTTCACCCATCCCACACTCTCAATCCCTCTGGCAGCAACCCCAGACAATCACAGAGAAGAGAGAGCCCCGCAGAGGGAGGAGATCTGTCTGTTCACCCACGGTGATCCCCGCAGTACCCTGAAAATCGAGAGTGAAAGCCAAGGGCCTTCTGCAATGGAGGGTGTGCCCTTGAGAGGGAAAAGGTCATTCCCCAAACCCCACCATCCATGTATTCTCCAGGCAGGAAGAGCCATCAGCCGTCCTGTGAACCTTCTCTGCCTCCCACAAGCACACTTGCCAACAGCAGCAGCACTGCGGTGTGAATGAACCACCCCTTCCTTCCAGGGTAAGTGATAAACTAGAACCAGGGTTACACTCCTTTCTGTTCCACCAAAGATCTGCTGTCAAACCCTGAAACAAAAGCCTCTTGTCTCATTGTTTTCCATCCACAAGATGAGTCTTTTGATAGCTTGGGTGGAGATAGAGAACTTCAGTCATTGTATGATTTCAGCATTCAAAGAAATTAAGATAGAAATTCACAAAATCTAAAAAAAAAAAACAATTTAATAGTAATCAAGTAATAGTCCTTCAATAGTCTCTATAAGTCAGACTCTAAGAACACATAGAAGGAAATGGCAACCCATTCCAGTACTCTTGCCTGGAAAATCCCATGGATGGAGGGGTCTGGTGGGCTACAAGTCAATGGAGTCTCAAAGAGTCAGACACGACTGAGCGAATTCCCTTTCACTTTTCACTTTCATGCACTGGAGAAGGAAATGGCAACCCACTCCAATGTTCTTGCCTGGAGAATCCCGGGGACAGGGGAACCTGGTGGGCTGCCGTCTATGGGGTCACACAGAGTCGGACACGACTGAAGCAACTTGGCAGCAGCAGCAAGCACACATATCTACCCCAACACTGCCAACTCCTCAGTGAGTAGGGTAATATTTCTGTTTTACAGAAGAGGGAACCGAGGTTCTAAGTGGATACCATAACTTGCCCAAGGATACAGAGGAATCCCTGACTGGGTTGTGACTTAAACCCAGTTCTGGTCTGACCCTGGAGCATCCATTCTCAATCAGGATGCCCCACTGCTTCCCTAGTTGCTGGGTCTTTCTGAATTGGGGAGAAATTATGAGCTCCATCTACTCACAGTATCCTAGCATATGTGCTCCTGATGGTACGTACCAACAGGAAAAGACTGACAATTTAATTACAGTAAGTCTTCCCAGGTGGCGCTACTGATAAAGAACTCACCTGCCAAGATGTAAGAGACTCAGGTTCCAACCCTGGGTGCGAAAGATACCCTGCAGGAGCAAATGGCAACCCCCTCCAGTATTCTTGCCCAGAGAATCCCATTGACAGAGGATCGTAGTGGGCCACAGTCCATGGAGTTGCAAAGAGTCGGACATGACTGAAGCAACTGAGCATGAACACATGAGACAAGGAAGGCATTTATCCTCTAAATACCAAATGTGTAAGCTCGGCTAGTGTTTGAACGCTGTGCCTTAGTTTCCTCACCTGCAAAATAGGGAGAAAAAGAATAATATCAACCTCACAGAATCTCATGGTGCTGCTGGTGGTGGTTTAGTTGCTAACTCTTGTCTGACTCTTGTGACCCCATGGACTGTAGCCCACCAGGATCCTCTGTCCATGGATTTTCCAGGCAAGAATACTGGACTGAGCTGCCATTTCCTTTTCCAGGGAATCTTCCCAACCCAGGGATCAAATCTGCATCTCTTAGGTATCCTGCCATTGGCAGGCAGGTTCTTTAACACTAGCGCCACCCGGGAATGGAGGCGGGATCTTGGGGACTCAACAAAGGCCGCTCTGCCCATCACCACTAGGTGGCGCTAATATATTACAACCACTCACAATGCTTTTCATATAAATTTCACAGTCAAAAACATGGTTGAGGACTGGCAGGCGCCAGAGTATTATTATTTCCTAAATGCTGCCTATTATTCGACATCTGGCACAAAGACTCTACAGTCTTATTTACATTAGGCCATGCACTGCCCCCTAAAGAAGACAGGGATTGTAGTCTAAATAATTGCTTTATTTTAGATAGAAAACAACTTTAAATAGTTTTCTTTTGATATCACAATTAGGGTCACTCAGCCAATGTAAGAATCTACATTCTTTTGCTAAATGTAAAATGTGATGAATTACTGCAGTGAAACAGTAACTTGATACCGAGATGAATGAAAGCATCTTAGACAAAATTCTTCCAGTTAGCTGTTTCCTCGATAAGAAAGATCACACGACCTCCCGGAAATAAAATGTCCTTGCAGACTCTACTTTAACAATAATTATGTTAAATTTTCTTGCCTAATTTTAAAAGTAAATTCCTGCCTTTTCTCAAGTTTCCTATTCGACAATACCCAGTTTCACCCACAGATGGGAACCCTGAACACAATTCCGGGCTTGTTTCCATGAAAAGGTCATTCAAGGATTCCTGTTGGTTGCCACATTGCCTGGGTGATGAAATGGTGCTGCTGATGTGGCCTGGGAACCACAGGTGGGCCACTTGGGCATTCTGTGTCCCAGTCAACAGAGGACCCGGCTTCCCTGAGTGGCATGCCTTGCTCCTCCAAATGGAAAATTATTTTCCATCTCCTCCCTCACAACCATTATGTGTGTGTGCTCAGTTATTCTGACTCTTTGAGACCTATGGACTGTAGCCCGCCAGGTTCCTCTGTCCATGGAATTTTCCAGGTAAGAATACTGGAGTGGGTTGCCATTTCCTCCTCCAAGGGATCTTCCCAACCCAGGGATCGAACCTGCATCTCCTGCGTTGGCAGGCAGATTCTTTACCATCTGAGCCACCAGGGAAGTCCCTCACAAGTAAAATCTATTCACAACCATTGTCAGCAGTTTTCACACAAGGTGTTCAGCTCTCTCACTCACCCTCATTCCAAAGGATGAGGCAAGGAGCTATTTGCCAAAGGAAAAATATCATATTATTTTCTGTTCTCATAGCCAAAAATAATTTCAAAGGGAGCCTGCATTTAATTTCTTGTTTTATTTTCCATTTGGACATGCTGAATACCTCATGAAAGCTGGATCACTGGGGACTGTGGATACAAAGGAGAAAGGCTTGTCTGTGTAACTCTGGCCCGATTCTGATACCTCCTACAAGGTGAATTCCTGCCACATTTTGTCTTCCAGTTTACAATCCATTTTACACATAGTTTCTCATGGTGGTCTCCTCACCAGTGCTGTTGGAAGACAGGCAGGTAATTGTTATTGCCTCCAGTTGATATATAGCATCTGATTTGTCCAAGACTGAAAGTTAGCTAGTGGTACCATTGGGACTCAAGCCCAAGTCTTCGTACAACGTCGCTTAGGTTTTCACTATTGTGCATCAGAAACTGCTTTTTAATCACTCCTACTCATTAGATATTCATCAACTGTTTTCACTTCTTCATGGGTATACATAGTCTCTGGCCAACAAAATGTTAAGTTTAGTGACAGAGACTATGTTTAATAAGCCTACTGTTCCCACAAAGCCTTAAACACACTATAAATGATCAATACGTCTTTACTGTGTGAAGATTGAAAATAACACAATACCCTTGAATCTAAATAAACCTGAATGCTTAGATTCTCCTTTTACACAAGGGAGAAACACATCAGGACTGAAAAATGGACCATTTTTCAAGTTCATTTTAAATGGAAAAAGTATGTCAATTCTGGGCGGACTCACTTCCTATTCTATATCCCTTATGGGTTTAGGCTATAATTTTGATGACAGCAAAGAGTCTGGGGTGTTTTTCTGTTTTCCTTTGCTAAATGACATGATTTGGGTACAAGGAAAACTGTGTTTCTGTGGGTTTGCCTCCCATATTTACTCTCTGCCTGACTCTTATTTTCCAGTGTTTCATAGTCTGGAGAGGAAGTGTGGTCTAGTGGTCAGAAAAACAGTTTGAGAGACTAGAATCGTGGTTTCTATTCCTGTTTTGTTCCCTGACTCATCATAAGCTCTTAGGAGCATCACTTAAGTGTTATGAACTTCAGTTTATCCACTCTTTTCCCACCTAGAGATGGTGCTCAGAAATAACCAGAAATAAATAATATCATCTGAATACAATGAAATGGGTAATATAGGCTATAGAAGAAAAGCAGGATCCTCTAATTAACTTTACCAACTGAAAGGAGTTATCAAAAATTTCCAGGAAGTGTTGGTTCAGCTGGTTATGAGTACCAACTGTGATAGGATCTGGAAAACAATTTACGAAAAAAAAAAAAAAAATCAAAGAACCACAAACTTAGACGAGAAGAGTGTCAGGAATTTGCCCCTGGCTTCCAGAAGGAAAAAGTAGCTCAGCAGCACTCACATTTCATTTGAGGACCGCACTCTCAGACATACCCGTAAAGCCTTCTCGAGAGTTCCGGCCTGGTCGGGTCATAATCCAAGATCTGCTTGAGAACTTAGTTTCTCTCACCCTTTGTTCACACCATGTTATCCTTCTCCAAGAAGAAAAGTGACAGTGGATGTTATCCCTTGCTGAGTTAAAAAGTCAGGAATCTGCAAAACAAAAATCAGAATCACTCAATTGCTCACGCAGACAGACTCATTTTTACTCCATCACACAGTCTATGGGCTGGTTAATTGACACTGGCATTCTTAGCCAGCAACAGCCTCTCAAAAGTCCAAGACAGGGTTGCCTTCAGAGTCTCACTGTTGGCTCAACAATTGTTGTCATTGTGTTAGGGCTTGCTGTCACCTCCATAAGACAGAATCTGATGAATGGATAGTTCAGTATAATTCTGATGCTAAAGCTAATACTAATAGTTAATATAAGAATTACAGCTCTTTACTAGTATACACTACATGCCAGGTACGATGCCCAGCATATTCTGCATATGACCTCATTTAGTAGTAGTGTAATAATGTTAGTCACTCAGTCATGTCTGACTCTTTGCAACCCCATGGACTGTAGCCTGCCAGGCTTCTCTGTCCATGGAATTCTCCAGGCAAGAATACCAGAGTGGGTTGAATGCCCTCTTCCAGGGAATCTTCCCAACCCAGGGATGCATCTCCTGCATTGGCAGGCAGATTCTTTACCACAATGCCACCTGGGAAGCCCTCATTTATGCTCCCCTAAATCCATTAAGTCCTCTCTTCCCTTGTGGCTCGGATGGTAAAGAACCTGCCTGCAACGCAGGAGCCCAGGGTTCGATCTATGGGTCTGGAAGATGCCCTGGAGAAGGGAATTGCTACTCACTCCAGTATTCTTGCCTGGAGAATCCCAAGGACAGACGGAGGAGCCTGGTGGGCTACAGTCCATGGCGTCACAAGGAGTCGGACACAGCTGAGTGACTAACACTTTTAACACTAAGTCCAATAGAGTAAGAATTGATATTGTCACTTCACCAGGAAGGCAACTTATAAATAAGGTAACTTGGCTGAGGCCACAGAGCAAAGAACAAATCCAGAGCTCTCTAACTCCGAGACCATGACATGGTCTGCGTCCTTCCAACTGGGACAGTTCAAAGAGGAGCTTACTCCGGGAAGTGTGAGGGAAGAAGTTAAGGGCTTGATACCTCAACACACCCTATCTTCCCAGAAGTAGACAAGTGGGGAGGGTTGTTTCTACAATCTACGGGAACATGCTAGGATTTTCTTTTTTCTTTCTGCTGGAGGCCACCTTCATCCAAGCTGGTCTCTCTGCTTGAAGAACAGGTCAAAAAGTTGGAGCCAACTCCTGTCTGCATGCCTGCTGGGTTCCATATGGCAAAGCATTCCCAGAAGAAAATAACAACTCTGGATATCAAAGATCCTCAGGATACACGTTGGTGAAAGAAGAGGAAAAAAGGAGACTCAGAACCTGTTCACCTGCACAACAGGTGGAACCCAGCCTCCCACCTGCCTGACCGATGATGCAATGGAGATGGACCAAAACATCACATCCTGCAGGAAAGAATCAGAGGAGCCAGCTGAACACTGAGACTAAGGGATCAAAGACCCAAGAGAAAAAAGACCATTGGGGTGGATGGCACAGTTCAGCCAGGCATGGACTCAACACAGCCAGGAGCTTGTGGCTAGAAAAATCCCCAAGGGCTAGAAGCACTGGTCAGGAAATTAAAGGTCCAGGGGGCACAGATGTTGTTTTTAATCTTGATTTCCAACTCAGGATTCAGTCGTTGAGAGAGAAGACAGAATGCGAGAGGAAAAAGGAGAACTTTGATAGGGGTAATCATACGGTTTAGAGTCCACACTAGCACACCTTTGAAACCAAAAGGGAAGGTGTTACTTATTAGTTCTTCCAGGAAGAACAGATAAATGAGAAGTGTCTCAGGCAGATTGGAACATATGGTCCCTCTAACCTTTGGGGAAATCTGTGAATACAAGAATAAAATTTTAGTAGTGAAATCTAGATAATGGTGGAATATATATACATATACATCATATACATATACATATACAAGATATGTATAAAACATAGAAAGAGGAACAAAAGAGGTACTGTAATGGAAGTACGCTGAATAAATTGGTTAATCTTGACTCTCATCAAAAAATTGGCACATTGGCAAGTTATGGAAATAAAGAGTCTTCATTGACCTAGAAATATCAGAACTTTCCATCTTAAAATCAGGTCATCTGATGAATGTCTGGATTTAACCTGCCTTACTTACAATTTCACTTCTCAGAAGGTAAAGGAAGTGACAAAGGAACTGCTAATTTTCCTGTGATTCTCCTTAATTATGAGGAAGTTCCAAGAGATGTGAAATCCAATGCAGGCTCAGATAGGAGTCCTGCTGCCAAGGCCAAGAGTTCCCAGGGAACAAGAGGCTTGATCCCACTGGCTGAGATGGTTCAAGAGGGAAGAGGAGCCCAAGAAAAGGAAAACTACACAACACAATCACAAACAATCTCTGTGCAACAGAGCACATGATACTGAAAAGACCTGTAAACACAGGGACTTCCCTAGTGGTCGAGTGGATAAGACTGTGCTCCCAGTGCAGGGGAGAGGGGGTTCGATCCCTGGTCTGGGACCTAATATCCCACCTACTGCAACTAAGCCCACGCATAGCAACTATTGAGGCTGCATGCTCTAGAATGCATACACCTCAACTGGAGAGCCCAAATGCCACAACTGGAGAGGCCCAGGCACCGCAACACAGATGGAGCACAGCTGGAAAGTAAACCCAGAAAAGACGTGTAAACATAGAGCCAGACATGTCAAAATCAAGACAAGGTGAGGCCAGATAAAACATCTAAACCTGTGATGGAGACTCTCTTTGGAGCAAGACAGAGGACATTCACGGGACGTGTCCACCCTTTAGAGAACCCCTGTCACATTGAATGAGCACAGCAGATAGACAAGTTGAGCATTTATCTGTATTATTCCTTTAATTTCCAAATTCTTCAAGCCCTCGCAGGTCATTCATATCCACTGAATTCCCACTCTGGTTATTTTTCTCCATCAATCCAAGCATAATATATAACAATGGTAAATATATATGCACTCAAGGCAGTTAGTTCTCTCTCTCTCTCTCTCTTTTTCTCTCAAAAGACTCCCAAGAAGAATTACTTTTGGAGTCAGGAGGGACAAATTAGAGAAGAGAAGTAAAATGCATGAAGATAGTGATAGGATTTATGAAATCTGAAGTAATCAGGAATGTGGTTTGATGGATGCAAGTTCTTCCCATAAAAGCAAAAGAGAAGAGAAAGAAACAAAAAAGGAAAGAAAGTAATGTACAACATGAATCGATATAGTACAATAATAGCTGTGTGCAGTCCTCAAAGTGTTAGTCATTCAGTCATCTGTGATTCTTTGCAACCCCATGGACCATAACTGGGCTCCTCTGTCCATGGGATTCTCCAGGCAAGAATATTGGAATGGGTAGCCATTCGCTTCTCCAAGGGATCTTCCTGAACCAGGGATCAAACCCAGGTCTCCTGCATTACAGACAGATTGTTTACTAGCTGAGTCACCAGGGAAGCAGCATTTAGTAACTAATCATTAAATTCAGTCTTTTTGATCCTTCTTCCACCAGTAAACTAAATAAATACATCCAGTCCTCAAAGAAGTTCCCTGTTGGTTAGCAAACCAAGAAAGCTGAGAATGAGAATATACAGCTCTCATCGAGGAGACAATACTTTTAAAGACTCGACTTACCTGCCTATAAAATGGGGATCCAGGTGTATCATGTAAACATAAAATAATAAAGTAAAACATAAAATGGGCAAAGCGCTCAGAATTTCTGAGAATACATTGGTTCCCTCTCTTGGAATGAAACCCAGGTCCTAACATGGCACCCGTGGGATGGGATCTGGGTCTCCTTCATCCAAATGTCCTCATCTCCTTTTACTCCTCACTGTCTGCATTCCAGCCACACTGATAAAAGGCCTCTGTCCTTGCTATCATCTCCTGTATCTTCAGCACTCACATGTCGATTATCCACGTGATTACTGCATCTCTTCTTCAGGCCTTTTCTCAAATACACCTTCTCAGTGATACCTTCCCTGAAAGCTCCATTTATATCTGCAACACCTTGTATCTTATGCAACCACTTATATCTGCAATCCATCCCAATCTTCACATTCTCCATCTCAGCCTGGAGTCCTCCAAAGCAGAACCCGGACAAAGGCTTACACACAGGAACTTACCTGAGAATTCAATCCCAGGGGAGCAGAAGGGCAGGGTCAGGTGAAAGAAAGAGGCAAGAAAGGAAGGGCCTCCACGGATGTGCAGTCTAGGTGACTGTCTCCCTGATGTTTCTGGGTGCCTTTGGGGGAAGTTTAGGAAATGCGTATCAGAACTACACCCCTGGGGGCATAAACAAGAAGCATTTATTGACCCCTTCCTGCCTGCACTTTGGGGTTATGCATCTCTTGAGAGTCCCTTGAACTGCACGGAGATCAAACCAGCCAATCCCAAAGGAAATCAACCCTGAAGATTCATTGGAAGGACTGATGCTGAAGCTGAAGCTCCAGTGCTTTGGAGACCTGACCCGAAGAGCTGACTCACTGGAAAAGACCTTGATGCTGGGAAAGACTGAAGGCAGAGGAGAAGGGGATGATAGAGGATGGAATGGCTGGATTGGCATCACCGACTCAATGGACGTGAGTTTGAGCAAACTCCGGGAGACGAGAGGGAAGTAAAGGAGCAGGAAGTCTGGCATGCTGCAGTCCATGGGGTCGCGAAGAGTCAGACACAACTGAGCAACTGAACAACAGTGTCTGAGAATAAAGCTGGTTTCCATGGAGTGTCCCAGGCTCAGTATCGGGGAAGGCGCAGCTGGCCAAAGTGCCCAGAACTGGTCTTGAGGGCAGAATGTTGGGGGAAAGAGAGGACCGTGAAGACCTGAAGCAGCACACCAAAGGAGCCCCATTCCCTTCCCCGCTCTGCTTCTCCCTTGCTCTTACCAGCATCTGAAATTCTGTTTTATGTGTATATTTATTTATTGTCTGCCTCTTTCAGCTACTGAGTAATCTCCATAGGGAAGGAGTTAGGTATAGTTCACTATCATATTCCCAATACCCAGAAGGGTGTCGGGCAGAATGAACACTCGGTGTGTGAACCACAAGTCAATGAATGAATGAATGCAAGTGTTCATTTTGAATTACAGTGAAAGACTCTATCTTAGTAGAATTTAAAGAACAAAAAGTCACAGGTGCTGTTTATTACCACATATTATCATGGTAGCCTCAAAATTTATCCAGAAATAATTCTTCAATTTTTCTTCCATGCCATAATCAAACATGGGCCACAATTAACTGAGAGAGAGAGACAGTGGACAAAAACAACCGAACATCCTTCACAAGAAAAAGGAAACATATTAGCACTTTCATTTCTCTAATTTTCTAACCAGTTTTACCCAACTCTATGCCGTTTAGAAATGGCTAAATCAGCCACAAAATCGAGTTCCTTTGTCCTAGCACTTTCCATTGTTTTCAGCAAGTATAGCATCAGCCCTAGTTGGTTTAGCTTACATCTAATATATATATATATATATATTATATTAATTTTTTTATTTTTATATATAAGATAGGTACACTTGCAAATTCTATCTTATTTCCTCTCTTACTTGCACAAATTACTATCTCTTGCTTGCCTTTCTTATTCCCAAGCCAGTTCATATTTCTAAGCCTCTTCCTTCATGTTCAATACATTAAAAAAGTGACCTGAAATGTACGCATGCATTAATTATATGGATATCCATCTAATTCAGGTGCTGACCTCTCTGCATCACTGCAGACACGGGTATCACCAAGAAAATCCAAATTTGAGAGACATTGTTCTGATTCAAAGAGATTTCTCTCCTAAGGAGCATTACCTCCTGGTGTTTTTAAACAACTGTTTAACTGGAGCCGATGATCCAGAGTGAAGTAAGCCAGAAAGAAAAACACCAATACAGTATACTAACACATCTCTATGGAATATAGAAAGATGGCAATGACGACCCTGTATGCAAGACAGCAAAAAAGACACAGAGGTGTATAACGAACTTTTGGACTCAGAGGGAGAGGGAGAGGGTGGGATGATTTGGGAGAATGGCATCGTAACATGTATATTATCATGTAAGAATCGAATCGCCAGTCTATGTCCAACGCAGGATACAGCATGCTTGGGGCTGGTGCACGGGGATGACCCAGAGAGATGTTATGGGGAGGGAGGTGGGACGGGGGTTCATGTTTGGGAACGCATGTACACCCGTGGTGGATTCATGTCAATGTATGGCAAAACCAATACAGTATTGTAAAGTAAAATAAAGTAAAAATAAAAATTAAAAAAAAATAAAAATAAAAAAATAAACAACTGTTTAAGGAGGGTAACTATTGAACCAGAGAAGGCAATGGCACCCCACTCCAGTACTCTTGCCTGGAAAATCCCATGGACAGAGGAGCCTGGTAGGCTGCAGTCCACGGGGTCGCAAAGAGTCGGACATGACTGAGCGACTTCACTTTCACTTTTCAGTTTCATGCATTAGAGAAGGAAATGGCAACCCACTCCAATGTTCTTGCCCGGAGAATCCCAGGGACAGGTGAGCCTGGTGGGCTGCCATCTACGGGGTCGCACAGAGTCGGACACGACTGAAGCGACTTACCAGCAGCAGCAACTATTAAACAGACTTCTACTGGTGGCACAGGCCTGCCCTGCTGCCGCCGCTGCTGCTAAGTTGCTTCAGTCTAGTCACTTCTTTATCCCCACAATAACACCAGGCCATAGTTTGTGTGGTGGAATTGGACATACCCCACTAAGCCTTATGGTAGGTTTTACCATATTTATCCTAAGGCAAAGGCATTCAATCCTCTTTATTCACAGATTCTATAACTTAAATTCACCTACTCGTTAAAGGGCTTCCCTGGTGGCTCAGAGGTAAAGAATCTGCCTGCAATGCAGGCGACATGGATTCAGTCCCTGGGTCGGGAAGATCCCCTAGAGAAGAGAATGGCTACCCACTCCAGTATTCTTCCTTGGAGAATTCCATGGACAGAGGAGCCTGGCGGGCTACAGTCCAGAGGGTCACAAAGAGTCAGACACGACTTGGCTACTAACCACACAAATTACTCAATAAAATTTTTCTGTAACCCCAAAATCAATGAAACTCAAGGCACTTTCACAATTATTTTAGGACACAGCACAGCAAAAGAGTCAAGTCGCCCGATGTATGCATTCCCAGCAGGGGTCTAACAAGGCAAAACACTGCCTTCTTATTTCAGTTCTCACAATGCAAACAGGTGGCCTTTTTGTGGTCTACTTGGTACCACACTTTTCACATTTTCTCTGCTTAATTTTGGTGATTTTGTTGTTTAAAACAGCCCCAAAACATGGTGCTATCTAGTGTCACAGAGCCAAAAGGCTGGGATGGGCCTTATCGGAGAAGGTGTGTTGACAGGCTTCATCAGGTGTGAATTAAAGTGCAGTTGGCCTTGAGTCCAAGGTTAATGAACAGTGCATATTATAGACAGTGTCTTTAAACAGAAGCACATCAAACAAGGCCAGGCATTAGTCTGTCGACTCACTACCCACAGGTACGTTTCCTTCTGAAGCAACAGTTCAGTGCTCCATCCTTTGGTGTCCACAGGGACTCTAGCAAACATTCCTGCAAATAACGAAAATCAACTGTACAAGGGGCTCCACAAGCCAGAAACAGGGGGTCTCCCTGCTGCCTCGAATCCCTCCATCCTCTGTTGCACCCCCTCAGCCCTCACTCTCTATCTGGAGCAGAGCTGGCAACCCCGGGCCCGTGTCACTGACCACAGGATGTACAGGTGAGCAAGACACACGATCGTTCAAGACCCTGCCACCACTCATGTCTGGGGATATCAGCAGTGCCAGGGTCTCAGCAACGACATCTGGGGACACAGGTCAGACCATGCCCGGCTGCCCGGAGCCTCAGCTGGGGTAAGTCCGAGGCCTGCCCTGCACAGCTTCCAGACCTATTACCTACAGGTCGCTGATCTCATTATGCCTTCTTTAGTGGCTTCATCCTCTTCTTATCTGGGACCATCTCCCAGATAAATTATTAATACTTGCATTCTCATCCCTGTCTCATGATTGGCAACATGGGAACCCAACCTAAGACACAGGCTGACCCCAAACCTGACACAAACATCTCAGATAAGGTGATGCCACGTCAAAGTCGTCACCAATTCAAAGATACCCCACACCATGCAAGGTATGGTCTGACTTAGAGACACACACTACCCATGACATCAGTTCTGCAGAACCGCACGCTAGAGACCAATCTGCAGGCACAGCAACTTCCCTGGAGAATCTATGCCAGGAGAGCCCCTGACAGTGCCTGACAAGAGATGTGTGCTCACCACTAGTCATTCAGTGAATGGACACACAGCAGACCCTCACCATCATCTTGTAAGTAACTTAAAAACCACCGTGCAATGAGAACCTTTTGGAGCAATGAAATAGCGATATCAATCTGTTTCAGAGAAACTAATCTGATGTTGTCATAGAGGATGGAGGACAGAGAGAGTTCAGTTTTCTAGTTAAATAAAAGAATGAAAATTTATTTGTTGTTGTTCTAAGTCATGTCCGACTCTCTGCAACCCCATGGACTGCAACACGCCAGGCTTCCCTGTCTCCCAGAGCTTGCTCAACCTCATGTCCATTGAGTCAGTGATGCCATCCAACCATCTCCTCCTCTGTCACCCACTTCTCCTCCTGCCCTCAATCTTTCCCAGCATCAGGGTCTTTTCCAATGAGTTGACTCTTTGCATCAAGAACATTTATTTAGATATTTTAATATAAATGTGTGCAAAAGTAAGAGATCAAAACCTAAATGAAGAGAGAGAAAGAGAAGAGAGGAGAGAGAGAGAGATGGAGAGAGAGAAACAAAGAAAACAAGAGTTCGGGTCCAGTAATGAGCAGAGCAAAGCCAGCCAACTCCACTGACAACGAAGACCCTCAGACCTGAGCCATGTGGAAATGAAGCTACGGGACAAAGGTCCGGTGAGAGCAGGGCTCGTGGGAGCAGAGAGTTCAGGCTTCCCTGGGCTGTTGATTGCAGACAGTAGCAGACAGACAGCATCCTGTGTGCGGGGCAAACCGCGGACAGGAAGCAGCCTCTGTCTTTATGTCTTTCTAAGATATTTATACACTTCACTGCGGCCAGCAAACACAACTGGTGGAACTTGGATGAAATTTTAATTACACGGGACTTTAATGATTTAAGCTGCTGTGGGTGGAGAGGGGAAGCCAATGGGGAGGAAGTGAAGGTTCACCCAAGTACAGCTTCCCTTTTCCCCTTAGCCCTGCAGAAAAGCCAGCATTCCGGAGGAAGGTCTCAAGGTTCACTGTGTAAGGTGGGAGAGAGCCACATAATTCTAGCCCCTGGCCCCAGGATCTGGTGGGGCCAGTCCCCAGTCTCACCACAGCATGTCAACAGATCTATAGTCGGTCATCTTGCTATGAAAAGGATTATGGGACCCTTGCCATCTCCATATTCCATATACTCTTTGTCTTGTGTGTTAGTCGCTCAGTGGTGTCCGACCCTTTGTGACCCCATGGACCGTAGACTGCCAGGCTCCTCTGTCCATGGGATTCTCCAGGCAAGAATACTGGAGTGAGTTGCCATTTCCTTCTTCAGGGGATCTTCCCAATCCAGGGATCGAACCCAGGTCTCCTGCATTGTGGGCAGATTCTTTACTGTCTGAGCTACCATTTTCCCCCAGACTTTTCTTCCTTCCTTTTATCTCCTCTTTATTCTTCTGGACTACCCTTTCCATCCTTGTCTCCACTGTCAAGATCTGGACCAGAAGGAGACCACCCTTTTCTGCCCAGAACAAGCTTATTCTTGTCTTGCAGAGAGTAAGGAGAAGGTTGGCTAGACTGGTCTCAATGTGGAGCTATAGGAGGTTTCTGAATGAGACTCTCACTAACACTCAGCATGGCTGACAATTGGTTGACCCAGGCTGGAATGAGGTCATGCTTCCCCAGTGATACTCAGCAGGAATTTTAAAGGCCCTTTATGATTATTATTATTCTATAATTTGATTGAACAGACCTACAACATCAGGCTGCTCCCAGGGGCTTTGCAAGATGAGTTGGCCACACAGGAATAAAGGATGTGTTTTCATTCACTCGACCACTTACTGAGAACTAACTGCTGCACTGGATGCCTTAAGGGCTACAGTGATGAATACCGCCAAGGTTCGATCCTTGAGCTATAATTTGGCAGAAAGCAGGATGTATGCTCGGGGCTCCCCTGGTGGCTCAGCAGTAAACCATCTGCCTGCAAAGCAGGAGTCACAGGAGATGTGGGTTCAACCCCTGGGTCAGGAAGATCCCCTGGAGGAGGGCATGGCAACCCCCTCCAGTATTCTTGCCTGGAGAATCCCATGGAAAGAGGAGCCTGGCAGGCTACAGTCCATGGGGTCACAGAGAATGTGCCACAACGGAAGCGCCTTAGCATACACACACAATAGGACATGGCAAAGCATCCTGACAGAGAGGATGGGCTGAGTTGGCTCTCAGCTGGGAGTTCAGGAAAGTTTCATGGACAGTACTTGGACTGGGAGGATGCATAGGAAGTCCGTGAGGACAAAAGTCTGAGGGTGAAATGAACAGAGGTAGGAATGAACAGGGGTAGGAATGTCCAAGGAAGGGGTTGGAGGCAGTCAGACAAAAGTATTTCATGGTGGCTAAGGTATACGTACGCTACAGCAGTCACAGCTGAAAGAGTTAGATTAGGGCTGGGATTTTTTATAGATGATGTAGAGGCCGTGACTGTCAGGGCACCTGTGCACCTCTCACTTCAAAGATTGAAGCCCGGCTTCTCCGGCGGTCCAGTGGGTAAGAATCTGCCTGCCAACACAGGGGACACGAGTTCGATCCCCAGTCGGGGAAGATTCCAATGCTGTGGACCAACAAAGCCCGTGTGCCAAAACTACCAAAGCCCAAGTGCCTAGAGGCTGTGCTCTGCAACAACAGAAACCAGGGCAGTGAGAAGCCTGTGCACCGGGACCAGATAGCAGCCCTGCTAGCTACGAAAAGAAAGTCCATGCCCAGCAATGAAGACCCAGCACAGCCAAAATGAAAATAAATTTTAAAATCTTAAAAAAAAAAAAAAGGTTACAGCCCCAAACCTAGCGAGTTTCCCCATCTTTCTTAAGATCCCAAGCAAGTCAGAGCTGCCCTGGATCCCCGATCCGAGGCCCTCTGACCACGTGTGGCTGTTTTATAATCAGAACCAAGCCTTGGGGCTAATCTGGAAACAGAATGAAAAACAGATGGCAGAGGCCAAGACTGTGGGCACGGGAGCTGCACGGAGGCCCTTATGGGTGCCAGGAAAGGACTGGTAGGCACCTGGACCAAGTTGCTGGCAGTGGGAAGGCAGAGGAAGGTATGAGTCCAGGAGGAATTGTGGAAGGAGCGTTTACAGCACAAGATGACTGGATGTGTGGGCTGTGGCGGGATTGGTGGGGGGAGGCGCGGAAGCGCTGATGCCAAGGTTTCAAACCAAAGTGACTAGGAGCCCCTTTTATGGAAAAAGGAAACCGCCCACTCTTTCCCCAGCTCCTGGCAGCACACCTTCCTCTCTGCCTGCTGCTGCTAAGAGTGTTCCCTGGGAGTTTGTCCTGGCTCCCAAGTTAAGCTTCTGGACAGGGCCCCTGCCCCCGACATGTGATGACATGACATGTTACCCGGTCTCCCGGCTTCTTGGATGGGTCTCTGGAGGCTCCTATTACCTACTCTTTAGCCTTTCTTCAGCCCTCTAAATATAATTTTTTAAGTTTATATTCTCTTTTTTTCACAGGAATAACAGAAACCCAATTCACACTAGTTCAGGTAAGAAAAGGAGTGTATAGGCTCCTGAAATTGAAAATATTGGACGTATATATGGCTTTAGATGCAGCTGGATCCAGGGGCCTAAACTGCCTCTCTCAATTTCCCCACCACCACCCTTCTCACACACACACACACACACACACACACACAATGGGAATTGCCTGTGCATCTCTGAGGACCAATTAGATTTCCATTGATTTAAAAACCAACTCAAATATAATATTATAGTATGATAAGAAAAGCTGCACTGTCGTATCCTTGTGTGTGTGTCAGTAGCTCAGCCATGTCTGACTCTGCAGCCTCATGGACTGCAGCCCACGAGGCTCCTCTGTCCGTGGGATTTTCCAGGCAAGATACTGGAGTGGGTTGCCATTTCCTACTCCAGGGGATCTTCTGACCCAGGGATCAAACCCAAGTCTTCTGAATTGCAAGCAGATTCTTTACCATGTGAACCACCAGGAAAGCCCGACTATATGCTTGTTCAATGTTTATCAAAGCTATTGTGTTTAACAAACAGGTTTAATTGAGAAAATGATTTACTACGTTTTTAAGGATTGTTTCCCAGGTGCCGCTAGTGGTAAAGAACCCACCTGTCAATGCAGGAGATGTAAGAGACGTGGGTTTGATCCCTGGGTCGAGAAGATCCCCTGGAGGAGGGCATGGCAACCCACTCAAGTATTCTTGCCTGGAGAATCCCATGGACAGAGGAGCCTGGCGGGCCACAGTCCATTGGGTCACACAGACTCATATGCAACTGAAGTGACTTAGCATGCACGTATGTAAGACCTGAAATAACAAATAATAAAGATTGCCCCAGCCTCTGGTCAATTAATCTTTCATTCTCCCAGAAATAACCCATACCTAAAATGAAGATGATGACAATTCTTTCATGGAAAGTTCTCCACTGTAAAAGAATGTCCAGAGCAATGGGGGGGTGGGGGGAGGGAGATGTGTTTTAGAATAACACAGCACTTTTAAATTAAATGAAGGACTATATTTGAGGACTATTTAAGACTCTTAAACCATTTACCACTGAACTCATTATCTTTTTTTAGTTAGTCCAATATTTCTAGTAGCTCTTCTGTTTGTTGTTTTTATTCTGTTTGTTCCAAGAATAGAGGGGAAGGAAGGGCTGCTTCCTTCTGTTAACAAGTGGGGTTGAATGTAAAAATTTTACAGTCACTCGTAAAAATGAGCCTAATTAAGAATTTTATTTTTGTGGGAAAAATACCAGAAGATAGGTAGAAGTCACCCTTATCAAGATCATAAAGTGGGGAGAAGTAGCAGAATAAGCCCGGCCCCAATTCCAGGCACAAAAGAGTCCACTGTGCTCATGCTGCTAGGGGGATGTTCTGAGCCCTGGAAAATATCACTTCAATTTCACTCTTGGAACCTAAACTATTTTAATCTCCATCAACTGCTAAAAAACACATAAATGTTCCCTAAACATATATGAGTGTGGAGCAATGAGGAATAGACACGGGGCAAAGATGACCTCGTTTTGAAGGTGTGAGGTGAAACCTGAAACGGTCTCGAGTCACAGAATCGATGCTTCGTACCTGCCATCTAGTTCCTCATTTAGTTTCCTGTTATTATAAGACTTGTAAACAAAATGTCATTTCATTTCTTGTTATTAGTAACTGCAAAATCCAAGAGATAGAAATACTTTTCTAATTTAGAGTAAAGCGTTAAAAATAACAAAAAGAAAAATCTCCTAGATGAGGTGAGAAAAAACAATGGTGGCGATGTTCCCCTTCATTGACCACCCAGAAAAATTGGGAAAATATCATAGGAAGACAAATTCTGTGTTTTGTTTTGTTTTTTATTAGAGAATGCCTTCAAAGAACACGCTAGGGACAAATATAATGTAATCCTGGCTTGCTTCTCGTTACCTATATCATCTTGCTGGACATTCTTGTTGTTTGTTTAAAACTGCAACCCTAGGATGATTTTTTATCCTTTGCTCCATGTCTTTTTTTGAGACAAACCTCAAATGGATTGAGCTTTAAAGGGGTCATAGAAACGTCTTTAATCTTACAGCAGAGTGGGTGTACACAGATAGAGGAATCTGGTATGAAAGACCAAAGACTCGCCCCCAGTAGCCCTGTTGGGATTTCTTCTTCAGTATGGTGCCTCTCTGTAATCATTTTTGAGCAGTTAAAATATATTCTTGTTTCAACCCATTAAAAAAAAAAAAAAAGCTGATGAACAGGCTAGTTTTGTGCAGTCACTGAGAAGGTAGCCATAATTTCAGAATCCTAATGCTCTCTAAGTATATTAGCAGCTTGGCCGTATCTGACTCTTTGCAACCCCATGGGCTTGTAGCCCACCAGGCTCCTCTGTCCATGGAATTCTCCAGGCAAGAACACTGGAGTGGGTTGCCATTCCCCTCTCCAGGGGATCTTCCCGACCCAGGGATCAAATTCAACCTGGGTCTCCTGCATTATCGTCTGAGCCACCAGTATGTGCCAAGTTGCTTCAGTCATATTCAACTCTTTGCAACTCTATAGACTGCAGCTTGCCAGGCTCCTCTGTCCATGGAATTCTCTAGGCAAGAATACTGGAGTGGGTTGCTGTGCCCTCCTCCAGGGGATCTTCCTGACCCAGGGACAGAACCCACTTCTCTTATGTCTCCTGCATTGGCAGGTGGGTTCTTTACACTAGCACCAATTGAGAAGCCCCTGAGCCATCAGGGAAGCCGCCTAATGCTCCCTACCCCCTCAATTTTGTTTATGGGTCAGGAAGCTCTAAGCACATTGTGTTTCCGTCTGAATCTCTGTAAAAATATATATATTATGTATCTTTTGGGCTATAGAATGGTTACAGCTAGACTTGGACATGGCCTCGGAGACCATTAATCTTTATCTCATCTCATAAGTGAGGAAATGGAAATCTGAAGAAAAGAAAAGGAATTTTTTGAGCATCACACACCCAGCCAATGGCAGAGCAAGGATGAAAAATTATGTCCCTGGATATTCAGTGGAATGTTCATTCCATTTATGAGGAAAATAGTGATCCTGAAGCTCTTGAAATAAACACGTATCTCCTTGAACCAACGTTGGTAATGATAGAACGTGGAAAATAGCTATGGAAAATGAGAACTGTGCTTCCTAAGTACATCAGAACATATTGTGATCTAGTTGAAAAGAGTAGCATTGAAAGTCACGGTGAGCTCATGACATTTGTAATATTTCCTTCTGCAAAAAATACTCTGGTCAGGGTAATCAAGGGTTCCATGACGTTGAAACCCCCTGACAGCACGTGTGAAAATTGCTGTGTAGAGTACCAGAAAAGACAGCAAGTATTGCTTAATAACTGCTGGACATCCTCTCATGCCTTTCTGGTGGTTTTCCCCTTCTACTCTCATTACAAATTCCCAGATGGTCATCGGCGCCCCTGAACTTTATGCAGCTTGTTTGATGTATGTGTCCCCAGAAGTTAATATAGTGTGGAAATTCCTACCTGGGGCATAATAGCTCTGACAGAGAATGGCAACATTAACGCAATTATCATGTAATACACACTCGCTCAGTACCTGTTCGAGACTATGCCTGCAAGGAATACAAAAAAGAATAAGCTCTGAACCTTGTCCTCAAAATTTTCATAAACTTTAACAAAGTGTTAAATGTTCATGAAATAAATAAAATGCTGAGGGAATGCAAGGAAAAAGCAATTAGTTCTGGGCAAGAGAGAAAACCAAGAGGCTGTCAGGGTGGCTTTGCAGAGGAAGTGTTTCTGCTAGTCATAGTTGTTTAGTGAACTACCTGCAAGATTTAGAAGCTTAAAACAATGATGACATTTATTTTGCTCCTGAATCTGCAATTTGGTCAGGATTCAATGGGAACAGCCCACCTCTGCTCTACTCTGTGTCAGCTGAGGCTGTTTGAAAGCTCATTTATTCACATTTCTGAAGATTGATGCTGATTCCTACCAGGGATCTTAACTTGCCTGTTAGCTAGACCACCTGTTTGTAAGAACTCCACATTACCTAGGCTCCCTTACTACATGGTGTCTGGGCTTTAAGGGTGAATTTCCTGAAAAGGAGTGTCAGTGGGAACCATATGACTTATGACCTAGTTTCAGAAGTCATACAACATCAACTTTGCTATATTCTATTTATAGACATGGTCACAAAATCCTGTCCACTGCCTCATGAGGAAATAGTGAAGTTCCAGAAGAGCTTATAAGATCAGAAATATTGCTGTGGCCATTTTTGCAAAATAAAGCATACCACAAGACGTAATTTTTAAGCTAGACCTAAGAATGAGGTTCTTTTCCCCAGATAAAGAAAGGAATGTTTATACAGAGAGAAGACAAAGAAAATAACCATATTGATGGAACTGCATAGCATGTTATCTGATCATAAATAACATAGAGATCACAGAGGTAATAGTTAAAATTCTCTGCTTAGAGCCAGTTTACATTAAAGTAAAAAAGATGAAAAAAATAGAAATAGAAAATATTTATGATATGTTTGGCACTGTGAAAATACTTTCTCTTTAACCTTCACAAACAGCAGATATTATGTCTCCATTTTACAGATGAGGAAACTGAAGTTCTGAAAAGTTAAACTATCTGCAGAGCTAGTGAGGAGATTCCACCCTAGGTCTACATGATTCCAAAGCTCATGGTCTTAACAGTGGTAAAACCACTGTTAAGGCAGCGGCAAAATCTGAGGCAAAAACCCAGGCCTAGCATACAGGTTAAGGAATTACCAGCAGATAAACAGATAAACTATTCCTGGGCATCTATCTGAGAAAAACAGTCTAACACTAATTCAAAAAGACACACATACCCCAATGCTCATAGCAGCATTATTCACAGTAGCCAAGACATGGAAACTATGCAAGTGTCCACTAACAGAGGAGCAGATAAAGAAGCTGCCGTGTGGACTACTACTCAGCCATAAAAAAGAATACACATTTGCCATTTGCAGCGACATGGATGGACCTGGAGGACATCATGTTAAGTGAAATAAGTCAGTCAGAGATACACAAATACTACATGATATCGCTTATATGTAGAATCTAAAAAATTCAACAAACTAGTGAATATAACATAAAAGAAGCAGACTCAGATCTAGAGAACAAACCAGCGGTGACCAGTTAGGAGGGGGGAACACAGTGGTGTCGGAGTAGAGATACAAACTGTTGGGTGTGAGATAGACTCAAGACTGTATCGTACAACATGGAGAATACAGCCAATACTTTATAATAACTGTACATGCAGTTACCTTTAAAAACGGCATAAAATTTAAAACTTCTAAAAATAAAATGGATCAAACCTCAGCAAATAAAGGCAACTGAGCTTTATTTTTGCTCATGAAAATTCTGAAATTGATGTCTCGGATGAAGATTATCCTGGAAGCAATTACTCTGATCTAGAATCCCAGGGACAGGGGAGCCTGGTGGGCTGCCATCTATGGGGTCACAGAGAGTCGGATACGACTGAAGTGACTTAGCAGCAGCATGCTCCACCTCTCTTGTGGTTTCACTGTCTTCCACGTTTTCCCTCCAAGGTTGACTCTGAAAGGGAAAAGAGCTGGAGAGTTTATGGCTCAGCCTTGGAAATGGCACCCTTCACCACCATTCACATTCTATTGACTAGAACTCCATCACATGACCATATTTAACTGCAAAGGAATCTGGGAAATATGCCTTGGCCATAATCGCTTAGCAAGGAAACTCACTCTTTCATAGAACTATAAAATCTTCTTGAAGTGTTGAGAGGCTTTACAGAAACAAATAAGCACTTCAGTCATGTTGTTTAAATCAAAGGATTTTTATCCATTTCTCCTCATAACAAGGTGGGAAATTCTGGAAAGCATCAGTATATAATCTAAACATGAATTCATCCCATGTTTGTTGTTTCTTTCATGTGATTTTTATTTATTTTTAGACATGTGATAGTTTTATTTATTTTCTTATTTCTTATGAGTCAAAGCTAGAAAATGGTACCTTGATCTTCAACTTCACCTTAACAAAAATTAACATAATATGGCAGAATGCCAGAACTATCAGGACACTGAACAGAGCAGATAAAAAATAAACAGGGCAGATTAAAAAATCAAATAATACTGAATAATAATTTAAAAGGAAAGAAATATGTCTTTTGATTTTAAAAATTTTATTAGGGTATAGTTGATTTACGTGTTGTATTAGTTTCAGATGTAAAACAAAGTGAATCAGTTAAATACATATTCATATATCCCCTTTTTTAGATTTCTTTTTCCATATAGGCCATCACAGAGTATTGAGTAGGGTTGCCTATGCTATACATGCATTCTAAGTCACTTCAGTTGTGCCTGACTCATTGTACCCCAATGGACTGTAGCCCACCGGGCTCCTCTGTCCATGGGATTCTCCAGGCAAGAGTACTGGGGCGGGTCACCATGCCCTCCTTCAGGGGATCCTCCCGACCCAGGGATTGAATGCGCGTCTCTTACAACTCCTGCATTGGCAAGCAGGCTCTTGACCACTAGTGCCACCTGTAAAACCCACTTGTGCTATACAGGAGGTCCCTATTAGTTATCTGTTTTGTATATAGTAGTATAATTTATTCCCAAGTTTCTTTTTAAGTAAAGTAATGAAAACTAAGATCATGGCATCTGGTCCCATCACTTCATGGCAGATAGATGGGAAAACAGTGGAAACAGTGTCAGACTTTATTTTTGGGGGCTCCAAAATCATTGCAGATGGTGATTGCAGCCATGAAATTAAAAGACGCTTACTCGTTGGAAGAAAAGTTATGACCAACCTAGATAGCATATTCAAAAGCAGAGACATTACTTTGCCGACTAAGGTCCGTCTAGTCAAGGCTATGGTTTTTCCTGGGTCATGTATGCATGTGAGAGTTGGACTGTGAAGAAGGCTGAGCATCGAAGAATTGATGCTTTTGAATTGTGGTGTTGGAAAAGATTCTTGAGAGTCCCTTGGACTGCAAGGAGATCCAACCAGTCCATTCTAAAGGAGATCAGTCCTGGGTGTTCATTGGAAGGACTGATGCTGAAGCTGAAACTCCAGTACTTTGGCCACCTCATGCAAAAGGTTGACTCATTGGAACAGACTCTGATGCTGGGAGGGATTGGGGGCAGAAGGAAAAGGGGACAACAGAGGATGAGATGGCTGGATGGCATCACCGACTCGATGGACGTGAGTTTGAGTGAACTCCGGGACTTGGTAAGGACAGGGAGGCCTGGCGTGCTACAGTTCATGGGGTCGCAAAGAGTTGGACACGACTGAGTGACTGAACTGAATAAATATTATATAATGAAGACCACAGTCAAGGGGAGACTACAGGCTATGTTAACCATTGCCAAAAACAAAAGTGAATAAAGATTTTCCATAGATGAGCTAACCTGTAATTAAGAATGAATAAGGAGTAAAAACATAACGTCACATGTAAATAATATTAAATATACTCCACATTTTGGAGTCTGGTGACCGAAACTTTGACACTAACCACCTTGACTGCTTTTATCAAGGTGGTCCACACCTGTCCCAGGCACATTAACTCCCTGCTCCCTGTTCTCTGAACCCCAGATGAATGTTCTCATCTCAGGATCTTTGCTCTGAGGAAACTAATAGAACTTTATCCAGCAAAACTCATGGACAAACAAAGATAACCCACCCAGGATGGTGCATACAGTTGGAAAGTGACTGTTCATGCTGATTTTGAGGCTACAATGCTGATTTGCAAACCTGGAAAAAAAGAGATCCAAAATACTGCCTGTGACCAATAGCAGACTACATAGGAGAGTCGCAGATCATTACATGGTGCTAAAACTGAAAGTTTGTAGGTGGATGAAATGAGTTTGAGGCTAGTTACCTTGGAGCATCACCAACTCAATGGACATGAGTTTGGGTAAGCTCTGGGAGTTGGTGATGGACAAGGAGGCCTGATGTGCTGCAGTCCATGAGGTCGCAAAGAGTCGGACACGACGGAGCGACTGAACTGAACTGAACCTTGGAGAAAACAAAAACACTAACAGTACAATTTTTACTATAAAAAATATATATGTATTAAGGGAACTACCAAAGCTGAAGATCACTCATCTTTATCCTCATCCCATTCCACTCTAACGTGGACTAAAGCAAACTCAATAAATTATAATAGGATAGATTTTGGTTAAGCATAAAAATCTTATTTACTGGTGGACTATTTATTATAAGAACAAGAAACAATGATAAAATCTCAGCTCTGCTACTTAGTACCATCAGGGCAGAGATGAATATCATACCTCTTTTGGTAGGTCCTTTGAAACTCCAGTTGTAAATACATCCTGCTTTTGTAACATGAGCTGATGGCATGATGCCCAAAATGTAATTGTCTCTGGAGGCCACATCTCCACTTTTAAAGACCTCCTCTCAGAAGACTCCCTATCCTTCACCTCCTGAAGGAGATCACTTTGGACTGAAGATCTGTGACCCTTCAAGATTCATATATGAAATCTAATCACCAAAACAAAGATATTTGGAGGTGAGGCCTTTGGAAGGCAGTTAGGTCATGAGGGTGAGGCCTTCATGAATGGGGTTAGTGCCCTTGCAAGAGGAGACATGAGAGAAATGCCCTCTCCCTCTCTCTCCACCACCTGAGAACACAGCCAGAAGGCTGCTGCTACTGCTGCTAAGTCGCTTCAGTTGTGTCCGACTCTGTGCGACCCCATAGACGGCAGCCCACCAGGCTCCCCCGTCCCTGAGATTCTCCAGGCGAGAACACTGGAGTGGGTTGCCATTTCCTTCTCCAATGCATGAAAGTGAAAAGTGAAAGTGAAGTCACTCAGTCATGTCCATCTGTAAAACAGAATGAGAGCTCTTGTCAGGAAAAAACTGGCCTGCTAGCTTGATTTTGAACATCTTAGCTTCCAGAACAGTGAGAAATACATGTTGTTAAAGCCACCCAGTTTATGATATGCTGGGAAAGATTGAAGGCAGGAAGAGAAGGGGATGACAGGATGAGATGGTTGGATGGCACCACCGACTCAATGGACATGAGTTTGAGCCAGCTCCGGGACTTGATGATGGACAGGGAATCCTAGCATGCTGCAGTCCATGGGATTGCAAAGAGTCAGACATGACTGAGCAACTGAACTGAACTGAACTGATGGTATTCTGTTGGAGCAACCTAAATGGACTGAGATATAGGCTGAAGCCAGAGTCATGTCAATACATAGAGTCCCAACCCCTCAAATGGACTTTCCCTTAGTCCATTTCTTAGAAGAAGCTGTGCCTCTCAATCTCTGTTCACAAACTGGGTTATTTGGGATAGAGACAAAGGTACAACAGAAATAAGGTCAAGTGTTTTTCCAAACCTCAAGTTCTCCCATCTAAGAGTGGAACAATCCAAACAGAGAAACAGAGTTACAGTGCTGTCTCTCTACCCATCACTGGAGCACAAACTCATCTGTTGTATGTTTCCTTTACACTTTTGTCTTCCGATGGCTTTGCAGAAGAGAAATACTTTATTTTGGAAGGCCCAATGAGCTGTGTGGTATGGAAAAGATCACAAATAATATGAAAGACTTTTTAGCAACTATTTCAAACATAAATGAAAAATTACATCAATTTGTTGACTTCAGATATAAAGACATAGAAATAATCCCAGTTCTAGTCATTGCTTATTATTTATTTACATTTTCTACCAATGTTAGCTACTATAGCAAAAAGAGAAAAATGGAAGCAATTCAAGCATTCAGTAATAAGAAGGGTGGTTCAGTAAATTACAGAAAAAAGCAATCAGAATAACTAACAACTTTGAGAGCTTGTTTTGTTCCAGACACTATGCGGTGCAATTTAGGTTATCTTGGCCAGTCTTCACAATAATCCCTATTTCACATTTGACAAATTTTCACATGTGACAAGTCTCATAACAAAGAGGTAAAGTAACTTACCTGAGATCACAGAACTAATTCACAGAAGTCTGGATCTAAACTAAGGATTTTTCAGCACTCTCTTATGCTGCCATTGATCCAATAAGACCATGTCTCAGAAAGGTATTTACAGACTCAAGAAGAAGTAGGCGGGCAAACTAGAATTATGGCACTGCTTTGTTCCAAGTGGGCATCGCCAGTGGCTCAGCAGTAAAGAATCTGCTGGCAATGAAGGTGATGCAGCTTCGATCCCTGGAAGGGAAGGTCCCCTGGAGTAGGAAATGGCAACCTATTCCAGTATTCCTGCCTGGAAAATTCCACAGACAAATGAGCCTGGGGCTGAAGTCCATAGGGTGCAAAGAGTTGGACATGACTGAGGCGACTTAGCAGGCATGCAGATTAAAGAATACCCAAAACAGAAAATACAAATTGAGGGAGGTGTCTTCCATCTCAGCAGTGATGTTTCATGAAAAAAAAAAGAAAGCAACAGCCAAGTCAAGAGGACAGGTCCCCAGTGGTCCAGCAGGTAAGACTGTACTCTTCCAGTATAGGGGGTTCAGGTTTGATCCCTGGTTGGGGAACTAAGATCCCACACACTGTGTGATGCAGCCAAAAATTAAATAAAAAAACATTTTAAATAACTAAATACAATTTAAAAAAAAAGAAGAAGAAGAAGAAGATGGCATACACTGTACTAGAGGAAAGTCTCAAATGACCGGCAGTGCTATATTTGCTCCAGATGTATGATTTTCATAAAAAACAGTGGTGCATCAAGTGGCAAGACCAGAATTCAAGGTATAGCAAAATGTCACATGATCTGAGTGGCCCATACACTCCCAGTATTTAAAAAGCTCCCCGAAACGCCAGAAAGCTAAAGTCCTTTCCTTTGCTCCTCTGATCCCATGAGCTACCCCTGTGGTCCTCCCAGCCTGGAAACAGAGTCAACAGTTAACAGGCCGTTTCAGCGATCTCAGCAAACAGCAGCAAATGAAAGCATTAGTCATGAGAAATGAAAGAAGGGCAGATAGAAGAGCCATCCTGATGGTGAATTGGACTTCAGGATGAAAGAGGAGGAAGCAAAAATAAGAATGGGGCACAGATTTCTGGCTCAGGAAAAATGGGCATCAGTTGAGGAGAGAAGGAAAACAAGTGGAGGAGACTTGGGGTAAATATCAAAAGCCTGTTTGGGAACACATTTAACCTCAAGAGTCTGGATAAACAGATGCGGTGCTAGAAGAGAGGTGTGTGGCAGAGGCGTCGATCGGGATTATTGGCATGCCAATAGAAGCTTCAGGCATGGAAGAGGCATCTCAGGAAGGATATAAATTGAGAAAAGCAGCAAACAAGGACAGTGCTCTGAGAAAGAGTGAAACCTGCTGTGAGTAGAAGAGCTTCCCAAAAAGTATCTCAGTAAGAGCATCTCAGAAAGAGCAAGCGGAAAGGGAGGAGGTAATGGGAGGAGATACGGAGAGAGTGATGTCGTGGAAGCCAAATGAGGAAAAGAGACATGGTTGGGTGAGCAATGTCACAGGGGTCTCAGGAAGACACAAAGTGTCCAATGAACTCAACATGTGGATGTCAGTGGTGGTGGAGCTGAGTTCAGGTTGTTGCAGGTGGGGTAGCAAATGAAAAGAGACTGTGTGCAGCGAGCCAATGTAGAGTGTTCTTTGGAGCAGTGGGTCTCACACTGGGTCCCCAACTGTCAGCATTACCTGGGAACTTGTTAGAATTGCACATGTTGGACCCTATCCCAAACCTACTGCATCAGAGACTCTGGGAAAGAAGCCCAGTCACTGATGCCTTAATAAGCTCTCTAGACGATCCCAGTGCAGACCAACATTTGAGACACACAGGCCTAGAGAAGTTTATACCTGGGGAGAAAAAGACCACTGGTGGAAGGGAGGGGAGGACAGTCAAAGGCGGACTTTGGTTTCCAAAGTGGAAGAGACTTTTTTTAACAGGCTTGCATGCTATGCATAAAAGTACTAGCATTTCAAGAGATTGACTAAGCAGGGAAATAAAAGTAAGGATTGGAGCTGACTTGGGGGAATGAGAAAGGAGATGGTGACTCTCTTGACAGAGACTCAGACTAAGAATTATGCTGCAGGGTCGGGACCCACCTGTCCATTAGGCAAAGCCACGACGAGAAATTTTTGTTATGACAAGCCTGCTTCTAACACTTCAATCACTGCCTGCTCCAAGAATCTCAGTATTTTCACTCAGTGTGTGACTAACATGGTGAGGGGTGGGAGCATTTCACTGCATCTGAGCTTTGAAGTCCAGGCAAACCCACTGCAAGATCATCCTAGACCAGGTCTCAGGACCATTTGTGACACGGAAGCTCGACTCCATGGTGCTTAGGGATACCTAAGCTCCGGTATCAGGGTATCTGGAAAACCTTGGCTCCGGTATTCATCTCCACACTGGATCTCCTCCATGCTTGAAGCCGCAGGACCACAGTCTCAGAGTCACGACCCAGTGAGACTGCGGATAGCAGTATTTTCCTAAAGTCAGAGGCAAATAAAAAGGGATGTCTGGGGCTTTTTCCAGACAAAGTAGGTAGGAGATGCTCATCCAGTGGCTTCAACAAAAACCATATTCCATCTTCTGGAGTGATTCAAAATGTCAAATACAGACAAAACTTTAAGGGGGATGAAAAAAAAGACGCTTGTCCAGTATGGAAAAAAAAAAAGGAGGCTGACGGCCGCCGTTGGTAATGTTGACTTTGTTTTTCCTCTGGTCCAGATGGTCTGCAAAGACCTAGTGTACCCAGTGTACCCAGACGAGAGACGGTGGCAAAACAAGTGTCGGTACAGGAGACCTACCAGGAGATCCAAAGATTTTTACCTTTCATTAACCCCCTCGACTTTCTTTTTCTTAAAAACATGGTACTAAATCTTTGTGGTTAAAACCCCAAGGTGACAGCCTTTAATAAAGAAGTCCAGACACTGGAAAACCAAAAAATAAACACAAGTATGGACCAAATTGCATTCTCCTTTGAAAGTTGCTTTTGACAGCCCAAGGGAGCACCATTAACATCATAGGAAAAGTAGGCAATTAATTTCCCTTTCAGGGGCTTTTAGAACGTCTGCCTGAATTGACCATAAAGAGCAAACTAAAGCCACATCAAGACTTTATTCCCGATCGCCAATTAGTCTACTCAAAGTCCTGTCTGATGGGAACTTCTGTATGGATGAGGTATAAGAGTTGGAAAAAAAAATGATGCTGGGCAGTCCCAGCATCAATGCCCAGTCCAGTTTAGCTGACACTGGTTTTCTTCTTTCACATCCCAGTTCAAGGAAAGGAAAGCCAAGTTTGGAGACTATGAATTGGAGGGCTTCCCTGATAGCTCAGTGTAAAGAATTCGCCTCCAATGCAGGAGACCCCAGTTTGATTCTTGGGTTAGGAAGACCCACTGGAGAAGGGATAGGCTACCCACACCAGTATTCTTGGTCTTCCCTTGTGGCTCAGCTGGTAAAGAATCTGCCTATAATGCAGGAGACCTGGGTTTGATCCCTGGGTTGGGAAGACCCCCTGGAGAAGGGAAAGGCTACGCAATCCAGTATTCTGGCCTGGAGAATTCCATGGACTGCATAGTCCATGGGGTCACAAAGAGTCCCCTTTATGAAGAGTAAAGAGTAAAGAGTACACACATCCCTGTGTGTATCTGTATTGGACTGAAAGAGCATGCTTTTATCCTTTTACCGTTTTCTTTTTTATCTTTTCTCTTTATCCTTTTCACCTTGGGGAGGAGGAGAGCTGAGCAGGAAGGCCCCAGATCGTTCAGTCCAGAAGAGCTGCTTTCATTGCCATTGTTCACGAAGCTGTACCACCATTGATTTTATTTTTTGGAGTAGGCCCAGTGTGTTCCCCTGATGTTAAAGTGTCAAGAGACCAATTTAACGAGTCATGACTAACATATTGGACATGGATAAGATAGGATAGGATAGGATCGGACAGGACAGGATAAAATAGGACAGGATAGGATGGAATGGGATGGGATGAACAGGATGACATGGGATGGGATGAACAGGATGACATGGGATGGGATGGATGGGATGGATGGGATGGGATGGGATGGGATAGGATGTTATAGGATAGGATGGGATGGGACAGAAAACGTCAGAACCAATCTCAGGTAGCAAGGTTGGGAACTGGTCTGTGAAACTTCTGTTTAAATTTTGTGTGTAGGTATGTATGCACGTACACAAATCCAGTTGTGCTCTATGTCACAATGTAAAGTGCATCTCTCATAATCAAAGTCTATGCATTATTATAATAGAAATGAGACTTCTCTACCTAAACCCTGTGATTGCCAGGTTATCACCTATACATAAAGGACTGCTCTCATGGGCTTAGCGCTTCAGCAAAATGTTTTATTGAGCAGTGTGCACAGGCAGGGTAAGCCCCTCCTTGCCTCCCAGCTCTGGAAATCTCTGAAACAAGACCTCGCTGGAATACCATGGGGCCAGTGTTATGGGGCTGCAGGAACATGAAAGAAGAAAAAGCATGTGGCTTCTTTTCTAGAGGTCTCAGAAATCAGGTGGCCAGGCCTACCCACACCTCACTCACCCCACGTGGGCACACACCCAACACAGACTCTCGGTCCAGCCTTTGAAGACCACCCATGAACACACCAATGAGCCCTATAGTCTACATTTTCAATTTCAAAGTTTTAAGAAAACACTTGAGAAAAAATACTTTCCAAGAAATCTGTTTCAAGAGGCTCTAACACAATACTCCCATTTAGGTTTTACCTCAATCTAGATGAAAAGGGGTGGAATAAAAATTTTCCTTTCCATGCAGCAGGTTCCAGCCCTAGGTTTTACCACCACAAATTGAAAGGATGCCCTGGGCCACCAGCATGACTGCACTCAAGACCCCCAGATGGCTTCCCTGTGGGTCCTGCACTTGTCAGCTTCCTGGCTGCACACTGGGACACCTGGAGTCACCGCCTATTTGCACAAAATGAGGACAATGTTGCTTTTTATCCAGCCAATATGCAATATTGCACTGTAGCTTGGGTTTTTTTTCTCCTCAGAATTCTCTTAGAGATCACTGTGAAAGTCAAAATATTTAAACTTCCCTTTTCCTCTTCATGTATAGAGGTATTAAAAAAAAATTAAAAGCCAAGGTTTTACAAGGAATATCTGTCATGCTCAGGAAACATCAAAGTATATTAGTATGATTGAACATGTTCATATAAACAGAACTTGAATTTTAAAGTTACATTTGATGAAATTCAGGCTACCCAAGAAAAAAGAGGATTGAAAGAGCTTTTGGTGGAAGAAGAATTTCTATAATCCCATGACAAGCTACGCTTAACAATAAATTGAGCTACACTTAACAATAAATTGAGTAATTATTCCTCTTCATATTTCACTTTGCTGGGTCAATATTTAGTGACCAAGGAATAGAATCTAAACCTAAGTTCAAAGTAATTTTCTTTCTTATTGGATGCCTGTTACATTTATTCTTAAAGCATTCGTCTTGTATGATCTAGCATAAAACATAGTGGAAAGTGTAAAACTATTGAACAAGCTAAAGAAGCTACATGAGCTGTAATGAACATTACTCCAGCTACTAAAAATATGAAGCCACAATGAAAGCTACTACGAATGAGCATTGATTGACCAAGTGCATGTTTTGTCCTAAAAGGAAACATTGCCTATGTACAGAATCCATGCCCACGAAAATGGTGTTCATTTGAGGATCTTTCAAATGAACATCTTTCAGAACTAAATATTGATTACAAATTCTCAATGGCCTTGCCTCCATTCTCTAGAAGAAGAGGCAAAGAGATGCTGACCAAAGGTAGATATTCATTCTGCGCCTCTTTCATGTAGAATAAGAAAACTTTCAAATTGTGGTGTTGGAGAAGACTCTTGAGAGTACCTTGGACAGCCGATCAAACCAGTCAATCCTAAAGGAAATCACCCCTGAATATTCACTGGAAGGACTGATGATGAAGCTGAAACTCCAATACTTTGACAACCTGATGTGAAAAGCAGACTCATTGGAAAAGACTCTGATGCTGGGAAAGATTGAAGGCATGAGGAGAAGGAGGTGACAGTGGATGAGATGGTTGGATGGCATCACTGACTCAATGGACACAAGTTTGAGCCAACTCAGGGATATAGTGAAGGACGGGGAAGCCTGGTGTGCTTCAGTCCATGGGGGCACAAAGAGTTGGACATGACTTAGCTACGAACAACAACAATCAGAAAGCTTTGCCTTCAAATCATGTCCTGAGCACATGTCCCACGTCCATGTATTAGGAACCCTGAGAATAGGACAGCATGGGCCGGGCTCTCTCTCACACCACAAAAAGGACTCCACTTAGGAGCTGGGAAGCAGACTGCACAGTCCAAGCTTCTCATGCCTGATGCTGCTTCTGATGACCACACTGCATGGCACTACCAGAAATTTCCTTTCTAAACAAAGGGTTTTTCATGACCAGTTGTGATGATTAGGCTCAAGTGTCAACATGGCAAGGCTACAATACCCAGTTACTCAAACACTAATCAAGGTGAAAGTATTTTGTAGATGTGACTAACATCTGTAGTCAATTCACTTTGAAGAAAGGAGATTACCCTTGATAATGTGATTGGTGGCTCGATGATAAAGAATCCACCTGCCAAGCAGGTGACTCAGAAGACACAGGTTCAGTTCTTGGGCTGGGAAGATTCCCTGCAGGAGGAAATGGCAACCCACTCCAGTATTCTTGCCTGGGGAATTCCATGGACAGAGGAGCCTGGTGGGCTACAGTCCATGGGGTTGCAAAGAGTTGGACACAAGTGAATGACTAGGCACAATCACTGAAGGCTTTACGTGCAAAACTGAGGTTTCTTGGTGGAAGAAGAAATTTCATCTGTAGATTGAAACATTAGTACCTGCCTGGGAGATTCCAGACAGTTCTTCTTAATGCCTGCCTTAGTGACATCAGAAGTGCCAGATCGCTGTCACTGGTTCTGTCTGTCTGCTGAATCCTGACTGATAGCAGTCAGTTGCTCTGGGATGGCATTGATCTAAGTTCATAGGGACATAAAGGGCCCCATTACGCCCTAACTTTTAATCAGTTGACAAATCCCAAGACCTTGATTTTGCAACCATTAGAGCACAGAGTAGCAGACCTTTAAAATGATTTTCTACTATGTCCTTAAATGTCGTGTAGATGGGAGTTATTAAGAATATTCTCTATTTTATACAATCCCAACTTCTATCAAGCTGAAAAGATGCTTGAAACTGATGCTTGTGGAGTTCCCTGGTGGTCCAGCGGTTAGAACTCTGCGCTTCCATGGCAGGGAGCATGGGTTCAATCCCTGGTCGGGGAACTAAGATTTCACATGGCACACGGCATGGCCCAATAATAATAATAATAATAAAATAAAAAACACACGCACACAAAGAGAAACTGAGGTTTGTGTTAGCTGGCTTTCCATCGTTAAATGGTTACAGCCTTTCAAATCAGAAAGGAACACATATGGAATATGGTTTCTGAAACACTACCAAAACCGAAGCCATCTAAAATAAGTATGACTTGATGAATGTTCAGATGAAGTTGATATTGGTTTCAGCCCATTCCCTAAGTGACAGCTGTTCTGATAATTTCACTTTACCTGCTTTATTTCAGTCATATCCTGCAAGGTTGTTTTCTTTTTTTTTTTTTCCCATCTTTAATGCACATCTAAGAATTTTATTCTAAATTTTTCATGCAAGCTATCACCGATGAGTTTAACAGTCCTTTCTCTACCACAGAAGACTACAAATTTTCTTTCTGTTGCATTCCTCTTCTGCCAAAATAGACCCCTATGGCTGGGTGGTTTTATTTTGTTCCATCATAAGAGAGTTTAATATACACTTGTCAAAAAAAGGGACAGCGGTGACAGTTAAAAGTGGCACCAATTAATGTATTTATAGAACCCCATACGCAAACAGACAACAGATGAGGAAAGAATATTTATACATGAGAAGCACACCATGCCTCCACAGTAATCAAATTCTCAGAAGGCCTGCGCCCCCTACAGACTATTAGTAAAATAAAATCCCAGAGATAGAGCATGAAATGGGTTGTTTTTCCTGCCACATGACTTCCCCTGGGCCACAACCATAACCAGGGAGATGGTGGCACAGGGGTTAGATGATTGGAAAGTGAGTTGGTAACATCCTCTCATTTACCCATCTCCCAGAGGACTAGGGATCTGAGTAGGTGATTGAGACAGTCAAGCCTGCAAATTGGTTCATCTGCACCATTTTTCTAGGTTCCACATATACACATTAATATAAGGAGATCAGTCCTGAGTGTTCATTGGAAGGACTGATGCTGAAGCTGAAACCCCAATATTTTGGCCACCTGATGTGAAGAGCTGACTCATTTGAAAAGACCCTAATGCTGGGAAAGATTGAAGGCAGGAGGAGAAGGGGATGACAGAGGATGAGATGGTTGGACAGCATCACCGACTCAATAGACATGGGTTTGAGTAAACTCCGGGAGTTGGTGGTGGACAGGTAGGTCTGGTGTGCTGCAGTCCACGAGATCGCAAAGAGGCGGACACGACTGAGCAACTGAATTGAACTGAACTGATATATTTGTTTTTCTCTTTCTGACTTACTTCACTCTGAATGACAGACTCTAGCTTCATCCACATGACTTCAAATGATCCAATTTCGTTCATTTTTATGGCTGAGTAATATTTGCAAGGCAAGATTAGAGATGCGGACGTGGAGAATGGACATGTAGGCAAGGTGGGCAGGGGAGGGGAGGGCGGGACAGACTCGGAGATTGAAACTGACATACATACACTGCCATAGTAAGATGGAGTCAAATAGAAAGCCAGTGGGAAGCTGCTGTATAGCAACAGGGGGCTCAGGTCAGTGCTGGGGGGCAACCTAGAGGGGAGGGAAGGGGACGGAAGGGATGTATGTGTACTACATATGGCTGGTTCACGTTGTTGCACAGCAGAAACTAGCACAACATTGTGAAGCAATTATACTCCAGTGGGAAAAGAGGAAAACGGACAATCAAGGCTCCTGGTCCCTCTGGTTATTGTAGCAGTAGAAGGATCCCTTACCAGTGCCCACTGTCAAACACGTGATTGGCCTCTTTCTCTCTGTCATAGCCTATCTCTCCCGCACCTAACTCTGCTCATAAGGGAGAATCTGCTATCTGTCACTCACCAGGGTCAGCATGTTCCCCTGCGTTCTCAGAGTTTTGAAAAGTTTAAACTTCCTCTACCTACAGAATCTGTTCTTTATTGAAGGGATTTCTGGCATCCATAGCAGGCTGGGGTAGAGAAGGCAACAGGGCTTTAAGCAATTGTTCAGAGCCAGGAAGAGTGAATGGGCTCTGAGGCTACACAAGAGGCCTTGAGAACCCAAAGTAGCAAAAAGAAAGGAATGAATCCAACATTCAGCAATGGTTTTCCCCAGTATATCAAGCAGAAGACCAGGACACAACAATGCATGCGTGCTAAGTTGTTTCGGTAGTGTCTGACTCTTTGCAACAGTAGCCTACCAGGCTTCTCTGTCCATGGGACTCTTCTGGCAAGAATACTGGAGTGGGTTGCCATGTCCTCCTCCAGGGAATCATTCTGACCCAGGGATCAAAGCAGCATCTTTTATGTCTCCTGCATTGTCAGGTGGGTTCTTTGCCACTAGTGCCACCTGGAATATGTAGGGATAATAAGAAATGCATATTCAATTCAGTTCAGTTCAGTTACTCAGTTGTGTCCAACTCTCTGCGGCCCCATGGACTGCAGCATGCCAGACTTCCCTGTCCATCACCAACTCCTGGAGCTTGCTCAAACTCAAGTCCATCCAGCTGGTGATCCCATCCAAACACCTCATCCTCTGTCATCCCATTTTCCTCCCGCCTTCAATCTTTCCCAGCATCAGGGTCTTTTCAAATGAGTCAGCTCTTCACATCATGGGGCCAAAGTATTGGAGCTTCAGCTTCAGCATCAGTCCTTCCAGTGAATCTTCAGGACTTATTTCCTTCAGGATTGACTGGTTTGAGCTCCTTGCAGCCCAAGGGACTCTCAAGAGCCTTCTCCAACGCCACAATTCAAAAGCATCAATTCTTCAGTGTTCAGCTTTCTTAATGGTCCAACTCTCACATCCATACTTGACTACCGGAAAAACCATAGCTTTGACTATACAGATCTTTGTTGGCCAAGTAATGTCTCTGCTTTTCAATATGCTGTCTAGGTTGGTCATAGCTTTTCTTCCAAGGAGCAAGTGTCTTTTAATTTCATGGCTGCAGACACCATCTGCAGTGATTTTGGAGCCCAAGCAAATAAAGTCTGTCACTGTTTCCACTGTTTCTCCATCTATTTGCCATGAAGTGATGGGACCGGATGCCATGATTTTCGCTCTCTGAATGTTGAGCATTAAGCCATCTTTTAGTAATGTCTTGTGGAGATTTAAACATGATACTATCAGCAAAATCAAATGTCTAACAAGACTGATTAAAAGGAAAAGAAATGCTACAAAATATAAAGATAAAACAGGAAAAGGGATATGATTGTCAATCTTATAGGTATGTAAAGATCTTAAAGCGATCTTACAAAATTTATTCCAAAACTCTACTTTGAAAATACAGATGAAAGGACAGATTCCTTTAAAAAAAAAAAAAACCCTGAATGTGACACTAAAATGAATAGAAAATCTGAATAATGATATATCTAATAAAGAAATTAAAGTGTACAAAGGAGTGAGCAAACCGCCTAAACTGCTGCTCCAACCTGATCCCTGGACACACTCTACCTCACCCCACTTAAGGAACCAGCTTGCCCCCACTCCGAGTGAGCAAAAGGATCTGTTACTTGTTTTTGCTCCCTCCTACAGCCGGTGCAGGAGCCCAATAAAGACTTGCCTGAAAAAAAAAGAAATTGAAAGTTTAATCATAATAGTAACTCCATGAAGATATCTCCAGGCCGTGAGAGAAAATTAGAGTCACACAGTAGTAAAAGCAGTAAAAACAGGTTTTATTCAAAAATGATTGCAATCAGGGAAAAGGCAGCTCAGTTTAGAGGTGGGCTCAATTCTTCATACAGAAAAGATAGCTGGGGGTTTAGCCAACAAGCAGAATGAGTGGATGGAAAGTGGACCTTTCAGTAGATGGAATGTTCGGGGTGGGGAGGGGGAGATACCTGCCAAACCAACTCAACAGGATTCTTGCTGACATCATGCAAGAATGAGCAGATATTAAGGATAGGGAGTCTTTCTAACTTAACATAGCCAGATTTGTGGTATAACTGGGCTATGCAGGCCAAGCCAAGCTGGCCCCCAAGGTGAAGGCCTGGGTGAGGAATGGACTCAGAGGAGGCTGACTAAACTTCAGTCAAGCAGAGAGTGTTTGTCAAGGCTCAGACAACTTCACTATTGGGTGTTCTCCAGATGTTCAGAGTATAATTAATGCCAATAATGAACAGACTTTGCTACAGAATAGAAAAAGAAACCACACCTCCTGATTCACATTAGGATACACCTGATACCAACATCCAAAGAGAACATGACAAAATCTGAAAGTGTTAATCGCTCAGTAGTGTCCAACTCTTTGCAACCCCATGGACTGTAGCCCATCAGGCTTCTCTGTCCATGGGATTCTCCAGGCAAGAATACTGGAGTGGGTTGCCATTTCCTTCCCCAGGGGATCTTCCCGACCCAGAGATTGAACCTGCATTGGCAGGTTGAGTCTTTACTATCTGAGCCACCAGGGAAGCCCAAAATCTGAGAAGAACTTCCAAAAAAAAAAGGAAAAAGAACATTACTGCACACCAGTTTCTCTTACAAGCACAGGTGTGAGAAAGAGAAAAGCAGGCTCTGACACTAGCTGGGAGCTGGCTGCTCCTACCAGCCAGGCCTTGGTTTCATCCTGTTGAACAGAAACCATTCCACGAACACCAGGTCAGGTACACTTGCTCTGTAACTACAGGTAGATCAAGACAGACTGAGAAGATCTTGTCTGAACACAGACTGAACCAAATCCATTGTTCAAACCATAAAAACAACTAAATACGAACCCACCTCAGAGTCGGGCAAGACTGAGTGACTAACACTAACTCACTCACTGTCTTAACAGCCTCCTGGCATTCCTCCTGCACTATAGATAAGATTTATTAAGACCCCCAATTATAGAATTGCCCCACTGCTTCTTTTTTTTTAACATAATTTTATTTACTCATGTAATTTTGGCTGTGCTGGGTGCCTGTCTCTGCATGGGCTTTTCTCTAGGGGCAGTGACCAGGCAGTTCTCTGGAGTTGCGGCGCCTGGGTTTCTCACTGTGCTGGCTTCTCTTGCTGCTGAGCGCAGGCCCTCAGATGCGCGAGCCTCACGAGTTGCAGCCCGTGCTCTCAAGCTGCAGCTGGCAGGTTCTAGAGAACAGGCTCAATAGTTGTGGTGCATGGGTTTAGTTGCTCCTCGGCTTGTGGGATCTTCCCAGACCAGGAATCGAACCTGGGTCTGCAGTGGCAAGTAGATTCTTTACCACCGAGCCACCAGGGAATCCCTGCCTCTCGCTTCTTGACAGCATGATTAGAGAAAAGTTCTACTTCCTTAAACCCTCCCTGAAAACATTGAATCTAATAATAAATTATGCAGTTCAGTTCAGTTCAGTTCAGTCACTCAGTCATGTCCAACTCCCTGCGACCCCATGAATCGCAGCACACCAGGCTTCCCTGTCTATCACCAACTCCCGGAGTTCACCCAGACTTCCGTCCATCGACTCAGTGATGCCATCCAGGCATCTCATCCTCTGTCGTCCCCTTCTCCTCCTGCCCCCAATCCCTCCCAGCATCAGAGTCTTTTCCAATGAGTCAACTCTTCACATGAGGTGGCCAAAGTACTGGAGTTTCAGCTTCAGCATCATTCCCTCCAAAGAAATAAATTCTGAACTCCCTCTTATTGAGATAAAATTATTTCCATTGTATTCTGTTCTGTTTTCCTCATTCCCATGAGCCCTAAACCTATATCCTTCAGCTTTAAGTGTGTTCCTGGTGGTCTTTGGCTGAAAGATGTTGACTATGGAAAGTACTCATCAAACATTCACATATCAAATCCAGCACTATATTAAAAATAACAATGGACACAACCAATTGGCTTGATTCCAGGAATGGACTTCAATATTAGCTTAACATTTTAAAAAATCAATTGATTTAATTCACCCCATAATAGGAAAACAGAAATATCATATGATCACATCAATAAATGCACAAATGCATTTGGTAGAATTCAACACTTATATTAACAAAAAAATCTTTTAGGAAACATAGGAAAGAATTTCTTTATCCTGATATAGAGTACCCAATAAGCTTTACAATAAACAATATATTTAATGGTGAATATGAAAAAATCTTCCTCTGAGATATATAATAAAATAACTATGCCACTATGATCACTTCTATTCAAACAATTGGAGTTTTCAGCTAGTATAATAAAGAAAAAAAAAAAAAACAAGAAATAAATCTGAAAAAGATTTATAACACTTCTACACTGAAAATTACAAATATTGAGAGAAACCTATTAAAATCTAATTTAGAGGACAACCATGCCCTGCCCATGAATTGAAAAACTCAACTCAGCCTTATAAAGACGTCAGTGATTCCCAAATGAATCTATATCACAATTTTTATGAAAATCACAATCTGACTTAAAATGTATGTGGAAATGCAAAGATCCAGGAACAATCCAGGAAAAGATTCAGAGATAAATGAATATATCTATGTCACAGAATAGAGACCGAAAATACTGTCACTTGATTTTTTTTTTCAAATTTTTTATTTTTTTAAATTAGGAAAGTATGATGACACATTTATAGGAGAGTTGGAAAATGCAGGACAAGGTTACATATAGTTCCACTAGATATTATAATTATTTTTTAGGTAGATAAATTAAGATTTTTAGTCAGAGTTTCAATGTCAAACTCTCAAAAATTAATAGAATGAATGTATAGAGAAGTAGGATAGAGTAGAACTGAAAGGCACTGTGAACCAATTAAATATAATTAAGATTTCTACAATTTGCACAATAGCATACAAATTCTATTCCAATTCCCATAGACTATAAACTAGGAGCCACTGGAACATATCCAGGGACATAAAACAAAGTGCAAAAATTTCATGGTCTAAAGGTATTGAAATCATACAGAGTCTGTTCTCTTAACACTATGGAATTATGTTAGAAATCAGTGTCAAAAGATATTTGAAAATAACCCATGTATTTACCAGTGCAATATGTCACTTGATTTTTTTAAAAACAGTTCTATTTATTCATTTATTTTTGAGCTTCCCTGGTGGCTTAGCTGATAAAGAATCTGCCTTTGGGGACTTCCCTGGTGGCTCATATGGTAAAGAATCTGCCTGCAATGCAAGAGAGCTGAGTTCACTCCCTGGGTGGGGAAGATCCCCTGGAGAAGGAAATGGCACCCCACTCCAGTACTCTTGCCTGGGAAATCCCATGGACAGAGGAGCCTGGCGGGCTACAGTCCATGGGGTCCCAGAGAGTTGGACACGGCGGCGCGACTAGTTTATTTTTGGCTGTGCTGGCTCTTGGCTGCTGCACAGGCTTTTCCCTAGCTGCGGCAAGCAGGGTCTGCCCTTCCTTATGGTGTGCGGGCTTCTCACTGCCGTGCTTCTCTTGTTGTGGACACAGGCTCTCGGGCGCACAGGCTTCATTAGCTGTGCGGCATGGACTTAGCTGCTCTGTAGCGTGTAGGATCTTCCCAGATTGGGGACTGAACCCATGTCTCCTTAGGCGAGGATATTAAGCAAATGGATTCACCATAGACTGCTGTGATCATGTGAATTAGTACAATCAATTGAAAACAGTTTAGCCATATCCCCTGAAGCTGAACACAGGTTCATATGACGAGATATTCCACTCCTAAGTGTATCCCTAGAAGAAACTGAGCACATATGTGTATCAAAAGATGCTCACATGCTCATAGAAGTGCTCTGCTTAGTCAACGGAAGCTGGAAACAACTCTAAAGTCCGCCAACAGTAAACGGACGATGGTGTTTTCAAATAATGGCATGCTCTTGGCAATGAGAGTGAACAACCTGGCTATAGGTAACAAAAAATGACTCCCGTAGGACAGACAATTGTTGGATCAAAGATACCAGACACTAGAGGTATATCATACCTACCGTACAAGTTCATTTACAGAAAGTTCAAAAATTTACAAAGCTAGCAACCAGTGATTGAAGTAAGGATACTTACTTCAAAAGGACAGTTTTGGGGGGAAAGTGTCTTGAGGAGGGCTTCTGGGTTGCCAGTAATGTTCTCAATCTTGGCCTAGATGGCATTGGTAATTTCTGTTCACCTTATGACAATTGATATGTATCTTTTTCTATTTTTGTAACACCATTTAAAAGTTCATTTTTGGGGAGGAGGGAGGAATATATCAGGAAGTTGGGATTAACAGATACACACTCCTATATGCAAAGCAGATAAACAATTAGGATCTACTGTATAGTACAGGGAAATGTATTCAATATCTTGTAATAACCTATAATGCAAAAGAATCTGAAGAATATGTACATATATATATAACTGAGTCAGTTCTCTGTACAACTAAAACATTGTAAATCAACTATACTTCAACTGTAAAAAGAAAATAGTTTATTTTTTAGTGTATAAAAAATGTGCATTTACTATTGCATAAAAACAACTGGAAATGTGGAGGGGGTTAGTTATTTCTACAATAATATATAGGTGTAGGAATATGTAAGGGATTGATTTTGCCTGGAGTTTGAACTGGGAATTTTCAAGGCTAGAGGACTATACAAAAGCTCAAACAGTTGCTTCCAGAAACATTATACAATTTCTCTGCACATTGATACGGACCCTTTGTTGTTTTATGTCTGATTCCAGTTTTTCCAATCCATTTTCTGAATGCCCTAAAGAAATCTTCATAGTACAGTCAACAAATTGTGCTGTTTGTTCCTGGCGCATTGACACCACGTCAAGGCTTGAGCAAAAAAGACTTGAACTCTTCAACTCAAATCTCCTCTTCACTCTGTCAGGGGCACCCAAAGCACCACAGTAGCCCAGAAATGGAAATGAGCATCTTGATCATTTCCCCAAGGAATGCCACAAAGGCTCATTGTGGCATTGTAAAGGGCAAGGCTTCCAGGGCAAAATCCCTCAGCAGGAAGAATTTGGCCTCACCCTGGTTATTCCAACATAGCTTCTGTAGATTGCACTGCAGAAATAAGTCTTTCCTCTTAGAGCCTGGATCAATGACGTTCATAGAGGAGACATTAAAGAAAGAAATAGGTAATAGTAAAGTGGGGAAATGCTGCTGAATTTAAACTCTGGCTCTGTTTCCAATGAGCTATTCAGTGCTAGCAGCTCATGGAATTTACCAGCACTGAATGTCTTCACAAAATGAACATCATTGGATGTGTACCAAGCCCCTTCGCAGGGTGAATACTCTTCAATATGCTAGTAAATCTTTTAAAAGTGATTAAAAATACAAACAAGACACAAGGCCTATCTTCAGTTCAGTTCCGTCACTCAGTTGTGTCCAACTCTGCGACCCCACGGACTACAGCGTGCCAGGCTTCCCTGTCCGTCACCGGTTCCCGGAGCTTGCTCAAGCTCATGTCCATTGAGTCAGTGACGCCATCCAACCATCTTATCCTCTGTCGTCTCCTTCTCCACCTACCTTCAGTCTTTCCCATCATCAGGATTTTTCTAATGAATCAGTTCTTCACATCAAGTGGCCAAAGTAGTGGAGCTTCAGCTTCAGGTGAAGTGATTAAAGTAATTAAAAATACAAAACAAGACACAAGCCCTATCTTGGTACCATGGTTTTATGATCCTGGTACCCTCCCCTGGCCGGCATATGCCAATGCTTTATTACACATACTGGAATAGTCATCAGGCATATTGGAAAGCAGCCGTTCATCATTAATTTCCAGCCAGGAACTGAGGTTACATCCCCTATGCTCGAGCCTCATCCAGACCATTGTGCTGTTTAAGCTCATGACTTCTGGTCCCTCGACTTTCACCTGTCAGAAAATATATAGTGCACAGTAACAAATATAATTCTTAAAATGGAGCCGAAAAACAGCATCATTCTTTTCATCTAACTGGTTATATGGTCATAAACAGGAAGAAAACTTTTTCTTCTATTTTCCCAAATATTTGGCCAGGATGTGATATCCAAAGGCATTTAATGTTGTTCTGGGCCAAATTTTAAACCTGCATCCCATTAACATATCCTAGAAACCAAAGCCTCCCAATTTACCTCTCATTGTGCAAATGCATTAGACAGATTTTGACCTGACTTGTTCAGGGCGTGGTGTGGCCAATGTGATTTTAGGATCCCATTTACTCAGTTACTGGGGCAGAATGCCTACTCTCCCATGCTTGGATTCATAAACCAGCACCATCAACAATATATTCAAGCTTCTCAAAGTAGCTAAAGAGCAGACTGCATAGTCATTGAGAACTTACTGTGTACCTATAACTGTTCTAAGCAAGGAAATACAATGGTGTATAAAAGCAGACACAACTATCAGCCTCACGGAAATAACATCTTGGGACAACCTTTAAATGCGTAAGACAAGTAGACGTTCCCCATGAAGCTTAACTATATGAAAGCCCTTCAAATACTTTTACCTTTAAAAAATCTCATTAATTCTGTATATAAGGGACATGGGATGGGGAAAAATGGTTCCAAGAATCACAATTATTATTGCTAATTAACATTATTATACATTGATGGTAACTACTATATCATATTTAGGGATGTCAATGAGAAAGGTCAGGACACAGCAGAAGAGCAAGCCTGTATAAAATGTAAGTACTCAGTGTGGTGTTAATCAAGTGATGATAGAGACTGAGAAACCCTACCACTTTTCTGAAGAAGACAGGAAGAAGTGTAAATAGAGGCATAAATCTGTATCACCTCTCTGGGTGGGTGAACCATGGGAGATGAAGCTGCTGGAAAGAAATTGTGGTATTTAGGAAATCAAGGATGTGTAGAAAAACTGAGTTCAGAAAATAATTTGATTGATGGAGAAGAATCATTCTGTTGGATCTTTGATTTGAGGGGAATTTTAGGGAAAGATTGCTCTAGTTCCCAGGCAGTTTTTGTTTGTAGATGCTTAAGGGGTCCAGAGGGAGAAGGCAATGGCAACCCACTCCAGTACTCGTGCCTGGAAAATCCCATGGATGGAGGAGTCTGGTGGGCTGCAGTCCATGGGGTCGCAAAGAGTCGAACACGACTGAGCAACTTCACTTTCACTTTTCACTTTCATGCATTGGAGAAGAAAATGGCAACCCACTCCAGTATTCTTGCCTGGAGAACCCCAAGGATGGTGGAGCCTGGTGGGCTTCCATCTACGGGGTTGCACAGAGTCGGACACGACTGAAGCGACTTAGCAGCTAGCAGCAAGGGGTCCAGAGAGAGAGCCCACTTACTCTCAGACTCATGAACAGTCAACTAAAGTGGCTGAAAAAGCAGGATAAAGCTGGGTGAAGGTCAGGTGAATGACACGGGAAAGTGGGTGGGACAACCAGAGACCGAACCTTTGAAGTGAAGCAATGACTCATTCTCTCATGTGAGCAATAAACCCTCTCAAGAGCATTCCAAAAATAGTCTATTGTTTGAGCAAATACAATGCGCACTTTGAGGATAGATGCATTTATCGTTAATGATTATTTAAAACCAATCCAACGACTTAAGTCATATATTTCTCTAATCATAAATGACAACAGAATCAAAACAAGAAAAACAACTCTAATGACAACTGTGCTTTTACAAAGGTACAATACTGGCCTTTGAGTTGGACAGAAAGCCTTGCTTTAGAGACATTCAGGGCTCATGTTCAAGGCTGTGTACCTTAAAGTCAGTCAGCATTTAAGTAGAAGGGAAATTTTGACTTCTGGAAGAAACGACTACCTAAGGAGACAACAAAAGTTAACTCTGTGCAGATAACAGATAAGCTTTGTATGACATCAGGTGAAAGCTAACAGTCGTGGCAACGTCAATAAAACAAAGACACCTGAGAAATTATCCTAAGGCGTCCATTCCTGGCTCCATGATCCTGATATATCTTTTAATTCATGATATATGTTAGAGTAAAATAAGGCAGGACTGGTGGAAACAAGAATTATGAACAAATGCATTCTACTACATCACTGTAGAGTCGAATGCATGTGTTGTAAAGCTATAATGTTTCTCTTTGAGTATATCATTTATAGTTGATTAAACAGGATATCTTGTTGTCTCTACAAAAAGTTGAACCTCTACACAAATCTCTCATACCAATATTTCAAAGTAACAGATCACTTCAGATAATTAGCCCCTTTGCTGAAATGTAAGCCCCACCCAAGTGGTATATATTGCATGTTGACCAACATCCCTCTGAACCCTAAACAAAACAAAAAATAGAATAATATCAAAAGTGAAGCTTCATTATTTTTAGTTGACTTTATGAGTCTATGAAATAATATGATCTTGTCATTCTGCACCACCCACACCTGTGTGTGAGGACTTGATAAGTGTGACAGCATTGAGTAAGGTGAAGATGCTGATCTGTATTTAACACGACAGATGCAAGCAGCTGTCAGGTTTGGGATTTGAAGTCAGATGATCCTTTAGCTCCTGTCTCTCTGAATATCTGGAGATCATGCAATTCTCCTAAGACCATCAAATTGGGAGAGAGGTGCTCTATGAATTCAAGGATTGATGTGTACTGTCAAATAGACTTAAGGATTTTTTGTCTTCACTACTATTTATTTTTGTTGCTTATTAGAATTAAAAGATAGAATAAAAATATATCAAATGACTTTTTTTCTCAAATCCTGCCCATGAAATAAGAGCAGGATAATGAATTCAGAAGGTTATTTTTGAACCGAGGTTATGTCATAGTTTCAAACATGCTGAGCCATTCTATATACTGAGAAATGAAATGATAACCCAGAAATAATGCCTAAGATAAAAAGTACATTGGATTTGATTTGGTTTGATAGCTTAGTTATCCACAGAAAATGAAGGAAATGCACTCTGTGCCTCTAGGCCCTCCAGGTCTGTAAGCATGGGAGGTAAGATTTTCAGCGAGACGAAGTCCTTTCACCCATCCACGGGGTGGTGGGAAAAGCCAAGCATTTTGGTCCCTGTGTGAGCTTATTACACTTGGGTACTTCACTTCATTGAACCTTCAAGGCAGAATGAGATTGAGGAATTCATCTTCCCCTAACACCAAATATTAAGCTCAAGAGATGACTGCATCAATGAAAGAAATATCTACCATTTTTATCTTTTTTCATTCCGAAGTATAATGGAAGGACAGCCTCTGTCAGAGATCTCTGTCTTCTCTAACTATATTAAAAACTAAAATCAAAGACAAGAAACATGTCCTGAGGTTGAACATTTGGAAAATATTTTCACAAAAGCCTATAATACAGGTGCCGTTGGCAACAGAGTGGGAAAGAGTTCTTGACATCACTACATCACAGACTAGAGTTATGAATTTAAAAATTATCTCTTTTGAGGAATTTGATCAACTTCAAGCTTATTCTTGTCACTTCTCCATAATATACTTCTGAGGATAGTATTGTTAAGACTTGTCAAAAAGAATTATTCCAACTAAATATAAAATAGATAAGCAACAAGGGAAATTAGTATTGTGTTAGTATAGGGGACTACAATTAATACCTTGCAATAATCTATAAGGGGAGAGAATATGAAAAATAATATAAATATATATACATATATGCATACATATAAGTATATATATAACTGAATCACTCTGCTCTATACTTGAAAATAACACATTGTAAATCAACTATACTTCAATTAAATAAGAAAGAAAGCAAAAAAAATTTTTTAAGGAGTTATTCCAGGATATATAAAAGAGCTTTTGCTAAGCGTTTTGAGATTAAAGGCTCTATAAAAGAGAGGAAATAACCCTTCAATTGTTACTGTTATGAAACACTGAGCACTTTTTCCCTATGAACTTCTTGAAGTCATTACCCTTCATTCCATTTAGATAACTATTAGTCATGATTCATGGGTAAATGGTCAGTAGGTACTTTTCTAGATGCTTTTGTGCTTCATAATCATAAGTATAATGGTTTGTTTCTGCCATAACATCGAGTTTTCATTCAAATGTAAAAAAAAAGCGGGGGACAGAAGACAGAAAAGGAAAAATTCTGAGGCTAAGCTGCACACAATATTTTAAGCAGATGTCAATCACCCAGGGAAACAAGTTACAGTTTAGGTAAATTGTCCAGGCCAGGCATTTGCCAGCAGATTATCTCCATTTATATCAGAAGCTTGGGGTTCTCAAACATTTGCTCCAGAGGATTGAATAAAAGGAATGGTTCTTTATACTGGCCTGGCTCTTATAAACACCATAAACGGCCACCATTGTGGACTGGTAGATGAAGACACAAAATAAATAGGGATTCAGTGTCTTAATCCAACAAGCTTCCATCAAGAATGACACTTTTCATTCCATCAACTTCATAGCACAAATTCTTGCTAATTATTTCCTTATCATCAGATGAGAACTGTTTCCTTTATCAACAAACAGATAGGAATGCTTCCAGTCGGTTAGCTGTCCTCTTAGCTCTGGGTTATAGTATTTTAGCCAAATTGACTACACATGTGCGTGCTCAGTAGCTTCAGTCAACTGTAGCCCACCCAGTTCCTCTGCCCACAGGATTCTCCAGGCAGGAATACTGGAATGGGTTGCCATGCCCTCTTCCAGGGGATCTTCCTGACCCAGGGCTCAAACCTGTGTCTCCTGAATCTCCTGCATTGCAGACAGACTCTTTTCTACCGTGCCACGAGGGAAGCCCCAGATTGACTACAGTCTAATCCAAAAGTTGTAACTGAAACTGAGACATCAAGTTGCCCAGGAGAGAGACATCAGGATATAGAGACACCATTTCTCCCTTCTCAAGACCTTGAGGCTCATTATTTCTTTTTATGCAAAAGTCATCATGAGATATAACCAATCTTCTCCTAGAATACTTCAGTTGTGGCTTTCCCCTACCATTCCAAAAAGAGTAGAAATTTTCTTTTATTTCCATGTCTTTAGTTGGAATTGTAGACTCAGTCTAATTAAAAAACAGATAATGGGTGCATGGTTTAAAATATATCGCTACAGGGACTTCCCTGGTGGTCCAGTGGTTAAGACTTTGCCTTCTAATGCAGGGGGTGTGGGTTCAACCCCTGGTCAAGCTAGGATCCCACATGACTCGTGGCCAAAACACTAGAACATAAACAGCAGAAGAAATATTGTAACATATTCAATAAAGATTTTTTAAATGGTCCACATCAGAAAAAGAAATCTTAAAAAATAAATTTAAAAAATGCATCACCACAAACGTAGACATTATTATAATACTTATTTTTCCAAGAGGAAACTGAGGTATGGAGAAGCTAATTAATTTGCTCAAGGTCACACAACTGGTAAGTGATGGAATACCAAGCTTTGCATCCAAGTAGACTAACTCCAGAGCACCCCACTTTTAATAGTTTTGAACAAATGAAGAGAAAAGAGAACCTACAAAAGGCCATTTCAGAGGCCTCCTTTGTCATTATTGATGTTCTTTGAGTTTCTGGGATGCCAGCATTCACAAAATCTTGTTGATACTAAACATTTGGAAATATATTACAATCATACAGTTCTGGAAGGTAAGATATAATTTCTCAAAAGGCCTACATTGAAATGTATGTGTGAAAGTGTTGTAATGAAAGTATTTGCATTGGGGTGGATACTCCAATTGGAAAAAAGATAGGTACACTCCATCTTGCACATACCTCCCCAGAAAAGCTACATAGATATCTCAGAATCAATCAGTGTCACAATAGAACAGGGATGATACCATCAGTTTCTACACACTGGTCATGATTTGTGTGGACGACTGTGTGCAAAAGGCAGAAGCTTTGCCACCTCCATCAACAAAGCAGGCTTATAAAGAGTCTACAGGGCTTCCCTGATAGCTCAGTTGGTAAAGAATCTGCCTGCAATGCAGGAGTCCCTGGTTCGATTCCTGGGTTGGGAAGATCCCCTGGAGAAGGGAAAGGCTACCTATCCCAGTATTCTTGGGCTTCCCTTGTGGCTCAGCTGGTAAAGAATCTGCCTGCAACGTGGGAGACCTGGGTTCGATCCCTGGGTTGAGGAAGATCCCCTGGAGAAGGGAAAGAATACCCACTCCATTATTGTGGCCTGGAGAACTCCATGGACTGTATAGTCCCTGGGGTCGCAAAAATAGTCACACACAACTGAGCAACTTTCACTTTCACTTCAAAGAGTCTACTCTGAAGAGTTTGCCTGAAATTTGTTGTTTAGTCGCAAAATCAAGTCTGATTCATTGCGACGCCATAGCTCGCCAAGCTGCTCTGTCCATGATATTTCCCAGGTTAGGATACTGGAGTGAGTAGCCATTCCCTTTTCCAGGGGATCTTCCCGACCCAGGAATCCAACCCACATCTCCTGCTTTGCAGGCAGATTCTTTACCACAGAGCCGCAAGGAGGCCTAATGATCCATGTTTCTCTAGGCAAACTACTTGTACCTTGTACATAATAGATACTCAGAGAATGATCCCCATTATTTTTGGCATTGTTTCAACAGCCTTTTCCTCTGAGTCTTCGTCAGAGGGATACACAAACTCACAGTCATATAATAGAGAGTGACAATTAAATGTAAGGTCTTGCTGAAGTCAGGCAAGTAATTTTCACCATGTTTACCTAAACAAAATCATTTCTGGTTTTTAACCATCTCTACCTTTACCCCTTGGAATCATAAATAACATCCACATGATTAAGTATGTTCATGTAATAGTTTTTATTACATGGTGATTGCTTTGCTGTGAAATCTACTTATCAAGGGAATGGCAGGGAATAAAACTTTCCCAGTGAGAAGAGTTTTCTTGCTTATTTCCTGCTAATCCCTGGAACCCAGTGCAGTTCAGTTCAGTGGCTCAGTCGTGTCCAACTCTTTGTGGCCCCACGGACTGCAGCACGCCAGGCCTCCCCATTCATCACTAACTTCCAGAGTTTACTCAAATTCATGTCCATTGAGTCGGTGACACCATCCATCCGTCTCATCCTCTGTCATCCTCTTCTCCTCCTGCCTTCAATCTTTTCCAGCATCACCGAGTGCAGTTAAGCCAAATTTTAAGACTTCTCCTCATTGTATGAGCCCTGGTGAGACCAATGTGGTCCCAGGCTGCCTTTTTAGGTATGAAGTCTAAGAAGGACATAAGAATGGCCCAAAAGATCTTGGCTGAAGCAAGCTCTCCTTCACCCTGGTCTTTGCCTGGACCAAACTCAGGCAGCTCTGTCTTGGCCACACTCAGTATCAAACTGATGTGGTTGACTTCCATCTAGGCTCACATCACCAGGATAGACCACTCCAGAAAAGCATGTAGGAAAGCCAAAAGGGCAACCACATAACAACAGACTCTTACCTCATTTTCCTCTCCTTTGAAAATCTGCTTAGAGCTTTGAAGAATAAAATTTTTTCATTACTAATTTTTCCCATGGTAAATCAACAATAACATCAAGAATACAAAGTCATTTTCATTAGAATGACCAGCTGTCTCAGCCTTCCCAAGACACTACTGATTTATACCTTTTAACCTGGTGTAATTAACAGTGTATCCTTTTCTCAAAAGGGTCCTGGTTTGAATAATAATTATGTGGACCCCAAAGATTTAGCTACCTAGGACCATCTGTTCATTGGTCTAAATACTCATTGTGGAGCTATACTCAGTATACCTCCATGAAGGCTCTTAATTGTCACTCTATTTTCACAAGAAGGAGTTACCGCGATGTTTCACAGCTTTTCCCTACCCACTTCATCAGAAATATGTCTGAGAACTCTGTCTTAAAAGACTGCTTTAAGAATGGAATTTTTCCATTTGCAACATGGATAGACCTCAGGGATATCTTGCTTTGCGAAATAAATCAGACAGAGAAAAACAAATACTATATGATATCATTTATATGTGGAATCTATAAAACATTTGAAAACAAACTAGTGGTTACCAGTGGGAGAGCGGAGGTGAGAGGGGTATGATAGGGATACAGGATTAAGAGGTACAAAGAGGTACAAAGGTATATTTTATATACTACTATATATATATAATAAATAAGCTACAAAGATATACTATACTGGCCAAGGAATACAGCTGCTGCAGCTGCTGCTAATTCGCTTCAGTCGTGTCCAACTCTGTGCGACCCCATAGACGGCAGTCCACCAGGCTCCCCCGTCCATGGGGATTCTCCAGGTTAGAACACAGGAGTGGGCTGCCATTTCCTTCTCCAATGCATGAAAGTGAAAAGTGAAAGTGAAGTTGCTCAGTCGTATCCGACTCAGCAACCCCATGGACTGTACCCCACCAGGCTCCTCCATCCATGGGATTTTCCATGCAAGAGTACTGGAGTGGGGTGCCATTGCCTTCTCCAAACGAATACAGCAAATGTTTTTAAATAACTTTCAAAGGCGCATAATTTATAAATATACTGAATCATTATATTATATACCTGCAACTAATATATTTTAAATCAACTGTGTGTGCATGTCTGCGTGCTCAGTCGCGTCCAACTCTGCAACCCCATGAACTGGAGCCCACTAGTCTCCTCTGTCCATGGAATTCCCCAGGCAAGAATACTAGAGTAGGTTGCCACTTTCTATTTCAGGGGATCTTCCTGACCTAGGGATCAGACCTGTGTCTCCTGCATTGGCAGGCAGATTCTTTACCACTGAATCACCTCAGTTCAGTTCAGTTCAGTCTTTCAGCCATGTCTGACTCTTTGCGACCCCATGAATAGCAGCACACCAGGCCTCCCTGTGCATCACCAACTCACGGAGTTCACTCAGATTCACGCCTATCAAGTCAGTGATACCATCCAACCATCTCATCCTCTGTCGTCCCCTTCTCCTCCTGCCCCCAATCCCTCCCAGCATTAGGGTCTTTTCCAATGAGTCAACTCTTCACATGAGGTGGCCAAAGTATTGGAGTTTCAGCGTTAGCATCAGTCCTTCCAATGAACGCCCAGGGCTGATCTCCTTCAGAATGGACTGGTTGGATCTCCTTGCAGTCCAAGGGACTCTCAAGAGTCTTCTCCAACACCACAGTTCAAAACCATCAATTCTTTGGCACTCAGCCTTCTTCACAGTCCAAATCTCACATCCATGCATGACTACTGGAAAAACCATAGCCTTGACTAGACGGACATTTGTTGGCAAAGTAATGTCTCTGCTTTTTAATATGCTCTCTAGGTTGGTCATAACTTTCCTTTCAAGGAATAAGCGTCTTTTAATTTCATGGCTGCAGTCACCATCTGCAGTGATTTTGGAGCCCCCAAAAATAAAGTCTGACACTGTTTCCACTGTTTCCCCATCTATTTCCTATGAAGTGATGGGACCAGATGCCATGATCTTAGTTTTCTGAATGTACCTAGGAAACCATAAATCAACTATACTTCATTTAAAAAATATGTGTAAGACTGTTCATCATTTCCAATAATGACGTTTCCCTGATATTGAGAAGGGATGAAATATCACACAAAATTGAACCTTTCCCATCCAAAGAAATTTTAATTTCACATTTATAAGACTCTGATAAACATAGTGAATATGTTATATGGTCTCTCACTGTTAACTCAAGGTCATAAGTTGCAGATGGCCTAGTGCAGGGATATGGTCACTGAAGTAGTTAGAGTTTAGCTTGTCTTTCACTAAATTCTTTCTGTCTCTGCTTTTCTTCCATTCTCCCTTGTTGTCAATTGTCATTTCTCCAAGCATCAGCTATTGGAAGTTCCCTACTCTCTCCACCACTTTTAATTAATGATGTGTTATAAACTAGAAAGAACCACAAGGTAGCAACGAAAACACCAACCTTACTAAATCAACAGCCCTCATTTTAGGAATGATCCTTAGGCAATGGTTTTTCATCACAAAGTAAATCTAGTCAACTAAGACACATAGCTTTGTATATCCCTGTCTTCCTCCTAAGAGGACTTTTCCAATATTTCTTTTATTAGATATGTTCTAGACAACAAATGTGCCAAAACACCTAACCTCAGAAAAAGTGGGTCTTTATTAAACCACTGGCTTTAGCTTGTGAATTAGAATAAACAAAAAATGTTCTGCAAAATCCATCACTCTCAGTAGACTGTTGAATAGCAATGGTGAAAATGGGCATCTTGGTCTTTTTCCCATTTAATACTGTACTGGAAGTCCTAGTTGGAGTAATTTGGCAGGAAAAATTAATAACAAAAGACATCCAAATTGGAAAGTAAGAATTAAAACTATATTTGCAGATGGCCTGTTTCCATATTCAGAAAATCCTAATGAATGCAACAAAAAGAACTGCAAGAGCTAATGACCAAACTCAGCAAAGTTCAGGGTAGAAAGCCAACACACAGGATCAGCTGCGGCTCTATCCATCATCAGTGAACCGTCCAAAGAGGAAATTAGGAAAACAATTCTATTTACAATAGTATCCAGAAGAATGAAAACCAAGCAATGAAGTTAACCACATAGCTGAAAGACTTGTACATGTGAAAACTATATAAAACATTATTGAAAGAAATTAAAGAAGACCTAAATTTTTTTTAAAAAGCCATTCAGCATTCATGTATAGAAAGCCTTAATATTGCTAAAGTGGCAGTATACCCAAAGCATTCTACTGGTTAAGCTCTTTGTGACCCCATGGACTTTACAGTCCATTGAATTCTCCAGGCCAGAATACTGGAGTGGGTAGCCTTTCCCTTCTCCAGGGATCTTCCCAACCCAGGGATCAAACCCAGGCCTCCTCCCACATTGCGGGCAGGTTCTTTACCAGCTGAGCCACCAGGGAAGTCCAAGAATACTGGAGTGGGTAGCCTGTCCATTCTCCAGCAGATCTTCTCAACCCAGGAATTGAACTGGGGTCTCCTGCATTGCAGGTGGATTCTTTACCAACTGAGCTATTAGGGAAGCCCTGATTAAACACAATGCTTATTAAACTTTCATTTTATTTAAGAAAGGGAAACTTTATTCTCACATCTATACAGAATTGCTAGTGGCTCTGAATAGCCCAAACAATATTGAAAAAGGAAGAAAGAATGGGAAGATTCACATTTTGCAACTTCAAAACTGACTTCAAAGCAGCAGTCATCAAAACAGTATCGTACTAGCATAACAAGAGACTTATAGACCAATGGACTGGGAAAGATAGCCCAGAAATGAATCCAAAGCTCTACACTCAGGTGCTTTCAACAGGGTGGCAAGATCAATAAGTGGGAGCTCTTTAGCTACCTTGGACCCTGTGCAGGCCTGCTGAGAACAGGACTTCTAAAATGACAAATGTGTCTGGAAGAGTGTGACCCAAGGCCATTTTTGCTGGCTATAAATGGGGTCTATGGAACTAGAGGGAGCACACAGCTCTCCTGGAAATCAAAGGTGTATATGCTCAAGATGAAACTGAATTCTACCCAGGCAAGGGATGTGCTTGTGTGCGCAAAGCAAAGAACAACACAGTAACTCCTGGTGGAAAACTTAACAAAACCAGAGTAATCAGAGGAAAGATAACTCGTGTTCATGGCAACAGTGGCTTGCTGCTGCTGCTGCTGCTGCTGCTAAGTTGCTTCAGTCATGTCTGACTCTGTGGGACCCCATAGACGGCAGCCCACCAGGCTCCCTCGTCCCTGGGATTCACAAGGTAAGAACACTGGAGTGGGTTGCCGTTTCTTTCTCCAATGCATGAAAGTGAAAAGTGAAAGTGAAGCCACTCAGTCGTGTCTGACTCTCAGCAACCCCATGGACTGCAGCCTACCAGGCTCCTCCGTCCATGGGATTCTCCAGGCAAGAGTACCGGAGTGGGGTGCCACTGCCAACAGTGGCATGGATTGTGCCAAATTCTGAAGCAACATTCCTGTTAAGACCACTGGACACAGAATCAGTGTGATGCTGTACCCTTCGAGGATTTAAACTTACTGAAAAGTAAATAAAAGTGTGAATTTGTAAAATATAAATGGGAAAAGAATAGTCTCCTCAACAAAAGGTTAGGGGAAAGTATATAAATGCATGCAAAAGGATAAAGTCAGACTCTTAATGATCCATAATAAAAAGTTAACTCAAAATTGATCAATGACTTAAATAAACAAAAGGTCTAAAAATAAAAGCTATTGGAAGAAAACACAGAAGTAAATCTTTATGGCCTTGGATTTGGTGATAGGACCTAAGATATGAGGCCAAAAGCAAGAGCAACTACAGAAAAAATTAGATAAATTGAATTTTATAAACATTAGAATATTTTGTGCATCAGAGAATGTTATCAAGAGAGCAAAAAAGACAACCTAAAAATAGGACAAATGCAAATTGTATATCTGGCAAAGACAGCATCTAGATTATAAAAAACTATTACAACTGAACAACAAAAAGACAAACAACCCGATTAAAACCTGGACAAAGAGTATGAATAAACATTTCTCCAAACAAGATATGTAAATAGCCAACAAGCACATGAAAAGATTTTCAACATTTTGGTGCATGCTCAGTCACTTCAGTCTTGTCTGACTTTGTGTGACCGTATGGACCGTAGCCCACCAGGCTCCTCTGTCCATGGAATTCCCAGGCAAGAATACTGGAGTGGATTGCCATGCCCTCCTCCAGGGGATCTTCCTGACCCAGGGATTGAACCTGCGTCTCCTGCACTGCAGGCTGATTCTTTACTGCTGAGCCACTTGGAAAACCCCAATGGTCAATAAGGAAACAAAAATTAAACTACAGTGAGCTACTTCTTGACATCTATTATGATGACTATACCAGCAACAACAACAAAAAACCAGTGTTGGCAAGGACATAGAGAAATAAGAACACGTATACATTTTGTGGAAATCTAAAATTGCAGTGGGTACAGCCACTGTGAAAAACAATTTGGTGATTCCTCAAAAAGTTAAACACAAAATTACCATATGATCCAGAAACCCTACTCCTAGGTATTTACCCAAAAGAACTGAAAAACAGGTGTTCAAATGAAAATGTGTTCATTGATGTTTATAGCAGCACTATTCTCAATAGTCAAAAAAAGGAAAAAAACAAATGTCCATAAAGAGATCAATGGATAAACAAATTGTGGTACATCCATATGTGTTTAGTCGCTCAGTCGTGTCTAACGCTTTGCAACTTCAAAGACTGTAACCCACCAGGCTCTTCTGTCCATGGGGAGTCTCCAGGCAAGAATACTGGAGTGCGTTGCCATGCCCTCCTCCAGGGGATCATGAAATATTACTGAGCCACGCTTCCCTGGTAGCTCAGATGATAAAGTGTCTGCCTGCAATGCAGGAGACCTGAGTTCAATCCCTGGGTTGGGAAGATCCCCTGGAGAAGGAAATGGCAACCCACTCCAGTACTCTTGCCTGGAAAATTCCATGAATGAAGGAGCCTAGTAGGCTATACTCCATGGGATCCAAAAAGTCAGACATGACTGAGCAACTTCACTGGTTCACAAAAAAATAATGAACCTTTGCTACAACACTGGTGCATGCTCTGTGAAAGAAGTCGTGCACAGAAGGTTACATATTATAAGATTCTTTTATATGAAATACCTAAAAAAGGAAAATCCATAAAGGTAGATAAGTGGTTCCCAGGGGATTGGCTGGGTGTGTAGAATGGGGAGTGAATATTTAATGTACAGGCTGTTATTCTGGAGTGATGAAAATGTTTTGAAACCCGCGAGAAGTGGTAATTGCATGACATTGTGAACGTACTGAATGCTACTGAATTGTGTACTTTAAAATGGTTAATTGTATGGTCTGGGGATTTCAGTTCAATTGAAAAAAATATTACTTTGTTGGTGTGTGCTTAGTCGCTTCAGTCTTGTCTGACTCTCTGCGACCCCCATGGTCTGTAGCCTGCCAGGCTCCTCTGTCCATGGGATTCTCACAAGACTACTGGAGTGGGTTGCCATTTCCTTCTCCAGGGGATCTTCCTGACCCAGGGGTCGAACCTGAGTCTCTTGCATGTCTCCTGCATTGGCAGTCTGGTTCTCTATCACTAATGCCACCTGGGAAGCCAGGTAAATAAATGTATATTTATTAAATTCCACTCCAGTGTTCCTGGTTCTCATACTTTTTCACATTAAATATCAATCACGTTGGCTTTCAGAAAAATCACTGTTGGGAACAAAAAGTTTTAAAAATGACAATCTTGTCTCTTTTAAAGCTCTTTGACAGTAAATGATTAAAAGAATGAGCTTCCCAAGTGCCCTAGTGGTAAAGAAGCCTCTTGCCGATTCAGGAGATGTAAGAGATGCCGGTTAGATCTCTGGGTCAGGAAGATCCTCTGTTGGAGGAAACGGTATCCCACTCCAGTGTTCTTGCCTGAAGAATCCCAAGTACAGAGAAGCCTGGCGGGCTACAGTCCTCGGGGTAGCAAAGAATTAGACACAACTGAGCTCCTGAGCACAATGTTAAAAGAATTAACCAAAAATAGATGACAAATAGAAGAAATTCCCTGCTGTGTTTCCAGAATAGTTATGTTCACAACACATATATTGACATGAAGTGAAATTAATTGAAAGTCACTCAGTCATGTCCAGCTCTTTGCCACCCCATGGACTATACAGCCCATGGAATTCTCCAGGCCGAAATACTGGAGTGGGTTGCCGTTCCCTTCTCCAGGGAATCTTCCCAACCCAGGGATCAAACCCAGGTCTCCCACACCTCAGGCAGATTCTTCACCAGCTGAGCCAGCAGGGAAGCCCACTGATATGAATCCAAGTGTGAAAAAGTCTTTAGCAGAGCCCAGTATGTCTAGTGAATGTTTTTAAGGACTTGTCTCAATCTAACAAAAACCAAGACCACCTACTTCCACCTCTAAGGGTCACCGAAAGAATGTTCTTCTGTATTCTTGGGAAGCCTGAAATACAAGCAACAGTTAAAGGGAAGATGCAAAGAGGAATGGGAAAAAGTAAAAGAGGGACTGAGAAGAAGAATATGAATTAGAGATAACTATTAGGAAATGGATTTCCTTGATAACCCCTCAGCTAAACTACAAATTTCTTGTCTTCATCAAAATGCTTTTTCAATCAAGTCTAGTCCAGGAGGATGGGGCAAAAATATCTAACACTATTTGCTGAAAAGGGAATCCTCAGAGTTGAGCAGGAAATGATTTGACCAAAAACAATTTGGGTGAGACGACTCCAGGATCAAGCAGACAAATTATTTGAAAGTGTATCTCCAGTTATATGTTCTTCATGTATTGATATTTTGGGGGGCACCATAACCTCAGATATGCAGATGACACCAGCCTTATGGCAGAAAGTGAAGAGGAGCTAAAAAGCCTCTTGATGAAAGTGAAAGAGGAGAGTGAAAAAGTTGGCTTAAAGCTCAACATTCAGAAAATGAAGATCATGGCATCCAGTCCCATCACTTCATGGGAAATAGATGGGGAAACAGTGGAAACCGTGTCAGACTTTATTTTGGGGGGCTCCAAAATCACTGCAGAAGGTGACTGCAGCCATGAAATTAAAAGACATTTACTCCTTGGAAGAAAAGTTATGACCAACCTAGATAGCATATTCAAAAGCAGAGACATTATTTTGCCGACTAAGGTCCGTCTAGTCAAGGCTATGGTTTTTCCAGTGGTCATGTATGGATGTGAGAGTTGGACTGTGAAGAAGGCTGAGTGCCGAAGAATTGATGCTTTTGAACTGTGGTGTTGGAGAAGACTCTTGAGAGTCCCTTGGACTGCAAGCAGATCCAACCAGTCCATTCTGAAGGAAATCAACCCTGGGATTTCTTTGCAAGGAATGATGCTAAAGCTGAAACTCCAGTACTTTGGCCACCTCATGAGACGAGTTGACTCATTGGAAAAGACTTTGATGCTGGGAGGGATTGGGGGCAGGAGGAGAAGGGAATGACAGAGGATGAGATGGCTGGATGGCATCACGGACTCTATGGGCATGAATCTGAGTGAACTCCGGGAGTTGGTGATGGACAGGGAGGCCTGGCGTGCTGCGATTCACAGGGTCGCAAAGAGTCAGGCACGACTGAGCGACTGAACTGAACTGAACTGATGGAGCAATTCTGTTTTCAATCGTGGTACATACACATAACATAAAATGTATCAATTAAGCCACTTTAAAGTGTACAATTCATTGCCATTTAGGACCGTAACAATGTTGTACAGCCATCACCACTATTAAGTTCCTGAATGTTTTCATTACTTCAAAGGAAAACGCCCTACTCATGAGCCGTCACACCCTTTCTGTTTCCCCTCAACCCTGAGACACCACCAATCAGCTTTCTGTCTCTGTGGATTTACCTATTTTGGATACTTTTTATAAATGAAGTCATATAATATGTGGAGTTTTGTGTCTGGCTTCTGCAACATAGCATCATATTTTCAAGGAATACTCCATTGCATGGATATACCACAATTTGTTTATTCACAGATCCCTTTCTGGATATTTGGGTTGTTCACACCACTTGGCTATGGTGCATAGAGCTCCCATGAACATTCATGTACGAGTTTCTGTCTGAACATCTGTTTCCAGTCTGGGGGAGTATAGACCTTGGAGTGGAATTGCTGGGTCATGTGCTGAGTCTATGTTTAATTTTTGAGGAACTGCCACGTTGCTTTCCATGGTGGCTGAACCATTTTACATCCCCACAAGTCACATATGAGTCACACTTTTTTATATCTCCAAGTTTTGGGGTCTATTTTGTAGCCATATAGAAAGCGTTCTCAGTTTTGTTTGATTTTTTTTTGTTTCGTTTTCTACAAATTATTCATGTTCTTCACTACTATAGCAAAATTTGAGAAACAACTTAAATGTACCACTCTATAAGACTGCTTAAATCAAAAATGATATATAATGACTAAGCAAAGTCATCTTCCAATCTTCTTACTGCATTTAGCAATTTTTTAATCTTAACATAAAAAGATGATAGCTGACGTCACCCACACCTTCCCACAATCATTTGACCAAGAAACACTCTCAAATCCTAACAGGAGTTAAGATAAAATACTAACTTGAGTTGCTACAAAAATGACCTCAAATTTATCTGAGATTTGTAAATTTTGTAATAGACCAAAAAAATAAATTGGAAAATAAAATTTTTAATATGCTGCTAGAAGGAAGAATGGAGAAGGCAGTGGCACCCCGCTCCAGTACTCTTGCCTGGAAATCCCATGGATGGAGGAGCCTGGTAGGCTGCAGTCCATGGCGTCGCTAAGAGTCGGACACAACTGAGTGACTTCACTTTCTCTTTTCACTTTCAGACATTGGAGAAGGAAATGGCAACCCACTCCAGTGTTCTTGCCTGGAGAATCCCAGGGACGGGGGAGCTTGGTGGGCTGCCGTCCATGGGGTCGCACAGAGTTGGACACGACTGAAGCAACTTAGTGGCAGCAGTAGCAGAAGGAAGAATGACGGAGAAGGCAATGGCACCCCACTCCAGCACTCTTGCCTGGAAAATCCCATGGGTGGAGGAGTCTGGTGGGCTGCAGTCCATGGGGTTGCTAAGAGTCAGACTCGACTGAGCGACTTCACTTTCACTTTTCACTTTCATGCATTGGAGAAGGTGATGGCAACCCACTCCACTGTTCTTGCCTGGAGAATCCCAGGGACAGGGGAGCCTGGTGGGCTGCTGTCTGTGGGGTCACACAGAGTTGGACATGACTGAAGTCACTTAGCAGCAGCAGAAGGAAAAATGATGTTGCTATATCCAGTCTTGATATAAGAAGCAATATGAATAACTAATAAAAATAACCTGCCTGCTCAGGCCATTACTACATACCAGACTCTGTCTGAAACACATTACAGTTGCCCTCAAAACAACTTTTTCATGTATCTGCTACTGAGTTTTTCAGTCTATAAATAAGAGAACAAAAGTTTAGTGAGATTAAATAATACCTGAAGTAAGAGTAAATAGCTGAAGTCTGGATTTGAACTCATGTTGTTATACTAAATCCCAGGATCTCAGCAACTATGCCTATTTTGTTCTCATTGCCATTTGTAATATGAAAATTTCTATTCATTATGGGTACACCATAGCAGAGGTGGAGATACGATTACATCAAATGTGGTGTAATGTTTAGGTAATCACGAATTAAGCTTTTTGAAATGTGTAGCTTATCTTCAGCATCTTTTATAGAAACCAAAGACTGTGATTATTACTGTTTTCTTTAAAGTGTTCATTTACAGTTTCAGTTCATTTACAGTAGAAGCAGTCTGAGTACCACAATATCTCATTTTTCGGTGTAAACGTCTCCGTCAGTAGTAGATCTTGGGAAGTGAACTTGAGTAATGAAATTGGTTGGCACCCTTAATGCATGGAATAACAAGACTAATACATATTGAAATTGAGAGACAGGATACATAGCACAAATGAGTGATCTTCAAAGCACACTCACGTCAGTTTGACAGTAAGTCAATAAAAGGTTGTCTCCTTGTCAGTGATGGATGGAATCTCAGATGTGTTAAGCAGTCTTCTCACATCTAATTTTTAAATACAATTTAGAGGGCAAAAAAAAAAAATCTATGGCTAATATTTCCTTTCACAGAATAACCTGTGGCATCTCATGGAATCCACCAGGGAAACTTTGAAAATAATTTGAATGAAGATTCTCTTTGATGAGAAGTCATCAGTGAATAACATTGATGAAAAAGGATTTCAGATGCTGCCTCCAGCAGAGGTTTGCTTACATCTTTCCTTTAAAACATAGTGATTAATTCTTACAATAACTCTGTATTTCCAAAAGAGCCTTGATTTCACTCACTACTGGTACCTGGAAGCTCCCCCTCTAATTTTCTTTGGGAAGTTCCAGGAAAAGAAGGTAAATATGTAGCTCACCCTCTGATTCTTTTTTTCAATCAAAGAATAACCATTCAGAATTAATTTATATCCAATCAGAATTTAAGCTATCTATAAAGAAATTTAAATCTACCTACATCCTGCTGGAGTTGTTAACATTTGATAATATCCAGGCCAGAATACTGGAATGGGTTGCCTTGCCCTCCTCCAGGGGATCTTCCCAACCCAGGGATCAAACCCAGGTCTTCCACATGGCAGGCAGATGCTTTACTGACTGAGCCACCGGGGAAGTCCTTATCCAGAATTAGAAGTCAGTTTTCCTTTATTCTGGAGAAGGCAATGGCACCCCACTCCAGACTCTTGCCGGGAAAATCCCATGGACTGAGGAGCCTGGTAGGCTGCAGTCCATGGGATCGCTAAGAGTCGGACACGACTGAGCGAGTTCACCTTCACTTTCCTTTATTCAGGTATGGAAAATATTGCAGGAAAAGAGGCTAATGCAGCTGGAAGTCTTAACGATCCGGAAGTATCAATAACAATGTTTTGTCTCTATGGAACAGCTCTCAGTCAAGAAACTCAAAGCTGAATGAAGTCAGAGGCAGCAGCACCCACTAAATATTCTTGAGATGCACAGACTAGCATTGCTGGTGGAAAAAGCTGGTGATGTTAGAACAGACTTAGAGGGCAGGATGCCACAGAAGAAACAGTGATGTAAGCAAAAGGACTGCCTTCAGCTCACCCCTGTGCTCTCAACATCATCCTCTCAGGAGCATCAGCACCTCATGCCCCAGAGGACATCTCGTCATCTCATTCAAAGCAACCCCGCATCATCAGTACCCTGACACAGAGCCATCTTGCCTAACAAGTTATATACAAAGATATTCAAATAGCCAACAAGCACACTGACTTCCCTGATGGCTCAGATGGTAAAGAATCTGCCTGCAATGTGGGAGACCTGGGTTCTATCCCTGGGTCGAGAAGATCCCCTGGAGAAGGGAATGGCACCCCACTCCAGTATTCTTGCCTGGAGAATCCCATGGACAGAGGAGCCTGGCGGACTACAGTCCATGAAGTCACAAAGAGTCGGACAAGAAAGCAACTGAGTGCAATGTTTAGTGCTGCTAAGCATCTTTTCATGTCCTTGTTCAAAGTGTTAGTCGTTCAGTCATGTCCAGCTCTTTGCGACTTCATGGACTGTAGCCTCTGTCCACGGAATTCTCCAGGCAAGGATACTGGAGTGGGTTGCCGTTTCCTTCTCTAGGGGATCTTCCCACCCCAGGGATCAAACCCTTGTCTCCAGCTTAGCAGGCAGATTCTTTACCACTGCACCACCCAGGAAGCCTGACAGGTGTCTGACAATTTTGCACTCAGCTTGGTCAAGATTGCAATTCTTTTGAGGGTCACTGGCTTGATGAGGACTCCGGTCATTCCAAAGAGGTGGGGCTCCAGCAGGGAGAACAGCAGCCGAGTAGTGGAGAGGGCCCCCCAGATATGGAGGATGGGAGACATGAACTGACTTAGGATTTGACCACAAAACACTCAGCTTCCTTGGATCTCAGTCCCATTAGCAGCAAAGCAAGGAGGATGAGGACATGGTACCAAGGTCACTTCTGGGCAGCATCTAAAGACCCCGAGAGGATGGTGGTGACTGGCCCAGTGCTAGTGAGCTGGGAACCAGCCCAGCCTGTGGGACAGAATGCAGAGATGGGGAGTGTGACTAGGTTACCAGCACTGGGTGAGTCAGCCTGGAGGTCAGGAAAGGCTGGCTGGCCGGAACTCAGCCCACGCTGGGGAGGGATGTGTGGGTGTGGAGAGAGCTCTCTTACATCAAATCTCTCACCACAGCCCCCTGCATCCCACCTTCCCTGGCCTGCCTTGGAGATGAGACACAATGGTAGAAAAACATTCAGAAGGCAAAGGTGGTGATTAAGCACTATTATTACAAAGGGGATCCTGCCACTCTCTACAGGCTGTTAGCTTTACCTAACCTTCAATTTCCCTTTGACTTAAGTCTCTAGATTGTGTATCAAGGATGCTCTGGCTTCTGTCTAGAGTCAAATGACTGTTGCAGTTACCTGAGGCAGATTTCCAGATAACTCTGGTTCTATTTCCTACAAAAAAAGAAAGTGATTTTTTAAAAAGCAAACGTTATCCATCATGTACTACAAATTTTCCATGTGACTGAAAGCCCGTGTTCAGCATTAGCAAACTTCTTTGCCCTAACACCTGGTTTTAAACTTAAGCTTCAGAGTGAAAAGTTTTCTTGTGTGTTTGTTTTTAATAGTCAAAAGGTTATGGCAGTGGATGAGTATGTTTCACAATTTTTGTTTGTAATAGAAGCCATAATTGCACATTTAAAGCAAGTATAACAGGCTAACAACCTCATTTTTCTGCAGCTAAAATAATAGAAATGATTCATCAACTGTCATCAGAGGGTTAACTAAGCGATATTGGTTTTAATCTTGTTTAGTCGACATGATTTAAAATTCTTATCAAGCTAAATAAACAGGATCATCTTCACCCACCACCAAACAATGAGATTCACAACCTGAAAAAGGCCTAAATAAATAAAAAATTAAAAGAGAGTTGTATGTATACGGGCTTCCCTGGTGCCTCAGATCTTAAAGAATTCGCCTGCAGTTCAGGAGACCCAGGTTCAGTCCCTGCTTTGGGAAGATCCTGTGGAGAAGGGAATGGCTACCCACTCCCGTGGGCTTCCCCAGTGGCGCCAGTGGTAAAGAGCTTGCCTGCCAAAGCAGGAGACTTTAGAGATGCAGCTTCAACCTTTGGGTCAGAAAGTTCCTTTGGAAGAGGGCATGGCAACCCACTCCAATATTCTTGCCTGGAGAATTCCGTGGACAGAGGAGCCTGATGGGCTACAACCCATGGGGTCCCAAAGAGTTGGACACAACTTACTAACGTTTTCACTTCTTATTTTTTAGATGTATATAACGTTAGTCAAAGCTATGGTTTTTCCAGTAGTCATGTATGGGTGTGAGAGTTGTACCACAGAGACTGCTGAGTGCCGAAGAATTGATGCTTTTGAACTGGAGACTCTTGAGAGGAGTCTTGAGACTCTTGAGAGTCCCTTGGACTGCAAGGAGATCCAACCAGCCAATCCTGAAGGAAATCAGTCTTGAATATTCATTGGAAGGACTGATGCTAAAGTTGAGTCTCCAGTACTTTGGCCACCTGAGGCAAAGAACTGACTCATTGGAAAAGACCCTGATGCTGGGAAAGACTGAAGGCAGGAGGAGGAGGGGACAACAGAGGATGAGATGGTTGGATGGCATCACCGACCAGATGGACATGAGTTTGAGTAAACTGTGGGAGTTGGTGATGGACAGGGAAGCCTGGTGTGCTGCAGTCCATGGGGTCGCAAAGAATCGGACATGACTGAGTGACAGAACTGAACCTGTCCAAAAGTCAAAGTTGGATTTAGATATGTAGAGAAGAGTTATCTTGTTTGAGTATTGGTGATATAACTCAAATCTTTTGAGCATAAGCTAATTGCTAGAAAAATCAAGAGTTTGACAATGAGAAGCTAGTAGTACCTTACTAATCTCTAAAAATCAGACATGACCTACATCTGAGAGCAAAATACTATATGCAATGACTGCAATGAAAGTTCCAATTAGACTGTAAAAGCTTTATTGCCTTCTGAAGATCAAGCTCATTTTTTGAAATGGATAAATTCAAATTGAAGTCACCACCTTCTTGATTGTGGCCTAGATTTAATATCTCCAGGGAAATTCCTCACACACATCTTATTAAAGAATTTTTCAGGAACCATGAATGAAACTGAAATTTGTTTTACATAATCTTTTCAACTATTTATCCATTAATTGTCTTATAATTTTACTCCATAGCACTCACAATAATCAAGGACCATTCTCTTGGCCCTAAAATAGAACAGTAACACATTTGAATGTTATTAGAAGTAAGTGGATAAAAATCTAGGTGGGTTAACATCATCAGATTAATACAACTTAATTGATAAACTTACTTGAAATATAGAACATATAATAAGCTTTCAAATGACAGTAGCCAAATAGCCACCATGTCCAAGAATCAAGCAAAAAGAAATGTTCTGAAGTCTCACAGATGGTTGAATAAATTATCATATGACAACCCCATAGAATATTATAGAGCCACGTAAAAAATGAATTGGAGTTATGTCAGTTAACAGACAAGGCTTTCCAGGAGATGGAGTACAAAAGACAAAATGCAGAGATGAAATGCCTATAAATGTATTTATATATGTATGCCTTTATTTTTTTTTTTTTAATTTTAAAATCTTTAATTCTTACATGTGTTCCCAAACATGAACCCCCCTCCCACCTCCCTCCCCATAACATCTCTGTGGGTCATCCCCATGCACCAGCCCCAAGCATGCTGTATCCTGCGTCAGACATAGACTAGCGATTCAATTCTTACATGATAGTATACATGATAGAATGCCGTTCTCCCATATCATCCCACCCTCTCCCTCTCCCTCTGAGTCCAAAAGTCCGTTATAGACAGCTGCGTCTTTTTCCTGTCTTGCATACAGGGTCGTCATTGCCATCTTTCTAAATTCCATATATATGTGTTAGTATACTGTATTGGTGTTTTTCTTTCTGGCTTACTTCACTCTGTATAATCGGCTCCAGTTTCGTCCATCTCATCAGAACTGATTCAAATGAATTCTTTTTAACGGCTGAGTAATACTCCATTGTGTATATGTACCACAGCTTTCTTATCCATTCATCTGCTGATGGACATCTAGGTTGTTTCCATGTCCTGGCTATTATAAACAGTGCTGCGATGAACATTGGGGTACATGTGTCTCTTTCAATTCTGGTTTCCTCGGTGTGTATGCCCAGCAGTGGGATTGCTGGGTCATAAGGGAGTTCTATTTGCAATTTTTTAAGGAATCTCCACACTGTTCTCCATAGTGGCTGTACTAGTTTGCATTCCCACCAACAGTGTAGGAGGGTTCCCTTTTCTCCACACCCTCTCCAGCATTTATTGCTTGTAGACTTTTGGATCGCAGCCATCCTGACTGGTGTGAAGTGGTACCTCATTGTGGTTTTGATTTGCATTTCTAAAAATATGGAACGCTTCACGAATTTGCGTGTCATCCTTGCGCAGGGGCCATGCTAATCTTCTCTGTATCGTTCCAATTTTAGTATATGTGCTGCCGAAGCGAGCACTATATGTATGCCTTTAAATATTTATATGGATGTATATGATGTCGGGCCTTCTGGGTGGCACTAGTGGTAAAGAACCCACCTGCTAATGCAGGACACGTCTGAGACATGGTTTCAAGCCTGGAGTGGGAAGAGTCCCTGGAGCTGTGTGCTTGTGTGCTAAGTCGCTTCAGTTGCGTTCAACTCTTTGCAACCCCATGGACTGTAGCCCACCAGGCTCCTCTGTCCATGGGATTCTCCAGGCAAGAATACTGGAGCGGGTTGCTGTGCCCTTCTCCCGGGGATCTTTCCCACCCAGGGATTGAACCCACACCCCCTGCAATGGAAAGTGAAGTCTTAACCACGGGACCACCAGGGAAGTCCCTGTTATGTATTTTTTAAAATAGCTTTATTTTTTCCTTTTTATAAAAATAACTTTCTCATAACAAAATATATTTTAAAAAATAGAGAAGTGGCAGAGAAAAAGTCAAGATGATAATTCTAACAACCGTGTGACCACCATCAAGACGTGAAGTACCACTTCCTAGATTACGTGATTAAGGACGATGTGATCACGTGTACCATACTCTCAGCTTCCTTCATCGGGTCAAATGAACCATTAATAACACCTGCCAGGTGTTCCCTTCTCGCTGACCTGCCTCCCAGTCCCTCAGTCAGTGGAGCATTGAGTTGTCAGCAAATCGTCCTTTCGTTTGTAGCCTGAGTGGTCCATCCCGGCCTCTGCTAAAGGACCATTTCCCCCTTAGCACAGGGAGACCTGGGCTGACCTGTTGGCCCCAAACTCAGCTCCCTTCTGTGTTTCCCATCCTGCTCCCACCAGCAGGAGCCGGAAGGAAATTCTGAGCCCTATGCATGCTCCTCCAGAATCAAGAGAAACTCCGGCTAATGAAATGCCAGTCCAGTCTGTGTTTCTTAGTTTACTTTGATGGGGAGGTCCCCACGCTCATGATGGAGCAGCCTACAAGACGGTCTGCTCCCACAGCTCCAAAGATAAAATTGGAGTAAAAGGCCCACACTTTCAGCATCTCTTCAATTTGTCACTATATAGCTCCCGTCCTTTCTCTGGCTTCTCTCCCAAAAAGAGGTGATGGAGACGATATAGAGAGAAGGGAACTCTTGCACAATGTTGGTAGGAATATACTGCAATGCAAATGTGACGTAATGTAAATCAGTGCAGCCACTATGGAAACAGCATGGAGGTTCCCCAAAAGATTAAAAATAGAATTATCATATGATTCAGCAATCCCACTTCTGGACATATATCCAAAACAATTGAAATCAAGATATTGAAGCAATATTGGCACCCTCATATTCATTGCCAGCATTGTTCAATATAGACACAATCCAGAAACAACCCAAGTGTTCATCGACAAACAAATGAGTTTTAAAACAACGTGCTTTATGTGTGTGTTCAGTCACTCAGTCGTGTCTGACTCTTTTGCAACCCCATGGAGGAGCCCACCAGGCTCCTCTGTCCACGGGATTTTTCAGACAAGAATACTGGAGCAGGTTGCCCTTTCCTCCTTCAAGGGATCTTCCCAACCCAGGGATTGAACCCACATCTGCTGTGGCATCAGATTCTCTACTGCTGAGCCAGCTGGGAAGCTCATGTATACATGGTGGAATATTATTCAGCCTTCAAAAAGAAAGAGAAATCCTGCCATTTGTGAAATCATAAAGAAACCTAGAAAACATAATGTTAAGTGAAATAAGTTTAGATGCAGAAAGACAAATACTGCATGAATGGCTTTATGTTTGGAATCTAAAATGGAGAGTAGAATGGTAGTTGACAGGAGCTGGGGTGGGGCGGGGAGAAAGAGGAAGATGCTGGTCAAGGGATATGAAGTTTTAGTTATGCAAGATGAATAAGTTCTGGGATCTAATGTATAGTGGGGTGACTGTAGTTAACAATATTAAACTTGCTTAGGAGGGTATAACTATTTTTTTAATTTATTTTTTTTTAGTTGAAGGATAATTACTTTACAGATTTATTGGTTTCTGTCAAACATTAATATAAATCAGCCATAGGTATACATATGTCCAGGAGGGTATATCTTAAATATTCTTAGCTTTAGCTCACCGGACTCCTCTGTCCATGGAATTCTCCAGACAAGAATACTGGAGAGGGCAGTCATTCCCTTCTCCAGGGGATCTTTCCAACCCAGGGATTAATCCCAGGTCTCCTGCATTCCAAGCAGATTCTTTACCATCTAAGCCACCAGGGAAGCTCAGAAATAGAAAAACTGTAACTTGAAACTTGCTTAGAAGGGTATATCTTAAATATTCTCAGCACACACACAAAGAAGTAATTGCATGAGGTAATGTATATGTTAATTACCTTGATTCTGGTGATCATTTCACAATGTATACATATATCAAAGCATCAATTGTATACCTTAAATACATATAATTCTACCTTAAATACATGTAAATTTTAGTTGTCAATTATTCCTCATTGAAGTGGCGAATAGAGGGAAGACTCCATGTCTACTTCTTCAGAAACAGAAGGGCTGGGTTTCAGAAAGTGATACGTCAACTTGGGAATCCTCTTGCAGCAAAATCCTCAAGCTTACAGTTTGGCAGGAAAAACTTTAGAGTATCACGGGATGCATTTTAATTCTTTTTCATTTCCCTTAACATCTCTGTTGTAATGTCAACAAATCCCTATCAGTCACCCCAGCAGCACACCCACGAGGCAGGTGCCGTCCTTGGGGTGATCAGGGACAAAGCACCATGCAAAAGTACAGAAGATGAAACACATGAATATTTTCCATAGTATTACTTCCGCTGCACAAAAAGATTCATCTTTCAGTAATCACTAATAGCAGTAATTCTCTCTAAGCTGATTCTTGGCTGCATTATAACGTAAGTGGTGACTTTGGTGATACTACCAAGTAATTGAAGCAGAGAAGTAACTCTCGTCCCAGGTGGTGCCAGGGGTAAAGAACCCGCCTGTCAGTGCAGGAGACATAAGAGACGTGGGTTCGATCCCTGGGTCAGGAAGATCCCCTGGAGGAGGGCATGGCAACCCACCCCAGGATTCTTGCCTGGAGAATCCCATGGACAGAGGAGCCTGGCGGACTACAGTCCATGGGGTCACAAAGAGTTGGACTTGACTGAGGCAACTTAGCATGCATGCCCACCCTCCAAGAGAGAAACACGAGGTACTCAAGTAAGCGAGGCACTCCTTATACACAGACCAATGAGCACAGCTTAAATCTCTCTTAAGGTGTAATCAATGAAGCTGAGTTCACTGAATGAAATTTCTGTGTTTAAGTTAGAGCTGCATGTTTTGGTGAGTGACGGGAGAGGCAGAGTTTAGAAATCTCAGGCCCAAATCCTGAAATGACTGAAAGGTGCCCAGAAGGGGTGTCCTATATAGCAATGCAGGAAGTAGGGCACACCTCCTTTTAGCCAAACTGACTCAAGTAGGGGCAGCCAGACAAACAGCTTCATGCTGTCTGGGGACATGAAGAACTGCACGACAGGACCAATAGGGAAAGGGCAATGGCTTGACGAACACTGGGGTCCCCAGATCAAAGCAGACGGCACAGAGAAGGTTCCAAGTCGGGGCGTGGCATACAGAGGTCCACGCTGGGCAGTGAGCCTAGGTCGGTATTTGGGTAGAGTCACGTCCAGGAAGCCTGCACCCAGGAGTCCAGGTGAGCAGGAAGGTGCAGATCAGAAGAGCCTCAAGATTGGAACCAAGCACAGAAAACTGGTAGCTCAGATGGAAAAGAATAGCCTGCAATGCAGGAGACGCAGGTTCGCTCCCTGGGTTGGGAAGATCCCCTGGAAAAGGGAATGGCTACCCACTCCAGTATTCTTACCTAGGAAATCTGGTGGACAGAGGAGCCTGGCAGGCTACAGTCCATGGGGTCACAAAGAGCTGGACACGACTTAGGAACTAACATTTTCACTTTTTTTTTTTTTCCACAGAAAACTGGTAAGAGAAATGGGGCAGGTCTGTAGAAGATGACACAAAACAGATCTCAAGGTGAACTGAGTATGTTCTGCCCTCCACCTTGTTCCGAGCAACTGTCCTGGAACTGGCAGACAATTCCAGGCAAGCAGATGTTGCTCCCCAGAGTAAGGGCGGGCCCTGAAGCTGTTAGCAATTGCAGCGCTACTCTGAAGAGGCTTCCCAGGTGGAGAAAAAAGCTGGAGAATCCATGGGAGCACAGGAACGAGTGAGAACCTGCCTTTAGAATGACAGGGGCCCTGCCACCAGCCGTGAATTTTACCCTTTCCCTTTAGATGCGGGTGCCTCTATCTCCTGCCACCCCAGGGATGGGGGCTAAGGAACCATGAAAGCATTTTCAGGGTACCGCTGAGCTACACAAGATGTCCCTTCCTGGGATTAGGATCCAAGTTATAGGTCAGGATGTCCTGCAATATGTGAAGCCCTGAAGAAGGGAATGGCCACCCATTCCAATATTCTTGCCTGGAGAATTCCAGGGACAGAGGAGCCTGGCGGGGTACAGTCCATGGGGTCTCAAAGAGTCAGTCACAACTGAGTGACTAACCCTTTCACATGTGGAGCCAGTTATGGCTAAAGCAGAAAGACGGTAGAGGGACAGGGAGGGGAAGAGACAGAGAGAGACGGAGAGGGGCTTCAACTCTAGGGTAGTAGGAAAAAGCTACAGTGACTTCATAGGTGCAAAAGCTCTGAATAAAATGCCATTTCAACAAGGCTTTATAAAGTATGGAAAGAAACACACTGCAAAACCAAACAGATGGGTACCCAGAAATTCAAAGTCAACGAATATAGTGGCCATTCTAAAAAAGCCAGTTCCTAGCAGTAGCTGGTGTCTCGCCAGCATTCTCAGCTGGAAACTATAAACTCACTTTATTCGGGGACATCTAAGGCCTCGGGGCAGGATGTGATGAGTCCAATAAGTGCTGACGATCCTCCCTTCAAATATTTCCAGAACACATCACCTCCGGGCCATCCTCACCACCTGTGTTTGAATTCCAGCCCTGGTGGTTCTCACCTGCCTTACTGAAACAGCCTCCCAAACGCTGCTCCACCCCCATTGTCGGCTGGATGCACAATGTGCTTTTATTAAGGCTCCAGGAATCTTTGGAACCTAGGAAGTGAAAAATGGACACACAGGGGTTCACCCTCCTTGGGTGTCCTGAAAGCCCCCATGGTCTCCAGTGGGTGGATCTAAGTACTCCCACCCATGCTGTGGGAGAAGGCAAAGGGGAAGTGTGAGAGGCGTGGAGAGCCTGCCCTTTAACACACCCAGCTTTGCCGCCAGCTGCCCCAGGGCTCACATTTGGCCCCAGCCTGGAGATACCAGGTGAGGTTCTTTAAAGCTCTGCTCTGTCCTCCTTCAGCAGGCAAAACGGTTATTCACTAATTGTCTCTCTTTTCTTCCCAGGGGCTTCCCTGGAAACTCAGATGGTAAAGACTCTGCCTGCAATGCAGGAAACTCCCCTGGATTGGGAAGATCCCCTGAAGAAGAGAATGTATTCCTCTTCACTCCCACTCTAGTATTCTTGCCTGGAGAATTTCACGGACAGAGGAGCCTGGAGGGCTATAGTCCATGGGGTCACAAAGCATCAGACACTTTCACTTTCTTCCCTGCCTCCATCCCTTCATCCGTTTGTTTAAAAAATATTCAGTGAGCACCAAGAATGCTCCAGGCACTGTTCAAGGAACTAGAAGACAGAACACTGAGCAATTAGCACACCAAATACATTCTGCAGGTCTTTTATCCTTCATAGCCCTCTGCCAGGGAAGTTGCCAGAACCCACCTGTTTGTCTACTGACCATCAAATTGTGTGTCTGACAAATTCTTTTGAGTGAGATCTCAGATGGGTCTGGATTTCAGTGCTGACTCTTGCCTTTGGCACCACAAACTCATTCCCTGATGCACTGGGCTATTCCAAGATAAGGGGCTCCACACCGTCCACCTGTCCTGGCAACCGCTGGGTTTGCCTCTTGAGAGTATCGCCTCCTTAAGACACAAAGCATCAGCCCAAGGACGTCAGGTGAGCATCTTTAGTTTTTACAGCAGCTCTCCCCAGTCACTCTTCTCTGCCCAGGACAGAGGGATGAGCTTTGGATTTCGGGAGACCTGGGTCTGGTCCCAATTCATCCCCTTTCTAGCTATGTGTGTGTGTGTGTGTGTGTGTGTGTGTGTGTGTGTGTGTGAGCACATGCGTGTGCTCAGTCATGTCCAATTCTTTGTGATCCCTCCATAGACCGTAGCCCACCAGGCTCTTCTGTCCGTGGAGTTTTGCTAGCTGTGTGGTCTCAGACAAATTGATTCACTTCTCTGAGCCTCTGAAAACTGAGACTTGTAATCATAATCACTAACACATCTATGGTTTAACCCAATGCAAAGGACTGATCTGGGTTCCTCACCTATGTGACTCAAGGAGGAAAGCAGCCCCTCAGGTGCACGTGCTTGTATTGACAAAAATAGAAACTGAGGCACCGAGAGGGTCAGGATGGGAACCCAGGCAGTCTCTCTTCAGCGCCCTTGTTCACAAAACCTCCGCTGCCTCTGGCTGGTCAACCCACAGCAGGCTCCAAGCAAGGGACGTGTGGATGGATGCCCGCCAACACAACTCCTGCCAGGCTCACCCCCACGGCCTGCCACGGCCACTCAGCAAGCCCAAATTAACTTTGCAGGTCTGAGTCACCCTTTAGAATCTAACACATACTCAGATATAAGTCCGAGGGACGTGAAATATTGAAAAATAAGCCTTTACTTTACCTTCTGACACAGAGTTTGTTGCCTTGTTTATGGGACATGAAAAATAAAGATTGCAGTTTTTTTCTTGCCTACCAAGTGTAGTCTACATTTTCAGATGAGTTTTCAGGAGTAAGTAAAAATTATTGATTTCATTATAAGCATTCCCTTCCAGCTCTGAAATGCTATGATTTAATATGCAGCATTGTAAGTGATTGCCTGAAAAAAAAATGGCTTCCTAACATTTCCTCGGGTGAAAAGTTCAACTGTAGGGTCTCCCAGCCCAGTGAGTGCTGCTATTACCATGAAGGATTGTCTTGCTGACTTATGTTGGTGCATTATGCTATTGCAGTGGGTAATGACGCACCGCAAGGCCTGAATCATAAGAATCCATTCCACCGAGGAAGAAAAAACAAAGAAGGGAAGGCACTGGCTGCCATCAGCAGCTGGGTTGAACTTCCTCCTCCATGAAAGCTCAGAGGAGCCAAGAAGCGAATTCTCAAATTCCCATTCCTTGAAATGACAGTTGGTCTAGTGCAAGAGTCTGGACTTCGGAATCAAACAGTCCTGGCTTCTAATTCAGGTTTTGCCCCTTCCCAGGTGTGTGATCTTGGACTGGTAACTGAATTCTTCTGAGCCTGTTTCCTCAATTATAAAACAGAGATAATAGAACCCAATTTGTTGGGCCGCCCTGGAGACGAAAGGAAATTTGATAAACACACCTTAATGGTATCTGGGAAGTGGGAGAGAATCAACAAATATTTCTGATATTATTTAAAAAGAGGAAAACCTATTGTGGAGTCCTTCTCCTGCACCTCCATTTTATTTGTAAGTTAGCATTGTTCACAGGGAATTTTTATAGTAGACACAGGATTATTTTACCCAAAGTATAGAAGACCCTACTCTCTGGTTTTCTATTAACCAGAATTTCCATACATCTTTAGTACTACTATAATTGTTACGTGACTATGGCTCTTGAGATACTGCTGTCTACTGAAATACCTCTGAATCATCAAAAGACAGATGGAATCATGTGCAAAATGACACTTTCCAAATGTATTTTTTAGTGTCATATTTTGCAGATATTCATTTGCCAAAGAGGAGATGCTCTTCACTCTTATTTAAAGACATAGTGAAAAATCCCCCTCCCCTATTTCTTATGAATTTCTTATTAGTCAAGGATGAACATAGCAAAGAGTTAATGAATTGCTTTACTCATTCATCTACTGAAGGTTGGCAAATACACAAACCTTCAAGGACAATTGTCTAGCCATTAGGATCACAGCAAGAACTAGGTAGCACCCATAAACCTGGAACATTAACAAAACTGCGGGCGCCCCACCTCACCCTTCCCCCACCTACCTTTCCCTTCATTTGCGTCCCACTGGCTGGACCCAACAGGGAGCCAAATGGCAGGAAAGTGACAATTGATGTAACCCACTGAGTCCAGCATCCCAGGGCACAGCAAGGGGCAAAGATACTCAGCCCCGTTATCCAGAGATACACCATTGCCATGGGGAAATTCTATTTTGGGGGGCATTTTTTAATTTTTATGTATTTTTAATTGGAGGACAATTGCTTTACAATATTGTGTTGATTTCTGCCATGCTGATATCAACATGAATCAGCCCCAGGTATACATATGTCCCCTCCCTCTTGAACCTCCCTCCCACCACCCTCCCCATCCCACCCCTCTAGGTAGTCAGAGCGCTGGTTTGCTCTGTGCCTCAGCAAATTCCCACTGGCTATCTACTTTACATATGGTAATGTATCCGGTTCTGCTACTCTCTCAAATCATCCCTTCGTCCCCCACCGTGTCCTCAAGCCTGTTCTCAAGTCTGCGTCTCCACTGCTGCCTTGCAAACAGGTTCATCAGTACCATCTTTCTAGATTCCATGTATACATGTTAATAGACAATATTTCTTTTTCGCTTTCTGACTTTACTCTGTGTAATAGGCTCTGGGTCCATCCACCTCGTTAGAACCAACTCAAATGTGGACAAACCTTTTTTTTTTTAATCAGCTACAAGGTGAGAGCTTTAAATCTTCCCTGACATAAACAGAAAGGTTTAAAAAGTTGAATAAGTCACTTTCCATAGCCCAAGAAATATTTCAAGTGCATTTTACTCAACAAGTCTTTGCTTCCTGTTTACTTGCAAAGAGACAAGGACACTTCTGCTGGATTGCAACATAAGCATACCTGAACACACCCTCACCTTCTCAAAAATCAGGCACTAAACTGACAGTTTATTTGTAACCTAAGTCCTTACCAAAAAAAAAAAAACAACAAACAATGAGACTCAGGGCAAAAGGAGAAGAGGGCGGGAGAGGATGAGATGATTAGATAGATAACATCACCAACTGAATGGACATGAATTTGAGCCAAGGCTGGGAGACAGTGGAGGACAGAGGAGTCTGGTGTGCTGCAATCCATGGGGTCACAAAGAATCGAACATGGTTTAGCGACTGAAAAACAACAAAAACAACAAAACTGGGACAGACCAAACAAGCAGTTCAGCCTGTTTAAGATGCAACGACAACCACATGGAGAAAACGCTAGCAGGTTGCTAATTAGAGCTGAGCTGGGGATGCATACAATCCAGATGGGAGGGGAGTGCTGAGCTGGAGGGCTCACCTGAAGATGAGCCCAGGAGGTGGCAACCTGACCCAGCCCAGAGCCACAGGCAGCTTGCCAGTACCTCTTGAAGGAGGGAGCCCCCGTCAGGGTTATTCATCTCAATTCTCTCAAAATGCAAAGGGCTCTTGCTGCTTGAGCAGCAACTGAGCTACAAGCTCTCCTGTTGGAGGCTCTAATTCCACTTCCCTTATCTGTGCTGGCTTCCCTTGTGAAAGAAAGCCCACCTCTGAACCAAAATGACAGCCGGGTCGGTTTGCTGCTGTTATTCTGACTGACTTCCCTGGAAAACAGAGCCCTGAGGCAAAGTTCATCCTGTGGAGGCTTGCGTGAATGAAGGGAAAAGCATAATGAATCAAGGAAGGAGGGAACAAATCAAAGGCTGTTACCAAGACGGCCACAGCGTCACCTTGTCTCTGGGTCATCGGGAACCATGGCATCTCAGGAAAGATGGCGTGGTGGGGGATGGGAGGCAGTTTCTCTGCCAGCTTCTCTCTGTCTCCTTCTGTAAAGCTGACTTCAAGCTGTATGAATTCTGCTACTTCCTGGGGTGTGTCACACCTCCCCACTCCCCACCAGCCCAGGTACCAGCGGGGTCCTGTTGGGCAGGTCGGGCAGCTGCCCCCACACCTGCCCATCACATTCAGGGGAGACAGACAGCTAGCTGGAAACCAGGTAACAGCCCAAGCCAGCAAGAGTCCTTGCTGGTTGGGTAGAGGGGAATGCGGGGGTGCGGGGGTGTCAGCCATTCGGGAAGGGGCCAAAACTGGGTTCAGTGCTGACTTCATTCTTTCATTAGCAAATTGCCTGTGAGTTCATTCAGGTCCTAGAAGCCCACACTAGAGCAAAACAGGCTGGACTTTAAACAAGGACTTGCACGTTCTCCAGAAGCTCTGCTAAGTCGCTTCAGTCCTGTCCAACTCTCTGCAGCTCCACAGACTGTAGCCCACCAGGCTCCTCTGTCCATGAGGAGTCTCCAGGCAACAGTACTGGAATGGGTTGTCATGCCCTCTCCCACGGGATCTTTCCGACGCAACGATGGAATCCGTGGCTCATGCGTTGCAGGCCGATTCTTTGACCACTGAGGCACCAGGGAAGACCCTCTCCAGAAGCTATGTTCTTATTCAAACATAGAAAAGCATACCAAGACCTACTGTCACCAGAACCCCCATCATCACCCCCACCCTCTAATCTGTGCTTCAGTGGATATTGGAGTGATTTTAACATGTATCGATTCATCACTCCCTGAATAAAATTCTGCAGTACTTATCCACATATTGTTGTTGCTGTTTAATCGTTAAGTCGTGTCTGGCTCTTTTGCAACCCCATGGACTGTACCTTGCCAGGCTCCTCTGTCCATGGGATTTCCCAGGCAAAAATGCCTGGAGTGGGATGCCATTTCCTTCTCCAGGGGATCTTCCTCATCCAGGGATTAAACCCACATCTCCTGCATTGGCAGGCAGATTCTTTACCACTGAGCCACCTGGAAAGCCCTATGCTCCATAAGTTAGCCTGCAAGTCACCTTCTCAGTGATTGTCCTTTTCAAGAGCATTTTTTCTGAACCCTCAATTTTCTACTCCCCACCCCTCCACTCCACCTGCCTCTCTTAGACGTCCCCTTCTGCCATTGAGGACCAGGAATAGTGGTGAGGTTGGGTCAATAGACAAAAGAGATAGGACCCTTGGTGAAGACATTACTATCTCAACATGATAATCACTGATGACTTAGCTGGACAAGCTTCATATTTTGTTTTATATAAAGTTCTACAGCATGACAGCTGCCTGGGATCCATGTGGGACTGTCACATTCCTGAATGCAGACTTCAGGAAATTTTTATCAAATAATATCACATGTCCATGCCTTTTAGCGCTCAGACACTTACTCATCGATTTTCCAGGATGATAATATTTAAGATGGTTCATTCTTTCCTTGAGTTGAGAAAGAAATCATAAGCCTTTAAGTATGCAAGTGGGGGAAAAAAAAACAAACAATGGCTATGTTTTTTTTTTTACTAACGATTCCCTTTCTTTTTGTGTCTTTCTCAGATGGAGATTGTTAGTGCTGACAATAATTGTAAGCGTGCCTGAAGTTTCACGTCTTGCCAGCTGTGTGTGGAATCCCATGCTGGGGACCAAATCGACACACAGAGTTTGTAAATGGCAGCCATCATGCCCTCTCTTCCATTGTTCTTTGCTTCAGCTGGGCTTTTCATCAAGAAATGAGGCAAAACCGGCAATGGGGCCTTCCTCCCCAAACTGCTTAGACATTACCATGTTCGTCCATGATCTTGACAGTACACACTCCCACCCCAATTTCTGTATCTCACTTTCCATCTATTGGTACCAGAGTTAATAGTAAGCTTCCAACAAATCAAATGCATAAATATCCATTTGGTTTTCTAGATTCAGTTAATGAAGTTGATATCATCAATTTAATCCCCAAATGAGCCAGTTACTTAAATCAGCACCATTCCAATTTTCCATGATTGTGTTTCTCTGAACATTGGTATCCAGCAAGAGATCAATAAGTTTTCAAGGGAAAAAACAGAGGGACAGTTTCCCGTTAGAAAATGTGTTTATGAAAGATGTGTGTGTGTGTGTGTGTGTGTGTGTGTTTGTGTGTGTGTGTTACTCAGTCATGTCTCACTCTTTGTGACTCCATGGACTGTAGCCCATTAGGCCCTGTCCATGGAATTCTCCAGGCAACAATACTGGAGTGGGTTGTCATTCCCTCTCCAGGGGATCTTCCCAAACTAGGGAACAAACCTGACTCTCCTGCATTGCAGGCAGATTCTCTACTGTCAGAGCCACCAAACATGGGCTTATACAAATGTGGAAAAGCATTTTCACTGCAGGATTTCTCAGGGCCATTAATGTGCACAGTGATTCTCCCTTCAGAAAAGCCAAGGAGAAAAGGAAAGATATAAGCATCTGAATGCAGAGTTCCAAAGAATAGCAAGAAGAGATAAGAAAGCCTTCTTCAGAGATCAATGCAAAGAAATGGAGGAAAAGAACAGAATGGGAAAGACTAGAGATCTCTTCAAGAAAATTAGAGATATCAAGGGAACATTTCATGCAAAGATGGGCTCAATAAAGGACAGAAATGGTATGGACCTAACAGAAGCAGAAGATATTAAGAAGAGATGGCAAGAATACACAGAAGAACAGTACAAAAAGGATCTTCACGACCCGGATAATCACGATGGTGTGATCACTCATCTAGAACCAGACATCTTGGAATGTGAAGTCAAGTGGGCCTTAGAAAGCATCACTATGAACAAAGCTAGTGGAGGTGATGGAATTCTAGTAGAGCTATTTCAAATCCTGAAAGATGATGCTGTGAAAGTGCTGCACTCAATATGCCAGCAAATTTGGAAAACTCAGCAGTGGCCACAGGACTGGAAAAGGTCAGTTTTCATTTCAATCCCAAAGAAAGGCAATGCCAAAGAATGCTCAAACTACTGCACAGTTGCACTCATCTCACATGCCAGTAAAGTAATCCTCAAAATTCTCCAAGCCAGGCTTCAGCAAGACGTGAACTATGTACTTCCTGATGTTCAAGCTGGTTTTAGAAAAGGCAGAGGAACCAGAGATCAAATTGCCAACATCCGCTGGATCATGGAAAAAGCAAGAGAGTTCCAGAAAAACATCTATTTCTGCTTTAACGACTATGCCAAAGCTTTTGACTGTGTGGATCACAAGAAACTGTGGAAAATTCTGAAAGAGATGGGAATACCAGACCACCTAACCTGACTCTTGAGAAATCTGTATGCAGGCCAGGAAGCAACAGTTAGAACTGGACATGGGAAAACAGACTGGTTCCAAATAGGAAAAGGAGTACGTCAAGGCTGTATATTGTCACCCTGCTTATTTAGCTTATATGCAGAGTACATCATGAGAAACGCTGGGCTGGGAGAAGCACAAGCTGGAATCAAGATTGCTGGGAGAAATATCAATAACCTCAGATATGCAGATGACACCACCCTTATGGCAGAGAGTGAAGAGGAACTAAAAAGCCTCTTGATGAAAGTGAAAGAGGAGAGTGAAAAAGTTGGCTTAAAGCTCAACATTCAGAAAACGAAGATCATGGCACCTGGTCCCATCACTCCATGGGAAATAGATGGGGAAACAGTGGAAACAGTGTCAGACTTTATTTTTTGGGGCTCCCAAATCACTGCAGATGGTGATTGCAGCCATGAAATTAAAAGACGCTTACTCCTTGGAAGAAAAGTTATGACCAACCTAGATAGCATATTCAAAAGCAGAGACATTACCTTGCCGACTAAGGTCCGTCTAGTCAAGGCTATGGTTTTTCCAGTAGTCATGTATGGATGTGAGAGTTGGACTGTGAAGAAGGCTGAGTGCCGAAGAATTGATGCGTTTGAACTGTGGTGTTGGAGAAGACTCTTGAGAGTCCCTTGGACTGCAAGGAGATCCAACTAGTCCATTCTGAAGGAGATCAACCCTGGGATTTCTTTGGAAGGAATGATGCTAAAGCTGAAACTCCAGTACTTTGGCCACCTCATGCGAAGAGTTGACTCATTGGAAAAGATTTCGATGCTGGGAGGGATTGGGGTCAGGAGAAGAAAGGGACAACAGAGGATGAGATGGCTGGATGGCATCGCTGACTCGATGGACGTGAGTCTGAGTGAACTCCGGGAGTTGGTGATGGACAGGGAGGCCTGGCGTGCTGCAGTTTAAGGGGTTGCAAAGAGTCAGACACGACTGAGTGATTGAACTGAACTGAACTGAAGGGTACAGTAACATTTTTTAACACTTTTTTTTCCAGCGTGATGGTTAACTTGGAGGGAATTTTTGAATGAGATTAACTTTTGAATTGGTGGACTTTGAGTAAAATAGATTGCTCTCCATAATGTGATTGGCCTCATCCAATCAGCTGAAGACCTAGTAGAACAAAAAAGCCAGCCTCCCAGAGCAAGAGGGACTACTCCCGGAGCAGGCCTTCATACCTCATCTGCAACACTGGCTCTCCTTCATCTGCAAGCTTCAGACAGGAGCTATATCATCTCTTCTCCTGAATCTCAAGCCTACCAGAACAACGCATATTGACTTGTCAGCCTCCACAATTGCATGAGCTAATTCCTTACAACAAATCAATAGATAGATAGGCAGATAGACAGACAGATATAGAGAGATATCTTTTCTCAGTTGTATTCCCTGACTGATATAAATTTTGGTACCGGAAGTGGGGTGATAAGCCAACCGCTGGTGGCAGGTTGGTTTAATTGAGCCCATTCCATCATGGAAGGGGGCAGCATTTTGTTTTTACTGAAATAACACTTTCTTTGGATATGAATTTGCTTCCCCTATGTACAATCCTTCTGCCAAAACTACCATCCTTGAACTTACGGGAGGCCTTAGACACCATCGTGATATCCACACAGCATTGCTTCTGATCCAGGAACTCACTTCACAGCAAATGAAGCATGGTCATGGGCCCGTGCTCATGGACGTTGCTCATCTTACCATGTTCTGCATCATCCTGAAGAGGCTAGATTGATAGAATGGTAGAATGGCCAAAGACAGCCACAGGAGAATAGTCAGACCAGTAATTACTAGTGGGGAGAGGGAGGAGGGGAGGGGCAAAATAGGGCTAGGGGATTAAGCAGTACAAGTAACAGGGAGCTCAGCCCAGCACTCTGTGATGACCCAGAGTGGTAGGGGCTGCTGAGAGGCTCAAGAGGGAGGAGATATATGTATAGTTATGGCTGATTAGAGGTGTTATACGGCAGAAACAAGCACAACTTTGTAGATCAATTACCCTCCCATTAAAATTTTTTTAAATTAAAAATGGGAAAAAAATAAACAATGGAAAAAAAAGTAAAAACTGACATGTTTAAAATATATGAATAAGCCACAAGAATATATTGCAAAGTATAGGGACTACAGTGAATATTTTATAACTTTCAATGAAGTATAGTCGTTAAAAATATGAGCCACTATACTGAATACCTGAAATTAATACTGTAAATCAACTATACCTCAATTAAAAAAAAAAAAAGACTCAGTTACAGTGCCAAGTAGTTGGCAATACCTGGCAGGGCTGGGGCAAGGTTCTCCAGGAGACTGTCTATGTTCTGAGTCAGTGTCCAGTAAATGGTGTTATTTCTCTGATAGAATCCATGGGTCCAGGAATCGAGGGTAGGAATGAGAACAGTATCTTTTAATATCACCCCTAGTAACACACGTGCAAAATTTTTCCTTCCTTTCTTCATGACCTTATAATATCTGCTAGGAGGCCTGGAGATCAGTTACAAAGAGACGAAAACCGTACCAGGAAATCCAGTGATGATTCCATTGCGCTGGAAGTTAAGACCACCACCTTGGGCTTTTCATGCCTCTGAAACAACAGACAAACCAGGAAGTCACTTGGCTGGCTAGAGTGACCGATCTTGACTAGCAGCTGAACTTGGGCTGCAAAAGAAGAGTATGCCTGGAATAAAGGAGATTTCTTAGGTTATCTCCAAGTATTACCCCATGGGACTGTAGCCCACCAGGCTCCTCTGTCCATGGGATTTCCCAAGCAAGAATACTGGAGTGGGTTGCCATTTCCTCCTTCAGAGGATCTTCCTGACCCAGGGCTCAAACCCAGGTCTCCTGCATTGGCAGGCAGGTTCTTTACCACTGAACCACCTGGGAAGCCACAGGAGATTTCTGAGCGTGTCTCCAGGTATTCCAACACCCTGTGATTAAGGTCACTGAAAACCTATAACAACCCAATTAAGGTAGAACTACTCATGGCCTAGATCCTTCAGGAATGGAATTCTGGGTTACCCCACCAGGTAGAGAACCACAATCAACTGAGTTGCTTGCTGCAGGCAAAGAGAACACAGAATGGGGAGTGGAAGAAGGTAAGTATGAATACCAACAACTGCCAGGACCAGTTACAGAGATGAGGACTGTGAGTATCATGATGCTTCATGTTATTTTGCTATGAATATGTGTGTGTGTGCACAGGTGTGTATTAAGCAGATGTCTGCCTTTTCCCCTTAGTTCTTTTTCTATGGTATAAAGAGATGCATATAAGCGCCATGTTAACAAGAAGTGGACTTGTGATGGTTAGTGGTGTTTGCCACCTTGGACGGTGTTTTTGGAAGAGGTTAATATTTAAAGTGGCTTCTATGGTGGCTCAGGTTATAAAGAATCCACCTGCAATGCAGGAGACCTGGGTTAGATCCCTGCATTGGGAAGATTCCCTGGGGAAGGGAATGGCAACCCACTACTGTATTCTTGCCTGGAGAATCCCGCAGACTGAAGAGCCTGGTGGGCTACAGTCCATGGGGTCGCAAAGAGTAGGACATGACTGAGCAACTAACACTTGACACTAATATTTATAGCGGTAACTCTTGAACAAAGCAGATTCACCTCCACAATGTGCATAGGCCTCAACCAATCAGTTGAAGGCCTGAATAGAACAAAAAAACCAGTCTTTCTCAAGCAGGAGGAAATTTTTCAACAAAATGCCTTCAGGCTTCATTTGCACCATCGATTCTCCTGTGTCTGGAGCCTGCAGGACCAGACTGCCGATTTTGGACTTGTCAAACTCCATGATCATGTGAGCCATTTCCTTACAACAAATCTCCTTCTATTTTAATACACATTCATCACTTCCATTAGTCCCTCAGTCATGTCTGACTCTTTGTGACCCCATGGACTGTAGCCTACCAGGGTCCTTTGTCCATGGGATTCTCCAAGCAAGAATACTGGAGTGGGTTGCCATTTCCCTCTCCAGGGGGTCTTCCTGGCTCAGGGATCAAACCCATACCTCCTGCATTGCAGGCAGATTCTTTGCCATCTGAGCCACCTGGGAAGCCCTGAATATTCATTAGAAGGACTGATGCTGAAGCTAAAACTCTAATACTTTGGCCACTTGATACAAAGAGCTGACTCATTGGAAAAGACCCTGATGCTGGGAAAGTTTGAAGGCAGGAGAAGGGGACGACAGAGAATGAGATGTTGGATGGCACCATCGACTCAACGGGCATGAGTCTGTGCAAACTCCAAGAGGTAGTGGAGGACAGAGAAGCCTGGTGTGCTGCAGTCCATGGGGTCTCAAAGAGCAGGACCTGACTGAGCGGCTGAACAATAAAACAGTTCCATTTTTCTGCAGAAACTTGACTAATACAGCCAGGAAAATTCTTTTCCCATGAAACAACTATTAAATTTTGCAAGACTAACTAGAGTTTCAAGAAGAATAGTTGGTTAGGGGAAGTGCCACCATAGTCCATGGCCTCCAAGATCTGCTGTCTCCATACAGAGCACTCATAAGAGAAGAGATGAGGGAAAAAAGTGAGGAAACCTAAAGTCATCATTGCCAGGGGCTGGCGAGCTCTCAAATCCATGACTTCATTCACAGGATAATTTCTCTTTCACTCAATAGCTGTTCTCTCACATACCTCAAAAAGATACGTGACAACACAAATAGTAATATGATATCAGGAATCTTTAGAAGATGCTTTCCCACTTGACACACCTATATTCCATTCTATGTTGCATCACAGTTTTCATTTGAGCGTTAAATTTCAGATGTGGCAATGGCACCATCTATGACACAGTTGATGCTGACAGTTCCAGCGGCCTGGCGTGTCTCCTGCGATACATGCCTTCTGCCCTCCGATCCCCAACATGCTGAAAGACCACTGGCAAAGGAACTCTAAGATGTTCTCTGAACCCACTAGCTACCAGGTATCTGATCGGTAGGGCAAGGCATGTGCCTGTTGAGCAAAAATACTAACACAAACTGAATTCTTTGCTAAAATATGTGACGAAAACACAAAGAACTCTAAGCATTTACTGTGACACAATTACCATGAACTTTAGTTCAATCTTAAGCAAACAACTTTTTTTTTTCTGCTATAGCCAGAGGAAATTCTCCTTATGTATTAAAATGAACGATTTCAGGCACTGATAGCTTAGACATGACGTAACTGTGCATGCTAAAAATACTGCTAATACTCAGGAAATCCTTTCTTGAAGGAGGGAAGGAAAACTTAACTATTGACTTATCAACTATTTTAAAGTAAAATATATCAGTTCTAAAAAGTCCCATTTTGCTAGAACACATGTCTCTAGAGATTCCTTTTCTAACCTTACAGTTGATACTCTTTGAGTGTTTTCTCACTTTACAAGTAAGATTGAAAAAGCACCTCCTACAAAGCATTATTTAATGTTTTAAATAAAAGGTGCTGAAATTCTACAGTGTGTTATTTTGAATGATGGTAGTATTTCATCCAGACTAGGGCCTGGGTGTGTGCGTGAATGCTCAGTTATGTCTGACTCTTTATGGCCCCATGGACTGCAGCCTGCTAGACTCCTCTGTCCATGAGATTTTCCAGGCAAGAATACTGGAGTGGGTTGCCATTTTCCCCTCCAGGGGATCTTCCTGACCCAGGGATCAAACCCACATCTTCAGCATTGCCAGGCGGATTCTTTTCCGCTGAGTCACCTGGGAAGTCACCTGCAAAGCACAAGACTATATAAGCTTTCAGATCACTGACAAGGTTGGCAGTTCCAATGGATTAAGCAGACCTGTGAGTAGGTAAGTTTGCAACCCCTCAAAGACGGACTTTCCGATGAAGGGGGAAAGGGCTGAGATGCAATGATCATCAGTGATTATGTGAGATCCACCCTAAAGCTAGTGTCTTTCATGGACGTGAAAGAACAAAAGGCAGATGAGAAAATGTTGTCTTGAGAAGCATTATCCCCACAGAGCTGATCTGAAGGAGGGCTGCATTTCAGATGAGATAGGAAGTGTTGCCATGCTTTCTCTAAGACGTTAGGCACCATATGATATTCTTCAAATAATGGTGTGCCCTTCCCTCTCCAACTCCAGCCACAGTGATTATTCAGCATTTCTGAAAGAGCACTGTGATATTATTAAGATATAGGATCCTTTCTTTTCTTATTACATCTGGATTTTATTAATATGGCATCAAGGTATTAAAACAGTCACTGTATATCACCCTCTGTGAATTTTGCGGTGGCGAAAATGGTCCTTGAATAGGAGTTTAAGACATTTTTCAAGTATTTAGGCTCTCCAGCAATGAAAGTAACTACATACTGAGAAATGTATTATTTCAATTGAAAAGTCTTTTATAGGAAAGTAATAGGTTTAGAAAAATCCTTAAGGCAAATAACTCTATTCTGATAAAAATCACAGGACTCTGAAATGGCTAGAGAATGACATTTCTCATTGAACAGCTTCTATCTAAGAAATTTTCCACAGTTTGAGGTCAGTCTCCTATTGATTCCTATTAGCATCTGGTTAAAATAATGCAGGAAAAATTAGATTCAGGAGTACCTTGCCCTAAAACCTCATGCCCTGAAAGAATTCTATGGTGTATCATTATCTGAGAGGCTGGCACTGTGGCAGCAACCTCTTCCCCATCGCTGAGAACCAGCTCATAGCTCGAAAGGGATAGGATGACACAGAACACACAGACCAAATGTTCACTCAGGTTATGTCCACCATTGAAAACAAGGCCATTTCTGCAGTGTCTGAAAATGAAGGTGATAATGCAGGGAAGGAGGGAAAGATAAACGATTCTCATGGACTAGTGAATGAGCAACTTGTCACCCATCACTGAGATGGAAATTTTTTTATAAGCGATCTACCTAGAAATAATAGCACCGAGAAACACTTAAGTAGGCCCACTACTTAATTCAAATATCTGTGTAACCTTTTAGTCTGAGGATATATTCCACATCACATCCTTGGGAGGGAGAGGGACGGTCACCACTGCCTCTGCTTTATAGCCTGGAGGGGCCAATAGTGGGAGGAAAAATAATATGCCCTAGATCACCACATTCAGTCAACTCCAGGTTGAGGCTGAAAATCACATCCCCCGACCCCAAGCATGTCCTAACATTTCCTGGGACTTGTCAGGTTTTGTGTTTTTTTTTTTTTTGTTTTTTTTTTTTTGGTGAACTCAGAATTCTATTTTGACTTTGCAGTCATTGAAAGAAATCTGAAAATCAACCATACTGTTGACTTCATTCTTCAGAGCCTGTTGATACTTAGAAACATGTCTGCTACAAGAAAAACACCATGTTACTTGGTCATCGAAAGAGAAAGGAGATCGGGTTTAGAAACTATATCCCATGCACAATTTTAAAACGTGTAAACAGGAAGAACAAAGAGTATGGCTCATCATCCCCTTATACAAACGGTGAAGTCCCAACTCATTGTATCACCCAGGACACCAAACCCTGAGGGGAATTCAGAATGGGGGGGAAGAAAAGAAGGGAGCATTTTGTGCTTTGGATAAATGGGCCCCTAGCTAGTGAAGATGCATATCTAAGTAGGAACTTCCGTGATCTCAGGTCCAGGTACTTGCATTCTCCCACTGAAAGAGAAGTGCTAAAATCATTAATTGAGATGCCTGTTCTTTGTGACGAGCTTGCGTGCCTGTGCGCCCAGTGCCTTCAGTCGTGTCTGACTCTTGGCGACCGTATGGCCTGTAGCTCACCCAGCTCCTCTGTCCGTGGGATTCTCCAGGCAAGAATACTGGAGTGGGTTGCCATTTTCCCCTCCAGGGGGATCTTCCTGACTCAGGGTTCAAACCCAGGTCTCCTGCATCTCCTGCGTCTCCTGCATCTACTGTGTCTCCTTTATCGCAGGCAGATTCTTTACCACTGAGCCACCAGGGAAGCCTTTGTGAATAACAGTAATATTCTTATGCTTGAGTGGTCATGTATGGATGTGAGAGTTGGACTGGGAAGAAGGCTGAGCACCGAAGAATTGATGCTTTTGAACTGTGGTGTTGGAAAAGACTCCTGAGAGTCCCTTGGACTGCAAGGAGATCCAACCAGTCCATTCTGAAGGAGATCAACCCTGGGATTTCTTTGGAAGGAATGATGCTAAAGCTGACACTCCAGTACTTTGGCTACCTCATGCGAAGAGTTGACTCATTGGAAAAGACCCTGATGCTGGGAGGGATTGGGGGCAGGAGGAGAAGGGGACGACCGAGGATGAGATGGCTGGATGGCATCACCAACTCAACGGACATGAGTCTGAGTGAACTGCAGGAGTTGGTGATGGACAGGGAGGCCTGGCGTGCTGCGATTCATAGGGTCGCAAAGAGTCGAACACGACTGAGCGACTGAACTGAACTGAACTGAACTGAAATGTATTTCCCAGCCTCCCCCCAAAACACTATATATATATATATGTATGTATGTATGTATTAACTGGCTCTTCTCACTTCTTTGGAGCAGTTTCTCAGAGCTATCTGAGAGGCTATCTCCTGGGCCATTGTCCTTAGGTCCCCAAACAAAACTGAAACTCACTGCTCTTAGGTTGTGCGTTTGTTTTCAGTAGGCATGTGCAATAAGTCATTACATTCAAGAGAACACCTAAAGCTCCACGGAACCAAAAAACGCATAACATGGAAAACCCGACAGGCTATGTTGCTTACACAACTCTTTAGTTCAGGAGCCCTAAAATGCCAAGAATTTCCACCTGCAGGTATCACAGTGTCATTGGCTCTGAAAAATTGTCTGTGACACCCGTTTCCGTAAAAGTAGGTAGAGTCAGCTTCGCTCTTAAAGATGAGAATGTTGAGTGACTACTCTTTCCCCTCAGGAACTGCGGCTGAGAAGAGGGCAGCTGGGGGAGAAAGAGTGCTTGCCTCAGCCGCACATACACTAACGTTGGAATGGGGCAGAGAAGATTAGCATGGCCCCTGTGCAAGGATGACACGCAAATCTGTGAAGCATTCCATCTCTGGTGGGGGTGGGGTGGGAGTTGCTTCCCAGGTGGCACTGGGAAGAACTCGCCTGCCAGTGCAGGAGATGTGAGAGATGCTGGTTGGACCCCTGGGCCAGGAAGACCCCTGGAGGAGGACATGGCAGCCCACTCCAGTATTCTTGCCTGGGAAATCCCATGGACAGAGGAGCCGGGTGGGCAAAGGTCCTTGTGGTCACAAAGAATCGGACAGGACTGAAGCAGCTGAGCACAGGGGAGGCAGAACCCTGCTTGGCTGTGCCCTAAACCCAGGACCCTTCCCAGTTGATCCCATCTTCCTAGGGAAACTTCCCAGGACAGGCACATCCCCCGACGTCGTCTGCTTTAATTCTCCTCTGAATTACCTAGATAACAGTATCTGATGCAAATTGCCTGGAGTCCTTTTACAGATGCCAAAACTCCCACCAAATGGAAAAAGTTAACTACTTAATGACCATGAGCAGCAGTAGCCCCCAGACCTACTGGAGCCCAAGGACTGATAATGTTAACTCCTGTGACATGGTCCTATTACTTCATCATCAACCAATCAAAGAATTGTGCACGAGCTGATCACGGACCCCAGTGACCTCGTCCCTCATCTGGCCTTTAAAAATGTTTTCCTGAAACCCATCAGAGAGTTCAAGTTTCTGAGCATTCATGATGCCTGGACTCCTTGTCTGAAGCCTTATAATAAATACCACCCTCTCCTTCATCCCAAGCCAGTGTCAGCAGATTGGCTTGACTGCTATAGGAGGGCAAACAGACACAGGTTTGGTTCAGTAACACATCCGAATTCAACCCACCCTTCATCCAGTAAAGCACTGGTGTTGATTTAACAAAGTATACTGGCTGCCTTCTGAGCATGGGATCCATGCATGAATGGACAGACAGCTAAAATAGCATCAGTGTAGTCATATCAGTTGCTCAGCCGTGTCCGACTCTTTGCCACCCCATGGACTACAACCCACCAGGCTCCTCTGTTCATGGAATTCTCCAGGCAAGAATGATGGAGTGGATTGTTATTTCCTTCTCCAGGGGATCTTCCTGACCCAGGGATCAAACCCAAGCCTCCTGCACTGGAAGGTGAATTCTTTACAACTCATGCCACCTGGGAAGCCCAAAATAGCATCATCTGTCAGCATTTACCTCTCTGCTCTGCCCATCAGAGAAAAAAGCCCCTTTGCACAGTTAAATAAGTTCGGAGGGAGAACACACAGAAGAAGAAATGACTTGCTCAACAAAGATCCCTCCACTGGGCACCTTTTTTTTTCTTTCAGATTTAATTTCTGCGACACATAAAGGATACATAATTACTGTTCCTTTTGATGTTTCAGAAACCAAAAGGTCATGTACTCATTTCTCCACGTACGGTAGTTAAAAACTACAATATAAGGAGAAGTGAGGTGGATTTTCTGCTTTCAAGGAGATTATGATCTAGAAGAGTCACCAGCTATGTGCCTGTCTGACTACACCCCAAGCTAGAAACACACAATCAAGTGCCTCAGGACAAGCCCCGAGGTGCTAAGGGAGATAAGAGTGAAGGAGATTATTCCAGAAAGAAGAGAGTGAGAGATGGGATGGGCCGGGGGTCAGGTACAGAGCAGGGGAAAGCAGAAGAAAGTCTGGGAAGTTCGAATGGGCTCTGACTTGGGAGAGCTTCACACCCCAGACTAACCAAGGGCAGTAACTATTCCCTCCATGTGAATAAGAATAATGTTTCCCATGACGATGAGCTTTTTCAGCCAGACTGGGAAGGGGAGTGAGAAGGGGGCCCCGCCTTAAGTTAGATGACTCCAAGGACAGCAGGCGCTTGTTTGTACTGAATTGAATTAAACTGGGCGGGTTGCAGGCAGGAAAGTGTGGAGGGGGGTGGGAAGTGACTGCCTGGGGGCGAGCCAGGAAAGTCCAGGCCAGGGGGTGGCAGTGGGACAGGAAATGCCCAACTGAGATCTCTTGGAATAAATACACTCCCATGTTATTTTGTGAAAACACAGAAAGGACAACATGAACATCCTGGCCCACCAAACGGGGGCTTTTCTTTAGGAAAGGAGCTGGAGACGGAGTGCAACTGTCCGAGGAAGCCTATGGACTCACCCTCCGGGCCTCTTTCCCTTCATTCACGATTACACCCGAGGTGGAGTCCAAACAGCTTGGGATTCCCAGTTCAGGTTGCTCCGGGACCTCCACGGTGATGCCTAGCTCCTGTGTGTCACTGTGACTTTCTGAGGCCTGAGTACTGAGGGGGAGACTGCATTCACCCAGACATGCCAAGTGGAGGGGTGCAGAATTTGACACCCTTAAATATGTCTCTTTGGCATATTAATTATCTTAAACTGGTTAATGTGGGCTTCCCTGGAGGCTCAGATGGTAAAGTGTCTGCCTACAATACAGTAGACCTGGGTTCCATCTCTGGGTCAGGCAGATCCTCTGGAGAAGGCAATGGCAACCCACTCCAGTACTCTTGCCTGGAAAATCCCATGGGCGGAGGAGCCTGGTAGGCTACAGTCAATGGGGTTGCAAAGAGTCGGACACAACTGAGCGACTTCACTAACCTAACTGGTAAAAAATCCGACTGCCAATGCAGGACACACAAGAGATGCGGGTTTGATTCCTGGGTGGGGAAGATCTCCTGGAGGAGGACATGGCAACCCACTCCAGTATTCATGCCTGGAAAATCCCATGGAGAGAGGAGCCTGGAGGGCAAGCTGCAGTCCATGGGGTCGCAAAGAGTGGGACAGGACTGATCGACTGAGCACATTTTCTAAGAAGTGGCAGACAAGGGGAAAAGCTCTGAAAATCAAGTAGAAGTCACCCTTTTGTAAGAACTATTTACATTTATAAGGGAATTCTCCACTTGTAAAGGTGTCTCCCTCCCTGGACCAGGACAAGAAGGATGAGCAAGTCTCTACAGAAGTAAATCTGCACAACATCCTTAGCCTTGTTTACTGCGCTTCTCCTGGCCACCTCTTGTAACAGGCTCTCCCTATCCCCAACATTCTCTTTTGTCTTTAGCTGAGGATGGCATTTAAGGTGAGGGATTTAACCATTTGTGTGACTTACTCACTTTTCCTAGGTTTCTCCCATGAATACATGTTATTAAACATTTGTTTGATTTTCTCCTATTAATCTGTCTCCTGTTAATTTAGTTCTTAAAGCAGGCAGAAGATACTAGAAGGGTAGAGGAAACTTTTTTCCTCCCCAACAAGAACACGAGCCCTTTAACGTCACTGGGAATCTAAAACCCACAGGATAAACTCAAGTTAATCCTCTCAAAGTAAAATGGTAGGAATAATAGTAATAAGCTTACTAATAAGTATCATTTTATTGAACACTGTGTACCAGACACTTAGCAATACACTTCACATGCCTTCATATGTTTTAATATTCATAACCAGCCTTTGTGGTAGGACTGTCAATTTTATCTAAATTCAAAGATGTTCACCATTTTATAACATGTTAACACATCCAGAAATGGATATTTTACAATCTATATATATATATATATATATATTTAATGTGGGAGCAATATTTGGGGGGATATATTTGGGTTTTCCCTCTGAAAAGTTACTATTAAATTATATCATTGCATAATGATGTCTTAGCATATATACATTACCATGTATAAAATTGATAGCTGGTTCATTCAGTTCAGTTCAGTTCAGTCGCTCAGTTGTGTCCGACTCTTTGCGACCCCATGAATCACAGCATGCCAGGCCTCCCTGTCCATCACCAACTCCCGGAGTTCACTCAAACTCACATCCATCGAGTCAGTGATGCCATCCAGCCATCTCATCCTCTGTCGTCCCCTTCTCCGCCTGCCCCCAATCCCTCCCAGCATCAGAGTCTTTTCCAATGAGTCAACTCTTCGCATGAAGTGGCCAAAGTACTGGAGCTTCAGCTTAGCATCATTCCGTCCAAAGAACACCCAGGGTTGATCTCCTTTAGAATGGACTGGTTGGATCTCCTTGCAGTCCAAGGGACTCTCAAGAGTCTTCTCCAACATCACAGTTCAAAAGCATCAATTCTTCAGTGCTCAGCTTTCTTCACAGTCCAACTCTCACATCCATACATGACCACTGGAAAAACCATAGCCTTGACTAGACGGACCTTTGCTGGCAAAGTAATGTCTCTGCTTTCCAATATGCTATCTCGGTTGGTCATAACTTTCCTTCCAAGGAGTAAGCGTCTTTTAACCACAGCTGCAGTCAAGAAGTTGCTATATAACACAGGGAGCCCAAAATGGCCCTCTGTGATGAACTAGAGGGATGGGGTGGGGGAAGGGGAGGAAGGCTAAGGAGGGAGGGGATATCTGCAAAATTATGGCTCATTTGCACTATTGTGTGGCAGAAACCAACACAACATTGTAAAGTAATTTCCCTCCAACTAAAAAGTAAATTCAGAGAAGGCAATGGCAACCCACTCTAGTACTCTTGCCTGGAAAATCCCATGGGCGGAGGAGCCTGGTAGGCTGCAGTCCATGGGGTGGCTAAGAGTCAGACACGACTCGGCGACTTCACTTTTACTTTTCACTTTCATGCATTGGAGAAGGAAATGGCAACCCACTTCAGTGTTCTTGCCTGGAGAATCCCAGGCATGAGGGAGCCTAGTAGGCTGCCGTCTATGGGGTCGCACAGAGTCGGACACTACTGCAGCAGCAGCAAAAAGTAAATTTAAAAAAACTTGCTTTCTAAACAAAATAATAATGATGATGTTGATGTCTCAGGATGGAGGGAAAGTGAAGATATTGTCTTTGTTTTTAAATGTGAGGCAGATGAAGTAACAATTTCCCATCACGAGTAGGCAAGAAAGCAGGTAAGAAAACCTGCCCAGCTGTCATAAAGGCTCCACTCTGAATGAAACTTTTCTATGGCTTGAGAAATAGTTCATTGCCTTATGAGGAGATTGCATGCAAGGATGCTCAGCCAGCGCACTAACCCAACCAAGCCATCAGCCATACTAGTCGGTATCCATTTATTTATTTGACAAGTGGTGACTCAGCAGCTGTCTGCCCCACATTTTATTGGCCAGCATGCTTCTGATGGTAAGAAAAACAGCCTCTTTGCCCGTGGAACACAGAAGAGGAATGGGAGAGACAGATTTCAAGCAATAATGACATAGGCAAACATTGAATGGCAAACTACAAATCACCACAAGCAAAAACACACCATGTTATGATAACATTAATCAGAGCATCCACACATTGTCTGTGGTCTGAGGGACAGCCTTTCCTGAAGAATTTTTTTTTTTTTAAGCTCATCTAAAAGATTCTACTAAAACTGGCAAAGGAGTGCCCTGGGGTGAGATCTGCTGGGTCTGGAACAATGTAGGAGGAGGCAGACTGTCCCATACCGTGGAAACTGCATGTGCAAAAGCCCTGAGGTCAGAGGGAGAATGTTGAATTTGAGATCTGGGAAGAAGGTGAAAGAGGTTTTCAAGAGGGGAGTTTTGCCCACAGTGAAACCAGACAGGCTTGAGGGTCATGGTAAGGATGTGGCTATTTATCCAAAGAGCAGTAGGAGGCAGCTACTATTTTTTTTAACTTTGAAATATCTGAAATTGTATGATGACAGTGAGGTGTGCAAATAATTTGTTTTATGTCAATGTAGGTTTAAAAGCAACACTGTATCACAAGATGAGAAGCTCTTTCATAATAGTTGTGGCTTATCTCTGCAGATATCGTAGAAGTAAATAAATGGTCTGTAAGAAGCACATGTTTGTTGTTTTGTTGCTTGGTCTGATCCTGTGACCCCATAAACTGCAGCCCACCAGGCTCCTGTTTTCATGGGATTTCCCACGGAAACAATACTGGACTAGGTTGCCAATTTCCTTCTCCAAGGGACCTTCCCAACCCAGGGATGGGACTCATGTCTCCTGCATCAGCAGACAGATTCTTTATCCCGGAGCCACCAGGGAAAGCCCAATAAACATATGTTACCCATCAACTGATAAGCCAGGATTAAACCATTAATTCTTCTACTAAACCATCTGATACTCATCAGTAGTCCTATGACTAGAATCAATTTCAGATACAGACAGATGTTCCCATATGGAAGGGATTCTTGCCAGTCAGGGAACACCAGGGCAGGATTATCCCATTTCGAAAAGGACAGCTTCTTAGGGTGAATCTGTGTTTTTGCTGAGAACAGCATCACTGGCTTCCTATTGATATAAGACAGCAACAAGTACAAAATAACAGGTTGTCTTTCCTCTGAAGGCGGGCCGCAGCGTAGGTGTCAGCCACAGAGTAGGAGGTGCTGAGCAGTAATAAGACTGGCCCTCACCCCAGTGCCTGGAAGTGACTGAGCTCCTTGGAGGGAGGAGGTTGGCTCAGAGAGCCTCCCATGGGAGCAAATATTAGGGGAATTGCCCACCACGCCTGTCTTCCAGCCAGAGGCCACTTTCTTCCTGAGCTCGAAACCACCGCTAGAGGAAATCTAAAAGAAAATAAGACTGGAGGACCAGGAAAATCAAATTTGTGGTGGAGGTGGAGTGGGTTAGGAGTTTTATCCAATTTATGGAACTTTAAGATCAGCATTCCCTGGTGGCTCAGACGGTAAAAGCATCTGCCTACAATGCGGGAGACCCGGGTTTGATCCCTTGGTCGGGAAGATCCCCTGGAGAAGGAAATGGCAACCCACTCCAGTATTCTTGCCTGGAGAATTCCATGGACAGAGGAGCCTGGTGGGCTACAGTCCACGGTTTCACAAAGAGCTGGACACGACTGAGCAACTTGACTTTCTTTCTTGCACTTTCTTCAAGATCAGCAGCTATCTCATATAGAACTGGAGGGAGTGTCAACTGTTCCTGTCTTTTGGAAACTAGTTTGTCGATTTGTATCAGTGGACCTCCCTAGTGGCTCAGATGTTAAAGAATCTGCCTGCAATGCAGAAGACCCAGCTTCAGTCCCTCAGTCAGTAAGATCCCCCAGAGAGAATGGCAACCCACTGCAGTATTCTTGCCTAGAGAATTCCACGAACGGAGGAGCCTGGTGAGCTATAGTCCATGGAGTTTGCTTATCAATAACCTTAAAAATGCCTATACATCTTGAACCCGTAATTCTATTCCTAGAAATGTATCTTAATGGAATTATCAGAAATATACAATTATATAATAATTATGCTAATTACATACTAATTATATTATTAATTAATTATGTAGGTTTATATATAATTATATAATTACTTATACAATAATTTTTATATAACAAAGTCATTATTTACAGAGCCAAAAAGTCAGATGTACTGAGTTGGCCAAAAACCGAAAAATTTCATTTGAGTTTTTCTGTAAGATGTTATGGAAAAACATGAATGAAACTTTTGACTAACTCAATAGTTTATAACAGTTTATAGATCCAGTCATGGGAAAATGATGGAATAATTATAGCATATACAGTAGGTGAACTATTTTGCAGTCATTGAAAATCATATCTTTAAAGAACATTTGATGACATAGGAAAATACAATCCATCACGTTTAAAAAACATCTTACCAAACTGTATATACAGTGTAATTTTAAATACACATAGTAATAGGACAAAATGATAACAGCAATAATATCTACATGCTAGTTACTTGCTTTTCCTACTACTTTATTTTCTACAATGGGCAGGAAACATTTTTAAACATAGAAGAAAGCACAGGAAAATAATGGACCCTCCACCCAAAATTAACTTTTGTTTTTGCTTCAAAAAATTTAATGAAGTAATAGGCTGTTCCTTGAAAGGAAAGCTAAGACAAATGTACACAGCGTGAAGAGTCAGACACAAGTGAGCAACTGAACGACAACGACGAGGCAGCACATTACAAGTAGAGACACCACTTTGCTGACAAAGGTTCATCTCGTCAAAGCTATGGGTTTTCCAGTAGTCACTGCAGATGTGAGAGCAGGACCATGAAGAAGGGAGAGCGCCAAAGAACTGATGTTTTCAAACTGTGGTGCTGGAGAAGACTCTTGAGAGCAAGGAGATCAAACCAGTCAATCCTAAAGGAAATCAATCCTGAATATTCACTGGAAGGACTGATGCTGAAGCTGAAGCTCAGCATACTTTGGCCACCTGATGCAAAGAAGCCGACTCATTAGAAAAGACCCTGATGCTGGGAAAGATTGAAGGCAGGAGGAGAAGGGGATGACAGAGGATGAGATGGCTGGATGGCATCACTGACTCATTGGACATGAATTTGAACAAACTGTGGGAGACCGTAGAGGACAGAGGAGCCTGGCATGCTACAGTCCATGGGGTCACAAAGAGTCAGACGCAACTTAGCAACTGAACACCAAGAACAGATGTTCTAGATGAAGTTGAGCGTACTTTGTTCCTAGTCCAGACCCCTCTCTTCTTGAGAATGCATCCATCTAATTTCTGATTGTATACTTTTCTATACATTGCGCTTTCATAAACATCATGTGATTTGTTTACATACACTTGATCACACTGTCAGTTACTTTTTTCACTATCATTAGGTTTTCAAGAGCCGTTCAGGCTGCTATGTATTGAACTAATTCACTTACTTTAACTGCTGTAGTGCACGCATCTGTCTGTGCTCAGTCACGTCCAGCTCTTTGCAACCCCAGGGACTGTAGCCTGCCAGGCTACTCTATCCATGGAAATTTCCCAGACAAGAATACTGGAGTGGGTTGCCACCTGCTCCTCCATGGGCTCTTCCTGGCCCAAGAATCCAACCCACATCTCTTGCATCTCCTGCATTGGCTCATTACCACCGAGCCACCTGGGAAAGCTGCTGTAGAGTATTCATCAAATATACCACAATTAATCTATTCTCTTATTGACATTCAGGTTCTTTCCAGTGTGTAGCTACTACAAATAACGCTGCAATGTAGAACCTTCATCATCAGAAGAAGCTCAGTAAGTCTGAAAGACAGACAAAGCTGATGATGGAGGTTACGCTGAGTCTGAGAGAGGAGAGCTTCTGCTTCACACTCCAGTTTCTTACTCATCGCCCCGGGCCCTCTAGAGGCCACCTGCCTTGGAGCTCTCTTGTGCTCTGAAGAGGACCTGAAGGCCCAGATGTCCCTAACCAGGCACCCTCTGTCTTGCCCTGACCTTTGCTAATACCTTCTATTGCCTGGACACCAACCACTAGATGCCTGACATGCTTCTTCCTAGAAATAGCAAGCACCAGGAATCTTATGAATTTGTTTAAGCCTCAGGACTTGGAGGAGGAGAGGTTAGGTACCGTGCCTGCGGTTACACAGGCGAGTGGATTCAAATTTAGACAGTGTGACTCCGAAGTCCACATGCTTAACCTCTGTGCCCAAGGCCTCTTGGAATTTTCCATGAGCCAACTCCTTATCTCATTTTTCTTTTTACAGTCTCACCTCTCACCTGCTATGAGGGAGAGATGTGAGGCTTCCTGGGGTCTGGACTCTGACTCCAATCTGTGGTCATCAACCACACTGGCTCCACAGTTCACACTGCTATGATTTCTTAACCACTGTCCCCCCAAATCAATCTTTGCATTTATAATTCTGATCTTGTCTTGGATTATATATTTCTTGAGCCCCTCAAATCCTAAGTGTCCTGATCCCTTTCTTCCTCTTCTCTGGCACTAATAACTTGCTGCCAAAACATTGAGGGTCACGAAATTAAGTAGTCAAGCTGTAAGCTTTTCCCCCTATATTTTTATAAAATGTCTGTGTACCTGGTGTGTGTTTGGTAAGTCACATCAGTCAAGTTCCACTCTTTTTGATCCTGTGGACTGTAGCCCACCAGGCTCCTCTGTCCGTGGAATTCTCCAGACAAGAACACTGGAGTGGGTTACCGTTCCCTTCTCCAGGGAATCTTCCTGACCCAGGGATTAAACCCAGGTCTTCTGCTTTGCAGTCAGACCCTCTACCATCTGAGCCACCAGGGAAACCCACACTGGATTAGGATGGGCCTTAAATCCAATGACTGGTGTCCTTAGAAGAAGGGGAGATTTGGACCCAGATACAGGGGTTAGGTTTTTGGGTTTTGTTTTGTTTTGTTTGTACAAAAAGGTCAATGGAGCAAAGATTGGCATTATTCTGCCACAAGCCAAGGAAAACCAAGAATTATTGCAACTCTCAGAAGATACAACATATAAAGAAGTATTTTTTCTTAGAGTCTTTTAAGGAAGCCTCGCCCTGCTGACACGTTGATTTTGAACTTCTAGCATCCATGCTTTTGAGAGAATAAGTTTCAGTGAAGTCATTTAGTTTTTGTTGATTTCTTACAGCAATCTTATGAAGCTAGCACCTAGACCAATCACTGTGGTAATAAGATGAAGATTGTCATGCTGAATGACAAGCTATCTATATGCTGCTTATGAGACACATTTTAAATAAAATGTCTTTCAATCCAGTGTGACTTCATCTTAAACTTTTTTCCAGTTTTATTGAGACATCAGTGATATATAGCAGTGTAAGTTTAACATGTCCAGCATGATGACTTACATATATTGTGAAATAATTACTACAAATAATTTAGTTAACATCTTTCATCTCAGGTGGATACTGAAGAAGAAAAACACAGTTTTTTTCCATGTAATGAGAAGTCTTAGCAGTTGCTTTCTTAAACCTCATCTTCATTTGATTACATCTACGAAGACTCTATTTCCAAATAAGTTACATTCGCAGGTACCAGGGGCATTGAGCATATCTTTGGGTAGATACACAATTCAGCACAGCACAGTCCCTTTATGTTTAACACAGTTACTGCTTCTGCCAAGAGCATAGGGCAAAGCACATGGCGAGAGCCTTCTGGTGGCTTCTCCCCTTGGTTAGTACAGATCTTAGAGTTCCATGGTGGTTTATGCTGTCCCTTAGAAAGAACCAGATTAAAATGAATGTGTTCTTATCATTCCAGAGTGGTTAGGAAGTTATTCCCTGTCTACTTTTTTGGAGGTGATTTTTGTATGCTTTTAGATTCTAGAAGGTTCTTGGGTATGTCTTACTGCTGCTAAGCTCCATGGCCTTCATTTTTATCTTTTTGGCTGGTCAAGGTTTTCTCCCTCCTCCACACTCTCCACCCACCACCCTCTGACCAGGATTGTCCATATAAAGGACAAATCAACTCAAGCACTATTCCTCGGATCAAACACCCACAAAACCATTTTACAGATGCTGATTGCCTATAAAATGGGAAGTTTATGATCATTGTGGCTCTGTTAGCAAAAGGAAAAAAAGCAAGCAAGTCATAGCTACTGGGTAAGCGAATAAGAGTTATCTGTCTGCAACAGTCACGGACAGAACAAAAGCTAAGCTCTTCGGTCTGGATTTCAAAGCTCCTACCACCATCGTGTCTTCAGCCTGTATCTGCAAGTCTTATCACTAGGATCCCTACGTCCCACCTGCCCACGTGACCCCATGGGAAAACGCCTGGACTTTCATGCTACTTCACAGTTCAGGAATGTACTCCTCTACCTCTTGATGTGCCCTAATCTTTACCAAGATAGTCAGTGTTAACCAGTCGACTTCCTAGATCCCATCCCCAAAGGCTCAGTGGAAATACCATACATTCCATGAAGCTGCCTCCAAGACCTTACTCTTCTCACTTCCTCCGTATCTCGCTCCACACATTGTTTTCCATTTCAGGTACAAAAGCACCTTACATTCCCATCTAGTTTGCATAAGAGTAGAGGTTCCATCTTACTTGCCATCAAATTGCCGTATCTCAGACACTTTCCTGGGAGAAAGACATTTTAGGGAATTGTCATGGTGTGTTCAATGGAAAGATCTGCTCACAAGCAAAATCTGTGAACACTTCAATCCCACACTTACCCACAAATCAATCAAGACATACACATTTAGGCTCAATTGTGGGGTCAGGTCTCTCGTTGTTATTTAATCACTAAGTCGTGTCTGACTGTTTTGCGACCCCAGGGACAATAGATTGCCAGGCTCCTCTGTCCATGGAATTTACCAGGCAAGAATACTGGAGTGGGTTGCCATTTCCTTCTCCAGGGGATCTTCCCGACCCAGGGATCAAACCCATGTCTCCTGCTGTAGCAGGCAGATTCTTTACCACCAAGCCACCGTGAAGTAGCTCCTTCATCATGAAGGAATGTTCCTGGACCATTCTCTCCTTCACTAGCCAGAAATCCTTGACTCCTTATAATTACTGAAAATTTTACAGATGTGAAATAACACCAGATTTGATTCTCTGTCATTACTAATGTCCACAGTAGCTGGATCAGAAAAAAAAAAAAATGCTGTTACACAATAGATATAATAAACCCATTCTACAGCAAGATTATTGTTCTAATCATATACAGTTTGATGTTGCTCTGATGTTTGTTACCTTACAAAGATGGCTTTTTAACTTTTGAGCTACTTAGCAATGAAGGATAGCGTTACTATCAGGATGGTGAGTTCTGCTCATCTGAGAAGTGTACCAAGAGTTTATTGGGTGCAGTGATTCATGACTCACCAAGAGGACAATAAAAATGACGTCCCCCACACACTGAGCTTTTCCTGGAGTGGTGGGGCCTGCCCAGCTTTTTAAAAAATTTTGTGATCCACTACTCTACACTTGGATGTTCTTTTCATACTCGTGGGTACCAGATCAATTCTGTTAGGTAGGGCTGAATGTTGTGAAATGTAAGGAAAAGACGTAATAATTACCTGTACTTATCCTGTCAGTCATTCCAATCACCAGACGATGATATGAACACAATGAGAAGGAGATCCTGCCTGACTCTTCTCTCTGAATTAGAGAAACTGGAAGAATCCCCTCAGCTCATCTGACACTTCCATGTGGAAAGTGTTCAGTTCCCGATGATATCATGGGACTTTTGGTGGCTGTGTTTATTTTGATCGGGGATTTTGCTTTGAAACAGAATGAAAAGTAAAATCTGACCTTCCCGTGCTTCTGTCTTCCGGGTATTTGTTCAATATTCTTCTGGGTGTGCCCATTATTTGAGACTTCCTCTCTCTTCCCCTGATCCTTCAACCAAATGGCCCTGGTCTTCCTGGTCAGGGCCCTATTCCCCTCCCTGTCCTCACCCCTCACTCACCATGTCCCAGAAATTCTGGTAGCCTGACTCTCAGTCTTTAGAAATGTATGCTCTCCAAGCACCTGAAAGAGTGCCCCTGTAAGGAGAACTCTTTACAAAAGAAAATCTGCAACCATTTTGCCCCAATTAAAGAGGTGTTCCTTCCATGGATTTGTGGTCTTCTATCAAAGTCGTGCTCAGAGTCAGCAAGACAAGGTGGGAAAAAAGGATATCTATGAGCAGGAAATTTTATTACAATCTCAAAGTCATCGATCGAAGGTGTCTGCCTTTTTACCCTCAAATAGAGGCTCTGTTGTCAGTCATTTATTAACTTTCTCTAAAGCAGTCATTCCCAGATTTGGGGACTTCACAGAAGTCCTACTTTTAAGGGTTGGTACACTTTTAAGAAGTATGATTTTCAACTCAGTGGGGTTGGTCTAATTTTCCTAGTAAGAATGTTAAAATATAGTAATAGCTAATGATTATTCTTGCCATTATCTTGTGAAAAGAAGGTCACATGAATATCAGAAAAGAATTGACATGGTCTCATCATCAAGGCAGTTCTTTAATTATATACATGTAATTTTATGCTCATATTTTCATCCTATCCAAGACTGGTGATTCTTTGGTCCTGACCTGACACTGGCCCAGGGACCAGCACTCGGAAACCATCACTCTGGATGTCGACATGTCTGGCCAAAGCTGTGATTAACCACCTACACTCTGCAGGTCATGGTAAACAAAGTTCACCATGGGTGCATTTATTCATTCAGTCATTCCAGAGTGGTCAGAGAGAAATTGGACCAGCGAGCCAGACATACCTTCACCCAGACTCAATTCCATCACTTGCTTAGATATGCCGCTTAACATTCCTAAGCTCCCATTACGATGTCTATGAAGGGGAGAGACAGCAAAATTCATGGAGTTGTTAAGAGGAATAAATGAGGATTAGCAAAAGGGTGTTTGAGTAAACAAATTGGTCATTTGTTCCAACAAACCAGCCATTTGCTAGATCTGGAGTTGTCTCACATGTCAGACATTGTCAAAGACCTCAAAGACACAGAGTCAAAAGTCACCATTTTGTCTTCAAGGAGCTCATGGTGTAAAGGAGAAGACCCACAAGAAGATGGCTGGATTCACTGAAACCAGTGCTAAAACAGGTAAAGATTGGAAGCCACGGGTCTTCTAGAGGATTGAGAGCACAAAGAAAAGAGAAGTAGGGTAGGTGGAATCAGAGCAAAGTGCAGGAGACGCAAGAGACGTAGGTTCAGTCCCTCAGTCGGGAAGATCCCCTGGAGGAGGGCATGGCAACCCATTCCAGTATTCTTGCCTGGAGAATCCCCACGGATAGAAAAGTATGGTGGGCTTTCCTTTATAGTCACAAAGAGTCAGACACAACTGAGCAACTAACTAGATGAGTCCTAGATTGATCTGTAGTGCTAGACTGGAAATGTGCACGTTAAAGTCTGGTGGGACAAAAGCCCCTGGGTCAGCACGTTTATTGGTTGAAGAAACGGTTCATCAAAGCAGTAATTTCCCTCTTTCTTACTGTCTCCATCCTGTTTGGGTTGCCCTGAGAAGATTCTTCACTGTGAATTCTGACCAGAAGAAAATGAATTCTTAGCGAAAGAAGAAAAGAGAAGTTAGAGCTGCTAGCCTTGGGAAAATCCTGAATGTAGATCTTTAGAGAAAACCAGAGTATTTGAGTGAGTGAATCCCAGGGTATTGCCCCGCTCCTTGCTACTCAAAGTGTGGTCCTCCACCCAGCAGGATCCACATCATCCGGGAACTTGCTAGAAATGCAGAATTTCAAGCCCCAGCCAAGAGTGACTGAATGAAAGACTGCATTTCCACAAGCTCCCCAGGAGCTAGGCAACTACACAACGATCTGAGATACACATCACTAGCCTCACACTTAGTGAAAAAACAAAGGTCTGAGACATGCTACCTTAACCTCACTCTTAGTGAAGAAGGTCTGAGACACTCTCAGTTCAGCTCAGTCGCTCAGTCGTGTCCGACTCTTTGCGACCCCATGAATCGCAGCATGCCAGGCCTCCCTGTCCATCACCATCTCCCGGAGTTCACTCAGAGTTGCTTCCATCGAGTCAGCGATGCCATCCAGCCATCTCATCCTCGGTCGTCCCCTTCTCCTCCTGCCCCCAATCCCTCCCAGCATCAAAGTCTTTTCCAATGAGTCAACTCTTCGCATGAGGTGGCCAAAGTACTGGAGTTTCAGCTTTAGCATCATTCCTTCCAAAGAAATCCCAGGGCTGATCTCCTTCAGAAAGGACTGGTTGGATCTTCTTGCAGTCCAAGGGACTCTCAAGAGTCTCCTCCAACACCACAGTTCAAACGCATCAATTCTTCGGCACTCAGCCTTCTTCCCAGTCCAACTCTCACATCCATACATGACTACTGGAAAAACCATAGCCTTGACTAGAGGGACCTTAGTCGGCAAAGTAATGTCTCTGTTTTTGAATATGCTATCTAGGTTGGTCATAACTTTTCTTCCAAGGAGTAAGTGTCTTTTAATTTCAAGGCTGCAGTCACCATCTGCAGTGATTTTGGAGCCCCAAAAAATAAAGTCTGACACTGTTTCTACTGTTTCCCCATCTGTTTCCCATGGAGTGATGGGACCGGATGCCATGATCTTCGTTTTCTGAATGTTGAGCTTTAAGCCAACTTTTTCACTCTCCTCTTTCACTTTCATCAAGAGGCTTTTTAGCTCCTCTTCACTTTCTGCCATAAGGCTGGTGTCATCTGCATATCTGAGGTTATTGATATTTCTCCCGGCAATCTTGATTCCAGCCTGTGTTTCTTCCAGCCCAGCGTTTCTCATGATGTACTCTGCATATAAGTTAAATAAGCAGGGTGACAATATACAGCCTTGATGTACTCCTTTTCCTATTTGGAACCAGTCTGTTGTTCCATGTCCAGTTCTAACTGTTGCTTCTTGACCTGCATACAAGTTTCTCAGGAGGCAGGTCAAGTGGTCTGGTATTCCTATCTCTTTCAGAATTTTCCACAGTTTTTTGTGATCCATACAGTCAAAGGCTTTGGCATAGTCAATAAAGCAGAAATAGATGTTTTTCTGGAACTCTCTTGCTTTTTCCATGATCCAGCGGATGTTGGCTATTTGATCTCTGGTTCCTCTGCCTTTTCTAAAACCAGCTTGAACATCCGGAAGTTCACGGTTCACATATTGCTGAAGCCTGTCTTGGAGAATTTTGAGCATTACTTTGCTAGCTTGTGAGATGATTGCAATTGTGCTGCAGTTTGAGCATTCTTTGGCATTGCCTTTCTTTGGGATTGAAATGAAAACTGACTTTTTCCAGTCCTGTGGCCACTGCTGAGTTTCCACATTTGCTGGCATAATGAGTGCAGCACTTTCACAGCATCATCTTTCATGATTTGAAATATCTCAACTGGAATTCCATCACCTCCACTAGGTTTGTTCATAGTGATACTTCCTAAGGCCCACTTGACTTAGCATTCCAGGACGTCTGGCTCTAGGTGAGTGATCACAGCACTGTGGTTATCTGGGTCATGAAGATCTTTTTTGTATAGTTCTTCTGTGTATTCTTGCCACCTCTTCTTAATAACTGAACTAATAATTGAACTGAGTAGGTAAATCTAAATGCCAGGGATTTCTGCGGAACTGATGAAAAAGTTCTCATAACCTCGGTGCAGGATTGAGTGGGTGAATCAGAAACATCTTGTGGGAACAGAGACCCTAAACAGAGCAGCTGGCAGAGGCAGGATCTGAGGAACCAGACTGGAGCTCTCACCATGCCCAACAGAACAAGCTGAATCCTGAAGGCATCAGGAAGGGCGTATGGGCCGCCTGGCTTGGCATGGAGAGAAGAGGGGTGTGGACCCTCAGAATCATCTAGGCTTGTGCTGGGGACTAGACACTGGACAGCTCTTTGGATCTTCTCAGGGATACTCCAAAGTCAGTGTTATAACTCATATTTCACAGTTGAAGAGGTGGAGGTCAAGTTAAATCAACGGCCAAGGTCACAGAGCCAGTGAGTGGCAGAATGAGCTTCAGCCCTGGTGGGTCTGATCCAGAGCACATTCTCTTTCTGTGAGATGTCGATGCCTGCAAGGGAGGATTGCAGAGTGAGCATACTTGCCTCTCTCTCATGCACTTCTGGAAACTTCTGACACACATGTGTTACAGTCTCTTGATTGTGGTGCTGTGTGTTAACTTACAAAACTAAACATCAGAGGGAAGATTATATCCTGGGCCTCTGAGTCCTTCCCACCACTTTGGGGGTCTAACACTGTGTCAAGATTTCTGCAGAGCCTCCAAAAATCTATGTCCACATCTTAAAACTCAGAAGCTATGACTGTGACCTTATTTGGAGAAACAGATCTTTGCTGGGCCCTAAATCCAAGGTACTTCCCAAGTGACACAGTGGTAAAGAACTTGCCTGCCAGTGCAAGTACATGCCAGAGACAAGGATTCAATCCCTGGGTGGGGAAGATCCCTGAAACAGGGCATGGCAACCCACTCCAGCATCCTTGCCTGGAGAATCCCATGGACAGAGGAGCCTGGAAGGTTATTGTCCATGGAGTCGCAAAGAGTCAGACATGACTGAAGCGACTTAGCAAGCGTGCATGCCAATCCAAAGATAAGGTCCTTATCAGAAAAAGTCGGAGGAGATTTGAGACTCAAGAGACTCAAGGGAGAAGCCACATGAAGCCAGTGCAGAGATCAGAACTGTGGAACCATGAGCCAGGGAACATCTCAGCCTCCAGCAGTGGGAAGGGCAGGGTCTGGCCTCACTGGTTTCCAACTTCAGGCCTCCAGGACGGCTGGAGAATAAATGCCTGTTGTCTTCAGAACCCCAGTCGATGGTGCTTTGTCATGGCAGCCACAGGAAACAAATTCACACTGAAAGGAAAGACCTTTCATTTTGTAACAACCACCCACAAACTGTGCTGCTACCTACAGCCTGCTGCTGTTGTTATTTAGTTGCTAAGTTGTATCCAACTCTTTTGCAACCTCATAAACTGTAGCCCACCAGGCTCCTCTGTCCATGGGACTCTGCAGGCAAGAATACTGGAGTGGGTTGCCATTTCCTTCTCCAGGGGATCTTCCCAGCCTGAGGATCGATCAATGCATGTGTCCACATTGGCAGGGGGATTCTTTACTGCTGAACGAGCCACCAGGGAAGCCCGCATGCAGCCTATAAAACCTACCTTACTCTAGAGTCACTCAGATTTGAAAATCTAGATTCAGAGTATTACTGGTTTTAAGAATATACAATTAGAAAATTATATATATATAAAGTGGGGCAGTGCATCAGCTACTTTATTTTCCTGAAAGATAAAAATGCCTTTTCACATAAAATAGTTTGTAGTCAATAGATAACATTATCTCAGGCTGACGGTTACTTATGCTATTTCTATAGTATCCTAATTGACTTTTCTTAAATGGGCATTAAGCATACAGGAGAGAAAACAAAGAAAGAACGAACACAAAGAGCCTAGACTTCACCCACAAATCTGTTTTGTAGCCTGCAATCTGTCAGAAAAGCCTGCAAATCCCCCACTAGGTTTTCTTTTCTTTTTCTTTTTTTGTATAAACAGTTTCTATTTTGAGCTTTTTCCTCTTTTCTTTCACGCTAATAAGACATTTTTAAAGCAATCATGAGCCCAAACTGAACATAAGCAGTAAGACAGGCCTCTCTTAAATGCACTGCATTATCGTCTCTCTGTCCTCAGTTTGAATCATTCTTTCTGAAGATCCTGCACTAATCTGTCATCCTCTAAGTGGAACTGAGAATGTTTCCCTCCCTGGAGCACTGTTTACCTGGCAGGTGAGGTTATAAAGCCCAGGACTACACTGGAAGTACAGAAGGAAATGTGTCCTTCCCAGTTGTAGCCCTAGGGAGTCTCTGGATTTAGCAGGTTTACAGTGCCCCGGCTCCATCTCTAATTGTGTAAGCCCTGGCAAATAACTCAGCCTTTCTGAGCCTTGGCTTTCTCACTGGTAAAGTGTAAAGAAAAACAGTGCCCACCACATAAGGTTTCAAGATGAAGAAAATACAAGTGGCTCGACCCTGAGCTCAACTCTGTTTCCATCTCCCTCAACCGATTTGGGCACTGGACATCGCTGATCACGTTCTTGAATTGCTGTCACCATAAGCGCCTGGCTTCCCTCCCACCTCTCTGAACTCCCCTCAGCACATGTCCCTTCTCTAAGCAGGAATGCTGGAGTACCTTGGACCTCAGATCCTTGACTTCAGAAAGGCCTTTTTTTGCTCATGACACCTGAGTCTAAATAAGCAGCCTCCCCTTGGAGCTCTTGATCCACTGGGCCGCTCAGCTCTCTTTTGGACACCACCTGATGCGTAAGAAGCATCACAAAGGCGGCATGTCCACACCAAACTCTCGATCTGTGTCTCCAAAGCTGCTCCTTTCCCCTAGCTGCCCAGGTCGGTAAATGGAGCTGCTAGTTTGGACTCAAGTCACAACATGCTTCTCTCCTGCTCTCAGCTCACATCCGAATCTATCAGCAAACATGTTCATCGTAACTCCAGAGTATTTCCACAGTCTACCACTTCTCACCTCCCCAACTTCAGGTCATAGCTGCAAACCATCACCATCTTCCTCCTAGATGACTGCAGGAGCTTCCTAACTGGGCTTCCTGCTCCCATCCTTACCCTCAACCTAACCTTTTCTCCACTAAAGAAGCAGCAATTCCTTTCAAACCTACATCAAAATGTGTGCCTGCTATAACCTCCAAGAGTTTCCCCACTCCACTCGAATCCCTTGCAACCCTCATCCCCAACCCCTCTCCCCCTTCCGCCCTCCATCAGCATGCTTTGCCCTTCTCAGAATCAGGGAACTGCTGTTCCCTCTGCCTGGGAAGCAGACAGATACCCACTAGACACAGCAACTTCCTAAGCCACCCTCTGTCCCTCCGTATCCCGTGTCCAGGTTAATTTTCTTCCTAGGATGCTCTACTTTGCATTATTTGCATACTGGTTGGCTTTGTCCCTACCAGAAAGTTCGCTCCAGGAAACAGGGACTTTGCTGCTTTTGCTGCAGCATCCTTGGTGCCTAGAACACTGCCCGGCATGTTGATAACTGCGGAACAATGGAATAAAGGAATGAATAAGTGAACCCACAAATGAATCAATGAATGAGGTTCTCCATCTAAAGCCCTGAGCATAGCATTGACAGCCAAGCCACCTGAGATGAGGTACGTAACTAATAAATATTACCTTCTGCTGTACTTGTTCTTTTCATTTTTAATTATTATTTGTCTAGGTGCTTTCCACACCCTGCCTTTCCTCCTGGCCCTTCAGCTTTTCAGACCTCTCCCTGCCATGCCCAAACCTCTCCCCTGAAACCTAAGAACAGTCAGAAGATGATGATGAAGATTACCATCGTGGCGAGAAAGAATGTCAACGGCCAACCCTCTTCTACTTGTCACAGAGTTTGATTTTGCCAGATAAGCAGATAAGGAGGCTGGTTGGATGAATTGTCTTCAGCTACGGCCATCAAATGGCCTGGATGCATTCTTGGACAACCTTAATTCCAAAAACATATTCTGTCCTTTTCAACTTAAGAGCTAAAACGGAAAGATTTCTGCCTCCAAATAACACTTACCAGACTGTAAAACAGCCCTAAACAGTATTCAGGGCTCAGAAAACACAACCAATCTTACCTTTCATGACTATTGTGTTGTTCTGGAGATTGCACATATTTAAATATGGGGGACTTCATAGGGAAAAGTTAGGTGTCAGTGCTTAGTCGTGTTTGACTCTTTGTCACCCCATGGCTGTAGCCCACCAGGCTCCTTTGCTCATGGATTTTTCAAGAAAGAATACTGGAATGAGTTGCCATTTCCTACTCCAGGGGATCTTCCCCAACCAGGGATCGAACCTGCATTGCCAGGCAGGTTCCTTTACCACTGCACTACTTATTAATGTCTACTGTGTTGTTTTGGAGATTGTACACATTTAAATGGGCTTCTCTGGTGGCTCAGATGGTAAAGAATCTGCCTGCAGTGTGGGAGACCTGGATTCAGTCCCTGGGTTGGGAAGATCCCCTGGAGAAGGGAACGGCTACTCACTCCAGTGTTCTTGCCTGGGAAATCCCATGGACAGAGAAGCCTGGCAGGCTGCAGCTCGTGGAGTCGCAAAGAGTCAGACATGACTGAAATATGGGGAATTTCATCAGAAAAAGTTAGCCAAACCTTGAGAAAGGCAAACCAAATAAGCTCGTCCCAGAGTTTGCTCTGAAAACTGTTACAATAATAGATCCATATCAAATGTAACTGGTTATTGACCTGCCCATTGTTTTGAGCTTTGGACCACACACTCTGTGTGGGCACGTCAAGGACAGATGAGCACGCAGATGACGCATCACTGTTAACACACCTTCAAAAAGCCTTAGCAGGGTCCTCAGGAAAACTTGGGGCAAAGACGATGTTTTTCTTGACTCCTGGGATGAGGCCTCAGGTACATGGCTCCCCTGGCCTGGTAGGCAGCCAAGCCATCCCAGATAAGGCCTGTCAGGGAGGCCTGGTCTGTGCAGACACCCTGGCGCCTACAGCTGACGGAGCTAGTTAGGGTGTCAAGCTCAGGTCAGACACCCACCTGCGGCCCCAGCTCTGCGGGGAATTGGAAAATTACTAACCCAAAGGCCAAGCAGACTCTGTCTAGGTCCAGAATCACCAGAATTCCCATCCTCCCTGAGGGCAAAACACTCTCTGGGAGACAAACTGGCAAGTTTCTTAGACAGAAGGAGACAAAAACCACTGACTCAGGCAAAGCAGAACCTCTCTGGAGGAGCTACAGCCTTGAAGACATGACTGAGACATTCTTGGGTGGAGCAGCTCACCCCAAAAATAAACAACTTAGCAATTCTCCTCCACCCCAAACAAGCCTGTCCGTGAACCGCTCCACCGCGGCCTCCACCTCAGGCCAGGCCACTCCGCCTGCTCCTGAAACTACAGGAGTTTCCTTCCCTCGGCCACAGGAACCACACCCTGGTGTGTCGGGGTCCCCGACTGGCCACAGACTTGGCCCAGCTCACACGCTGCCTGACCGATCTCAGGCCAACAGGGGCCTGCTGCGTACACAATCCCTAGCTCAGTCCACCTTAGACAGCGACCCTGGGTCAAACCCTGCACAGATGTGGTCAAACTAGAAGCAGCAGAAGAGAACAGTAGCTGGGAAAAAACTGGAAACCTGAAGTCCTTTCTGAGCTTCTTGCTCAGTCATATCCACTTGCTTGCGACACTATGGACTGTAGCCCACCAGGCTCCTCTGTCCATGGGATTCTCCAGGCAAGAATCTTAGAGTTGGGTGCCATTTCCTACTCCAAGGGATCTTCCCAACCCAGGGATCGAACCTGCATCTTTTGGGTCTTCCACAATGGCTGGCGGGTTATTTCACCACTGCACAACCTGGGAAGCCTATAGCCACCATTTTCAGCTCTGAAGACAAAGCAGGACGACCCCATTGACAGCTGTGGGTGCTTTTCTGCATTTCTATTTCTTGGCAACAAGGTGATGGGTCCAAGGATGCAGCTCTACCAGGCCAGTTCTCTGATAGCAAGAGGCCACGCCTGAATTCCACTTCCCATGCCCAAGGAACACTCAGGGTCTCTAGGACCACACAGCTGGCCTTTCCCAGCCCTCGCCTAGTCAGCTGGCATCTTGGCTAGATGCAACATAAATATCTTGGATGCTTATCCCCCTGGGCAAATCCCACTCTATAAAAAGAGAGACCGGGACAGGTTCCCTCCACTGGAGCGTGTATCCCCATGGTGTGTGCAGCTGTGACCCAGCTCAAGAACTCCTCGACATAAAATGCAGAGAGAATAGGGAATTGTACTGGCAGGAACCTGTATTGGCAGGCAGGTTCTTTACCAGGTGGCTCAGCTGGTAAAGAATCCTCCTGCAATGTGGGAGGACCTGGGTTCAATCCCTGGGTTGGGAAGATCCCCTAGAGAAGGAAAAGGCTACCCACTCCAGTATTCGGGCCTGGAGAATTCCACGGACTGTATAGTCCATGGGGTCCCAAAGAATCGGACACACTGAGCGACTTTCCTTTTCGCTAGGGAAGCAATGTTTTGGTTACATTCAGTTAAATAAAATATGTGATTAAAATTAATTTCACCCAGGGACTTCCCTTGCGGTCCAGTGGTTAAGACTCTGGGCGTCTACTTCCAGGGGGTGTGGGTTTGATCCCTGGAGAAACTAGGATTGCACATGCTACACGGTATGGCTACAAATAAATAAATAAATAATATACGTCTTTGAAAGTTTTTAACTCATCTGTTTTGTTTTACCTTTTAAACAAAGCTACTTGTGGTGGGCTAAATAATGGCCTCAAAGAATACCTACTCCCTGGAATCTGAGACCAACACCTAAATGGCGAAAGGTGAGATTGTCTACGAAACACAGTCCTCACTTCTGCACAGAGCAGCCGGCCATGACCTTGAGTTGTCTTGCTTTAGAGGAAGGAGATTATACATTTGCAGCTGTAACTAGAATAGTGGGCCTCATTAAGCAGAGGCATCTTTGAAAAGGTGTATGTGCGGGATGATGTATATAGGTGTTACATAGCCAGCGCGCAGGGGACCATGCACTAAACGCCTGTTGGGCTGTCTGCCAGCTCTTCTCTGGGGTTCCCAGTGGTCACTGGGGGCATCAGGACCCCATCCCTGACTCCTCTGATTGGACCAAGGTGAGCACCTGACCAAAGCTGGCCCACTCAGGGTCGCTCTTGATAAAATACAGACCTGGGACCGAAAAGAACCTGACAATCTAAGCTCAGGAGCTATGGCTGGGCATTTTCTAACCACCATAAGGACCAGAAAGGCAAAGGATGAGAGAGGAGAGAGGCGGGGAAAGGAAGAAAAGAGGGCAGGGAAAAAGGAGAGCAAGAAATCGGGATTCGAGACACAGAGAGAGTCCCCATGATGCTCAGTCCCTCCTTCCAGGCCCTTCCTGAGGTCTGGGTCCTGTGAGCTGTACCTATGCCTTCATCAGAAATCCCTCTTTTCAACTTTGGCTAGTTTAAACTGATTTCTCTTACATTCAATCAAGAAGTTTAACCAATATACCTTCTCAGAGATCAACTGTGAGCAAGGAATGTGTGCTTAATCGCTCAGTCATATCTGACTCTTTGTGACCCCATGGACTGCAGCCCGCCAGGCTCCTCTGTCCATGGGGACTCTCCAGGCAAGAATACTGGAGTGGGTTGCCGTGCCCTCCTCCAGGGAATCTTCCCGACCCAGGGATTGAACCCAGGTCTCCCGCATTGCAGGCAGATTCTCTACTGTCTCCACTGTCTGAGCCACCCTTTCTCCCCTCGCCCTTCCTCCCTTCTGCCTTGAGCAAGGAATGTCATTCACATGAAAAGTACTTTGCGAAGGGCACAGCATCTGGAGAGGCTGTTATCAAGGCAGCCCCTGCTTGATAACAGGCCACTGCTTATCGCTGCTCTAACTAGTGACCGTGCCCCCGGTTTGGGGAAACCCTGACTTCCTTCTGTCTCTTCTCTCAAGCATGGGGACACAGGCCTTGCTCCCAAGACATCCTCAGGCCCCCATTTCTGAGAAACAATGGCTCTCTACACCCAGGAGTCCATTGCCTTTACTCTTTTCAGACTTAAGGTTGGAGATTTGCCACTGGTCTGAACAGTCTTCAAAATCTCTTGCAGTTTTGCTATCGTGTGGTTCTGAGTCTCTTTATAATGATCCACTCTACTGACCACACAGACTACAGACTAGGGGAGATGGTCTGAATGGGGAGACCTGGCCAGGATCTCATGAGGTGCTTGCGAAAATACAGCCCCCCAGGACTCCCCCTGTTCTTCAGTCTGAATGCCAGACTCTAAGCAAGGATTGGGATTCTGCATGGTAAGCAAACAACATTTAAAACACCCTGGCATGGGGATCAATGTCTTTTTAGTCATGCAGGTCTGGGTTCAGTATCAAGCTCGCTCATTTGTTGTAAGACCTTAGACAATTTGCTGAACTTACATATTCATGCTTCCACAGCCTAAAAAGTAAGTAAGTCAGTAAGTGAAGTCCCTCAGTCATGTCCGACTCTTTGCAACCCCATGGACTGTAGCCTACCAGGCTCCTCTGTCCATGGGATTTTCCAGGCAATAGTATTGAAGTGCGGAGAAGGCGATGGCACCCCACTCCAGTACTCTTGCCTGGAAAATCCCATGGACAGAGGAGCCTGGTAGGCTGCGGTCCATAGGGTCGTGAAGAGTCGGACACGACTGAGCGACTTCCCTTTCACTTTTCACTTTCATGCATTGGAGAAGGAAATGGCAACCCACTCCAGTGTTCTTGCCTGGAGAATCCCAGGGACGGGGGAGCCTGGTGGGCTGCCATCTATGGGGTCACACAGAGTCGGACACGACTGAAGTGACTTAGCAGTACCAGAAGCAGTACTGAAGTGGATTGCCATTTCCTTCTCCAGTGGATCTTCCCAACCCAGGGATCGAACCCAGGTCTCCTGCATTGTAGACAGATGTTTTACCATCTGAAAGGAGAGGGTAATAGTAGCAAATGTATAGGATTACTCTGAGGATTAAATAAGATGATGTATGTAAAGAATCTAGTGTAGTGTCCAACATACAGGAAGGTTGTAATTTAGCTATTACTTGTAATATAGCTCAACATTCAGAAAACGAAGATCATGGCATCCGGTCCCATCATTCCATGGGAAATAGACGGGGAAACAGTAGAAACAGTGTCAGACTTTATTTTTTTGGGCTCCAAAATCACTGCAGATGGTGACTGCAGCCATGAAATTAAAAGACACTTACTCCTTGGAAGAAAAGTTATGACCAACCTGATAGTATATTCAAAAGCAGAGACATTACTTTGCCGACTAAGGTCCGTCTAGTCAAGGCTATCGTTTTTCCTGTGGTCATGTATGGATGCGAGAGTTGGACTGTGAAGAAGGCTGAGCGCTGACGAAGTGATGCTTTTGAACTGTGGTGTTGGAGAAGACTCTTGAGAGTCCCTTGGACTGCAAGGAGATCCAACCAGTCCATTCTGAAGGAGATCAGCCCTGGGATTTCTCTGGAAGGAATGATGCTAAAGCTGAAACTCCAGTACTTTGGCCACCTCATGCAAAGAGTTGACTCGTTGGAAAAGACTCTGATGCTGGGAGGGATTGGGGGCAGGAGGAGAAGGGGACGACCGAGGATGAGATGGCTGGATGGCATCATGGACTCGATGGATGTGAGTCTCAGTGAACTCCGGGAGATGGTGATGGACAGGGAGGCCTGGCGTGCTGTGATTCATGGGGTCGCAAAGAGTTGGACATGACTGAGCAACTGAACTGAACTGAACTGAACTGTAATATAGAAAATAGAAGACTCTACCAAATTCTAAAGCAAATGAATTGGATTGATTTGATTGATTTAATATCAATCAAACCTCCCTCTTCTCCATTCACCACTTCATATCCCTATTTCTGGGCTTCCCTGGTAGTTCAGGTAGTAAAGAATCTATCTGCAATGCAGGAGACCCCAGTTTGATTCCTGGGTTGGGAAGTCTCCCTAGAGAAGAGATAGGCTACCCACACCAGTATTCTTGGGCTTCCCTGGTGGCTCAGACAGTAAAGAATCTGCCTGTAATGTGGCAGAACTGGGTTCCATCCCTGGGCTGGGAAGATCCCCTAGAGGAGGGCATGGCAACCCAGTCCAGTATTCTTGCCTGGAGAATCCCCATGGACAGAGGAGCCTGGCGGGCTGCAGTGCATGGGGTTGCAAACAGTTGAACACAAATGAGCAACTAAGCACAGCATAGCTCAGCACAATATTCAAAGATAAATTGCAAACTTCCTTATCCAGCCCTTTGTGAGATGGCCAGCTGTATTGTTAAATGCAGTATGTAATTATATATTTATACACTCTTGAGAGTCCCTTGGACTGCAAGGAGATCCAACCAGTCCATCCTAAAGGAGATCAGTCCTGAGTGTTCATTGTAAGGACTGATGTTGAACCTGAAACTCCAATACTTTGGCACCTGAGCCAAAGAACCGACTCTTTGGAAAAGACCCTGATGCTGGGAAAGATTGAAGTGGGGAGGAGAAGGGGACGACAGAGGATGAGATGGTTGGATGGCATCACTGACTCAAAGGACATGAGGTTGGGTAGACTCCGGGAGTTGGTGATGGACAGGGAGGCCTGGTGTGCTGCAGTCCACGGGGTCGCATAGAGTCAGAAAGGAATGAGTGACTGAACTGAACTGAACTGTATATTTATTTACACATTTATATTTATTTGTTTAATAGCTGTTCCAGGAAAGAACAGGTTGTCCTTTATTTGTTTTAATGTGCATATATACTGAACTCAAAGGTAGTTTATCAACATAATAATTTATATAAATAAAATAATCACCCTTTTTAGGTGGATAGTTCTCTGCATTGGGGAACCACAACCACAGTCAAAATACAGAGTATTTCCATCATCCTAAGTTTCTTTATACCATCTTGTAGACAATGGTTTCAGATCTCCAATTGGCAACTATTGGTCCAATTTTTGTCCTATGATTTTGTATTTTCCATAGTGTCATTTGTGTGAGTGCTTAGTCACTCAAGTTCTGTTCAACTCTGAGGCACCAGGAATCTAACCAGGGTCTCCTGCTTGCAAAAGGTTTTTGTTCCTTCTGAGCCACCAGGGAAGACCATTCAGTTCAGTTCAGTTCAATCGCTCAGTTGTGTCCAAGACCATAATGTCATATAAATATTATCATATTGACTCTAGCTTCTTTTGGTCCTAATAATGCACTTGAGATTCATCTATTTTGTTGCATGCATCAGTGGTTTATGGTTTTATTGCTCAGTAGCATTCCACATATGGGTATATCACAGTTTATTTATCCACTCACCAGCTGATGGCCGCTTGGGTTTTTTGCAGTTGTTGGTAATTATGAGTAAAGGCTGCTACAAAGATTCATTAGCAGGTCTTTTTCTGGACATACACTTTCATTTCTCTTGGGTAAATACCTAGAAAGGAGTTGTTTGATACGTGTATGTTTATTAGAAACTCTCAAACTGCTTTCCCAAGCAGTTGGTTATACCATTTTGGATTCCCACCAGTGGTGTATGAGAGTCCAGTCTGCTCTGACTCCTCACCAGCACCTGGTGACATTCGGTGTTTTTTGCTTGTTTCCTTGTTTTAATTTTATCCATTCTTATAGGTACTTAATGGTTTGAATGTGTATTTCTCTCGTGACTAGTGAAGCTGACAATCGTTCCATGTGTTTGTTTGCCTCCTTGACATCTTCTTTAATGAGGCAGATTTTCAAATTTTTACCCATTGCTTAATTGGATTAAATGGATTTTTATTATTGTGTTTTGAAAGTATGTGTGTGTGTGTGTATATATACATATATGATTCTGGATACAAACCCTTTATCAGATATATATTTTGTCAATATTTTTCCCAGTCTGTGGCTAGTATTAATTTTCTTAACCATACTTTCAAAAAGAAGTTTTGAATTCTGAAGTCCAATTCAGGACACTTTTGCATATGGTTTGTGCTTCTGATGTGTATCTTGGCCTAACCTAAGGTCACAGAGATTTTCTCTCATGTTTTTATTTAGAACTATTGCATTGATAGTTATCAGAGATCAAGCTGCCAACATTCTTTAGAGCATGGAGAAAGCAAGTCTTTGGAGCATGAGAATGCAAGGGAGTTCCAGAAAAACATCTACTTCTACTTCACTTACTACGCTAAAGCCTTTGACTGTGTGGATCACAACAAACTGTCGAAAATTCTTAAAGAGACGGGAGTATCAGACCACCTTACCTGTCTCCTGAGAAACCTGTATGCAAGATAAGCAACAGTTAGAACCTTACATGAAACAACTGACTGGTTCATAATTGGGAAAGGAATATGACAAGGCTATATATTGTCACCCTGATTGATTATTTAACTTCTATGCAGAGTACATCATGAGAAATGTCAGGCTGGATCAATCATAGGCTAGAATCGAGATGGCTGGGAGAAATATCAACAACCTCAAATATACAGATGATACCACTCTAATGGCAGAAAGCGAAGAGGAACTAAAAAGCCTTTTGGTGTGGGTGAAAGAGGAGAGTGAAAAGGTTGGCCTAAAACTCAACATTCAAAAAACTAACATTATGGCATCCGGTCCCATCACTTCATGGCAAATGAAAGGGGGAAAAGTGGAAGCAGTGACTGATTTTATTTTTGGGGGCTTTGAAATAACAGTGGATGGTAACGGCAGCCATGAAATTAAAAGACATTTGCTCCTTGGAAGAAAAGCTATGACAAACCTGGACAGTTTATTAAAAAGCAGAGATATCACTTTGCTAATGAAGCTATGATTTTTCCAGCATGGATGTGAGAGTTGGACCATAAAGCAGGCTGAGCACCCAAGAACTGATGCTTTCGAATTGTGGTGCTGGAGAAAACTCTTGAGTACTTTGGACAGCAAGGAGATCAAACCAGTCAATCCTAAAGGAAGTCCACTCTGAATATTCATTGGAAGGACAAATGCTGGAGCTGAAGCTCCAATACTTTGGCCACCTGATGTGAAAAGCAGACTCATTGGAAAAGACCCTGATGCTGGGAAAGACTGAAGGCGAGAGGAGAAGAGGGTGGCAGAGGATGAGATGGTTAGATAACATTACTGACTCAATGGACGTGAATTTGAGCAAATTCCTCTGCAAGACAGAGGAGCCTGGCATGCTACAGTCCATAGAGTTGTGAAGAGTTGGACACAACTTAGCAGCTAAACAACAATTATAGAAAAATAAAAATAAAATGCATAAGGCATACATCTGTGCTCTGATTAAATCTGTCTCAAAGGCTCTTCTTAGAATAAAAGAAAAATAAACAAGAAAAAAACAGGCATGAGAATTTTATCTCTGCTGTCCATATTGTCTTCTTTTGATTTAAATTTGTTTCAACATGTAAGACATAAATGTTTCCAAAGCCAAAATTTGATAAGTTACATTCAGAGAAATTCTTCCTCCTTCCCTTACTTTTTTCCTTATAAATAAACATTTGAAAATTTTTTGTATATATTTCCAATGTGTCTTTTCACAAATATAAGCAAGTATACACAGGTACACACAGCCATATTCATCTCTCCTTTTTTATCCCCCAGTAGCAAACCGTTTGAGATGGGCATGTTGCTTTTTTTCACTTATTAAAATAGTCTGCAGGGACGTCCCTGGCGGCACAGCGCATAAGAACCCGCCTGCCAACGCAGGAGACACGGATTCGATCTCTGCTCCAGAAGATACCACACGCCTCAGAGGAACAAAGCCGTGTGCCACAACTACTGCAGAACACTCACACCAGGACTGCACACCGCAACTGCTGAGCCCACGTGCTGCAGCTAAGGAAGCTCGCTTGCCAAGAGCTTGTGCTCCGCAACAAGAGAAGGCACTGCAGAAAGAAGGCCACACACTGCCCCTGCTCACCACAACAGAGAAAGCCCACCCGCAGCAATGAAGACCCAGTGCAAGCAAAAATAAAAGATAAAATTAATTAATTTAAAAAAACAGTCTGAAGATCACTTTCTATTCAGTTCAGTTCAATCGCTCAGTCCTGTCCAACTATTTGCGACCCCACGGACTGCAGCACGCCAGGCTTCCCTGTCCATCACCAACTCAGGAGCTTACTCAAACTCATGTCCGTTGAGTGGGTGATGTCATCCAACCACCTCATCCTCTGTCATATTATTTTATGACTTTATATTAGTACATAGAAATCTTCACTCATCTTTACAGCACTTTTTGAAGTATCTGTGTGGTCCCTTTAAAAATATTATTAAAGAAGTTATCAAAAGTGAGAACTATAACTTTAAAAAAATTTTTATTGAAGTATAATTGATTTATAATGTTGTGTTTAATTTTGGCTGTACAGCAAAGTGACTCAGTTATACACATATATTCTTTTTCACATTCCTTTCCATTATGGTTTATCACAGGTATTAGTTATAGTTCCCTGTGCTATACAGTAGGCCTTTGTTTTTCATCCATTCTGTATATAACAGTTTGCATCTGCTAACCCCAACTTCCTGATCCATCCCGACCCCCCCCACCCCTCCACCCCCCCCACCCCCACCGGTGGCAATCACAAGTCTGGAGAACTGTAACTCATGACAAAATTTAACTAGCAAATTCCAGCTTATCCACAGCAAAAACTCAATTTCAGGATAACTTACCTATGCCACCCACCTCCTACCTCTAATTGTGGGGATATGCTGAGAGCTAAAACTGGCTTTGAAAATTAAGCCAAGCAAATTATACGCAGGCTTTGGGCTGGAAGATCACAGAGGTGGTGAAAGTAAAACTTGAAGTTTGGGGCAGAACTTTCTGCTCTCTGGAAGCTTGGATGTGGGCAGAAACCATGACATCATGAAAGAGGTCAATATTTACATGAGCACAATTACATAATCTAGAATCAGAAGCCCCTCCCCCCTCCCCCCTGCCCCCCCCCCCGCCCCCTGGCCCATTCACTGTGAGCCATGTAGTAACACTGTACCAGGCCCAGATGTAGGACCATAAAGCTGCAATTTATATCTAGTCTGCTGATTTGGGAGGGCTTACTGACCACTTCAAAACTGGACACCGACATCTGGGTCTAACTCTTCCATCAAAACTGTCTGTTAGGGCTTCCCTGGTGGAACAGTGGGTAAGAATCCACCTGCTAATGCAGAAGACACTGGTTCAATCCCTTGTCTGGGAAGATTCCACATGCCCAGGAAAATGGAAGTCCTTGAACCGCAACTACCTAGCCTGTTCACCTAGGGCCTGTGCCCTGCCACAAGAGAAGCCGCTGCAGTGAGAAGCTCTCGCACTGCAACTAGAAAAAAGTCCCACTCACCCCAACTAGAGGAAGCCCCCAAGCAGCAAGGAAGACCCAGTGAAACCAAAAAATAAAAATTAAATTAATTAATTAAAATCCTTCCTCACTACTTTATCAAAAAAAATTGGTTATACTAAATGCATGATATGGGATAATTCTGTGACCCATGTATTAATATTCTCAAGTGGCTCAGGGGTAAAGAATCTACCTTCAAATGCAAGAGATGCAGAAGATAGGAGCCCGATTCTTGGGTTGGGAAGATCCCCTGGAGTAGGAAATGGCAATCCACTCCAGTATTCATGCCTGGAAAACTCCATGGACAGAGGATCCCGGTGGGCTACAATCCATGGGACTGTAAAGAGCCAGACATGACTAAGCAAAAGAGCACACACACAGTGTATTAATAGACAATTCTTTGAAGTCAATCTTACACAAAGATTTATGACAACTGTTGCCAGATGAAGTCCACTGCTGTCTTTCCAACTGGATGCCATTGGGCTCCTCAAATCAAGGAACTGAACAGTAGAGTCCTAGAACTGTATGATCTTAAACATGATCTTTCATTCTGCCTTTTGCAGCAGATGTTCCTTGAGGGCGTGTGTGTGCTCAGTTGCTTCAGTCGTGTCCGACTCACTGTGACCCTATAGACTGTAGCCCACCAAAGATGCTCTGTCCATGGGGTTTTCCAGGCGAGAATACTGGAGTAGGTAGGCATTCCCTCCTCCAGGGAATCTTCCTGACCTAGGGACTGAACTTAGTGTCTCTTGAGTCTTCCACATTGCAGACAGGTTATTTACCGCTAGCACTACCTGGGAAGCCCATCCTTGAGGGTAGTTTGAACATATTCATTTATGATCAGTAGCAGAAAACAGCAAACCAAACATGTATGTAACTTTTAGTTTCCTTTTTTGCACTCAGTTCAGTTCAGTCGCTCAGTCATGTCCGACTCTTTGCGACCCCATGAATTGCAGCACGCCAGGCCTCCCTGTCCATCACCAACTCCTGGAGTTCACCCAAACTCATGTGCATAGAATCGCTGATGCCATCCAGCCATCTCATCCTCTGTTGTCCCCTTCTCCTCCTGCCCCCAACCCCTCCCAGCTTCAAGGTCTTTTCAAATGAGTTAACTCTTCGCATGAGGTGGCCAAAGTACTGGAGTTTCAGCCTCAGCATCATTCCTTCCAATGAACATCCAGGACTGCTCTCCTTTGGGATAGACTGGTTGGATCTCCTTGCAGTTCAAGGGACTCTCAAGTCTTCTCCAACACCACAGTTTAAAAGCATCAATTCTTTGGCACTTAGCTTTCTTCACAGTCCAACACTCACATCCATACATGACCACTGGAAAAACCATAGCCTTGACTAGTCGGACCTTTGTTGGCAAAGTAATATCTCTGCTTTTGAATATGCTATCTAGGTTGGTCATAACTTTCCTTCCAAGGAGTAAGCGTCTTTTAATTTCATGGCTGCAATCACCATCTGCAGTGATTTTGATATTAGAGTCTTCAAAACTGGGTATTAATGATTTCAGGCATTAAAATCATAGTATATTGCTGGTCTTTTATGAAATTGTTTTGGGAAGAGTAAATTTTTCCATGCTTTGAAATCAGTGCTAACTTGTACTTCTAAGGAAGCTTCATAAATATTTTTTAGAACTCATTTTCTTTTTATGAACTTATATATGCCCATTGTGTTTAATACTGAAAAGTATAAAAGGAAATAACACTATGCAGCTATAACTAACCGCTGTTAATATTGAGCATATTTCTTCCAGCATTGTTTCCTGTAGGTACACAATTTTTTCTTACACTATTGGATATAGGGTCTGTCGATCTTGTAATGATGTTTGTTGTTGTTTTTCAGTCGCCAAGTCGCACCCAACTCTTCGCGACACCATGGATGGCAGCATGCCAGGCTTCCCGGTTCCTCACCATCTCTTGGAGTTTGCAAAAGTTCATGTCCATTGAATTGGTGATGCCATCCAACCATCTCATCCTCTGTCATCCTCTTCTTCCACCTCAATCTTTCCCAGCATCAGAGTCTTTTCCAATAAGTCACCTGTTCGCATCTGGTAGGAGAGGGCAATGGCACCCCACTCCAGTACTCTTGCCTAGAAAAATCCCATGGACAGAGGAGCCTGGTAGGCTGCAGTCCACGGGGTCGCTAAGAATCGGACATGACTGAGTGACTTCACTTTCACTTTTCACTTTTATGCACTGGAGAAGGAAATGGCAACTCACTCCAGTGTTCTTGCCTGGAGAATCCCAGGGATGGGGGAACCTGGTGGGCTGCCGTCTATGGAGTCGCACAGAGTCAGACACGACTGAAGACACTTAGCAGCAGCAGCAGCAGCATCTGGTAATGATCATTAGCCAAAAGCAATCAACTCTAAACTAAAAACTTTGTACATTGAAAGTAAAGCTGTACCCTCTGAAAAGTAATACTCTGAATCTAATTTAAATGATTTTGTGACCTCTTCTTGGCTTCTGGGTAGTTTAGAAAAACTTCCTATTCATTACTATCACCAGTATTCTGGAGTTATGCTTTCAAACTACTGCTAGGTTAAAAAGAGGAAGACAGAGAGAGAAAGGCCAAAAACTCCCTATGAAATCTGATTTTGAATCTTTGACAGAAAAAACAAAAGTAACAGTTCCATTCAATTTCACATTGTCAGAGTGTGATTGAAATGGAAAGCCAGATGACACAATTAAATCATTTACTTAAAAAAAAAAAAAAAAGCACACTTAGAATACTCAAACAAGGATGATGACCTCTCATTGATTCACTGGAACTTTCTCACTGTTCCTTCCTAAGACCAAAGCTGTGTGTTTGCAGCAGCAACAGCCGTGTGGTTGGTCCTTGTCCAGGGACCAACCAAAGCAAATTGAACTTGCTGAGGATTGATTGAGAACCTTATCAACCCCGGATTCTAGACAAAGGTCGGTGTAATTAGACTGCTTTAAGTAAAATTGCTAGTCGACAGAATGGGTAAACCATGAGGTAATATTTGCTTAAGAAAAAAACTCTTTCCCTGAATATCCTTTAAATAATAGGCTCTTTTGATCCACTTAAAACAAGATCCAACGACAGTAAAACATACCTTTGAGGAACTTCCTATTGAAGAGAGTCCTGTACACAAGAACTTCCTGTTTTGCTGGAAAATCTCTTAAATAATACTATTTGACATATATAACACAACAAATAATTACCAGAATTTTAATTTTAATTATAGGGCATGTAATATGATGTTACATCAGAGCTGCAAGGTAAATGAGCTTCCTATTTCTCAAGGCCTTGTTCTGCTTGGAATTTTAAAAGGTCTTTTAAATTAAAAAAAAAATAGAAAAATGGAAATATTTCATGGAAGTAAGGAAAATATCCAATATTTTCAAATAATTGTGAAATATCTGAACCCAGGAGGTGGAGATGGCAAGATTACTATGAACGCAAGCTTAACAACCCTAAATGGGAGGTAACAGGCTTGTGCCTGGGTGTAGAGATGGGGGAGGGAGTGCAATACAATATGAGAAAGACAGGCTGAAATACATGCAGACATACCAATCCCTCATTCAAAAATTACGAATTTCTGGAGGCAGAGCATTTAACAGGGTACAGCTCCAAGTGCAGGGCCTTTGCGAGCACACAGGTTACACGCCTATGAATCTAGACGTGCACACGAGGCCTTCTGTGTCCTCCTTTAAGGCACAGTGATTTCCACGCACCCTCTCCCTTCATGAGGGCCTGGGCTCTCGGGTCACAGCGCGCCAGTGCAGAGAGCCATGCTGGATGCCGGCGTCTGCTGCCTGGCTCACAGTTTTGAATTTTTAGGTAAAACATTCAGCACAGCTCTTACTTATCCCGAAATCACTGGGGCAAGTGTCATAAAACAGATTTTTCTTTCCTTCTCCTTCTATATGAAAAAGAGACACACTTTCCGAGTTTTGCTTTGTTGTTTACAACCGTGACGTCTGCAGAGGAACCTCAGCTCACAGTTGGCAAAGTCGGCTGGGAACCGGCCTGGGCCCCCCAAAAGCCGGCGCGCCCAGCCTGGGCGCCTTTGGGCACGATGCCCGCGGCCCTGCGCGCATTCCACGCCCTCCCCGCCCGCGCCCGGGGATGCGGGTCCCCGTTGCCCCTGGACACTCTTGAGAGAGAGATGCTCGTTTTCTGGGTGTCTCCCGCCCGCCCAGAGCGAAGCCTCCATCTCTCCCGGGCCCCCAGCTGTCCTGGTGGGCCCCAAGCAGGTCCCCGCTCCACTCTAGCGGCCACCCGGGGATGGGGCTGGCGGGGCGCCCGCTATGGGAGGTGGGGTCCTCCCAAACCCGCTCCCTCCCGGCCCCTGCGCGCCCCATCCCTTCCCGAGCATCCGCGCTCCAGCCGCCCATTTCCCACACGTCCCGGCTCTTCCCGGGACAGCGCGGGGAGCCCAGCACCCCCGGCCCCGCGGGGCTCGGGCGTCAGGGCCCGGCCAGGGAGCCGGGGCGGCCCCGGAGCCTCCAGATCGCTGGGTGCGCTCTCCTCCTCAGGCGTCCCCCGGACGGCGCCCTCGGGTGCAGGCCGCGCGCTCGCCCGACGCCCCCGGCCCGCTTCCCCCGCAGCCCCGCGCCGCCGTCCCCTCGGCGCGGCCCGGGCACCGCGCGGCCCGGGCGGCGGAGGCGGCGGCCCCGCGGCCCGTGCGTGCGCAGCGCCCCCCGCGGCTGAGCGGAGCGCAGACGGCGGCGCCGGGAAGGAGGGCGCCGCCCGCCCGGCCCGGCCCGGCCCCTTCCCCAGGTCGCCGCCCGCCCCCAGCCCCCGGGGCCGCGGGCCGAGTCCGCGCCTCCTCGCCCGCCTCTGATTTCCTCCGCGCGGCGGCGGCGGCGGCGGCGGCGGCGCCTCGTGCGCGCGGTTATTTATTTCCGGGCCCCAAGCGCTTATAATGGAGCCGCTGTCAGCAGAGCCTCCCGCCGCCGCCGCCGCCGCCGCCGCCGCCGCCGTCCCTCCTCTTTTTTTTCCCGGCAGATCTTTGTTGTGTGGGAGGGCAGCAGGGATGGACTTGAGCTTGAGGATCTCCTGCTAGAGCAGCGGCGCTTGGAGAGAGGGCGCCGCAGCCGCGAGGAGGAGCCGCCGCCGCCCCGAGGCCCCTCCGGACCCGGCCTCCGCGTCCTCCCGCGCCCCCGCCCGGCCCGCGCCTCCCGGCACAGTCCCCTCGCGGCGGCAGATGTGTGTGGGGTCAGCCCACGGCGGGGACTATGGTGAAATTCCCGGCGCTCACGCACTACTGGCCCCTGATCCGGTTCCTGGTGCCCCTGGGTATTACCAACATAGCCATCGACTTCGGGGAGCAGGTAAGCCCCGGCCACCACCACCCTCCCCCCACCGGACAGCGACGCCCCACACTGCGCCCCGCGCCCAGCTCCTTGCTCCCTCTCTGCCTTGGCCTCAGATGCCCGGGCATTTAGTGGATGGGGACAGAGGCGAGTCACCTGCTCCACGAGGCTCTTTTTAAAATCCTAGAACATTTGGTGGGGTTGACAGCTTGTCAAAGATGACTTTCTGGCATTCCATTCCTCCTCCTCCTCCCCCCCAATTATTCAGCAGACTTTTCCAGCTCTCCCTGGAAAACGTGAAAAAGCCGGAGGGCTTGGAGCTTCACCTATAGAAAGGTTTTTCGTGCACGGAAGGAGTATTATGTAATTTGTGATTATGTAAACCTCTGGTTTGTGAGTAAAATGTAGTTTCTAATAGCTTGAGTGCCGGCGGTTTTATTTATCCCGAGTTTGTGGTGATGGTGATGATGGGGGGAATTTTGCATTAGAATGTGTTCAAGTTGATTTCCCAGGTACTACTACTTTTTTTTTTTTTTAAGCTCATGTATGGATTAGAGGTGTCCCAGATGTGTTCTGATAAGCCAGCCACTGGCCATCTCTAGTTTGGGGTTTCTTTTTTTCCCCCCTTCTTGGATCACCAAAGAAGGGGCGCACATTTTTGTTTGTTGCCTTCTCATCCTTGTTTCTTTTTCTTGTTTTCCCCCATTTCTCTCCATGTGGCGTCATTGCAAATCGAGCGCTGCAGACTCCAGCAGCGGGGCTTTGGTGCTTGGCACTCCCCACTCCGCCGGTGGGGACCGTTTTCGCAGGCCTCCTGCGGGATGCGGTTGCATTTTTAGGGCTGGGAAGAGTGTTGGGGGGAGGGGGCAGCACCTGTCACCTTGATGGGCAGGTGTCCGAATGGCCCGGGGAGTGACTGAGCAGCACCTGCCATTGTCCTATCATATTTCTTTTCCTATAAGTCAAGAGACTTGAAAGGATGTTTGTATAGAAAAAGCATCACTTTAGATGCACCTTTAGTTAAAAAAAAAATTAAATAGTTTTCCAAAAGGGGATACATTTGACTCCTCCTTTTGGTGAGTATCTGCTTGCCTTTGTCTCTCTGTGCTCAGAACTTTTGACTGAATGCAACTGTTTAGCTACCGAATGCTTAGCCCACCTTAAAAGCTACTTTTTTACTTGAAATTTTATTGCGGACAAGTGTTCACAATGTAGCAAAGCCTCTGGAGACCTCTGTCTAGCTAGGAGGCCAGCCTAGTTCTTTTGATGAAATATTATGTCTTTTCTGCTGCCACTTTGCTCTGCCAGCACCTCGCTAGGGTCCCCAAGGGCTCCACCTTTCCCCCTCCCCTCCCCTTCTTGCATAATTAAGTGGTGACTTTGGGCATTTCCTCTAAAATCTGGAAAGGTTTTTAGGCCTGAACTTATTACATTGCACATTTTAGGTAAGTTAAGTTCAATGTGTTCACCCTAACCTTTTACTATTTTCTTATCTTCTCGGAGCTCTGAGGTTGCTCAACTGATCCCTTCTTCCTGCACTCTAGTGCCTGTGTGTGTGTGTGTGTGTGTGTCTATGTGTGTGTTATAGGGATAACTGGGAGAAATGAGTATTCTTTGCCATAATTAAACCACCTGAAACATACCACAGTGTTGCCTCATATTTGCCTTGATTTAATGCAAGGTGATATAACTAAGAATTTTATTTTAGTGTAAAGAAAGGAGTCTCCCTGAGATCATAAAGGGAGGCTAGACATAAAAGAAGCCGTACAAGCGGTCTATCCTGGTGGGTCTAATTGAAACTCATCCTTGAGACGCTAAGCTCCTCCCTGTAGGTGACATAAGCAAACTGCTGAAAGAATCATCTTGTTTCACAGAAGCAAGTTTTATCAACAAGTGTTTTGTTTCTGTTTTTTTTTGAGGCCCTTATCCCTTAAGTGCCAGTGTATTTATGAGGTTACAGGCTGCCTGGTGGTGGAGATAGTTTACAGAGTTGAGGGTAGAGAGATGGAGGGAAGAAATTGATATGTTTCCAAAACCTTGCTTTGCCTTCCGGCCTCAGATGATAATTTGACAAAACAGGGAAGGGTGCAAAGAACAAACTGACTTTTTCTTACTGTAAAACTGAAGGGGAAGAATAACAGCGTGAGCTAAAGAGTGACCGTGTCTTAGGTGGGTTGTGAATAAAAGAACATTTTAGCCCAACTGCTTTGAGGCACAAGAAAGAGGAGGAAAAATGATCCTATTATATGCAAATATGGGTCTACTCTAGACTTCTGAAAGTATGCCTCTCTTGACACGGAGTCTTATCTAGTTCTCTAGACAGATGGACACATGTAGGTTTCTGCCTTCTTCCCCAGCAGGCAGGTGTGTTACACCTTGCTCTGGGCGAACAATGATTCACATTTCAGTAATTTACTAATCCTCAAGTAGGCAGGTGACATGGGTGTCCAAAGGTCAGAACAGCCCCTGGTTCCCATGCTTTCAAGAGGATGAAGAAACCCAAAATTAAAAAATAAAGCCTCTCACTCACTTTTAAGTCTCAAGAACGAAAGGATACTGAAATCATTTAAAATGTTTCTTAGGTGAAGGTTTTTCTGCTCGTAAACATCTTCGTTTGTGGTTTCTGTAGAAAATGTGGACAGAACTTTTAAAATGAAAATCCAGCTGTATGTGCAGTTCCACTGAAATTCGAATAAGCTGCCCACGTGACCATGTGAAGTTATCAGTCATCTCAGAGCTGTTAGTGCTGGGGGGAGGGCGCTGCGAAAAAGCCTGTGACAGTCCATCCAGGGCCTCCTGGTGGTTTTCCAGGAACATTATCTGTTTTGTATAGCTTTCCCTGTAATGTTAAGGTCAGCCAAGGAAGAAACCCGAATATTATGGAATATTTATTCTAACAAGATCTTTCATCACACTTTTCCGTTTTGATGGTGGCAGTAATTTGGAGGTCGGGGCACGTGTTGAATTCTACACTGGGGAAAAAAAAAAAATCTATATGGAATAGAATGACCTGCTTCTTAATATTAAGCATAGGCATCACAGAAAAAAATGGACTTCCCTGATGGTCCAGTGGTTAAGACTCTGAGATTACAATGCAGGGAGCAAGGGTTTGACCCCTAGTCAGGGAACTAAGATCCCACATGCCCTGCAGTGCACCAAAAGGAAGAAGAAGAAAGAAAAAAAGAGAACACATCCCTTATTGCAGAAACTAGAATGTTTGGAGAACCCTTTAGGTGTGTCGAACGCTTTATGAAAATTGTACTATATGTGAAATTATCATTTAATCTGTATTTTTACAGATTAAGAATCAAAAGGACTCATTGCTTCCATTCATCCAGCACTTCGTTTTTGTATTTGTAACGTCTCAGCACATGTTATATATGGGGAAAGAATAAGAGGCCTAGGTGGGTTAAGGCATAAGTTCTCACAGATAGTGCAGGGCAGAGTCAGGGTTCAAACCACATCTCCCTGGCCCTTAGCCATTCTGGTCTCTGCTTATGCACTGAGAGCCACCCCAGGAGTTTTCTTAGAAATTTAGAAGCAACTTCTGACTTTTCTAAGTCCCAGCCTTGGTTTAGATGTAATCTTAGCTGTCATATTTGAATTTTAAAAGACTCAACAGATGTAGGATGGTCATAACAAGGTCTTTCAGGAAAGGGAGATTGTGACCAAGAGGGTCACATAAGAAGGGCCCAATTATCTAGATCATTAATTAAATCAATGCTGTATCTTACTTTGATGAGGTTGGCATAGCCTTTGGTTAAAAGTGAGGGGAAAAGGGAAGAAACAAGTGATATTGCCCCAAATTGTGTAGAAATCACTTAGTCTTTATCATCTGAGCAATACAGATTGCTAAGGAAAGATGGAAGATGCAGAGAGAAGTTTTGAATGATGTATTTCTTCAGAAGTATCTGCAAATGTCCATTTGAAGTCACCGTATTCAGAGAGCTATGATTTCTGTTTAAAATCAAACTTGATACAAAGTCCCTGAATTCCTTAAAAGCCAAGTTCACCAAATTATGTAGACTAAATCAGTCATTCATTTTTTAGGGTATCTATTGACACTTAAAGGTGGCACTATTGGTAAAGAACCCTCCTGCTAATGCTAGAGATCTAAGAGACACGGGTGTGATTCCTGGGTGGGGAAGAGCCCCTGGAGGAGGGTACGCCACCCACTCCTGTATTCTGGCCTGGAAAATCCCATGGACAGACGAGCCTGGAGGGCTACAGTCCATGACGTTGCAAAGACGTGACTGAAGTGACTTAGCACACGCACGTGCCAGGACACTTAAAATGTTAAGGACGGCTTTGCTGGGGAGATTTGAAAGAGAAAAAAGATGACGTTGTTCTCACTGAGGAAGAAACATGTTCTGCTCCGTGCCAGGCAGTTTGACACCCAAGTGATTACTTGTTATTGCAGGTTATTTCAGATAACCTTGAGTGAATCAATCAATTTGGTTGGGTCCAGTATGGCACAGGAAAGACCCAAGTTATCTGTGAGCAAAGAGTTTTGCATATGAATTGTTAATTACTAGAGTAAGATGTGTGACAGGAATGTTTCACATTTCCCCAGCCCCCTTTCTTACTTGTGAAACCTTTAGTTAGGTTTCCATGTTTTTCAAATTACTAACATCACAAAATGGGGCGGGGGGGGGGGTGGGGAGAGAAGCCCCAGAAAAGTAGCTTAATAAATATTCCCCTTGTCTACTAGTAGAGAAATGAGCTCCAGCCCACCCTAGTTTTAAAAAGGTCTCCAGGAGGTATGGGAGTGTTTTTAAGTGAATGTTGTACATGGTACTGGCCACTTCATCCAAGGTCACTAAGTGATGGAAGAGCTCCCCAGGCAGAGCTTGCCCTCAGTAATAACAAAAGTGTCCATTGCTTGTTTCACTTCCCAAAGTACTGACAGAAAAGGAGATCCCAGAATGAGTTTCTAAGTAACTGCAGGTGAGAGACGTTTTTCCTCCTTCAGTCTATTCTATACTCTTGGACTAACTCTCAAAACAGCATTTATGTTTTTGAATTAGTAAAGTAACATATGCCATTTAAAGTTTGGTTTGCTTGTGGGCTCAGCCAGGTTCCACTCTTTGCAAACCCATGGACTCTAGCCCACCAGGCTCCTCTGTCCATGGGATTTTCCAGGGAAGAATACTGGAATGGGTTGCCATTTCTTACTCCAGATGATCTTCCTGACCCAAGGATTGAACCAATCTCTTGCATTTCCTGCATTGGTAGGTGGATTCTTTACCACTGTGCCACCTGGGAAGCCCCCAAAGTTTGGTTACGTATTTTTAAAAATGGGGGAAAATGTAAATTACCTCTAATGCTACTGTGAAGAAAAACCCCTATAATATTTTAGATATCTCCTGCCTTTTTTTTTTTTACATAATTAAGAGATATATACCTATATATATATGTATGTATGTTTCACAGAACTCATAGGTATTTTCCCCTTGTCACTTAAAGTATTTAACTGTGGTTTGAAATAGCAGCATAAATTTGTTATTGTGTGAACATGCATAATTTCCTTTGCTGTATATTCTCCTATTGTTTAAATGTTGAGGGTTTTTTTGTTTGCTTTTTCCAATGTAAACTTAGTGGACATCTTTGTGTAATAGGTAGATAATGTGTTTTCTCTGATTGCCTTGGGCTTTATGCCTGGCATAAGTTGATGCCTATTTCAGTTTCTCATTCATACATAGAAAATGAGGTCACTGGCAGTCTGTATTTAGTCAAGGACACTGTGGCCCTCCTTAGTTCAATTGACAGTTACTTCTCCACTGTGTTTTCCCAGTTTCCTTTAGATATACTGATGCATTTGCATTTAAAGTACCTCTCTTTCATTGCACTTAGGTAAGTAGATTATTTCTAGAACCTCAGATATAATCTTGTGGTTCTTTTCTTTACTCGTTTATTTATTGGGGTGGTTTGATGAGCAACCTAACTACTACTTTGTCAGAACACTTCTTCCTTCAGAAGGTAATCTAATACTTCATGCGTCAAGACAATATCTAAGTCTTTTTCTAGTAATACATCAAATTCTTTAAAAGCAGTTTTAAAAGTATACCAAATAATAATAGTAATATATAATAAATAATAATAATATTTATGGTACCATTTCACTTCTTTGATGTGACAAGCCCAGTTTCATATTTGTGGCCAGTAACTGATTTCCATGTCTTTTTGCTCTCCCTTGTCTGATCTGGGGCAATGGGGTAGATTATGTTGGGATGAGAGGCGAGAGGTCATATGTGGAAAGTCATCCTGTAAGGTCCTGTGTAAGTCAGAATAAAGTCATTAAACTTGTACCAGAGTGACTTGGGTCATGTCTACATTGAAAAAAATCAATTCGGTAATTTTTTTTAGCACCTGTGACTTAATTAGTCGATGAGGGGATGCCACAATGCTGCATTTTCTAGATATGAGCTACCTCTCTGTGACTGCATTTTCTTGATAATTGAAGCTTATCCCTTAAAATGCAGATCGCTGGTTTTCTTTTGGTAGTATGAGATTGTTATTGCTGGAAAGCTATATTGCACATTTTTCTACCATATTAAATACTGTATGCAAAGCACAAAGAACATCTTTCTGGTGGCTTGTGAATGTGGTGCAAGGCAATTAGCTGACAAGATATCCACTGACAGGTGATATTCAAAATACTTAACAACGAGTTTGGCACTGACTGATAAAATAAAAATAATAATATAATAATGAATGAAAATAGCAAATGCATGTTGAATACTTGCTTTTTCATTTTCTGCTTTGGATCTACCCTGGACCCCAGAAACTAAAATCCATTAGAAGCCCATGAAAAAAAATGAAGACTATATAATTTTGGAGGCCTCCCTTGGGGGGAAAAAAAAAAAAATATATATATATATATATATATACACACACACACATATATACACACACTTTGTAACACTAACCCTCCTGCCCTGGCCTAATTTTGTTTCTCTTCTAGAGAGATTCTAGAGTCCCTGTCAGGTAGATGACATTTGAATAAGGGAAGCATTTGACACAGGCCCTGCTCTTAAATCAGGTCACATCAGTTGAGAACACATACAGGAAACACCTTTGCAGTCAGAGCATCACAGAGCAAGATGCCTCATTGTACACTGCAGTTTGTGATAATGTGAAGCAAGGTATTCAGCTCTCTAAGTAGCACACAGTGAGTGTGTGGTCTTGGCGATGAAATAGTAAGCCGTGAAGAGGTAGTTCTCACGGCTTGTCTCCCCTGCCTCCTTCTCTCTAAACTCTCCTGTCCCCAAAGTGGATACCACTCGTCTGTAGAGATGAGAATCCCATGGACAGAGGAGCCTGGCCGGCTACAAGAGTCGGACACGACTTAGCGAGTAAACCACCATAGAGATGAAAATAGAAGTCACAGGAAGGGGAATTAGTGGACTTCATGTCAAGCCACATAAACCCCAGGTTTTGTTCCTGTGTTTTGTTTTGTTTTGTTTTTTAATACATGTTTTTGGTCATGCCTTGTGACATATGGATCTTAGTTTCCTGCGTGTATGTGTCCGTGATTTGTGTCCAACTCTTTGCAACCCCATGTAGCCCGCCAGGCTCCTCTGTCCATGGAATTTTCTGGGTAAGAATAGTGGAGTAGGTTGCATGCTCCAAGAGATCCTCCTGACCTGGGGATCAAACCCACATCTCACGTGTCTTCTGCTTTGGCGGGTGGGTTCTTTACCACTCGCACCACCTGAAAAACCCCTTAGTTCCCTAACCAGGGATCAAACCTATGCCCCTTTCACTGGAAGATCGGAGTTTAACCACTGGACCATCAAGCAAGTCCCTCTGTTTTATTTTTGCTGTTTCCATGGTTTGGGGGTCATTCAGCTGCAATGCCAATAACCAAGTACCATTCACAATGCTGAGAACAAATGAGCTTATAATGACCAAGACTGCAATTATCTCAAGTCAGCTGACAATTTCTGCATCACAACCTTCTGGTTCTATATAGTTGCTTCTCCATGCCAAAAATGTTTTCCAAGTCCATCTTGGGAAGGGAAATAACTTACTTATTTGTCAGGGAAAAGGTGGTATTTATTCCACTAGATAATGAGCGTGTACATTTGGTCCAGGAAATGCCGCATGGTCCCAAAGGCAGATGGACCAGCTTCATTTCTACTGGTCTGAGTTACAGCTCACAGGGTCTAGCCAGCTTTTACATTTTCCATGGGGTTTTGACGTCACAAGATTGGCGAGACTTTCCGTGAGACTGACGCCTGGTGCTGTCGCAAGGTTGTTTTCCTGTAGACAAGTTTGTCAGTATGAACGGACAGTCCTCTTACCAAAATGAGTCCACGTCTCTGTCCCCAACCTTGGGGTGGGTGAGGGGCTGGGTGGATGGCTCCTTCTCCAGTATAAGGAGGTGAGAGGCACCTCCTTGCCTACATTCTCAGCACATGTCCTGGGCCTCCTCTGTCTGGCTACAGTGCACCCGTTTTCATCCCACCTGGATGGGGACTGCGGCTGGCCCTGGGGGACCTATGACTCCAGGCTGGGAGGAAGTGAACAGCAAAAGTAGGACTCTGGCTAAGAACTTTCAAGGATGACTGGAAACGTGAGGCTGAGACTCCTCAGGGCATGCAACTGGAACTAAATGGCTGGAACGCAGAATGTTTACCAGCAGATTAAAGGAGCAAACTAAGCCAGGATGAGAGGGACAGGAGCTGGCTCTGTGGCTGTGATCTTCCCAGGATATCAGAAGTAAAGGTGACTTACCTTGTAAGGCGCACAGGAAGGGTTGGTTTTGGTGGGGGAACTTTCAGGATTGTGGTCCAGCATAAGTATTTACATGGTAAGAGCCAGTCACTCCTGATTTTCTTAACTAAAGAATAATACATGTTTGCCAAGTCAATTCAGGCATGCCCAACTCTGCAACCCTGTGGACTGTAACCCGCCAGGCTCCTCTGTCCACGGGATTCTCCAGGCAAGAATACTGAAGTCGGTAGCCATTTCCTCCTCCAAGGGATCTTCCTGACCCAGGGATTGAACTCACACCTCTTGCAGCTTCTGTATTACAGGTAGATTCTTTACCACTGAGCTGCCCTGTTTAGTTCAGTCGCTCAGTCGTGTCCGACTCTCTGCGACCCCATGAATTGCAGCACGCCAGGCTTCCCTGTCCATCACCAACTCCAGGAGTTCACTCAGACCCACGTCCATCGAGTCAGTGGTGCTATCCAGCCATCTCATCCTCCGTCATCCCCTTCTCCTCCTGCCCCCAATCCCTCCCAGCATCAGAGTCTTTTCCAATGAGTCAACTCTTTGCATGAGGTGGCCAAAGTACTGGAGTTTCAGCTTTAGCTTCATTTCTTCCAAAGAAATCCCAGGGCTGATCTCCTTTAGGATGGATTAGTTGGATCTCCTTGCAGTCCAAGGGACTCTCAAGAGTTTTCTCCAACACCACAGTTCAAAAGCATCAATTCTTCGGCACTCAGCCTTCTTCACAGTCCAACTCTCATATCCATACGTGACCACAGGTAAAACCATAGCCTTGACTAGACGGACCTTAGTTGGCAAAGTAATGTCTCTGCTTTTGAATATGCTATCAGGGTTGGTCATAACTTTTCTTCCAAGGAGCTGCCCAGGGGAAGCCAAATAATAATGAGGCCACATCAATAAGCTTGTCAGCATCCCTGCTCAGTTTTTTGTCTTTTTTTTTTTTTTAAGAAATATACCATTAAGTCTAGGGACGTTTCTGGGTCTCAGACTATCATTTTTTTCATTTGCCAATTGGCATAGGTGTGGCTGTTTAGTGTTTTCAGAGGTGTCTTTAGGATAATAAGAAGTATGTATACTATTGACTGCTGCTTCATAAACAACCCCAAGATCTGTTGGCCACTGGGTCATGCATTTTAACACAGGGCAATGGTGATGTGGAGAATCTAAAATAGCAGATTACAAAAAAAGAGAAAAAAAGTCATCTGACTCCTTTAAATGGCTTGGCAGGAAATTCACCGTGGCTGGGACACAGCTGCCTCCCACAATGTGTGGCCTAAACTTGACATTTCATAACGACAGACAGCGCAGAGGAGAGTAACAAATAATGATGCTTCATAAGAGAGTGGTAGCTGTTACCTCTTCAGGATCCTAGCCAAATCCAATGCAGAAACAACTGAAAAGACCCTTTGCTACTCGCTTGATCCAAAACGGGGAGTCAGAGGTCTCTGCTCTGCTTTAGACTCACATTCAGTTCTGTTTCCCTGGAGCTCTCCCAGGGAGCTTGTTTTTTCTTGGGACGGTTATGGTTCCACCCCCTCCCATTTCCTTTGTAGCGTTGCATCACCTGGAGTCCCACGTGAGGTCAGGGTGGACCTCCCGGCCTCCCACACTGAGCCTCACATCTTTCCGTGTCAACACCACCTGCATCTCACACCTCTTGGGCTGCTTACCAAACCCAGTGAGGCTCCCTGGTGCCATTGGCAGTTTAGTCCAAGTGTTTACCAGGCTTCCCTGGAAGAGCCACTGTTTTAGGAGCCTGGACTTAGTTCCAAAGATCCACTGTAGGGCCCCGAGCGACTGGTGGCTGAGATGCAGAACCACTTTTGTTTTCCTAAAATTCATGATTCATTGCTTTTAGGCTTCATATGTCCTCTTTCAGGGGAGGAGGCTGTTTTTCTTTCCTTTTTCCATTTATATGCAGTGAAGTGTACAGATCTTACGTGAACAGGTCCATGAGTTTTGACCGATGACAAATGTATACCCATATGTAACCCACACCCTGATGGCTCAGTGGGTATAGAGTCTACCTGCAATGCAGGAGACCAAGGAGATGTGAGTTCGGCCCCTGGATCAGGAAGATCCCCCAGAAGAGAATATGGCAACCTGCTCCAGTATTCTTGCCTGAAAAATCCCATGGACAGAGGAACCTGTTGGGCTTCAGTCCAAAGGGTCACAAAGAGCTGTGCACAACTGAGCAACTAAACACACACACACCAGTCAAGAGAGGGAGTGTTTCCATCAGCCCAGAAGGTTTCTGGTACCCCCTCTCCCAGGGGCCAGCTGCTATTCCAAGCGCTGTGGGAGCCTTTTTGATTGCTCGGACAAAGCGACACGGATGCCTTCAGTCCCAGATAACTGAGTTTGAGGCCGCTTGTTGTTATTACAGTCCATAGCCCTGTGACTCTTTCCTGCTGCTGCTGCTGCTGCTGCAAAAAAAAGGCTCATTCTTGTGGATTTTAGTGGGTTTAAGGCAGGTGGACAATTTGGTGTTTTTAATTCTTCAATGAATGTACATCTGTCAGTTATATGATCATTTTGATTTTCAGATATGCTTAAAAATTAAAGTCTGGTTAGAAAGCTGGGATCATAAAATGAAATGTGGTACGTACATACAATGGATGCTTTCCAGCCCTATGATAGAAGTGAAATCACAATGTATGCAACAGCATGGATGAACTTTACTGTTGCTGCTGCTACGTCGCTTCAGTCGTGTCCAACTCTGTGCGATCCCATAGACGGCAGGCAGCCCACCAGGCGCCCCCATCCCTGGGATTCTCCAGGCAAGAATACTGGAGTGGGTTGCCATTTCCTTGGAAAAGTGAAAGTGAAGTCGCTCAGTCGTGTCCGACTCTTTGCAACCCCATGGACTGTAGCCCACCAGGCTCCACCATCCTTGGGATTTTCCAGGCAAGAGTACTGGATTGGGGTGCCATTGCCTTCTCCAATGTTACGCTCTATGAAATAAGCCAGACACAAAAGGACATGCTTTTGTGTGTGTAGATGCCTCCACCTATATGCAGTACCTCAAATAGTCACGTCGTAGAGGCAGAGGGTGGACTAGCAGTTACTAGGGTTTCAGGGAGGGAGGAATTTAAGCTATTGTTTCTGGGTGCAGAGTTTCAGTTTGGGATAACAAAGTTCTGAAGATGGATGGTGGTGATGGTTAGAGAATACTGTGAATGCAGTTAATTCCACTGAACTGCACACTTTAAATCAGGGATCCTCAGCCTCCGAGATCATAATGCCTGATGATCTGAGGTGGAGCTGATGTAAGAATAACAGAAATAAAGTGACAATAAATATAATGCACTTGAGTCATTCCCCAACCATCTTCCCCCACCGCACCCCATCTGTGGGAAAAATTGTCTTCCACAAAACCAGTCCCTGGTGCCAGAGAAGTTGGGGACTGCTGCTTTAAATGGTGAACATGATAAATTTTATGTTATGTATATTTTTTCAAAATTAAAAAATTTTCATGAACTGCCTAAGCTGCTCAGAAAGCCAATGCGTTTTGAAGAGGGCCTCTCTTTTTTTAAAAAAAAGTTTATTAATTTCATTCTAGTTATGCTGCTGCTGCTGCTGCTGCTAAGTCGCTTCAGTCGTGTCTGACTCTGTGCGACCCCATAGACGGCAGCCCACTAGACTCCCCTGTCCCTGGGATTCTCCAAGGGAGAGTACTGGAGTGGGTTGCCATTTCCTTCTCCAATGCATGAAAGTGAAAAGGGAAAGGGAAATCGCTCAGTCGTGTCCGACGCTTAGTGACCCCATGGACTGTAGCCTACCAGGCTCCTCCATGGATTTTCCACGCAAGAGTACTGGAGTGGATTGCCATGGCCTTCTCCATATTCTAATTATAGTCATTGTATAAAGAAGGAAAATAAAAGTATAGAAAAGAAAGGGCTTCCCTGATAGCTCAGATGGTAAAGAATCTGCCTATAATGCAGGAGACCCAGGTTCAATCCTTGGGTGGGGAAGATCCCCTGGAGGAGGAAGTGGCAACCCACTCCAGGAGTCTTGCCTGGAAAATCCCATGGACATAGGACCCCGGGGGGCTACAGTCCATGGGGTCGCAAAGAGTTAGACATGACTGAACAACTAACACTTTCACTTTTCTTCATAGAGAAGAAAATAAAAATATATAACGTAATCTCTAGACACCCCCCACCAGAACTAGTGCTGTTTATTATTTTAGTGCTTGTCCTCTTCATCTCTTTTCTATCTATATATATCTATCTATATATTCTAAAACAAAATTGTAACCTCTTTCCATTTCACCTCAGAGGCAAGTTTCCCTTGATTTTTCAGTACTCATCTCAGATGGCATTCTTTCACAAGGGTTCACCTTTCCCAGATTAACTGATCCTCTGTGGCTAGATTTCTGTTTCATTCTATTATGAACAGTGCTCTGAAGCGTGTTTGTTCAGGAATCTGTGTTTCTGATTATCTCTTTGGATTAACACTAGAAATGCTTGCGGGCTTGTGCCGCTTTTCAAAGGCTTCCCCTGCGTGTGACACCACACGGCTGTCCCAGTTGTCCCAGTTTCCCCTGCAGGCGCCCACTGGATGTGGCCCCATCCCGAGCAGGCCTTCCCACCCTCGTTGCTAGATCTGGCATTCTAGTTCTTTCAAAGCTATGTGACTTCTTATATTAAAAGCATGTTTTAAATGCCAAGAGATCAATTCAGTGTTTCATCATATAATACTTTGAAACTCTTTCAGGCCATACATTCTTTCCAGGAAGCACGTGTCAATATGTTCAGTGCCCAGAGTGAAAGAGTTAGTCGCTTAGTCGTGTCCAGCTCTTTGCCACGCCAGGGACTGTAGCCCGCCAGGCTCCTCTATCCATGGAATTCTCCAGGCAGGGGTACTGGAGAGGGTTGCCATTTCCTTCTCTACAGAATCTTCCTGACCTAGAGATTGAACCTGGGTCTCCCACATTTCAGGCAGATTCTTTACTGTCTGAGCCACCAGGGAAGTTCAACCATGCCCCCGCTTGGGGCTGGACATGAGCTCAGGAAGGAAGAGGAGTGAGTTAGTTTTACTCTCGTACGTCTAGGAAGATACCTGTCCCTGTAGGTTTCAAGGCAGAGAAAAGTGCCTTTTTAAATTTTTGATGAATTCAGTGATGCTCAAGAAGTGTGCTTCCCAAACTTCGTGTGTGAGTTCGTGGGAGGGGGAAGAAAAATTAACCCGTCTTCCAAGGTGTCAGGTCCTGCCTGAGGCACCTGGTGTCCCCACCCCCACTTTAAAGATGGACAGGTTGAATAGCTGTGCCAGTCATTCAGCCTCCGCAGAGCCGCCAGGCTCCTCTGACCGGTGGCTCATGCCTAGAGTCTCAGAGGAGAATGTTTGGAGTTGCATGTGTTCTAAGGAAGGGCAAAGCTAGTAATATTTAGGGGAAAGGGAAGATAAAAGGTCCACCTCTCTTTTCTGCTCTCCTTGACTGTGACTTCTTCCTTTAACCCAATCACCTTGCTATTTAGAGTACACTTTGGAGAAAAGGGGCGGCGTGGACCGAGGCAGGTGGTTCAGGCTGACTGAGAGATGCACTGGATTCCTGCGGCTTCTCCTCTCTAGTTTCTAGCAGTGCTGCAAGCTGACCTCAGCGTGGCTGAGAGAAAGAACTTCCACTTCTGCCAGGCCCCCTGGACATGACCTCCTTTGTCTGTGCACCGCCCCCCCCCAGCTCTGTGACCTTGAGCAAAGGCCTTGACTTCTGAGGCCTTCAGTTTTCCCAGCTGTTAAATGGGTTTAAAGGGTTTCCATCCCTTCTTTTGAAAGTAAAGACCACACAGACACTGGACACAAAAGAGCTTTGAAAGATATGAAGAGCTTTTAAAAATATATAAAGCAATATGCTAGGGCTTTACTCCAGGCAGGCTGCTGCTACGCCTGTTTATTTTCACCCATCCTTGACTAGAGCTGACCTTTCTTCCCTTGTATTGAATTTGTGCCTCGCATTACGGGGGCTTGTTAAACTAGGGCCAGTTAGGGGCAAGCAGAAGTATGCTAGAGGACAGATGCTGGAAATACTTGGCTTTTACAACATGTGTATCAGCAATACTTCTGCTGGGGTCCGCCACTTTGGGGGAAAGACGTTTACAACTGGATCTACTCAGTAGTACTTTTTTTTTTTTTTTTTTGGTTTTAGTTGAGTTACTAAGACTTAGGTAGCGTACTTTTTGAAATGACAGGTTAAATTTCCATTTGCTCTTAATCATAGGTGGCTGTTTGGCACAGATTTGGGGGAGGGTGGCTACAGGGACTACTGACTGCTTCTCTAATCTACATACAAATAGGACCAAGCCTTTTTCAAAAGGCTTCCCTGGTAGCTCAGATGGAAAAGAATCCACCTGCAATGCAGGAGACCCTGGTTTGGTTCCTGGGTCAGGAAGCTCCCCTGGAGAAGGAAACGGCTACCCACTCCAATATTCCGGCCTGGAGACTCCCAAAGGCTATATATAGTCCATGGGGTCGCAAAGAGTCAAACACCACTGAGCAAATTTCACTTTCTGGCAGTAACACATCAAGATTGAAACTAAGTAGGGGGGCTGCTTAATGAGCACCTCTTTCTTAGGTGCTTATTATATAATTTAGGAGTGTTTTCACTATTAAATGGAGAATCGTTTCACTATTAATAGATAATATGGAACACAGTGGGCAAGGGGGTCTTCATGAATATGTTCCTTCAACAGGTGTTTCTTGAACACCTGCAATGTGGCAGGTCTGGTGCTAGTCACTGAAGATGAAATAGGAAAAAGGACTGACTCAGCCCTTGCTGGTGCAGTAATTAATCCAGAAAGGCAAGCAGACAGGCAGGCAGCTATCAGAGAATGTGATCAAGTCTGAGATAGAAGAAGGATAGGGTGTTTACCCCAGGACCCTAAGTGTCAGGTCAAGCTGAGACCAGAGATCTAGAGACAGTGACGTGCCCCGTCTTCCGGAAAGCAAGAGAATTCCAGGTGCAAAAAGGTAGATGCTTGGTATGACTGGGACACGGGACAAGCCAGGAGCAGGCAGGAGGGCAGGTGGCAAGGTGAACAGAACCCAGACCAGGGAGGACCCACTCAGTCAGGGTAAGAAGTTCTGCCTTGATCATTAGGGCAGTGGGGAATTTTGAAGAGTTCTCAGTGGGGGTGTGGTTTGCTTGGATTTGCCTATTTGAAAAGGTGACTTTGGTTCCAGTGTGGCTAATGAATGAGACAGAGGTGAGAACAGAGGTGGGGGAACCGATCGAGATGCTCTTGCGGCCACCGCTAGAGAGACAGAGGTGGATGACCTGGAGAAGGGCTGGGGCAGGGAGGGAGGGCTACGAGAGACATGATGTCTGGAGTTAAACGGCCTTGGCCGCCAATCGGGTGGGCTGGGAGAAGATGAAGCCGGTGGTGATGAGACCCAACTTTAAGGGCTGGTGGTGAGTTCCACCTCAGTCGTGTTAAAAGAGCTGGTGGTGAGTTCCATCTCAGTCACGTTAAAAGAGCTGGTGGTGAGTTCCATCTCAGTCGTGTTAATTCACTGACAACTGGATTTAGGGACATGTTTCAAACTGCTTGCCTGAGAGAGAAGACAAGTTATGCATAACAGCGGGAACAGCGATTAAATAGTATCCAGATCACGTTGCTGCTGTTTGTTGCTCTCTCTCCTGCCTATCCTCTCAACGGGGCAACTCCGTTACATTATCTGTAAATGAGAGCTTTTTGCCTAAATGCAAATACTATGAATTTTCATTTTTTTCCTTCACAATGTAAAAATGCTTTATTGTAATACAGTCATTTCTCAGCCATTTGCCTTAAGGAAACAGTGATTGGAAAATTCAATAACACTTCTGAATATTTGGCTTTGGAATACATCTAGGACTTTGGGGGAAGCATGTTTATCTGCTTCATCATCGCACTGTGCTAAGGATACTATTACAGTTAGACTTGGTGCCTGGTGACAGCAGAGAGGTGCCATCTGGAATTAAATTTGATGAGGCTCCATGATTTTGCTCCATCTCTCGGTATAGTAAATGTTTACTGTGTAAACAGCAGAGAGGGGACCAACCTTAGAGGGGTTCTTTTTATGGTTTTATATTTGTTTATGTGTTTGTATTTGGTATTGTCTGCAGCTTACAGCCTGGTTGTAATTCATAAACCTTATTGAGAATACACTTTGCTCCAAAAATAATATGATAAATTGTGGGTAGATTTCCAGGCCATTCGACCAAAGTTACATAACCCCTAATGTTGTTAAAATATTATCTATTTGCACCAAAGAGTAGTAGAAAATCATGCTATTAGAATAGTAGTCATTGGTGAAAGCAGTGATGCTGAAAAATATTACTTATCTTAATTAACTTTACAAACAGGTGGCTTCGTAAAACGTACGGAAGGTGCTGGCAGTTGGGAGGGAAAGAGATGGGCCCCCGGGCCTTTGAGACTGGGTGAATTTAAAATCAGAATGTCTTCTCCATCCGTGTGCCTCATTAGCTGTGATCATGGTCATTTGAGAACTCATAAACGGGAGTGTCAGACAGTCCTTGGAGGATGACTTGACAAGACTTGGAAGAGAGATGTGAAACAGATTTCCTGGAGTGGAATTAACAGGAGGGACTGGGCAGATTCTCCTGGATGGACTGTGGGAGAAACGCAGAGTGTGAGGCTGGACGCCCCTATAGACTGCTGTGGGACCCCTACTTCCTGCTAGTACTGGGGACCCAGGGCAGCCAGGGTGGGGGTGGGGATGGTGACGAGGATAAGATGAAGGTCACATGCCTTCAGCCACTTCTGTGGAAAACCACTGCCTGTAACCTGGAGGCATCTGAAGTCTGCAGTGGTGAGCCTCCCCTGCTAGTGGGACGGGGAAGGCAATTTTAAATGTTTTCATATGGAAAATAACGCTTATTTCTCTATGGCTAGAGAAATACTTGCTCTGCTGGTCACAATCAGTAGCTCCCTGGACTTCAGAATTCATCCTCCCTGCTCTCTAATTTATTGTGACCTAAGCATGGACGGAGGAGCCTGGTAGGCTGCAGTCCACGGGGTCAGTAGGAGTCAGACACAACTGAGTGACTTCACTTTCACTTTTCACTTTCATGCATTGGAGAAGGAAATGGCAACCCACTCCAGTGTTCTAGCCTGGAGAATCCCAGGGACGGGGGAGCCTGGTGGGCTGCCATCTCTGGGGTTGCACAGAGTCGGACACGACTGAAGTGATTTAGCAGCAGCAGCAGCAGCCACCACTCCAGTATTCTTACCAGGATAATCCAATGGACACAGGAGCCCGTCAGGCTATGGTCCGTGTGGTCGTAAAAGAGTCGGACACAACTGAGAGGCTGAGCACGCCCGCAATCATCTTACGTGCCTGGCTAATTTTCAAGGGCCCTGCCCCTCCTGTATCGTGGTTCCTTTTCTGTAATTAGTCTGTAAGTGGCATTCAAATTCTAGTTAAGTGTGTGGTCACTAAGTTTTCTAGTGAGAATAGAATTTTAAAACAACTATGATATATATCTATTGAGGTGGGCTTACCTGTGCCTTCATTGCAATTGATATCCTCTTGAAAAACAGTCAAAATGCAGCACTTAATAGTAAGAAACCAATAAGCTACTAGGAAGTGCAGAACTGAGATGAGACTTGGGGGAAGTGAAAATATTTTCTATAATTGGACTATATCCATATTGTAAAAGAAATACTTCTAATGTGTGTGTGTGTGTGTGTGTGTGTGTGTGTGTGTGTGTGTGTGTGTGTGGTGGTTTGGTTGTGTCCAAGTCTTGCAACTCCAAGGATTGGGAACCTACCAGGCTCCTCTGTCCGTGGGATTCTCCAGGCAAGAATACCGGAGTGGGTAGCAGTTCCCTTCTCCAGGGGATCTTCCTGACCCAGAAATCAAACCCAGGTCTCCTGCATTGCAGGCAGATTCTTTACCAACTGAGATACAAGGGAAGCCTGTGTGTGTGTTTATATGTGTGTATGTATGTGTTAGTAGCTCAGTTGTGCCTGACTCTTTGCTCCCCCCTGGACAGCCCCCCAGGCTCCTCTGTCCATGTAATTCTCCAGAATACTGGAGTGGGTCGCCATTCCCTTCTCCAGGGGATCTTCCCCACCCAGGCAGATTCTTTACTATCTAAGCCATGACGGAAGCCCTGTGTGTGTGTATATATATATACATATCCAAATACATTTGTTTCTTTCTTTTTCTAAGAGTCAGCCAGTGTTATTATAAACACCTTAAATTAAAAGGGGGGTGTAAAACAAATATTTAACCCAGTTTTTTTTTTAAGTTCAGCAGAAATGGATAGTCTTTTCTCAGGATGCTGTAAATGAGAAAGGACTGGTGTGCCTGTAGCACAGAAAGCCAAACTCTGAGAGCAAGGGTTTGCAGCAAAGTTAGGGTTTATTGCAGGGCATCAGGCAAGGGAGCGGGAGACAGCCTCAGATGCACTGCCGCTTGGTCTTTGAGCTGGGGCTGTTTTTAAAGGGGAAGAACCAAGAAGTTGGAGTTAATCATCTTCTTGGGACATCTCCTGCCATTGCTTCACTGCAGTTGTAGGGGTTCTGGATGTTCCCCGCCCCCTTGCCGTCTCTGGCCAGGCCTTCCATGCCTTGGGGGGTCTGTTAGCTTATCTTGCTCTGGAGAAGCCACCTGAGTCCGTATGTTAATGATTATATCTATAATAGCGATTATAGTCTGTTAACAGCAGCAATTTTAGTCTTCTGACTGGTCGATGAATGTTCAGTTAGCCCAGGATTAAGGTCGGAGGGGACAAGAAAGGGGTTGAGGTCAGAGGGGACAAGGAAGGGAATAAAGTTTTGGATAGAGAGATTAAACATCAACTTGGCAAGGGAACTCAGATTGAGGGGGACTCGTTTTTTTCTTTTCGTTGGTTTTTTTTTTTTTTCATGATCCAGTTGGATTTATTCCAGGATTATGAGGGTGGTTTATCACTTGCACATCAACCAATGCGGTACACAACATCAACAAAAGAAAGGATGAAAATCACATGATCAGCTCTCTTTCTTTTAATGCCAAAAACATTTTCTATGGGGGTGTAGCCAGTTGACCATGTTGTGATAGCTCCAGGTGAACTGTGAAGGGACTCAGCCATACATATACATGTATTCATTCTCCCCCAAACTTAGTGGGGGGGTCCTCAATGTTCATGCAACAAAATGAACATCGCTCTTTCCCTTGCCTGGCATACACTTCACATTTGGAGAGCACTTCCCAGTTTATAAAATATATTCTCCCTTGGGCACATTGGGTGACCCCTTTTGGGAGCATGTGAAGCCATCAGCAGGGCATGGCTGTGGAAGATGAGCCTGGACATGAGAACCCAGTGGGCTCCAGGCCTCACTGCCCCGCCTCTCCGAGGGGAGCCCCATCTTCCTTCTGTGCCCTGGATGGTGCTTCTTCACAGGGGTCCCCTTGAGCACGGAGGAGTACGGAGTCCAGTCTTGGCATTACAGAAATCGGCATGAGCTGTAGGGGGCTCCTGGGAGTTGGGGATCTATGCTCGGGTCAGCAGACCACGGCTAGAGGACCGCCTTCCTTCCCTGTGCGTCTCCCTGGACTGAGCCTCCTCTTCTTCCTGTTTGAGGCTCTGCTCTGTCCTCAGCAAGAGGATGTGTGCTTCACCTCCAGCACTGAAGGGGGGTCACAGCCCAGGCTTAGCAGTTCAGAGCCACTTGCTGGCTGCACCCTGTTTATTCACTGCTCTGTCCTTCAGCATCCCTGCCTGCAGCTCTACCTTCCCCACACGCAGAGTCTCCTCCTGCCCCGCCCTCTCTCCTCTGAACGTGAGTGCCTCCTGGTCCTTTCCCTCACCTATGCTGCAGAGTATCGCTCTCTTCAAATCTAATCAAGTGAAGAAAAAAAAAAAAAAACCACTCCATGTGGGCTTCCTGGGCTCTCATTGGCTGTACCTTCTAGAAGACTTTGCAGTTTCCTTGCTTTTCAGCACCTTTTCATAAATCATGTCTCTCTCTCTTTTTTAAGATTTTTTTTCTTTCCAAGCATTCATTAATTTCAGATTAGTTTCCCCAGCTGAGTTTCTTGCCTTTTCAGGGCAGCCAGCTCCAGAAGCAAGTGATGCCACCTACCTACTTTATCTGCTCCGGGCTCCCCTTCCTACAGCTTTCAGGAGCCTCAGAAGGGCACAACTGAGATAACTGGGTGCAGTGAACCCCCTTCCTGAAAACATAAGCCACGTGACACATGAGATTTGCTCAGGGTTGATGGGGCTGGCGTCTCAGTGAGCAACCAGGGTGGCCTCCCTCCTCTCCCAGCCAGGAAGCGGCTGAAACAGTGATGAATCTGGAGGGGATTACTAGCAGCACAGACTTGATATTTGGGCTTGTCAGCGGTCTTAAGTAGATGCCAGGAAGATTGCGTACCTTGAAAAACAGTTATTCTTGTGTTTGGGTGAGAAATCCTTTTCTGGTGAAATAAAACATACAGAACGATGCCTTATCGGGGAGGTGATTTCAGCCCGAGGGGAAGGGGGGTGATTTGTGACCACTGGGGTGCCCCCCTGATGCGGAGACAGTCTTAACCATACAAGGCGCATCATCCCAGGGAGGTGGGGAAGGGTGCCCGGGGGACCCTGGGTCCACTTCCAAACCTCAACCCTGAGAGTCCACAAAGGCCAGCTTCTCATTAGCAATGCACAGGCAGGTGACATTAGAGCAGTATCTCAGTGCACGGGGATCTTGTTTGATTGACAGCTCTCTTCATCCAGGGCAGAGGAACCCTGAACAACCATGGCAAAAATTAGACTGAGAAGATCCAGAGGTGAAGAACTGCGTTATTATTTTAGCTATTGTCTCCCAAGAAAGAGCATTCTGCACTTTTTGGGTCATCAGAGTGGGTTGTGGCCAATCCAAAACACTCTGAATATGCCATATTATATGTCATGCAATGGCAATATTACATGTTTTAACATGGGATCGAACAGAATAAAACTGGAGTAATAGTCATCTGATAGCTACCAAACACTGTTGCTATTAAGCTTGCCTTCCCTACCTCTATCTTTCCAATATTTAGCCTTCAGTTCAGTTCAGTCCCTCAGTCATGTCTGACTCTTTGTGACCCCATGGACTGCAGCATGCCAGGCCTCCCTGTCCATTGCCAACTCCCAGAGTTTACCCACACTCATGACCATTGAGTCGGTGATGCCATCCAGCCATCTGATCCTCTGTCGTCCCCTTCTTCTCCTGCCTTCAATCTTTCCCAACATTTAGCCTCATAACCTGCAAAAACTTCTGCACAAATAGTTTAGTAATCATAGTTTATAAACTCTCTTTCTCTATTTAATGCTGTAGGAGGGGAAAGTCCCTTGTTATGTGTGCTCATTCTTGTCCAACTCTTTGCAACCCCATGGACTATAGCCCACCAGGCTCCTCTGTCCATGGAATTCTCCAGGCAAGAATACTGGAGGGGGTTGCTATTTCCTACTCAGAAGGGATTCTGATTTTGTTACATCATGATTTTGTTACATCACTTACTATTACACAGAGGGAGAAAAAGTGATCAGAAATAGAACTTGAATGCTTTCCTCCCAAAAATCTAAATGAGACGGCAAGAGACAAAATGCATTTGGGACTTAACCGCTGCATCAAGTTTATAAAGAAGAAATCTGATCTCCAGTATATGCAGTTCCTTAGCAACTGAGGTTGAGGTGTAAGTCCAAAGGGAAAACTGTGGAAACAAGAGTGGTATGTTTTTAAAACACAGCACTGTTTGGTAAACTAAACTCTGTTCTCTTTTACCCGTGATATGACATGTACTTGTTTGCATTTATTTCCCTTTAGAGGTTATTAAATCATCGAGTACATAACCTCGGCAACATTCTATTCGTTTTCTGTCATTTGAGGTTTCCCGTAGCCTGATGTAAAATATTTACAGGTTGTTAGAAATAAGCTAGATTTTCTTTTTAATGGGATGGAGCTAATTTTAAAAAGGGAAAGAAACAACACAGAACAGAAACCTTAGAAAACAATGCATGGATTTGCCATAAAGCTGATGGTAGGACTTCAAAAACAAAGCGTGCAACCCAGACTGGATGAGAACAGTACAATTAATCCCTCAGGGACCGCCCGCTCCACTAGTCTGCATGTCAGTCTGGTCTCCCAAAATATAAAGATACTGCTTCATGCGTGTGCTGCTGTCCCTTTTAAGGGTGGACAGCTCCTAAGCTTGGAAGCATTTTTTCTTCTTTTATCTCCTCTGAGATGTGTTTGCATTTTGTAGTTTTTCTGTTTGTTTTTAGTGGGGAGGGGAGTGAGATGCTGGGGAGGGTAGAGGGAGATGAAATACTCTTTTCCTTTCAGTAGATCATGAAAAATAATTTATCCCTTATTTTTCCTCATAATGAGATGTCATCTGCTTCCTAACAGTCACTCTCGCTTTATCACGGAAAGGTGCAGTCGTGACATTGAACTTTCTCATCATCAAAGAACAGAGTGTCCCATTAAAAAAAAACAAAAAAAGCAAACTGAGCATCCTTACTGAATTTTTCCATTGTAGTTTTTCATGGGATCTCCTAACGAGCTGTGGTTATTTAGAAACACATGGTCCTCCCTTGCTCTCCATCCTCAGCTTGTCAGAGAGGCTGGGTCCCTGTCTGCAGGCACAGGACAAACGGCACCTGTTCCTCCGCCAACCCCTGTGCTCGGTCAGCCTGAGCAGTAAGATTGTCCTTGGCTGATGTCACCCTGGCAGTTGTTGGGGACCCAGAGGACAGCTAAAGTGAGAACATCAGCCCCGGGTCGGGCTGCTCCCTGGGAGCACAGATGAAGCCCTGGATAGACACCATCCTTCTTGATGATGGCCCTTTTGTTCACTTGGCAGCGCCGGGAGCTGGCTGCTTCTCTTGGCTGAAGCCTCAGGTCCTGCAGGAAGACAGGGTACCTTCCTTTCTTCTGCCGTCAGGGCCTCCTTATACACAGCTGTTATCCGGAGCACCGCGGCGCAGCTTCTGCAGCAAAGACTGCATTTCAAGACCAGGAACAACTCATTTTCCCCTCAGTCACCTCTGTCTCCTTAACTGGCCATGTCATCACTCATTTTGGGGTGCCTACTTTGACTGCTCTTTCTCCCTGCACCCGCCCCCCCGCAAGTATCAATGAAAATAATAAAGGTTTAGCTCTTGTCAACTAACACTGTGCCTTTCGTGATTTATCGACTGCTTCCTCTCCCGAGAACAACACACTGATTTTGAGGAGAAGCCCTTCATTTTACAGGACAATCTGCAAGTTTGAAAAGCGCTGAACTTGAAGTTTATTCTTAGATCATTCGTAGTGTGTCGGGTATGCGTGTTTTCTCTCAGACAAGTGGTGCTGGATGAAGCAGACTCGGTCTCTCATAGAAACAGCCCAGGAAACAATAATCAGTTGCTTAGCCATGACTTTTCATTTCCTCTTGAACTCCCATTTCGTTGCCCACATAGGAAATAACTGCCAAAGAAATCCCCTGGAAGGCTGAATGACTAAAAAGCACTTGGAAGTGGTTATTAAATAAATCTTACCCGCTTCATATCAGAGTCCAAACTCCACAGACAGTTACACTGAATCCATGTAAACGATAGGAATGCCTTCTTAAACCCTTGACTCATGGAAATAGTGTTCTTGGACACCTTGGTAACAGTCTGTAAACTTTAAGAGTCATAGCCATTTCCTGGCAGTTTGACATGGTGCTAAGAGCATGATTTACCAAAAGATACTCAAAGGTTGGGCTTCCCTTGGGTCAGGCAGTTAAGAACCAGCCTGCCAGGGCAGGAGATGCAGGTTCTATCCCTGAGTTGGGAAGATCCCCTGGATGAGGGCATGGCACTCCACTCCAGTACTCTTGCCTGGAGAATCCCATGGACAGAGGAGCCTGGTGGGCTACAGTCCATGGGGTCATGAAAGAGTCAGACATGACTCAGTGACTCAGCAACAACTCACAAGGTTAGAATTTGTTTTACTGGGCTCTCTTAGATGGTGAAAAGCCCACAAGGAGGTTTTCCTGTGTCCAGTGTGCGGCACCAGGATAAATCTGTTACCTTTGGTCCCCTTGCACCTTTGGCCATTGGACATTAAAGGGACCCCCAAAGAGCCTGGTGTGGGGAGAGTCCAGTTAGGCTCTGTCTGGTTCCCTTGGTGGACTGGAATCCCAAGGGAACTTGGGCAACCCTGTGTTGCTTCTCCTAGGGCTAGAACAAAGGAAAGATTCCTCTCAAGTCATTGTCAACCCAGCTGTTTTGTAGGAGGGTTCAGAAGACCCTGTAAGCTTGTGGCGTGTGTGCATGCGTGCGTGGGGGTGCCAAGTTGCTTTAGTCGTGTCCGACTCTTTGCGGCCCCATGGACTATAGCCCACCGGGCTCCTCTGTCTGTGGGATTCTCCAGGCAAGAATACTGGAGCTGGTTGCCATGCCCTTATTCAGGGGATCTCTCCTTCCCGGGGAAGGGATCAAACCTGAATCTTCTGCAGCTCCTGCTTTGCAGGTTTTTTTTTTTCTTTTTACCACTGAGCCACCAGGGAAGCCCCTAAGTATGTGGCCCTATGTGATAAAAGCAGCAGGTGCTCAAGTCTCATGAGGAACTCCTGGACTCTGGCACCTAAACACACACACACACACACACACTCATTTTGTTTAATCACTTGATATTGCGTTCTTGTCCTTTCTTAATGAAACCAGAATATGTAAAAAAGAACCAAAGCCATCCTATTTCTTCTACCAGCAGCAAAACCTTTAAACCAGGGGTCCCCAACCTCTGGGATCTAATGACTGATGATCTGAGATGGAGTTGCTGTAATAATAATAGAAATAAAGTTCACAGGACATGTCATGTGCTTGAATTATCCCCAAATCTTCTCCTCCCGACTCCCACCATCCATGGAAAACTATCTTCCAGGAAACTGGTCCCAGGTGCCAAAAAGGTTGGGGACCGCTGCTTTAAACCTCAGGATAGTGGCTTCAGGTGCAGGATAGAGGGTAGATAGACAGCGCTGGGCTCATTTATCCACCCAAACTAGACTCTCACCACATTCACTAATTACATGAACAGGTAAAATGATACTACATTTTTGTTCTTTGCCAAAATGAATAAACCAAATGGAAGATTTATTGGAAGGCATGTTTCTGTCAGCACCATTCATCTGAATGGTAAATGATCAGATATCTTATTAAAGTCCTCCCTGAAAGTTCAGTTGTAAAGAAAGGTTTGTGTTCCCCTCACCCGCTGAGCTAAACAGGAATGGAGGAGCAAAAAGAGGCTGATAATATGATAGGTTGCTAAGTCATTTCTCTCCCGAGGGAAGCATTTTGAAGTAGAAAATTGATACCAAGCCAGCAGCTCCAATCCTCCCTGGAAGACAGTCCTACAAGCACCAGAATTCTCGGACCCAGACAAAGAGCTTGTTATACACAAAGGAAGACTCGGGGCCGGGCGCCAAGAAAGGCAGAAATAACTCTCACATTCAAAGCACACGTGAAAAATCCTTAACGTTTGGAGACTGTGCCGATGAACAAGTCCTAATCTGCCTGCTCTTCAAGCTGGGCCATGGCGAAGCAGAACGTTACACGGTGGACTGGGCACATCTGAGTCCAGGTGGCCTGGCAAATATAAAGTCATCTCTGACTTCCTCTGTGTCCCCAGATCTCTGAGTTACAGCTACAACCCCTTGGGTATGGTGTGTCCCTGCTAAGCTGCTTCAGTCATATCCAACTCTGTGACCCTGTGGACTGTAGCCCGCCAGGCTCCTCTGTCCATGGGATTCTCCAGGCAAGGATACTGGAGTGGCTTGCCATGCCCTCCTCCAGGGGATCTTCCCAACCCAGGGATCAAACCCACATCTCCTAGGGCTCCTGCACTGCAGGTGGGTTCTTTCCCACTGAGCCACCAAGGAAGCTACCCTTTAACAGAATTTAAACAGCCAGAGTGAAAACTCACCAAAGTGAGGACAAGCCTGGAGAGTTAGAAGCTACACGGGAAGGCCTTGGAAGCTACAGTCGAGATCAAAATAGCTTTCATGTCTTTTTTTTCTTAAGTTTTTTTTTTTTTATGGGCCATTTTTAAAGTCTTTATTGATTTTGTTACAACATTGCTTCTGTTTTATGTTCTGGTTTTTTTGGCCCCGAGGCATGTGGGATCCTAGCTTCCCAACCAGGGATCGAACACACACACCCCTACACTGGAAAGTGAAGTCTTAACCGCTGGACCACCAGGGAAGTCCCAGCATTCAGGTCTCCCTTTAGGTTGAGGACCTCTTCTAAATTAAAGTTTGACAGCTGCTTTTGAGCTGATCATCAGGAAAGGCAATGGCACCCCATTCCAGTACTCTTACCTGAGGAATCCCATGGATGGAGGAGCCTGGTAGGCTGCAGTCCATGGGGTCGTGAAGAGTCAGACACGACTGAGCGACTTCACTTTCACTTTTCACTTTCATGCATTGGAGAAGGAAATGGCAACTCACTCCAGTGTTCTTGCCTGGAGAATCCCAGGGATAGGGGAGCCTGGTGGGCTCCCATCTGTGGTGTCGCACAGAGTCAGACATGACTGAAGTGACTTAGCAGCAGCAGCAGCAGCCGCAGCTGCAGCAGCAGCTAGAAACAACGTTGGGCCCAAAGTAAGGTCAGGGAAACCTGGAGAGTGAAACACAGTTGGGCATTTAGGAAGTAAGCGAGCCTGTTGTGAGGAGAAAGAATGGACTACAGAGAGAAACATAAGACATTAGAGTTGTCCCAAGACTGCCAACCTTGGGGATATTAAAAAATTCCAAAAGGCTTTAGGTTATACTTGAATTCAGAAGAAAGGCGTGAGGCAAAGGAAGACAGACCCAAGGCCTGGCTACTGACGTTGCTCTGCTCTGTGTCCAGGGGCTTGTTTGCTCTGTGGTGAGTGTGAACTTGACTGCAGCTCAGAATGGCAGGGCTGATGCAAGAACACCCTGTTCTTTCCCCTTCATCCCCCACTCTGTGGATTCACAGAGGGAGAGAAAAGCATTGTGCCCATTACAAAAAGGTCACATTCAGTTCAGTTCAGTCGCTCAGTGGTCTCCAACTCTTTGCAACCCCATGGACTGCAGCACAGCAGGCCTCCCTATCCATCACCAACTCCCTGAGTTTACTCACACTCATGTCCAATGAGTCGCTGATGCCATCCAACCATCTCATCCTCTGTAGTCCCCTTCTCCTCCCGCCTTCAATAATTCCCAGCATCAGGGTCTTTTCAAATGAGTCAGCTCTTCGCATCAGGTGGCCAAAGTGCTGGAATTTCAGCTTCAGCATCAGTCCTTCCAATGAATATTCAGGACTGATTTCCTTTAGGATGGACTGGTTGGATCTCCTTGCAGTCCAAGGGACTCTCAAGAATCTCCTTCAACACCACAGTTCAAAAGCATCAATTCTTCAGTTCTCAGCTTTCTTTCTAGTCCAACTCTCACATCCATACATGACTACTGGAAAAACCAGTAGACATTCAGGTGTCTAAAATAGATCCCAGGTATGTTTACTTACCTGTGTGTGCACAATACATGCTCGCTGTGTGTGAGTGGTGCTGCCTGGCGGTCAGTTTGGAAAGTTGGGATTTCATTAACCCTGGAAGATTCTTAAGGCTTCTCTTGCATCATCTTCTTTTGGCGAAGACCCATATCCTCCGCCACCCAGAGCTTACATTACAGCACAAACCAGGACACATCCAGGAGAGAGAAGAACCCGCCTTCCACCTGAGTTTCCTGCCTCCCATCCGCTGCCTCTTCAGCTCAGGCAGGCCTGGTCCTGGCAGCCCGCTCTTGCTTGAGGGTTGTCTGGTTGACCTCTTCTGCTCCTAGGAGGTGGGCTCTTTTACTTTCCTTTTGGCCAACCCCTATACTCATCAGCAGAGGCTCCCATCTGTTGGGGTCAAAATCAACTCAATATTCATTGGAAGAACAGGTCCTGAAACTGAAGCTCCAGTCCTTTGGCCACCTGATGCGAAGAGCTGACTCATAGGAAAAGACCCTGATGCTGAGAAAGATTGAAGGTGGGAGAAGAAGATGACAGAAGATGAGATGGTTGGATGGCATCATGGACTCGATGGACATGAGTTTGAGTAAACTCCAGGAGTTGGTGATGGACAGGGAGGCCTGGCGTGCTGCAGTCTATGCAGTCACAAAGAGTCAGACATGACTTAGGGACTGAACAAGAGTGTTTAGAGAAATGAGAATCAAAGGACATGGGTAGGGAGCTGAATGGCCCAGGAGATGAGCTTCCACCACCTCAGGGCTGGGTAGGAAACCCCACTCTCAGGTGAGATCAGTATTACAAAGAACCCCCACTCCCAACTCTTTTTTACCAAATCTACCTTAAAAAGAGCAGACACTGTAAATCCCCTCACAATACATAGCCTTCTATGCTTCTGTTACCTAGGAATTTATCTGATTTTATCTAGTTATCTAGATAAAACCGTTGATCTAGTTAGCCTTTTACTACCTCCTGGGGGTAGAAATTGCTCAACGCTTATTATTTTTTTGTAAAGCACTAGTCCATTTAATTTTTCTAAAAACCAAAAACAAACAAACAAACAAACAAAACTTACCTCCTTTGAACTTCAGAACTGATACCCAATTCTAGAACTCTGGGATTTGGGAAAAACAGCACCCACGTATTGTTGAACCTTGATGACATCACTCAAACTGAAGCCAATCTCAAAAAATCAAATACTGTATGATTCCACTCATGAGGTACCTAGAGGGGCAAAATCAGAGACAGAAAGAGAATGCGGGTTGCCAGGGCAGGGTGGGGCGGGGGGAGGGAAGTTAGTGTTTGATGAGTACGGAGTGTCAGTTCTGCAAGGCGAAGAACATTCTGAAAATGGATGGCGGTAATGCTTGTACAATAATGTGAATGCACCTCATGCCACTGAACTTCCCACTTTAAAAAAGTGGTTAAAATGGTAAAGTTTATGTTTATTTTTACTGCAATTAAAAATAAATTAAAAAAATATTTTATGCTTTAATTATTTTCCCTTGGACCTCTTTCAGGCATTTGAAAGCACTTGAAATATTTGTCCAGATTGAAGAGGCCCTGTTTTTTCTTTAAAAACCTTGTGTGTTAGCTCTTCGTCCCTCTAAACATTTTGTTTGCTCATTTCTCCCTAATGGGGCTTTCCAGGCGGCGCTAGTCGTAAAGAACCTGCCTTCCAATGCAGGAGACCTAAGAGACGCAGGTTAGATCCCCCCAGGGAAGATTCCCTGGAGGAGGGCATATCAACCCACTCCAGTATTCTTGCCTGGAGAATCCCATGAACAGAGGAGCCTGGTGGGCTACAGTCCATGGGGTCGCATAGAGTCAGACATGATTGAAGCAACTTAGCGCACAACAAAACACTTCTCCCTAAAGAATGTAAAGGCAGTGGTTTGACAGTTAGTCCCCTTATGCATATCAGTCATATACATTCCCCCTCAAAACTTTTAGGACAATTCCAGACCTGTGCTGTTAGGTGAAGGAAAAAATCATAATTAAGTATTAGCCTGTCAAAAGTGAAAAAGTGTTAGTCAGTCATATCCAACTCTCTGCGACCCCTTGGACTGTCCATGCCAGGCTCCTCTATCCTTGGAATTCTCAGGCAAGAATACTGGAGTGTGTTGCCATGCCCTTCTCCAGGGATTGAACCTGAATCTCTTGTGCTGTAGGGTGAAGGAAAAAATCACAATGAAGTATTAGCCTGTCAAAAGGCACACTGATCTGGAGGAGCTGTGGGTTTTCTTACTGAGACTTCACTCAATGGGAACTTCCCTGTTTTCCGTTCATCTTCTGTTTCATAGATGCCCTTGGCGTTACCTTCTGGGATGCACCTTGGCTGTCTCGGTGTCCAAACCTTTTCCTTTGGGACAGACTCTGAGGCTGCCTGAGGAATCATTAGTGAATCAGAGAGAGCTCTGACAAGTCAGTGGTATTTGAAAGCAAATCTGAAAATTCAGTACTTACTAAATCAGCTCATTTGTCATTGCCAGAAGCCATCTTATACAGCAAATTCAAAAGCGTTTGCCTTTGCTTAAAGCTAGCAACTAAATCATTAGAGTAATTGTCACACTGTGGTTAATATACTGCATTGTATGTTGGGGAGTTGCTAAGAACGTGCATGCGTGCTCAGTTGCATCTGACTCTTTATCACCCCATGGACTGTAGTCCACCAGGCTCCTCTGTCCATGGGATTCTCCAGACAAGAATACTGGAGTGGATTGCCATTTCCTCCTCCAGGGGATCTTCCCGACCCAGGGATTAAACCTGTCTCCTGAATCTCCTGCTTTGACAGGTGGATTCTTTACTACTTAGCCACCTGGGAAGCTCTGTCACCAAGAGAGTAGATCTTAAAAGTTCCTATCACAAGATAAAAGGTGATAACGATATATGGTGATGGATATCAACTAAACTTACTGCGGTGATCATTTAGCAATATGTAAGTATAAATCATTATAGTTTACACTTGGGCTTCCCTGGTGGCTCAGTGGTAAAAGAATCTGTCTGCAATGCAGGAGACATGGGTTCTATCCCCTGGGTCAGGAAGATCTCCAGGAGAAGGAAATGGCAACCTGCTTCAGTATTCTTGCCTGGAGAATCCCATGGACAGAGGAGCTTAATGGGCTACAGTCGTCCATGGGGTTGCAAAAGGGTCAAATACAACTTAGCAACTAAATAACAAAAAACAAAATCAGTTCCGTTCAATTCAGTCATTCAGTCATGTCCGACTCTTTGTGACCCCATGAATCGCAGCACGCCAGGTCTCCCTGTCCATCACCAACTCCCAGAGTTCACCCAGACTCGTGTCCATCGAGTCCGTGATGCCATCCAGCCATCTCATCCTCTGTCGTCCCCTTCTCCTCCTGCCCCCAATCCCTCCCAGCATCAGAGTCTTTTCCAATGAGTCAACTCTTCGCCTGAGGTGGCCAAAGTACTGGAGTTTCAGCTTTAGCATCATTCCTTCCAAAGAAATCCCAGGGCTGATCTCCTTCAGAATGGACTGGTTGGATCTGCTTGCTAGTTTATACCTAAAATGAATATGATGTTGTATGTCAATTATATGTCAAAAGTGGGAGCAAGTGTTTGAATTATTTTGATAGTGGTGATGGCTTCCCTGGCATATGTGTATGTCAGAATATCAAAGTGAACACATTAATGCACCTATTAAATATACCACAATAAAAAGATGTTTAAAAAAATTTTTAAAGGAGATATGTAATGAAAAAAAGTAACTGTCACAAATCAGTAAAAGGCACAGATCAATTAAGCTCATAAATAGATTATTCAATTTCAAATTTAATGTGAATGAAAGTTTTAAAAAATCAAAATTTGGTTGCGCTCTGAATCCAGAAAAGATAGATCCATGTTCGTGATTTTTTCAGGTTTCACAGCCCCCTCCTTCCTAGAAAATTGTAGCAGAAACAACTTTCTTAATGTGATTCTTAACATGTTTGTCCTAGCATAAAATAGAAAATGGTGGACACAAATACTTCGCTTGAATAATCTTCCTTCTTTAAAATCGCTGAACCATAACTTGGATGAATGAAACAGAAAGAGGAAAGCCAAGCTATTATTAAAAAGTATAGGGGGAATTCCTGGCTTTGGCCAAATGCTCCACCTGTTGAGAATTGAAAAGAGTATTGGGCTCTCTCCATGAACAGACGGTTTATAGGAGATGTGAGGTATGGTCAGGATGAAAACCAAATGGTATCATCCATTGCTGTGTGGCAAAAACCCCCTCCCCTTTTAAGACATGAAGAATGTCACGTATATTCTCTTGCTTACTCTCAGAAGGTTTCTGGGACAGTCACAGAGGGGCGTGGCTATGTGTCTTGGATGAGGCCAGCCCAGACATTTATTATGTTAGATTACAAAAAAGTCAGACATTGGTCATTTTCACTGGTTCGATGTGTGATTGGTTACATGGTACTTGACAGAGGTACATGACGTGGTACTTGACATGACCTTGACACAGTCAAGGTGAAATTCCTACGTCAGATGGGGAATATTCTGTCTTACATTCCTTCACAGGTCAAGATAAATGCTGGGTCCCACAGACATCCGGGGCTTCCCTTGTGGCTCAGATGGTAGAGAATCTGCCTGCAATGTGGGAGACCTGGGTTTGATCCCGGGTTGGGAAGATCCCCTGGAGAAGGGAAGGGCTACCCACTCCAGTATTCTGGCCTGGAAAATTCCATGAACTGTATAGTCCATGGGGTCACAAAGAGTCGGACACGACTGAGAGACTTTTACTTTCACCTCACGGACATCCGTGACTTGTGTAAAGTGTCTTATTTACGGTGCAAAGTTAGAATATTGAGCATGACCGGCTAAAGCCGGCCACCCTTAGGACCTTTCATTCTGTGGTCCAGTGTCTGGTAGTTCCTTCTAGGAAAAGGAGAATTTAGGGCTGGGCTTTTTCTAGTCTTGATTTCAGCCTGACGGTAATAGGAGTTTGGAGAGTGATCAAAATCTAACCAGTCTTGAAAGCAGAACCAAACAAAAGCCCGTTCTTAAAACTAAAGATAAAAAAAAAGAAGAAGAAGGACTCTGTCTGGTTTTTGTTCTTAACTGATGAAACTCTAAGAATTGAGGCTACATGCTTAAACTTGACAGAATATGCTGGTACAGTATTCTTTAAAAGGACCAAGTCAGACAGTAAGACAAAACCGTGTGTGTGTGGGGGAGTGTGTATGCACGTGCATGCCCGCCCTTTCAAATTATGAAGTTTTATTTCCTGTGTTAGCATTCTTTTTACAGTAGTGGAGACAGTAAAGAAGCATTCTGTCTAAGTTTAAACTTAAGGATATAGGTCAGAAAGTAAAAATGTTGGATGCTGTGGTCACTATGGAGCTTCCCAGGTGGCATCAGTGATAAAGAGCCCACCGGCCAGTGCAGGAGACATAAGAGACACGGGTTTGATCCCTGGGTTGGGAAGATCCCCTGGAGGAGGGCATGGCAACCCACTCCAGCATTCTTGCCTGGAGAATCCCATGGACAGAGGAGCTAGTGGGTTACAGTCCAAAAGGTCGCAGAGAGCCGGCCCCGACTGAGCAACTTAGCACGCACGTGGTCACTATGGCAACTCACTCATACATCTCTTGCTGTATTTTCTAGACCTTTCCCCTTAAAGTAGCATGAGGCTAGGCTCAGTTTGCTAAACTGAAGTAAAGACCCATTGGGATGATCAGATCAAAACCACTTTACGGGACTTTGCTGAGAAGTTCACAAACAACTTGCTGGTTGCCTTATTGGTCAAAGAGATTCTCATGCTATTTACAGACACCGGAATCCCCAGTGCTCAGGCCCTTCAAATTCTTTGTCTTCATGTGGATAATGACCATGGCCAACACAGGCACACCTTAGCGGCTGGGAGGGATTGGGTTGGGTTTTTACCTGGGCACACCTGCAGTTTGCCTACCTTGGCAGAAAAATTTCATGCCATGGAGTATTTTTGTTGTGCTCATTAAGTAATTTATTGAAAAAAAAAAAAAAAAACTGTTTCTAAGCTTCCCTTTATCAGAAAGTGTGCAAAGAAGTGTCTGCCAAATAACACAATCCCAGTGAAATTAAGCAAACAGTCCTTCGGGGGCCAGTTGTTGGTGTTGGAGCTTTTCCCCTCCTGTCTTCTCTCCTTCTGACACCCAGGCAGGGAGTGGCCCCTCTGGGCTTGCATGGAGGAAGAGCAGGGCTCTGGAGTAAAATGTATTTGTGGTTTTCTAAAGGGAGAGGGGATTACCCCCTGAATGTGATCCTGTCGGGAGACAGACGGTGCCTGGTTAAGCAGAAAGGCAAACAGGAAACGGAATTTGCAGTCAGCAGGAGCATCTGCTACAATCTCACAAGCCCCAAACCCGTAGTAACACAGCACGGGTGTTTCTGGACCTTCCTGTGGCTTGAAATTAAATGATGAGGGAGCAGGATAAGGTGGACGCCTCAAAGGGTGCGTGTGCAGCACACCTCCTGTAAGAAGGACTGGCGGCCTGATGGTAGTATTGTTTTTCAATGTCAGAGAAACATTTCAGCCACACAGAGCGAGCCATGGGCACAGACAGTCAGGTTTTCCTTTTGCAACGGGACAGGCTCTTCCAAGACACAAACTGTTTGAATGATTACCTAGAGGCACACATTCATGTCTTTTAGCAACATGTCTTGGTCTCAACAGAATTAAAAATATTTATGGAAGCACTTTAGGAGAAGGCGATGGCACCCCACTCCAGTACGCTTGCCTGGAAAATCCCATGGATGGAGGAGCCTGGTGGGCTGCAGTCCATGGGGTCGCTGAGGGTCGGACACGACTGAGCTACTTCCCTTTCACTTTTCACTTTCACGCACTGGAGCAGGAAATGGCAACTCACTCCAGTGTTCTTGCCTGGAGAATCCCAGGGACGGGGGAGCCTGGTGGGCTGCCGTCTATGGGGTCACACGGAGTCGGACACGACTAAAGCGACTTAGCAGCAGCATGGAAGCACTTTACAATTTTACCATCTCTGTCCAAATCCAGAATTATAACTCCAAAAAAAAAATCTCGAAAGGATATCGCCATAAAAATTTGTTGTACTAGTATTAAAAGACACTTGCTCCTTGGAAGAAAAGCTATGACCAACCTAGACAGAATATTAAAAAGCAGAGACATTACCAACAAAGGTCCGTCTAGTCAAGGCTATGGTTTTTCCAGTAGTCATGTGTGGATGTGAGAGTTGGACTATAAAGAAAGCTGAGCGCAGAAGAATTGATGCTTTTAAACTGTGGTGTTGGAGAAGACTCTTGAGAGTTCCTTGATCTGCAAGGAGATCAAACCAATCAATCTTAAAGGAAATCTGCCCTGAATATTCATTGGAAGGATTGATGCTGAAGCTGAAACTCCAATACTTTGGCCAGCTGATGTGAAGAACTGACTCACTGAAAAAGACCCTGATGTTGGGAAAGATTGAAGGCAGGTGGAGAAAAGGAAGAGATGGTTGGTTGGCATCACTGACTCGATAGACATGAGTTTGAGCAAGCTCTGGGAAATGGTGATGGACAGGGAAGCCTGATGTGCTGCAGTCTATGGAGTCACAAAGTTGGACACGATTGAGCGACTGAACTGAACTGAATTGAATGGAGTATTATGAGTTATGATTAAACCTGATTAATTTGTAAATGTTAGTGAAATAAACAACCTTTTCTTCTCTCCCAGGGCTGACTTATTTAAGGACGGTGCTTTGCTTTGTCTTAACGGTGGTAATCATTACAAAAGGTTAAATCGCCCTGACTCAGTTCCAGGTAATGGCTCTAAGTGCTTTTTGTGTATTAATCCGTTCATCTGCTAAATAACCTGACCACACCGTGATTGTTGGGATCCTCTTTCTCCAAAGGAGGAAAATAAGGCACATAGACCATAAGTGACTTGCCCAAGGCCACACAGTAGATCTTAACATTTTTTTTAGGAGTCTCAAGGAATTTCAGTCATCAGTATACGAGGGTTTTCTCCCTATCACTGCTCCTTGCTCCCTTTTTTTAAGCATGCTTGCCTTGACTGTAATTAGCAACCAGACAAGAATGCTGGAGTGGGTTGCCATTCCCTCCTCCAGGGGATCTTCCTGACCCAGGGATCACACTCACATCTCTTACACCTCCTACATCTCCTGCATTGGCAGGTGGGTTCTTTACCACTCCCGCCAACTCCAATGAACATCTCCACAATGGAGCACTTGTTACTCTAAACCAGTCAACGACTGAGTATTTTAAATGGATGTTTTCCACTGTTGTGCCTCCTGGGATTATCTCTGTCTTACAGACAGGGAAACTGGAGTTAAAGCTGGCAGATAACTCGTCCAGAGTCAGACAGCAGTGTTCTCCTCTGTGCCTGCACAGCAACCCAAAGCTCTTGTTCTTTACCCCATCCTCAGTTCTTCTTTCCTTGTACTTCAGGATGGTATGTAAAATCACCGTAGTCCTCTCCATGCTTTAAAGATGCTGGTGAATTTTGAGGAAGGGGAACCACCCTCTGAGTTGAAGCCAGATCAGCGTGGAATGCCTGTGTGTCATCATGAATTGTGCTCGAGCCCCTCGAGGGTGCTGTTTGCTTTGCTAATTCCTTCCTGCTGCCAAGACTGAGGTTGTTGGTTACTGAGAAGTGTTTTAACCCAGGGGAGAGAAGGGAGTGCATTATGAAGGATGGCAGAGTCCCAAACAGTCCCTCTGAACTTACATATTTCTGTTCTGTGAACACAGGAATGACCCACTAGGGGGCTGTGACTATGCACCAGGTCATTCTCTTCTTAGAGAATCTGATGCCCTGGGCAGGGCCTTAGGTCAGCCTGGCTCATCTCCCTTGGGCACAGCATAGGCCAGTCCATGAAGGGTAGCATCTTGGCTATTTTCAAAGGTCTCTGGCGAATATCATCACATGCTTTTAAGCTTGTGCAGCAGCTTTTTCAGTTCTGAATGTTTAATGTGACCCTCACCTCCTCATTTTTTTATTTTTATTTTTTAACTCCTATAGCCTTGGAAATCATCTCTAAAACCCTATACCCCATCCCAGGGAAGAGCAAGCTCCAGGGGTTACAAGGATGGGTCCAGGTATCCATCTAAGTGGGTACCCCACTTTTTGAAAGTTCGCTTTGGGCCACTTCGCTTTTATGAAAGACCTCCATTAGTACCTTTCTGCCAACTGAAAGAGAGCTGAACAGAATTTTCATATTTAGGGGAAAAGTCAAAAAGCAAAAGAGCATTCAGTGTTAGTTTCTCCGTGAGCCGTTGTAGAGCAGCTCACATGTAGGGCAGGGAGCAGAGCACCTCCAAGCTCCTTCACTGAGACCCACACTAGGCAACTCAGCATCCAGCCACTGTAGCTTTGAACATGTCTGTGAGCATCCATGCTTCATCTCGATTTATTCTGTGCATCCATTAGCAAGATGTGTCTTAAAGGTAATTGCATCTTCACTTTGCATCATTTTGGCTTCAGAAAGATTTCACTGGCATGCTGTGCTTTCAAATAGCGGGGGGAAACCTGTATTGCAAACAACCCAATATGCTATACAGGTGCCAACTAAGGAATGTCACTCACCATCCAGCTCTACAAGAATTAGGTCATCAATCACTGTAGCCGCTGACTTCCAACACACCCCAAAAGGAATTCAGGGTGGAGATCAAGAACGAGACACTGTGCTCTGGGAAAAACTGGCAGAACAGGCCTTCAGGGAGTTACAGTTTCTGAAGAATTTGATGAACTGAATTTCTTGCATCATCTCATATCTCGAAAAGCACTAAAGTCGTGAATGGAGACATCTTGCTCCTCGTGACTAGCAGAAACCTTCTATGGAGATGTAGGCTTGACTGCACGTACCCCTTTGTCAAGATCATATGTATACTAACCTCCCCGCCCATCTCTTCAGGACAATTCCTCAGAGACGTCTGAAAGACATCTCCCAGGCTATCGTCCTCAGTGGGTTTCCAAGGTGGCTCAGCAGTAAAGAATCTGCCTGTGATGCAGAAACCGCAGGAGACGTGGTTCTTTCTTGGGTCGGGAAGATCCCCTAGAGGAGGGCATGGCAGCCCGCTCCAGTATTCTTGCGTAAAGAAATCCATGGGCAGAGGAGCCTGGCGCAGAGGAGTCCATGGGGTCGCAGAGAGTAGGACATGACTGAAGCAAGTTAGCTCCCACACATAGTCCTCAATTAGACACCGAATAAACTCAGCTCGTAGCTTTTATGTCATGTGGGTTTTGTTTTTAGTTCGTGAAAGCTTTGGCCAGTCTCTCACCAATTACTATGAATAGCTTACTCCCTCACCAGCAAATGGACCCCCGCTGCGTTCCCACCCCCAAGACCTGAGCTCTGCAGAGAAGGGAATGACAGGATATCAAGACAGATACCTCATTTTCCATGAGTATGCGAAGTCAATTCTTGCTTCCAGTCTTTTCTGGTGGAACTTCCGAAATGTATGCTACACTGTGATTTAAGAATGGAATAAGTCTTCACCCACTTTGAGACTTATGATCTATCAAGAGCCTTAAGATGAGTGGAGGGAAGCCACTGACCTCATGGTGGTTCTACTTGCTGCCCAGCGGTTCTCTGTCTGAGACACAGGAATAAGAACCAAGTTGGCTGAGCTTGGGGCTCACGGAAGCGACTGTGTGATTATATCAAAGAACTGAAAACATGTTAAGCACCAGAAATGGTCTGTAGCCCCACACTCATTTGGTTGTAGCTAGATATATTTTAATCGTCCAGTGGAAGGTCGCTGGAAGTAATTGCTGTAAATGAGTCAGATTTCTCCTTTTCAGCAAGGTTAGGTGTTGATGCATTTCCTAAGATCTCAATAGTCATATTCTTCCCTACTTTCTCATTGCTTTCACAGGGGAACAAATCCCTTTTTAAAAGATTTTATTTATTTGGCCACACCAGGTCTTAGATGCAGCATGTGGGATCCAGTTCCCTGACCGGGGATCGAACCAGGGCCCCCTGCATTGAGAGCTGGAAGCCTTAGCCACTTGACAAAGGGAAATCCTCAGGACAGATATCCTTGCTCCCATTTTAGAACTAGAAAACTAGAGTATGAAGAGTAACTGGAACTTACTTCAACCTTGTTGGAAACTTACCTTCTCTGTTTCCTCTGGAAGCAAGTTTCAATCAATCCATGAAAGTTTGTTTTTTTTTATTCTCATGCTGTGTTTTTAGATGACTTGAACCGGTCTATAAATCTGCTTATTTTCTGAATGTAACCTGTTTATTTTGACTTTTTTCTCTGTGTATAACCCCTAGAACTATTAACTAGCAATTGGATCATTGGCTTTGGTTATTAAATTTTTTGGCAAGGATACTGCTTGCTTGTTGTTGGGAAATATTTTTTCTGTCATTGAAACTATTTAGGGATCTTATAACAAAGCACAGTAGTGGGAATGATATTTATTTACATGTGGAAAACTGTCAGAATTTCCACCAAGACAATAAAATTTATGTCCATGACAGTACCTTTTAATAACTTTAAAATATTTTATGTTGTGTTTTAGTTTTTGAATTGCATTCTATTTTGGAAAGGTAACTGCTTAAAGACTACTTTCGTCATTATTTTCAGACCAGAAAATATTTTTAAAACCTTGTATTTGGAGCTTATTGATCTAGAAATTGCTTTTTTTGTAGGAGGCTGCCAGGAAGTTTCACTGTGATTTTGAGCAGAGCTGTGCACTGTTGGTATTAGGAGCTCTTGAGAAATACAAGGGCAGCATTGGGTATTTCACTGGCAGGTACTCCCCACCCCCTCAAAATTTAGGTTAAGTTTTAAAAGCAGAACATTTTTCATAAATGATTAATCTTTGTTCTTTAAAGTTTGTCTTCCTTATTTTCTAAATTCAACTTGGTGATGGAAAAGATTATGGGAAATAATCTATGATTTGGTACCTGCTTTTCCTCAACTAGCAGATTAATATGCTAGCTGTAGAAAAAGTACCTCTTGTTTTCAGTTCTGTGAATCCGTTAGTTGAGCAAATTGCCCAGAACACGCTGCTGGACAGTTTACCTTTGGTGCACATCGGACCCTGTGATCAACTATGTTTGGGCAACGTTGGGTTGACTAGAGTAAAATCATTTTCAAAGATTTTTTTTCTTGAAACCTGACCTTTGCAAATGATTAGCATATATTTAAACACCTATTGAAAGAAATAGGGTTCTATGACTTTTTCAAAATCAGCAGATCAACAACAAAAGCCAGCAGCCTGCTGCTTTGTGTCCCGAGTTCCAAAGCAGTAAATCAACTGAAAGGATGCCATCAGGCAGGCAACATGGGGTCACACGGGACCCTGTGAGTGCCTGCTAAGTCACTTCAGTTGTATCTGACTCTCTGCAACCCTATGGACTGTGGCCCTCCAGGCTCCTCTGTCCATGGGACTCTCCAGGCCAGAATACTGGAGTGGTTTGCCGTACCCTCCAGGACACTGTAGGAGCAATCCAATGCCTGATGAAGCAGCCCCCAGGGGAGTTGCTGCAGCCCAGGGCCAAATCATGGTCGTGGCAGAATGAAGAAACCCTCCAGCCCTTCCTTGGCAGCATCCTTCCTTCGAATCCTCAGCCTTTTCCTGCGCACTCTGCCTTCAGAGTGTGAGTGCAGCAAGCTAGTGGGGGAGGCTGGCATTTCAGGAAGGACGGTGGAGAGGGATGAGGTCAGGTATCAGTGAGGGGAGCCTGGAGATCTGAAAGAAACCCGGGGTCCCATTTGTTCCTGCCCCTCCTCCCACAGGGGCGGAGTTCCACAGGGGAAGCTGCAGCCAGGTGTAGGGGCTTCTGGGGGTGATAAAAGTTGTAGAATATTGCTTTTTAATTTTTTAAATATTTATTTACTTATTTGGCTGTGTTAGGTCTTAGTGGCACCACGTGGGCTCCTCCTTGCATTGCGCAGACTCATTGTGGTACTCTGGCTCATGTCTGACTCTGTGCGACCCCATAGACGGCAGCCCACCAGGCTCCCGCGTCCCTGGGATTCTCCAGGCAAGAACACTGGAGTGGGTTGCTATTTCCTTCTCCAATGCATGAAAGTGAAAAGTGAAGTCGTTCAGTCGTGTCCGACCCTCAGCGACCCCATGGACTGCAGCCTTCCAGGCTCCTCCGTCCATGGGATTTTCCAGGCAGGAGTACTGGAGTGGGGTGCCATTGCCTTCTCTGAGTAGTTGTGGCACACGGGCTTAGTTGCTCCGTGGCATGTGGGATCTTCCTGGACTAGGGATCAAACCCACCTCCCCTGCACTGCAAAATGGCTTCTTAACCACTGGACCGCCAGGGAAATCCCATAGAATATTGCTTTTAAATGCACCAGCAGTGGTATACAAATAGTATCTCTTAATGTAAAAGAAAAAAAAAAAGACTACACAAGAGATTGCCTTGTATAACTTTTAAAAAAGCTTTAAATGCATTTCGATGTGTCACTTTATATGAGATACAGCTTTGGGAATATTCAGAATTACAGTTTCCCTTGAATTCTGTTGATCAAAAAAGTCCCTTCATCTAAAACTATATCCTTAAAAAGGTGGGGGTAGAGGGGAAGGATAGTTGAACCACCTCTCCATGAAGGCTTACTGAGAGCATGGGATACCTTTACAGTGACCTACTGGCCCAGTCTCCCCAGATTGAGGGGTTTCCAGGCATCTAAGACTCTCAGTTCTAAAGCTCAGCAACACCCAGGCAAACCCACTGAATGCCAGGCACCAGGCTAGATGTAGCAGAAAGTAGACATCAAGGTCGCTGCTCCACTGGCAGGGCCAGCCTTTCTGGGTAGGGCTTGGGAGGCTGGCCATGGGAAGGCACTCTGGGAAAACAGACTCATGACTTGGGTACGTAAACAGCCCTTTGCTAAGGTGTTTGTGTTTGCTGTTGCTGTAGTCTTTCACTTATGCCCAAATGATTTTCCTAAGTTAGAGACATGGCTTTTTACCCCCAAAGCTGCAATCTCACCTCCCCAGCCCTCTCAACACACACACACACACACAAACTCATACAAAAACACTCACCCTCCCCAGCCCGCAACGTGGAAATCACCTAAGCCCTCAGGAGTGTCTTGCCTCCCGCTTATCTCCTGCTCTCCCCTCCCCCAGACCCTGGAGGGTATTTGATTTGGCCTCTTTACTGAGTACAAGGACAACTCCTACCCCTGCCATCCCCACCGTCCAGTGTTGCAGTGTGGGTGTGTGCAAGCAGCGAGGGAGTGCCAGCATCGGGGTCTGGCCACAAGCAGTGTGTTCTCCGCATGATCGGGCCCTGCGTTAGGAAAACACACTTGTCCCACGAGCCCAGGCACAAAAGAGGATTGTTTTGAGGGGCAGCCTCAAATCTCCAAGAAGACTTCTGCCTAACAATCTTGCTTACTATGCCCATTAAAAACAAAACAAAATGAAACACCTGCTTAATGGTTATCTTTAAGTATCTATTCAGTCTGTCATGGTGACTTCAGTGTATCATTTAAAGAACTGCTTTTCAACTTAAAACACTGTACTTTCCTGACATTAATTCATCCCTCCATGCATCTCACAGGTAAAGAATAGATGGACGGCTTCCTCCCCACATCTAAAAACTGCAAAACCAGGATCAGAAATCCTGCTTTAATAATTCCCCGTCTGATAGATCATGGATGATTTTAGAGGCTAGGCTGATATGTTCTTGGCTGAAATTATTAGTTGGTTAGGAGAGAATTGACACACTTTGATGAAGACACATAACTTACTCATGTATTACATGTTTTATAGATCTTGAGGATGGGGAAAACAGCTTATATTTGTCTCAGGTCCCTTTTCCAAAACACAAGACTTTGAACTGTACTTTGATTTTTTTTTTTTTTTGAGGGGAGGCAGTTTCAAAGACTGATGTGTAATGGTTGGGCAGCGCTGGCTGAAGTGAATTCTAGATCCTATGTCGGACATTTCTGTTGATTCGCTGCACAAAGACAGGCAACGTGTCCAAATGCATTTTTCTTAAGCATTTGGTCGTTTATTTATAAAGTGGGAATTTGACACTTTTCTTTCTATATCTCAGAGAGAGGCTGTGTTATTTGTAGAACTCTGATATTCTCCAGTAGAAACTGGCTCCTGACTGTACTGTATGTTCAGCTTTTAATGGTTTGATTGGATTATTTCTAGAAGTCTGACCACCAAAATAAGGAAGGAGAACAGAGAGCATGTGCCTATCAAAATAAGTGTTTCTGGTTGGACACAGTGTGGTAGTGATTTAAAATACCAATGAATTCACCTGAGTTCAAGTGCAGGCTTTGCAACTCACTCATGGTGTGACCTTGATTAAGTCGTTTAACTTGTCTCAACCTGCTTCCTCCTCTGTACAGGGCTGGTGAAAAGATAATAGAAAATATGTTTCATAGGGTGATAGTGAATGTTTGACTAGTTCTTCTGGATTCTATTATCCCTCTTCATTATAATATACAACATAAGTCGTCCGTTAACTAAAACTGTGGTAGAGGTTCATGCTTTGAAATTGCTTCTTCTGAGTCATTGCCCCATAAGCAAATCCCTTGAGTAATTCAGACCTTAAAAATAGGGACATTTGACTTGGGCAAAGTCATTTGCTAGCTTGTTCTTCTACCTCTGATTGGGAATCAATGCCATATTGTGGTAAGCTGATCTTTTCCTGGAGCATGGCTAGAGTCTAGGCCATGAAACATTTTCACAGGTAAATTTTCCATATAATGAGATCCTCACTAGAGAGCATATTACCGATGGTTTTTATTCTGTGGTAGGGGCTCAGAGAACTGCATTCCAGTAAAGACAAACCTGTTTTTATGATAGAAGTTATCAGTGGGTGATAGCCAAGGTGACCTGCTGTGAACAGCTTCACTGTGTGGTGGGATTACTGTGGTTCCTTTTTCTAACAAGATCCTTTTATTAGGAGTCCCAGGAAGCAAAAGGAATGACAAGGTACCCACTTAATGCAGGGAGTGGGGTGGGCTATGAAAGGTTGCTTTGGGAGTCCTTTATTGATAACAAGCCTTCTTCTCAACTGTGCCTGGACCCTATATAACACCCAGGTGAATAATCCTAAAGGTGTGTGTGTAATGTGTGCACATTTGTATTTAAAAGACAGTATATTCTAGTGGTTGAGAATACCAACTCTGGATCTAGACTATAGTTTGCACCCTAGTTCATCAGCTTACACTGGCCAGATACCTTAGGTAGTTATTGAACTCTTTGTGTTCATTTGCCTTGTCTCATAGGAAACATTTTTCTCGTCTACTCTCCTCATAGGATTGTTGAGAGAATTATAAGCGTTCTTATGTGAAAGCCCTTAGCACAGTGTTTGACACATGGTGAAAGAATTAGCTGTTACTGTTACTAGATTATAATCATGCCTTCAGGAGGGAAAAACAATGGATTAGAGTCTGATAATACCCTGAGCAAAAATAAAAACAAAAATACAGACATCTGTCACTTAGCCTGTTGAAAGTTTCTTTCTTGTTGGTGCCACAGCCCTTGTCAATGAGGTGGCTGTGCTCTATGAGGATGTCTGGGAATCTAGGTCCCTTGTATGTTATAGTTCATATTCTAGGGCATATTCTGGGCATATTTTGAGTTCACTGGTCTTCAGCATCCAACTGGCAGATAAGGAAAGAGGTTTGTTTGCTCAGGAGTTCTTAGAGACTGGAGCTTCTCCCATACTCCCCCATTCACGGGCTTCATTACTTTGCCCACATCCTGTTGACTTGATTTCACATTTGGTACTTCTCCCACTTTTCCTTGGCGAAAACTAGTCACATGGCCCCACATACCTGCAGAGGAGACTGGGAAATGTAGTTTAGCACCCAGCAGGCAGAGACAAATGTGAATATTGGTCAGAACTTGGATAAACCAATAGCAGATAGATGATTTTGACTTTGGTTTATGGTTTCACTATGAAGCATAAGCATTTTTCAGGTTAATTTTGAACATTAGTGGGAAAATCTACTCCCTTGTTTGGTGCACAATGCTCAAATTCTAATGTTCAGGTGGAACTTCAACTCCACTATCATTTCTGAGTAAAGCAATAATGGAAGCTAACATTTATGGAGCATTTACTGTATACCATCATACTAAGTGATTTACATGCTTATTTTATCTTATTTGATAAGATGAAATTAATTTATTCAGTCTCCATCACAGCCCTTACGGTGTAATACCAGAGTTGTCTGAATTTGATGAAGAAAGTGAATTATGGAGAAGTTGTTAATCCAAATGAAAAAATATATATTTTTTCATTTGGAGTATATATATATATATATGAATTGATGAAGAATTACAGGATTAACAGAAATTAACAAAATTAACTAGAGAGCAAATTTAAAAGTCCTCAACTCTTTTCTTCTTAGGAAACCAAGTCTAGCTATACACCAGAAGCGGCTAAATCCAGGATAGGGTGTTCACTGTACCTGATACAGCACTCATCAATTTGTCATAAGCTGGCTTGTTTGTCGGGGAAACCTGACACACATGTGCATGGAAAAACACACATTGGTGTGTACTTTATCCTTCGGTTTATTTTAGTTTATTTGCTTAGCTAAACATGCTGTGTTTATCACCATGTTAACCATGCATACTCTGCACTTCTCTGAAAAAGTAGCTTTTCTGTCTTAACCTGATATCTGTTTACATATTCCTCGAAAAATCAGTTTCCTTACTTGCATTGGATCTCACCATTTTAATCACAGAGGTTAAATAATCTAATGTCACTGGTATGTGTGCTTTTATCTTTTGAGTATAGCATCCTACAGAAAAAAGATAAAACCACAATTCCGTGAGCCCCTCTAGGTGGACAGCATCAAGACGGATCTTTGAGTCATGAGTTTATTAAGAGGTTCTGCACGATCAGTTAAAGTGAGTCAGCTCCTTGCCATCTTTATCAGTTCCATAGACTGCAGTTCCATAGACTCCATGGAACTAAGATAAGCTTGTAAAAGCAGTGAAAAAGCTGAGATTTAAACAGATGTCAGAAGGAAGCAGCAGATGTGTGATAGTACAAAGGGTTTTGATAGGCCATGGAATAGCTGAGTAATTAGAACTCCTGTGTGCTGGGGAACCTACACTGTTGGCAAAGCCTCAAGACGGTTGGACGTGTGCCCAGCTGTGCATGGCCTCATCTGCCTTCCGAAAAGTCTCAGTGTGGCAGCTAAACAAGGAGAATATCTACCTCAGAACATTCAGCTTTAGGGCCACGGCCTCATTTTATAAAATCAAGAGGGGCTTCCCTGATGGCTCAGTGGGAAAGAATCTGCCTGCCAGTGCAGGAAACAGGGGTTCAATACCCGGTCCGGGAAGATCCCACATGCCGTGGAGCAGCTAAGCCCAGGCACCACAACTTTTGAGCCTGTGCTTCGAGACAAGAGAAGCCATTGTTGTGAGAAGCCAGCACACCCCACATGGAGAGTAGCCCTCGCTCACCACAACTAGAGCAAAGCCCACGCGGCAGCGAAGACCCAGCACAGCCAAAAATAAATAAATAAATCTTAAAAAAAAGAGAGGAGAATTTAGACTAACCATCAGAGCTATCTCTTACTGATGTCACTACTAGACTCAGAGTATCTTCCGCTACATGAAGTTATAATTTTCCTTATCATATTTTTTCTTAAGCCTTTGACTGTGTGGATCACAATAAACTGTGGAAAATTCTGAAAGAGATGGGAATACCAGACCACCTAACCTGACTCTTGAGAAATCTGTATGCAGGTCAGGAAGCAACAGTTAGAACAGGACATGGAACAACAGACTGGTTCCAAATAGGAAAAGGAGTACGTCAAGGCTGTATATTGTTACCCTGCTTATTTAACTTCTATGCACAGTACATCATGAGAAATGCTGGACTGGAAGAAACACAAGCTGGAATCAAGATTGCCAGGAGAAATATCAATAACCTCAGATATGCAGATGACACCAGCCTTATGACAGAAAGTGAAGAGGAGCTAAAAAGCCTCTTGATGAAAGTGAAAGTGGAGAGCAAAAAAGTTGGCTTAAAGCTCAACATTCAGAAAATGAAGATCATGGCATCCGGTCCCATCACTTCATGGGAAATAGATGGGGAAACAGTAGAAACAGTGTCAGACTTTATTTTTTGGGGCTCCAAAATCACTGCAGATGGTGACTGCAGCCATGAAACTAAAAGACGCTTACTCCTTGGAAGAAAAGTTATGACCAACCTAGATAGTATATTCAAAAGCAGAGACATTACTTTGCCGACTAAGGTCCGTCTAGTCAAGGCTATGGTTTTTCCAGTGGTCATGTATGGATGTGAGAGTTGGACTGTGAAGAAGGCTGAGCGCCAAAGAATTGATGCGTTTGAACTGTGGTATTGGAGAAGACTCTTGAGAGTCCCTTGGACTACAAGGAAATCCAACCAATCCATCCTGAAGGAGATCAGCCCTGGGATTTCTTTGGAAGGAATGATGCTAAAGCTGAAGCTCCAGTACTTTGGCCACCTCATGCGAAGAGTTGACTCATTGGAAAAGACTCTGATGCTGGGAGGGATTGGGGGCAGGAGGAGAAGGGGATGACCGAGGATGAGATGGCTGGATGGCATCACGAACTCGAAGGACGTGAGTCTGAGTGAACTCCGGCAGATGGTGATGGACAGGGAGGCCTGGCGTGCTGCGATTCATAGGGTCACAAAGAGTCGGACACGACTGAGCGACTGAACTGAACTGATCTCATTGAATTGAGAAGGTGACATTGCTTGCCTTGAGGATGTGTATCCAGAGCCATGGGGTACTGAGGTGAGCTCCAAGGCCAAGCTCAAGGCAAAGGCCAGACAGGAAATGCAAGTATCCAGGGCCAACTTCTTGGACTGTTGGCATTGGTAATATATTGGGTTGGCCAAAAAGTTCATTAGGGTTTTTCCATACCATCTTATGAACTTCTTGGCCAACCCAATAGTGACTTGGGACTTGGGACCTCATTCTTGAGAGCTGGGGATCCTCTTAACATATCAGGAACCAGGAACAAGTGATTACCTATATCAGCTGGGTAATTGCACAAACTGCAGGACTTTTCTCTGTGTAGATTATTTGGCACTGTTTAGAAATGACTAATTTCTTAAATATTACAATATATTTTGCTATATGTTTCCTACAAGCAGGAATGCTTTAGGTAAGTTTTTCTTAAGAAACAAGAAAACTTTTTTGAAATTAAAAACAAACAAAAACTTCATAAATCCCCCTATATCCTTTGATTTTAACTTAGTAGCAAATAACAACTCTGAAAAATCCATCATGCAAGAAAATATATACCTTATAATCAGGGATTCAAAATTATGACCATTCAGTATCTGTGTCTCTTCTCTGGGAATTATCAGCAAACATAATTTTATGTTAAAGTGAGAAATGACTGCTTATTTTTGTGATGCGTAACCCAATATGGTTGTTCTCATTCCATGAGTTAAATTGAGGGTGTTTTTGGTTCTTATGGCACATGGGGCTGCTGTGTTTTCGATTTCATGACCACAGACATGCATTTCAGCCCTTGTCTAATTCAAACTCAGCTCAATTTTAACACTAGGCTTTTAAAGAAACCTCTTTTCTCTGTCTGTGCTTTAGAACAAATTGCTGTCATTATTCCCCTTCAGGCTTCTAGTCCAGTTTGGATTTGGATTTCTAAACAAGAGTAGGGTGCCTGCAACAGACACATAATTTCTAGGCTAGGTCTACACAGCTGTAACCCCCCTGCCATGCTCCTTAGAGATCTGGGGGGAATGAGGATAGATATCTATTTTCCATCACTTTTTAATTTTTTCCTATTAACATTTCATCAGAACGCGTTCTTTCTTCCCTCTTTCAAGGAAGGATGGTCCTCCTGGAGCTCAATCATTTCAGCCTTCATATTTTGTGGAGAAAAAAATATTACAGAGATGGTGCTTGTCTTCAGTCCGAAGGTTCTGCAGACTCTTCGTCAGTATAAGCTATTCCTGCTACCACCTACTTGTGCAGCGGGTTTCTTTCTGCTGCCTGTTTTTCTAGGCAACGGAACCACAGGAAGAAAGGAAAGTTTAAATGTGGAAATGACTTTGTATGCGTCAGAGGCTGTGAACTTGAAAGTCATTTTGCTCCCCAGTCTGCTCGAAAATAATCCGCTTTTCCTCTCTGTCTTTCAATTATTGAATTATTTGTAAGAGGATCCCCTGCTCGTAGTCTACCCTATGATGGCTTTCTTGCCATCAAATGTTGTAAATTGTTCATTTCCATAGTCAGTTGTAGATTTCATACCCTAGGTCTCTCTCCTTATTTAAAAATTATTTTTATTTTTTTAATGACTGCTACAGTTAGTGCTGATATTCCGGGAAATAGGCACACTGACATTTAAATGAATCACAGTTCAAAGCACTTAGGGCCAATCAATTACATGAACTAAAGTTATTTTTTTTCTATTATAGGCATAAAATCATATGGATTCAGTTTTCCAATGGCCTAAGCAACTGTTAGCAGTAACCTCTGAAGTTCATACTTTGCCCTTTGCAACAAACAGAGTCAGTGTCAGAGGTATAGTTAGTTGAAAGTTTGGTTTCATTTAGTGTTGTAAAATTTCATAATGGTGTTCTTAATTTCTCCAAGCCCAGATAACCACAAATGAGTACAGTATGTATTAGTGGTATTTAATGATAGGTACTTAGGGTGCAAGAAAGGGCAGAGTGGTTTTCATGTATTTCTCAGATTTACAGTTTTTGTGGTCATGAAATATCTGTTGTTTATCAGCAGGGTTTTTATTAATACTATTGCTGTTTGCATTGCTTCCGAATGCGTTCTGTATATCATGAGAAAGACCACTATCTTTAAATATACATCCGAAAGATTATGTAACAGAGTTAAATCAGTAACTGAACAGATGGGCCCATTGTAGGGTCATTATGTGATTCTGCTGGTGTGCTATTTCTGAAGTGTGAACTATTCATTCTGTTCAGATGGCTGGGAAAGTAGCCTCCCCCCCAAAGATCTAGACCGATGCAACACTGTCCAACACTAATGTCATGTGAACTGCAGATAAAATTCAAAATTTTCTAGTAGACCCATTTAAAAAGGTGAAAGAAAACTGCTATAGTTCCTTTAACTTAATATATCAAATACTATCCTTTCAACATGTAATCAAACTGAAACTATTAAGGAGACATTTATTTTTCTGTACCAAGACTCTGATAGTCAGTGTGCATTTTACTCTTGGAGCACATCTCAGATCAGACTGATCACATTTCAGATGCCCTGTAAGCCACACATGGCCAGTGGTTGCCGCACTGAACAGCGCAGGTCTAATGTTTTCACAAAGGAAGTCCATTAATGGCTTGATGGCAGCTTCAGATAGGAAGAAGAAAGAATCATATGAATATCTGCTCATTTACAGAAAAAGAAGTGTCAGTTCAGCTGCCATCCTGTCCAATCAATATGTTGACAGGACTTTCTGGAAAATAGAGCTTTAATTTTTTTAATTGTTAATTTATACAGGTCAAATGCTGCTCCATAGAAGGATTGACTTTATTTTTATGGAAAAGCAAACAAACACTGATTTAATGTTTGTCATTACTTAAAGGAAATTAAAAAGCAACATGTGAGAACCTTAATGTAAAGGATTCCTTTTTTTCACTCCTTTATCTGGGTCTGCTATTGCCATAGCTACAGGGAAGCGATCCAGTAGAAATTAAAGAGTTCAGTTATAGTTCCAAAACTTCTTTAGTTATCATATTCCTTTTCAGCAAACAGTTGTTTTTATCGTATTGGGCTTTTCCCCACTGAAAATGTGCAAGTTTTGACTAATGAAGGCATATGTTCTTATTTAGTATGGTCAGTGGGGCATTAATGCCATTTCGAATGCTTTGAAGCCCTTGCTTACAGCAAGTATGAGCCATAATTAACAAAAACTCCTAGCCAACACCTGTCGTGGAATCTTTGTGATGATTTTCCTCCCTCAGCGTTTCCTCTAGAATATGGGCTATTTTATGTCATTCTGTTTTGGGAGTCCAAGAGTTTTTACTGTAATTCTAAGTAAGGTGATAACAGACTCTGTCTTTGTGACCAATTAAGAGTTGTTGCCAACCAGATGGCCCTCACTGGGAAGAAGCTAAGACCTTTGAGCTTAATACTGTTGCTTGGAGATGGAGGTCTTGCTAGGTTATTACCCTCACGGGACAACTGATAGTGACATGTGCTTGGAATTATCTTGGAATGTCTCTGCAAACCCACAAATGTATCATCCATGAGATGTCAGGGTCTCATAAAGTCTTTGCATCTTTTTGAAGATTAATAACTTAGGGGGCTTCCCAGGTGGCTTGGTGGTAAAGAATCCACCTGCCAATGCAGGAGATGCAGGTTCCATCCCTGGGTCAGGAAGATCCCCTGGAGGAGGAAAAGTCAGCTTGCTCCAGTATTCTTGCCTGGAGAATCCCACGGCCAGAGGAGCCTGGCGGGCTACAGCCTATGGGGTTGCAAAGAGTTTGACATGAATGAGCAACTGAGCATCCACGCAACTCACACTTATGGTGTGTGCATTCTAAGTTGCTTCAGTCACATCTGACTCTTGGAGACCCTGTGGACTGTAGCTATACCGAAAAATAAATAAGAATAACTTTCCCCCAACAAGATAATGAGTTGCATAGGAATCCCATGTATTAAAACTTTGGGTTAATTTTATTGTATAATGGTACACTGCTACTGCTACTGCTAAGTCGCTTCAGCCGTGTCCAACTCTGTGTGACCCCATAGATGGCAGCCCACCAGGCTCCCCCATCCCTGGGATTCTCCAGGCAAGAACACGGGAGTGGGTTGCCATTTCCTTCTCCAGTGCATGAAAGTGCAAAGTGAAAGTGAAGTTGCCCAGTCGTATCTGACTCTTGGCGACCCCATGGACTGCAGCCCACCAGGCTCCTCCATCCACGGGATTTTCCAGGCAAGAGTACTGGATTGGGGTGCCATTGCCTTCTCCAGTAATGGTACACAGTAAGTTCTTATTTCATTCCATAAAAGCAGTGCTTTAGCTAAAGTCAAGCCTATGGTTAGAACTGAAGTTCATACTTATTTAGCAAGTACACTCATCTATTACCCTTATTTTATGTAGACACTTTATTATACTTACCACCAACGTGTGGGCTTCCTGGGTGGCTCAGCGGTAAGAATCCACCTGCGATGCAGGAGCCGCAGGAGATGCGAGTTCAATTCCTGGGTCAGGAAGATCCCTTGGAGGAGGGCACAGCAACCCACTCCAGTGTTCTTGCTTGGAGAATCCCATGGACAGAGGGGTCTGCTGGGCTACAGTCCATAGGGTTGAAAATAGTCAGGCACTACTGAAGCGACTTTAGCACACATGCATGCGCCACCAATGTGTAAAAACTGGCCTAAAACTATAAAAATCTTATTTATAAAATACGAGATTTCCATAGTCTTAACTGTTTCTGCAGGAGTAAGGTGTTTTCAGTTTACAGCACAGTGTTTGCCTCCAAACATGTGGGCAGGTGTATCTCCCAGTGATGTTCTCTGCTGTTGCTGCTGCTGCAAAGTCGCTTCAGTCATGTCTGACTCTGTGAGACCCCATAGACAGCAGCCCACCAGGCTTCTCTATCCCTGGGATTCTCCAGGCAAGAATACTAGAGTGGGTTGCCATTTCCTTCTCTACTGAGCTGCAAACTTAATTCAACATCAGGCTTAATTTATTTTAAACTACTTGCAGGAAGTCCATAGGAGGTGGCTTGGAAAGTGGCTCTCTCAGTGGATACTAAAGTAAAGATGAGAAAGCATTCCATTTAACCTTTGAACAGTTTTTTAACTGCAGAGAGAACCTTGTATACATGCCAGGCTCATCAGGAGGGCTTATTTCTTCAGACAGCCCTGACCCACGTGGCCCACCTTCCTGACTGCCTAACACCAGAATTGTCCTAGATTAAGATATGGGTGTGCAGGCTTGTCTATCAGTCTGTTTCCCGCCAGAATGTCTTTCTTCAAGGTTTAGTTATTTTGAAAGTTATGCAAAAGAGAGAAAGACAGCAGAATAATATGTAGTTTCAGTATTTCTTTTTTCTGAAGATAATTATGGAAGCTTCCCAGAGAGTCACCTTCCACAACTGGACCAGCTCTTTCTGGACACCAGCGGTGCCCTTCTGTAACTGACTAGGGCCTGTTCATGCCAGCAGCCTGATCATTCATTCCCTGTTCAGAGTTGAGTCTTAGAGTGAAACTACTTTTCAATCTCCGTGTTCAAACCTCAACAAATTTCTGTTTGTTTTTATTAGAGTGACCAAAAACTTCATTCGGGTCTGTCTTTACTATCTTACAGAAAATAGAATAAGATATTTCATGATTTTTAAAAAAGCTAGCTCTTTTCAAAAATGACTCTGCCGAAGCAATGAAATAAAAGTTTTTTGTTGGGGCTTTTGCTAAAGGATCATGTATTGAATGTGTACTATATACACATATCAACAGGCTATAGATCAGAATGATAGTAATTCAGTGACACTTTTTATTTCTTTATGAAAGAAGCCAGGGCAGAAGCACATATTCACATCAGAAAAATGACGGCCTTGTGACTGGGGGTAGCGTGGAGGCCAGTTTGCACTTACTTACCTGCTTATGATCCTTTTATTTCTTCTGCCTCATTAAAAAAATTTTCTTTTTATAAAGCTGGATAGTTCAAGGAGAGGTAGACGATGGTGGGTGGGAGCCAGCTTTCTCCCCGCGCTGGTCCTGCTGGAGAGCAGAAAGGACTTGGAGATGGAATTTGGGCAAAGCCTGGACTTAAACGTGGAGTAAAGTAGGTGACAGGACAAAGCTAAAGCCTTCATCAAGACATGTCATGAATCATAACTGTGATGGGCAGACTAATTTGATAGATGTTGGTCTTAAAATCGTGCCCTTTCTGCATCTGCTCCTAAATTTTAAATTTGAATGCTAGTATTATAATGAGCTCTTTATCTTTCACAATGCACGTGTAGATGACCCCTCTCTCCAGGTGAAATCTCTTTCTACTGGATGCTGGTGGCACAGGTTGGGTAGCCAGGTCTGGGGCACAGCCATCTTCTGGGAATAATTCTCTAGACAAATGCCCTGAAGAAATAAGCAATCTTTTGATTCTTCACATTGTGAATTTCTACAAAGTGGTGGTGAGTGTCAAGAGACTGACCTCTTGACTCTTTCTGTATAAGATAAATACAGAAGGAGGGCAGAGGAATAAGAAGGAAGCTGGTTGGACAATCTCTGGTGGATGCAGAGTATTTAACGGGTGGAGGATGAATTCAACAGAACAATTGTATTTCATCTCATGATAGTTAAGAAATAATCTCTGTTCTTTCTGGCATCCTCGTGAGCTCTTCTTTTTTTTCCTTTCGTTCCCTTTTGGCTCTTCCTAGTTCCATCCTTGCATCTCACTCATTTCCACTCGTGTTTTCTTGACACACACACAATCCTACCACCGTCACCCAGCATGCAGAGTCAGACAAGCTCTGACACATGTACCCCAAGGCTGCCAAAGTGCGCCACAGAAAGCCAAACAGAATCCGTAAGCTTTGATTCATCATTTCTACCCCACGGTGTCCAATCCGAGGCTCTTACACGATACATCCTTTCCATCTGTCTATTTGGCAAAAACAACAGAAAGAGGAGAGCCCATGTCTAAAGGCATTGGTGCATTTTATCCAGTGAAATGTTCGAATTTAGAAAATAACATGCCATGGAATCATCAAAGCCGATTTTATATTATTTTTTAATTTAAAAAATTAACCCAACATTAACACACGGCAATACGTGTAGGAGAGCCAAGATCCATAAAATTAGGTAAAAGCTCATGTGCCTGGTCCCTGACCCTGTCTTGCCTCACATCCCAAGTGAGTGTTTTTCTTTTCCCTGTGGGAGAGTTTGTTTTGCCATCACGTTGCATAGTGTCCAAAGCCCATGGCTTGTCGTGTTGACTGCCCTGCCTCTTGGTCGGGTGAATTTTTGAGAAGCTTTTCTTGGTTCCAGACCAGCCTATTACAGAGGCTCCACTGAGAAACAGTCAGATATACTCGACATTCCTGTTCCAAGGAAGACGGCTGAAACTCCTGGCCTCATGAAAACACTGACACCCGAATAAAAACCTTTTGTGAGAGAAGAGATCCAGAGAACAAGTCATCAACAAGCCTTCTACATCCTTTGTGAGGCAGTCATGATTTATTCCTACTTCTAAACTAGACAGTTTCTAATCTGAACCTTTCTCTTCTTTCTCTTGCTAGGTCCTGTTCCTTTCTTATGCTCCAGATCACTCTGGGTGCTAAATTAGATCATTTGGCAGTGAAAGCACAGTGAGGAAAAAAAAAAAAATCACCCATCCAGTTATTCGAGGTTTAGAAGAAGCTAAACTTAGGTTCATTTAAAGTAGCTCCTCTGTCTTTTCTTGGAGCTTCTAAAACAGCCCTCTTTTATTTTGTACATAAGGAAACTGAGTCCCCAAGAGGTTCCTTGTTGAAAGCAACACACTCAGATATGGCAGGTCCAAAAGTGGAGTATCCTGTCCTAAGACAACCACCTCCTTCCTTCAACTGCTTTAGGTCAACAAAGCAAACATGCTTTTAGGTTGGAAAAAGGAAACTTCAGCATAATAGGTCTCCACATTAGAATAACAACACGGGGGGTGCATTTTTAGGTCAGGAATACTTTCTCACCATCTTATCTTCAGTGTGTTGTCAACTGATACACCAACAATACCTCTAGCAGAATTGAACAGTCCAGTGGATGGGACCTGCAAACCGAAAAATGTAGGGACCGGATTTCAGACTTAGCCATGTTATTGGTTAGCCAAAAAGTTCATTTGGGGTTTTTCATAAGATCTTACAGAAAACCCTAACAAACTTTTTGGCCAACCCAATGTAAGAATAACCCACCCACCTTGGGATATGACTAGCTTATTGACTGGAACCCTTGATCTTTACATTGAAAGTCTGAGCAAGCTGACTTTTAGAATAACTAGACTCAACAGGATTCCATGTGGAATCCTTCCCAACTTGTTCTCAGCAGTGGCTGGTCTCTGGATTTGGTGCCTCTGCACTCGCTGACCCTCTGGCCACTGTCTCTGTCTGCCTTGTGGCCCCTGTCTCTGAATGGACCCCCAGTGTTCCTTGCTCTATTTGTCTAGAAGTGGCCAAGCTGTGGTTATATTATCTTATAAGTAAAGAATACTCCTTGCTGCTAAGTCGCTTCAGTTGTGTCCGACTCTGTGTGACCCCATAGACGGCAGCCCACCAGGCTCCGCTGTCCCTGGGATTCTCCAGGCAAGAACACTGGAGTGGGTTGCCATTTCCTTCTCCGAAAGAATACTCCTTGGCAGGAGCTAATAAAGACTCTACCGTTCATGAGAACTGACTTTGGCCAAAGAATTAGCATATCTCCAGGGAAATGTAGAACCCATGGGGTTCTCTGGAAATCATATGGATTCAGAATCATATAGAAAATCAAGATCTCTGATGTTTTGATAATAATCCATGGGAGGAAGTACATGGTGAAATAGCTAAGATTACAGATAATGAGCATGGCTGTTGATGAGAATTGTGAAGGCTGTGGCTTTGTCCTGTTATAACACATGCACTTGCACACACATACCCATTCACGTATGTGCTCATTGTTAACTAGTGAATTTATGGGGAGGGCATCCCTCTGATTACAGCAGAGTGAGCATCGCTTGTTAAATCTTCACCTGTGGTGCAACCCAGGAGACTTGTTTATCTCTCTTGAACACATCAGCCCAGAGGTCCTGCCAGAGATGTGGATATTTCATTAGGTGGAAGGGATTGAAAATGAAACAGAAAAAGTTCCCCTTATTTTTCTAAGTAGCCACAGACCTAATGTTCTGAGCATGGTTTGTCTGGTATAATTACAGAATTGCCAGAAAGGACAAAATGACATGTTGAAAAGGACAGAGATAAGATGCTGACATATTAGAACATACTTCAGAGGTCAGGACTCTTTAGACTAGAAAGGTGAAAACTCTACTAAATATTCCAGTTCTGTTTTCAAGTAGGGAGTGGCCTTGTTTAAGAAATATTGGTGTTCTGGACTTAAGACTCAGTTTCCCTCACCACCCCCCAAGAAATTTGAAGGAACTATATTTTTAGTTAGAGAGGAGAGGGAAGGAGATAAAGAATTGGATTGGGCGACTTTTAGTAAACTTAATGACCCAGGAGATGCTGTAGGTTGAAAGTATGAGCTGTTCAGATATATTCTTAAATAGATTGACCCAGAGTATATCCTTGAGTTGGAGTCAAAAAAAGCTATAAAATATGCCTTCCTATCAGAAACAGACTACATGTTGAGCTTTAAAAAAAAAGATCTGACTTAATCCATCTACTTTGGGACTCATTTATTATATTTACAGTTTTAGATACTTGATATTTGCCAGAAGCTAGTACATTGATCTCTCTCTCATTCTTTCTGTCTCTTTCCTTGTCTCTGTCTCTCTGTCTGTCTCTCTCTCTCTCACACACACACAGAGCCTTCTGCATTTATTATATTTACATTTTTAGATACTTGATATTTGCCAGAAGCTGGTACATTGAAATCTCTCTCATTCTCTCTGTCTCTTTCCTTCTCTCTGTCTCTCTGTCTCTCTCTCTCTCTCTCTCACACACACACACACACACACACAGCCTTCTGCATTTATTATATTTACATTTTTAGATACTTGATATTGCCAGAAGCTAGTACATTGATCTCTCTCTCATTCCCTCTGTCTCTCTCTGTCTCTCTCCTTCTCATACACACACACACACACACACACACACACACACAGACACACACACACACACACACACAGAGTCTTCTGCACTCATATGATTTATGATCTAGTGGAGCAGGCAAACGTATAAGTAACTAACTTTATAAAGCTATATATAAATGAAATAAATGCCATGTAAAGATTGACAATTGTCTGTGGAAACGATATTGAAGGAAGGAATGATTGACTCTGAGGTGAGAGGCAGAAATGCTGTCTCAAGACCTTAGCACCTGAGCTGCATGTTGAAGGATAAGGGGAAATTAGGAGAGAGGTGTGCGTGGCCTGAGGAATCAATCCAAGCAAAGCAGGAGGGAAGTGATGCTCAGGACCTGGGCAGGATGCAGAGAAAGCAGGCAGAAGAAGCAGCTGGACAAGGACCTAACACAAATCAGACACAGGTAAAGGTTTAGACTTGTGGTTGTAGGCCGTGGGAGTCCTTACTGGGTTTTGAAGATGGAAGTGACATGATTTTGTCCATATTTTAAGACGCTGTCTCTGGAGCAGTGTAGGGAAGCAAGTAGGGAGCCAAGAAATGTGGATTGGAGCTGCTGAGCCATGGCGGATTCACTGATTGGTGACCAAGTGCCTGTAAAGCTTAGCTGAGGGTTGCCCTACCAAGGGGTCCACGCCACGAGGCTCCAGGCATTGACATAAGCATCCATCCTTTTCACGTTGGGAGAGTAGTGATCCTTTTCACGTCAGGAGTTTCCAACATGACATGAAACTTTGTGACCACCTTAGCACTACAAAGCTGAGGCAACTGCTACACATTTTGTTTCCATTTAATTCACCTTTCTTCTTGTGACTCTTCTGTATTTATATTTTGGCCAAAATCACTCTGTCATCTGAACTTACTATTCCCCAAGGGAATTCAGGCTTCACTTGTGTTTTTGCTGAAATGCATACCCTTGAGAGTATCTGTGAGCCAATTTTAACACCTCCTTATAACACCCTAAAACCTTTACATGCACTGAAAAATGGGTAACGCTCATAAGAACCTGTTCAACCATATATAAAAATGAAAGGATGATTACACAAAATAAAATTAAAATGCAGCCCTTTGCTTGTAGTGTTAAGCATCCATAGCATTCAATGCATGCTGCCTCGTGTTCATGTTGCTGTACCTCATGTCTCTTTCCACATCTAGACAGTCAGTTGCTTGAGGACATTTATACTTCATTCATCTTTTGATTGTCCCTCAAGTTAAGGGAAAAATTAGTCTGGTGTTTGTTAAAATGATAAGGAAGATTTGATTCAGGACTATTGCACTAGAGGGAAAAGGCAGTGGCACCCACTCCAGAGCTCTTGCCTGGAAAATCCCATGGACGGAGGAGCCTGATAGGCTACAGCTCATGGGGTCACAAAGAGTCGGACCCAACTAAGCGACTTCACTTTCACTTTCTTTGTTGCACTAGAGAAGGGGGCGACAGAGGATGAGATGGTTGGATGGCATTACTGACTCAATGGACGTGAGTTTAAGCAAACTCAGGGAGAGAGTGAAGGACAGGGAAGCCTTGTGTGCTGCAGTTCATGGGGTCACAGAGTTGGACACAACTTAGCAACTGAACAACAGCAGTATTGCGCTAGGGGGTCAACACTATTGTAATAGGGGCAAGAGATCAAGCTCAACGATGAGTCCAGCAGGACAAGTGGAAATTTACAGCTGATGAGCTGAGGAGGGGGCCCAGGGATGGAAAATTACAAAGAGGAGACATCAAGGATGGGCGGATCCTTGGGACTTCCGTGGTGGTCCTGTGGGTAATCCTCCACTCTCTCAAGACAGGATATATGGGTTTGGTCCCTGGTCGGGGAACCAGATCTCATGGTGCAGCCTATAAAACAAACAAAAAACAAAACAAATAAAATCAACAAAAGGATGAGGGATCCTTGCTAACCTGACCTCACAGGCCTTACTCAAGGCAGGCCAAGTGAGGTGGATAAGGCATGTAATCAGATATTGAGGGTAATCAGATATCAAGGGTAGGAGAGTTCTTGATAAACTGACATGGCAGGATTCTCACTGCAAATGACTCAACAGGCCAAGGTCAATGAGACGTAGTGGAAAAGAGGGCTCAAAGGAGTCTGACTGATGTTGGGTTGATGAGAGAGTCTTGTCAGCTACAAGGCTGAGTATTGCTTGTTCAGTGTTTGAGAGAGAGGGAAAGAATGTGTGTGTGTGTGTGTGTGTGTGTGTGTGTGTGTGTGTGTGTCTTGTAATGCCCCATACAGTTTGCTTCTGGACCGAGAGACAGCATTAGAGATTTGTGTAACAGTCAAGGGAACTCTAGGGGGAGGAATTGGCCAGTATATTAATGAGGGCAGAGGGAAGGGGCTATTGAGAACATGGTTCAAATCAGAAACATTTACCCAGTTTACTTACATTTTGGTAGAAAATGACTTCTTGGTTTTGATTTTAATTTGAGGAAACATTAACTTTTAAAGAAAAATCAGTTTTCCCTTAGTAGTTTTCATGATTCTTGATGCCCTGTTGGTATATTTTTTAAAATAAATATTGCTAACAGTAAAAAACTATCTTCAGCATCAAATGATTTAAAGTAGCCTATCAAGATACTAAGGGCTTCCCTGGTGGCTCAGCAGGTAAAGAATCAGTCTACCAGTACAGGAGACGTGGGTTTGATCCTTGGGTCGGGAAGATCCCCTGAAGGAGGAAATGGCAACTCACTCCAGTATTCTTGCCTAGGAAATCCCATGGACAGAGAAGCCTGGCAGGCTACAGTCCATGGGGTCACAAAAGAGTCTGACACAACTTAGCGGCCAAACCACCACCACCACCAAGATACTAAATATAAGAATGTCTGTTTTACTTTTTATAATTAGGTATATGTCTTTTGAGATGTCTTTGTTAAATATGTCTTCTTTGAGAAAAAAAATTTAGTATCCTATCAGGAATTTTATAGAAGGGAAAAGGAATGAAAAGGCTCTGATGGAACCATGAACTGAAATAGAAAAGTGCATTATTTTCTATGTTCATTCTTAAACAAAAGACTTCTAACGAGCAACATGTATAATACATATAATGCGCCGTGTATTTTCCTGTTGGTCTTCGGACCTTGAAGAATTAAGGAGAAATTGAATAAAGATGGATAATATCAAGCATGACTCTTTATAAAAATGTGGATGAGATGGTCCAGCTCTAGGACCTTGTTGCCATGCAGATGTGAATTGTTTAACTTGGAAAAGTGTTCATAGCGGTCAAAATTTTGTTCAGCAAAAAACAGGAACTTAACAGAAAGTGCTCAGAGTTTCTCTTTGTGTTAGACCCTAGGACTCCAAAGAAAGGGGTTGCCTCTGAAACAGAAATGTGTTCAAATGTTAGTAAGCTAAAAACTCAGTGATTGAAGATAGAAGTTTCAATATTCTTTTTATTCTTGTGGTATCACACAAGGTTAATTGTTGGCTTGCTTTGGGGCACAATGGGTAAGGTCATCAGACTGCTATTTTGCTGTTAGTTCCAACAGTTTACACCCACAAGGCAACTCAAAGGTCTCTACAGTATACTGGGGGTTTTATGAGCTGAAACCAGCAACCCTGCCTCCCACTGACTTTTCACAGTTGTGCATGAGGACTTTTTCATCTGGAAAAGAATAATGCGTCTAGTCTAGGTGGAGTCGTCAGGGAAGAAAGAGTCCAGGCGCCCAGACTACTGGTTTCTCCTCTTCCACCTCCCCCTGTCTCTGGGCTGTGGAGCTTGGTCAGCCCTTTCTTTCTCTTCTGTGTGAGTCAGGCCATAAAGTGGCTGAGCTTGTTTCATCGGCAGTGTTGAGATTTTTGCCAGCCGAGTAACTGTTTCGTTATAGCCAACGTAGAGCGTTGGGGATGCAAGATGCTGCTGGGGGTGGAGGGCAGGGGGTCCCCTCCTTCGGGAGGCTTTGTGGGCTTGTGCTGGAGGAATCATGAGCTGTACATGCAGGAACACAATTTATCTTTTGCTTTTAATAGTCCATTTATTTCCCTCCAACCTTCTTCACCCCACGGTGCCCCGCTGAAATCATAATTCTCTGTCAAGTGACATTTTGTCACCATGGAAATGAGAGCATTGAATCTGGAATCTTATGAATGCACTGTACCATCCAGTGGTCTCAATGTAGAAGAGGTAAAAAAAAAAAAAAATGACCTTGACAGTGATTCACAAGGTTTAATCTCATACTAAATCTTTTGTTCTTTTGCTGACTTTTTAATTTAGAAAGAAAAAGTCCACCATGGAACAATAAGTCAGGGAGCCAAAGACACGTAATGCTTCCTGAGGGCATGGAAAGTGGATGTTAAACATACGCTTGTCCCTTTAGTCTCTTACGGTTGCAAGAGATTCCTGAAAACTTAAAATATGGGAATAAATGGCCAGGCACCAAATTCATGGTTAATGTAACTGGTCTTGTCACTTGGGTGCTTTAAACACAAAATCAATGAACGTTTATCTTAGACAGACTTAGTATAACCAGGTACAAACATGCTCAACATTATTCTACTTTGCATCTTAAAAGTTAATGATTTGTCTTTCACGAGTGTTATTCTCCTCTTCCACGCAACTCAGATTTGTGTCTTGCACCTTCCCTTTCTTGGGTGGAGTTCAGAAACTGTTCGTGGTACATAGCCTCTGAACAGTCAGAATAATGGGCAACAGTGGCAGCAGAGACTGAAAACAGTCAGTGTCTGTGGCTATAGTTCAACTGGCATCACAACCTAACTTCCTGTTTAGGCTCCTTTGTGAGCAAAAGCTTGGTTTCAGATCTTAATACTGTTTTGGCTTCAGGAGCCTGGTGCCCACTCCAGGGTCACATTGAGACCAACTGGGCTGACTCAGAGGAAGGAGCCATCCTGTTGAGTCATCCACTCCACTTCCTGTGGGTCCAGAGTTTTCTTTGGAGGCTCCTCATCTAAGTGGTCCCTGGCCTTAGCCTGAAAAGTCTGGGAAACTCAGAAGGTTAAGATTTGAACATCTGCAGGACAAGCTTCTGCCCTGCATCTCTATAGAAAGGCATGATTTCATCCCAGGAACAGTTGATTTCAAGGAGAAATAGAAAACAAGGTGGGAGGGGGCAGGGGAATCAGAGCTTTCTGTTATGATGGAGACACATAACTGAAGCACTTAAATACTCCCATTACCTGTGCCACTTTGCTGCCATATAGACTTACTGTAGGGGACACAGTGGGCTTCCCAGGTGGCTCGGGGGGTAAAGAATCTGTCTGCAATACCGGAGACGCAGGAGATGTGGGTTTGCTTCCTGGGTCAGGAAGATCCCCTAGAGAAGGGATAGGCTACCCACACCAGTATTCTTGAGCTTCTCTGGTGGCTCAGGCGTTAAAGAATCTGCCTGCACTGCAGGAGGCCTGGGTTCAATCCCTGGATCGGGAAGATTCCCTAGAGGAGGGCATGGCAGCCTACTCCAGTATACTTGCCTGGAGAATCCCATGGACAGAGAAGCCTGGCCGGTGACAGTCTAAAGGTTCACAAAGAGTCAGACAGGACTGAAGTGACTTGGTATGCACTCAGAGGACATGCCAATCAGGGGTCTGATTTTTAAAGATTTATAATTTAAATAAAGATTTATAATTTAAATAAAGATTTATAACCAGTGAAGGTCCACATAAAGATGTACATACAAAAATGCAAAATATTTGAATAGGCTTGCCTTTCTCGCCACTGGTACAGGTTGAGGAAATTGGTACCTAAACATCGGAGAAGTGCTCATCCCATAGTGCTCATGAACTCAGTGTGTTGACATTGATGATGCAGGAAGGGATTCCATCCGTGTAGCTGTGACTCTGTGGTGGTGGGTTTAAGACTGGACTAGGGAGGAAGAAGGTGCAAGAAAATTTTCATCTTCATCACAAGGAAGTTTATTTAAAAAAAAAAAAGGTGTTTTGTTTTTTTTTAAGGTAGAACCATATCCTCTGAATTCACAACGACCAATGTTGTGATTTCGTACCTAAAATAATGCTGCAGTGCAAAGTTACTGCATGTTTACACTCTCTCTGCTTTGTTACTTCCTCAGATGTAAGTTCCGGGATTCACTGTCTTTCCCACATTTCTTTCCTGTACTACGCACACGAGGTCACAAGAGGATGGTTAGCACCGTCTGGAGGATGGATCCCATCTGATGGAAGAGCCGCTTCAGCTCATTCCCATTAGAAGGGCCTCCAAGATCAACACACACAGGAACTGGCCCTGGTGGCTCCTGATGCTCGCAGAGTCATCCCTGCCCTCCTAGCGGGAGGGTGACCTCTTGCCATAGCCACAGCGAGTGTCCCTCCCCTGACTTCCTGAGAAAAGGGTTCCTAGTGCCCGGTGATCAAAGAGCAAACGCTCCCCAGACACTGCCAAAGGGGGAGTGCTCTGGTGGAGACTGAGATCATCACTACTGGTAATTATTAAAAATTGAGATGAACAGTGCATTTAAAACATTGAAGTCCCTTTTTTTAAACCATGTTCAAGCAGTCGGCTTACGTAGACTGTCTCTGCCCTCGCAAATAAATTTTATGATGGGATGTTTAGAGTTTCGTTGGTTTTTTTTGGGGCGGGGGGGCAGGGAGGTACCCCAGGGAGCAGGTAGCGAGTAGGGAGAGGTGACACACGAAGAATAATTCTTTAATTGATTAATAGTTTCATTTTATTCAATAACTACTGAATTAAGCAGCTTGTACCTTTAGTGGTTTTGACCCAGACGCACTGAGATGGCAGAAGCGTAGAAAAATTGAAAATTATGGTTACAAAATTGCACCCACGTTGCATGTAACTGTATGTCTACTTGTATAAGTTGCATAAGTTTTACAAGTTTATCTTTTCTCCCCACCTAGATTGTGAACGAGTCAGAAATTACCTATTAATTTTATATATATCTTCTCAAAACATCTCTGCTAATCAAAAGACTTAGGAGCATAGACCACTGAAAGTGAAGATTTTCCAAACTGTCTGTTGACTCACATCCGGTTAGACTGCAAGCTCGGTTTACCTGGGGGACAGCTAGCAGCACTTGCTAGCCAGTGACAGTGTGGTCTTAACTTTGTCTGGGAAGGCAAAGTGAATATTTTTGCAGTTGGATGAAACCATCTACCAAGTTCTATGTGCATCTAGCCTCAATAACATATGGCAACTAGTCCGTGTGAATTACTGTCTAGACTAGGCTGGTAGATACTAACAAGGTAATTAAAAACCAGGAGGCAGATTCCATGCAAACTAGATGTTGTTGTTGTTGTTGTTTAGTTGCTAGATTGTGTCCAACTCTTTGTGACCCCATGGACTGCAGCATGCCAGGGTCCTCTGTCTTCCACTATTTCCTGGAGTTTGCTCAAATTCATGTCCATTGGTTCAGTGATGCCATCCAATCATCTCATCCTCTGTCTCCCCCTTCTCCTGCCCTCAATCTTTCCCAGCATCAGGGTCTTTTCCAACGAGTTGGCTCTTCGCATCAGGTGACCAAAGGACTGGAGTTTCAACTTCAGCATCAGTCCTTCCAGTGAATACTCAGTACTGACTTCCTTTAGGATTGACTGGTTGGATCTTCTTGGAGTCCAAGGGACTCTCAAGACTCTTCTCCAACACCATAATTTGAAAGCATCTGTTCTTCAGTGTGCAGCCTTCTTTATAGTCCAGCTCTCACATCTCACATGAGTACTGGAAAAACCATAGATCTGACTATTCTTGCCTCAAGAACCCTTCAGTGTCCAACGCTTTGTGACCCTGTGGACTGTAGCCCACCAGGCTCCTCCACCCATGGCATTTTCCAACTGGAGTGGGTTGCCATTTCCTTCTCCAGGGGATCTTTCCGACCCGGGGATTGAACCCAGGTCTCCCGCATCGTAGGCAGACGCTTTACGGTCTGAGCCACCAGGGAAGTCAGAAAACCTCAGAGGCCGTGCAAATCATGCCAGATGAGCGGGTGACTTCTCCAGACCCCAAAGCCACTCGTGCCAGAGCAGGAACCAGATCCAAGGGAGCTCCTAACAGTGTCACCCTGTTTGATCATCAGTGAGCACTGGTGACACGTCTTTATTCTCCTGTTCAAAAAATTACCCTACCCTCAGTATTGATTTCCTCAGCTGTGCGTGCACACCTAGCAAGAGCATATCCTGTTTAGAAAAGTCAGCAGTGTGACACGTGCTTCAAAAACAGGATTCTGTAGGCAGAATCACCTGGGAAACTCTCTAATACCATTGTCCCCTTAGAGGTTTATAACACAGATTGGCATATAAAAGCTTTGAGAAGTTCTAAAATAAAAAAAGTGTTCGACTTTGTGTCCTAAAGTTATTTGCCTGCCTTGTGCTTTTTTATATTTAGCACATTAACATCCAGGAAACTGTGTTCCTGGAACACACTTTCAGAAATTTCGAGTGTGCTTGTCAGCTTCCAAACCTAGAGTGACGTCAGTAATCGCCAGGTCAAACGTTAGGGACAGAGTGGAAGCAATGGAGTTTGTTTCCGGGGAATTGAGCAAACACTGGGAGATAGTGAAGGACAGGGAAGGCCAGTGTGCTGCAGTCCATGGGGTCGCAAAGAGTCGGACACAACTGAGAGACTGAACTGAACTGAAGGGAAACAGCCTGAAAAAAAGAAACCTTTTTGTCCAGGGATTCTGTTAAACCTTCTAAGATATATACATCAAAATGAGACCCAAAGAGCACAGATACAAACTTCTTTGTAAGAAATATCACATGAAAAAGAATTTTTTTTTGGCAGCGATTCACTTGACAATCTGAAAGGAAAATATGTCCAATATAATTTTAACTCTACTAGGCTCCAAGGAACAAAATAGTAATAAGGTGTTATTACGTTGCGAGAGGAGTAATTAACCAGCCTCACAGTCTCTGGGCTCATCTCACTGTATTTGCCTTTGTATATTTTGTGCTACAATCTGCTTTTGCAATATGTCTTGTGAGTTCTCATTTAAAAAGGGTGAGGGCTCGCTTCAAGAATCCAGCACTTTCCTTCCTCATTTTCTCCTATGCTCCTTAGTCAATTTCACATGATTTGGGACTTACTTTCACTTAAAGTGAGCTTAAGAACCACAAAATATTGTTAAGAGAATTCTCTAGTTTAGAAGAAAAAGCTGTCTCTTTCTTTTTTTCAAATGCAAAAAAAAAAAAAATGCCTGATCAAATAGCAAACAACAATATTTAGTAGATCACAACTGAATTTTATTCCCCTTTAAGGTCAATTTTTTCACCCTCTTCTTGCTTGATTTTGATGTTTGGTGATAGGGGCTCCACGTTCAGTTCAGTTGCTCAATCGTGTCCTGCTCTTTGCGATTCCATGGACTGCAGCACACCAGGCTTCCCTGTCCATCACCAACTCCCAGAGCTTGCTCAAACTCATGTCCATCAAGTCAGTGATGCCATCCAACCATCTCATCATCTGTCATCCCCTTCTCCTCCTGCCTTCAATCTTTCCTGGCATCAGCACCTTTTCCAAGGAGTCAGTTCTTCACATCAGGTGGTTAAAGGATTGGCGTTTCAGGGGCTCCAAACCAGTGACCGAGTTGTGTGTTGTCATTAAACTGCCGCAGAGAAAATAGCAAATGTTTCTGTGCATGAATGTGAAAACTCCAGCTTCTGAAAAGAGCTCCTGTTTGCAGCAGCATGTGAGGGGTGAGATGCGGTGGATAAGCTTTGGACCACACCTGGATCTGGGCATTTGAGGTCCCTCAGCCAAGTAGCAGAGTACACACGATTTCCGTGCCTTCTAGTTCCACTGCCTCCGGAAACATACAGCCCAGCAAAGGGAAACACAAGGGCATGCCTCCCAAAGCACAAAAGCAGTTCTATTTCCATTGCCTCAGCTGGTGCTGACGTGAACGCAGTATGGGTTTCTTCGAAGTTTTAGGACAAGGTAGTGCTAAGTGCAACCTCAGTCCAATTCCAAGAAAAGAAGTCTGGTCTGTTCCAGATCTTAAGGCTGTATCTGTTAAAAAGCACACTTGCTGTATGATTTGTAGCCAGCTCTGTCATTTGTGTGTTAGGTTTATCACCTCCATGGGAAAAAAAATTCAGCAGCACCTTAGCAAGTGATCTGTCTGTGGGGGTCAGCTTTTAACCGCAGCGCTTTTACAAATTGCAGCCATTAGTAAACCTGGGGTGATTTATCTTTAAACCGATCTAACAGCAAGCAAAAGGATTTTCTGTGGAAGGAAAATTAATTCAGTAATTAGGGTTACAATGAAGAAAGGAGAGAGAGAGCAAAGGAGGATTTAGTTAGAACATCCTCAGGGCTCCGGGGCCACATCAGCTGCCTTCAGGTCAAGGGTTTTTTCAGCCACCCCATGTCTGCCTGTCTTGGCTTTGTAGTCAATGCCAGGGCGGGGCTGGGCACTCAGGAAGCTGCACGTTACACTTCCAGCTTGAGTAATTCACCTTTTTCCAGGCCTCCACTGTAGCTAAAATAAGCCTCCTTTGCACATGGGTTTTGCTGCCCCAGAACAGCTGGCGTTCCCAGCATTTCCCGACAGCGCTTCCCTGCTCGAAACCGTGAGGTCCTCCCGGGGCACAGACACCGTGGTGCCCTTTGCTGGAGAGAACAGGGCAGCCGCACGGACTCCAGCTGCATCTCACGGGACCTGGTTCTCCCCAGGGTTAACAGATCCCTGGCGATATTGCTGTTTATCCCAATAGAAGTTTACCATCAGATAAGCATTCGCTTTGTAAACAGGTTAGCTTTGCAGACTCAAGTGCATCCTCCGTAAGCACCACTTCTAACACTTGGAGAGACACATTTTCCCCCCGTTGGCAGTCACCCCATTCATCAATCAACAAAGAAAAGCAGTGATGGCAGAGGAAGAGGACTTACTGCCCCACGAGAGAGCAAACAGGGCAAGAAAAGGGTCCTGCCAGGACCTTGCCAGCTGCCCTCCCAGAAGACACCAAGGGCTCCCAGCCGGCTAGCTGGTTAGCCAGCTGGGGCCACGTGGTGTCCCCTGCAGATGTCCAGGGCAGACTCCCTTGGGATAAGGGAGTCTCATGTGCAGAGCAGAGGCAGTAAAGCTGAGCAGCATCAGGGTCCCTTCTAGCCTGTCACTTTCCTGCCATCTTACTCTGTGTCCCCAGTCTCGTAAATCTTTCGCTCCTGGCCACCTGGCCCTTGGATGATGTTTCCTGCCTCTCAGTAACCTCTGCATCTCTTCCCATTTAGCCTGAGTGTGCAAACTAACCTCAGCAGTAGTGGTCTCACTGGCCTCCATCCCTCTGGGATTCACCAGGCTTCCAGCCCTCTGAGCTGGCACAACCCCTCCGGGCTGCAGAAAATTCCCAGGAGCTGCTGAACAAAGCTGCCAGAGGTGGGGGCACTGAGGATGAGGTCCATGGCCACACATGCTCCAGAGATAAACGAGGTCTCATGAGCAGTCACTGCACACGGTGCAGAATCTGTTGAGGCTGCAGCAACTCATGGTATCTGTGTGGGCATTTTTCTTTTTTTTTTTTACTTAAAATTTTTTTATGTTCATATATAGATGAAGCTCAATGAAAAATTTCAGTGGGGAGAGCCCCTAGACTAAGTAGAAAAATCGCATTTCTTTTTAATTAGAGGATAATTGCTTTACGATGGTCTGTTAGTTTCCGCTGTACAACAACGTGAATCAGCCATATGTATACACCCATCCCCGCCCTCGTGGCTTCCCTCCCACCCCACCCCACTGTGGGCAGTTTTTCAAGTCCAGGATCCTAAGATGTCAAGGTCAAGGCTGCCTGGCCCTGGTCAAACATCCTTACCTAAAGATTGTTGTTATTTAGTCGCTAAGTCGTGTCCGACTCTTTGTGACCCCAGGGACTGTAGCCCACCAGTGTTCTGTCCATGGGATTCTCCAGGCAAAAATATAACTTCGTAAGAATGTCCATCTTTGTCTCTCTCTCTCTTTTCTTTTAAGGCTCGGCTGTAACTATTGTTTTATTTTTTGCTTTACATAACTTGGAGAATGGTTAGTCCCAGGCGTTGTTTCCAGCCTGTGTGCTCCAGGTGCCCAGTTTCAGGCAGTTCCCACCCCACCCCCGCCCCGCTGCACCTCAGCTAGAAATCCTGGCCTGTTCTTTCGTTTCATCAGTGTTGATTGACAACCTGGATAAGGTCCCGCCCTCAGGGAGACTGACCCAAGAGAGGGGTGCTCAAGGCACATGAGAAGCAGATCTCACCTGTTGCATCAAAATGAATGTTGGCCCTTGGGTCCTGGACTGAATACCTGTTCCCTGGTGTGTTGTGATAAGAGGTGGTTTTCTGGCTCATTCCTTTTCACGCTAGCCCATTACACACATTCCTACCAGATCAACCTTCAAAACTCTACGCTCACAAGCTCTCAGTTGCCAATCACATCCACTCTAAACGCCCCAACCCCACCCGACCTCTCATCCCTCCACCCCCCAGGCCCAGCCTCTCCTCTGTGAGTCCAGAGCAGGCTCTACTCCGTCACTCCAAACCGCCCCCAGAGCCCTCCCCGCTTCTCCTTGCCACCGCAGAACCCTTCCCGTCTTCTCCAGCACACATGGGGCCTGTCGCTGAACAAATGTTTCACTGCCAGTCCTTATCTTACCACCGTTTAGCATTTTAATCACTTTTTGCATGCGTGCTAAGTCACTTCAGTCATGTCCAACTCTTTGCAACCCCTTGGACTGTTGCCAGCCAGGCTCCTCTCTCCTTAGGATTTCCCAGGCAAGGATACCAGAGTGGGTTGTTATGCCCTCCTCCAGGGGATCTTTCTGAGCCAGTGATCAAACCCGAATGTCTTCCATCTCCTGCACTGGCAGGCGGGTTTTTTACCACTAGCACCACCTGGGAAGTCCCAGTCTCTCTTTACTGGTTCTGTGCTTTCTAACCTCCTTGGAGGCAGAGACCTCTTCTCCAGTCTCTTTTGTATGCTCCACAGCCCTGGGCATGTGATAGCTACTGAACCATCTTCCTAACCAAGCGATTGCCAACAGGCCAGGTCCACACAGCACCTGCCTGGCCAAGATTTACCGGGTGACAGAGCTGGGAGGGCCCGAGGTAGACGCCTGGGTAGATGTCTGGCTTAATGAGCTATTGCTGAAAGCTGATTTTGAGCATGTGAAACCCATGCTGCGTGACACACACTGCATGTTTTCTTCTAAAGCTGACAGATTAATGAGAATGTATATTGAGTAATGGGGAGTTTTCTTGGTTTTGCTTTGCTACTGCTGCTTGTGACTGCATGGCTGAATTTATTCAGAACTCATGTCCACTTATCTTTTAAGCAAGGGAAACGTGTATAAATAATGAGAGGCAGGAAGGGGTTATTAAGGCTGAAGGAGCCTGGTTAGGCAGCACTTGGTGGAGAAGGCGCTTTGGGAATTCCTGCATTGAATCTGTATCTTTGCATTTTTATGGAAATCACAAAGCACCTACCAATGTTGCCTTCCCGCTGCCCCTCACCTGCTCACTGATGGAGAACCTGAAGTTTCATACAGTTTGAGTCATCACAGTCACTTCTGGAGGACTGAGCTTGTCATCACCCAGAAATAGAGTCCTTCACCAACCCCCTTGAGATGACACTGCAGGCCCTGTGGGTGTAACCCAGTGCATCCGGACAAAATTCGGAGCCTGAATCTCTCCACAGGCTGCGGCTCCTCCGAAAAGCAAGTTAATCCCAGACGTGCCCCAGGTCTTCAGGAATAATTTCCAGTACGCCCTGAGCTAAAATTGCATCCTGGGACTCCCCTGCTGTCTGGTGGTTGAGACTCGGTGTTTCCAATGAAGGGGGCACAGGTTCAATCCCTGGTTGGGGAACTAAGATCCAACATGCTGCACAGTGAGGCCAAAAATAAATAAATGCATATAAAAATGACTTTAAAAATAAAAAAATTAATTAAGAATAATGACATAAATAGAATAGAATAGGGCTTTGCAGTTGGCACTAGCGGTAAAGAATCCTCCTGCCAGTGCAGGAGACACGAGAGACACAGGTTTGATTGCTGGTTCAGGAAGATCCCCTAGAGGGAGAAATGGCACCCCACTCCAGGATTCTTGCATGAAGAACCCCATGGACAGAGGAGCCTGGCAGGCTACAGTCCATGCGTTGCAGAGAGTCAGACACGACTGAGCATCTGAGCACTGACTGAGAATAAAACACAATGGCATCCTGAGGGCCCATGGGAGCCTTGGAAGCTGCTGATGTGCCCTGGTTAGGTCAGGGCAGATGTCCACAGCAGCATACCTCCAGAGTTTTTATCTGGGAAAAAGCGTTGGTGATTTGTCTCCTTTGGTACTAAGCACTTTAATGGACATAATTTCAGTTAATCCTAAAATCTGTCCTACAGGAGACCCACTGGGGCAAGCATTCCCATTTTACTAAGCACTGTGCATCTCAGAGAGGCAAGGTCATATGCCCAAAAGAACACAGCTAGGACAAGGGGGAGCTCAGATCTCAGTGATGGCCCACATGCTCCCCGGCTCACTCTGCTGGATTTCCAGGCCAAAGTCCCAGCTCTGCCACAGATAGCTTTCTGACTTGGAAAAAATTATTTTTTCCCTATGAGTTTCAGTCTCTCCATCTCTCACAAGAGCTAAGACTCCCTAATTCTCTGGGTTTTCAAAAGAATTAAATAAACTGTGAGAACTTATGAGAAGATGGCTTACACACACGCCTATACACACTTACGACAGCTCTTGAAAACAGAACTTCATATCATAGTGCTAATCTCTACAGGGATGAATATGTAAGTTTAGATTTCTCCTTAGCAGTTCCTTTAAAATATATTTTCCAAAAGAAAAGAACCAGTGAAAAGGGGATTTGGGTCTCATTCCAGATATATTTTAAGGTTCTAGTCTCTTCCAAAATTTACAGCCAGTGTCAACAAATACTTGGTTTGTCTAATCTCTTTGTGGTTTGCCGAGAAGGTGGATTCAGTGTTTTTCAAAGTCGGGACTTCCTGTTTTTCCCTGATCAGTGTTTTTCTCTTTGAATTCTTCACTTTTTTGCATCAGCCAGGAACACATGTGGTGCAGTCATATGGAACTGTGTTTGAGAGGGTTAGAAATTAGGTGATATAATACTTGGTCATTTTTTATCTATTCGGTGGACTTTCATCTTCACATAGCAGTAAGTGACTGTAGAGAAAAAGCTTTTATTCTGTAGAAGTGGTCTTTTAGCAGGACCAAAGGGGAAATTTTAATCATTTTACTTGTGAAGAAACATCATATTCTGTATTGAGTAATTGATAGGAATCTTAAGGCTTTAAAACAGATTAAAATGTACTGTCAAAGTTACACAATGAGAAAATTGACTTACTACTCAAAGTCCAGAGCTCTCATTGGTTTTATCTTAACGTGCAATTAAAAAAAGAAATCTGCACTTTGCCATTTAGAAACTTAACAGATAGCCTTTAGAAATTCCCTTTTACTATCAGTGAAATAGGAAGAAATGTTTGCTTAGGTTTATTCCCAAGCGTTAAGCAGAGGTTATCAAGCCAAAATCTTGAGCACTTCAAAGAATTTCTAGCAAAGGAACTTAGCATCTTAGTCATCAGCACTCTGAGACACGTGAGTTTAAAGTACTTGAAGTGGACCTAAAGGTATAGTGGGGGTATTAAAGTTGGTTCAAAAACAAGTGTTTAAGCCATAAGGGAACTCAAGGTTCAGGCTTGGTAAAACAGTTCTAACGTTGAGGTTGGAATGATTCTTAAATTCTTCTATAAATGCTGTTATATGTAATGCCAAATGAGTTTAGATGAAGTTATACCCGAAGAGTATAGTTTTTGTGCATTTCTTTTTGCACACCTATTTAGGTCTCATTCCATATACTTTTATTCGAAAGCTCTTTTCCACTCATTCTGACCACTTAGAATTGTCATCCTGTCTCTATGGCTTGTAGAGGTGTGCTGCTGTGTTTCTCTCTTAGTGCTGGTTGCATCAATAATCCTTCTGTGTGTTTCTCTCTTCACGTTTGTGTTCTCTCTCCCTCTCCCCCACTGCTTTTCCCATCTTCAGCTCCTTGAGTCTGCCCCTCTCCTTGTCATACAAAACCTCCCTAAACCCCAGGACTTTCACTGATGAATGGTTCATTTTTGTTCGTTTGCAAAAAATTCGTGTCCAACTCTTGCAACCCCCATGGACTGCAGCCTGTCAGGTTCAAGCCCCTAATTCAAAGGTTTGTGGGGAATATAAAGAAATATTCAAATACACTTAGTGCATACAGCTTATTTGCCTGGCCCCATGCTCTCTGCTGATCAGGGTACATGACATAAAGAAAGTGAAAGTCGCTCAGTCATGTCCTGTATAGTCCATGGAATTCTCCATACCAGAATACTGGAGTGGGTAGCCTTTCCCTTTTTATAATTAATAAATAATATAATAATAAATATTGTATTTTATTATATATTTTATAAATGTGTACAAAGGTGAAAGGGAAAGTCACTCAGTCGTGTCTGACTCTTTGAGACCCCATGGACTATAACTCACCAGGCTCCTGTGTCCATGGGGTTCTCCAGGCAAGAATACTGGAGTGGGTAGCCAGTCCCTTCTCCAGGGGATCTTCCCAACCCAGGGATTGAACCCGGGTCTCCTGCATTGCAGGCAGATTCTTTACTGTCTGAGCCACCAGGGAAGCCCTGGTGGGAGGTAGAAGTAGGTAACAAAGGGCTTGAACATGCGGCAGCAGGGGGGTCAGTTAAACAAGAGCAGATCTTTCTTTTCTCATGCTCAGAGGTCTAGATTTTGGAAACGTGCAGCTGTCTTTGGACAGCACACAGCTTCTAGAATTCAGCCTCGTGTTTAAGCTGTCAGAAATCAGGGTGTCTTTCAAGTGAGATGAACAAGGGGAACCCTTCCAAGAGGCACGCTGATAATTTATCAAAAGGGACTTCCCTGGTGGTCCAGTGGTTAGGACTCTACCCTTCCATTGCAGGGGTCACAGGTTCAATCCCTGATCAGGGAACTAAGATCCTGCATGCCACAGTGTGACCAAAAAAAAACACTTTGCTCTGTGGAGTGGTTCCCTGGCTTTGCCTCCTAAGAATTAGATATTTCATCTATCTTCTGTGTATTCATTTTTCATTTTAAACCATTGAAGTAACATATGTTCTTTGTCACAAGGAAAGCTATACAGATATGAGTGTCAAGCTGATTATCTTCCTCTTCCTGACTCCCTTCATCCCATCGCTCCTAAAATAAACAGTATTAAGAGTTTGGTATATGTCACTCTCCAACTTTCTCTCTGCTCATTCCCATGTATTTACCCATTTTTGAGGATCTTTTTTAAAAAAAATTTTTTAGTGGAGTGAGAATATACTATAATATTGCTTACAGTACAACCTTCAGCTTCACACTGTGATCATAAGCTTTTATTTCCAGTTGGGTACATTTAGTTGTACCTCAGGCTCTGTGATTGCTGGTCAGCATGCCCCTGTGTGCATAGACCATATACGCAGAAAATAATAATCATAATTACTTAGACTTTCCCATGTTGGCAGACAGACAGATTGTTGGCAACTCTCTGCCATTGCAAAGAATGCTTTAATGAACGCCTTTGTTTGAGAGGCATCCTGTACTTGGGCTTTATTTTGTTTGGATAGATTCTAACAGGACATTACTGGATTAAAGAGATGGTATGCTCTAAATGGTAATACCTTTTGACATCTTCCTTTGCCAAGGATTAAAGTTGACACTCCAGCCAGTACTGTATGAAATTTCCTTTTGTGGTGTATCTTCACGGGAGGCATGGAAGGAGCGCATGATGTGCCCAGTAGGTCTGGAGCCACAAGGGGCCCCAGCTCCTGTCCCATTGTCAGCAGGGACATCAGGGTCTTCACGTTCGAAATCACTGGGATCTTGAATGGGGCTGTGCTGTTGGGTAGGTCAAAAAGTTCATTTGGGTTTTTCCATGTGTGTGTGCGTGCTAAGTCGCTCAGTCATGTCCAACTCTTTGCAGCCCCATGGACTGTAACCCACCAGGCGACTCTTGCCCATGGGATTCTCCAGGCAAGAATACTGGAGTGGGTTGCCATACCCTCCTCCAGGGGATCGAACCCACGTCTCTACATCTCCTGCATTGGGCAGCAGGTTCTTTACCCCTAGCACAACTTGGAAAGCCCATGAGATGTTACAGAAACAAACATTTTGGCCAACCCAATACTTTAACCGACTCCCTTCTCAGGTACTTACTGGAAGCTTCTGTGCAGGGAGCTTTCTGAGCCACTCATCCTGCAGAACTTCTCTGCCAGACTGCAGGGTCAAGGCTGACCAGGCCACAGGTCAAGGCCACACTCTCCCATCTATGCCAGCATCACCTGAACCCAGGAGCCCACCGTAGACTCCTTTCAAAGGGAAAGACCTCAAGGGAGTCTTCACTCAGCCTAATCTACCTAAGGCTCTCAGATTCCTTTCAAACTACACTGCCATCAGAAAAAAGTAATGATTTCCTTTAGGAATATTTGCTTCTAGTATTTAACCATCTGGATGGGCATTGCAGGGGGATGTTTATCCCACCTGCCCCCACCCCTCCACCTGCCATCCTCAGTCTAGTGTTGAAGGAGGAAAGAGTGCCATACTCTCGATCTCCCTGGCTCCTTGTTTGGGCCACACCATGTATTAACCAAGAACCTTGGGCAAGTGACAGAATCCCTTTGAGCCCCTTTTCTATAAAATATGAATTTTCTATACTTGCCCTGTTTCTGTAGCATTGTTATATACAGCCAATAAGATAATGTGTGAAGGTCCATTCAAGATTCTGCCACACTGCCTATGTAAGAGGTTGGTATTCTTCATGTAATCCATAAGTCACGTTTCTGGAATAAATTATTGTACACTCAGCAAATATACTTCTGTGGCTGCAGCATCCTCAGGGTTCTGAGGGCCAAGTGGACAGGGCCCACGTGTTTCCTTTCACTGGGTCCTTTCGTCCCCTCATTCATGTCGGCAAAAGGGCTGGAGCAAGACAGCACTTCAGTCTACTCTGAATTCCCAAGATCCCAAACCTGAATTATAGTGAATCTGGATTTACTGAAGGAAGCTCAGCATGTGCATTTACTGGCTCATTATTATGTACATGAAATAGCAAGTATAAAAATGAATTCATTCTCTCTTTAGACATTTTCAAAGCAGTTCAGTTTTACCCACGCGATTCTATAGCTTATTCCTCTATCATATCACTTTTCTGGTGAAAAATATTCATCACAAAACATGGTTATAGTTGTAAAAGCAAGCAAGAGAGCAAGTGAATCGCTCAGCCGTGTCCGACTCTTTGCAACCCTATGGACTGTAGTCTACCAGGCTCCTCTATCCATGGGATTTTTCCAGGCAAGAATATCGGAGTGGGTTGCCATTCCCTTCTCCAGGGGCTCTGCCTGACCCAGGGATCAAACCTGTGTCTTCCACATTGCCTGCAGACACTTTACCATCTGAGCCACCAAGGAAGCCCCCAAACACTGGGCTCGTCCAGGATATGAACCCAAAGACAGCATAAATTCAGAATACGTAGTTCTTGAGCCCTTGCTACAACTAATGATACCCTTTGTCTCTTGCCTGGTTTGCTTTCTCTTGGTCCTTCCTTGTTTTGTGTTCTTAACAGTTTACTCAGTGAGATGATTATCATTTCAGTCGCTCAGTCGTGTCCAACTCTTTGCGACCCCATGAATCGCAGCACACCAGTCCTCCCTGTCCATCACCATCTCCTGGAGTTCACTCAGACTCATGCCCATCAAGTCCGTGATGCCATCCAGCCATCTCATCCTCGGTCGTCCCCTTCTCCTCCTGCCCCCAATCCCTCCCAGCATCAGAGTCTTTTCCAATGAGTCAACTCTTCACATGAGGTGGCCAAAGTACTGGAGTTTCAGCTTGAGCATCATTCCTTCCAAAGAAATCCCAGGGCTGATCTCCTTCAGAATGGACTGGTTGGATCTCCTTGCAGTCCAAGGGACTCTCAAGAGTCTTCTCCAACACCACAGTTCAAAAGCATCAATTCTTCGGCACTCAGCCTTCTTCACAGTCCAACTCTCACATCCATACATGACCACAGGAAAAACATAGCCTTGACTAGACGGACCTTAGTCGGCAAAGTAATGTCTCTTCTTTTGAATATGCTATCTAGGTTGGTCATAACTTTTCTTCCAAGGAGTAAGCGTCTTTTAATTTCATGGCTGCAGTCACCATCTGCAGTGATTTTGGAGCCCCCCAAAATAAAGTCTGACACTGTTTCCACTGTTTCCCCATCTATTTCCCATGAAGTGATGGCACTGGATGCCATGATCTTCATTTTCTGAATGTTGAGCTTTAAGCCAACTTTTTCACTCTCCACTTTCACTTTCATCAAGAGGCTTTTTAGCTCCTCTTCACTTTCTGCCATAAGGCTGGTGTCATCTGCATATCTGAGGTTATTGATATTTCTCCCAGCAATCTTGATTCCAGCTTGTGTTTCTTCCAGTCCAGCATTCCTTATGATGTACTCTGCATATAGGCTAAATAAGCAGGGTGACAATATACAGCCTTGACATGCTCCTTTTCCTATCTGAAACCAGTCTGTTGTTCCATGTCCAGTTCTAACTGTTGCTTCCTGACCTGCATACAGATTTCTCAAGATGATTATACTTTACCTATAATCTCAAAATCAGGTCAATAATTTAGACCAATAATAGCAGTGGAGGCAGGGGGAGGTCATGAGAAGCTTATTCACACACAGCAAAGAAAACGGTAGCGTGGCTTTATACCATTATATATCACCTACCTGAATTGTTGGGATTCCTTTCTCAGTGTGTGTGTGTGAATCTGTGTAGCCGTGCACCAGTGTGTGCATCCATGGGCTGGAAGGACTAACCTGTTTAATGACTAATTTTAAATCTCACAGTCACCTCCAAAAATCAGTCAGTTCAAAAGCCTCAGACCCTTAGAGATCTTTCACAAAACTTGGTGTGTGCTAGTTACATAAATACCAGCAGTGAGTCATAGCTGAACCCTGAGCAGCAATAAATGAATCCCACAGTTGAGAATCCAGTAGAAATTCTGCACAAGCTAAAGATTCTAGGATGATGCATTATCCCAAGCATAAAGGAAGATCAGAGATGTTCTTGAGTGGTGTCTCTCGAAGGCTGGAGAGCCTCTTAGCATTTCTACCACTCTAGTGATGGAACTGGCACATAAGCTCAGGGAGACGGCCCATGTGGTCTGTGTGCCCGGGTTTCGTCCGTACTCTTTGTTGTATGGTGCTCATGCCAGAGTGTTAGTGACCTGATTTCTCTTAGCCTCATTTTCTTAGCACGGCTCAGATATACGATGACTTCAGCATCACTCCTTTCATCTTCCACTTTTACCCTTGTAGTGCTTGCAACACATCACAGTTTAAAAAATAATCTTGCTTCCATGTCTTTGGAATTTTCCATAAAAATCAGTCTTCATCCCAAAGTTCTTTGTGTTCTGCTCAGCTAATCCTCTCTGTTTAAAGTAAGCATTTGGCCCTGACTGTGAAGTCTATTTCAAAGTGAAAGGAAGGGTTGGTTCAGGATAATAGAATGATGGTTAAGATCTTAAGCCCAGAGGTCAAGATGTTCTGGCTTCTTCTCCCAGCTCTGTGCCTCCTAGACAAAGTGGTTTAGCCTCTCCAAGCACCAGTGTTCTCACCAGTAAGCTGGGAAATAAGAGTACATCCCTGACGGAGTGGACAGGAGAAGTGAAGCTCTTAGAACAGTGTCCATCACAGCACAAGACCCAGGAAATGTTAGCTTCCAAGACATTTCCATCATCGTTACTATAGTGGTCATTGGATTTCATAAGCTCCACAGGCAAATCAGCATTTGCTTTTTCTTCTCTTAGAATAAATACATTTGTAAATGTCAGCAGAAGCGCATTGATGACATTTCAGACTGTTGCAGTTGAGTCAGGAAAAGGAATGGAACTTCAGAGCTGCTTTGCTTAGAGGTCTACAGCCAAATGTAAGATGCTAGAGGAATCAAGAAAAGAAAAATCTATTCCTAATCATGAAGACAGTATTAAGTGAGCAGAATACATAAGTATGTGCTCAGTTGTGTCTGACTCTTTGTGATATCACAAACTGTAGCCTGCCAGGCTCCTCCATCTGTGGAATTTTCCAGGTGAGAATACTGGAGTGGGTCTCTATTTCCTTCTCTAGGGGATCTTCCCCATCCCAGGGATCGAACCCACATTTCCTGTGTCTTCCGCACTGGCAGGCAGATTCTTTACCGCTGCGCCACCTGGTATGTAGGCAGCAAGAAAGCATAGAAGGTTAGTAAGAAGACTCCCCAGATCCCAGGGTCAGTCTGTTTATGGAGTTGTTGTTGTGTTAGTTGTTATTTTGTCCTTTGAATATAAAAGCATTTAAAACTTGGTTTTAAAGTGGGATGGATATAATCTTGATATATTACCCTAGAATTAGCATCATTTGGGGACCATATAACTTTATAAGTATTAAAAACTAGTAGGAAATATGGAATTTTAATAGTAAAGATGTGCGATCAAGGTGAGGAATACATAAGGACTCTTAACTAGCATGGGAAGTGTTGGTTTTTTAAAGTACACTAGAATTTTCATAGTAATATTTCTTCCTTGTCAAGCCTTCCACCATCTTGAATTAAAGTTAAGTTTAGATAAATAGTGTTAGTCACTCAGTCGTGTCCGACTCTTTGCGACCCCATGAACTGTAGCCCACCAGGCTCCTCTGTCCATGGAATTCTCCAGGCAAGAATACTGGAGTGGGTTGCCATTCCCTTCTTCAGGGTATCTCCCTGACCCAGGAATCGGATCCAGGTCTCCTGCATTGCAGGCAGATTCTTTGCCATCTGAGCTGCCAGGGAAGCCCTGAGCTTCATGTTCAAATGAAAGATCAAGAGGATTTGAGGAGGGTCCTGTGACACTAAAATTCATCCTTGAGTGAACTAACATCTTTCTGGAGTAAAAGATCAAAAGTAAAATGCTTTTTGTTTTCCCTGAAGTATTGAAGAAACCAACAGTAGAAAATTGAGTTGCCAAATTTGGTACCTGTTTGGTAATTTGATCTTTATAGAAACTCCTCTCCAGGTGTGAGAAATGACAGAGAAAAGCAGTGTTATATTTTGGACTTGCCCTGTGTTGTCTCCCAGTCTTCAGGAAGCACTAAATACGGACGGTGCTGCCCGGAGCAATGACTCTGATGACCAAAGCGACCAGGTTTCATTTAACCACCACTCCCTTTAACCACAACCTCATGTGTGGGTGTCGAGCTCTTGGCCAGAGCTCCATAGACAGAGCGAGGCTGTCTCCTTTAGGGGGGTATAGATCCTTGAGAAAATAAAACATGGCTGGAAAACTACCGGGAAGATAAATGATCTAATTTAACCCAAACCACTGTTTAAAATACAGACAAACAGAACAATAAGAGTGGAAAACTACAGGAACCCAGACTCTTTGAGAGGACTGAAATCCAAGGTGCTGATTATCCATGTCACTGGAAGACGCTGTTCCCATAGGTAGCTCTGCTTTACATGTACTTCTGAATTTTCCACTTTCCCACGAATGCAAATTTCCTGAGGACCTTAAGTTTGAGAAAAAAATTTTAATGATATTTCTTTTGCCACAGTAATACTGAGTTTGCTCCATGTCCATGTCATAGAACATGTAATGGGATGGTTGAAGATATAGACAGAGGAGTAGTCTTTTATCAAAGAGATTAAATGACAATCTAGCCAGACAGAACATTACTCATCCCTTGTCCCACTGGTTTTTCTAATCCAGGGTGAGGCAAGTAAAGGAAGTATTCATCTTACTAGAAGTAAAGTAAAAGGACCTGCAGCATTTTATGTAATAATCTGGTATTTTAGGGAACAAAACCAGTGTCCAACCCAACGCCTTTTTCTGACAGGTATATATATATATTTTTGAAGTATAGTGCTTTACAATGTTGTGTTAATTTCCGCTGTACAGCCAAGTGATTCAGTTTAACCTATATACACCTTCTTTTTTATATTCTTTTCCATTATGATTTATCACAGGATATTGAATCTAGTTCCCTGTACTATACAGTAGGACCTTGTTGTTTATCCATTCTATGTGTCATAGTTTGCATCTGCTAATGCTAAACTCGGGATTCCCAGGTGGCTCAGATGGTAAAGCATCTGCCTGCAATGCGGGAGACCAGGGTTCAATCCCTGGGTTGGGAAGATCCCGTGGAGAAGGAAATGGCAACCCACTCTAGTACTCTTGTCTGGAAAATTCCATGGATGGGGGAGCCTGGTAGGCTACAGTCCGTGGGGTCACAAGTGTCGTTCACAACCCTAAACTCACAGTCCATCCCTCCTGCCCTTCCTCCCCCACCTTGGCAACCACAAATCTGTTCTCTACATCTGTGAGTCTGTTTCTGTTTTGTAGATAAATTCATTTGTGTCAACTCAGCACCTTGTTGTGGAAAAATTTGAAGAGCCATTTCTATGTGAGCAACATGATCATTTTCTTAGCATGTGACCATAAATGTCAATTACAAGATTGGCATCCAGCTGTCCTTGGCACTGCTAAACTGGGTGGCCCTCTCTCCCCAAGCCTGCTTACCCTTACAAGCACCCATCTTTCTGAATTTGGAGATTATCACCCTGCTTACCTGTCAGGGCACACTTAGCTCTTCGCAGGGTTCTCTCAGCTTCTCCGAGAAGGTTCTCCTTCGAATCTAAACTTCTGATTTTCTTTTCATGGCAGCTGACTTCTGTTATAGGATTTGACTTCACAGGGGGACAGCTTGACATCCAAAGGACATAGGGGGAAAAGGAGCTGGAAAAAATCTTTGCTTAAGCTTTACACTTGAGTCTAATCATGCGGCCCAGTGTTAAATCCTATTTATGTCCATGTGTCTACAGTTAAGGAGTCACCTTATCCAGTACTTACTGGGTGCCCCGGTGACAGGGTAGAAATAGCAGGGGCAATGCTTGTCTATCTCCTGAGAAAATATCAGAGCTGCAGGAAGGTGCACAGTGCCACTGCCATCTCTTTGCATATTCCAAATACATCAGTTCTACCAAAAATAGGTTTATTTACCCGGAAAAACCAAACCTGCCGTTGGAAGATTTTATGAAGGACAAGATACATCCACTGGATGTTAGTTAACACATTTTCTTGGTTCACATACTGAATTTTGGCTCACATACTGAATTTTGGCTATGTGGCATGCATTGTACTAGATAGACATAGGAAGGCCGGTAAGCAGTAGTAGTCTGGTGAGAGGGGCAGTTGAGTAACCAGGCAACCACAGTGCAGCACAATGAGCATGGGAATGGGACCTGGGTTAGGGTACCAAGGAGCACGGGGTGGGGGTAGGGGGGGAGGCACCTTCCAAAATGTGATTCCTGAACTGATTATGAGTTTACTAGGCAAGTGAGGTCGGGCAAAGGTAAAGGTGATGCTGTGTAGAGAAAAGAACTTGAGCAAAGACCTTTAGCTGAAATAGAACATGGCATATTCAGAAAACCACTAATAGTTCAAGTGTACTTCCCCAGTGGCTCAGCAGTAAAGAATCCACCTGCAACGCAGAAGAACCAACTTCCATCCCTGAGTCAGGAAGATTCCCCTGGAGGAGGAAATGGCAACTCAGTCCAGTCTTCTTGTCGGGAGAACCCCATGGACAGAGGCGCCTGACGGACTACTCTCCAGAGGGTCTCAAAAAGTCGGACATGACTGAAGCAACTGAGCACGCACTCATAAAACACAAGGCCAGGCAAGCATAGAGAGTTGAGATCAGACAGACAAGCAAGGTCAGGTCACGAGTGGCCTTTATGAGAGGTCACTCGGTGCACAAATATTTATTTATATTTATGTACATTATATATAATTTATATTATTATAGATTATTATTTATAGATTTTATAGATGTCATCTATGCATGAGCCGGATACTGTCCCAGACCCTGAGGACAACCTTTATGGAGCCCATGGTCTGTGAACAGGATGCAGCCTTGAAGCACCTCGATGCCCTTGTAGGAAATTTGGATTGTGTAATCTGACCATCATGTGGAGGGAAGAAGAGCTTGGAGACGAGAAGACCACCAGTGACTTTACCCAAGGCACAGTGGTGGGACTGGAGAGAACTAGACAGATTCAAGAGTGACTAAGGGAGAAGTATGGATAGAACCAAGCAATCAGTGGGTGTGAGGGCTGAAAGGCATCCAGGGAGATTCTCAGGCTTCTGGGCTTAAACCTTGGATGCATTCATTCGAAGGGTACCCAAGAGGAAGGCCAAGACTGTGGGAACCCAGGTAGCCTAGAAGATGGTGAAGTTTTCGAAACGTAGAGTGTGAGGAACCAAGGGGCGTTCAGATGGAGATGAGTGGATCTGAAACTTAAGAGACGCCTGGGAAATCTGGAGAGATGGCCTGGAGACTCTTGAGCGGACAGGGAGGGATTGAAGTTGTGGCGAAGGGTAGGGGTGGGCGGCAGAGATTGCTGAGTCAGAGTAGAGAGCACCAGGAGGCGAGCGGAACCCTGGGAACACCAGTATTTAGGAGACAAAGAAGAGGCATCCAGGAGAAAGAACTGGAGCAGAAGAGCTAGGAGGAGAACCTAGAATCTTTTGTCATCGAAGCCAGGGAGGAAAAAGTGCTTGAGAGAGAAGGGGTGGCCCAGACGGCAGATCGGCTGAGAGATCAGAGCCGAGGACCGAGGACCGGAAGTGCGCATTTAGTTCAGCGGGAAAAGCTTCTGTCGAGGAGGGGGAGCCGGAACCGGAACCCAGTGGCTGCACTCACCGCAGCGTTCTGTGCTGACTCCTGTGGTGTGCCCAAAGCCTATTAGAGCTGTAGGTCTGGGTTCCGGCACCTCTGAGGCAGCTGTTCTAACAGGCTGAGGAATACACGGTTTGAAAAACAAAAGTGGAAATAAGAAGCACAGGTAGCACGTCATAGAAGTCTTCTGTGAAAGGAAGGTGAGAAAGAAGGTGGGACTGAGAGAAAGAGAGGAGTCAAGAGAAGCTTTATTTTTCAGAGGGAAAACACTTAAGCATGTGTGACTAAGGATGGGAGAGGGCCAGTGGAAAGGTGAAAAGTGTTAGTCGTTCAGTCATATCTGACTGTTTGCGACCCGGTGGACTGTGGCACGCCAGGCTTCTCTGTCCATGGGATTGTCCAGGCAAGAATACTGGAGTAGGTAGTCATTCCCTTCTCCAAGGAAAGAGCCAGACAAGTAGCAAAGATCAGATGAGGGGGAGGGGAAGATAGTGGCTCCTGCCCAGGTCCAAGAGACAGAAATGCAGAGACCTACATTTACGGAGAGGTGGATGGACCTAGATTCTGTCATACAGAGTGAAGTCAGTCAGAAAGAGAAACACGTATCATACATTAATGGATATATGTGGAATCTAGAGAAATTTGTGTTGACAATCTTATTTACAAGGCAGAAATAGAGAGACGGGTGTAGAGAACGGTGGTAAGGACACCTAGGGGGAATGAGGAGGATGGGATGAATTGGGAGATTGGGATTAACATATATATACAGTACTATGTATAAAATAGTTAACCAATGAGAAGCTGTTCTACAAACAGGAAACTCTACTCAATGCTCTGTTGGTGGCCTAAATGGGAAGGAAATCCAAAAAAGAAATATATATATATATATCTGATTCGCTTTGCTGTACAGCAGAAAATAGCATAACATTGTAAAGCCACTATACTCCAATAAAGTTTTTCTTTTTTTTTTTCTTAATAAAGGCAATGTGAAAAAAAGAGAAAGAAATGTGAAAACCCAGGAAGCTAGCCCTGGTCAGACAGGCCCTTCCATTGTAACACCAAGAAGAGGTGGAGAAGGGTTTGGTACACATGTGTTTTGTTGAGCATTGTTTTACAGAGAGAAGCAACGAGAAATTTAGTTCCAACCTGATGGATTCCCTATTGCAGATGAAGTAAAAGTGAGGTTATCTGCCAAGGAAGAGGGAACAAGGCAGCTGAGAAATTCGGAGAGCAGGGATGGGAAGGATGGAAGGATAACTGAGCAGTGAACAGCCCGGTTGAGGATGGAGACCAGTGAGCCTGGCAGCAGCCTGTTTGTCACATGTTTTATTCCAGCCACTCTCAGAGCCCTTCTAGATGAGAGTGGAATGGGTAAATAAATAGATGACTCCAAGGTTAGAGATTTGCAGACAGTGAATTGTAGTTATTGACAATGGTGTAGTTAAAGTGATAACCATGACAAGGAGAGTAGAATAAGGCAGGACAGAAAGAAGGAGCCAAGGGAGGAGATGGGCGAGATGAGAGACCGACAAGTTTAGTGGAGTTCAGAATAGGCAGAAGGAGAACGACAGGAAGAGCCTCAGATCTCCCGGACAGGAGATCAGCCGTGGTGGCCTCCAGGCCTACTCTTAGGGACAAGGTGTCAGCTCTTGGACCTGTTCCCGGGGTAGGGGTAGGGGGAACAGAGCTCTACACAGCACCCAGCTAGCGAGGAATGCCTACTGTTGACAGTGGTGTGAAATAATGGGCGGGGTTGGGGTGAGGCGGTGACTCTTAGTTTGAAGACATTCAGTCTGCAGTGTCAAGATGTTTCTGGTCTCTAGAGCCCAAGTTTAAAATGTCAGGATCTCTTTTAGGGTTTAACAATCTAAGACAGTTCATACCAGAGAGATCACATGGGATTTGTTAGCCATTTCCCTGGAGGTTGTGGATTTTCTTAAGTTTTTCTGTTTCCCACCACACCAGCCCCCCCCCCCCCCCCACTTTTTAATATCCTGTCATTTTGCTGACTTTTGGGAGGAAAAAATTTAAACCCTAGAACACCATGAACCTGGCAGATACTGGGAGATAACAAGGCAGGTAGGTCCCAAGGAAAGCCTTCTGGAGCCAGATAAGTTTTGAAGTCAGACATTGCACACTGCCGAGGACCCGCAGCACAAAGAATGCTGATCTGAAGTGTGATGAGGGCCGTGTGCCAGCCTTCTGGGCCCAGAACCATGCTGGGTTGAAGGGCAGTTTGTATTTATAGTGGTTGGAGTCCTGGTAGATGTGGCCCTAAAGTGTCTTTACTCTGGAAAACTTGTGAGTCCTTAGACACCTGATTTGAACAGCAGGTGAACTGCTGTACTTAACACGCTCTAGGGACAAAATTGTGACTCCAGGTCTAATTCTTTCCAAAGACATCTCAGACACCTCCTTAGCTGAATTTAAAGACCATAGTGCTTGCTCTTTCCCAGCCTCAGCCACCGTTCTTCCTGGTCTTGGCTAGAGATGCAGCTGTGTTCACAAGTGACCTGGCCAGGACGTTGCTAGCTAACTGATGGATGCTGAACCACAGCATCCTTACAACCCCAAGGTAACAGGGAAGATTTGTTTACATGTATTTCTAGAAAGATACAAGGTTGAATCTTAGACTCCTTTCCGTCTGTACCCAGGCCAGATGATCTTATTTAGTTTCCTGCCTTTAAATACTATCTATACGCTGACGGTCTCCAAATGTCCACAGCCCAGACGTCCCCCTGTACTCCAGGCTCACATAGCCAACTGTCTTCCCTGATTTCTGTGTGTGGAATCCTACCGGTGTCTCACACCCAATAGGGGACTCCCCAATGTAAACCTTGTGTTTTCCTTCCCAATCTTCCCTCCCAAAGTGCCCTCACTCAGTAAGTAGTAACACCATTTAACCAGTGACTCAAGCCAAAAAAACTAAACAGTTCTCCCTTTTCCTCACACCCACCATGTAGTCCATCATTAGTTTCATTTATTTTACCTCCCAAAAGCTCTCAAGTCAGGACAGTAGGGGGATGAACTGGGAGATTGGGATTGACATATATACATTATCGATACATATACTCACTATTGATAACTAAAGAGAACCTACTGTCATAGTACAGGGAACTCTACTCAATGCTCTGTGTGGCCTAAATGGGAAGGAAATCCAAAAAAAGAGGGGATATGTGTACGTATAACTGATTCGCTTTGCTGTACAACAGAAACTAATACAACATTGTAAGGCAACTATAATTTAATAAAAATTAAATTAAAAAAAATACACAAAAGGCTCTCTAGTCCATCGGCTTCTCTCCGTCTCCCCATACACCCTCTTCCAAGCCATCGCCTTCTCTTCTCTGGATCACCATGTGATCCGGAGTTCACCAGTGAACTCTTCACTTCCTGCTCTGTCTGACCCTCTCCAGGCCACATCTGTACCTGCAGCCGGGAGGATGGACATTCCCAACTGGGCTCAGACCCTTTGACGGCTTCCCACTGCTCTTAGATCAAAGCCCCATGTTCTTTACTACGACCTGCGATGACCTTAGCACTACCTACTCCAGAATTCACCTTATATCCCCTCTACTCTTATTGGATGCCCTCCTGCAGGTCCGGGTCTTCCTCCAGCTCTTCCTACGGCGGGTTCATTCTTGTTCTTCAACTCTCAGCTCAAATGTCACCTCTTTGAAGGAGTTTCCTTGTCTGGTTCATCTGAATAGGCTCCTCCCAGGAATCTCCAGCTCAGTAATTGCATTTCTATAGCGTCCGTCATGGGAAATATTTATACAATTTGTGTATATTTCACTTCATGCCCTCAGACCCTCATCACTCGCCTATCATGTGATCCCCTGTTACGTTTAGGACTGGGGATGTGGTGTGAACCAAAGTTCTCTGTGACTCCTGGAGCTTACATCCAATGGAGAAGGTAGACAGGAAGACAAATGACAAGTAAATAGACAATATAACGTCTGGCCACCTGAAGCGAAGAGCTGACTCATTTGAAAAGACCCTGATGCTGGGAAGGATTGGGGGCAGGAGGAGAAGGGGACAACAGAGGATGAGATGGTGGGTTGGCATCACCGACTCGATGGACACGGGTTTGGGTGGACTCCGGAAGTTGATGATGGACAGGGAGGCCTGGCGTGCTGCGGTTCATGGGGTCACAAAGAGTCGGACACGACTGAGCGACTGAACTGAACTGAATGAACATTCTATGAAGAAAAACAGAGTAAGCAAGTTGAAATGACAGATAAAGCAAACCGCAGGTGACAGAAGGGTGCCTGAGAACTAATGGCTGATCAGAAAACATCACAAATATATAGGCAATAGGTGCTTTATTCAAACTAATTTTGAAGAAGCAAATTATTATAAGAAAATTAATTTCAAGCCATACCTCACAGTGTAAGTTCCAGGAGGAGTAGAAAGTTAAATGTGCAAATGAAACTATAAGCTAAACAAAATTGCCTTAGCTAAGGATAAGTAAGAATGACAAAGTCCAGAAGTATGGAGAGAAACTCCATGAAATGAAGGATTGACTGCATAATAACTTCATATTTCTGGTATCAAAAGAAAATCATAAAATTAGGAAGTGAACAAACTGAGGGAAGTACTACAAATGGCAATAATAAAAAGGCTCATAATATCAGCATAGCAAATCTCCTCAATTCTAAAGCTCTTTTTGCCTTGCGTTTTAATGCTTCTTAAAGTCAGGATTTGTTTTCTCATCACAGCATACATTTAGTATGGCCAATAAAAATGTTAAAATATTAGCTCTTACAGACAACAACATCTTCATCTTACAATCAAAATGTGATTTTTTTTCCAAGTGTACACAAATTAGTATCAACATTGAAATTCCTAGTAGAAAATACCTAATTCATTCATTCATCAAACAAATTCTTGAGTGTTTATAATGTAGCAAGGGGGCCTTCGCAGGTGGCACAGTGGTAAAGAATCTGCCTACCAAAGCAGGAGACAAGGGACTCAAGAGATGCAGGTTCGATCCTGGGTGGGGAAGATCCCCTGGAGTAGGAAATGGCAACCCGATCCAGTATTCTTGCCTGGAAAATCCCACAGGTGGAGGAGCCTGATGGGCTAGAGTCCATAGGGTCACAAAGAGTCAGACACAATTAAGAGGCTGAGTATACACTCACACACAGTGTAGCAAGGTGGTAAGTGTATGGTGGTAAACAATATGGGCATAAATCCTTGCTTTCAAGTGCCTTTTCTAGGCCAGTTGTGCGTGGTGCCCTGTAAGCTACTTATAGACGATCTAAGATGTGTTATTTCAGCGAGAATAAGAACTGTGATAGAAGCAGATCCAATCAAGTCAGCATGGCTCTAAACCCTGTGCTTTTTCCTCAAATTACCATAATTGTTGAGCTTAGCGGAGTGTTCACACCCAGTCTTGCTGACAGAGCTGTCATTCCTTATGTAATTTGATTTTCTTTCCTGCCTCAGCACTGGGTTTAGGACCCTGTCAAGGAACAGTTGGTGGAAATAGCATTACTGTGGATGCCCCAGCCAGACTGATTCCTTTTTAGCAAAGAATAAAGTTTTGCCAGCAGGACACCTAAAAAGACTAATCCTATGTTATTTTAAAACTTGTGCTAATATGTAATATATCATTATATATTAATTATATCATTAATTATATATTTAAGTGCATGCTAAGTCACTTCAGTCATTTTGGATTCTTTTCGACACCATGGACTGTAATCTGCCAGGCTCCTCTGTCCATGGGATTCTCCAGGCAAGAATTCTGGAGTGGGTTGCCATTTCCTACTCCAGGGGATCTTCCCAACCCAGGGATCAAACCTACATCTCTTAAATCTCCTGCATTGGCAGATGGGTTCCTTACCGCTAGTGCCACCTGGGAAGCCCTAAATTATATATACTGTATATTTAAATTTGAACACAATTTTAGCAATGAAAAGCAAGCAGTTTACAGTCAGAGTGGAGAAGGATGAGAAGGAAAAAGAACAAACCATACACTGTTCTCTATGACTGAGAGAAATATAATTAGAAGATGTGTTGAGCTGGGGTCCCTGGAAACAGCCTGCCTTGGGAAATTTTCATGTGACTTTTTTATTGAGTGAGTGCTCTCAGGAGAAGGGGAGCGGGAAGCAGTGGGTGGTGGGGAAAATTTTAAAAGGATGTGGTCTCCACTGGAGACTACCTCCCACCTGCTCCCACAGGGAGTTCTGGAGCATGAATTGTACCAGCGTTGATCCCACAGGGAGGCAGAGGAGGTGATCTTGTATATCCCTGTGTCAGCCCTTCATTGTCTGGGTGCTGCCTGGGGCGGTCAGAAGTGGCCTAACCAACCCAAAGTGGCTGGGAGCACTGTTTCCTGAGAAGGAGGCATCTGTGAGCCTTGAGTGGCCAAGTCCCAGGACCTGGGGATGGATGTGCTGACCAATAAGGGGCATCTGGGTGGGAAATCAACCACATCTACTGTAGAGGTCCGAAAGGAAATTAATCTGGGAAGATTATCGAGTGATGGATCTTGATACATAGCAGGAGTCCTCTGACACCAGACACCTTTTGAACACAGGATTTATTGTCAAAGAGCTTGTTGGTTTTTAGTTTGCTTCAGGCTGATAAGATATTAGATCAGCTTTGGTAAAGGAAATTTGTTCCTAAGGAGGACATCATGTCAGGTATGAAGGTTCTGATGGAAATTTTTAAGTTATTACTGGAAAAAAAGGAAAAGAGAATGAGAGATATAATTGGAAGCAGTTATCAAAAACTACCTTATATAATCACACAAATGTTATTGGCTCAGCGGGTAAGGAATCTGTCTGCAATGCAGGAGACACAGGAGATGCAGGTTTGATCCCTAGGTTGGGAAGATCCTCTGGAGGAGGAATGTCAACCCACTCCAATATTCTTGCCTGGGAAATCCATAGCCTGGTGGGCTATGGTCCATGGAGTCACAAAGAGTCAGACATGACTGAGTACATAGCATATGGCACCTTATATAACACCACCTGTCAGAAGAATGACACTGAATTTCTACAAGTATCATATACTTTTATTATAGATTTTTCTAAAATAACCTTACACATTGGTATTTTCTACAATAAATACATTTTTGGGTAACAGTGCTTTGCATAGATTGTTCAACTATATAATGGTAGGTAAATGTCAGGGACACTTGTCAGAATCCCTGGAATGGACAACGTGAGCCCGAGTATCAGCAGTAGACTCTGAGTGACAATGACGTGTCAGTGTAGGTTCATGGATTGTAGTCAGTGTAGTTTTCTATGGGGATGCTGTGTGTGCTCGGGGAAGAGGGAATGTAGCAGCTCTCCTTACTTTCTGCTCCACTTTACTGTGAGCCTAAACTAATCCAAGAAATTAAGTCTATTTTAAAAGTGTATATACAATGGGATATTAGTCATAAAGAAGAATGAAATAATGCCCTTTGCAGCCGCATGGATAGAGCTAGAGATTATCATAGTAACTAAAGTCAGAGAGAAAAAGATAAAAACATATGATATCGCTTCTATGTGGAATCTAAAAAATTATACAAATGAACTTATTTATGAAACAGAAACAAACTCACAGACAGAAAACAAACATGGTTCCCAAGAGGAAAGAGGGTGGGAGAGGGATAAATTAGGAGTTCGGGATTAACAGATACACACTGCTATATATAAAATAGATAACCAACAAGGATTAACTGTACAGCACAGGGAACTATATTCAGTATCTTGTAATAAACAATAATTGGAAAGAATCTGGAAAAGAATATGTTTAACTGAATCACTTAATTACACACCAGAATCTAACCCAGCATTATAAATGACCTATACTGCAATAAAAACTAAATTTAAAAAAATGAGAAGTATATACAGAAAGCTGATCTCCTGCCCAGGCAGTTGCCTGTTCCTAAAGACAGAGGGTGATATTCTGGTGACATTTTTATTTATTTATTTATTTTTGTAGTCAGAAAAATTTATTTATTTATTTATTTTAATTGGAGGCTAATTACTTTACAATATTTTAGTGGTTTTTGCCATACATTGACATGAATCAGCCACAGGTGTACATGTGTCCCCCATCCTGAACACCCCCCCCCCACCTCCCTCCCCATCCCCATTCCTCTGGGTCATCCCAGTGCACCAGCCCTGAGCACCCTGTCTCATGCATCAGGCCTGGAGTGGTGATCTGTTTCATATATGATATTATACATGTTTCAGTGCTATTCTCTCCAATCATCCCACCCTCGCCTTCTCCCACAGAGTCCAACAGACTGTTCTTACATCTGTGTCTCTTTTGCTGTCTCTCATATAGAGTCATCATTACCATCTTTCTAAATTCCATATATATGCCTTAGTATACTATATGGGTGTTTTTCTTTCTGACTTACTTCATTGTGTATAATAGGCTCCAGTTTCATCACCTCATTAGAACTGATTTAAACGCATTCTTTCTAATGACTGAGTAATATTCCATTGTGTATATATACCGCAGCTTTCTTATCCATTCGTCTACCAATGGACATCTAGGTTGCTTCCATGTCCTGGCTATTGTAAACAGTGCTGCGATGAACATTGGGGTACAGGTGACTCTTTCAATTCTGGTTTCCTTTATGTGTATGCCCAGCAGTGGGATTGCTGAGTCGTATGGCAGTTCTATTTCCAGTTTTTTAAGGAATCTCCACACTGTTCTCCATAGTGGCTGTACTAGTTTGCATTCCCACCAACAGTGTAAGAGGGTTCCCTTTTCTCCACACCCTCTCCAGCATTTATTGTTTATAGACTTTTTGATAGAAGCCATCTGGTGACATTTTAAAAACAAAGTTCTTCTACTTAGACATCCCTTCCCACAAGCTCCGATCTAATTTATTCATCTGTGTGCTCAGTCTCGCAGTCTTATCCCACTCTTTGCAACCCTATGGACTATAGCCCATCTAGCTCCTCTGTCCATGGAATTCCCCAGGCAAGAATACTGAAGTGAGTAGCCATTCTCTCCCCCAGAGGATCTTCCAGGCTCAGGGATCAAACTCCAGGCTCTGTGTCTCCTACATTGGCAAGTGGATTCTTTACCACTAGTGCCACCTGGGAGGCCCCAATTTATTCATCTAGTAGGTGGAAAAGTTAGAAACTCAGAGGGGTGGTCCCTCATAGGGGATGGTTAAAACAGAATATTCTATGGCCACATCTCCAGCAAGAATTATTCAAAAACAGTGTATTTAGTTTGAAGATTTTTCTTTTCCTATTTGTCTGCACAAAAATCAGGAATGTATTTCAAATTAAAGTACAGTAAGAATCAGGTGAATAGCATCCACAGATGGTATAAAAATTCCATCAATACCCATTTTCATGACATAGAGTTTACATTATGCTATGAAGGATACATAAATAAGTACAATATTTCACACATACACACACAGGGAAAAAAGGACCCATCACCCACTCCATATAAAGTGGTTGACCCATTTCCAAAATGCCTGTTGCTATTGTGTAGATTCAGCCTGCAAATAAAATTTAACATGTTAACCTTTTAACCAGAACATCTTAGAAATATTTTCTGATATTAACCTAGAACACTTGTTGGGTTTTTTCTATTCCTTTCATAGGAATTTCATAGGTGATAGCGGGCAGCTATCTCCCCCACAAGAAGATATTTCAAACTGAAGCTAATATGGATAAAAATGAAAATAAATAACCTCTATCAAATTACAGTGAGACTTACCTTATAAGCTGCTTAGCGTTCCTATGGAAACACAACCTGCTGCCTTTTATTGTGGGAGAGGAGACGAAGTTTCTAATGCTGTTTGTGGGACTCTTCCCTCCACAGGCCTTGAACCGGGGGATCGCTGCTGTCAAGGAAGATGCAGTGGAGATGCTGGCCAGCTATGGGCTGGCGTACTCCTTAATGAAGTTCTTCACAGGGCCCATGAGTGACTTCAAGAACGTGGGCCTGGTGTTTGTGAACAGCAAGCGGGACAGGACCAAAGCTGTCCTGTGCATGGTGGTGGCCGGCGCCATTGCTGCCGTCTTCCACACCCTCATAGGTAAGACTGTCAGTCGTCCCTTAAGAATCCAGCTTTGCCAGTTCCCTATTCCTCTTAATCTATTTGGGCCTTCTCTGGTGGCTCAGATGGTAAAGCGTCCGCCTGCAATGCAGGAGACCCGGGTTCGATTCCTGGGTCGGGAAGATCCCCTGGAGAAGGAAATGGCAATCCACTCCAGCATTCTTGCCTGGAAAAGCCCATGGACAGAGGAGCCTGATAGGTTACAGTCCATGGGGTCACAAAGAATCAGACACGACTGAGCGACTTCACTTAATCTATTTACGTGTATTTATTGTAGTAAGTGATTTCTTCTGTAATTATTAAGTATTATGAGAATTTTAAGGGCTGGGAGGAGTGGAGTTGGTACTTCTAGGACAAAAAAAAGAGACGTCCTTTCTCTAGGAAACTGTATGTCTCTGGTTCCCAAACCCTGTGTCAGAGAGGGAGGAGTTTCATTAATATGTGATCAGACTCAGGACTTCCCTGGTGGCTCAGACGGTAAAGTGTCTGTCTACAGTGCCAGAGACCCAGGTTCAATTCCTGGGTCGGGAAAATCTGGAGAAGGAAATGGGAACCCACTCCAGTATTCTTCCCTGGAAAATCCCATCGATGGAGGAGCCTGATAGACTACAGTCCACGGGGTCACAAAGAGTTGGACATGACTGAGCGACTTCACTCACTTTTGGTAAGGCTTCCCTGCTAGCTAGAATCCATCTCAATGGAGAAGACCAGGGTTCGATCCCTGGTTAGGGAAGATCTCCTGGAGAAGGGAATGGCTACCCACTCCATATTCTTGCCTGGAGAATCCCATGGACAGAGGAGCCTGGCAGGCTACAGTCCTTGAGGTCAAAGAGTCAGACATGACTGAGAAACTAAACACAATACACACACACACACAAGGAATAAAAAGTCAGGTGCTTTTGTTAGACAGACGTTACTTAACCTGTTTTTTCAAATTAAAGTGTAGTCAATTTACAATATTGTGTTAGTTTCAGGTGTACAGCACACTGATTCAGCTATATATATAACTTTTTCAGGTTCTTTTCTGTTATAGTTCATTACAAGATATTACACTAGAGTTCCCTGTGCTATACAGTAGGACTTTGGTGCTTATCTACTTTATCAGTCTCACTTAATCTTCAGAATAAAAACAGAATGAGCATTATTTAGGATTAATGCTTATCAGCAGTGAAAACAAATGCGATTGTCTTCTGTTTTAAAATTGTCTCATTTTAGGACCTCATGCTTCTATTTTAGATGAGACTCAACACTCTGGGCATAACATTCTTTGCATCAAACAAGAAAATTAGGTCACACAGAGTGATTGACCAGTGGTTGGAAAGCCCCTTCCTTTAGAGTCAGAGCTCTACTTCTGCTGCCTTCAGGATAGTGATAAAAACCCTTAAGGGCAAGATTTCAGAGCCTATAGACTTCAGAACAGCTCAGCTTACCTGGCATAAAAGTTGAATGACCCACCTACTGAACCCAGTTACATGAAGCCCATGAACAACCCTTCACAAACCCGTTATGTGACTTCAGCTTGGCCCTGGTTGCCTGAGAACCATGAATGTCTGTGGTGAATGAAGAGCCAGGAGACTAACCCACACCATTTCACATGTACTCAGGTGTCAGCTCAAGTTTACTCATGCAATTGTGAATCTGGAAGTAAACAGAGCAAGCTCTTTGTGGGTTTCCTTTTTAATAGAGCATAGGATTTTGTGCTAAGAACAATGAGGACCAGAAGATGCTTCCCATGGGCCAAATATCCAGACCAAGTATTGCTGTTGATCATTTTCATTTGGACTGAGAGCTTCAGGGCATGGGGTGGAGAGGAGATGCCTTTCTTGCCCTCAACTTACACCCTGAATACTGAGCTCTCTACTGAGCTTTAAAGGAAACTTCAGCAACAAGAATTCATCTGGGCCATTTTCATAGATGGCACAGTAGCTCAGTCAGTAAAGAATCTGCCTGCAGTGCAGGAGGCCTGGGTTCAAGCCCTGGGTCAGGAGGATCCCGTGGAGAAGAAATGGCAACCCACCGCAGTATTCTTGCCTGGGAAGTCCCATGGGCAGAGGAGCCTGGTGGGCTCCAGTCCACGGGGTTGCAAGAGTCAGACACGGTTTAATGACTTAGCTACCACCACCACCATGTGTAAAATGACATACATGAAATGAGCGGGTCTAAATAAGTTTTTGCTTAAAAAAGGAAGACAAATTCGTTCCTTTTTATAAAAGTCCTTCCAAATAAACCCAACATTTCCTGTTTTATGAGGGAATGAGACTTTGGGACACACAGCTAATTACTAGCTGTCTGTAATTAAGGAAAACTTGAGTTTTCTGTGTTATTGACACTGTTGGGAGGAACAATTTGGTCACTGAAATAAAAATTGAAGTCATTTTCTAATTTAAATCCAAGTTTTTCAACTTTAAGACGGAATCCTAAAATCTTAAATTTGAACCAAAATGGTTCTACCTCCAGATATTTAACAATTGTTTTTATCACTGTTGGTATTTTTACAATTACTATATAGCATTCCCCCCCCGAAACAAATGCTTTCCACAGTCACTACAGAAGCACATATCAATTTCTTTCAAACATTTACAACTCAAAATTTAATGATTTTTCCACCTGTAGTATATTGGTCTTATTTCAATTTTCTAAGTGTTTAATTCTTCTCTTGCCTTGTCTGCTGCCTCAGGCATATTTGCTCATCTTCTTGTCTCCTTTTTTTTTTTTTTTAAAGTATCCTGTAAGCCTTTCTGGGGCTTCCCTGGTGGCTCAGGAGTAAAGAATTGCCTGCAATGCAGGAGACACAGGAGATGAGGGTTCAATCCCTGGATGGGGAAGATCCCCTGGAGGAGAGCATGGCAGCCCACTCCAGTATTCTTGGCAGGTAGATCCCATGGACAGAGGAGCCTGGCAGCATACTGTCCATGGGGTTGCAAAGAGTTGGACACAACTGAAGTGACTGGGCACTCAAGCTTTACTGTCCTCAGATCTTGCCAATGGTTTCCCAGAAGCTTGACCACAGGCTCCAGATAGGATGTTGATCTCTTTGCTACCTTTTCTAACATAATTTTCTCGTCATCAATAAACATCCACCCATTTAGTTTCTACGTTACAATGTGTCGCCTACACTAGACACTAAAACCCATTTATCACATCTTAGTCATGCTAAAAACAGCTACTTATATCTCTACTTGAACAGTTAGTTCTTGGATGTCTATGCTTGGGACAAGGAAACAGTGATAAATAAAACAGAAAAGCAAATATTCCAGATATATTTGACTTGAGAACCCATCATCTGCTCTCAGGCAGTCTTCTAATTGTATTTGCTTGGCCTGAGAGTGAAACAAGTATGTATTTAGCTCAGTCAGTAAAGACTCTGCCTGCAATGCAGGAGACCCAGGTTCAGTCCCTGGGTCGGGAGGATCCCCTGGAGAAGGAAATGGCAACCCACTCCAGTATTCTTGCCTGGAAAATCACATGGACAGAGGAGCCTGGCGGGCTACAGTCCATGGGTCACAAGAGTCGGACATGACTGAGCAACTCAACGGGAGGAGCTCCTCAGTAAGGCTTAGAGTCAGTACAAGAAGCAAGGTGTTACCAGTTCACCAGCTCGACTCACAGAGAAACCAGAGTGATCTAGGCTAGAAACCTAGTTTCTTTATATTCCTTTGTTTCAGGTGAAACCAGTCTTATTGCCTCAAACGTTCCTTTTTAGGTGCTATTTCCCTATCTCCTTAATGGATTTATTTCTTTTATCAAGACCTTCTAACTTTTTCATAGCATTTGTGTAAGGACATTTGAGAGAAGAGGGGAGGAAGAGACTCTTTCTCTTAGGGATGTGCTCCGAAAAGCTCAGGAGGCGGGTCATCTTCTGTTGTTCTTCAGCCACTCAGTCGTGTCCCACTCTGTGTGCCCCCATGGACTGCAGCACACCAGGCTTCCCTGTCCTTCACTATCCCCCAGAGTTTGCTCTAACTCATTTCTGTTGAATTGGTGATGCCATCCAACCATCTCATCCTCTGTTGCCTGCTTCTCCTCCTGCCGTCAATCTTTCCCAGCATCAAGAGCTTTTCCAGTGAGTCAGCTCTTCACATCAGGGAGCCAAAGGACCGGAGCTCCGGCTTCAGTATCAGTCCTTCCAATGAGTATTCAGGCTTGATTGGTTTGATCTCCTTGCAGTCCAAGGGACTCGGTCATCTTCTAACTGGCTCTGAAAGCATGAGTTGTATTTCAGCCCGCGCAGTGTTCAGTTGCTTTAGTCGTGTCCGACTCTTTGCGACCATGTGGATGTAGCCCACCACGTTCCTGTCCTTGGGATTCTCCAGGCAAGAATACTAGTGTGGGTTATTACCATGCCCTCCTCCAGGAATCAAACCTGCATCTCTTACGTCTCCTGGGTTGGCACGCAGGATCTTTACCACTACTGACATGTGCGGATCACACGTCCCTTTCTAATTTTCCCTTATCTTTGATACAAGATGGACTGGTGAGTTTGACCCAAGGCTCTAAATGACTCTTTTGCCTCGCTGCACAAGATTACAAATGGTGACTCTTCTTATCTGTTATGTTTCCTTAATTCCATCCAACCTCAGGCTGTGGCTTTACCACCACCACCCTGTTGGGCAGGGTTTTTTTTTTTTTTTTTTTTTTTTCAGTTTAATGGCCAACTCCTTGATTTCTTTTTGCTTTGTTTCCTAATTTACCTGTTTCTTCATTTTATTCTTTACCATCGTAGTTACTTTTCCCAGCAAGATGTCATCTGTAGTTTTAATGAATATACTTCTTTATTCAAACACATTTATAGATAAAATTCAACCATTTTCCCTTATGATATTATTAGCACTCTTGTTAATTCTAAGGAGACACACCACTAGTATTAGTAGAGCTAATCTTCCTGCTTTTAACTTGAGGGGCTTTGACTAAAGGAGAGTGAGAATAAGAATTGCCCTTTGTTTAACTCACTTTTAATATAACCCAATCCCTGTCTGTCCTATCAGCAGTCCAACAAATTGCTTACTGAACAAATAGTATGTGCATGTCGTTCAAGTCCTACTAATGATAAGCTGGATACAGAAGTGAGAGAAATACAAAACAGATGGTGGCCAGATACACCCTTCTTCTCAAGGAGAAGTAGTTAATGGGAAAGTGTGCCTGTTCAGCATGGATTTCTAGAAGCAAAAGCTATTTTCAGCCTGTGAAAACATTTATGATACTGTAATATGTAGCATTTATTTTTCTCTTTCTGACTTAAACTTCACTCTGTATGACAGTCTCTGAAGCTATCCACATTCTCAGCAAATAGCATAATTCCGTCCTTTTTATGGCTGAGTGATACCCCCTTGTGTATGCACCACGTCATCTCATTCTTTCGTCTGTTGGTGGGCATTTAGTTTGCTTCCATGTCCTGCCTATCGTAAATAGTGCTGCAGTGAACACTGGGATGCATGTATCTTTCTAAATTATAGTTTTTTCCAGGTATTTGCCCAGGAGTGGGATTGCTGGATCATTTGGGAAATTGGGATTGACATATATATGTATGGGGCTTCCCTGGTGGCTCAGAGGGTAAAGCATCTGCCTGCAATGCAGGAGACCTGGGTTCGATCCCTGGGTCAGGAGGATCCCCTGGAGAAGGAAATGGCAACCCACTCCAATTCTCTTCCCTGGAAAATCCCATGGACAGAGAAGCTTGGTAGACTACACTCCATGGGATCACAAAGAGTCAGACATGACTGAGCGACTTCACTTTATATATGTATATGTATACTATATGTATACATACATACTACTATATACATATACATATATACTACTATGTATAAAATAGATGACTGATGAGAACCTACTGTGAAATAAATATTTTTAAAAAGAAAAGTGAGATGGTAGAAGTAAACCAGAGTCAAAGTTGGAGGAGTCAAAATTGGATTTGAGCGAGCCCAGTGACAGTGGAGAAGGCAAGAGAAGGGGCTGTTGGGTGGGGCGGGGGGAAGATGTGGGAGGCACACAGCCACCACACATTTATAAATCAGGGACAATAAAGCAGGAAAAAGAGTTCAGTATTGAATGTCACAAGTACCAGGAGGATGTCTGATGCTCGGGTTGGGGCAGGTAACCTAGCACAGGAGATGTGCAGCCTGAGACTATGGAAGAGCCCGTTAGACAACACAGATGGCAAAGTGGGAGGAAGAGAGAAAGGGAAGAAGAGCAGGCAAGGGCCAAGCAGAAAGAGGACCAGCAGAGAGGGCATTAGGCACTTAGCCCTACAGCTGTTCCTGGGTCCCTTGGAGAGCCTTTGATACCAGTGGGCATTTTTTTTGTTACATCTCAGTGACAACTATATAAAATAAAGCAGATTTATCCTAATGTTCATATCAGTTCAACTCAGTCACTCAGTTGTGTCCAACTCTTTCGACCCAATGGACTGCTGCACACCAGGCTTCCCTGTCCTTCACCATCTCCCAGAGCTTGCTCAAACTCATGTCCATCAAGTTAGTGATGCCATCCAACCATCTCATCCTCTGTTGTCCCCTTCTCCTCCTGCCCTCAATCTTTCCCAGCATCAGGGTCTTTTCCAATGAGTCAGCTCTTTGCATCAGGTGGCCAAAGTATTAGAGTTTCAGCTTCAGCATCAGTGCTACCAATGAACACCCAGGACTGATCTCCTTTAGGATGGACTGGTTGGATCTCCTTGCAGTCCAAGGGACTCTCAGGAATCTTCTCCAACACCACAGTTCAAAAGCATCAATTCTTTGGCACTCAGCCTTCACAGTCCAACTCTCACATCCATACATGACTACTGGAAAAACCAAAACTTTGACTAGACAGACCTTTGTTGGCAAAGTAATGTCTCTACTTTTTAATGTGCTGTCTAAGTTGGTCATAGCTTTCTTCCAAGGAGCAAGCGTCTTTTAATTTCATGGCTACAGTCACTATCTGCAGTGATTTTGGAGCCCAGAAAAGTAGTCTTTCACTGTTTCCATTGTTTCCCCATCTATTTGCCATGAAGTGATAGGACCAGATGCCATGATCTTAGTTTTCTGAATGTTGAGCTTTAAGCCAACTTTTTCACTCTCCTTTTTCACTTTCATCAAAAAGCTCTTTAGTTCCTCTTCACTTTCTGCCATAAGGGTGATGTCATCTGCATATCCGAGGTTATTGATATTTCTCCCAGCAATCTTGATTCCAGCTTGTGTTTCATCCAGCCCAGCGTTTCTCATGATATACTGTGCATATAAGTTAAATAAGCAGGGTGACAATATACAGCCTTGTTGTACTCCTTTCCCAATTTGGAACCAGTCTGTTGTTCCATGTCCAGTTCTAACTATTGCTTCTAGACCTGCATACAGATTTCTCAGGAGGCAGGTCAGGTGATCTGGTATTCCTGTCTCTTTAAGAATTTTCCACAGTTTGTTGTGATCCACAGAGTCAAAGGCTTTGGCATAGTCAATAAAACAGAAGTAGATATTTCTCTGAAACTCTCTTTCTTTCTTGATGATCCAACAGATGTTCATATAAGTATGTTTAATACAAGGCAGATCTATATGTTCTGCTTACTGCTTTATAACCTTATGGTCGCTAAAGAAATTTTTATTGCTTAGAAAAGTTGAATATATTTTGTCATTCTGCATAGTCTCTTGGTTATAAACTAATGCCTTAGCTAAGTACTCTGAGATTTTTTCTTTCCAAAGATTGTGTATTTCCCATTGGAGAAATCATAATTCCCAGAATGATCTCTTAGAGTTTTTTCCCCCCAATTTGGATGAACTTTGACATTTCAAACTTTTCAGTATCTACTAGTCATCTACCAGTTCCTGCAGGATATTCTTACTTGGAAGAGATTTCAAATGTGAGCATCTCCAGCATTGAGCAACCCAGTTTCAGATGTCTCTCCTTTCCTTCACTTACCTGGTATTATACCTGGACATCCACTGGAGGGTTACAGTAAGATATTATAGACTTAGGTCAGAGAGGACCCAAAACTCCTTTGTAGGGTCATCCTTTGTAGGGTTTTTGTGTTTGTCCCAGTAAAAGAGAGATCTTTCACTAGGTCCTTTTTATTACATTTGCTTATTACATTTTAAATAAGGTTTTTTCCCTTGTGTGTTTCATATTCATTTTCTCTGATTTCTTATTCTTTTTGGACCCAGCTGGTAAGCCAAATCTTTTCCCATCCTTGAGAGTTTTGCACATGGTTGTGGCTTTTCCCTGACATGACTGGGGTGATTCTCACTGACCAGACAGGCACTTCCCCAGGAATTTGTGGGGAAGATGCTGAGGAAGAGATGGTTCCAGAAAATTTCCTGCCCCAAACCTTACAGAATTAGTCAGGGGAGTAGACACTTGGAACTTGTTGAACTGACGGACTTGAAATCGAGAAATCCACTGGCCGAAAAGTTGATGTCTAGTCTATGTACACCTGTGGCCTGGCTCAAGACACCCAAATTGCAGGAGCCTTGAAAGTATTCCTGGCTTTTTGTTCTTGTCATCTGTTGGGCAACTGCCAGTAAGTGTCCCTTTTAAACTAAATTATGGGCTTCTCTGGTGTCTCAGACTGTAAAGAATCCACCTGCCATGCAGGAGACCGATGTTCAGTCCCTGGGTCGGGAAGATCCCCTGGAGAAAGAAATGGCAACTCAATCCAGTATTCTTGCCTAGAGAATTCCATGGACAGAGGAGCCTGGCAATCTACAGCCCATGGGGGTCCCAAAGAGTTGGACGCGACTGAGCGACTAAATTGTAGTCGCTACTCTAGTCATGAACTCATCTATGAGACCCCATTTTATAAAAATGCAAGTCATGAGATTTGCCAGCCCCAGACCTTAATTTAACCCAGGGGTCAGGTATTTTCCTGTTTCTCCCTGTTTATCTATAAAAGAAAGGAAAATTTGCCAACCTTGTGCTCGGTTTCATTGGGTCCAAGTCAACTTCACATGCGTCGAAATTATAGTATGGCCTGGCCTCCTAATTCACACAGAGGTAGAAACCACTGCTGTGGATTTGTTTATTTCTTTCCACACTTATTCCTTCCAGTGATCTGCAAGGCCTCTTCCATGCCACAGAGGAGTCCAGGCAATCTGCAGAGCTCAGAGGAACAAAACTTGTATAGTCTCCTGTGCTTCTACAGTTTTTCAAGAGATCTGTTTGTCCTTGTTCCCTTGTCAACAAAGCTGTCCATTATTCATGGATTATAAACCAATCCTGTAAAGAGTAAATTGGGACAACTGGATATCATTTAAACCAGCAAGGGCACTAGGGATGGACAGGCAGGTCTGTATAGTCTCAGGATTTATTGCCATGTGGCAATCACCTCCGTACTCACTAACTCACAAGACAAGCTTTCATTCTTGCTCACTAGATCATAGGTCAGTGGGGCGGCTGTTTTGCACTTGGCCGTGTTTATGCCTCTGTGGTCAGCTGAATCCAAAGGAGACTCTGCTGGTCTTGGTGGGCTCACCAGGTTCTGTCAGGTGGCAGTAGGCTGGTCCAGATGGCTCTGTGGACCGCTGAGCTCTGTTCCACATCGCCTCTCATCCTCCTCCACCAGCCTGAGCTTGCTTAAACAGCTGTGCCAGTACCTCCAGTGATGGATAGAGACACACAGGGTCTCTTGGGCCAAGAATCAGATGCGGCTCAACTTCACTGCCACTGCACACTTATGCCCAGGACAAGTCACAGGCCAGCCCAGGTTCCAGGAGTAGGGAAACTGACTCCAGCTTTTGACAGGAGGAACTACAAAATCACATGCAGGGTAGGGACGTAAGGAGGAGAGGAGAGTTGAGGACACTAGCCATCAGCCTACTCTACTTACTTCTTGGTGGGATTATGGATTCATGCATTTATTCCATCCATAGATACTGAACACCTGCTATGTGGAAAATATTGGCCTACATCCTGGGATTTCAGACATAAGGCTTGTTCTCTAGGAAGAAGCAGAAATCATGCAATAAATTATTACGTTACCCACTCAATCAAGTCTTTTTTTATTGAGGTATTATGGCTAAACTAGAAAATAATCCACCTGGACTGTGGGAAACCTGGGTTTGATCCTTGGGTTGGGAAGATCCCCTAGAGAAGGGAAAGGCTATTCACTCCAGTATTCTGGCCTGGAGAATTCCATGGGCTGTATAGTCCATGGAGTCACAGAGTCGGACATAACTGAGTGACTTTCACCTCACTTCATTAGTTTCAAGTGTACAGGAAGGTGAATGCTGTACATATATATTGTTTTTCAGACTCTTTTCCAGTATAGGTTATTATAATAGTTTCCTATACTATAATATATATTATATGTTATCATTTGTATTATGTGCTATAATATGTAGCATATATATAATGTATATAATTATGACCCTGATGCTGGGAAAGATTGAAGGCAAGAGGAGAAGGGGACAACAGAAGATGAGACGGTTGGGTGGCACCACCAACTTAATGGACATGAGTTTGAGCAAACTTTGGGGGATGGTGAAGGACAGGGAAGGCTGGTGTGCTGCAGTCCATAGGGTTGCAAAGAGTCAGACACAGCTTAGCAACTGAACAACAGCAACAAGGGTTCCCAAATTTGCGTCTCAGAAATGCACATATTAACCTTTCCCTAAAATGGGAGGAAGGCTTTTTCGTCAACTCCCATTAGAAAATTTTAGGTAATGAGACTTGTTTTGATTAATACCAATATTTCATGGCATTTTGCAACAAGCACTGGTTACTCTGGATGAACAAGTTTGAGAACCACTGATTCTGGCAGGGTCCACCACTCCAGTGGGCTGAACTAGGAGGAGCTAGGGATTTGAATGACAGCCCCTCCTGTTTCCTGTTTCTGCAACTCAAATACCTGTAAATAGGTCAAGTCCATGTCCTTTTGCTGCAGCCAGGCCATGAAATCCATGTACATCTATTCAAAAGCCTCGCTTAATTTCTCTTTCTAATGTTCTACTTTTCATAAGGAGTATAGACTATTTCAGAACAGTCTTAGTAAGGCCGTTTATAAAAGTTGAAGGTTACTAAATGTCATGAAGGCAGCTAGCCTGGTAATTATAGACTCGATGCAAAGCACTTTAAACAAATTACCCCTAGCCTCCAGCTCCAGGCAGAAACAGCTCTGGGACACAGAGGGGAGGGTGAGGGGATATTAGGTGAAAAACAGCTGCTGGAATTGAACATTCCCAACTCCCAGGGTGGAAACTACCTTTGTAGTTATAATCAGACTTCTACCACAGAGGGGAGGAGTAAAAGGAAGGAAGAAAAACAGGAAGAAAATCTTCTTTCCGTGGCCTCCAGAATTTTCCTCTAGTAGCTAAAAGAGGACAGGAAGTAAAAAGAAGCAAAAGCATCCTTAGGCCCATTGGTCTCAAAGTACCCTGGCACCTGGGGAGCCCGGAGCTGCAGTCTGAACAAAACAAGGAGGCGGGGGACATCCTGGCAGAATCAGAGCTTTGGCTGAGCTCAGCACCCAGCAGTCCTACAGACCCTCTTCAACTTTAAATGTTTGCTCTTCATTGCTCTGTGTAAAGGCACTGTTTTAATGTTTTAGTTCAAATATTCTAATAAATCGGTATACTTAGGTATGGGCTTCCCAGGCAGCTCAGATGGTAAAGAATCTGCCTGCCATGCAGGAGACCTGGGTTCGATCCCTGAGTCGGGAAGATGTCATGGGAGAAGGAAACAGCAACTCACTCCAGTATTCTTGCCTGGGAAATCCCACAGATACAGGAGCCTGGCGGTCGACAGACTATGGGGTCGCAAAAGAGTCGGACACGAATTAGCAACTAAACAGCAACAGTGGCAATACTTAGGTATATTCATAGAGGTAGAGAAACTGACTTATACTGACCCCTATACACTCAGGAGATCCAACCAGTCCATTCTGAAGGAGATCGACCCTGGGATTTCTTTGGAAGGAATGATGCTAAAGCTGAAGCTCCAGTACTTTGGCCACCTCATGTGAAGAGCTGACTCATTGGAAAAGACTCTGATGCTGGGAGGGATTGGGGGCAGGAGGAGAAGGGGACGACCGAGGATGAGATGGCTGGATGGCATCACAGACTCGATGGACATGAGTCTGAGTGAACTCCGGGAGATGGTGATGAACAGGGAGGCCTGGCGTGCTGCGATTCATGGGGTTGCAAAGAGTCAGACACAACTGAGCGACTGAACTGAACTGAACTGAACTATACACTCAGACCACATGAGCCAACTGCACGCCCTGCTCGCAGCTTCTCAAACTCACACAACCTTTCTTTTCTGGCTGCTATCCTAGAGTCTCATGGAAAAAGAATTCTCTCTAGAAGCCACCTGTATGAGTTTGCTAGGTCTATCCTAGCAAAGCACCACAAACGGCAGAAGTGCGTAGTCTCACAGTCTGGAGGCTGGAAGATCGAGGCGGTGGTGGTGAGGTTGGTTCCTTTGAAGGCCATGACCGAGAACCTGTCCCAGGCCCCTCTCCAGCTTCTGGGGTTCTGTGATATGTAGTGTCCTTTGGCTTGAGAAGGCATCCCCCTGATCCTCCCTTGATGGTCTCATGAGGTTGTCCTGTTGCACATTTCTATAGGTCTCCAAATTCCCCGTTTAGAAGGGTACCAGTTGCCTTGGCTTGGAAGCCCACTGTCCTCCAGTGTCACCCTGCACATGTGTGCTTGGTCGCTCAGTCATGTCCAGCTCTTCAATCCCATGGACTGTATCCCATGAGGCTTCTCTATCCATGGGATTTTCCAGGGCAGAATACTGGAGTGGGTTTCCATTTCCTTTTCCAGGGGATCTTCCCCACCCAGGGATTGAACCGAGTCTCCTGCTTAAAGGCGAATTCTTTACCACCAGGAGGCCCCAGGGTGCCCCGACCTTCACTAATTATACCTTCAATGATCCTGATCCCAAATAAGGTCACCTTCTGAGGTCCTAAGGGCTAGGAGTCAACAAATGAATTGTGAGGGGACAGAGGTCAGCCCACACATCCCCCTCTGAATCTCAGCCTTTCTCCAGTCAGGTCCACTCAGCTGGCATTTATATCAGCTCTAGCCTTTGCCAGGGAACTTCAGTTCCTGAGCTATTCATAGCCAGCCCTGGGCTCCTGGACTTGGCATGGCTCTGTCTGCCCAGCGTGGCTGCCTTTCCCATTGGCAGCTGCCTCTGCCAGGAGGTGGCAAGGGGGCAGGATCAGGACATCTCTCTGGGGATCTCCACACAATGAACTTGACTGACAATGAAAAGCATGTACAGATCAACAGCAGCCATGATTTCCAAGTCTCAGCACTCACAGTAAGCTGTGTGTGTGGCTCAGTAACATCTGCATCCCAGCTTCGGGTTTCAGCGGCTCATCTCAGATCTGAATGCACTTCTCACCTTGCTGCAAAGTGGGGCTGGAGGACTCCCTCCCTGCCTCAAAGGGTCAGATCACCTTCTGATCCAAGCAGGACATCACAGCTGCCCCCCTGGTCCCTGGTCATAACTAATCCCACTTCTCCCTTCTTTGCTCTTTCTGCCAAGTGCCAGCCTCCCTCCTGGGTTTCCCTTCCTGTTGCCTCAGTGGCTCTGCTGGCCCCACCAGCTCCACACCTGACACCTGGGCTCACCTGGCGGTTCGCCTTTTGATTTCCACCTCTGCTCCTCCTGGGAGGATTCAGATCTCCCCTCCTACATTTGCCTCCCTCAGCAGCCCTGTTTTCTGTCTGACTCAGTCATCTATTCCCCTGCCTCTTGAAATCGCTTACTCATACATCACTCCCACTGGGATTCCCATTTGTGCATTTAAATATCTTTGTTTTCATCCTGAAGAGCATGCTTAATTCAACGTTCTCATAATTCCAGGCAAATCCCAACAAAAGATGGAGGATTGTTTCTTTTTACCAATTAATATGGTAATAAACCCACAAAGAGTCAGAAACAGTTCAGCGACTGAACAACGACAATAACAAATGGTAACAAACCGTCCCCCACACTTTAAAATGGAGGAAGGGATTCTGATTGTTTCACAAAAAAGTAAGAGGGACATTTGACCTCCTTTCTGATTTCAAAGCAGCTTCTGCGCTTCTCAAGTACATAAATATTCATATTAATGAAAGAGTGAACACAGCAGGAACACTACTATTAGAGCACTATGTAAAACCCTATGAAAACACAAAGATTATTGTTTTCCTGCATGGTCTAAACTTTGTATCAGTGAGGTAGGAAACAGTCGATATTTTATTTAACCTTACTAAAATGTCAGGGGGCTTCCCTGGTGGCTCAGACGGTAGAGAATCTGCCTGTGATGCACGAGACCCAGGTTCAGTCCCTGGGTTGGGAAGAGCCCCTGGGGAAGGGAACGGCTACCCACTCCAGCATTCTTCCGCTTTCTAGGTGGCTCAGATGGTAAAGAATCTGCCTACAATGTGGGAGACCCAGGTTCAGTCCCTGGGTTGGGAAGAGCCCCTGGGGAAGGGAATGGCTACCCACTCCAACATTCTTCCGCTTTCTAGGTGGCTCAGATGGTAAAGAATCTGCCTACAATGTGGGAGACCTGGGTTTGATCCCTGGGTTGGGAAGAGCCCCTGGAGAAGGGAATGGCTACCCAGTGCAGTATTCTTGCCTGGAGAATCCCATGGACAGAAAAGCCTGGAGACCCACAGTCCATGGGGTCACAAAGAGTCGTAGACAAATAACATACACACAAACGCACACACACACACACACACACACAGCAATGTCAGAGTGCTTAGTTCATACATTATGGAATGTTTCTCTTTCTACCTTTCTCACCCTTTGGCACGTACACATTCATTCAGCCTTTGTTGGTTAAAGCCCATTATGTTCTAGTTACACACTGGTCCCAAATCCTCACATTGGAGGGACTTGGAAAGCACAGAGACAGCATTTTTCCACTGGGCAAACTATACCCACAGTTTCCATCCCCCACAATTTTTGCCTTCCTTGGAAAAATGAAACAAAAGGAATTACAAACAGTGACTAGCTACCTTTAAATTTCTATTAAAAAGCCCCGTTTTGTTGAATCCCTGTGTTGTACACCTGGAACTAGCATAATACTGTAGATCCATTAAACTTATTAAAGAAAAAAGAAAAGGCATATTAACACATAGGAATTTTCTCTTAGTAAATAATTAAGAATACCAACAGACATGGAGGGCTTCCTTGGTGGCTTAGTGGTGAAGAATCCCCCTGCCAGTGCAGGAGAGGCAGGTTTGATCCCTGGAGAAGGAAATGGCGACCCACTCCAGTATTCTTGCCTGGGAAATTCCATGAACAGAGAAGTTTGCTGGGCTACAGTCCATGGGGTGGCAAAACAGACACAACTTAGCAACTAAACAACAACTACATGGGCATTGAGCTTTCAAACTAGCCATCAAGCATTCTTTTATAATATCAAAAGAATGGAAACAACCTAAATATGTAATACTTGGAGACTGAGCAAGTGATACTCAATAAACCAGCAAAAAGGAATTCAGTACAACCAATCAAATATAAAGCATGTTAGGGAAAGATGTTTATGGGTCACGAAAGAGTATGTAAGTAGTATGATGCCATTTTTATGTTAAAACACCCACACACTCCACCACAAAACACCCGTAAAACAACTGGATGATTAGCGCCCGGAGTGTCGACTGTGACCCCTTCTGGGCAGAAGGATGGATGAGATTGTAGATGATTTTCATCCTTTTGCTTATCTAGATTTTTCTACCAGATTTATATATATATAATCTTTAAAACTGTTTTTAAACTTTTGAGATAAAAAGCTTATGAGGATAACTTTTTCTAAATATTGCCGTGCATTTTTTTTGCAGCATATAGTGACTTAGGCTACTATATCATCAATAAATTGCACCATGTGGATGAGTCGGTGGGGAACAAAACAAGAAGGGCCTTCCTGTATCTCGCTGCCTTCCCTTTTATGGATGCAATGGTGAGTACGGAAGATCGTTAGCATTTTTTTTTTAATTATGGTAAAAAAAATATATAACCTAAAACTTACCATTTTAACCATTTTTATGTGTGCAGTTCAATGGCATGTAGTATAGTCACATTGTTGTGAATCTTCAGAACTCTTTTCATCCTGGGATACTGACTCTATTCCTGTTAAATACTAACTCCCCATCCACCCCTCCCCCAGCCTCTGGCAACCCGGAAATGGAAATAGGTCCACTTACTCCCTACAATAGATCCACTTACTCCTTGGCAGGAAAGTTATGACCAGCCTAGACAGCATGTTAGAAAGCAGAGACATTACTTTGCCAACAAAGGTCAGTCTTGTCAAGGCTATGGTTTTTCCAGTAGTCATGTATGGGTGTGAGAGTTGGACTATAAAGAAAGCTGAGTGCCGAAGAATTGATGCTTTTGAACTGTGGTGTTGGAAAAGACTCTTGAGAGTCCTTTGGACTGCAAGGAGATCCAACCAGTCTATCCTAAAGGAGATCAGTCCTGAGCGTTCATTAGAAGGACTGATGTTGAAGCTGAAACTCCAATACTTTGGCCACCTGATGCAAAGAGCTGACTCATTGGAAAAGACCCTGATGCTGGGAAGGATTGAGGGCAGGAGGAGAAGGGGACGACAGAGGATGAGATGGTTGCTTGGCATCACTGACTCAATGGACATGAGTTTGAGCAAACTCCGGGAGTTGGTGATGGACAGGGAGGCCTTGCGTGCTGCGGTCCATGGGGTCACAAAGAGTCAAACATGACTGAGCAACTGAACTGAACTGAACTCCCTACAAAATGACCTACACCCTTGAGGCTCTCTTCACTGCCCTCCACACTTTTCTCACTGGAGGAATGTTCATATAACGTGAAATTTCCTATCTGAACCATTGTTAAGTGCAGTTGAGTGGCGCTGGGTGCTTTCACATTGCTCTTCTCCCATCCCCACCGTCCACGCTCAGCTCTCTCCATCGTCCCCGCTGAACACTGACTCCCCACCCTCCCCCAGTCCCTGACACCCACCACTCTTACTTCTGTGTCTGGGAACTCAACTACTCTCGGTACCTCATGAATAGAATAATACAGTTCTTGTCTTTTGGTCGCTCTTTGGCTTATTTCACTTCACGGAATATATTCGAGGTTCATGCATGTTGTAGCCTGTGTCAGAATGTCCTTTTCTATGGCTGAGTAATATTTCTTGTATGTATAAGCTGTATTTTGTTTATCCTTTCATCCATCCATGGGCATCTGGGTTATTTCCACATTTGTCTGCTATGAATACTGCCACTAGGAAGATGAGTGTACAAATATCCCTTTGAGTCCTTACTGTAATTCTTTTGAGTATATACCCATAGGAGGGATTGCTAAATCATATAATAATTCTGCTTTTAAGTTTTTGAGGCTCCATCATACTGATGGAGAAGCTGTACCATTTCACCTCTCCACCAGCTGTGCGGAAGGGTTCCAATTGACCACTCACCGACGTTTAACCAGTCCATCTTGTCAGTTTATTTTACGAGAATGGTCTGTATTTGCCACAAGTTCTGGTAGGAGCCAAGAGAGCTCCCTTGAAATTTTGATTCAAATATAAATTCTTTTCTGATATATTCAGGCTCAAGAGATCAGGATAGCTTTCAGATAAACTTACCACTTGTGTGGTATAAGCACCCAAAGCTTTTTACAATAAGACTCACTTGAATATACTGATAGGGCTTGATTACTTTAATAACCAGCTTTGCTAGAGTAGATAAGGATGACTCACTTCCATAGATTAAATTCTTTGTCCTGATACTGAAAAGTTCTCAAATAATGCTTTTTTCCTATTCATCTGTATTGTAGATATAAAAGAGACTTGGCAAAAATATATATATATATGTATGTATGTATATATATATATATATATATACACACACATATACATATATCTCCAATAATGGCCAATGGTGGAAAATAAACCCTTTCTTTGGGATCCATTTTAAATTACCCTTGGAAGGAAGCTTTAAAATATGATCATTTGTATGGGGTTATTTCTAGTTTTTAACAATTTTTCATTATGAAAAATTTTAGGCTTACATGAAAGTAAACACAAATCATTAGCATGCAGCAAGGCATTTCTTATAAGAAGACAGCCTTTGATTTTACGGTTGTATAGGTTTTGTTTTGCTTTGCTTAACCACCCCTCTCCTCCAGTTCTGTATACATTAGATGTGTGAGGTGAGTGGACCTCTGTATCAAGGTTAAGGCAGCAGCCCCAAATCCTCGGAGGAAGGAGGCAAGGTACTAATAAAAATGCACGTGGTCCATCCTCTCAAATGTCATCAGAAGTCTCACTGTGCCCACAGCTGGATTATGGGCACAGCCTCACTGAATCTGACAGCTTGCTAGTGGTGTCGGGGAGCCTTAGACACTAAACCCTCAGTTTCCATCGAAGGTTCTGATTTTCAGTCATCCTGACATCTCTTTAGGCTAAGAATTTGGCCATTGGAACACTTGTGCCTGGATTTCCTTTTTCTTACTTATCACCAGGTGTGTTTACTCTGGTAGCGGACACATACCTTCCACCCCTATGCCCCCTGCCTCCAAAAGAAAAAGGCCAAGGATTTGGGGTGTGTGGAAGCAGAGTCCCCACGGGGCCCAGGCTGGACTGAGGTGGCACCACAGTGCCCTCAAAGCAGCAAGAGAACTGAATGGGGTGACCGACCTTTTTCACAGCCTAAAAGAGTGAAAACCCAGCTTCCTAGGCAGAGTCTGAGATTCTAATGCCCTTCCTCCTATCTGCCCTGAGAGTCTGCTAACACACAGAAGAACTACAATTATCAGGGGACGCAAGACTAAAAGTGGCTCACAGGCTCGTTTGCTGCAGAAGTTCCCAAAACTCAAAACATTCGTGATCAGCACACTTTTCTTCCGTGTTTCATCTACCAGCTCCTCCAAAAGACCAGTAGTAAGAGATTACTGATAGAGACCAAAATAATACATATCTTCTCCCCAAACACACACACACACACACACACACCCCCTACAGCTTGGCCCTGATGTATTAGTTGGAGAGAATATTTTTGAAGCTTATCATCCAGGTCACTTTCAGTCAATAAAAACAGCCGACCATCCACAGTTTACAATTGCCATCTACACTTTGCGTTTCTTTTCATATTTGGCACCTTGGGACCTGTGAGCTGAGGAGGAAGTAGCAATAGAAGCAGTTACATAGTCTTGACACAGACTTAGTTTATTCCCTAGGTGTGCTTGTGTTTAGCTCACGTGAAAGGTTATTTCTGTGTCAGTTCAGGTTGACCTTTACTTGTTAGAAAGATGATACTGAAACAGATCCTACTTTGAACTTCAAACCTTCTCCAAACCTGCCATCCCCTAGGCTTTTCGTTGTCTGCAGCCTTTCTAGCACCTTCCTCTTAATTCCCCTCAAAGGCACAAAGTGTCAGATCAGATCCTGTCCAAACTTCAAGAGAAGGAAGTGGTAGGTAGAGCCCTCATCAGTCAGTGGGAGCCTGTAATGACTGCAGTAACTCAGAACCAGTTTTGAACCCTCCTCATTGGAACCTGCTTCACAGACCAGAAAGCTGTGCTTTGTGACTCACACTGGCCCCCGTTCCTGGTATTCACCCAGATTTCCTGCCAGGCCCATGAACCAGGACACTAGTCTTCAGATAATTGGTACCAAACAAATACTATGTGGTCACTGGTTCCGCTTAAAAACCTCACTTGGTCCTGGGTACCAGGTTAAGTTACAATCATTGTATCAATCAAAGATTCATTAAACTTGTGCTACTAAGATTGGGAGGTGGGTGGGTATAATGTCTATTTCAAGAACGCCCAGGAACTCATAAGAACCAGAAGTAACCTAATCCTAAATGTGTCTCATGCTCAAATCTCTCCTTCTCGGCAGGCGTGGACCCATGCTGGCATTCTCTTAAAACACAAATACAGTTTCCTGGTCGGATGTGCCTCAATCTCAGACGTCATAGCTCAGGTAAGTGTGGTGTGTGTGTTACAGCTGCTCCTTTCAGGTGATGGACAGAACTGGCCGACACCTCATTTACGTCCATCCATTCTGCAGTGCATCCCTACTTGATTCAAATCAAACATGGACTTTGATAAATGCTTGTTAAATGAGTGAGCAAATGAACCCTCCCATGATTACAGTGTGTAGAATCTTGCGAAAAGGGGGGATTGTAGGAATTGAATCTCACTTTCAGAGGTTTTGACCTTTATTGTTAAGGCTCTTGCATTCGAAATGACTCTAAAGCCATGGCTAGCATGTGGTCACAGGGTCACTGTGCACCTGATGGGGTGGACACACTGGCCTCTATGTGGCTGAGTCACTCCGGGCTACGTTTAGAAGAGCGTGCCTAGAAAGTAGTCTTTAATTGTCATTGCCATCTGGGCAATTCAGGCATCTTGCCCCCAGCTTAGAATCAGGAAATTGAGTCTGAGAACATTCTACTTCTGTCCAGTTTCCCCAGGGTCTGGCACCAGCCCTGGTTTCCATGCTCCATCCTTTCTTCTTCTATCAAAGATACCATGACAGGTTTTTGCAGAAGATATTTAATCGCTATACTCTGTAAGTTAGACTTAGTTCCTACAGCTGGGGATTTGGAGAGTGATCTCTTTATGGAGCAGGAGGTGGACTGATTTCTAAACTTGCTTTCCAATTCTCAATTCCGTGCTAGGAACATGTCCACGTGGTTCTTCCTGGTTTTTCCCTGCTGAGCATGCTAGTCTTTCAACCACCTTTTTGAAATAATCTACTGTTCAACTGTTAGTACCTCCCTAAAGGCCAAGAATTAAATTTCCAAATTAATTGCATTGACTCCATGGATCACTATTTAAAGTAATTTAAATTACTTCCTGCTAACATTATGAGTGTGTGTCTTTGTGTGTGTGTGTGTGTGTGTGTGTGTGTATGAGTGTGTGTGCGTTTTCTAGCACATGCCTGAATACCCCCTAACATCATTCTTTGATGTATCTTTGTTAATTTTCTTATTGAGCTATTGGAGATTTTTTGCTTGGTCTTACTTTTGATTCATCCTCTGAGGGATGATCTGAACTGCCTCGTTCACGCTAATCACTTACTGAAATTAAGGGAAATTAAGGGAACACCTCTCATTTTTAACATGAGCATTGATGCCTGAGTGAGCATCTGTAGATGTGGTATCCTCAAAGGCAAAAAGAAAAACACACATCTTTGCCTTAGATAAATACAGCAAGCATCCAAGAGTAAAAGAAATAAATCATATCCCTGAAAAATGCTTTCCCAGTATGCCCACAGCCTTTTTCCTTCTTAATTTTAAAACTAGTACTGACCCCTGCCTGCTGGGAGGGCTCGAAATTTTAGAATAAACCTACCTGGTTACTCGGGGCAATGGCAGCTGGATTCAGGTGCCATCTGACCTCGGGCTGTTCCAGGTGATATAGTTATTTTGAACCTTGTAGCTCGAGCTCCTGCCATGGTTTAGCTGAGGGAATAAATTCAGTTTTTGCTCTCACTCCCACCCTCCACTTCATTCCTCTCATTACTTGAAAGCATTTGTGAATTACCAGATCTGGTAATGAAAAAATAAATCCCAGGCAAAGTCCTTTTTTAGAAACATTTTTAAAGGTTTTTATTTTTATTTTTTAAATTATGAAAGTATGATAATGCATTTACAGGAGACTTGGAAAATCCAGAACAAAGTTACATGTAGTTTCACTATATATTACAATTGTTAAGTAGATGAATTAAGATCTTTGGTTGGAGTTTCAATATCAAGCTCTCAAAAAATTAATAAAATGAATATATAGAAAAGTAGAAGAATATGGTAGACCTGAAAAGCACCATGAACCAATTCAACATAATTAAGATTTGTACACTTTTCACACAGAAGTAGGATACAAATTATATTCAAGTTCCCATAGACTATAAACTAAGAGACATCAGAAATATCCAGGGACATAAAACAAGGTGCAAAAATTTCATGGTCTAAACGTGAAAGTCCCTTGAAATACCGCCTTGGCATAGATAGGAAGGGAGTGATCACCAATGATAACAGCAAAACAGTTTATAATGCCTTGAGTGTCAGTGCCAACTCCTGTTTAAAAAGTAATTTTTAGTAAGCTAATTAATTTCATATCATAATACAAAAAAACCTCTTGGTTTGGTTCCAACATGATACAGTTTTCTGTGTCACCATTTGAGTAATAATCATATCTTTTGTATAGATTTTATGATCACCTGGACTTTCTTAGCTTGCTCAGTATTAAATGAAACTTTGTGGAGGGGGGTGTTGTTGGACCTCTAGTTCTTTCCTCTTTCTGCTGCCTTCAGCCCTGGCCTTCTGAAGTCAGCTCAGACCCCAGAGATGGGATCCCAGGATCCCAGTTGAGTAATCTGGCCATACTACTGTAAGGCCCCTCGTCTCTTGCCTCTCCATCGCAGCCTTCTGGCGAGATCCCAGTCCTGAACCACCAATGGTGTTCAGCTTGCACCACTTGCACCCAGGTAGCAAGTGCTCCTGCAGAAAGCTTCACAGTGGGACAAACTGATCTCAGATACATTCACAGTCTCATCACTCACCTCAGCTGACTCTAGGGACCATGTCTGAGGGTCTCCACCCACCTCACTGTCCCCAGCAGATGACCTCACTGCCCACTTCACTGAGGAGCTCAAACCCACATGCCTATTCTCAGACCCCTGCCTCACCTCTGCTGTCCCCATTACAGGAAAGCACATGTCCCTCCTTGGTCCCAGGCCACTTCTTCCTCCGATGCCTGTTAGTCCGTCCTGTCCCGCTTTCTGGGGAACCTTATTCATTAGTTATCAGTGACTCCTTCTCTCTCCCCTGGATCATTTCTCTTGACATGGAAACATGCTCAAACTTCTGCCTTCTTAAAACAACCACAACCTGTGACAGATTCATGTTGATGTATAGCAAAACCAATATAATATTGTAAAGTAATTAGCCTCCAATTAAAATGAATACATTTAAATTAAAAAAAAAAACACAACCACAGCAATAGCAACAAGCTTTTTCTGGCTCCCATGTACCTCTGTAGCTACAATCCTATTTTTTCACAGCCAAACCTTTCAGAAAGGTGGTTTCCACTCAGGGTCTCCATTTCTTCCCTTCTCTTTCCTTCTTTTACCTGCTGCAGACTGACTTCCGCCCCATCAGCTCACCCACACAGTTCTCACTAATGACCTGCTTGCCATTGAATCCAGTGCAGCAGTTCCCATTGACCTCATGGATGTCTCAGTAACTCTTCATTCTGTTGACTGCGCCCTCCTCCATGAAACACCCCTTCCCACTGGCTCTCACACCACCATATCGTGGTTTTTCTTCTACTTCTGACAGCCCAGGTCATCTATTGATGTGTAAATGCTGAAGCTGCTCAAGACCCATCCCTCCTCACTGTGTATTCTATTTATGAATAATCTGATGGTTGCCCTGCATTTATACCATCTGTAACATGACTGATATTCACCAAATAATTGTCTGCAGCCAAGCCCTCTGCTCAGGGCTCTAGGCAAGGCATCTGAATGTCTCTATGATATTTCCACTCAGATCCTTCAAAGGCATCATAAGCCTCCATTCATAATCTTCGTGATCTTGATGACTGCATTTTTGAATGAACCTCTGCCCATGCCATCTGCTCAGAAACCCGGGAGCCACCCTCACAGCACCCCTCTCCATTCCCGTCTGTCTAAAACACTTAATCCTAGATGCTTCCTTATCAGCCCACTTCTCCCCATCTCTGCTGCTCTGTTCTGAGAGGTCAGCCCTCCCACCTGGATCCTTAGAGATGCTCCCTGTCCCCTGGCCTGCCCCTGTGCTCTGGGTCTCCTCCCTCCTTCCCCACTGGGACCACAGTAATCGATTCTCAGTGACATTCTGGCCACCTCACCCCCTCCTCAAACCTGCTTTCAAATTGCCTCCTTGGCGTTCTTAAGATAAAAAGCCAGTGTCCTGATCACAGGTTGAGAGGGGCTGAAAACCCACTGGCCCTGCTTCCTCCCCAGCCCAATCACTCTCCTCTGTCCCCTAGCTCTCTGCCCTCCAGCCCCTGGTCCTCCCTTCCAGACCCAATGCAGCCGAACCCCTCCCCCTGGGGGCTTTGCCTGGATCCTTCTGCCTGGAAGGGAATGCCCTGGCCTCTGCTCTCCCCACCCACCACCGGCTCCCGCAATCCGCTGCCAGCCAGCTGCCTGGGCTCTGGGTCTCAGCTCAGATGCACCCCGACGGGGCGACCCCCCTTCACTCCACAGCCTCCTCCCCACTCCCAGCACCGCCACCCTCTTCCCTTCACTGGCCTTGTCAGGGGTTGACCATGACTCCTGCCTTTCCCGTGAGGTTGTCAGCTCCAGGAGAACAGAGTCTGGGACCACCTTATCCATCATTGAATCCCCAGCCCAGAGCAGGCTCCCCCTGGGAAAATCCTTACTACTGAGCCTGTAGGTTCCGCTTGCAAAATAACCCAATACGGTTTTGATGGCTGTATCAGATTCGAAAATCTTAATTCTGGATTGAAATGCAGAAGGGCCAGCTGTTGTTTTAAACTGATAACTGACCCAACCCACAGTGAAGATGTAAGATGTACAATAAGTGTTGGACCGCATGGCATCAAGCTAGTAACAGCACGGGGGAGGCTGACAAAACCATCACTCTGGCCTTGGACAGCTCCGGGCCGAATGTCTCCTGCCGCCTCTGCCCCACTCTAGCCCACTCTGCTGCTCCTTCTGGTCCTTTCCATACCTCCCCCGCCCTTTTCCTTCACGTCCAGATCTCCTTGCTCGGGTCTGCTCACCTGGCCGTCCTGATGGCGCCACCAGGAGCCTTCCTGGACTTGGCAGAGGAGGGGTTCATCTTCACATATTCATTTTCCCTCCAGCATGTTCTCAGTCTCTAAACACCGTCATCTTCACTAACACCGTAGGTTTGTGTATGTCGAATGTGAAGCCTGCTGCAGACATACTAGTCTGTTTGCACGTTAGGGCCCCTGAGAGGTGTTTGATTAGTTAGAGAAATAAATGGGCATCTTGGCCACATCACAAAACTCAATCTTCTGTTCCAAAAACAATAGGGCCTTAACAAGGCTTTGCCCAGCTGGTCTTTGCCATCCTTCAGTTAATACGACTTCACTTTCTCTTTTCACTTTCATGCACTGGAGAAGGAAATGGCAACCTACTCCAGTGTTCTTGCCTGGAGAATCCCAGGGACGGCGGAGCCTGGTGGGCTGCCGTCTGTGGGGTCGCACAGAGCCGGACACGACTGAAGCGACTTAGCAGCAGCAGCAGCAGCAGTTAATATAGAACATTTGTTCCCCTGGGAAGCAGCAGGCACGGAGACAGTCACGGGCATCTTTCCTTCCATCAGTGGGCTCTACTGTATCCTCAGTGAGCGTGAACGTGAGTGTGTGATCGTGAGCATGAATGGACACTCATGTCATCCGTGCTCCGGGCAGCCAGGTCCTGCCCAGGCAGCCGGGCCACACAGCTCTGTCGTCTGCATTCCCCTGAGCACATCTCTGACAGGTTCTGTCGCATTTAGTGGTTTAAGAACAACAGCCCCGGCACACGTGTCAGTTTGTGAGATAAGCTGACCACCTCTAACGTCTGATACTTTTCTTTCATTCCAAAGTTCCTCTGGGTTGCTCTGTTCCCTACAGAATGCACGCATTTGATGAATCATGCTCATTCTCCAGCTTCTTTTTCCACTTTCTGTCACCAGTCATTTCTTGAGAATGCAGCGATCAGAGTATGCCTCCTTTGGTCAGACTCACTTAGCAGCGGTATATTTCACAAGCCTATCCTTCCGTGGATGACTGGCTAAGAAGGTTGATGTAGCTCAGATACTCTCTCCCCTCCCCTATTTTCCTACCTCTGCATCCGCTATTCCTCAGGGCTCCTCCCAAGATGGGAACCCCAGGACTCTGCCCAGAGGCTGGACTGATTCCCTCATTTCTACAAGATGGGAAGTTAAGTAGTTTGATAAATTTGCTTTAGAGCCTGTACCATTCAATAGAGATTGACACTTTACTCTTATTTCAGTCCCTGCTGACGTTGTATTTTTTTGACCTATGCCACATTTGTAAGTCGATATCTTAAATTTTGATTGTCTGGTTTTATAATTAACACTGGTGGCTTTCGCAGCATGTTTAGCGGAGTCCATGTTATATACGTAAATGGCCGTTTTTCTGTTGCCCGTCGCTGGCCACTGTTCTGTCCTTTGTGGAAGGTCACTTAGGTCCTCTGGTGTGGATTACATGTGCACCTGGAGAGGGCAAAACTCTTCTGTATCGTTTAGGGTCTGGAAGCCAAAGCTTCTGGCTAGTCTTTAGCAATAACGTTAACCAGGTGTGTAGTTGCCTTAAAAGAAACACTTAGTGGTGAACAGAGCAGAGTGGCCACGAGTCCTTCCAGTGCTTCCCAAGCATCTGAGCCTGGATGCCCCAAGAGAAGCGTTGAGCGGTAGCCCCAGGTCCTGCTCTCCTCATCTGCAGTGCCAAGGCTTCTGCTCAGAGATCCATCTCAGTTGCGGGTGCAAGAGGTTGGGCTTGGCTTCTGTTAACTGGCTGCATCCCCTCCCTGATGACTGTCTGTTTCCCCACCTCTCAGGTCGTTTTTGTAGCCATTCTACTTCACAGTCACCTGGAGTGCAGGGAGCCGCTGCTCATCCCCATCCTGTCCTTGTACATGGGCGCCCTCGTGCGCTGCACCACCCTGTGTCTGGGCTACTACAAGAACATCCACGACATCATCCCGGACAGGAGTGGACCGGAGCTGGGGGTAGGTCCTTAGACCCCAAGGAAGAGCCTGTCTGTATATCCGAGGGGAATACAATTTGATCCTACCCCTGTGATTCAACGTATCAGCATAACAGGCAGGTGCTCTGGGATGTCATATCCCAAGGTCAAGTGCTTGGTAACGTCCATGGGGATAAACAGCTGGAGAGCTGATGAACTCTAGAGATGGAAGAGAGACCTTAGAGGTCACTCTCCAGCCTTCTTATCTCCATACAAGAAGACTGAGTCACAGTGAATCACGTCAGGCCCAGGCGGAGGCACAGTGTTGATGGTTCTTCTTACTCTGCGGTCAAAAGGAAGTCACTCTGTGATCAACAAAGATTTCAGGAGCCCTGGTACCACTGACCTCACATTTGTTTAATTTCACAGCAGGGATCCAAACTGGGTTTGGGCTTTCTCTACTGGCTAAACACACTCATTCAGGTACCTTCTACAGAGAGAGTTGGGGAGGGTTTAGGTGACACCTAATTTCTAAATTTAAAATTTAGAAATTTTAAATATGGTCTGTGGCCTCAGTCAGCTTCATGTCCCATTTGGCTTAGTCACCAACACAGGAACAATATTCAGACAAGACAGCACAGAGACCACAATGGGAATACAAGAGCCTCCCCTCTGAGGCTAAGAGAAGGAAGAGAGGGATGTGGTCTCAGAAGCCCTCCTGATGGAGGCAGAGATTGGCCTGTGCCTCAAAAGGTGAATATGGTACAAACAAGGTATAATCTTACCCAGATGACCAAAGTGTTCTTTTCATCACTGGTGTAAACAGTATCTGATTTATATGTATGCTAATCTTCTCTACCCTCTGATACTAATTGAGTTGGTCTATCCAGCTATAAGGCAAATAGACATGACTTTGTATTTATATATAAATATAAATAGACCACTCTATCCCTGGGTCAGGAAGATCCCCTGGAGGAGGGCAGGGCAACCCACTTCAGTTTTCTTGCCTGGAGAATCCCATGGACAGAGGAGCCTGGCAGGCTACAGTCCATGGGGTCACAAAAGTCAGACATGACTGAAGCCACTTAGCATGCAAAGTGGTATGTATATATGTACATGAATGTGTGTGTGTGGACACACACACACACATATATGTATGTATGTATATGTATATATAGGGCTGCTCTGGTGGTTCAGACAATAGAGAATCTGCCTGCAATGCAGGAGACCCAGGTTCGACTCCTGGGTCAGGAAGATCCTCTGGAGAAGGGAATGGCTACTCACTCCAGTATTCTTGCCTGGGAAATCTCATGGACAGAGGAGCCTAGTGAGCTACAGTCCGTGGGGTTGCAAAGAGTCAGACATGACTGAATGACGAGCAATTTCAATTTATATATATATATATAAATTGAGTACATTACCACACTCTAACCCTGATCCCACCTTTGACCACATGTTACTTTTGTCATGTCAAAACAGTCCTTGTACTGACCACTCACCTTAATCTGAGGTCAGGCCATCAATAATATCAGATTGAGAGATTTCCATCATGAGGACCACCACGTCAGATTGGTCTTGATGATAGCAATCCATCTTAACATTCAGCTGCTAGCAAAGCGAAATAAAGTGACTGGGATGGCTCCAGGACGCAACACTTACCTTTATGAAGACTCAAAACCAAAGTCACGTGATAAAAGCCAGGTGTTAAAGATAGTGCCTATCTTTGCTGTGGAATTTTTAATAAATAGCCTTTTCTTTACTGTGCTTTTATTTTGCTTATGGTTCTGAACACTTACATGACTTCTGTCAGAGCCTTGAGATTAGGAACGTCTGTCATAGACTTATAGAGTGCCCAAATAATTAGGCTATTCGTGACCATACTGATTCCAAAATAAATTATAATAATGTTTTACTTCTTCGAGCTACCTCTTACCGACATGGCTTCTAGCCAGTCAGTTTTATGATATGAACAAGAACTTTTCCCACCTGTTTCTCAGGCTGTGAAGCTGGGTTCTGCTTGGGTTAGCGTTGCCCTGTTTAGACAATAGTGGTTTGAAGCCATCAAGCTTAAAGGCGTGTTTTGATTTCACGGGAGCTTGCCAGCTGTCTAAGTTCAATTCTAATAAGACTGTACATTTTATTTTAATTCAGCTTGGCTTGTCTACAGAGGCTTTTCCTACATTATTTTTAAGTATAGTGAATTGACTCATGATTGACATCAAAAGAAAAGGCTTTGACTCCGAATTATTTTTTTCTGTTCTCCTTCTCAAGTTCAGCGAACTTTATCCCATTTTGTTGATACAGGGAGATGCAACAATAAGAAAGATGCTGAGTTTCTGGTGGCCTCTGGCGCTCATCTTGGCCACACAGAGAATCAGTAGGCCCATTGTCAACCTCTTTGTTTCCCGGGACCTCGGTGGCAGTTCTGCAGCTACGGAGGTAAGGCCCCTTCTGGGAACATGGGTGCCCAAAGTCACCGTGTAACAAATGTGGGTGGGGAGGTGGCTGACAGTTTGTTTCCAGTTCCTCTTGAGAGCGAAGAAATTCTGTGATATTAAGTTCTATGATACCTTCACACAAGAAAGCATTGAGGATCTCCATCTGTGACTTAGAATGATGTGATTTTGTTTTTTTATGAGTATGGAAACAGTGACAGACTTTATTTTCTTGCCTTCCAAAATCACTGTGGACAGTGACTGCAGCCATGAAATTAAAAGACACTTGCTCCTTGGAAGAAAAGCTATGACAAACCTAGACAGTGTAATAAAAAGCAGAGACATTACTTTGCCAACACAGGTCTGTATAATGAAAGCTATGGTTTTTCCAGTAGTTGTATATGGATGTGAGAATTGGACCGTACAGATGGCTGATCACCGAAGAATTTATGCTTTCCAACTGTGGTGCTGGAGAAGACTCTTGAGAGTCCCTTGGACTGCAAGAAGATCCAACCAGTCAATCCTAAAGGAGATCAACCCTGAATATTCATCGGAAGGACTGATGCTAAAGCTCTAATACTTTAGCCACCTGATGCAAAGAGCCAGCTCATGGGAAAAGACCCTGATGCTGGGAAAGATTGAGGGCAGGAGGAGAAGGGGAAGACAGAGGATGAGAGAGTTTGAGCAAACTCCTGGGAGATAGTGAAGGACAGAGAAGCCTGGCGGGCTGCAGTCCGTAGGGTCACAGAAAGCCAGATGCGTCTAAGCAACTGAATGAGTATAATGAGTAGGGAGGAAGATATCTTATTCTTCCTTCTCTTTTACCACATGAAAAAACCGAGGTAAGGATGCAAAAGTAGCAAGAAGCTGGACTGTGTTAGAATCCAGGTTTTCTTTCTCCCACTCACTGGCCTCTCCATTTCCCCGTGGAGTCAGCGTGGAGCCTCTTCACTGCAGTCACAGAGGACGATGGGACTGGCCATGCGCAGAAGTACCCAGCAGGCAAGGGCTGATGCTTCCACGTTCCGCCGACCTCCCTCACCTGTCGCTGCTCCGCCTCCTGAATGTGCCACCCAACCTACCATGGCTTCTGCATCTTCGGCAACCTGCGCTCTTTCAAAGGAGGGTCTCCTCTATTTACTCACAACTCAAGAAATTGATCTGGAAACTGGCAGCTCCTCCAGGGAGAGAGTTGAAACATTTTTAAAATATTTTTCCATCATGCCAGTATGGTATGAACAAATAGAAAGACTTTGTTTGTTTGCTCATCTGCTGCCTTCTGGGGAATTAATTCTGGCTCTGGGACTGCTGATCCTTCAGGAAAGCCGGTGGCCGCTCCCAAGGGCCTCCTGTTTACACAACTGCCCTTGCGTGCACTTTCAGCACATCTCCAGGCCGGGGTCTCTTGCCAGGTTCCATGTCCCGGGAAGCAGCTCATGTTGGCCTGGAAAGAGAAGTACATAAGTCACAAGCCGAATGCTTTCTCTTGCCTCCGTGGGTCCCTGGATTTTGTTTTCTTGACTCACAAATGTCCTTTGGGGCGGCTTCTGTAACATGGCAGCTTTTTAACCTAATACTTTTGTTTCAGCTGTCCTGTAAAAAGTATGGGACACGCCCCATCCCCACCAATCACCTGTGTGCTAGAATTCCATCTTCCCCTAAAAATAAAAAGACAACCAAGATAATTTGTAGGTTAAAATCATTTCTAAATGGACTTCAGTACATAGAGACAGACCTCAGCATAGGGAGACAGAACTGACATGAATTAACCGTCTGCTTCTGATGGTATTGGCACTTGCATACATCTCATCGACTCCCAACATCTCTGTGCCGTGGTTGTTCTTAGTCTCGTGGTTTCTCTGGAGGAACAGAGAGGGGGCCTGAGAGGGTTCATGCTTCACACACACCTGGGAAGTGATGGAGTGATGCTGGAATCCAGATCTGCCTGATTCCACCACCTACTCCTCAGAGCAGTGTCTTCACCAGCTGAAGACCCACCTCACTCACATTCCTGGCATCAAAATGAAGGGTGACTGCAACCATGAAATTAAAAAACGCTTGCTCCCTGGAGGAAAAGCTATGACAAGCCCAGAAAGCATAGTAAAAATCAGAGACATCTCTTTGCCAGCTAAGGTCTGTATAGTCAAAGCTGTGGTTTTTCCAGTAGTCATGTACAGATAGGAGAGTGGGACCATAAAGAAGGCTGAGTGCCGAAGAATTGAAATGTGGTGTTGGAGAAGACACTTGAGAGTCCCTTGTACTGCAAGGAGATCAAACCAGTCCATCCTAAAGGAAACCAACCCTGAATATTCATTGGAAGGACTGATGCTGAAGCTGAAACTCCAATACTTTGGCCACCTCATGCGAAGAGTTGGCTCATTGGAAAAGACCCTGGTGCTGGGAAAGATTGAAGGCAGGGGAGGAGAAGGGGATGACAGAGGATGATATGGTTGGATGGCATCATCAGCTCAATGGACATGAATTTGAGCAAGCTCCAGGAGTTGGTGAAGGACAGGGAAGCCTGGCATGCTGCAGTCCGTGGGGTCGCAAAGAGAGGAACGTGACTTAGAGACTGAACAACACAAAGAAATGAAACTCTCCTATTCCTGTTTGGCTTCCTGTGAGAAGTATTAGTTGTCTCAAGTTAAACATCAGAATTGGGCTCTCCTGGGCTGAACAGACTGGAAGGGAGGTGAGTGAGGTGGCGCGTACCATAAAGCCATGGACAGGTGCGCACCATCAGCTTCCCTGAAGGACGGCGTGGAGGCGGAGAGGTGGTCCCTGAGTGCTGAGTGTTCAGAGAGCAGGGGTGGAGCTCAGAATCGCATCTGGTGACTCAAGAATCCGGCTAGACTAGAAGGTTCCATTTGGCTCTGTGAGAACCTGGAGGACCAGGGTTGAAATCTTGGCTTTTCAATCCGTGATCAGGGCCTGGATAAATGTATCTAAAACAAGATGCATCCTCCTAGCCTCAGATGCACACCCTGGACCTGCTCAGCCTGCTCCCCAGGATGCAGGGGGCCTCTGCCCCTTCCTCCTGCTTCAGGGCCATCCCAAGGCTGGCCATGCTGTCACCCGGGATGGAATGACTTGTCGGGGGACTGTAGCTGAGACAGCTCGCGCTGCCACGTGGCAGGTGGCAGGCAGAGGCTGGAGATGCTCTCTGCGGATGCCTTGCTAACTGCTGGTTCTTCCTCTTGCAGGCCGTGGCAATTCTGACGGCCACATACCCCGTGGGTCACATGCCGTATGGCTGGTTGACGGAAATCCGTGCTGTCTACCCTGCTTTTGACAAGGTGAGAACCCTGAGCGGCGTGGTTTCCAAAACACTCTCTTTAAAATTAGCGTTTGAGAGACAGCAATCTCCGGTGATGGACACCTCGCTGTCTCTCAGCCTCACCTCCCTCTGCAAGGTTGATGTAGCATTGGGGCTGGCAGAGGTAATTATGGAACACGTCCCTCAGGAAATCACAGAGGCAAATTGATGCTTGCCTTGATGTGGCTCCCAGAACGTGTCTCCAAACTGGTCCTCACTTCTAGGTTACTCCTGTTGAGAAATTATTTGCAAAAGGAAAATGATGCTCTCAAAAAAATTAATATATTGTTTTTGTTTCTGTGGTTTGTTACTTTTTGTTTTTTGGTTTTTACTGACCTCATAGCTGATGTGAAGGTACAGACAGTTGTGTGCTTGAGTTCATAAGCTTATGGCTTTCTTTCGAGGGGGTACATGCACACCCTGGGTCCAGGCTGGTTCAGTTCAGTTGCTCAGTCATGTCTGACTCTTTGTGACCCCATGGACTGCAGCACTCCAGGCTTTCCTGTCCATCGCCAACTCCTGGAGGTTACTCAGACTCATGCCTATTGAGTCAGTGATACCATCCAACCATCTCCTCTTTTGTCCTCCCCTTCTCCTCCTGTCTTCAATCTTTCCCAGCATCAGGGTCTTTTCCAGTGAGTCAGTTCTTCACATCAGGTGGCCAAAGGATTGGAGTTTCAGCTTCAGCATCAGTCCTTCCAATGAATATTCAGGACTGGGATGTACTTATTCTAGCTGAAAGCTTCTGCTGACATTGCAGGGAGGCACATAAGTCTTCAGATCTGTAACCTGAGACCAGGTCAACACTGACCTGCAGATCATTTGAGAAATGCCTTTTTCATTCAAGCATAATTATTTAAACTTTCAACCTAAAGCAAATAAGTAGAAAAAGAGACCCCTCCCCCAAAAGATTGTATGTAATGTTTTAAAATGAAAAAATAGGAAAAAAGCAAACAACGTACCCCTTGTACTCATAATAGCAACTGTTTGGATTTCTGTAGAACTAGCTCAGAGTCATTGCTGACATCATTTTAATCTGGTCCCAAAAGAGCCCTGAGAGGTGACGAGAGGAAGTCTGTTCACCAGCGTCCCCAGCAGATTACCTGCCTCTCTCCCCCCACCCATAATCAGTCATCTGTGAGTAGCAGCTCCCTTCCAGGCAAGTCAGGGATCACCCCCACACAGCCACACACGAGAGAGGGAGGCTCTCGTTCAGAACTGTTTACAGGGTTGGAACTTCCCCAGTAAACAATGAGCTGGACGTTCCACCACTTGCCAACATTCACTTGGAGCATCAGAATGCAGAGTGTGTCCTAAAAAATGCCTTTGATGCCTGCTTCCCAGCCCTTTGAGAGTGGACTTCAGAAGGTCTGAGTCACACGCAGCAGACAGCTTTGTTGGACTGGGTTTAAGCCAATCTATGGAGGGAAATCAGTATTCTCATGTCAAGGAACACGTGTATAGAAGTAAGTCCTCGAAAACCAAGATGGATATAAGTCTTCTTGCCAGATGTTTAGCTCTTGGAGAATAAGACTATATCATAAAATCCAATAGCAGGGTTCTACTTGTGTTCGAACCTCCTGGCTGTGAGCGTCTCATCTGAAATTGGTTTTGGCTACCGTGAAATGATTAAACTTAACAATACAGCCCTGTCCAATTTCGCTAAGAGCAGCCAAGTAAAACATTGTTTTATGCACGATCACAGAGGTTAGACGCTATGAAAAAAATCCTAAAGGGATCCCTCAAGCCCGATGCTGGAGGAAATCAGGATCCTTGTGAAACCTCCTCGTCGTCACCATGCATTCCACTGCACCACTCCGGCCATTCCCATGAATGCTGTCTATTCACCCAGATCTTAGACACCTCTGTGTGGACTTCCGGAATTTGCTGCATTGACAGTTGAAAATCCTTAGCCTGCTTGTGGGTTCCAGACTTAGAGATTTAACATTTCTCGCATAACTTCTGATGTTTCTAGCTAAACAGGGAGATGGGAGAGTTTTCCACTCTTCCTCATTCTCCCTAGTGTTCGGTTATCATCTTGCAAAAGACTGTGTCTCTGCGAAAAAGCCGACGGGGCAAGCAAGACGAGACACTGATGCTGAGCTAATCATACGTGCTGGTTTACTCCAACCATATTGGCAAACACATTCGCTGTCTTAAAAATCAAAGCACACTTGAGGGAGCTGGGGCCCGTGGCTGCCACCACGAGGGGGCGGGGGGCAGGCACATGCATTTGGAAGAGGAGCCTCCTCCTCCTCACCCAGCCCACCAGGGGACCACCCTCGTGGATCCCTGGGGGAGAGCAGATGAAGAGATGGCCCACGTGCTGTGATGGGCACTGTGCCAGCACAGCAGTCTGTTTTCCAGGAAAAGCAGGTGTGCTTTAGATACCGGAGTGAAGAAAATGGAAACCCCTCCAGAGGTTTGCACTGGCAGCACAAACAAGAAGGGCTTCCAGAGGCTGTCTCAGCCTCTGATGGGAAGCACACATCAAAAGGTCTCTTGCAAGTGGGGCCTGTAACACCTCCGCGTGCACATCTGCCATTAGGCTGACATGCGAGCCAGGGGCTTGTCGTTTGTTTCCGTGAGTCAACTCTGGGGCTCGGTGGATCCATAACGAGGCGGGTGTTGTTTTTCTCAGCTGCTGTTCATAGTCAAGGGCCGGACACGCGACCCTCAATCAAGGTTTTGATTGAGTGGCAGGTACACTTAGCAATGACCCTGAGATGGCATCAGCCAGCCTCAGGGATGTGTCTGAGGGCCCCTACATCCGTGTGCTCACATTTCAATTTAATAAGGGCTGTTTGAGCATCTTCTCTACTTAAGAAAGGTGTGCTGAGTTGCAGGAGCTAAAGAGATGGGTGAAACACCCAGTCCTTTATCTCAGGGAGCAAATGTGCCCCTCACAGGAATCTTGACATGTGCCCCCAGATACGATCTGGGGGCTCAGTTGCCCTCCTTGCCTGCAGAGCCCAGGGCGGTCGAACACTGCAGGAGGGGCTGGGGCCCTGAACTAGGTGGGTGGGCACCCAGCGCCCCGAAGAGGAGACTGACTCCGGAGACACTGCTGGGCAATTCAGTCCGGAACTCCCTCTGGTTAGCCGTCATGTCCAAAAGCCTGACAGCTGTCTGAGAGAGACGTCCAGTCACAGCCGTGTTCGAGCTGTCCCTTGACATCTATGCTTCAGACGCGTCAAATCAAACAGAAATGAGATGCTCGGTAAGAAGCACGAGTGGTCAGCCCAGGATAACCCGGAGCCTTTTCTTGCCCCCCTAGAATAACCCCAGCAATAAACTGGTGAGCACGAGCAACACGGTCACGGCAGCCCACATCAAGAAGTTCACGTTCGTCTGCATGGCCTTGTCGCTGACGGTAAGGACAGACCCACCCCTGCCCCCGCCTCTGTGTCTGGTTTTAGAAAAGAGGAAATTGCCGTTTTAAAGGGAGAAGTCTTGTATTCCATAATGCAGTGCTATGCTGGATAAGGTGACAGCCTCTCCTGGATATTTTCATCCCAAAATACAAACGACAGTTAATCAAGGATGGCGTTGGGGCTACACTTCTCCTGGTGGCTCAGACAGTAAAGAATCTGCCTGCAGGCAAGAGACCTGGGTTCGATCCCTGGTTTTGGAAGATCCCCTGGAGAAAGCAAATGGCCATCAACTCCAGTGCTCTTGCCTGGAGAATTCCTTGGACAGAGGAGCCTGGCAGGCTACAGTCCATGGGGCCACAAAGTGTCAGACTAAGTGACGGACTAAGCAACTTTCACTTTCATCGAGTCTAAGAATAGAGGGTCAACTTCTGGCATTTCTGTAAGGGGCTTCTTCCTGCTGAAGAAAGGCAGGCTTCACCTTTCTTAATGATATTCTGTCTTACTGAATAATTTCCAGCCCATCTTTAAACACTCAGAGTCAACTGTCTCTTTTCCAAATTTAATTGGTATGATTTGTTTCATGGGTAAAATTCCTTTCTTTGTATGTTTACACTGCTCTATCCTTCCTATGGAGCCATCGTTCACCACACACTTACCAGGCACCTACAGGATCCGAAACCCCATGCCATCTTCAAGGACAGAGGTGTGAACAAGAGTGGATAGCGCCTCCTTGTTGGCAGGGCCTGTCAGTGACGCTGCACAGCCTTAAATAAGCAGTACACACCCTACCTTTATCAACTCACCTGGGCAGTTCAGATGTAGGAGATATGTTCCGAAAACATGAGAAAAAATTCCAAAATGCTCTATAACCCCAAGCACACAGTATATAATTTAAGGCTGTTTATAACATTTATCAACAGTAGCAAGAAAATAATGGCATTTATAAACAACTCCACATCGTAGACTGCGCTCTGTGCGTTCTAAAGATGGAGATGAGAAGAGGATAAGATGAAAGAGGGGTCTCTTGACTTCACTTCCTTGTTTGTTGTGGTGGCTACGTATTTAAGTCCTGTAGAAATTCTGCTTTTTTCACAGCATACGGGAAAAACCGTAACAGAAATAGCTGAGTGTGTGCAGTTCCCATCATAAACGACTGATACTGAGGACATAAGACAAGAAGAGGTTTGGGGACAAGTGATGACAGGACCATCGTGAGCGTTGTCACTGGCCTTTATCACAAAAACCACTTAGCTAGATGAGCCCTAAGAGGGGTCCCTTAAAATCAAGTCTGATACACATTTTAAACCTCACTTGGATTTTTTTTTTAAAAACATAGTTTAATATTTGATCCTTTGACCCAACAACACCTGAATAAACTCATCAAGGACAACACAAGGTCTGTAGCCCATCACCTAAGGCCTCTGACACTGGGTCCTGACTCGGCATCCTTGGCCACCCCATCACCCCAGCCCAGCCCTTCCTCTCAGTCCGTCCCCCATGAAACTGGGAAACTGCAAGGGGATGTCAGAAGCATATTCCAGGCCCTCTCCCCGGGGTGGGGAGACCTCTGATAGCACGCCTGCCTGAGTCAGGTAAGTCACCCCCGGCAACCCTGTTCTCCTGGTTGTATTATTTCTCCCTACAGTGTGCAAATTTTTCCATAGTTCCCTAAAACATTAGCAAAACACTGCACAACCTTGAAACCACTTAAAAGAGGATTTTAGGAAAAACAGAGAACGTTTCTATTCCCGGAAAAGACTTCAGCTTTTGGAGCCTGTGTTAAGTGACTGAAAGTTGGTTCGGATGCCAGGGTCTGTGACTTGGGCACCATCCAGCTCCGAGAGCTGGAAGCTTTGGGCTGTTGCTCACTCTGCGGTCAGGGTCTGGCTCCCCTGTCTCCTCTCACTCCATGTGGACCTCTTCCCTCAGTTATGGTCAAGTCTGACACAGAACCTTAGCAGACTGAGTTTACAGATATTCCTTCCTTCCTTCAGTTCACAGGCAATACTCTATACTTCTAAAACAAAAGCAGCAAGTGTATTTTGAAGTGATAACCATGTAAAAGCTAGAAAAATGCTTCGATCTCCCACAGAGGTTATTTAAGTTTTAGTTTTATTTAATTTTAGCTATTTAATTATTCTAATGCTACCATCTATGCATCCATGTTAAGTTGCTTCAGTTGTGCCCAACTCTTTGCAACCCTGACCCTATGAATTGTAGCTCACCAGGCTCCTCTGTCCATGGGATTTCCCAGGCAAGAATACTGGAGTGAGTTGCCATTTCCTTCTCCAGGGGATCTTCCTGACCCAGGGATCAAACCCGAGTCTCCTCCATTGGCAGGTGGGTTCTTTACCACTGAGCTACCTGAGAAGCCCAGATTACAGTATAGAATAAACCTGACTTTTAAAAAGGTCCTCCGAGGAGGCTTGGTGGTAAAGAATCTGCCTGCCAATGGGGTTGCAAAGAGTCGCACATGACTCAGCAACTTAGCAACAACAAATAACTTTTATGTGCACTGGGAAACCAAAAAATCATGTGTCTCACTTTATTGCAATGTTTACTTTATGGTGATGGCCCGAAATAGTTCCAAGAGATGTCTATACACGTATTTAATAAGGCTTAAATTTTAAATCGTGCTTTATCGCAATATTCACTTTACTGGGGAAGTAAAAAGTGAAAGTGTGGAAGTGTTAGTCACTCAGTTGTGTCTGACTCTTTGTGACCCCATGGACTGTAGCCCACCATGCTCCTCTGTCTGTAGAATTTTCCAAGAAAGAATACTGGAGTGGATTGCTGTTTGCGTCCCCAGGGGATCTTCCTGACCTAAGGATTGAACCCAGGTCTCCTGCATTGCAGGCAGATTCTTCACCATCCAAGCCACCAAGGAAGTCTAGACGAAAACCTGCATTAGGTCCGAGGTCTGCCTGTGATGGCACCAGCTAGAAGCTCGCCTTCCAAGCTCCTTCTCCAGGGCCTTCCTCTCTGTACTCTGCTGTTCCAGCAAATAGGAACAGATATCTGGCCCTGAGGCCAGGGCTTGCCAGCACGCTTGAAGCAGTGGTTTCTTCAACAATACAAACAGTAGTATTATGGTGTGTCTCCGATACATCGGCTTCCCAGGTGGTGCTAAAGAATCTGGCTGCTAATGAAGGAGACGCAAAAGATGTGTGTTCGGCCATTGGGTCAGGAAGATTGCCTGGAATAGGAAATGGCAGCCCACTTCAGTATTCTTGCCTGGAAAATTCCATGGACAGAGGAATCTGGTGGGGTACAGTCCAGGGGGTTGCAAAGAGTTGGACACAACTGAGCGGGTGAGCACAGCACAGCAGCAGATACGTTACCTTTATAATGACTCAATCAACTGGGCCTCAGTCAGTTGGCTCTACCATCTTGGCTAGAGGCCGGCCTGCGTGCGTACTCAGTCATGTCCTACTCGTGACAGTCCCGTGGACTGTAGCCCACCAGGCTCCTCTATCCATAGGACTTTCTAGGCTAGAATACTGGAGTGGGTTGCCCTTTCCTTCTCCAGGGGATCCTCCTAACCTAGCGATCAAACCTGCATCTCCTGCATTGGCAGGCAGATTTTTTTACCACTGAGCCACCAGGAATTGCCATTAAAAGATATATAGAAAAAATATAAGGGTTATCCCCCTAAATTCATTGTTATGCTGTCACTATAGTGCATACAGCTTTGTATAGCACTTACCATGTTCATTCTTCACATCTATTATTCCCTGTAGGCCCTGAACTTCCCTAGGCAGGGTCTGCGGGTTAGTCACTTCTTATCCCCAGGGCCTAGCATCCTGCCTGACACAGAAGCGGCACAATAAACAGAACCCAAACACAGGAATCAATTAATACTTACCTGTGTGATAAGAATCAGAAAGGTGCCGATGGCATTCACCCCTCCTGAGCCACAATCTCCTTATTTATACTGAGGTTATCTTATTTTTAAAGCTCTTAAGACGCCCTAAACTTGAGAGTCTATTTTCACTTTTTAAATTTTTAAACTGCATAGTATCAGGAAATTAACATTGCAGAGCACTTAGGATAGACACACCATGCTTATTACAGTAGGCGATATTCTGTACAAAGTGCGAGCCTTCTGATGGTTCCAGAGCTTTCTACACATTGCCTAGAATTAGAGCACTTTGCCAAGCGCTGGTCGTTTGGGCATTAGTGACTCTTCTCTCTGGGACTTTGAGAAGAGCTGGCGCCACAAATGCTGCAGACATTCAGTGACCCAATGATGCTAACTGCTTTTTGAAGGAAAACCTGTCCTGTCCAGAGCAGAAACTCATCTTGCAGTCAGAATGGGCCCATTCTTCAGGCCCTGACATGTTCAGTTCAATATCTGTCTTTGCCTGGGGAAAATACGTTTGACAGGTAATAAGAGACCGTGGTGCTGGGAAAGATCGAAGGCAAAAGGAGAAGAGGGCGACAGAGGATGAGATGGTTGGATAGCATCACCGATTCAATGCACATGAACTTGGGCAAACTCTGGGAGATGGTGAGGGACAGGGAGGCCTGGCGTGCTGGCGGTCCGTGGTGTTGCAGAGTTGAACACAACTGAGCAACGACATGAGACTAATATTTCAGCATGCTACAAAGCATGCATATGCTTATGCCCTAGTACAGATTTTCCGTTTAACTTAGAGTGAATCCCTGACTCCGAAAGTTCATTCTTCCCTCATTTTCTTATCTGAGAGTTTGTCTGAACCACTGGGCTTCAAGACAAGCAGCCCAGAATGCCTTCTGCCCAGCTGGAAGCGGAAGTGGATTTAGGAAGAGTATAAGGTGGGAAAGCAGAAGCTTGGCCCAAGGAGCATCTTGCTTCCCTGCCTTTAGGAAGCTTAGAAAATCACTGATTGGCTCCTTTAGACCATTTGATGGGCGTGAGGGTGAAAAGGGAGAGCTTCAGCTGATCGGAAAGATCAACTTCAAAATAGTAAGAACCCTCTGATAAAAATGAATCCCCTCAATAGCAACAAAGGTGCAGACGCGATGCAGACCAGGGGCAGGCGGACACACTGCTGTCTGGGGTGAAGGAGCACACAGTTCAAAAACATGCTGTCTTTAAATAAGGTCGAAAGAAGGCATGCCGCCTGGCGGGAGCAGGTGTGGTGCAGCGGCCACTCAGCGGAGGCCAGTGATCTGAGCTGTGCAGGACAAGGTGGCACCATGAAGAACAAGGCTGTAGCTGGCGCCGGGGTCAGAAGCAGGCAGCCGGGTTTGCCCAGAACCTTCTGGCAGAGCCATGGTCTCCGTCCCTAATGTGACCAATTATGAAGCCCCATGATACCCAGGGTGTCCTGAGAGGCTGCGTTTCTCTAGTAGACACTAGTGGTGATCGCAGACAGAGGGTGGTTGCCATGAGCTTGAGAAGGAGGCAGGTGTTCCTTCCTCTTGGGGAGAGGAACTGATAACACTAAACTTAGAGAAACACAGCCCCTTGGAACTGATCACGACTGCCCCCTGAATCCCAGCCTTGGGGATAGAATAGAAACCACTAACCAGGTAGGGTATGTCTTTTCAATAGCCTTTTTGGTGCAGAGCAGCACTCCAAAAGGTACCAGACCCCCATATTCCTGGATGTGAGGCCACTGTGGTGAAGTGAATGGATGAGCTTGCGAAATGTACCAAGCTCGCCAATTTGGTGCCCCATACACGTGGTCTTTTTTTCCTAAAGTGTTAGTGGCTCAGTTGTGTCTGGCTCTTTGCGACCACATGGACTGTAGCCCACCAGGCTCTACTGTCCATGGGATTCTCCAGGAAGGAATACTGGAGTTGGGTTGCCATTCCCTTCTTCCCAACCCAGGGTTTGAACCTGGGTCTCTCCCGAATTGCAGGTGGATTCTTTTACCATCTGAGCCACCAGGGAGTTGGTTTGGTTTTTTTTTTTTTCCTAAAATTCATAGCAAATCATATTAAGTAGGCAAGTTATAGCAGCTTTAGATGATTTTAGCTGACCAGTTTCCATTTTTACTTCACAATGCCAGTTTTTCAGCATCTGCTGTTTTCTTACACTCTCTGCAGCTCTAGTGTGGGGGAGCCATTGCCAAGAGAGGGGGCCCTTCTATCTCAAGAGAGGTGGGGAAGAATCCCTGCAAAGCACAGGCTTGGCTGCTGCTGAACCTCCCCAACCCCTTTCATACAAAATGGGAACGGCGTCCACCCAGAGGGATGTTGGCAGGAAGGAAGAGCCACCAAAGCACTTGTGTGCAGTGAACGACCTACACGGTCACACCCAGCACCCCTGGACGTTGAACCCCAGGGAGGCCAGAGGGGAAGAGCTAGGAGCAGAGGAAAGGGAGAGACAGAGTCAGAGCAACGGAGAGTGAGGTCAGCAGGGAAGGGGAGGGACCGAGGGGCCTGGGAGAGAAAGGGGCACTGGAGCGTCAGAGGAGATGGAGCAGAGTGGCGGAGGTGGGTTCAGCAGACAGCGGGGAGGATGGGAAGGCCCCAGAGAGCCCCCACCCCCACCCCGGGCCTTGCCAGTCCTTCCAATAGCAACTGCTGTAAACCGTGTGCATGCTAAGTCGCTTCACTCATGTCTACCTCTTTGGGACCCCATGGACTGCAGCCCGCCAGGCTCCTCTGTCCGTGGGACTCTCCAGGCAAGAATACTGGAGTGGGTTGCCCTGCCCTCCTCCAGGGGAATCTTCCCACCCCAGGGATTGAACCCGCGTCTCTTACATCTCCTGCATTGGTAGGCAAGTTCCTTACCACCGCCTGGGGAGCCTGCTGTGAACTTTAGAAGAGTTTAAAAGAGGCAGGTTCTTAAGAAATGAGTAACTGCAACAAGTTGTCAATGGGCTAAACAGACTGTTCCACAGGATGAAGTGGGTGAACTCGGCCGTTTCAGGAAGGCGGGTGTGAAGGGGTTCTCTCGCTAGGCGGCCGCAGGGTGGGCTTCATGGCCCAGATTCAGACTCTCTGAGGTTGTGGGGCCGTGCCAAGGCCTCCAGGCTGCACCCCACTGGCCTCCCCCAGCTTCAACAAATGGAGGCTGTTTGATGGCGGTGGTGGTGGTAGTGGTGGGGTGGGGAGTGCGTGCGTGCGTGTGTGTGGCTGTCCCTGAGGGCAGAGAGAGAAGGAGGCCTTGCTATCCAACCATGCCACTGCTGTTGCTGTTCCGTCGCTCAGTCGTGTCTGACTCTTTGTGACCCCATGGACGGCAGCACACCAGGCCTCCCTGTCCTTCACCATCTCCCGGAGTTTACTCAAGTTCATGTGCATTGAGTCGGTGATGCCATCCAACATCTCATCCTCTGCCGCTCCCTTCTCCTCCCGCTTTCAATCTTTCCCAGCATCAGGGTCTTTTCCAGTGAGTCAGCTCTTCGCATCCAGTGGCCAAATTATTGGAGCTTCAGCTTCAGCATCCAACCAGAGTATCTCACAGTAGGATGCAGGAGTATCTGAGGCCAGTGGCTGTCACTACTTAAGGATCTGGTTATTTTTTTAAAAAGATTTAAAATAGGTTTTTACTCTGGGTCCACCCTGAGCCTTGCTTTTTGACGTCAATGGGTGGTAAAAAGGGAAAGTATGACTCTGTACTCAATCCCAAGTGTTCTATTCTGATGGTTATGGGTTGAATTGTGTCCACCCCAAAGTTCTATATTGAAGTTCTAGCCCCAGCACCTTGGAATGAGACCTTATTTGGAAATAGGGTTCAGGTGAGGTCCTGGTGGGTGGGTCAGGTGGACCCATGTTCCATCTGACTGGTGCTCTTGCGGGGGTGGGATGTGGATACACAGACACAAGGAGGGTGCCACGTGGAGGCCAGAGTGATGCTGGATGCTTCTGGAAGCTGGGAGGCCTGGAGCAAACCCTCCCCTGGGCCTTCAGAGGGAGCGTGACCCTGCCGACACCTTGATTTTGGTGTCACTCCCGGACTGAGAGATGATAATGTGTTGTTAGGCTGCCCAGTTTATGGTGCTTTGTTACAGCAGCTCTAGCAAACTCATACACTGATGTTTCTGGAAGAGAAGCACCCTCTTGTCATTTAAGGCCACGTGGATTGATTGACCAGACCTAACTAGTCAACTAGGGGCTTCCCCGGTGCCTCAGTGGTAAGGCGTCCATTTGCCAATGCAAGAAATACGGGTTTCATCCCTGGGTTGGGAAGATCCCCTAGAGAAGGAAATGGCAACCTGTCCCAGTACTCTTGCCTGGAGGAGCCTGAGGAGCCTGACAGGCTACAGCCCATGGGGTCACAAGAGTCAGACACAATTTAGTGACTAAACAACAACAAACTACCCAACTCGTTTGCTCTCTTTTGAAATTCCCCACTTACTGCTTCCATAAGACATCTGTATTCTTGTGTTCCCAGCTTCTTGAAGTAAGGATCTGAGTGTAGGAATCACTTAGAAATATTCTTCTTGCAGGTTAGCACTGTCCCAAGCTCCTGCAGTAAAGAGTCTGCCTGCAGTGCGGGAGACCCAGGTTTGATCCCTGGTTTGGGAAGATCCCCTGGAGAAGGAAATAGCAACCCACTCCAGTACTCTTGCCTGGGAAATCCCATGTACTGAGTATCTTGGTGGGCTACAGTCCATGGCATCGCGAAGAGTCGGACATGACTGAGTGACTAACACACCTGTCAAGATTTATGTGCTTAGTTACATCCTTGCTGATGGGGCTTTTCGGAGGATGTGAGGATGTGGTTGGCATCGTAGTATCCAGTAGAAGTACCAGTGTTCAAGTTGGGTCTCTTTGCTTTTTGGTTTTATTCTGCTTACCATTAGTTGAACAATCCAGTGCTATCTCACCCACGCCCTGCAGACCCAGCATCACTAACCCTGAAAAGTTGAGACACATTCACATTTTCAGGGAAGAAATTAAGTTTCTACTATTTTATCCAGTTGTGTTTATTCATTCCCACCCCTGCACCACCACCAATTTGTCTCAAGATCTTCATCCCTTCTGCTGCTTCCTACATAAACAGTAGTATCTGATTTGGCACAAAATTGTAAAAATTACTTAGTTTCAGTTTCACCTATCAGTACACAGCTGGGTTCTGCAAAGAACAGGTGTAGAGCCGCCACCTGCAAGGGCTTGGGAACCAGGGGGAAGACAAGTGCATTCTTCTCTGGCTTCTGCACTTGCTGCCTGCCAGACCCCAGCCTCACATCGAGGATGTGGTTCCCAGGCTCTACTCCGAGGCTTTCCCGGTGTAAAAGCAGATTTATCAGAGAAAGACAGCAGTCAGAAATCATTCCACCCAGTAGCCGAATAACCCAGTGGGGATCAACTCATAGACTTCCGGGAATTGTATTTTATGTCTGTCTGTGGCTTTTTAAAAAATCGTTGTTATTCATCTCAGCTTAAAGACTGAGATGCCTGAGCTTCCCAGGTGGCACTGGTTGTAAAGAACCTGCCTGCCAAAGCAGGAGACGTAAGAGACATAGGTTCAGTTCCTGGGTCAAGAAGATGCCCTGGAGGAGGACACAGCAACCCACTCCAGTATTCTTGCCTGGAGAGTTGCATGGACAGAGCAGCCTGGTGGGCTACGGTCCACAGGGGTGCACAGAGTCAGACAGGACTGAAACGACTTAGCATGGATACACGCTCACACAGTTTAAAGATAACAGAAGTAGGGGAGCATTTTCTTATCTGATGGGCCTGTTATAGCGTATAGGACCCAGACGTCGGCTTGGTCAGCTGCATGGTCCAGACCCTCGTGGACAAAACGGGGCCATGGTGTTGGTGGCTGAATGGCTTTCTGATTTCAGCATCTGCCCTCACTCCCTGGTGCTTTGGGCCATGAACATGAGCATCTTCCTGGTGGCCTGGAACTCTGATGTCCTGTCGATCCATGCTGACAAGGACATGCGGGGAGTCAGCATGTGAAATATCTCAAACGCTTGTTTTGGTAAACTATCTCAAGAAACACTGAATAGATTATTGAACTGAGCACATGAGGACAGAAAACGCTGATTGGTGTGCTCCGTGCTCATTGTGTGTTGCGTGAAGCTGGAGACCACTGGACCCAGAAATAGGAGAAAACAATCAGGCATCATCCTGGTTACCCAAACGTGTTTCCCAGCAGCACGGTTGCTGTTCACTCCGTCGTGTCCGACTCTTTGCGATTCCATGGACTACAGCACGCCAGGTTTCCCTGTCCTTCACCATCTCCCGGAGTTTGGTCAAAGGAACAAATCACACACTGGTACTTCCACTGGGGGCTCTGATACCAACACCCTCCCGCCCTCACCCCTCGCCACCCGAAAGCCCCATCCGCAAAGACATAATTAAGCACATAAATTTGGGAACAGTGCTGACCTGCACAAACAATATTTCTAAGCTAACCTTGGATTCAAGTTCTCACCTGGAGAAGTTGGAAATATACGAGAACAGAAATGTCTTAAGAAAACAGTCAGTGGAGCATTTAACACCCACTGTACCTCACCCAGCACTTAGGTGTCTCTTGTATCTGCAGGCAGACTGGGAGAGTGAACGGGGAAGTACAGTTGCCTTTAGCTAACTGATCCGTGGCCTTTGCTGAACGTGTTCTTTTATTTTATCTTAAATAAAATTTTAGCTTAAGGGTTTCGCTCTATTTCCAGCTCTGGGCAGGAGTGCCCGCTTGTTCAGGCAGTGAAGGAAACACGATTACGTTGCTTCAGGAGATTATTCTGGGAGTCCTTTTGTACTTCTTCTGAGCCCAGGGTGAACCTCAAAGAACTGTAGTGTGATGCTGAGAAAACACACGTGTGGCAGATAACAGTGCCTGGGAAAGCTGTGCATCGTTAATCAGAAACCAGACAGCTCTCAAAGGCCTGCCTTTAATCCTCCCGCAGACACGGCTCTTAACCCGTGTGGTGTGAGGAATGAATCGGCCCTTACCAAAACAAACAGAAAACAAGAAGTGTTGGAGAGCCGGCCCCTCTGAACCGGAGACGGGTTCAAAGGCAGGGCTGTGAGTTGTGCCAAATGGCCCTGGGCTCTTGTGACACTTGACTGCCCTCTTTGTGGATTTTGATTTAAAAGGGGTGGGTTGGGGAGGGGGCAGAGAGCCAAGGGGGAAGGGTTAGCTTAGGCTTGAATTCGGGGCCACATGGCTCAGTGCTCATGAGTGTGGGTCTAGGGGCCCCCCGGGCCTGGGTTCAAACCCTGACCCCACCACTCACCCACTGGGAGGTCACTGAATACTGAAAGCCTCGACTTCCCCAGCTGCCATGCGGGCATGATAAGAATACCCACCTTCTGAGGCTTTTCAAAGGAGTAATAGCTTAGCATCACACCTGGCACACGGGAAGCAGAGAACGCCAGCTCCCTGCTCCGTGGTCCCCAGACACAATGGCTCCCATGAAACGGAAGGATGGCCGTGTATAAATAAACAGCTACTGGTATATTTGATACCAGTGAATACTTTTGTGAATTCTTCTAGTGATACCTATCATACCCTTCCAAATTTCTGTGGGATGTGTGTGTGTGTGTGTGTTTTTCTTTTCAGTGTTTAAAATAAATTCAACCTCTTGATAGATTTATACAGTCCTTCTCTAGACAGATTTCGCCCACACATGGGACGCGTATTGCGTGCTTCTCTCCCTGAGAACTTGGGAAAGCTCTTCTGAGGTCCCCTTCCTGTGCACAGTCTCCAATGCCAGGTGTTGACAGTGCTCATTCCAACCTTCGGTTGTCTTGCTAATTCAGAAATGTCCGTTATCCACGGGGCTTCCCAGGTGGCTCAGCGGTGAAGAATCTACCTGCTAACGCAAGAGACGCGAGAGATGCAGTTTCAGTCCTTAGGTTGGGAAGATCCCCTGGAGGAGGAAACGGCAACCCACTCCATTATTGTTGCCTGGAGAATCCCATGGGTGGAGGAGCCTGGCGGGCTACAGTCTATAGGGTCACAAAGACAGCGGAGCGACTAAGCGTGCACTCATGCCGTTACCCACAAGCTTCGGTGAGCTCTGAAAGAGAGAAATTGATACATTTCATCCTTTGGCTTAGATCTGATAAATGTGTACACACCAACCAAATATTAGAAATGCCAGTAAGGAGCACTCACGGATGCATTGCCAAACTTGTCTAAAGCCTGGGCAATGGAACACTTCTGCTTAGAGCAGTGGTCCCCAACATCTTTGGCACTAGGGACCAGTTTCATGGAAGGCAGTTTTCCCACAGACTGGTGTGGGGTGGGGTGCGATGGTTTCAGGAGGATTCGAGCTCTTTACATGTACCGTGCACTTTATTTCTGTTATTATTACATCAGCTCCACTTCAGATAGTCAGGCATTAGATCTGGGAGGGTGGGGAGCCCTGGCTTAGAGTTTTTTATTTACAACACAGCTCCCCAGAGAAAGAGCACGTCCATGTTTATTCATGCAGTCGTTTAAAGCAAATGCTTGAGCCCCTGCTCCACACCAGGCTCCACGGCTACCCCAGTGAAAGAAACACACTGTTTCTTTTATTAGAGGGGTTTATAATCTCAGGGAGAAGACAGGCAATTGGCATATATGGTGGTGTTGGACAGTGTGTTCATTTCCTGTGGCTCCTGTAACAAATGACCACAAACCTGATGGCTTAAAACAACAGAAATGTATTCCCTCCTAGTTCTGGAGGCTGGAAGTCGAAATTCAGTTCACTGGGCTGAATTTGAGGCGCTAGCGGGGCAGACTCCCTCCAGTGGGTTTAGAAAAGAATCCAGGCCTTGCCTATGGCAGCTCCTGGTTGCAGCTAGCATTCCTTGGCCAAGTCACTCTCTGGGCTTCTTATCATCTCTACGTGGCCCTCTTTCTATCATCAGGACACTTGCGATGGTATTTAGGGCCTGCCCAGACACTCTTAGCTCCATAATTTCATCATCTCTGTTACCATATACAGTAATGAATCCTTGTTCTGGGGATGAGGGTAGGGGCATCTCTTAGAGGGCCCGTTCCGCAGCCTTCTGGGCTTCCCTGGTGGCTCAGCGGTAAAGAATCCCCCAGCAGTGCAGGAGACGTAAGAGACGTGGGTTGGATCCCTGGGTCAGGAAGATCCCCTGGAGGAGGGCATGGCAACCCACTCCAGGATTCTTGCCTGGAGAATCCCATGGACAGAGGAGCCTGGCGGGCTACAGTCCATGGGGTCACAAAGAATCAGATGCAGCTGAAGCTACTGAGCACGCATGCATGGACGCAACCTTCTACAGTAGTCACAGCTGCTTGGGAGAAAAAATGAAGTAAAGGCAAAGAGGAGGAGGGAGACGCCGCTTTGGACTGAGGGGTCATATTAGAGTAATCAGGGTGCCCCGAAGCCCAGGGCCCCCTGTGTGTTTGCAGCCGTGGAGGCGTGAACACACACTGCTCCCACCCCCCATCTGAGAGGCCCCTCCACGTGTGCCCACCTGCACAATTCCATTCTTTCTGGTCAGGGACTCTGTCTCAGTGTCTCCCTCTCTCCAACGTCAACCTCTCCCAAATCACTCTGTGTTTAAATATGCTCAAGGCTCCCAACTTTTGAAAAAAACTTAAAACATGAAAACCTTTATCCAGAAGGCGCCTACATTTCTCCTCTCAGTGGCATCCAAGCTCCTTGAGAGAATTACGCAAGAGTATCTCTCGCCCACCCTTCCACTGCTGCAGGCCCCCATCTGTGCTCCCCACCTGGGCCATCTGCACGCCCCACTGCAGCCCACCTGCCTCCTCCTTCTGAAGCGAGGGACACCTGTTCCTGCCTAGGTGGTCCTTCTGTGCTGCGTTCCTGCCCCCGTTTGCCAGTGTCCCCCTAGAGAGCTGGCCCCTGTCCCTGCGCACTCAGGCCGCGGCTCCCACGGACGCCTTCCTGTTCTCCTGCCCCCGTATCTGGGGCGGCCATCATCCACAACCTAGGCTCATCTCCTGCGGCTTTGGTGGCTCTCCGCTTAGCTGCTTTGCCGCCTTCCTTTCTGAGTATCTTCCCTGGTGGCTCAGAGGTAAAGCCTCTGCCTGCAATGTGGGAGATCTGGGTTTGATCCCTGGGTCAGGAAGATCCCCTGGAGAAGGAAATGGCCACCCACCCCAGTTCTCTTGCCTGGAAAATTCCATGGGTTACAATCCACAGAGTCACAAAGAGTCGGACACGACTTTCACTTTCTTCACAGGCTCCTGGCTGGAATATCCCTCTTCCTCACTCCAGGTGGGCACCTCCCTCTGTCTGAGTGACCTCCTCCCTCCTCAGCCCTCCTTCTGCAGAGTGTGACTCTGGTTGCCCATCTGGCTGATTTCCTGAAGCAGCATCTTTGCCTCACATCTGTCTCCCGAGCTTCTCACCCAAACACTAACTGCCTCCTTTGCGCAGATGTGCTTTGATTTCCCTCAGGCGCCAGCCCATCCTGTCCCAGAGGGTGCTTATGGCTGGCACTCTTTCTCCTCTCCATTACCCTGCTTCAATGACCAGCATGGACTTCTGCCTGGAGTTGCCAGAACCGGAAGCCTGGACTCCTCCCTGGCTTGGCCATCTTCCTCATCCTGAGGTCCACTCAGGTGCAGAGCCCTGTCTTGGCCTCCTCCTAAACACCCCTGGGACCTCCCTCTGCTCCATTTGCCACCTCATATTCCTCTTTCTGGGCTTCCCTGGTAGCCCAGCTGGTAAAGAATCCACCTGCGATGCAGGAGACCCCAGTTGAAAGATCCCCTGGAGAAGGGATAGGCTACCCAGTCCAGGATTCCTGGGCTTCCCTGGTGGCTCAGCTGGTAAAGAATCTGCCTGCAGTGAGGGAGACCTGGGTTCGATCCCTGGGTTGCGAAGATCCCCTGGAAGAGGGCGTGGCAACCCACTCCAGTATTCTTGCCTGGAGAATCCCCATAGACAGAGGAGCCTGGTGGGCTACAGTCCATGGGGTCGCAGAGTCGGACATGACTGAGCAACTAAGCACATCCCTGTTTCTACTCATATAGCTCCCCCTCCTCTGGAACCACAGCTCCCAGGGGGGCTCCACGCACATCGCGTCCAAACCAGTCCTCATGGAGCATACGGCATACTGGCTCCCTGGTACCAATGTAAACTCGAACCTGAAACACACAGCACCAGGCCCATCTCAATGCCCTGCTGCCCACTCCAGCCGCCCAGAGCTCTTGGGACTGAAGGGTCACTGTGTGTGTTCTCTCGCCCAAACTTCTGCCCATGTCGTCCCTTTTGCCTGAAACCCTCTCTCCACCTCCTCATCCAGCACCTGGGACTGGGACTGGATGTGGTCAGCCGGCTTCCCACGCCCTGCGGTCGCTGCTGTCCCCAAGCCCCCATCTCGACACCGCGCTCTGTAGTCACGGGGACTCCGTGAGGCTGGCATCGCCTCTGCCATGTTTGCCGTTGTGCCTAATTGGCCAAAAAGTTCATTCAGGTTTTTCCATAACATTGGATGGGAAAACCTGAACAAACTTATTAACCAATCCAATATATGCCCATAGTGCCTGGCATGGGACAGGTGCCCAGTAATTATTTTTTGACTGAATACACGTGTAAAGCGCACTGTCATAATAACAAACTGATTGCTGCGGAAACCAGTAGGTCCCTGCAGAATCAAAACTGTAGAAGTAATTAGAATCCAATTACCTGGGAGGCAGGGAGGAGGTGGTGACGTAACGCCCCCCAGATGAAGGGCTGATGGGGCATCATCCTCGTCTCTCTGTCCTTTGCCACGTGCCTGCGTGCCCATTGTCATGTCTGACTCTGTGCAACCCCATGGACTGTAGCCCACCAGGCTCCTCTGTCTATGGGATTCTCCAGGCCAGAATACTGGAGTGGATTGCCATTTCCTTCTCCAGGGGAGCTTCCTAGTCCAGGGGTCAAACCCGCGTCTCCTGTGGCTCCTGCCTTGCAGGCAGATTCTTTACCTGCTGAGCCACAGGGGAAGCCCACCCTTTTGCCACAGGGTCCATCTAATCCACCTTCCATGTGGCAGCCTTTCAAATAGCCAAAGCCCAGCTCAATACCTTTTAACAGCCTGGCTTTCAGACCCTGCGGTGTTTTGGTTCTGCTCTTTGAATTGTCCCTGTTGGTTCTCCTCTGAGAACATGGAGCATAAACTCCAAATTAGGTCTGACCTGAGCTAAAGGAGTAAATTGGTCTGGTTTTAACTTCATAATTCTCATCAATGCAGCCTAAGGCTACATAGGCTTTTTCATTTAGCCGGGTAGCACAGTTAGAAGGGGAAACACAAGAGCTGCTAAGTCCTAGTCCCATGGTGGTCGGGGGCTGGCCCCTTCTCAAATCCATCTTCAGGGGATTTGCCTACCTCAAGCTCCTAGAATCTCTGCAATCACTTTTTCTGCCACGTCTATGAGTGTTTTCAGTCCAGATGCTGTTAGCAATCTGGGACTTGCACAGACAAAATGCTTCGCTGCCTCTCATTACTTTTGGTCTTCAAATCCCTTTTAACTATGTTTGCTTACCTGCTTTAAGGTGACCCTCCTTCATGGAAACGGCAAACTCAGAGCGGGGTTTTTTGAATGTATCCTTGGACCCTAGTGGTTCTTTCCCTTTCTTTTTCTTACTTTGAACATATTTGTTTAAAGCTCTTTTCTGGATCTCAGCACTTGCACCCATCTGGGCTTGACCCTCCTGACTTTATTCGTCCATGAGATTGCCAGCCCTTGGAGGTGGTAGTTCTTAGACATCATCTGGGCTCACCTCCCAGGAACTGGGAAAGAGAGAGCCTGCGAGCTGGCAGACCAAGGCAGGGAGACAGCAGATACCTCCTCCTCACCTGTCACATTCCCTCCCCCCCAGGAGCAGCCTGGGGACCACCTGTTCTCCTTTCTAGTTGTGGTGGGTGGGCAGGAATTTCTCTTTCGAGAGCATTCCATCTCCTTTCAGAAACTCTGGTTTTATTTGATTTTCCTTGCCTCTTTCTCACAAATTTTGAAATCTCTTTATTTCATTTTTTCAATTTCCCTGGTTATTGTGAGCTTAACAGGACATGGTCACTCCCACGTGAGTGGCCGTTCCCTCCCTGATGGCCGTGATCCCATCCAATGAGGCTGTTCTTCATCTTGGTCCCTGGCCTCCCGAGCTCAGCCTCGTTGGGGAGGGGTTAGCTGGCAGGTTGCTGGAGAGGAAGGAGGTGAGCATGTGCTCTGTAGAAATCAAACTTGGAATTGCAACATCAATAGGTGCCTGTCTCGTCTTGCCAAGGCCAGCATGGAAATCACATGCCGTCCGGGGGATGGTGGCCACCGCAGAATTTAAAGGGCGGAGGCTTGACATTTAAAACATTTGTGTCCTAAAGCTTCAGAACCTCAGGGCCTCAGAGGGACCCTCCCTGTGGGAAAGAAAGCAAAAAGGCTTTCCATCAGAGAAGGAAGCAGTCAAAAACACCCACTCCATCAGTGTCTTCCTCTGGGACACACTGAGATAATCCCTTGTGGGGAGTTTCAGCTAATCTTGAAATGCTGCTTCTGCTGTTCACAGTAAGTGAGTCCTTGAGAAGCACAAATCCCACAGATGCAGACGACTCCACTCTGCCGCGTCCTCTCTGCCCCACCTCCCAAGGGGCCACCACCTTTGAAAGGCAGCAAGCTCACTGACAGTGGTAGTATTTATAGCACCTCTAATCCTGCCAGGCCAGCTCCAGCCACCTGCTCCCTGCAAGGCCTGCACAGCTGAGCTAAGGGCGACTGCTGGTGGAAAACACCAGAAAATGCCCAGCCTACCGGTCACAGGCCTGGAGGCTCGCCCAGCCCTGCCTGTCACAGCCTCAGTTTCCCCAGCTAGGGGACTTTTTCATCATGTAAGGATCAGTTTTTCTACTCAGTGCTCTGTGGTGACCTAAATGGGAAGGAAAATCCAAAAAAAGAGGGGATTATAGAGCTGATTCACTTTGCTATACAGCAGAAACTAACACAGCAGTATACAGCAGCTCTACTCCAATGAAAAAGATGTTTTTAAAAAGGAGCAGTTTTGCATCTAGCAGTTCAAGATGAGCCCCACTGTTTCCATGTCCATATTGTATTGAAACTGAACCTCCAATACTTCGGCCACCTGATGCAAAGAGCCAACTCACTGGAAAAGACCCTGATGCTGGGAAAGACTGAAGGCAGGAGGAGAAGGGGACAACAGAGGACGAGATGGCTGGATGGCATCACCAACTCAATGAACATAAGTTCGAACAGGTTCCAGGAGATAGTGAAGGACAGGGAAGCCTGGCGTGCAGAAGTCCATGGGGTCGCAGAGTCAGACACAAACAAGCAACTGAGCAACAAATATAATGGACAGTCTCACGTGCTCTCATCTGCACGTTACTTCTCTGTTGTGGCTTCACAGGATAGGATGTGTCTGCATCCACACATGTCAGCGTCCAACGAGCACAGCAAGAATCCCCTTTTCTTAGTTGCATCCCTCTAGTCAGAGCTGCATCTCAGCCAAGCATTCAGCCCTGAGTCCTTCTCATAGGTGCTGGAAAGGTGCGAAATCTGAGCTAAGGAAGAGCAAAAACCACCATCGCATAGGACAACCTCCTGTGCTCAGAGTTAAAAGATCAGTTCAGGACTTCCCTGGTGGTTCAGTGGCTAAGACTTCACCTTCCAATGCAGTGGGTACCAGTTAGATCCCTGGTCAGGAAGCTAAGATTCCACATGTCTCAGGGCCAAAAAGCAAAACCTAAAGAGAAGCAATATTATAGCAAATTCAATAAAGGCTTCAAAAATGATCCACATCAAAAAATCTTCAAAAACCAAAAAAAAAAGGTCAGTTCTTGAGGGTGACCCAGGCTCACTCCTGTGGCTGCACTGGACCCACGAGCCACCCCTCGGCCACCGGGGTGGTGAACACTACGAGCCTTATCCCAGTCATGGTGCCATCCTGGTCCTGTCTGTGTCGCCAACAAGGGCAGCCTGTTTGTGGCTTTGTTTCTGCTGGCTCCCCACCCCCGCGCCCCGAGACTGCTTTCTCATTGTTCAGATTATCCAGGAGAAGAGAAGGACCTCTTGTGGATGGGGGCGGGGTGGGGTAGGGACGAAAAGGACCGAAAGTGCTGAAGTTAAGACTTTCTCACTTGGTGTCCCTCTCAGTCTCTGGGTACTGGCTGCCATTGGCCAGTTGAGCACCTTCAGACACCCCAGAAACGTGGGGGAGCAAGCCTTCTGAGTCCCCACAGCCAGGGTCGAACTCCTGGCCCCATTCCACAATGCCACGATCCTGGGGTTGGAATAAGGGTTAAATGACATGACTGGAAAAGAGCCTGATGTTGGGAAAGATTGAAGGTGAAAGAGAAGGGGGCAGCAGAGGATGAGATGGTAGCATCACCGACTCAACGGACATGAATTTGAGCAAACCTGGGAGAGGGTGGAGGACAGAAGAGTCTGGCGTGCTGCAGTTCATGGGGTCACAGAGAGTCGGACACGACTTACTGACTGAACATCAGTGAAGGAAAACTGTTGGCATACAGTAAGTTACTGAGAAGAGTTAGTGCCTTTCCCCTGAACCCCACCTCTGCCCACCTCCACGCTTCTCTCCAAAACTTCAGTAGTCCAGCGTTCACTTTTTTTTAATATAAATTTATTTATTTTAATTGGAGGTTAATTACTTTACAATATTGTATTGGTTTTGCCATACATCAACATGAATCCACCACAGGTATACACGTGTTCCCCATCCTGAACCCCCCTCCCTCCTCCCTCCCCGTACCATCCTTCTGGGTTGTCCCAGTGCACCAGCCCCAAGCATCCAGTATCATGCATCGAACCTGGACTGGCGATTCGTTTCATATATGATATTATACATGTTTCAATGCCATTCTCCCAAATCATCCCACCCTCTTCCTCTCCCACAGAGTCCAAAAGACTGTTCTATACATCTGTGTCTCTTTTGCTGTCTCACATACAGGGTTATCGTTACCATCTTTCTAAATTCCATATATATGCGTTAGTATACTGTATTGGTGTTTTTCTTTCTGGCTTACCTCACTCTGTATAATAGGCTCCAGTTTCATCCACCTCATTGGAATTGATTCGAATGTATTCTTTTTAATGGCTGAGTAATACTCCACTGTGTATATGTACCACTTTTTAAGTCATCGTTAGTTGTAGACTTAAGGGATCGGTTGGTTTGTTTGGGAGAGAGAAAAACAGTTGAGACTGGTCCCTAGATCCCTACCTTGTAATAGAATGACAGTACCAATCCACATGTGCATTCTTTTTTTTTACATTTATTTTATTGAGGTATAGTTGATTTACAATGTTGTACTAATTTTTGATGGAAGGAAATGGCAACCCACTCCAGTGTCCTTGCCTGGAGAATCCCGGGGATGGGGGAGCCTGGTGGGCTGCCGTCTATGGGGTCGCACAGAGTCGGACACGACTAAAGTGACTTAGCAGCAGCAGCAGTAGCAGAGCAATTCAGTCATTTTATATATATATATTAACGTATGTATGTGTATATATATACAAAGATTTTCACATTCTTTTCCATTATGGTTTATTACAGGATATTGAATGTAGTTCCATGTGCTATACAGTACTAGGACCCTATAGTTTATTCATTTTATGTATAATAGTTCATATCTGCTAATCCCAAACCCCCAACCCATCCCTCCTCCACCCCTCCTCCCCCTTGGCAACCACAGGTCGGTTCTCCACGCCTGTGAACATGTTTCTGTTTCCGAGATAAGTTCGTGTGTGTCATGTTTTAGACTCCACATATAAGTGATATCACATGGTATTTGTCTTTCTCCTTCTGACATCTTTCACTTAGTACGTGGAGAAGGAAATGGCAACGCGCTCCAGTATGCTTGCCTGGAGAATTCCATGCACAGAGGAGTCTGGCGGGCCACAGCCCATGGGGTCACAGAGAGCAACACGACTGAGCGACTGCACTTTCTTTCTTTTCACTTAGCGTGATGACCTCTAGGTCCATCCATGGTGCTGCTAATGCCATTCTTTTTAAGGCTGAGTGTATTCTATTATATATACGTGGGCTTCCCTCATAGCTCAGTTGGTAAAGAATCTGCCTGCAATGCAGGAGACCCCGGTTCCATTCCTGGGTCGGGAAGATCCCCTGGAGAAGGGATAGGCTACTCACTTCAGTGTTCTTTGACTTCCCTTGTGGCTCAGCTGGTAAAGAATACGCCTGCAATGTGGGAGACCTGGGTTTGATCCCTGGGTTGGGAAGATCCCCTGGAGAAGGGAAAGGCTTCCCACTCCAGTATTTCTGGCCTGGAGAATTCCATGGACTATACAGTCCACGGGGTCGGACACGACTGAACGACACACACAAATTCTTTATCCATTCCTCTACTGATGGACATTCAGGTGGTTTCCAGGTCTTGACTGTTGTACATAGTGCTGCCGTGAACGTAGGGATGCATGTATCTTTTCAAATTATAGTTTTGTCCTGATATATGCTCAGGAGTGGAATTGCAGGATTATATGGCAACTGTAGTTTTTTGAGGAACCGCCATACTATTCTCCATAGTCGTTGTCATAATTTTTACATTCCCATGAACAGTTCACAGTTCTTAAAACAGTTCTTAAAACAATTAGCAGATGAACAAGCATATTGTGTTGTTACAAAAAGGTTCCAATTTTTTTTAATTTTTAAAAATTGTGGTAAAAAACACCTCACATATAACTTAGCCCTGAATTTAGCCCTTGCTTAAGTGCACAGTTCAGTACCGGACCTGCCACTGCCATCTGTCCCCAGAACTCTGCATCTTGGAAAAGTGAAACTCTCTACCCGTTAAACAATAATTCTCCATCCCCCCATCCCCACCCCCAGCCTCTAACAAGCTCCGATTTGACTATTAACAGTCAAAAAAGTAAAGGCTCAACATAAGCTAAGGTTGGAACTCTCTAAACATTCTTCAAATCGTGGAAGGAAAGAACACTGCGGGGATAGGATGGGCACAAGCGGACAACTGGAGCGCCATCTGCGGGCTTAGCGCATGGCGCCCCCTGCTGTTGGAAGCATATTGTTTATTTCAATCAACTCAACCAATCAATTCTTCACTGGTGGCTCAGATGGTAAAGAATCTGCCTGCAATGCAGGAGACCTGGGTTCAGTCCCTGGGCCAGGAAGATCCCCTGGAGAAGGAAATGGCTACCCGCTCCAGTATTCTTGCCTGGAGAATTCCATGGACAGAGGAGCCTGGTGGGCTACACATAGGACGTGGGGTCAGAGAGTCAGACACGACTGAACGGCTAACACTTACCAAGTGTTCAGTGTTAGTTAGAATTACCAAGAATTTTAATCATCTTATAACTGAAAGGTGCACCAACTGCTCTTATGTGTATATGGCAGCTTCACTAAGTCTAAATGATAACAGAGGTGATTTCATGTTCATATTCTTAAGTGCATTTTTGAAATCACATCTGAAAGTGTCAATATTTTATCAGAAATGTGCTGTAACCATTGATGGTTACATCAACCCCTCTGTGAGAAAGTATTCCAGGTAGATGTATAATAATATTTGTAACCAGCGACTAGCCACACTGAGAATATTAGGGGATACATCAGTTCAGTTCAGTCGCTCAGTCGTGTCCGACTCTTTGTGACCCCATGAAAGCAGCACTCCAGGCCTCCCTGTCCATCACCAACTCCCGGAGTTCACTCAGACTCACGTCCATCGAGTCCGTGATGCCATCGAGCCATCTCATCCTCTGTCATCCCCTTCTCCTGCCCCCAATCCCTCCCAGCATCAGAGGCTTTTCCAATGAGTCAACTCTTCACATGAGGTGGCCAAAGTACTGGAGTTTCAGCTTGAGCATCATTCCTTCCAAAGAAATCCCAGGGCTGATCTCCTTCAGAATGGACTGGTTGGATCTCCTTGCAGTCCAAGGGACTCCCAAGAGTCTTCTCCAACACCACAGCTCAAAAGCATCAGTGCTTCAGTGCTCAGCCTTCTTCACAGTCCAACTCTGACATCCATACATGACCACTGGAAAAACCATAGCCTTGACTAGACGGACCTTAGTCGGCAAAGTAATGTCTCTGCTTTTGAATATACTATCTAGGTTGGTCCTAACTTTTTTTCCAAGGAGTAAGCGTTTTTAATTTCATGGCTGCAGTCACCATCTGCAGTGATTTTGGAGCCCCAAAAAATAGTCTGACACTGTTTCCACTGTTTCCCCATCTATTTCCCATGAAGTGATGGGACCGGATGCCATGATCTTCATTTTCTGAATGTTGAGCTTTAAGCCAACTTTTTCACTCTCCTCTTTCACTTTCATCAAGAAGCTTTTTAGCTCCTCTTCACTTTCTGCCATAAGGGTGGTGTCATCTGCATATCTGAGGTTATTGATATTTCTCCCGGCAATCTTGATTCCAGCTTGTGTTTCTTCCAGTCCAGCGTTTCTCATGATGTATTCTGCATATAAGTTAAATAAGCAGGGTGACAATATACAGCCTTGACGCACTCCTTTTCCTATTTGGAACCAGTCTGTTGTTCCATGTCCAGTTCTAACTGTTGCTTCCTGACCTGCATACAGATTTCTCAAGAGTCAGGTTAGGTGTTCTGGTATTCCCATCTCTCTCAGAATTTTCCACAGTTTATTGTGATCTACACAGTCATAAACACTTTCTAAGAAGCCTTGCCATGCTCTCTGGCTTAACTGAAAGCCAAGCTCTGCTTCTCTCAGTAATAGATGTGGTTTACTCCATCTGTTTCAGTTTACTAAAAGTTTTACTGGCTTGACCTTACATAAAAAGTCCCCCTTCTATGTAGCTCCTCACTGCACCCTATTGTAATACTCACGGTCCTACCTCCTGCACTGAAGTATTTTTCTCCATCACCTGCTCCCATGACGCCCCTCTGTCTCCATACCTACGTGACTGTTCACCGTTTCCGAGGCTGGGTCAGTGGTCCCTGATCAGCAGCCCCACAGGAGAGTGGCCCGTTCTGTCTGGCGATGACTACAGGCTGGCTCCCGTCACCGCCTTCAAGGCTGCTCCCCAGGACTCAGGCTCATCAGCTTTATCATACGTGGTCTGCTTAAGCGTTGCCACACTAGTAAAACAGCATTCTTTTTTCCTTCAAAATTGGGGCTCCCTCTGGTTCTACTTTGGCCACCTGATGTGAAGAACTAACTCATTTGAAAAGACCCTGATCCTGGGAAAGATTGATGGCAGGAGGAGAAGGGGAATACAGAGGATGAGATGGTTGGATGGCATCACTGGCTCAATGGACGTGAGTTGAGTAAACTCTGGGGGTTGGTGATGGACAGGGAGGCCTGGCGTGCTGCAGTCCATGGGGTCACAAAGAGTCAGACACGACTGAGCAACTGAACTGAACTGAACTAGGTCTAAGAGTCAGTCCTGATGAGATGCTGTCGTTCCATTAGGGATGTGGTGACTTCTCAGGACCTCACCGTTTGCATTAGGAAAGCTCTTAGGAATGGCCCCATCTGGTTCAGGGGGCCACCAGCAAGGAGAGTGACTGCAGAGAGGACAGGCCAGGAGGGGCCCTCGTGGGCAGCCAGGCCTCTAGCTAAAGGAGGCGGTGCTCAGTCACGTGACACCCTGTCACACCACACGTGGAGCGCTTAGCACATCTCGTTAGCTCTCTTAACTTCAAACACTGCCAGATCTGACCGTTTCTCACCTCCTGGTCCTAGGCATCTCTCACCAGGATGGTTACAGTAGCCCCTCCTCCAACAGAGTTCGTCCCTGCTTCTGCACTTGGCCCCCCACCACCCCCCAAAGTCTGTTCTCAAGTGATCTGGGTTGTTGTTCAGTTGCTCAGTCATGTCTGACTCTGCGACCCCATGGACTGCAGCACGCCAGGCTTTCCTGTCAATCACCATCTCCCGGAGCTTGCTCAAACTCACATCCCTGGAGTCAATGATGCCATCCAACCATCTCATCCTCTGTTGTCCCCTTCTCCTGCCTTCAATCTTTCCCAGCATCAAGGTCTTTTCCAATGAGTCAGCTCTTCGCATCAAGTGGCCAAAGTATTGGAGCTTCAGCTCAGCATCCGTCCTTCCAGTGAATATTCAGGGTTGGAGAGCCTGTCAAAATTACAATCCAATCATATCACTCCTCCAATCCACAATGTCCCAAGGCTCCCAGAGTCACAAACATGCCCTACAAAACCCTTCAGAAACCCCCCCACCCCACCCTCCACCACATGAGCACAGACAACACGATGTGCAGCTGAGAGTCAAAAGGCCAGATGGCGTTGCTCAGGTCTCCGTCAGCTCTCTCTGAGAACAAGCCAGACAGGCCTGTGTGTGTCTGATAGTGTCCAGTGCCCCCCACCCCACCTCCACCCTCATCCCCAAGTAAATCAAATCAGACATTAGATGCACTTTCCAAAGACTCTTGCTGTAAATGTCGAGCCATCAGCCACCTCTGAAAGGTGCTCGTCCCTCTGAAACAAGACTGCTCCCGTCCCTGTCAGCAGCGCAGATGAAAAGTGAAGTGAAAGTGTTAGTTGCTCTGGTGTGTCTGACTCTTTGCAACCCCATGGCTGGAATTTTCCAGGAAAGAATACTGGAATGGATCTTCTCCAGCAGGTCTTCCTGACCCAAGGATCAAACCTGGGTCTCCCACACTGCAGGCAGATTCTTCACCATCTGATCCTCCAAGGAAGCCCTGATTGACTTAATCTATAAAGACAATAAGAGAGATCTCTGTTATTCTAAAATATTTTCTGAACCAGAAAAAAAAGAAGACATACTTTTTTGGAAAATAGGAAAAAGTACAAAGAGGAAAATAAAACTGATGCTAATCTCAACACCTGCTGATGACCCCACAGTGAGCACTATATTGTGGTCCCAGGACACGTTTGATTATGATGACAGCTACGATTGATCACCTACGCTGTTCATGGCACTGATGGGAGCATTTCGTGTAGGTCCCAGGCCCCTCAGCGCACGGTCCTGTGCCAAGCCTGTGACCACCGCCTTGTATGTGGCATTGTTGAGGGTTAACCACTGGTTTACCTTACTGGAGACTTAAACCCAATTAAATGTAAGTTGAACCCTTCTTTCTCAGTAAAACCTCCAAATAAAACTGATGCCCAGGGCAGACTATTTTAATTCAAAACAGCTACAGTGTGATTCACTTCTAACTGTGGGGTATCAGAATTTCTGACAGTACTAATCCTGATTACTCCGGGTAATGGAGACAGCTTTGTGAGTTCCTCAAAAGCATGGCCAACAGCTTCTGGAAATTAAGTGAAAACCGGAGCCCTTGGCATTGTTCCTTCATGGAAAGGAATCCTCTCTGGACATGCAGGAACGGGTGTCCCAACATCGCAGAAATGGACGTCCCAGCATGCTGGGTTTGGTTGTTCTCCAAGTTCAAATGCTGATGGAGACCATTAGCTTCTTCGAATTCCATTCCCTAGTTCTTGGGAAGGAGACTCAGTCCCAGGGCAGGTCAGGGACTGACTCTGGATGAGGAGGGTCTTGAGAGAGATGCTTGTTGTGTGATCCCAGTCACATTGAGTCAGATTGTAGTATCTTAGGCCCAGAAGTGTTATTTCTGTAAAGTCAGGGCTTCTGCCATTCTTTCTGAACACTCCCACCCTATTTGGGAACCTAGCTTTGCTGTGCCTAGTTGCTCAGTTGTGTCTGACTCTGTGACCCCATGGACTGTAGCCTGCCAGGTTCCTCTGTCCTTGGGATTCTCCAGGCAGGAATACTGGAGTGAGCTGCCCTGCCCTCTTACAGGGGACCTTCCCAACCCAGGGATCAAACCCAGGTCTCCCACATCACAGGTGGACTCTTTACCATCTGAGCCACCAGGAAAGCCCAAGAATACTGGAGTGGGTAGCTTATCCCTTCTCCAGGGGATCTTCCTGACTTAGGGATTGAACCTGGGTCTCAGGTCTCCTGCATTGCCAGGCAGGTTCTTTACCACTAGTGCCACCTGGGAAGACCAGAGAATTGCCTAGAATTGTTTTAGACTTACAGAAGCCTTGTGAACATAGCACAGACGCTTCACCCCACACTTGGTCTTACACTGCTGTGGTACCTTTGTCATGACTAAGGAACCAACCCCTGTACATTATTATGAACTAAACTCCACCAGGCTTCCCAGGTGGCTCAGTGGTAAAGAATCTGTCTGTCAATTCATGAGACAGGGGTTCAACCCCTGGGTCAGGAAGATCCCCTGAAGAAGGAATGGGGTATTCCAGTATTCTTGCCTGGAAAACTTCCCTAGACAGAGGAGCCTGGGGGGCTACAGTCCAAAGGGTGGCAGAGAGTCGGACGAGGCTGAGCATGCATGCATGCCACAGTTTATTCAGATTTCACAAGCTTTTTCTTCACGTCCTTTGTTCTAGGATCTATCCATGCTACCATGTCTCCTTAGCCTCGTCTGGGCTGTGGGGGTTCCTCAGACTTGGCTTGTCTTTGTGGTCTTGTTAGTTTCAAGGACTACTGGTTAGGTACTCAATTTGAGTTTGTCTGGGGGTTTTTTCATGGTTAGACTGGGCTTATAGGCTTTCCAGGGGAAAACCACAGAGGTAAATGGCCATTCTCATCCCATCTTATCAAGAGATCATGCTATCAACGTGACTTGTCACTACTGATGATATTACCTTGACAGCCAAGACCGTCTTTGCCAGGTTTCTCCCTGTCCTCTTTCTAGAGGGAAGTTACAGTCATCAGCCCACATTTCAGGTGTGGGAGATATGCCCCACCTCCCTGAGAGGAGAGTAGCTACATACATGACTTGGAGTTCTGTGCTGGAGATCTGTCCCTGTTGTTTGCTTGGTTCGTTGCCGTTCGGCCGAGCTGGGTGTTGGCTGCGGCGCTAGGGATCTTCACTGGGTCACGTGGGCTCTTTCATTGTGGTTCATGTGCTCAGCTGCTCCGAGGCATATGGGATCCTAGTTCCCAGACCAGGGATGGAACCCATGTTCCCTGCTGGATTCTTAGCCACTAGACCACCAGATAAGTCTCCCCATTTGTTTACTTATATATATATCTGTGTAGTTTGTCGTTTAGTCGCTAACTCGTGTCTAATTATGTGCAGCCCCATGGACTGTAGCCCGCCAGGCTCCTCTGTCCACAGGATTTTTCAGGCAAGAATACTGGAGTGGGTTGCCATTTCCTTCTCCAGGGGATCTTCCCGACCCAGGGATTGAACCTGCATCTCCAGCTCTGGCAGGCAGATTCTTCACCACTGTGCCCCCAGGGAAACCGTATCTGTATATGAGTGTTTATTGTATGCTGTGGTCCTAACTCCATCATTTTTAGCTGCTCTGACTCCTCCAGCTTTGCCATTGGGATCTCTCTCTTCTGGATTCCTGTGTTTCAAGCTGATCCTCTTGTATATTTCCCACCCTAGTCCTAGAATAAGCCATTTCTCCAAGGAGCCCTGGTTCTTTTTATTAGAGAATAAACAGAAAAACCAAGATCTGGGCATGGAGTGGGTCGTTCTGTTTTGCTGGCTGCTTCCTAATGAGATAATGTTGACTGCAAACTCAGCAGCAGAAAACCCAACCCTGCAGCGACTCCAAGAAACAAATCGTCTTCACTGTCAGTAGTTTATTAGGTTTGTGTTCTGGTTTGGAAAAGTCAATGTCATTAGGCTCTGCAAATATTTGAAGAACACGGCATGTTCTGGTCAACTCAGAGGGCATAAGCTAAGTTGAAACTACTCTAGGTGAATGCATCAGAAAGACACTTTTCCTGAAATAGCCTTTGTTAGGTTACCTTCTAGAGTTTCCTGTTTTCTGAAACAGACTGGTTAAATTTCATCTGATTACAATGCTAGGGCTCAGTATGTTTCTTGGAAAATTTTGACCCGCAAATAGCTATTGCAGCTTGTAACCAACACTCTACCTAATTCTGAGTTGCATGTATTCCTTTCTGGGCAATGCTGGAACCAGTCTTTTTTTTTTTTTTTTTTTTTTAAGAAGCAAGTTGGAAGGCAAGGAGCATTTTCATACTGGAAACATGGGTCAGATTGGTGAAGGCTAAGAGTCAAATTCAGAGACTTGAGTGAGATAAAGAAAGGAAGCATCGATCCATGTGGTATTTCTTCTCTTTAAACCTGTGATTGCTGAGGCCCAGATCAGACTGAGAGCAGTCAGTTACTTTGCTCTAGAATGGCCACCCACTCTAGTAATCTGGCCTGAAAAATTCTACCGACAGGGGAGCCTGGTGGGCTACAATCCATGGTGTCGTAAAGAGTCGGACATGACTGAGCGACTAAACAGAAAGATCCAACCTAGGCTGGAGGTGTGTGGGGCGGAAAACTCTGAAGAAGCGTCTCGGTGGCACATGGCCTTGACAGGGCCTTATAGGATGTACTTGGCACAGACGAGTACCGCATGGAGAACAGAGGGGCTTAGTGGTACCAAGTTAAACCACACTGTGAATTTTAGAAATGATGTATCAATAAATGCAATGGAACTTTTATTCTATCTTGTATTTTTCAACATCTGGGAAAATATTCCATTTGATTTTCAAGGATGACAGATATACTATCATTTAATCCTATTGCCTGATTCTAGTACTTCCACTGCATATTTGAAAAGAAGGGAAAAATACTTCCTTAGATCTAACAACAAGCCTCCCTCCTGAGAAGCTCTATTAGAGATCCAACAAGCCTTACTGCTTTGCTTTCAAGGGACCAGAAGTAGAGTCACCTGCTCAGGGTACTTATGGCAGTACCTCCCTTAATATGGATGCACTCACTATCTTGAGGCCTGAGGTTGGACTTTCTCCTCCAGGGGTTACTGGCCCTCTCCTCCAGGGCAGTGGAAAGCCTCCAGGTGGACATTATCGGTGCCGAGAAGTTGGTGGGAGGAAGTAACCTTTGTTGCAGGCGCTTGCTCCCACCTTCCTTCTGACATGCAGTTACCCCCTCCTATTTCCTCAGTTTGTTGTCATTTAAAAGCCACTTTACAGTGATTTTGCAAAGCACAGAGAGACTGCATTATCTCATATTCAAATAATCATTGGTTACAAACTAAGGAAAGCCTGCCTGTGACTTTCCTGGAAGCTTAAATTTTTCTTTTAGCAGAATGCAGCCTAGAGAGCTCACTCCAGCCAGTGAGGAAACCCCAGATAGCTTATCCTCCATAAGTCCTGATCAAGTCCAGAGCTGGGGTGATGCTTACTTAGCACCTAACGCTTTATAGCTGTGGGAAATATCTGGGAGGAGGGACGACCCCGTCAAGAAAAGGAACTGAGTCCCCGTGCTGTGCTCAGTGTGGCTGTGAAGGTGTCCTGTGAAATTGCCACCACACCCCGGCTGTGGGCATGAATGACTAACTGGTAACCGGCTTTGCAGTGGGAAAACATGGCAGGGCCACTTGTCCAGGCCACTCAGTAATAAAGCCTCTGAGCTCTTGTTAGATCTAAGGAAGTATTTTTCCCTTCTTGTCAATTATACAGTGGAAGTACTGCCATCGGGCAATAGGATTAAATGATAGTACATCTGTCATCCTTGAAAATCAAATGGAATATTTTCCCAGATGTTGAAAAATACAAGATAGAGTAAAAGTTCCATTGCACTTATAAAAGTGAAACATATTGATAATAAATCCACCAAGGTGCTTTTTAATAAATTTCAACATGACATAGTAATAGGACCAGTCTAATTCCGTGAAACTTAATTTACCCAAAGCCTGAACGTTGTTATGGGCTTCCCAGGTGGCGCCAGGGGTAAGGAACCCACCTGCCAATGCAGCAGGTACAAGAGATGTGGTTCAGTCCCTGGGTCAGAAAGATGCCCTGGAGTAGGAAATGGCAGCCCAGTCCAGAATTCCTGCCTGGGAAACTCCACGGACAGAGGAGCCCATAGTCTAAAACGTCAGAGTTCTCTTTCTCTTGTTGTAGTGTGTCCAATACTTTGCGACCCCATGGACTGTAGCCTGCGAAGTCTCCTCTGTCCAGGGGATTTCCCAGCAAGAATACTGGAATGGGTTGCCATTTCCTTCTCCAGGGGATCCTCCTGACCCTGGGACCCTACTTGAGTCTCTCGTATCTCCTGCACTGGCAGGCAGATCCTTCACTGCTGAGCCACCAGGGAACGACTGCAATTCACTTTATAATGCATTCACTTTCATCTTAGGGAAGAATCGCTTGCATCTTAAGAAAAGCAGAGAAGTATTTTATGAAATTGGCATTTAACTTGGCCAAGTGTTAGACAAACTGGCATTTGTCTAACACTCTCTTCCAAAGTTATATCGTTACCTTTTTAAATTCAGTTTTTCTATCGATTATAAGTACACAAAGCTTAAAAAGTCGGTCCCCTAAGGGCTGACCCCCAACAGTAGCTTTTATCCCAGCCTGCCCCACCCCTTCTACTCCCAGATCTGATTCAGTGGAGTTCTGCATGCATCCAGATACTTTCAGATTACTTTTTATTATTTGGTTAAAGTTGTAAAAATTACATTAATACACACGTTCACTCTGAACTGAGTTGTCCAGCAGCCTATGTAAACTTTCCACATTAGTGTGGCTACCTGCTCAGGGGCCTGCCTCCCACATGGGCCCCCTGCCAGGCTTCCTGTGGGGCAGGTGTGATGAATGGGCCAGGGTCTTACTTGTGGCAGGTAAGAAGAGAGCAAGACAGTGGCACTTGAGGACCCATGTGCCAGCCCTCCAATTGGGCATGTTCACCCTCTTTCCTAGCTCCTCGAGGACCATGTAATACATGTCACATTTCATTCCTTTACACCTTTTTCTAATAATCTTGCTTCCTGCCCTCTTTCCCCTGGCAGCTCTGTTTTGTGATGTTCTGGACTCCCAACGTTTCTGAGAAGATTCTGATAGACATCATCGGCGTGGACTTTGCCTTTGCAGAACTCTGCGTTGTTCCCTTGCGTATCTTTTCCTTCTTCCCAGTTCCAGGTAAAGGAAAACAGAGAATGAAAGAAAAATCCCTAATCACTCTCATGCCCGATTCAGTTTTCTTTCTTTAGAAACATTACCAGTTCTGTCCCAAACAAAATAAATGTATACACTTTAAAGCTTCATGGTGGATTAAAAAGAGGCGAAGATATTATCCAGCAGGTTGAAAGTTGGAGAAGCGAGTCAAACAGGCATAATTTCTTTCTTAAAGGACAGTGGTTGCAGACTCAGTAGAAAGAAACTGAGGGGTCGCTAAGAGTCGGAAACGACTGAGCGACTTCACTTTCACTTTTCACTTTCATGCATTGGAGAAGGAAATGGCAATGCACTCCGGTGTTCTTGCCTGGAGAGTCCCAGGGACGGCGGAGCCTGCTGGGCTGCCGTCTATGGGGTCGCACAGTGTCAGACACGACTGAAGCGACTTAGCAGCAGCAGCAGCAGAACCATTCCCTTCCTTCACTGTGGTGACTGGTGACACAAATCTATGCATCTGTTGAGATTCTAAAAGGACTGCTGGAGAAAAGAATCCAGGGGCAAGGCTGTGGTTAGAAATGGGCTGTGGAGCCAGTCGACGCCGGGGCTGATGGCTCACCTGCCACCCTGAGCTGTTCCCAAGTCAGGCCAGGAGCTGCCCCTGCTCCTAGATGTCAAGAATTCCTGGTGGCTGCCTGGGGTGTTGCCTGGTCCTTGGGTTTGGCGTGGGACACTGAGGGACCCGAGGGTTGCTGCCACCTGGAGATCAAGGCACTAGTTGTTGACTCGACTCCTCAGTCTGGACCTGAGGAGGAGCTGGAGGTCCCAGAGCTAGGACTGGGGTAGGACTCTGAATCTCCTCTCCAGGCCCCTTCCTCACCTGTCAAACCAACTGCTTGAAGACAGATGACTCCACCTATCTTTGCAACCTGAAGGCTTTGGGCCTATCAGGTTAGCATCCCACCTGTGCAGCCACCTGTACCTCAAAATTCAACTCTTCCACCGGGGCAGGAGGAACACTGCATCAGATGCAGATTCTTCCTCCAAACTGGACATGAGCTTTTATCCCAGGAGTGCGCGCTTCCTTCCCTTCGATAGGTCTGTGCCTTGTGCTGCCCCTACATGGGATAAAGGACTAGGCCTCCTTTTTCCTCAAGCCCCGCCCAGTTTCAGATCAAACCTAAATGTCTGCAAAGGTCCGTCTAGTCAAAGCTATGGACTTTCCAGTAGTCATGTATGGATGTGAGAGTTGGACTATAAAGAAAGCTGAGTGCTGAAAATTGATGCTTTCGAACTGTGTTGTTGGAGAAGACTCTGGAGATTCCCTTGGACTGCAGGGAGATCCAACCAGTCCATCCTAAAGGAAATCAGTCCTGAATATTCATTGGAAGGACTGATGCTGAGGCTGAAACTCCAATACTTTGGCCACTTGATGCGAAGAGAATTGACTTATTGGACAAGACCCTGATGCTGGGAAAGACTGAAGGCAGGAAAAGGGGACAACAGAGGATGACATGGTTGGATGGCATCACCGACTCAATGGACATGAGTCGAGTAAACCGTGGACATGAGTTTGGGTGATGGACAGGGAGGCCTGGCATGCTGCAGTCCATGGGGTCGCAAAGAGTCCGACACGACTGAGCTACTGAACTGAACTGAAATGTCCGCCAAGATCAGCCAGTCGTCACTGACGCACCCTCCGTGGAGCCCCTCCTGGGCGCTGGGGCGGGTGCCCTGCCTGCGCTCCAGAAACTCACAGATCAGGCTGGGGAGACAGGGTACTGGGAACCCGCCGTGAGGTCTTTGTGAGGCGTGGACAGATGGAGCCGGCCGCGGTCAGCAGTCGGGAGGCTGTGAAAGAAACCCAGAAGTGAGCCAGACCTCCTCCTTCGCCCTTCTTCGCCCCGCCCCTTCTTCGCCCCGCCCACACGCGCGGGGAAACAGTGTCCCGTCCAGGTTCTCTGCTCCGGGAATCAAACTGGACCACCGTCAAGTCGCTGCTCTTCTTTTGAGTTTTCCTAGACGGGCGTGATGGGAGCTTGAGGCTGGGTGGGGGTGAGGGTGGGGTGGAGGGAGTGGCAGCACCACCCCTCCATCCCCCGCCCGGGGGTGGCGATCACAGTGGGGAAAGGACACTTAAGGACTGTGCTGCGCACGGAGCGGGGTGGGGGAGGGGGGAGGGGGGGACAGGGCTCCTCCAAACCCCGAGGCAGGGATCAGGAACCCCAGCAGGAAGATGGGCCCAGGGCGGCAGCCGCAGGGCCTGGGTCCCACCCAGCCGTCCCCGGGACCCAGGATGCGCTGCTGCGGGCGGGCTCTGGGGGGCGGCGGGGGGAAGGGTGCTGGGGGTAGAAGCAGCAGGATAGGGAGAAGGGGGCCATTGCTGACCAGTCCTTGGCTCTCCCTCCAGTCACCGTGAGGGCCCATCTGACCGGGTGGCTGATGACCCTGAAGAAGACCTTCGTCCTGGCGCCCAGCTCCGTGCTGCGGATCATTGTTCTCATCACCAGCCTCGTGGTCCTGCCCTACCTGGGGTACGTGTGAAGGTGGGGGAGGTGCGGGGGGAGCTATGGGATCCTGCTGCCACCGAGGCACTCTGTCCAGAAGGTTAAATCAGCCTTTTTTTCCTGGGAAATCCCCAAGCGTGTCTAGAGTTAGAAATGCTGAGTGATGCCTCGTTTCTCTGCCCAGGGGACCAGGTTGGAGGCTGTTGAGATCCATTCTAGAAAAGCACTTTCAGGGTCAGGCCCACCCACACAGTCAGCACTGAGCATCCACCGCGGTGTGGCGGGCAGGGGCAAGGTGAAAAACGCAAGGGAGCGAGCGAGGGTGTTGCCCTTGTTCTCAGGGATCCCCACTCTCCTGGGACCCCGTCTACTGGGAAACTGCACTCTACAGAGAGAAGGGGCAGGATGCTACGGGCACAGGGGGCAGGCGGGAGACGTGCCCCTCCCCCAGCAGATGCTGAGCTGAGATCTGGAGCAGGAGTGGGAGTCGCAGGGCCCTGAGGGGGTCCCAGGCCGCTATCCCACCCAGGTGGAATATTTATTAGGTGCAGTGCTAACAGGCAGATCTCAAAGGCAATCGTTCGGCACCCCTGTCGCCTACACCTTGCCTGGGTTTTGGCTGGGTTTTGATTCTCTGTGCCTCCGCGGGGCTCTAACAGACAGATGCCCTTTGCGTTCTAATCCCCAGGGTACACGGAGCCACCCTGGGCGTGGGCTCCCTCCTCGCGGGGTTTGTGGGAGAATCCACCATGGTCGCCATAGCAGCATGCTACGTCTATCGGAAACAGGTGAGAGAGGGCGACAGAACGGTACCCCTGCCTGGCACGCCCCCTGGTGTGGGAGACTGCACATGGTCATGAGGGGGAGGGGAGGGGAGGGCACCAGGAGGTGGTGTCCTCGGGCAGTGCCAGGTCTTCATAGAAGATGGGAGGGGAGATGGGAGACAGGAGCCCCCCACCCCCGCCAGTGCCTCTCACAGAGCCCGGGAAGCAGCCAACTCCCCAGTCACTCCGCTGAAAGGAACACGCGGACCTAAAAATGCAGCCTCGACGAGGTCGCCCCCAAACATAAATGAGATCCAAGTCCATGGCGAGGGGTCCCCTGAGACCTCTGCCACACTGTGCTTCCCACCGCCCCCCACCCGCCGCCCCAGCCCCCCTGATGCGTCTTCTCTGGTCTAGAAAAAGAAGATGGAGAACGATTCGGCCGCCGAGGGGGAGGACTCGGCGATGACGGACATACCTCCGGCGGAGGAGGGCACGGACATCGTGGAGATGCGGGAGGAGCAGGAATGAGGCCACCCCCCACCCCTCACCCCCCGGGCGGGCGCCGCAAGGACAGCCCAGGTGATGCCCCAGCGCCGCCATCTGCTCCTCCCCGACGTGTTTTCTTCCACTTTCTTTCTTTCTTTTTTTTTTTTCATTTTTTGGTTTTTGTTTGGGTAACAAAAGAGGCCTTGATCTAAAGGTTTCACAGACACTCTGGCATACCGGGTGTGCCCACGCTCATGAAGGGACCTGTGGAACGGTCTCACCACTGCTTTGTGGAAACAAAAGAACTGACTTCATGCCCCCGCTTCGTGAAATCCCCAAGGACATAGCCGCCTTGTAGTCGCCTCTCCCTCGCCCGTCCTCGGACAATCTCCACTTGGAACCAAAGGACCGCGGCTGTGCCGTCCAGCGCCCCCTCGGCCACCACCGCCCGGCAGGCCGCAGGCTCACCCTGTCCCCTCGCATCGCTCAAGAATCACCGGGGACAACTCGCTTCCGGGTCACGTGGCTGTGCCAAGGGCTGTGGCCGAGGCCTCGCACCGTGGCGTCTTGAACCGTCTGCCACACCCGGGCCGAGGGCGGGGTCCGCCCGCAGCCGAGGGTGGCCGGCCGCGCTGAGGGATGGATGTGCAAACGCGCTGGACCGACGGCCGGCCGGAAATAATCTCCGGCGGGCAGGTTAGAGGTGCCCCGGGAGCAGCACACCGACAACACGCCAACGATAGCATTCCCCTGGCCGCTTCGTGGATCTGCGTGTGCGCTCGCTGTCACACCAGCCGTGTACATACGAGAGCTGCCTTGTCAAAGTTGTCCCAAAGCCTGTCCCCCATCACCGCGTCCCTGGGCATGAGTCTCCCCGAAGGCTTGTTTTTCACTCACCTTTCCTGAAGATGGCACTAAAGCAAGGGAGAAGGAGCATTCTAACTTTACATTTAGTCTTTATAAAGTGAACTGAAGCTTTAAGTCATAATCTAGCATTCTAATGCCAGATTGCTATGTCGTCGCTTTGGAAGTAGAATTATGACCTGGTCCTGCCATTCTTAGTCCTAACCCTGGGGTACAGGTAATTCCAAGTGTTCTGTACTCGCCCCTCACGTCACGAGAAAGCAAGACATTTTATAAACGACAGCAAAGTCACTATGTGATATTCCCTGAAATGACACATTTGAAATCCATTCAGTGCAGTATATTTTTCTAAGTTTTGGAAAGCGGGTTTTTTCTTTAAAAAATTATGGACACGGTTCACTAAATTCTTGATTTAGTCAAAATTCCTAGACGGAAAGAACCTAAACACAAAAATATTTTAAAGATATAAATATATACTGTATATGTTATGTAATTTATTTTAGGCTATAATACATTTCCTATTTTCGCATTTTCAATAAAATGTCTCTAATACAATACGGTGATTGCCTGTGTGCTCAACATACCTGCAGTGGAAACGTATTGTATTGATGAATAGTGTGTCTTGTTTGCAGAGGTTTTACAGTCTGTCATTTGTATACAAATGTAAGAGTCAGTCAGTGACAAGATAACTATTTTTCATTATGAGTAACAGGGGTGTAAATGGGTCAGCTGATGTAGACCATAGTGGGAATAGAAATATACGCTCGCAGGGTAAAGAAGAAAAAGTCAAGCCTTTTGCGTTTATTGCTTTCAGTGCCATATAATCATGTCATTCCTCATAGAAAAAAGAATGTAAGGGCTCAGAGTCAGCCATGAACATTCACAGGGTTCGTTCACATGTCTGGACACCCAGTGACCAGTGGGGGACAAACTCTCATGGGCTTCCTCTGAGGGGTTTCTCCGCTTAGAATTAAGACGCATCGCTTTGGGGGTGGTTGCAGGGGGCAGATCTGAGAAGACGGGGGGAAGAATCTAATTGTATCGGCTTTTTTAAAATACGTGACTAGAAAATTAAACGGCAGTATTTTTTAACATGTGTGACTAGTATTTCATGCTTGTGGGGTTGGAACCTAAAGAGTACATTGAGAAAGCAAATGTGTTCCCTCCAGATCGGGACAGACCAGCTAGATTCTTCATTATGCAGCTAGAACATGGCATTATAACATCAGAGACATCTTCGGGGATAAAGAAGGACGGACTGTGATATTTTGTTAGTGTTTCGGAAAACACAGGAAGGATGCCCAGACCCAGGCCACAGCGGCAGGGCAACAGTTGTGCAAAATCTCCCTCCTTGACATGCACGCCCCTCCTCCACTCCCTTGAGCTGCTTACGTCACTCACGTCACAGCTTGGGCTCCCAGGAACGCACCTTAGCTTCTAAAGCAAAACCCACTGCCAGCAGGTTCTGCAGTCATTCTAACCAAGACAGATGGGAGAGGAAAGGGGATGAGTCTCCTTCCCACATTTCAGGGAGATGGCAGGGCACCCCTTTGACTTGGCCCCCCAAAGAAACATTCCCCCTGACACAGGTTTCTTTTCTCATGCACGTTACTCAGCTGACAGAGGGCGCCATGCCTGGAGAGTCTCAGGTCAAGGACCATGGAAAGACCAGAAGTGGCTTTCTCAGTGGGGACCCATGCCTCGTAGATGGACAGGACCTAACACTGCAGGGGCGTACAGCTGCTTTTATTTAGATGCTAAGAAGTGAGTGTGGACACTCACAGGGGTCTCCCCATCTTGAAGGCCTTTTCTGGGTCAGCTCCGGTCAAGAGCAGTTGGTCGTGAGGCCTCTGCTTTCTGGGGGGCACCTCTGAGGTGATTCTCAACCCATCTCTGTGGGCTCCGAGCCAGACCTCAGCATCCCTGGCATCGACGAGACACCACGATCTGAGCCAGGAGGGAGCCGTTCAGGCTTGCTCCAGCAAAGTCAGGACGGGAAGGGGCCTGCCGGCCACCACTCGGCTCAGGGCTCCTCAAGAGGTCTGCATACCGGTTTGCACAATGGCTGGGACCCCTCACTTGCTTGGCACTCTGTAATTTGGGCATGAAGGCTGCTGGTTTACATCACCGTGTATAAGAGCCAGGGGTGCCCACTCGCTGCCTGCCTCGGCTGCTCTTGTTCCAGAGTCCATCTTCTAGGTTTTGCATGTATGTTTTGTTTTGCTTTTTTTTTTTAAGCTCTAGCAGGTACTTTGGCTCTGGAAATGTCCAGAGACAGCCAATTATTCTCAGAAATGGAAACTTTCAGCATTGGTTGAAGATACGTCAAGTGGGACCAAATAAACATGGCTACAGTAGTAAAAAGCACTTTGTTTATCACTTTCTGAGTTCTCCCAATATATAATGACAGGAGGCCCATGAGGAGAGAGGCCCAGGACTCCACTCTGGTCCAGCTCTCTAGAGTAGTCCAAGGCACCTCCCAGCCAGGGGCCAGCTCTGTGGTTCCCCCAGCAGCCTTGTCTGGTTTCTCGTGAGGTTAGGATAATCATTGCACGTCCCTAACATCAGAAAAGTCATTCAATGACACCTTTAGAGCAAGTATAAAAGTTAACGGCTTCCTACCCTCCTGACTCATCCTCATTTGGGGGTCTTCTGGAAGGAAGGGGTAGGGGGAGATGCACATTTTTGTACCCTTAATTCCCAGAAACACATCTGTTTAAACACGCACTAGTTCTCTGACTGGATTCTTTTTCTTACTTCAAACTGAAGTGAGAGAGAGACTGAGCAAGTATTTATATTGTTGTATCAAATGACATTATCTTGAAAAATATTTTCGTATATTAAAAAAACTTTTTTTCTCCATCTGTAACTATGCAGACCAGTGGCCAAGACAGCATGAACTAGGTGAAATTGCTTAGTCATGTCCGACTCTTTGCAACCCCATGGACTGCAGCCCACCAGGGTCCTCCATCCATGGAATTTTCCAGGCAAGAGTATTGGAGTGGGTTGCTGTTTCCTTCTCCAGGGGATCTTCCTGACTCAGGGATTGAACCCAGGTCTCCTGCATTGCAGGCAGACGCTTTACCGTCTGAGCCACCAGGGAAGCCCACAGCATGAACTGTGCTGTACCAATTAGCCAGGGTTTCTGCCTTTTTGCAGGTCTGTGCATGCTCAGTCGCTTCAGTCATGTCCGACTCTTTGCAACCCTATGGACTGTAGCCCGCCTGGCTCCTCTGTCCATGGGATTCTCCAGGCAAGAATACTGAAATAGATTGCCATGTCCTCCTCCAGAGCATCTTCCTGACCCAGGAATCGAACCCACATCTCTTATGGTTCCTGAGCCACCGGGGAAGCCCCTTTGCAAGTGAGCTGACCTCTAAACTTAGGATGAAGTCTTCATCAATCAAAACAATGCATGGTCTAGGAAAGGAGCTATCACGTTCTAAGTCCTATATCTTTTTTTTTTTTTTTTTTAAGAATATAACCAAAATTTCAAGGAGCAAGGCTTTATAGCTCACGGCAATTTGTAAGTGTTGAGATGTCTGGGTTCACGTGTAGCCCATCCCTGAAAGGAGGCTCCTGCCTGCCCCCTTCCGAGACACCCACCCCCAGGCATGGCCCCCACTAGGCTCTTTCATAAAAAGCATTTGAAGTGTAGGAGAGCATGTTTTTGAGCAACATGTCTGGTGAACATTCAGGATGCTCTTCATGGGGGTTATCTGGGGTCTCTATTTCTGTCCTTTGAGCAGCAAAACATCACGTGGCTCATCAGCTGATCTAACCACACATGAAACAGGATGTCGAGAGAAAGTCAAAGAAAAATACACAAAAAGACCCTGTTGCCCTTTTAAAGGTTAAATGTCTAAAATTAACTACCTAAATGTGCACAATGATAAACATGTAATTACATAATCAGAATAGCCCACACCCCACTCCGAAGTCAGAAAACATGTAGCAAATTACAGTTTGCTGTCTGATCTCATAAGGGAAGAGGAGATGGTGAGATCTCATTTGAACATTTCACTTTCTCCTCTAGACAGGAGGCTAGTGTCATCTTTTGTACTCTGGTTATTATCATCTCTTGTACTCTGAGCAAAGAAGAGCACCAAAGATGAGTGTCCGAAGTCTTCTAATTTTTTTAAATCATCTTCGTTCAGTCCAAGGGGTTCCAGAAGAATTTTTTTTTTCTGCTTCATTTGCAATCAAGCAGGGTCTCTGAAAGACTGTGTAAGATCCATGCACTTTTATAAATGGCTGTCAGCTACCCACGGCTTCAGCTCATGTTTCCGTTTGGTGTTTCTTTTTAAATTAGGAGATTAACCTATTAGTGCACTTTGCTAGCAAGATGTGGCCTCGGTGTCTGCAATCCATATATGTAAACAGAAACTCACAAGAGCCAGAATGCCTTTCTCTCTCCAGGATACATGGTTTCCTTAGGTTAAAGAAGGGGGAGATGGGGAGAAACCTGCTAAAAATGCTTTTACCATCAACCGTCTGGCTTCGTGGAAATTCAGTGATGTATGGAGATGGGTCGTTACTAAGATTTAGAGGCAGATGTGCATCAACCATGGGCCAGGGACAGGAAAGGGTGCCTTCGGGGTGGAAAACTCCACGCCCAGGTGGACTCTGGCTCCCTGAAGTTGTGGGGCCATGAATGTGGGGGACCCACAGTCTGGATGAATCGGATACTGAAGAAGTTCAAGCCACCCTGCTGGAACCAAAGAGGTTCAGGGTTCACATCGACTCTAGCCTCCCAGCCCCTGACGCATGGACCAGTCACCTGGAAGCAAGCCTCGCCCCCAGGGGCACCACATTCACAAGGCTTGTGGGCGAATACACTGATTCCATGCTTTATTTGGTTTGCTTAGTGATGTATTCAGAAGGCAAGTATCTAAAGCTAGAATGACCAATAAACCAGTCACAGAGCTTCGGGAATCTTGACAGAGCCACAGATGGGATTCTGTTCAACACTGACACGCCTGTGCTCACTCATTTAAGGAGACCGTCCAGATCACACCACTCACACCTCTCCAGCCTCATGTTGGTCCCCTGGATAATGAGAGGCTCAGGCCGTTATTGCTAAAGCTCCTTCCTGGTCGAACAGTCTATTGTAGGAGCTGTGGTGTAGAACATGGTATGGGGTCCTCTAATGGAAAAATACAATTACCTCTTTTTTTGTTTCAGATCGGAACATTAGCAGCAATCCAGAATACTTTTTAATGAAACAAAATGTACCAGGAGTCATTTTTCTAAATGTGGCTGTCAGTTTATAGGCTTTTCAGTTTCTTATCAAAACTGGGGGTTTAATTTAAACTGTTGAAACCAAGCTCATTAAAATATTTGCACAGCTTTGATTAAAACTGATTGCAGAGGTCAGTATAAAATATAGGTTGCATTTAAACAAGTGCTGTGTATGTACTAAATAGATGTCAGTTTTTGCATTGTTAAGAGAGTTTATATGTGCTTTTCTTGGGGGGAGGGGTACTTTTTTGCGAGAGGAGGAAATCTGTGCTCATATACTGTCAAATAGCTTTCAAATAATTTTTACTTTAAGTAAAACTTAAACGGTTGGCATATGACTGAGATTGCTTTCAGTTTCTGTATTTTCTTAATCTAACCATTAGTCTGTTTACATACCCCAGAGTATGTGGTTTCCTAATCCTGACTACAATTTCCCTTTTTTGCCAAAAGTACAGGAGATATTCAAACTTCTCCCTTTGCCTTGGTAGCTGAAACCTCTGCCCACTGGTATATTTCCCCAAACTCTCTGTCTTATTTAAATATGACCTATTTCTTCAAAGTTTAATCCGTATTAAAATGAATTTTTACTTCCCATCACAGCAGTAATATTGAAAGCTCTTCTCTGAAGCCTGGCTTCTCCCCACCCCTTCTAGAATGGGGATACCAGATGGCCGGTACGTTGGAGGAACAGAAGGTGAAAACCCTTTCTGCCCACATCTAAGGAATCCTGCTCTTAGCAGTCTTTATGCGTAAAGCAATTCTCTTCTTTCAACCCTGACGTCTTAACCTCAAAGAATGAAGGCTCTCATATTTTTAACCTAGGAAAGATTATATAGAGTACGAGATTTTGCTTTAAATATGTATATATTTATTTATTTGGCTGCAGCACGTGGGATCCTCAGTGGAGGCCTGAGGGAGGATCTAGTTCTCTGACCAGGGACTGAACCCTGGACTCCCTGCATTGGGAGCATGGAGTCTCAGCCACTGGACCATGGGGAGAGTCCTGAGAATGTGCTTTATTATCTGCCTGTAATCAGCAAGGATGCTAGCCTGCTACCAACTCGCTTGAGATCACGTATTTTCTTTACTATTTCTTTACTTCTTTGAGTTAAATCCCGGATCTCGGTGTGACCTCTAGCATGCTTCCCCACGACCGCCTCTAATGTGACACGAAGTCTAAGCGGCCATGCTTCTTTCCACCCACACACTTGGGATGCAGCGTGGCTTCCTTCCAGGCTGTGATGTCAAGATGTGCAGCCGTGCTGACCTAAGCATCGTCAGTTTTCCCCGTGGGGAGCAGTCCTGCCACAAGGGACAAATCTGCCCCTTCTCACTCTTTCTCCTGATGCCCCAGGTGAATCACATTATCACTGTCCCAGAAACCTCCTCCACGACCCCCATCCCCTGCCAGTGGGGTCCCCCAGCCCTGATCAGTTTCCCAGCTAGTTTCTCGCTCAGCCGTCCCACTCCCTGCATCTTCTCTGGTCCCACTGGCTCAGCTCAGGGGTTCTTGTCACCTAAGGAAACTTTCCCTTCTCCGGGCCTCAGGCTCCCCCTGGGCAATGATGTAAACACTTCCCAGAGTTCTGCAGTGTGCAACCAGCACAGCCACTCCCAGCAGCCTGCAAGCCTCTGCCTCCCCATCCCCCGCACGTTGCAGAGGACCTCTAGTGTCCACGTTGTTGTTGTTTAGTCGCTCAGTCATGTCCAACTCTTTGCAACCCCATGGACTCTATGTAGCCCATCAGGTTCCTCTGTCCATGGGATTTCCCAGGCAACAGTACTGGAATGGCTGCCATTTTCTCCTCCAGGGGATCTTTCTGACCCAGGGATTGAACCTGTGCCTCCTGCAGTGGCAGACAGGTTCTTTACTACTGAGCCAGCAGGGAAGCCCTTCTAGTGTTCCTACTTGTCTTCATTACCTTCTGCCCCTGACAAGCTCCAGGCTTCTTCCTGGACAACTCAAGCCAGTAAATACCATGCTAATTTCACAGCTCAGTACACTGGTCTTTGCACAAAAGGAACAAGAGAAATGAGGAGCTGTAAGTCCTAGTTCCATCTCTGCTGCTTATCAGCTGTGAGCCAGGCAAGTTACTGGGTGACTCTGGATCGGCCTCTTCTGCTCTACTGACAGAACGAGATCTTCTCTAGTTCTCATCCATTGCGACATCAGGATCTGCAGAGCCGTCGACGGCGGCACATGAAGACGAGGGTGCACGTCTGCTGAGCTTCCAAGCAGTTTGGAAGTGCCCCAGCCAAGAAATCTATGAAAGTCATGCCAGCTGCTTTCAACAGAGAAAAACTACTAGAGCTTTACAGAACAAAACAAAGACTAATCTTAGGTTTGTGTGTGCTAAGTCGCTTCAGTCGCATCTGACTCCTTGTGACCCTATGGACCTTACGGCTCCTCTGTCCATGGGATTCTCCAGGCAAGAACACTGGAGTGGGTTGCCATGCCCTCCTCCAGGGGATCTTCCCCACCTAGAGATCAAACCTGTGTTTCTTAGGCCTCCTGCTTTGGTAGCTGGGTCCTTTACCACTAGAGCCAAGTGGGAAGCCCATTTTAGGTTCAGAACCATTGAATTCAAAGACCAAAACTAGAATGAACAAATAGAACAGTTCTCATCTAACTTCACATTATACTCCACATTAAAATGCTTTTCATTTGCTTCACGTACCAGGCTCTCTTGCTTTAAAGGTAAATAGCTGAAGAGAGCTGGCTGTGGTCAGCTCCAGTCTCCCCCAGTCCCGGGGCCCTGTCAGGACAGACGCTCCAATTCATGGGTGATGGGGTCAAAACGCGATTTCTGCCGCATGCCTGGCAACGCCACATCCTAGCTCAGCTCCATACTTCTGCCCGTCCCCCAGTGCAGCCACTGTGCAGACGTCAGCTGCCCTCTTCACTCTCCACTGTGTTTCTTCAAAGCTATCTAACTCCATCTAATTCCTTAAAAAGACTCGGAGCGGCATCCACAGCCCAGGCCCCAGACCTGCTCCCTTCTCAGTTGAAATCTAGTCCTACTCGCCTTGGGTGACCTAACTTGGGCCTGCTTCCAACTCCAAGGGCGCGCTGGGGATCCCCAGGGCCGTTTTGCCAGCCCTGACTTGTTCCAGACCTGCAGCCCAGTCACCACTCAGCCCATCCTCAGAGGGGCCCCAGGGACCTTGGCCCCCGCCCCCCACCACCCCTCCCACGCTGTCTGCAGACTAGATGAATCACATGAGCACCCACCCAGAAACCAGCCCACACTGCGTCCCGCCCCTCCCTCAGTCAAGTCACTCACCCTGGTGATTCTCTCTCCCCCAGCATTGCTCACTCCTCTCCCTTCCTCTGTAGCCTCACCGCTTAGTTCAGGGGCTCCTGGTCAACGAAAGCCTGATGCTAAAGGCCTCCAAAATAGTTTTCCTTCTCCAAGCTCACATGACCTCCTGGACCATGAATACAACCGTTCCTAGCAGCCTGCCCACCTCCTCCCACCCCACCTCACCCTGCTCCTCCAGACTGGCCCTCCCTCTCTCTCACTAGGCATTGGGGGTGTCATAAGAAGGACTCTGCACTCACCTGGGTGGGCATCATGCTGAGTCTGGGTGACATGCAGTAAACAAGGGCCCGGCCAGAAAGGGGGATGCTAACACCCATGGAGAAGCAGCAACAAAAAATAGGGACCCCCTGGTGGTGGCCGGGCCCTCGGCTCCAAGCTTCTTAAGGCCACACCTCCTTCTCACGCCCGTTTCCACTTTCATCCCTCATTCACCATGAGGACATCAAAGGCCCAATAGGAGATATTTTAAAAAGAGAATTTGTTTAAAAAAAAAAAAAGAGAGAGAGAGAGAATTTGTAGAGATGGTTTCTGTGCAGAATTTCACTGATCCCTTTCTCCCCTCAGGGGTGTGTGTGCAAACGTGTTTGATGGGGGAGAGGATGGAGGGGTCTCTTGACACCTTAGGCCTAAGGGCAGGGCTCGAGAGGAGATACTCAGTGAACTTGAGATGGGCCCCTACAATGATGGGCACTCAGTAAACGGGTGTCCTTCAGGATGGTCAGATCTGACAGAAGAGAGTCACTGGAGAAGGGGCCCGTGCCGCGTTTGATGACAGCAGGTGCCAAGGTCTTTCCTGTGAACCAGGTCTGGCCCGCACAGATCAACCAGCTAACCCAGGGGGGTGTCTGAGGTCCTGACGGGGTGAACGGGGCTCAGAAAGAGAGGCTGGAGGTGACACTGGATTCTTGGAGCTGCAAAGGAGGAAGTGGCGGGCCAGGGGAGGGACCCTCAGCCACTGCACAGGAACGGCCAAGGAGAGGCCCTGAGCTAGGGGCAGAGGGGTCTCCAAGATCCCTGGAATCACCTGGTGTGGGAAGGAAGGGACAAGAGCTGAGCCCAGGCAGGCCTGGGAGTAAGGCTGGTGCAAGACAGCAACTATGAAGAGAGATCTCCTACCGTCCTCCCTCCCAGCCTCCTTCCTCCTGCTCCAGCTCCAGACAGGGCAGGAAGTGATGAGCAATTCTACCCCGAACCCCCCCCCCCGCCCCCGGTCCAGCTGATCTGTGCAAGGGGCAGGCAGGGTAAGCGAGGAGGGAACCGGACGGGTGGGGAGAGGAGGCCTGAACCAGCTCATCTCACAGCCCTGGTTTTGGCAGGAGCCTGCCCAGAGCAGACATTCTTTGGTGAATGAATGAAGTCACTCACACCTTCCTCCCCCGAACATGCTCTGATCCCTTGTCCCCCACATAACAGCCCTATTTCCTGCAGCCTTTCTCACCTCCAAATCCCCTCTTTCTGTCACTAAGGTCGATCCCTCCACGAACTAAGATAACCTGAGCCAGTTCCTGTCACTTGCCACGGATCCCTGGGAGCCCTGTGCTGGACTTCCCTGCTGGAAGCTCCCAGCCCTTAATCTGTGAAATACAGATGGGAAAGCCAAAAGTATTCTCACACACAACTGCCTAGTGAGCGAATATAACCACTGGGCAAAGCGCATGAGCAGAAGGCTCTCAGAAAATGACCCGTGAACAGCTTCTACAAAAGGGAAGCAGGCTTCCTCAAGGGAAGGAACACACACTGAAAGACCAGCTATCGACTCAGCAAAGATCAAAGTTTGACAGAGCTCAGTGTTGGCAAGGGCCTAAAGAAACTTGCACTCCTGCTCTGCAGTGAAATATCAATCAGCAGCATTTCTACAGAGGACAGTCTGGCGAGATGTTTCAAGCTCACACTCAGCTAGCAAAGAGGTTCACGTCATGGGCAAAGCACGTAAAAAAGCAAGGCAGGGAAGAAATACCACTGACCCACAAATACCTAGGAAAAATGTTCACCATTATGAGAATCAAAAGCATTAAATGTCTCTTTTTTTTTTTTCTTGCCAGGTGGTCAAAGTTTAAAGTTAAAATACCCCTAGTGTCTCCCAAGAGACAATGAAGCAGGATCAGTTGATGAGGGTGAAATTCTGAAACTTTTTTGAGGGAAGGTTGGAAGAGCCTTGAACTGGGTCAATTTAGACATGCATAAAAAGACTCATGAATGACAAGGCTCATTATAGCACTATCATAATTGAGAACACTGGAAATAGTCAATGGTGTTAATTACCTAGAATTTTTTTTTAACCTCAGAGTGTATCACAACTCCTCACCATCTAGCACAAATAGGATGTGATCTCCACGAACATGGAAGACAATGCCCATGGTGTGTTTGCTTTTGATTTTCTCAGCATTCTCTCTGATGCCCCAAGGAGCGCCGTCTCCTAAGTGAACGGCCCAGCACGGCAGCGTTTTCTGCGGTAATTACATTTGGATTTGGGGAAGATGGCCGTAGACGGGTACTTGGAAGACAGAACCCTCAGCTTTACTGAATAATCCAAATTGTAGCAGAGAATGAAAAACCACCATCATCAGACCTCCCAGCTATTCTTGGGAGGATCTTACAAGGGTGCAGGGCTGGGGGCTGCAAGGTGGTGAGAAGGCAGCAGAAACATCCTCCTTCAGCCCGAGGGAGCTAAAGAGAGGGTCACCCCAGGCTGGCCCACCCCAGAGCCAAATCAGCTTTGCCTCTGGGGCTGTGCTGAGGGCCAGGAGTCTGGAGGGTTCCCTCCAGAGCCAGCAAGTCAGAAGGTGACTACCAGGCCACTCCCACCAAGCCCAGAACAGAGGTGGGGGTAGGAGTGGGAAGGGGAGACGACTTGGAGACTGCAGAAAGAGTGCCCAGGTTCCAAGCAAGGGAGCAAGGCTAAGTGTGAACACAACTGTGTGTGCTGTGTGCATTCAGTTGTGTCCAACCCTGCGACCCCATGGACTGTAGCCCCCCAGGCTCCTCTGTCCACAGGATCCTCCAGGCAATACTGTATATACATATAAACGCTCTCATGTTATATACACAAAATAAGGCTGGTACTTGTTTCATCACTTGATGGCTGTAATTCCAGAGGGCGTCCCCAGGATCCATAGCCTGGGGCCCTGTTTCTCTCCACACTTCCCACCATGCGGATGAGGGTGGGGGTGGGAGGCGCAGGCATGGAGAAACCAGGCCTGAACACTGCCCTTGAAATCCAGACAAGTCTCACGACACAGGAGAGGCGGGAGAAGTGTATTTACGTCAGACTTTTAGTTCACTGGGCTTCCCTGAGAGCTCAGTTGGTCAAGAATCCACCTGCCATGCAGGAGACCCCAGTTCGATTTCTGGGTTGGGAAGATCCTCTGGAGAAGGGATAGGCTACCCACTCCAGTATTCTTGGGCTTCCCTTGTGGCTCAGCTGGTAAAGAATCTGCCTGCAATGTGGGAAACCTGGGTTTGATCCCTGGGTTGGGAAGATGCCCCGAAGAAGCAAAAGGCTACCCACTCCAGTATTCTGGCCTGGAGAATTCCATGGACTGCAGAGTCCATGGGGTCCCAGAGTTGGACACGACTGAGCAACTTTCACTTTCTTTCACTTTAGTTCATTACCCAACTGAACGGGGAACTGAAGGAAGAAGAGCCTGCTGTTACTTTTCAGCCTGGGATTGCCTTTGCTGCCCCTCACCAGCCTGGCACTACTGCTCTCTGGATGCTTGGCCCCTAAGTGGCGGGTCTTCAGAAGCACAGCACCGTTTTGTAGACTGTTCTTTGACTCACAGGAAGGCAGGGGCCGGCTCATTCTCTAACCCCCAGAATAGCCGACGGTCTTTCAGTGGCCGCCTGACTCATATACAGTGTTAGGTTCTTGCAATCGCATAGGTGGGTACATTTCCATCCATCAGTCTAGATGGTTCTTGAACCCCTAAGAATGCTACACACACCGCGGGCCTCTCCTTGGTGAACACTCAGCCAAGGCTGGGTCTGGATGGTGCCTGCAGCCCTGCCATGCAGGCCTAGGGGACGCACCTGAAGCCTCCGTGAAGGGCTTGCACCTCGCTTCACCCCCCTCACCACGGAACAGGCGGCGTGGAGGTGAGGACTGAGACGAGGAAATGGGGTAACTGGCCCAGCTCCCCAAGTAGCGGGTGATAGGACTATTTGACTGAATCCAGGCCCAAGACAAAACCTAATTTGGGGAGTGATCGTGTCCTAGGAGTTCAGCACCAAAAGGTCGTCAGGCATCACAGGTCTGTCCTGGCAGTGCTGGAAAGCGAAAGCACCAAACCTCAATCTGCCAGGTCCTCAAAGTCATGCATTTAACCAGAGCAACACAGCCAGGCTTCCGAGTTTTCACTCTCTGAGTTTTTATTTTTAGTTATTTGTTTTTACAGTCCTTCGTGGCCAGGCTTGCTACAGGGGATCGACAGCAAAACCCGAGTTGGCTTGGCCTCTGACAGTAAAGATGAGGATTCAACATGTCAATGAGGAAACCTCCACCTTGGAGGCAGGTGGGACTGTGGTCCCAGGCCGATGGGAGCCTCAGGGGCACGGTGTTCAGAGCGGATGAGGTTTTTGACAAACGCTGACATCTTAAGAGTGCAAACCGGACACTCTGCTAAAACAAACCAAGACAGACGAGGAGGCCAGGTTTACACTGCGTTCCTGTCTGCCCTCCCTAGGCAGCCCGGCTGATGGCGAAGGAAAACCGCTGCTAAGGGCAGACAAGGGGTCGGTATCCCCTCCAAATTCGTAAGAGTCAGAGGCTGCGAAAACGCCGGCCGCAAGACCAAAGCATGTTTGCAGACGATGGAAGAGAGAAGGGAACTCACTACGTACATTCACTTTGGCCTTCTTCCCACATTGAAACACTTGGAAGTAACCAACATGACTGCCCTGGCTCCTGTAAGGACTGTAGTTTAGCACCATTTGTGAGACAAGCCAAGGCATTTTTTCTTTATAGAAAAGGTCTTGAGTACAAAAAAAAAATTATTTTGAAGTTCACCACTGAACTCAACTGTTGGGAGCCAGCGTGAGGAACTCCGCCCAAGGCAAAGGTCATGAGGAAGGAAGCTTGGCATACACACAGGCGTGATCAAGCCTCAGGAAACCCCCTGTTCCCGAGCATCTACCCCCAAATCAGAGTACTTTACGGGGAGCTCTCCCCCATAACCATTTCTCTCGGAGAAGGAGTTAACTTGCAGCTCCAAGTTAATAAAAATTCCTGGGCGTGACAAGAGTGTTTCAATTTACGAACTCTGAAGGTTCTCTGGCCTGCCTGATCAGGCTCGTCCGGCCGCATGTGATTGTTTACAGCCTCCCAACTGTGAGAGGCACGGGATGTTTTAAAACTTTCTAAATACAGACTTTTTTGAGAAGTTAGAAGATCATTAGTATAGTATTAGTGGGTCGATCAGGAACTATATTGGCGAAGGGTTTTTTCATTTGTCGTGCCAATAATTACTGCTAATTCCCTGCCCTGGGTGTGACAAGGATGTCTCAGGTCAAACCTCTCTGCTGACAGACTAGCTTGTGTGACAACCTCTCAACCATAAACAGCACAGAGAGTTTGGAGTATTAGCATAGGGCTTTTTTCATTGTTGAGTCAATGATTGCCATCAGGCCTCCATATCCTTAGGCACCTGGGAATATATTAATCAATGTATTTGGAATATAGAAAAGGAAATATAGTTTTTTGATGTTAGCAATACTAGACTTTTGAGTTAATGAATCTTCTCTTTTGTTATAGATCATTGTACTTTGTTATAAACCACTATAAATCACTATGCTATGTAAAAATGTAACTTTATCACTATCTTAAGACAAAATAGATCTTAAGGAAAACACTGGTGAAGGGTTTACATTTGTTGAGCCAATATTTGCTGCTAAATCTCCATATTCCTGCCCTTATAATGAATATAACTAACATATAGGAGAAATAAGTATTAACCTTTAAGATTAATCATGTTAAACCTTAGGTTAAGTAAATTCCTTTCTTGATTGTAACTCACTACACCCTCACCCTATAGGAATGCAACTTGATTTGGAGGGTGGCGCCTGATTTAAGAAAAAATCACCCCTGGAAAAATAAGTTGTCTGGTTAACTGACCGGTATCAGAAAGGGCCATAAAATGTCAGCAGACCTCATGGCTAAAAGATGATGAAACTCGTAAGACCTTTGTATAATTTTATATGAAGCACCTGATTGTGACAAGGGTCAGGTCTGCTGACCCCCGCGTGACTCTGTATTCATCCCTATGTATAACAAAAAGGTATATAAACAAACCTGAAAAATAAAGAAATCGGATCAGTTTCCGGAAAGACTGATTCCCCCGTGCCGTTTCTTTCTTGCTCCCCGCTTTCCTGGCTGAATTGCCATCTGAAATGTGGGTACTCACCAAGCCTGCTAATTCTGCCTGGGCTTCTGAGATCGGACAGGGAGGCCTCAGTGCCTCCTCTCCTTTGGGAGAATGGAAAGACGCCTGTGGCCTATGTAGGTGGTGATTGGTATTCCATGTAAACCAGTTATTCAGCCTCTTTTCTCCACTACACTATCTGTTTCTAATCTCTCTATATATCTGTAATTAAATAAGTTTTTTCCAGGACGCCGATTCCGTCCCCACCTTCGAATTACCCTGGATCCACCGGGGCTGGACCCCGGCACTCAACCACCCCTGGTTACTGGGGAAAAGACTGCCAAGACTGGTTTCATCTAGAGTCCCGGATCCTTTCCCTGGATCACCTGCGTTTTGGCAATTTCACCCCTGACCCACACCTACACCCGAGAAATCAACAAGAATGAGACAAAGCTCTCATCGAAATGTTCTATTAACAAGTCCTGGCTATTAATGAGCCCTCAAGGTATGGAAATATACAGATGGCCACGAGGTCAACAGCCTCGCCTTGCTCAGTCACTAAGCCATGTGCCGAAGCTATTGTGACCCCTATGGACTGTAGCCTGCCAGGCTCCTCTGTCCATGGAATTTTCTAGGCAAGAAGGTGGCCATTTCCTTCTCCAGGGAATCTTCCTGACCCCCAAGGATTGAACCTGCATCTCCTGCATTGCAGGCAGACTCTTTACCACTGAGCCACCAGGGAAGACCCCTGGAAACAGAGATAAACATAGCAAATGGTTTGCTGATAACACATTTCAATATAATTATCTGTTATCTCCAGACTTCATGACCACTCTGGAGAGTTTAATGATACCTACTAACATCCTCCACTATTTCCAGTAATAAATTTCAATTTAGCATGGAGAAAAAAAAAAAAGGCAAAAGGGACAGCTCACCTCCACCCTCCCAAACGTGCAGGGTCTCAGGCTGTGTGACCTCACACACAGAACACTGTCATTTGAGTGCAGACCAGCAAGCAGGCATCTTCATACACACATCCCCGCCCATTCTGGTCACAGCTGAGCCTACCCTACCCTTACAGCCACCAGGGCTGGGGGCAGCCAAACCAATTTAGTTTTGTGCTTTTCGTGGCTCCGAGTTATTCCCTGGATCAGTTACAAGCATTGATCATCAGCTACCCACTGTGTCACTTCACTGCACGATTCAGCACTGGCTTCCTGCTCTCTCCAGCCCCTCAGAAGAGACCCCCAAGAAGGGTTTCTAAGAGTTCAGCATTAGGCAGTCTACTACTGTTACACAGGGGGCTTCAACTTTCGAAAAACGAATCTGCAGAATCCACGGACAGAAGTGGTATGCGCTGGTTCAGATTTTTATCCTTTTATTAACAACCTGAGGAGGTCTGTTAGGCATCCATTTTGTTTTTCAAAGGCATTTTTTCATCTAAAATCAGTTCGTCCCTCTGCACCTCACTCCTTACTATTCTTGGGCCATTTTAACACATTACTGACTGGGGGGTTTTCACAAAAACTAACGCCTGTGGCCGGTGATAAGTTATCTAAGCAAAACTGAAACGTCTCTGGTAAGTTGGTAAAATTACTTGATATTGTGCCCTGATTTTGCTCAACTATGTGGGGACTAAATCTTTCACACACATTTCAGATTCACTCCAAACACATTCTTATTGGTTTTTAACTAGATACAGATCATTTTTTAAAAAGGCATCCATGTATTTTTGTGTCTGAGTACAAGTAAAATTCCCTGGAGGTTTGCATTTCTGAAAATAACTTTCTGGCTTTCAAAGGAGGAGTACCTGCAAAGTTTTGCTTTAGAAAGAGAGACAGGAACACGATCAAACTTTAACACCACAAAGGAAACAAAACCAGGAGGTATGTTTGACTTCTCTGCTGCAATGTAGGAAGCTGGATTATCAAAGGTGAGACAGCACCTAACAGTCACCACCTGGAAGCTCTTCAAAAAGGAAACAACAAACTCTTAGGGAAAAGAGCACCCTGAGGTGAAGCAGGCAGAAGGATAACACAGCCTCGGAAAAAATAAAGGGAAAAAGAAGCACACAAGACCCAGCAAAGGTGTTTTTTCTGACAGAGGGGTGAGATTCAAAGGGTCTGAGATTTTACTTGACAAGCCCTAGAACTGGAGGGAAAAATAATGAAAGAATACCAAAGGGATGTCTGTTTCCACAATCAAAGAAAAGTTCAGACGTTAATCAAACCTATAATGGAAGTGTAAATGGCTCTATGTAGCGAGCAGGGTCAATCCTGTTCTGTGCCTTTAAGGCGTTTTCAGATATGCGGAACTCCAAGGAAGAGGAACTCACATTTCAGATCAAATCCCACATGCCAAGAGGTAATTCCATGGAACTTGTTACAGGGAAATTTTTCTTAGGTTTAATGCACTTTAAATGAGCTCAAAGGTATAAGTCACACCTGCTCAAGGCAGATATCTTATTTCTGCTAAGACCAGAGGGCTCCAAAATGACTGAACTTTTGCAATAAATCCTGGGATAGAAAGTAAGCAAAGTGTAGTTCCCACTACCTTCCTTTTTTGGAAACATTCATACCATTTTAGAGATCCCCTCTAAGTAAATTATCCTCCTGAATCCATTTTGGTCTCAACTCAATTTCAATTCTACTGATATCACCCAACCAGGCCAAGAGCAAGAATGAAAAATGGAATTAAAGTTCTGGGCAACTATAGTTGCATGTTGCAACAAAAAAAATGTATTTTTAAAGTTCGCCAATCGTCTACATTTCCTGAAGTACTGTTTCTTTGAAAGCTTGACTTCTCTGATGCTGTGATCCTTCTAAACCTGCATGACAGTCTGAGAGTAGAGTCTAATATGGCCTTGGGACAGAAAGCAACTTAAATGCACACTTTTAAGTTTTTATCAATGGGGTGGTTAAGACCACAATTTTTGCACACACTCTAACAATATCATACACAGGAACAAGAAAAAAATATGAGATGTAATTGAGCTACCCAGAAGCCCAGATCAAGTTCACTAAGACTAGAACATTCTCAAAAATGCAGAGATCATGAGTATCACTAAACTCAACAGAGGAGATCTGCCAGCGGTTTGATGGACACAGACACCAACTGCCTTGTACAACTGAAGTGTTTGAAGTTGTGCTTTTAAACATGTTCAAGAATGAACTGGTAGGCATTTCCTCTTGTAAGCTGCATGAAAATCATGTAACATAAAATGAAGCATCCAAGCCAACAGGAAGTCATTATTTTCATTTGGTTTCCAGGTACCTTCTTATTCATATTCGAGGCACCATTGCATTTCACAGTGAAAGACAAAGCCTCTCCAACACATTCACACACATCTAGAGTAAAATTCAATTCAAACACCCTAATGAGTTAAGTATCTACCAAAATGTGAATATTACTGATGAGGTAATGGGAGGGATACTCGTGTAACAGTCTGCATAGTCTTCTGTGTCCTCTTTTTTCTCAACCGAAAATTTTGATTTTTAAATAAAAGCAAAACTTACATTTTCACAAAAGTTCTGTCCCTGGGGGCGGGGCGGGGGGAGGGAGAAGAGATTAGATAGCTTATCAACTATATTGCATTAAACCACATAAAGATTATAATTATTATAGAATAAAGCTCAGTACTTCAAGGGTAACACCATCTCCACAAATACTGAGCCGATCCAGGTGCTGCTGATAGTCTGAAAGAGTGAGGTGTCCACACACCACAGGGATTCGGGCCCTGATGCAGACAAGGCTCTACTGGGCTGCCCGAGCCGACCCCTGCCTCTCAGGCACCACCCTAGCCTGTGACTGACTAGGCAAGGCCACCATTCGTGGCCAGAATGCTGCCTCCCCTGGGCATCCCAAACTCAACCAAGGGTGCAGCTCGGCCATGCTTCTGCAGTCAGTGTTAAGCATGTTCTTGTACTGAAAACTTACTCATGAAAACCGGAGACCCTCTGCTGCTAACTCATCCCCCCCAACAGATGCGGGACAGGAACCTGGCAATGGAAGCACTCTCCAGAAACTCATTAACTGGCCTTGGCTTCCGCTAAAAACGCACACGGGTCTAAGCTTGACTCTGACTAGACGATGGTGAATCTGTGGAACTGCAGATGAAGGAACAGCCCCTGATCCCAGGGGCTTTCCTGCTGACCACCCACCCCCATACCAGGCTCCCGAGCCAGGGTGTCCGAAACCACAGGCGCCTGGCACGTCTTGGCAGAGCAACAGAGTCCTGGGGCCGCTGCTTCCTCCTGCAACCCCGTCTCCAGCCTTTAAGCAGCTCGCTTTTGGACCCAGTTGATTCTTCTATTAGACACTCAGCTTACAAGAGCTTTAATTAACATGTGGATTCAAACCATTGCTGGGTGAGACTAGCAGAGGATGCTGGGCTGTTGGCAGGCTCTGCCCGACTTCTACCGCGTAAACCAATTGCATAGATGTAGAGAAAGGGCACCGCAGACGCCGTGACCACCAGAACAAAAGTTACCACCTTTTTAAAAAAAAAAATTGAAAGCCAGTTTACTATGAGAGCGCGCTTTGGACACTTTTCTGTCCAGGATGCGACTCCTCTGATATAAAAGTATCTGTTTTATGGAGGAGGTGTAGTTTGCACCTTTTAACAGGTGTGCTCTGAAGGCCCCCACGGGAACGTACTGTGTCACAGATGAGGGGTTAAAAATCGCGGTTACTTATGATTTGCCAAAGCTAGTCCCCAGAACATTCCAGTCTGGTGAGGCTAAACGGGCCCAGGTGTCCTCAGAGGTCGGGCTCAGGGACCTGCAGGCCCAAGGCCCCAGCGAGGGGCTGCCTGCGCCCCTCAGCCACGTGGCCAGGCAGGCTAAGCGCAGCTCACAGGCTGGTCTCCTCGCACACTCGGACGGGGATGTTGTAGTGCCGGTCGTCCTCGGCGATCAGGGTCACCACCGGCCAGTCCCGGGGGGGGTCGGTGGGGTAGACCGTGACGAACTCCTCAGTGCCATACTTGGAGAGCCGATACACCTGGATGGTGTGGCGCACAGCATAAGCCAGGAGGAACATCTCGACCTGCAGGGAGAACAAAGGCTGAAGGATGCGGCTGGTCCGAGCCCGTCTTCCTCCTGCAGCCTAGCCCCAGTCCTGCCGCTTGTGTGGGTCCTGCCGTTATGTCTGGGTCATTATAATCAAACACATCATCAAGAAGGGGTCATATGTCTCATAAGGGACTTGTGGTTTGAATACATTAAGAACATCTCAACTTGACAATAAAAAAAGAGCCAAAACCAGTCTAAAAACTGCCCAAAGGACTTGAATAGATTTTTCTCCGAAGATGACATGCGAATACCACTAAGTACATACAAAGTCATCGGGGGAACGCAAATCAAACCCACAATGAGATGCCACTTCCCACCCACTCGAACGGCTACAATCAAATGGACAGATGATCACGGGGAAAGACTGCCTCACAGGCACCAGGTTTTCTTTCTCTCAGGGGAATGAAACTGTTTCGGAACTTGGCACAGGTAAAGGTCACACTAGGCTGCAAATGCACGGAAAGTGAGTGAACTGCACACTTTAAAATGGTTACTTTGGTGTTATATGAACTTAACCTCGATTTTTTTAAAAAGTGTGGTAAGGACGTAAACAAATGGAACTCTGAAACATTGCTGGTGGGGATATAAAAGAGTGCAGCTGCTTTTAAAAAGTTTGGCAGTTCCTCAAAGTTTTAAACAAAGAATTGCCAGGTAGCCCAGCAGTTCCACTCCTAGATTAACATATACCCAGGAGAATTAAAAACATATGTCCTGCAAAAAACTTGTACATGATGTTCACATCAGGATTATCCACAATCACCAAAAAGTGGAAACAACTGAAGTGGATGTATAAAATGTGATACATCCATACAATGGAATACTATTTGTCAATAAAAAGGACTGCGCTATTGATACATGCTGCAATACTGATGGATCTGGAAGACATTAGGCTCAAAGAAGCCAGTCATAAAAGACCACATATTATAAAATTCCATTTACACGAAATGCTCAGGATAGACAAGTCTGTAAAAACAGAAGGTAAGTTAGTGGTTGCCTAGGGCTGGAGAAAGGGGAATGAGGGTATGAGGTTTCCTTTAGGAGTGATAAGACAGTCTAAAATTAGACTCTGCGATGGCTGCAAAGCTCTATAAACATACTAAAATCCACTGAGTTACACACTTCAAAGGAGTAAACTGGTATGTACATCATATTTCAACAAAACTGCTATTTAAACATGTTACAGCAGACTTGTGGGGACTCAGAAAGGACTAACAGAAGCCTAATACACAAACTATGCTCTACCAGGCTTGTCAGTGCAAGCTATCTGCAGCGGTTCAAGACACCTAAGTAACTTACCTTTTGAGTACAAACAACTTTTTAAAAACAGTTTATCTTCGACCCTGGCTGACTTAGCAGTGACCGCCATCTTTGCTCTTTCCTCTGTAACCAGTAAAAGGCAAGCTCCAAGTCAGCCCTGCATGCAGGAAAGCAGCACTCTGAATGGAAAGCCTCAATGCTTCTCAGTTCAGCTCAGTTCAGTCGCTCAGTCGTGTCCAACTCTGCGACCCAGTGACCACAGTGTGCCAGGCCTCCCTGTCCATCACCAACTCCTAGAGTTTACCCAAACTCATGTCCATTGAGTCGGTGATGCCATCCAGCCATCTCATCTTGTCGTCCCCTTTTCCTCCTGCCCTCAATCTTTCCAAGCATCAGGGTCTTTTCCAATGAGTCAGCTCTTCGCAAGAGGTGGCCAAAGTATTGGAGTTTCAGCTTCAACGGCAGTCCTTGCAATGAACACCCAGGACTGATCTCCTTTAGGATGGACTGGTTGGATCTCCTTGCAGTCCAAGGGACTCTCAAGAGTCTTCTCCAACAAAACAGTTCAAAAGATCAATTCTTCGGCACTCAGCTTTTTTTATAGTCCAACTCTCACATCCATACATGACCATTGGAAAAACCACAGCCTTGACGAGATGGACCTTCGTTGGCAAAGTAATGTCTCTGCTTTTTAATATGCTATCTAGGTTGATCATAACTTTCCTTCCAAGGAGTAATCATCTTTTAATTTCATGGCTGCAATCACCATCTGTAGTGATTATGGAGCCCCCAAAAATAAAGTCAGCCACTGTTTCCACATCTATTTGCCATGAAGTGATGGGACCAGATGCCATGATCTTAGTTTTCTGAATGTTGAGTTTTAAGCCAACTTTTTCACTCTCCTCTTTCACTTTCATCAAGAGGCTCTTTAGTTCTTCACTTTCTGCCATAAGGGTGGTGTCATCTGCATATCTGAGGTTATTGATATTTCTCCGGGCAATCTTGATTCCAGCTTGTGCTTCTTCCAGCCCAGCATTTCTCATAATGTACTCTGCATATAAGTTAAATAAGCAGGCTGACAATATACAGCCTTGACGTACTCCTTTTCCTATTTGGAACCAGTCTGTTGTTCCATGTCCAGTTTTAACTGTTGCTTCCTGACCTCCGTACCGGTTTCTCAAGAGGCAGGTCAGGTGGTCTGATATTCCCATCTCTTTCAGAATGTTCCACAGTTTATTTTGATCCACACAAAGGCTTTGGCATAGTCAATAAAGCAGAAATAGACGTTTTTCTGGAACTCTCTTGCTTTTTTGATGATCCAGCGGATGTTGGCAATTTGATCTCTGGTTCTTCTGCCTTTTCTAAAACCACCTTGAACATCTGGAAGTTCACGGTTCACATATTGCTGAAGCCTGGCTTGGAGAATTTTGAGCATTACTTTACTAGCGTGTGAGATGAGTACAACTGTGCAGTAGTTTGAGCATTCTTTGGCATTGCCTTTCTTTGGGATTGGAATGAAAACTGACCTTTTCCAGTTCTGTGGCCACTGCTGAGTTTTCCAAATTTGCTGGTATATTGAGTGCAGCACTTTCACAGCATCATCTTTTAGGATCTGAAATAGCTCAACTAGAATTCCATCACCTCCACTAGCTTTGTTCGTAGTGATGCTTCCTAAGGCCCACTTGACTTCACATTCCAGGATGTCTGGCTCTAGGTGAGTGATCACACCATCATGATTATCTGGATCATGAAGACCTTTTTTGTACAGTCCTTCTGTGTATTCATGCCACCTCCTCTTAATATCGTCTGCCTCTGTTAGATCCATACCATTTCTTGTCCTTTATTGAGCCCATCTTTGCATGAAAAGTTCCCTTGGTATCTCTAATTTTCTTGAAGAGATCTCTAGTCTTTCCCATTCTATTGTTTCCCTCTATTTCTTTGCATTAATCGCTGAGGAAGGCTTTTTATCTCTCCTTGCTATTCTTTGGAACTCTGCATTCAAATGGGTATATCTTTCCTTTATTCCTTTGCTTTTCACTTCTCTTCTTTTCACAGCTATTTGTAAGGCCTCCTCAGACAGCCATTTTGGTTTTTTTGCATTTCTTTTTCTTGGGGATGGTCTTGATCCGTCTCCTGTACAGTGTCACCAACCATGCTTCTCAAGTGGTTGGCTATATGACTAAAGAAGGACTTAGGCTGTTCAGAGCAATGTAATGACCCAACAAAAAAAGAGAGCAGAGTGTGGTGGGTCAATGGGTGACCCACAGGACAGCGCCACTCTGGGTCTCTGGATGAAACTCCAAACTTAGCCTATCTGTTGAAGATCCAAGAGCAGGCTGGCTCTCCTGGCCAAAGTGACTCCACTTCTATTTTTAAAGGATGTTACCTAATACAGCGACAGCAGCCAAGATTAATCAAGACCCTTCAGAGGACTCCTTCCCGGGGCTTGGTTTCTTTCTGGAGCCAAAGGTTCTGGTCCCATCCACCACACAACAGGAGAAAGCCCAGGCTGAGACAACCATGGGGGGTATAAAACAGGTTCACCCTCGAGGGCTGGGAGGTGGAGGGAGGTTCAAAGGGGAAGGGACATATATATATACCCTCGGCTGATTCATGTTGATGCACGGCAGAAACCAATGCAGTATTCCAAAGCAATTATCCTCCAATTAAAAATAAATAAATAAATAAAAAATAGACTCACAATTCTTCAGCATGCCTGACTTGAGTGTGGGAAGAATGACGTGATCTGCTTCTAACAAACAGAACCTAGTGTAAGTGCCAGTGAGTGACTTCCAAGATTAGACCACAGAAGGCACTTGAGCGTCCTGGCTGTCTTCTTGGACCACCTTCTGAGAGAAGCCAGCTGCCATGTCAGGAGGACATTTGAGCAGCCCTATGGAAAGCCCCACATAGCGAGGCACTGAGCCTTCCCACTGACCCCCAGTGAGGGACTGAGCCCTCCCATCAACAGCCAGGTGAGTGTGCACCAGGGTGCAAGTGGACCCTCCAGCCGCAGTTGAGCCCTCCGGAGACTGCAGCCCTGGCCAAGACTCAACGCAACCTCCTGCGACCCTGAGCCAGAACCACACAATGGCACGGCTCCCGAGCTCTGGACCCACAAAAACTGAAGCAGTGGTTGAAGGCTGATGCTGTTGCTCTGGGCTAACGAACTCCCAAAGGCACGACTCACCTGTTCCAGGCCGCCAGTGTGCCCCACCTGGTTCAGATGGTTCCGCAGCAGCTGCCCAGGGTCACTCGACGTATCCCGAGCAAAGAGAAGCACAGAGAAAAACGGCACTTCCTCTCCCTTCTCTTTATCATCATAGAGTTCGATGGCTCTGTTCAGCATTAGGAACTTTACAGCTTCATAGAGGCTGTACTCCTCTTCTTCATTTGTGAACAGTTCATCACAAGCCATCTGCCTTGCTTCCGCAGTTCTCAGTTCAGCCAGGCTTGCCCACTATAATAAGAAAATTACGTAATAATTAAATTGTTGTTCTGAAAGTCCCTGGTAAAACCCCACACTATGAGCACAAAATTATTTTCAGAATAGGTAGGCGACCACAGGTCATGTACCAACGCTCAGCATTCAATTTTCCAGCACTTGAGCAACAACTGTACCACACGCTTTCCTTATTCAGCTCTTCCCCTGGTAATCTGAAACAAAAGTATACTGCACTAAGGACAAGCTCTAGGATCACGGAATGGAAATTTCAACTCTCGTATCTTCCCAGGCAAAGAAACGGAACAGGTCAATAAACAAATATTTGAAGGAGAGCGAACATGCTTTTGAGAGACCTGATGTGATGATGCCCTGGAGCATAGCTGAAATCACCCCTCTCCTTGAAGGGGCTTATGGCAGCCGATACCACCCAGAAACACCAAGCCAACCTTAGAACATGAAGACAGGCAAGGAAGACTGTGACATCTCCTGAATACCTGTTTACTAAACTTACCCTTCTAACCTCTTATTAAAAGTTTACTTGAGTTTCAGATGAGTAAATCTACTCAGGAAATTCGTACTGACTTCTGATTAAAAACAAAGGACAGAATCAGGTATTCAAGGAGAAGGGGGCAGCACAGGATGAGATGGTTAGATAGTATCACCAACTCAATGAACAGGAATCTGAGCAAACTCTGGGAGGTAGTGAAGGACAGGGAAGCCTAGAGAGCTGCAGTCCATGGGGTCACAAGGAGTCAGATACAACGTAGCAACTGAACAACAACAATCAGGTATTCAGCTAACAAATGCTAACTCCTTAGGTGAAGAAGAAAACCCTACAAATATATGTTGTTATAAGTCAAGAATCTCCTTGGGAATAAGAGATGCCAGCACAAAACTAATCCTTGTGTATAATCAGTAACTACTGCTCCTCTGCAAAACCATTAAATTTTTTAATTCAAGAGTACATTTTAATGGTGATAACTGTGCCACAGGACTCCGAAAGCTACAACATCTCATATTTTCCAGGCGTAGACCAGGCTGGCAGGTGAGAGCACAGCTCTGGAGTCAGAGTCAGGATGGAACAAGGGCCTCACCACCGAGCAGCTGCTGGCCCCTGCAGGGCCTTAGTCTCGTCACCTGTAAAGTGGGCACAACCACAACCATGACGCCCTTCTGGTGTGAGAATTATGTAATACAAAGAACTTTAGTGCACACCCTGGTACCTACGAGGTGTCAGCAGTGCTGGCTCAGATTATTAAGGAATAATTTTAATGGAATAATTATAAATTGTAATCACTTTAAAATTCCCCCAAATCAAGATCAGTTACAGCAGACTAGGTATGTCTTTACTAGATGTATAAAGTGACTTCTCAAGAACTGAAAAATTTGAGTTAAAATGGACGGTCACTAGTGGCTATGCTGAAGCCTTCCTGTTCACTCTCCCAAGCTCCACCCGCTGCTAACCCAGGGCCTGCCTGGGGCCGTGTGGGGCTCCAGCCCTTCTAATCCTGTGTTTTGCTTCAACAGGCAACACGAACAGACCCCCTCTGTCCTTCTCTTGCTCCCACGTCTTTATCACTAGTCCTTCTTCAACAGTATTATTTTCCAGCACACATTTCTCATTTTTATAAATAAAAACTAGGCTCCAGGAAGTCAGGGTCCTCCACTCATTCAACGAAGTATTTCCCAAATTCCTGCTGTGTGTCAGGCCCAGTGCCCAGCACTGGCTGTAAAGGAATGAACAGGACGGTCTCCTCGTCTGTAAAGTGAGGACGACCACAGTGACAACACCCTGCTGAACACTTATCACGTGACAATTACATAATAGAAATCAGGGTACAGCCTGGCACATATGAAGTATATGAAGTCTCTCGTGAGGCTGCAAGTCTCATGGGGGCAGCAGGCCATAGTTAAGAGGCTGACGACTGGGGTGTGTGCTAGGAAGTCTTGAAAGACGATGCCTGACACCGCCTTACAGCCCTCCCTACTCCACCCACTAAGCCCGGAACAACTAACAGGCCCTCTGTCCGGGATTCCTGGAGAGGAGAGCATCCAGGCTGTTCAGAGGCCAGCAACCGAGAGGTCCATGTGGGCTGACATGCAAGCAGGATACCCCACCCATGTAAGACAGCAGAGAGCCATGGAGAGGGAGGGTTTAACGACCAAATCACTGGGGCTCAGCTGACCAAGTGCCTTCTCACAGTTCTGCTTCAGAGAAACCCTGAGGATCATTTTCAAAAGACAAGTTACTAAATCTACTGCCCTGGACAATCGTTGTAAAAGAAAACATGCCTAATAAATATGGACAGAATCTTAAAACATGAACATAATTGGGAAGAATTTAATAAATGAGCATTCATATCACTGATGATACTGTATGAGATACGGACCAAATGACATCCCTGAAACTTGTCAGCATAACTTAGAAGACTACAATTGTAAGGTTTGCTTTAAACAAAATTAAACATTTCACGTAACATGTCATCTCCTCTGAGAATGTATGATGTTAATACCGCTTCATTTTACCAAACACCTCAGAGGAAGAGTTTGTGTTTGTTTAGAATTACTTTGCGTAAAATCCAGCCAAGAGCAAGTGGTAACCCACCATTGTTGCTTAGTCGCTCAGGCATGTCTGATTCATGGCAACCCCATGGACTGTAGCCCGCCAGGCTCCTCCATCCATGCGGTTCTCCAGGCAAGAAAACTGGAGTGGGCTGCTATTTCCTTCTCCAGGGGAATCTTCCCGACCCAGGGATCGAACTCACATCTCCTGCATTGGCGGGCGGATTCTTTACCGCTGAGCCACCTGGGCAGCCTGTAACCCACTAAGTGTGGACTAAGAAGTGGTGTGCTGAGGCAATTGGGAGTCAGAGCTCTGTACTTATCAAAGAAAACAATATGTTCCAAACCTTCTTCCTCAGTAAAGCGAGGGACTCCTTAATTTTATCCACCAGGTCCTGGCTCTTCCCCTCAAATTTCAGTCCCAGCTTCCACTGCTTGATCCAGCTGTATTTGCTTATGAGCTTTTCTGGTAACTAGAGTTATCAAGAAGCAGAAGAGAGAAAAAAGGTTAAGGTTCCAAACACTCCATCACATGAGCCAAGCTGTAAGAAACAATGTAACCTAGAAGACCGATCTTTGCTGCCTTTGTTTCCAGAATTAATTTCTGCACATCTGTCTGGGTTTGGGTCGGGGGACCTAAATCTAGAAGTCAGGAGGTCAGAAACAGCCACCCTGCGGAGGGCTGTGAGAGTGACAAGGCGGTTCTGGTTGCGGCCCAAAGGCACGGTCTACCTTGCTGGGCTCCCGCCACAGCCACAAACACTCCCGAGCTCTATGTAAGGGTGTGTGAAGGCAGTGTCCACACAGGTCTTGGCATAAACCACCTGGGTTCCAGCTGGGCTCACTGGCCCCCACCCTGCCACTCCCTGATGCCTGACTCAGGAAGGCACTTTGGGTCTAATGAGATGGTCCGGAAACAGCAAAAACCTGCTCCTTTCCTGGCTAGGAAAACAAAACCTAATTTCCAATTTTTACACTATCATCATATTTTTAAGATTAAAAAGAAACAAGATGGTATCCAGTTTAAGTACCTAATCAGTGTAAGTAAGATAAAAAACTACAACTGAGAATAAGAAGCAAGGGTTAAAGGAGCCAGGCTGGCCTGGCTCATCAAAGAAAGGACACCATCACTTGGCCTTTTTTCCTGGAGTGTCTGTTATTTTGTTTTCCCCTCATCATCAGTAGAATCTGGAGTCTGAAAGGCAAGCTGGGACAAAACTCAATCGATGTCAGCACAGGAACCCAGACTCTCCCAGGAGTCTAGGGTGTGTCAGGAGAAGTCCATGTTATTGGGCTGGGCACAGGCATGTCACCTCAGTGCTATAAAATGCAGAAAGGAAAAACAGTTCACTTCCAAGTCAAAAGATCTTAGAGAATGATGAATTCTTCCCTGGAACCGGAGCTTAACAATCATAAATACAGTTTTAAATGAGGCCGTATGTTCTGTTCTCCTGAATCTAAGACACTGAAGACCCTTCGTGAACGGTAACTCAGTTTTACCTTCTCTATCTACAGCAATCATGAGAAACTAAGGTGGTTTCATCTCTCCAAAGAGACAAAACCACAACAGGGACTGAACTCCTCTTCAGCTAGTTACCACAGTGAGGCCATCTACACTTACTCGTTCGTGGGGGGTGGGGGGTTGCATTCTCACTTATCACGATGACAAACGACCCCCCTTCCCACCCAACAGGAGCCCAGCGCTGCACCCACACTGTCCTGCGTTTCAGCAACATGTGGGCGGTTCTCCTGCAAACCTTCTGTTAGGTCCTCTGGTTTGTCACCAGAACCTAAAATGCCCTCAAGTGGCAACATGTTGAAATCCCAACTGAGCACAAAGAAGCGCAACGAGCAGAAAGTACTGGCTGCGCAGATGCGAGCTGGCAGACGGGGCGGGGGGAAGCCTGGGAGAGCACGTGAGCATCACGGGTCGGGACCCAAAGAGCAGGCACAGCACTCAAGTACTCAAGAGACCCCAAAGACCTAACTCCACAGAGGACCCAAACAGAAGTCCATTCCCTCGCTCCTTCCATGCATGGACCAAACTGTCACTAGAGTAATTCTCCAGGGTTGTATACTTCTGGGAGATATGGAGATCCTGGAAAAAGCCCCAAAATTGAGGTGTGAAAAGAAACCATGAGCAAAGAATAATGGGACTTGAAATCCTTTACTCAGATTTTTTTTTTAAAAAGAAAGAGTATAACTTTAAATGCTTTCGTGGGTCATGAGACACACATCACACATACAAGGCTATTCTTTTACACCGCACACTCAGAGACTGGACTTCTCTTAGATTAAAGGAGATTTAAGGAAGAAACAAAATTAAAAACAGAAAACAATGATGGGACATGCTTAACAAAGTAGGCAATCAGCTTTGGTATAATTTCATTTGTGACTGAAATATTTTTTAAAAGCCTATTTTCTCTAGCAAATGTCCATAATCCTTGAAATCAGTACTATGACTAAAGGGACAGCATATAATGAAAACGTGTCCTTCCCCAAACTCATGAGCTTTGATACAGTCTATCGTACTCTAAGCAAACACTGTCACAGGTCCCACCCATTCAGAGACATTCTGAAACTTAACCGAGCCCCTGTCCCGAAGGACACCACCTCTTGAGGGACCCAGGTGCTGCCCAAGTTTAAGAAGAGCCAGAGCAAGCCACATCCAAGGTCAGGGTCAGATGATCTGACTACAGTCAACACTACAGAGACCGGGGTCTGGACAGAGGCAGACACAGCACACAGGGAGCCCAGACCTGAAGACAGGCGGTGCGGAGTGGCCAGACTGTGAGATGGGCCATGACAGCAAGGCCAGAGCAGCTGAGCAGTGCAGGAAGCATGGCCTGGCCCTCCTCCACCGACCTCACACCAAGGGAGGGTCTCAGTCCTGCGCTTCCTGTCGCCCCGTCATGTCCTGAAACCAAGTGTGTTCCAAGAGCGAGGGACGATGCCAAGGGCTGTGGACAGCCTCTCCCCAGATGTGAACGCAAGCAGATACTGCCAGCTACAGAGCATGGGGCTTCTCTGGGCTCACCGCACTGATCTCCTGATGAGATAAATGCATGCTGAGGTCAAGGGATGTTTAGCACAGCAGGTGGCCTGCAGGCTGGGGCTGAGGCTGGCTCTAGGTCTACAGATTCACGTACAAGCTTGGGTGTCCCAGGACCTGTCTGACTCGCAGTGCTAAGGAGGGGTGTCGGGGTGGTCGTGGTCTCCTCAGCAATTCAGAGATTCAAGCATCAGGGGAAACTGAGACTGACTTGCTGCCAGATGGTTATTGTGCATCTAACAGCAAGTCCACCCCATGTTAAACTCAGATCATTTATACCAAGTTCTAACAGCAAGCATGGTTTAATTCATATGATCGGATATAAATTATTCTAATTTAGTGGGAAGATGGACAGGAAATACTCAGAGACTTTCATAGCCAAACTCCTGTAAGAGTTTCGTGTTTGGTAGACAGTTTGGTATCAGCTGATCTGCTTGTCTTAGGCACGTGTGTTAACACATATTGAGATGTGTCCTTACTACAGTTTCGCGGTGCTATCTGGTGATGGAGAGACCCCACTTCCAGGGGAGGTGGTCCAGGCACCCCCTCCACGGGTGCACACCGCCAGTCTCTGTGGGTCTCTCCACCCATGTGCGCTCACACTTTGTTCCACCTTGACTTGTTCTGGTCACGCCACACCACTCTCTTGCTCACTCAGCAAGACCCCTATCAGGGCGGACTTCCTGAGGAAGGACCAAGTGGAGCGGCTGGGATGAGAACAGGGATGGGATGGCGGCCACAGGCGAGAGCACACGACAGCTGGGAGGGGTGAGAGACTAGTCTGGGCAAGGGCAGCACCCAGTCTACACACCCCTCCTGCGCTGGGCAAGGGTAGCAACCCAGTCTATGCACCCCTCCTGCGCTGGGCAAGGGCAGAAACCCAGTCTATGCACCCCTCCTGCACTGGGCAAGGGCAGAAACCCAGTCTACATGCCCCTCCTGCGCTGGGCAAGGGCAGAAACCCAGTCTATGCGCCCCTCCTGCACTGGGCAAGGGAAGAAATCCAGTCTACGCGCCCCTCCTGTGCTGGGCAAGAGCAGCACCCAGTCTACGTGCCCCTCCTGCGCTGGGCAAGGGCAGCACCCAGTCTACGCGCCCCTACTGTGCTGGGCAAGGGCAGCACCCAGTCTACGTGCCCCTCCTGTGCTGGCACCTCGAATAAGAAGCATGAGGTGCACATGCCACCTGCTCCAGACACATCACAAAACAGACCCTCCCAAGAAAAGGCTCAAATCAAGGCAAGATGCTGGGGGCCAAAAAGTTAACACAGGGACAAGTCTTCTACCTGCAGGAGAGCAAGAATAGTTTCATAGACTTTCATATGACACCCCTGGCAGGTATGATGAACTTTTTTCTGACGCAGGCCTCCTGGCATTCAGTAAAGGTTAGATGACAAAAATAATACCACTGTGACTAACTAATTAGATTATGCTCCCAAGAGAAAAACTCTACTGGTTGGCTGATACATACAGAAAAGGGAAGAAATTAGAATGCTTGAGAATTTCCATATGACTCAAATTCAGCCAGGAAAACCACCTTACAGCCCCATAACTCACACACAACATGTTCTCATAGCCATCAGAAACCAAGCACAGTCCACCGAGGCTGTTTCCAGTATGACAGATGACCCTACCCAGGTGGATCCTGTCAGTAAAACAAAAGGGAGACCGTGCTTTACTTTTATGGGGAGTATTGTATATGCTTAACTATGTGGACCAGAGTTACTTGGAAAGTAACTTGCACCAGAGTTTCTTGGAGAGTAAAAGAATTCTAATTCATTACATCAATTAAATTCATCAATCTAAGCAGCTTCTTAAAAGTAAAAAGTTCAAAGGAAAAGAGCCTACACTTGAGAAGCACTTTGTGTCACAAGCTGTAATTTAAGCTACGGTTAGCAAACAGAAGTTAAGCAAAACCAAGTGAGGTCGCTCGTGTCTGCTTCCCCAGCAGCGGCTCAGATCCACAGGCAGGCTGACCAACATTTCCAAAATATTTCAGTACTAATACTTAGCATAACCTGCAAAGCTAAAAATAGCCTACTGTATCCATTTTTTTTTGCTTCTTTATTGAAAAAAGAAATAAGCTAATACTGAGAAATCTGCTTGAGATGATGCATCTCTGATTAGAAGAATCTTTCACAGATGTCATCTAGACAGCTTACACAAGGGTGCCGCTTTCATACCGCTTTATAGAGTGGGTAATCACCGGGCAGACAGGTGGTATCCTCCACCTTCTGGGCCTGGCTGTGCTCGGAGGCTATGTGACACCCCGACCACCTAACAGATCTGCAATTAGCTGAGCTGCCAGCCAGTATCCTCTACAAGTCTCTATTCCAGGCAAATACCCCAGCTCCTTCAACTGTTCCCAGAAGGAGACAGATTGCCTCGGGCACACGCCCTTCTGTCCCAAGGGAACAGGCACAGAGCTGCCCGTAGTCCCTAAAATGGGATTCGACCAGCCCAGTTCAAGACAGGTTGTCACTGCCTGTGTTTAGAAGCATTTGGTGTTTTTTAAACTTTTTATTTTGTATTGGCGTATACCCAATTAACAATGAATGCTGTGCGTTTCAGGTGAACAGTGAAGGGACTCAGCCATGCATATACATGTATCCATTCTCCCCTAGACTCCCTTCCCATTCAGGCTGCCACATAACAATGAGCAGAGTTCCCTGTGCTGAAGAGTGGGTCCTTGCTGGTTTATCCATTTTAAATATAGCAGTGTGTCCATGTCCACCCCAAATTCCCTACCTATCCCTTTCATTATAAAACAGGGTTCCTCATCACTGAGGCCATCAACACACCTGTGGGCTGCTACTGGGCCTGTGATCCACTAAAATCCTGACTTTTTTCCTCTAAGTTGCTGGGGAGGCACATCTCCCAGAGCTGACACTTTGGGTTTTGGTTTGGGGGGTTAAGACAAGCCCAAGATTTCCCATTTTCTTCCAATTAACGTTATAGTGTGAGCTCCGCTCAATCATGACTGCTCACCAAGCTCTTGAGGAATGGTCTATCATCTAACCTATCGTGACCTCAGCTGATGTCCATCATGGATACACGACACAGGGATAACGTGACTTCTTGGGGTGTCACTGTCAGGCTGCAGATTCAAAACAACTAACGAGGGCCAGGCATGGGACAGAGCCCCCAACCCTCACCTCCCCAGGAAGCCTCCCCCAGTTGACAGCAACCATCTCAGCCGGTGCCTGTCACGTACCAAGCCTATGACCCTCCTAACACTCTCCAGACGGTGCTAATTCCCTGAATTGGAGACGGAAGCCCAGAAACGTGCCTTTGGAAACCCCAGCAGGTTCTCAGAGAGTACAATACAAAGCCCACTTGGTGGAGACTCCGACTCGGAAGTCAAACTGCCCTCAGTGCTTTGGGCAAGCCCTAAACAAACCCCTGCTCTCTAGTTCAGCTGAGGCGCTAAATAAATTTTATCATCTTACTCCTCCGGGAAATAATCATTTTTGGTTGCTCTACTATGCAAAGTCATCCCAGCCACAGAAAGCTGCAGAGACCTGCACGCTGACATCACACTGCAGGCAAGTACCAGCACACAGCGAGGGGCAGACAAGGGAAGTCTTTGCTGCAGAAACGATGGGAAGCAGTGCAGACTCAAACCTGCGGCAGCAGCGTACCAGCGTGAGCTCCGGGTCCTGCAGCCAGGAGGGCAGCGCCGCTGGCTGACTCATGGCCTGGAACAGTGTGGCCCTCAGTGCACAGTAGTTATCTCCACGGACTCGCCTGATGGAGGTGAATTTCTGAGACACCTCCTCGTAGCCCTGAGCAAAAAGCATCAAAAAATTCAAATGGTCGTTACTGACTTCGGAGAGCGGGGAGAATTTTATTCATGTGGAAGAAATATGCCCCCCACGCCCCCTACCCTGATCAGAGGAAGAATGGCTAAGTCTTTCCTGCAGGATATTTTAATTCCCTTTTTATTCATCAAAATAAATTAACAAACGTTAGTATCATACAAAATATCAGCATATGCAGCAGACACAACATACTAGAACATATAGAATGGGACACTAAGTATTATTAAAATGCTAGTTACCCCCAAAGTTGAAGTCGTATGTCCCTGTCTAAGCAACTGCTGTAACACTCACTTATTAATAACCAGTAATCTGAAGGCTTTGGTCTGTGTTTAAGTTGACCCTAAACTCTTTAATGGGGAGACAGGAAAGAAAAGAGATGCACCCAGCTTATGTGCCCAATTCCCCAGTCGTGTCTGACTCTTTGCAACCCTATGGACTATAGCCCAACAGGCTCCTCTATCCATGGGATTTTCCAGACAAGAACACAGGAGTGGGTTGCCACTTCCTACGCAAGGGGAATCTTCCTGGCCCAAGGCTCGAACCCTCATCTTTTGTATCTCCCCGTGTTGACAGGTGGATTCTCTACCTGGCTTATGTCTCCATATTAAAGATAACACCCTGTACCCCACATTTCCATGAAATACATAAAGATTATATGTATCGTCTTGGAGGTGCCTGGATCAATTCTGTTTTTTAAAAAGTGGATTGAATTGTCACTATTATTCAGCCTGGAAGTGAAACAAGGAAATGAAAATTCTCGGTGACATGCTCAGTCACTCAAACACAGCCATCCAAACGGACCGTTTTGAGCACACTCCCCTTAAAAGGACACCATGAAATACCACGGAGCTGGTCCAGGCACCTGGCTGACTGAGTTCTCCGCTGGACGCTGCTCAGGCCTCAGCATCAACTTTCAGGCTTTCCCATCTCACTCCCCCTTGACCACGTGGATCTGTCGCTTGCCCTGCTCTTCCTCAACAGCCACTTAAAACCATGTTTCCCCCTCAACACACACGTACGCAAAGGAAGAAGTGGCACCGTCCTGGGGTGGGGACCCCGTAGACAGTCATCCTGTGTCCAAGCACTGGACCCTGTCGTAAGTTGTTTTCAAGATTCAAGTCACAGGATGATGTTTGAAGTGGATATGAAAGTATTTCTTTCCAATAATAAAATTCTGAGAGCTGCATTTCTGTTCAGCGGCCCAACTACTGCAATAGAAGGCCCATCAGGGAGACTCATGCCTACTAAATGCACCTCTTCCCTATGGTGAACCCCCAGCTGTCCCAAATACTAGCTCAACAGCAACTGCACCTTTCCAAATGCATAAATCACTCATGGGATCGTGCAGTACACTGTAGTCCATAGTCAGTGAAAAAATCCAGAGAAGCGGGCCCCAGCAGTCCAAACCTGTGGTGTACAAGGGTCAACTGCAGGAGCAATCTCCACCTATGGAGGAATGCTGGGTTCAGGATCCATCTGATGGGGAACCAAGAGTGGGGCTGCCTGACTACTGTGCAGCGGGAGTGGTGATCCAGCCAGGCCACAGCCCCAGCGAGGCCGCATCATGGGAATCCCCACATCCCACAGCCTTGGAAGGACTACCTTCGGGTCACCCAGTTATGCAAAGGGACTGAGAGGGGGCAGCTCCTGGAGTGTCCTAAATAAAGGCAGGAGCTCCAGGTCCCATTGCTAAGGGAGTACGGGAGAGTCCAGGCCCCAAGGACTGGAGGATGTGAAGATAAATCCAGGTGGGGACAGCAGACGTAGGTCACCCAAGGCTGTGACCTCATCAGGCCAGAAGGACATTACAGCCAAATGCCCCCAAGGGGCTAACCCGTGGCTGGCGTAGCTCAGAACAGCACACAGTCATTTATGTGTTTTTCAAAGAAATCAAGTTGCTGACTAACTGATAATGATTCTGTATTAATACTGAGACGGCCCTTATCTTTGCAGTCTGTTTCCTCATCTCTAAAATTAGAGCCCCAATAGTAACACAGTCTAATGGCAGTTGTCATAACTATAACATCTAAACATAACGGCAACCCACTCCAGTACTCTTGCCTAGACAATGCCAGGGACAGGGGAGCCTGGTGGGCTGCTGTTCATGGGGTCGCACAGAATCGGACATGACTGAAGCGACTTAGCATGCATGCATGCATGGGAGAAGGAAATGGCAACCCACTCCAGTATTCTTGCCTGGAGAATCCCAGGGACAGAGAATCCTGGTGGGCTGCCGTCTATGGGGTCGCACAGAGTCGGACACGACTGAAGCGACTTAGCAGCATACAAAAGGACATATTAAATAATTACCTATGGTAGACTACTGGAAAAACTCAAAGTGCATGCATCCAGGCATCATACCTTTTTCATACATGTTGCTTTTTGCGTATTTCCCCTCCATTCTTTTTTGCAGTAGTCCATGATATCCATTTCAGGAGCTACGCTTAATCTAGGTTCTGTGAAAGGATCCAGAAAAAAAGGGGTGGGGTGGGGGAGGGGGAATAAGGAGACAAAGTATGATCAGAATAACAGCACGGCTTCGCCTGAGAATTCCTTTCTCACTCACTGCAGTCCTTCCCACATCTAGAATCCCAAGACTGCTGACCACCCAGTGCAGACCGCCACCACCTCGCTCCCAGATGACCACAGAGGTCTCCCGCTGAGCCTCCCTGTCACCAGACCCTAGCAGCCATCCCCCACACAGCAGCCAGAGCAGTGCATTCAAAACCTAGGTGAGATGCTACCCATCACAGCTGGGCTCCAAGGCCACCCGCCACACCTAGGGGTCCACTCCCTTCCTCCCTACCAGAGGGCCCCCTGCCCTGGCCCCCCACTGCCTCCCGGGTCTCAGCTCCTCTCACTACACACACCAACAGCTCCTGCCCTACCTGTGAGGTACCTGCTCCTCAAACTCTGCAGGTCTCTGCTTACCTCTGACACTGACACCCAGTGTCAAAACATCTCACACACCCACATTCTCTCTCTCTCACACACACACACACTTTCATTCTGTTCCCCTTACATGGTTCTGCTTTTCTTCTTGGCAGTGATCTACACCTGACATATTTCTTTCTCTGTACCCCGCCTCTCTCATCCCTACACATTCACACGTGCACACACACACACTCACACACACTTTCACTCTGTTCCCCTTACATGGTTCTGCTTTTCTTCTTGGCACTGATCAACACCTAACATATTTCTTTTTCTGTACGCTGCCTCTCCCATCCCTACACACAGACACACACATACACATAAAACACACATACACACACACACACACACACACACATAGACACACACAGCAAAACATGAGCTCCCTGAGGGCAGGGGCTTGGTCTGTTTCCCAGCTGTGCCCTCAGCACCGGCAACCACACTGACCTAGGTATCCTCGAATAATGTTCATTCAAACATGCAGTAGTCTAAGCCATGAGACCATATAGCTAGTGATTTGTAATTTTTTCACATCCATTATACAAAGAGATAACACTTCTATTACAGATGTATATTTAATAATCTTTATTTTGTTATATCCTGTTTTGATCCCAAAGGGCTATAAACTGTTGATAATCAGCCAAAAACTAACGGAGCTCTCAATGTGAGCTGAAACACAGGCCTGTTTGATTCTAATAACACATACCCCCCCAAATTAAAGACACAACTGATGATCAGACAGATGTTACAGTAAAAAATAAAATGGCCTTCAGACTTTCCTTGATTAACACATGAGGCCTGGGGTTGGATTTTGTGGCCTAGGCATATGCACGCACATGTGTGGGTCTTTGTATGTTTTAGGAAGAAAGAGAGCTAAATTCCCAGGCATATCTTGACTTCCTTTTTAAAATATTGAAGAAGTAAATGTTAGCAAAGAAATCAGGATATAAACACAGAAGTACCTCATGGCATATTTACTCAAGAGGAAGTTGTACATAAAATATAGATGGTATAGTCAACTCAATCCAACAAACACTGTGTCTAATATGTGCCAAGCACTGAGCTAGGAGCAGGGGGATATGAAGATGATAAAGGCCCAGGTTTGGTCCTGAACGGGTTTAGAGACTACTTAAGAAGAAAGGACCACAGGCCCTGACCGTGCAAGATGTGATGGATGTGGGATGACGGATGGAGGAGCACAAGAAGAGCCCCTAAGCCCTTCCTGCACTTTAATAAGTAAAACAATTTTTTAAGACATAAAATGTCAGAATTGCCTATTTTTAAAATCTCATTGATAAATCCTTTCATAAGGAAAATAAACCTTCTATACAAAAGGGAAAATGACACACACACAGGTAACAGATACATTTATCTGTGCTTAAGTCAGGACGGGCTTAAAGGTGAACCCGTCCTGGAGCCTAATCCACAGAGACCACAAATACCACAGCTGCACAGCCAACCCTCAAATAAAGAGCAGCCACTGTTTAAAGTCAAAAACACCTTGTGAGTGTCTATTAGTGGAAGGAAGAGTTCCCTTCAATCACTTTCCGACTCACCTCCTCAGAAAGCCCGAGGAGCCACACGTGTCCAGAGGTGAGGACGTCCACTAGGACACGTCCTGGCACGAGCAGAGCAGCTGCTAGCTCGCGAAGGGCCCAGGGAGAAAGCCCAGCCCTGGCGCTCTCCTCACCCGCGGTGCTCTTTCCTGTGGGTAGGACACCCGGGCCCTCCACAGGCCGGCAGGGCCCCATCGCAGGATCGAGTGGAGGGGGCAGGAGGCTGGCTGGGCTCAGAGGCCAGGCCACAGGCCGCAGTCCTCTGATGAATCAGAGGTCTGCGTGAGGCAGTGAGGGTGGGAAAATGGGCGCCTGAGCAGCTGCCAGCATCCGAAGTGCGCCCCAGCCCCCACCCCAAGCAGCTTACAGTCTAAGTCAGCGCCTGCTCTGGTCATCCGCATGCTACACAGGCTGCTTACTGCCCCGGGAATGCACATTTCTAATGGCCAAATAAACTCCACCGAAAACAAACTCAAAAAACACAAAGGGGAAGCTGAAAATCAACATTGGTCACCAGAAGCTGAAATAACCAAGAGGTTTTGTTCCTTAACCACCATATGGTGACCAGGACAAGGATTCAGACCCTTGGAGGATGGGAAGTTAAAACTGAACCCCTCCAGAACGCTGGGACTCTCAATCAAGAGGCTAGGGCAAGAATTGAAAACTTTTTCTCTAATGGGTCAGAGTGTAAATAACGTAGGCTTTCAGGCTATAAGGTTTCTGTTACAACTACTCAACTTACTATGCACGAAAATCACCACGTGCAATGTGTAAACTAAGGAGTTCCAATAAAACTTTATTTACAAAACCAGGTGGCATCTCAACTTTGGCCAGGGAGCTAGTGTTTGCTGACCCCTGGACTAGGTGGGGTCAGCTTCCCAGGTGGCGCAAGTGGTAAAGAACCCGACTGCCAATGCAGGAGATGTTAAGAGACATGGGTTCAATCCCTGGGTAGGGAAGATCCCCTGGAGAAGGAAATGGCAACCTGTTCCTTGCCTGGAGAATCCCATGGACAGAGGAGTCTGGTGGGCTACAGTCTATGGGGTCTCAAAGAATAGGACGTGACTCAGGCGACTTTGCACGCACGGACTAGGTGACTAACAGAGAGCATGAGAAAACTTTCTGCCTTGACCTGGGCTCTCACTTGGGGAGAAAGGACCTAAGATCTCATAACCACAGGCCAGCTCTCACACAGGGACAGGGTGTGACTTCACACCAACTGCAAGACCCTGGGAACACAAACCCAGAAATTCACCTGACGTGGCCCAACGCAGGTGACTCCCGAGCACATGGCAGAAACAAGGCCAAACTCCCTCACACTCAAGACAGGCTGCACAATCTCTCCACAGACACACAATAGCTGAATGTAGAACCAAACTCGGAAGAAACAAGAAGTAAGCAAAAACAGCAACTGGCATAAGTAGACCTGCCAGGATTCTCAGCTAATGGAGTTACCAGGTCCAGAAGGGAATGTGTAAAATGCTGAAAGGAATAAAAGAAGAAACAAAAACTTGAGCAAAGAGCAATACACTCTCAAAAAAGACCAAGCAAATTGGGAAGGAAAACAGATCTTCTCCAAAAGAGAAAGAGAATACCTTTCTAAAGGAACTAACCAGAATGCAACAGAGGCTGAAAGTCAGAAAATACGTGAAAAGGGTGTGTGACTCAGGGCCCTGGATAACTGAATGGGAGCTAGCAAACACCTGGTTTGGAGCTCTGAAAGCGGTAAACAGAATAGGAAAAAGGCAGTATTTAGAGAGATAATGGCTGAGAATTCTGAACTGATGAAAACGAAGCATCTTCAGATTTTAAAAGGTAAAAACGATCCCTAACAAAGTACTAAAAAAAAAAATCCATACTTAAGAGACCCTGAGGAGAAACTGTAGGACACCAAAGACAGAGAGAAGATAGGGAAAGACAGACTGCCAAGAGCCCGACTGACTGCAGTGTTCTCAACTACGAGAGAAACGACAACAGAGTGGAATGAAATCTTCAAGGAAAATTAGAGAAAACATATTCACCTGGGGTTATTCAAGAAACAGTGAAATCAAGAGATTTTCACACAAAACGGGGCTGCTCACCAGAGGCCCATCCACAGGATATTACATCAGGAAGGGCAACGAAGCCAGAAGGACTGAGATGCAGGGTGTGAGGGGATCCGTGTTGCCTCAGACCAGAGCTGGAAGCAACAAGACCCCCTGAAAAGCAAGAGCACCTGTGTGGGGCTCCCCTGGGGACAGAAGGGAACCCCAACAGAGAGCCTGCAGAGCAAGCGAGGAGGCCAGAGGCCCCTGCAGAACTGACAAGGGCAGGAACAGACGAGGGCTGAGGAAGCGCCTTCTCCTCAGGACGGGACTGCTGAGTCCTGCCACTGAGCTGAAGCGTGTGCAACTGCCGTTGGGGCCCTGAGACGCCTCTGAAGGCTGTGGGGGCCGGGAAGCCGCGGGGCTGGACCACAACAGAGCACATCATCTTCCCCGGTTACCACAGGGAGGAGTTCCGCCCACTCCCTGTGAGGAAGGCTCGAGAACTGTCTCCGGAGACCCTACCCGGTATCTTCTGCTCCTAATGACACATCTTAACACTTTGTCACTCGCACGGTAAATGAGAGCTGGTTCTTAAACCAGAACATTACGCAAGTGGCGCGCAGGAAAACGCCGCTTGTGAATCGTTCGGTGGCTCAGTCGTGTCCGACTCTTTGCGACCAATTCTTGGAGTTTGCTCAAACTCACGTTACTGATTCAGTGATGCCATCCAACAGTCTCATTCTGTCAGCCCCTTCTCCTCCTTCCCTCAGTCTGAACGGTCTGTGGGGTATCCCCTAATGGAGCCCCCTCCCTGGCCTCCTGCCTGGGGCGAGTTGGGGAGGAAGGAGGTGCTTCCCCACACCCGGCCCCGCCGGCCATGGTCGAAGCAGGCTCACCCTAGCAGCCAGGGGTCAATGGATGCTGACAGATGAACAGAGCGCATGCGGCTGAGCACAAGTGTGGACAGGAAGTCACAACATGACGGGAGAATTAAGAGCTATCAAGTCCACCACCGTTGTTTCTTATAAGTCAAATCAAATTCACATGGCCTTCTGCACGCAAAGACCCAGAGGGCCAGCTTCTCAGTAAATCCTTCCACTTGAAACGAAAAACGCACTTCAAACCCCAACTCTCCCTCTGAAAATAAGGAAGTCAAGAACTTAAGAGAGAGTGGTGTCAAGAGGTTAGACAAATTCTCACAGGTGCAAAAATGCTATGAATGTAAGGAACGCAAGCAAAGTACTTGCACTGAAATTTTAAAGCCTCAGGAAACAGTAGTCCCCAAATAAATCCAAAATATTTTTACCCAGCAAAATGAATAATCCAGTGGAGTTAAGACCAAATGCCTAAGAATACTTCCTAGGAAGTCCATCTTCCTAGGAAAGTGTATCTCAATATTTTATGAAAATGGATATACTGATTTAACTGCATTTTCTACTATAAACAGTAAGAACTCTTTATAAAGAAAACAATTCCAAACATACCTGATGACCCTCTTTCATGTATAAGTAATTCTTTCTCCTTTTCTATTTCATCCGCCGCACGATACATGTCCTCCTCGCTGAAATCACACCAAATCAGACATTTCAAAAATTTGTGGCACTGACATGTCCTTCTTATCACAACATGCAGCTGCTCTACGAATTTATAAGACACGCAAAGTTTAACGTTTTTACATTACATGATGACAGTCTGATAAAATATGGGTCTTTCGTCTTAGACTTGTGTTTCTAGCATTACTCACTCAGACTTTTTGAAGTGAGACATTTTACAGCTCTCCACTGGCTACGCGGCTCTGGGGCCATTTCAACTGTGATGTCTTTAATGCCTCAACCACACATGTAAGCATCTTAGCACACTCATCTATGCTCATCAGCGAAGCTGTTCATGACTCTTCAAGTTTCAAGCATGGAGATGGTGCCAATAAAAGCACTGAGGAGCGCAGGCCAACTGCCGACTTTGGGACATCACAGGCAAGTTTTCCAAGAACTCCTCGAAGAAGGAGGACAGGAGATCCACAAGATCCCCTGGGCCACACCAGCTCCCTGAGGCACTCCTGCTCCGATGCCCACAGGAAAGCAGCCCCCCGACCTTGTGCTGGGCATATGCCCACCAACCCCCACACTTTCATTGGACTTACACAGCAGCTCCCCAAAGAGTCTCCCGGCTCCTTCAGTGAGCCAACGAGAACCTACTAAGTCCTGGAAAGGAGAAAACCCCACTGGCTGCTAGGCAAGGAGGGCAAACGGAACTTTCAGATTCTAAGACCACTCCTGTTCCCCCCAAGATGCACCACGGTGATGGGCAGCAGAGATGCCATTCTGTTTTGCTGGAACACAAGACAGGTGAAAGCGCAAATCGCCCAAAAGTGGAAGACGGGGAGGTAAGGCACAGAGGATGGGAGAAGCCTCGAGGCCCGTGGACCGATGTCTGCTGGAAGGCGAGACCAGGACACCCTGCAAGGCCCAGAAAGACCAGGAACTACAGGCACACCGAGTACTTTGCGGGGAGCATGGGAGAACTCCAGAGCTGCAAGCAACAGACCCCCAGTTCCCAGTACTCCCCACAACAGCACACCCCTGCTCCTCATGCAGGACAGGAGGCTCCAGGCACCAGGCCACAGAGGAAAGAGGAGTTACTCAGGAACTAAGGGGATGGCCCCCGCGTGCCCGACTCCGGGAGCTCCCCAGCGCCTCACGCACGGCTCAGAAGCCAGAGGAAAGAGGAAGGGGGTGCCGCTGAGAGAAACAGACTGAGGTGGGGACCAACACACCCTCCACCCCTGAAACCCTTCAATGGCTCCCAAATAAGCGGGGAAGTCTAAATCTGGACGCGCCCCACCACGCTAGCCCTACACACACACACACACACACACACACTTCAGTCCAAATAACACACACACACACACACACTTCAGTCCAAATAAGCGGGGAGTCCAAAATATACACACACACACACACACACACACACACACACACTTGACACACACACACACTTCAGTCCAAATAAGCGGGGAAGTCCAAAATACATACACACACACACACACACACACACACACACACACACACACTTCAGTCCAAACACTTGATGGGCCCAGGTGCGCTTATACTCCTGTGACTGGCTCTGCTGGCGCCCCTGCATGCATGGCTCACTGTCCACCCCAACAGGGCACAGGCTGTGCGGGCAGCCTCGCTGGAGCATGCCACGGGCTGCAGTGAGACCGCCAGGGTGTGACCACTCCTCACTCCAGCCCTTGTCAACCACGTGCATCACCCGTGGAACTCAAGGGACCACACCTCTCAGCACCTAAATGTATCCACCTGTAAAAATAACAGTGAGAGTACTCACAAGAGACTGCTCTGAAAATAAGACACGCAGGCACTCGACAGTCAAAAAAGTTAGCTAGTCTCATTAATTCTCGTATCTATCCATCTGGGAAGAGGAGGGATGGATGATTCACCCAATGATCATTTCTTACCCGTTCTCCTTTTCTTCTCTCTTCTCAAAAGTGACGGTGTGTGTGCGCCTGTCTTTTATTGTTGTGGGACTGAGGGGGACATACTAGGGAACGGGTACTCTCCGTGTGCTCTAACCCCAGTGAGATTTCAAGTAAAAGGTGTGATGTCACCCATGCAGCCCGGGCCAGGGTTAAAAGCAAACAGAAACCAGATTCGCAGGGACTATACATCAAACACTTAGAATAAAAAGTGACTAAACGTGTTAGGTCTTCTTTCAATAGTTTCATGTTATCTTTCGCCCTCCTTCCTAGCTTTATCAAATAGGAGAGAAATTCTGATCGTATAAAACCGGCATTTAAGTGAATCGTTTTCGTAATACCATTATCAGGAGCATGTCTTTGTGGAAGCCACTTCCCTAATCTTGGCCTCAGTTTTCTAATCTTCAAAACAAGATGCCCAGACAGATCTAAGTGATCTATGCAGTTCCTCTTCCAGTTCTTGGTTCTAACGGACTATGAAGCTATTCTCACTTCATGCGAATTCTGTGGCTACAGGCAGGCGTCTCTGCCTCCACTCTTGTCTCCTGCCTTTCTTATCTACAGGATAACCAAAGTGCATGGCAACACCAGGGCCCAGAGGAGGTTCTCTAAACGAGGATCTCTCTGAACAGCCGCAAATACAGACTCCCACAAAGACCAACAGCAGAGAAACGAAGAGAAGCCTACAGGAGAACGAAGTGCAACGGGAAGACAGAACAGAAAGGGAAGCTACTGGAAACAGAAATGCGGTGATTCAAGACATACAGAAGAAGCACAGCAGAAATTGATGAATGGGAGGCCCAGAGTGTATTCAAATCACTTTAGCCACACTATTTCATTCAGATGTTCACAAACGCCTCCATGGCCACCAAGGATATCTGCTAACTTGCCAAAGCCACCAGGGAAACTGTAACACGGCTTTTAAAGGCCACTGTATTTACTTGGAGAGAAGCTATTAAGTTCAAACAATAAAGTTCAATCAGTACAGTCAGAAAACAAGACATTTAACAGCCAAAATGAAATATTCCTCCAACACGAGGACCGCCAACTAGAAAGAGAGATGTGGGAAAACAAGAAAAATTAAAATAATTTTATTTAAGAAGATACTTCACTCAATAAACCTTTAACTTTTTTTAAATATCAAAAAGGAAATGATATTTTTAACAGCAAAAAGAAATTATATTTAAAATCAGGAATCTGAAATAGCTGGAGGTTTAAATTTTTGTTTGGGAAAGGAAGACAGGGAAACAATGAAAGGAAAGGGGCTATTTGATAAGATCAGATCCCCCGTGCTGACCAGTTTCAGAAATGTGGCAATCTTGTGTGTGTGTCAAGCTGGGTTTGGGATGAGAGGTGCTCATTTGGCACAGAGTCTGTTGAAATCCAGAGGCTCAAAATGATCACTACAGCAAAAAATTTCCTTCCAGAAAACATACAGATCACTAGAAAAGTAGTGAAGTAAAAGTCTTAAATGTGACCTGATTTCTTGGGGACCATGGCATGTAAGCCGTACTCAGTTAAAATTTTAAAACCAAAATGTTAATAATGCCTCCTTAGAAAATTATTAGTTTAGCACCCTAATGTTATTTTAAAGTGTGTATTTTCAAGCTCCCATTTTCTCTTAGAAATGAAATGCTTTACTCTTAATGTTAAGGCAATATACTTCATTGAGCAGGTTACATGACACTGTCTGTTAACTTATAACCTTCCTCTTGCTCTGTTCAAAGACCTGGATAGTAATAAATGAAACTTAATTTTAAAATGCTGACTACATTTAGACAAAATTATACTATTCCCCAAACAAAAGCTATAATATAAGCTAAAAACACAGAGCTCAGCGAAGAAGATGACATTTCTGTGAAGCCAATTTTTCGATCTCTGATACAAGTAAACACATAATATGAAAAAAGTCAACTCTAACATATATGCAAAGCTAACAAGACAGCATCTCAATCACTCACTGTTGTGGACATTTGCACCAAGTTCCCCTTAGCTATCTAAAAAAAGCTAAACTGAATATGACTCTGTTCAGCTCTCTGGACTTGCAGCTCATGCTTACTTTGGCCTGTCCTAGAAGACTAACAGCCCGGGCAGTGTCGGTGAGACAGTGGCAACCACCGTGACACCGGGCACCGTCCCACACAGGCACAGGAAAAGCAAAGATCACTCTACTCAGCCTTCCTCCACCTCTCAGCGGTTGCCTAAGATGAGTGAGCCACACATCAAATGTAGGAAAGTACCGGCGCCCAGGCCAAAATTCCGCCTCCGTTCTCCAAGTGGACTTTCCGTGACTGGCTCAGTGACTCCCAGAGGGGTCTGGGGACAACCTGGACCCCTGCAACCTAAGGTTTCTCAGGGGCACCCCAGCTCTGAAGCAGGTTCTACTCCCAGGTGGGGAAAGGACCAGAAGGGAGTAGCTGTTACCCCATCAAAGACAGCACCCCCGGAGCCACTAAAGTGTGAGGTGGGTGGGAAAAAACATTCGCTCGACAGTACACTTAGCAACACCCAAGAGCAAGGGCTTCACAAGTTGTTAGTTATAGCCCTTCTGAGAATCCACAGCTTTCCTCTGAACCTCAGTCCAGAAAGACATAAATATGCATACAATTTTGCTTTCGATTTCAGAAGGGTACACAGACACAGCATGCTGCCCTCTCCACACTGCGAGCCTGTGGACCCCAGATTTAAACCCTGTCCCCTCCTCAGGCAGATAGAGAAGACCATGGAGTAGGCTCGCTTCTCAATTCCCAAAGCATGTCTAGCCTGGCCACAAACCACGTCCAGGGCCACCCTGGTCCTCGGGGGCCAGAGTCTTAGCTTAGCTGAAAGGAAGAAGTGGACCCACCCTAAGTTTCGATTTTATGGGTCAGGTGAGCAGGGGACGGAGGATAGGAGACCTGCTCACAGGAGGAGTGAGGAAGTTTCCAAAGAAGCCAACTAAATCGGGTCTGACCTAACCCTTCCTCAAAAAGGACCCTGCGTCGTCGTGTGAGCCATCCTTGGGGCTTGTCCAAGGGATGCCAGCCAACCACAGTTCTCAAATGAAGGAAGGGAAGGAAGGCAATTCAGAATGCAGCTTATCCACAAGATCTGTGTGTCTGTCTCCCCCACGATTTCTCTGGGGGGAAATCACAGTTAGCCCAGTCACAAGGAATCTGTATCCTATGGAAAGCCTAGGAAATGAGCCATCCCTCTGTCGACTCATCGCTAATACCCTCAGAGTCATATTCTGAATGTATAAAGGCTGCCAAAGTTGGGTTTGTATTCATAACTTCTACCCACTGAATGAATTAAAATGACTCTGTGGGATGTCCCCAAACATCTGCATCTTATGGTGTTTCGTATTGGCAGGTGCAATACTCAATTTCTGTGCAGATCAAACTTAACTCTCTGGGTGGGAAGAAGAGACTTGGCTCCAGTCACAGAAAAACACAAGGTTAAAAAACCATTTTAGGACCTAGTTCAGGCATTCCACTATGTCCCTACATCGGCACTCAACTATTAGGCTGCACGCATCATCGTGGAAGAACGGCACACGCGACACTGCAAACTATACAACGGACAATGTGACGCAGCAGTTTCTCTGGCCCTTAAGAAAATATCACAACACAGGATAAGCAGCCCCACTGCCCATACAACAAACAGGAAAGCCCAAAACGTGGGATGTAATGTTCAGAAGCTGCCATCTGAAATTCTTTTCACCTCCTTTCCCTTGCTTCCCTTTGTTCTCTTACCAGTTAAAAGAGAATGAGGTCATCAAAGACAACAAAAATAGCAAGAAAAAGAAATTAAGCTACTACTTAAAAGGCAAACTGGAACATCTATTCCAGAAAAAAAAAAAAGTGAAGTTTGCAGTCATTATAAGTCATGCCTCTCTGCCCAGTTTTGCTGATGAAGCCACAAAGACCTGGGGGGTTGGGGGGGGGGTGGGCGGCAGGGGGGGCAGTCCCCGGCGCCCAGGCATCAGGGGACGTAGCCCTGGAACCTACTCCCTGCACCTCCCTGGCCAAGCTATACAGATCAGATCCGCAGCTCAGCTTCCTGACGCACCAAGTGACAAACCTGGACTGGGGTTTTCAGATGCCTTTCAGCTCCACGCCTATAGCTCTGCTGACAGCAGACAGAAGAGATACCTGCGCCACAGAATCTGTGCATCAGCAAAGAGTGCTCCTTTTGCACCATGACCCACTTCCTCAGGCACTCAGACTCTGGGAACCACATCCAGCAGAAAAACTTGCCAAATAACTCTGTGTATCTTGGGGACCCTGGTTCAAAGTTTCTGCATCTCCCAGGGGAGGCCATGAAATGGTTGAGGCTGAGAAGCAGCATTTGAGGGCCAGGGCCAGTAGGTGGGGGCACAGCTCAGACCACCTGGGCATAAGTGAGGGAACAGCAGTTAGCCTGGCAGCAGCAGGTAGGAACCAGCATGAGCCTCGAAGGGGCAGAAGCAAAAGACCACGCCCACTTTATCAGTTGCCGAGTCTAAAGTAGGGCTCAGAGGTACAGAGCAAAACTGCAACCACAGGTCACAGCTGCTCACACATGGGCCTGCACAGTGGTTTCAATTTAAAAATAAAAGGCTACTATTTAAAAATCAAGGGAATTCCCTGGCAGTCCAGCGGTTAGGACTAGGTGGACCAGGGCCCAGGATTCAATCCCCGGTTAGGGAACTAAGATCCCACCAGTGTTGTGGCATGGCCAAATATAAATAAGTAAATAAATAAAAATAGAAAATAAAAATAAAGCACATGGATGAAGTTTTGAAAAAATAAAATAGGGGACTTCCCTGTCGGTCCAGTGGTTAAGATTCTAAGCGGCCACTGCAGAGAACACAGGTTCCATCCCTGGTCAGGGAACTAAGATCCCACATGCCATGCTGTTCCGTCCAGCCAAAACAAAACCAATAAATAAGTAAACAAATCTTTTAAATAAAGTAAAAAATTTTTAAAAAAGAACATTTCAAACAAAAGTCAGAATCTTTGGATTCTTTACAGAAAATCCAGCAACTATTGGCTGGGCTTCCCTGGTGGCGCAGATGGTAAAGAATCTGACTGCAATGCAGGAGACCCAGATTCGATCCCTGGGTCGGGAAGATTCCCTAGAGAAAGAAATGGCAACCCACTCCAGTATTCTTGCCTGGAGAATCCCATGGACAGCAGAGCCTGGCGGGCTGTAGTTCTTGGCATCACAAAGTCAGACATGACTGAGTGACTAACACACACAGGTTGGAACTTAGTGGATTCTACCTCCATCAGACTCAGCTCTCCAGGAACCCATGGTCTACATCTGGCTGGCTCCTGGAGTCAGGAGTTTGAAACCTCCTGCTCTCAAACTTTCCCAGTGACCATTAAGTGCAGCTTGAACTGAACACTCTCCCAAGGGGTCTGGGTGCTCAATAAGAATATCACCGTACATAATAAAGGACCATGCAAGCCAGATGATTATAATATATTATCTGTAATAACAGTTCCCACCCAGAACGCCTTTTTTAGGAAATGGGGGTGGGGGGAGAGTGGGACGCGCAGGGCACTTTCCTGCTAATCTGTCAAACTGGTTTTCTGAGTGGAATCCCAAAGGCATTTGTATGTGACTACCATTTGCATGGAGAAGGAAATGGCAACCCACTCCGGTGTTCTTTCCTGGAGAATCCCAGGGACGGGGGAGCCTGGTGGGCTGCATTCTATGAGGTCACACAGAGTCAGACACGACTGAAGCGACTTAGCAGCAGCAGCAGCATTTGCAAATGCAGAAAAGTTTCAGCCTTCAAGTTTACATTCTGCTTCCACCCCTGCCCCCAGACTCTTGCGATTTACACCACCTTCAATAAAGAATTGATCAGGCTTCCCTGATGGCTCAGACGGTAAAGAATCTATCTGCAGTGCAGGAGATCTGGGTTCAACCCCTGGGTTAGGAAGATCTCTTGGAGAAAGGACTGGCAACCCACTCCAGTATTCTTGCCTGGAGAATCCCCATGGACAGAGAAGCCAGGTGGGCTACAGTCCATGGGGTCGCAAAGAGTCGGACACGACTGAGCGACAGACACTTTAACCAGCACTGCCTTCCGTATTTAAAAATAAAGGGGGGGGGGTGGTTGGGGACAACTAGATAAGCAGCTGGCGGCCAAAACAACTAGGTCAAACTCCGTCCAAAGTCTGTCTAACAGGTGGAACGCTCATCAAGCAGAGACTTGCCTTCCAAGAACAACACGTTGCGTGGTGCGGTGTTCCTGTGGTGGGGGACAAGGGACAACCTTATTTTCCTTCCGCCCACAGGTCGGAGGAAAGATCTGATGGGAGTGAGGTTTATAAGAGTATATGCTGCTGGAGTTTGTTTCCCAGGTTTCTGGAGCTTTCTTTAGCTTTAGAGCTATGGAGATACAAAAAAAAGGGGGTGGGGGTGGGGACACTGGATAACCAGAACTTTTGAGATGCGCCTTCCGGAAAAAACTTTTGTAATTGGGACACTGGATACAAGGGTCTTACGAATTCCTCTATTTCCGACGATCATACTTAGATGCGAAGGGCCCTCCGCCGGCTACTCCCCAGCCCACCCCAACCCCACAATACTCCCCGCACCGTCCCCTCAGGGGGCCAAGCCCGGAGCCCCCTCCCCGCCCCTGGTCCCGCGCACCACGCCTCGCACTCACTGCTGGGACGGGCACCGCACCGCGACCCGCGGTGGCCCGCCGGCCGCAGACTTCCCGCCCTCCGGCGCCGCGGCCCCCGCCTCCCATGCCGGCTTCTCGGCACAGCTAGCGCCTGGCCACGCTCCGGGCTGAGACATCGTCCCCCGACTCATGGGGCCGCCGCTAGCGGCGGCGGCGCCGCAGGGCTTCGGCCGCCTCCCAGTGATCCGGAGCCCCTCCCGTCGGGGCGCCCGGGCTGCGGCCGTTTCCTCAGCCGCGCCGCTTGCCCGCCAGCCAGCGACCGTGCACAGGACGCTTCCGGGCGCGTCACCGCCGCCCGCCCCCTGACCTCTCACCCGAGAAGAGGGCGGGGGGGGGGGGCGGCCCGCGCCGGCCGGGAGTCCTGCGACGCCCAGCCTGCGCATGCGCCCGCGCGGGGGTGGAGCGGCGGGAGACGAGAGGCCCGCCCACGCGAGACGCTACTGCGCGTGCTCCGCCCCTGCGCGCTGGCGCCCCGCCCCGGAACAGCCCCGAGAGCGCTTTTCAAGTCGCTGACTGCGCCTCGGTGTCGCGTCTCGAGGCGTGAGGGCGAAAAAGCCCTGGACCAGTGGCGGGATGCGTCCTCCGTGAGGAGAAAGCTTTCAGTTCAGTTCAGTCGCTCAGTCGTGTCCGACTCTTTGCGATCCCATGACGCAGCACGCCAGGTCTCTCTGTCCATCACCAACTTCCAGAGTCCACCCAAACCCATGTCCATTGAGTCGGTGATGCCATCCAACCATCTCATCCTCTGTCGTCCCCTTCTCCTGCCCTCAATCTTTCCCAGCGTCAGGGTCTTTTCCAATGAGTCAGCTCTTCGCATCAGGTGGCCAAAGTACTGGAGCTTCAGCTTCAGCATCAGTCCTTCCAATGAACACCCAGTCCTGATCTCCTTTAGGATGGACTGGTTGGATCTCCTTGCAGTTCAACGGACTCTCAAGAGTCTTCTCCAACACCACAGTTCAAAAGCATCAATTCTTCGGCGCTCAGCTTTCCTTATAGTCCAACTCACATCCATACATGATCACTGGAAAAACCATAGTCTTGAGTAGGCGGACCTTTGCTGGCAAAGTAATGTCTCTGCTTTTTAATATGCTGTCTGAAGTGAAGTTGCTCAGTCGTGCACGACTCTTTCTGACCCGTGGACTGTAGCCTACCAGGCTTCTCTGTCCCTGGGATTCTCCAGGCAAGAGTACTGGAGTGGGTTGCCATTTCCTTCTCCAGGGAATCTTCCCAACCCAGGGACTGAACCCGGCTCTCCCGCGTTGTGGGCAGACACTTTACCGTCTGAGCCACCAGGGAAGCTGTCTAGGTTGGTCATAACTTTCCTTCCAAGGAGTAAGCGTCTGTTAATTTCATGGCTGCAATCACCATCTGCAGTGATTTTGGAGCCCAAAAAATAAAGTCTGACACTCTTTCCACTGTTTCCCCATCTATTTGCCATGAAGTGATGGGACTGGATGCCATGATCTTCGTTTTCTGAATGTTGAGTTTTAAGCCAACTTTTTCACTCTCCTCTTTCACTTTCATCAAGAGGCTCTTTAGTTCTTCACTTTCTGCCATAAGGGTGGTGTCATCTGCATATCTGAGGTTATTGATATTTCTCTGGGCAATCTTGATTCCAGCTTGTGCTTCCTCCAGCCCAGTGTTTCTCATGAGTACTCTGCATATATAAGTTAAATAAGCAGGCTGACAATCTACAGCCTTGACGTACTCCTTTTCCTATTTGTAACCAGTCTGTTGTTCCATGTCCAGTTTTAACTGTTGCTTCCTGACCTCCGTACCGGTTTCTCAAGAGATAGGTGAGGTGGTCTGGTAGTCCCATCTCCAGAATTTTCCACAGTTTATTGTGATCCACACAGACAAAGGCTTTGACATAGTCAATAAAGCAGAAATAGATGTTTTTCTGGAACTCCCTTGCTTTTTCCATGATCCAGCGGATGTTGGCAATTTGATCTCTGGTTCCTCTGCCTTTTTAAAACCAGATTGAACATCTGGAAGTTCATGGTTCACGTACTGCTGAAGCCTGGCTTGGAGAATTTTAAGCATTACTTTACTAGCGTGTGAGATGAGTGCAATTGTGTGGTAGTTTGAGCATTCTTTGGCATTGCCTTTCTTTGGGATTGGAATGAAAACTTTTCCAGTCCTGTGGCCACTGCTGAGTTTTCCAAATGTGCTGGCATATTGAGTGCAGCACTTTCACAGCATCATCTTTCAGGATTTGAAATAGCTCAACTGTGACGGGGCGCTATCCTGTTTGGGAGCCGATGTCGCCCTGGGCTTTGGAGCTTTGCCCTCCGCTGTCAGGGTTTCCTTTGACTGGAGAGCGAGGGATGGGGGCCACGTGGGTAATGTGCAGCTGGCCTACCCCGGTGACAATTTCATCACCACCAGCCCGACAAGCCCGGAGACCTGAGCCCCGAGCCCCACGGCCCTTAGGGGGTTGGGCTTGTGGCTCCAGGGCTGGCAGTTACCGTCTCTTCCTCCGTGAGGGCAACAAGTGGGAAGTGGTTGAACCCGACTGGTGAGCCAGCGCAGCACAGCGTCTCTTCTCAGATGACATCCTTTCAATCAGAGATTTTATTTACGAGGAGCAAGGGGAAAATATTAACAAACTTCACAGATAAGAAAACAGAAATGTTTCATCGGTGGGGAGAGAATAGTGGGGCAGCCGCTAAGGACACAAGGGGCAAAGAACGCTGGGCCGAAGTACGGACAAAGAGAATGGCTTAGGCAGTTCCGAAACCCAAATAGTTCTAGGGCAGAACGGGTTCATAATGGGGTTTTATTGAAAGACGAACCTCCAATAATATGTAGTGGCAGCTCCGCTGTTCCCTCCAATAAGGGCGCTGGAGAGAGAGACCAGATCTTGAAAAAGCCTCCTTCGACTTACTAGGGTGCTTGTGTTTGAGCCTCATCGAAAGATCGGAAGGAAGAGATTATTTTGAAAAATCTTGTGGTCTGCAGTTAGAGAAAAATTGGGAAAAGGCAGGACAGGGAGTCTGAGTAGTAGTCAGCATCAAAGGGAGAAACTAGATGGAAAGAATACTTGCACTTTTAGGTAACCCCTTTTAATTTTATATGGAAAAGTAACAAATATACATGCTAAAAAATGCGTAGCATACAAAAGAATATACAGTTAATTTCTGTGTGGATATTAAGGGATTGTAGTGGGGTGATTAGTGTCCCCTAAAAGTCATCCTCTTTATTTAGAAATAGATTCTTTGTGTATTTTCAATGTATATGTGTATAATGTCTCACAAATTTTTTTTTTTTTTACTAACATTTACAGAACTAAATTATTAGAGAGCAAGTGTGTTAAACTACACTCAAAAACTAAATCAGAGTTTCTTGGAGTTGTGAGAAGTAAGCCCATGAACTGTGATATAATTACAGTTAGCCTATTATGTCAAGATGAATAAATAATAACAGAAAAATCTATAAGCTAAGTGAAAGCCTGTATAATCACTTGGCTAGAGACAATTCCAGTTAGTTTCCAGCTTTCTCTTAGAATCAAACATTCCTAAATTAGGTAACTAAAATGATGACATTATAATTTGACTTGGTAATGTAGATTTTGAACCATGTCCAACTAACATTGCTTCTTCATTGCCTTGCCTAGAATAGTTAACGCATGGAAGATTCTGAGTTCCTTTTCTTTCAATACTTCAGCCCTTATTTACAGTTACTGTTCATGAAGAATATTACTGAGCCATTGTAGTTTTTGTTTGTTTGTTGGAGTAATTGATTTTTTAAATTCTCTATAAGGAGCTTAGTACAGTTGGATGCATATCTTCCTCTTTGATACCAAAAGCTCATATTTTACAGTAAAGTGAAAACACCCTATATTTTTACTCTATGGAATTCCCCAATATCTCAGCTATCAAAAATAGACTAAAGTATATTCTATAGATCAGTTTCTAAAGTAGCCACAAGTATCTCTAGTTTCATTTAGAAATTAACAACTTGAGGAATACCTGAGTATTTATTTGGAAGACCCCCTACTTTTAGCATGCTTTTTTTTTCCAGTGGTTTTTTTTTTTTTTTTTTTTAACGTGGACCATTTTTTTTAAGTCTTTATAAAATCTACCACTACCTTGCTTCTGCTTTATGTTTTGGTCCCTGACCAAGGATTGAACCTGTACCCCCTGTACCCCCTGCATTGCAAGGTGAAGTCTCAACCACTTGACCACTGGGGAAGACCCAATATGCTTCTTGATTGTGGAATGTTCATTATCTGTAAATGGGACTTTGGGGCACGGGGCTGCTATGTCTTTGCAGTTCAAAAGACTAGAATAAATAACTTTACAGAGAAAAATGGGGGAAATAGTTCATTAAAAATACCTTGTACTAGTAATAGTTTACCTGGAAACCCCCAAAATTGTCCCCAAGAGTTTTTCTTGGGAGAAGAGTGTGTCATCATGAAATTTTATCATGAAATTGAAACAATTTCATACATAAGGATATGACAGAGAATGATGTTATAAAAATACTTGGAATTCTGGAAAATATTAAACCAGTCTTTTGCCTCCAGCTAAATAGAACTTCATCCTAAACAAGTAATTCAGGCAGCTGATAATTTTAAATTATTTGAAGAGCTTCTAATGGAATTCCATACCCCCAGAACCTTAATATCTCCTATGTACTGAATCATGGCTCCTCCAAATTCATATGTTGAAGCCATACCTGCCAACTATGACTGTATTTGGTGATATGAGCTGAATATTTGTGTCATCCCAAAATTCATGTGTTGAAACCCTCATCTCCAATGAGATGGTTTTAGGAGGTGGGCCATTGGGAGGTAACTAGGATCGAAGGAGGGCAGGACTGAAGGACTGATGTTGAAGCTGAAACTCCAGTACTTTGGCCACCTGATGCAAAGAGCTGACTCATTGGAAAAGACCCTGATGCTGGGAAAGATTGAAGGCAGGAGGAGAAGGGGACGACAGAGGATGAGATGGTTGGATGTCATCACCAACTCAATGGACATGAGTTTGAGTAAACTCTGGAAGTTGGTGATGGACAGGGAGGCCTGGCGTGCTGCAGTCCATGGGGTCGCAAAGAGTCGGACACGACTGAGAGACTGAACTGAGCTGACGTCAGGAGGGTGGAGCCCTCATGAATGAGATTAGTAAGTACCCTTATAAGGGTCACAAGAGTATATGGTCTTACACTTAAGCATTTAATCACTTTCAGTTTATTTTTGTATATGATGTTAGAGAATGTTCTAATTTCATTCTTTTACATGAAACTGTCCAGTTTTCCCAGAGCCACTTATTAAAGAGATTGTCTTTTCTCCATTGTGTTTTCTTGCCTCCTTTGTCATAGATTGATTGATCATTAAGTGTGTGGGTTTCTTTCTCCATTTTCTGTCCTGTTCCATTGATCTAGTATCTGTTTTTGTGCCAGTACCATTCTGTTTTGATTACTACAGTTTTGCGGTCTTGTCTAAAGTCAGGGCACATGATTCCTCCAGTTCTGTCCTTCTTTCTCAAGATTGTTTGGTTATTTTGTGTTTCATACAAATTTTAAAAGTTTTTGCTCTAGTTCTGTGAAAATTGCCATTGGTAATTTGATAGGTTTGCATTGAATCTGTAGATTACCTTGGGTAGTATCGTCATTTCAACAGTATTGATTCTTCTAATGCAAGGACATGGTGAATCTTTCCATCTGTTTGTGTTGTCTTCAATTTCTTTCACTAGCATCTTATAATTTTTGGAATACAGAAACTGCTAAAGGAAAATATAAGCAGAACACTCTTTAACACAAATCACAGTGATATTTTTTGATTCATCTCCTAGAGTAATGGAAATAGAAACAAAAATAAACAAATGAGGTCTCATTAAATTTAAAAGCTTTTTCACAGCAAAGGAAATCATAAACAAAATGAAAAGACAGCCTACAGATTGGGAGAAAATACTTGAAAACAATGTAACCAACAAGTGATTGATTTTCCAGATATACAAACAGCTCATATAACTCACCTCCTGAGAAACCTGTAGGCAGGTCAAGAAGCAACAGTTAAAAGAAGACATGAAACAACAGACTCATTCAAAATTGGGAAAGGAGTATGTCAAGGCTGTACATTGTGACCCCGCTTATTTAACTTCTGTGCCAAGTACATCATGCGAAATGATGGCTATGTAAATCACAAGCTGAAATCAAGCTGAAAAGGCTGAGTGCTAAAGAATTGATGTCTTCAAACACAATGGTGTTGGAGAAGACTCTTAAGAGTCCCTTGGACAGCAAGGAAATAAAACCAGTCAATCTGAAAGGAAATGAACCCTGAATATTCATTGGAAGGACTGATGCTGAAGCTGAGGCTCCAATACTTTGGTCACCTGATGAGAAGAACGACTCATTGGAAAAGACCCTGATGCTGGGAAAGATTGAAGGCAGGAGGAGAAGGGGATGACAGGGGATGAAATGGATGGCATTTCTGACTCAATAGACATGAGTTTGAGCAAACTCTGAGAAATGGTGAAGGACAGGGAGGCCTGGCATGCTGCAGTCCACAGGGTCACAAAGAGACATGACTGAGCGTCTGAACACCACCACATAGCTCAATATCAAAAATCCAACAACCCAATCAAAAAATGGGCAGAATATCTAGACATTTCTCCAAAGAAGACATATGGATGACGAACAAACACAAGAATACATGTTCAACATCACTAATTATTAGAGAAATGCAAATCAAAACTACAGTGAGGTATCACTACACACCAGTCAGAATGGCTATCATCAAAAAGTCTACAAATAATAAATTCTGGAGAGGGTGTGGGGAGAAGGAAACTCCCATGCACTCTTGGTGGCTTCCCAGGTGCCTCAGTGATAAAAAATCTGCCTGTAATGCTGGAAGCGCCAGTTCAATCCCTAGGTTGGGAAGATTCACTGGAGGAGGGCATGGCAACGCACTCTAGTCTTCTTGCCTGGAGAATCCCCCATGGACAGAGGAGCCTGCTGGGCTTCAGCCCATAAGGTCACAAAGAGTTGGACACAACTGAAGCAACTTAGCACATGTACTCTTGGTAGGAATGTAAATTGGTACAACCACAATGGAGAACAGTATGGAGGTTCCTTAAAAAAACTAAAAATAGAGCTATCATATGATCCAGCAATTCCACTCCTGGGCATTAAGATGAAAACTCTAATTCAAAAAGAGAATGCACCCCAGTATTCATAACAGCACTATTTACAATACCCAAGACATAGAAGCAACCAAAATGTCCACTGACAGATGAATGGATGAAGAAGATGTGGTATATTTATACAACGGAATATTATTTGGCTATAAAAAAAGAATGAAATGATGCTTTTGGAGCAACATGGAGGAACCTAGAGATTATCACATTTAATGAATTCCATTTATATGTGGAATCTAAAAAATGATATAAATGAAGTTTTTAACAAAACATAAACAGACTCACTGACACAGAAAACAAAATTATAGATACCAAAGGAGAAAGGAGGAGGAGGGATAAATTAGGACTTGAGGATTAAAAGATATACACTACTATCTATAGAATAGATAAGCAAGAAAGACCTACTGTAGAGCACGGGGAAATATATTCAATATCTTGTGTGTGTGCTTAGTTGCTCAGTCGTGTCCAACTCTGTGCAACCCCATGGACTGTAGCCCACCAGGCTCCTCTGTCCATGGGATTCTCCAGGCAAGAATACTGGAGTGGGTTGCCACACCCTCCTCTAGGGAATTTTCCCAGCCCAGGGATTTGAACCCAGGTCTCCCAGATTGCAGGTGGATTCTTTACTATCTGAACCACAGTTCCCTATAATGGAAATGAATCTGAAAAAGAATGGACATATTTATAAGTGAATCATTTTTGTTGTACACCTGAAACATTGTAATTGTATTACACTTCAATAAAAATTATAAAAACCAAAATAATTGATTACTTTTTTAAAAAGTCACAAAGAAGTTTGCTCTTCCTCTCTGCCAGGTTAGGGTGTAAGAAGTCAGCAGTTTACAAATCAGAAAATATTCCTCCCCGGAACTCCACCACAGTGGCACCTTGATCTTGGACTTGCAGGCTCCAGAATTGTAAGAAATAAATTTCTATTGTTTAAACCATCCAGTGTATGGTAGTTTGTTAAACGGCTTGAACTAAGACATTTGGAAATAGGGACTGTGAGAAGGTGATGAAGGTTAAATGAAGTCCTAAGAAAGTAAAACTGAAAGTCAGTCATCATGTCCAACTCTGTGACCCCACAGACTCTACAGTTCATGGAATTCTCCCAGCAAGAATACTGGAGTGGGTAGCCTTTCCCTTCTCCAGGGGATCTTCCCAGGTCTCCCAGGGATCAAACCCACGTCTCCCGCATTGCAGGTGGATTTTCTGCTAGCTGAGCCACAAGGGAAGCAAAGTCCTAAGAGTGGGGCCCTAATCTGACAGGGTTGGCGTCCTTATAAGAAAAGGAAGAGTCACTAGACTCTGTCCATACAGAATGAAGTAAGTCAGAGAAACAAATGTCGTATATTAATGCGTATAAATGGCATCTAGAAAAATGGTACTGATGAACCTATTTGCAGGGTAGGAATGGAGACGCAGATGTAGAGAACAAACTTGGGGACACGGTGGGAGAAGGAGAGGGTGAACTGAACTGTGAGGGTAGCATTGACATGCATACACCACCACGTGTGAAACAGGCAGCTAGTGGGAAGCTGCTGCATAACTCAGGGAGCGCAGCTCTGCACACTGTGGTGGCCTGGAGAGGGCATTGCGTGGGGAGGGAGGGCGCACGTATATACTTACAGCTGATTTATGTTGTACAGCAGACACTAGCATAGCATTGTAAAGCAATTACCCTCCAATTAAATTTTTTAAAATTTAACTACTAATAATTATAATAATAAAACTTGCAGGTAATTTTAAGTAATAAAAGACCTTCAAACATAAAAATATGGGCTCTGCATTATATAAAATTCTGGGAATAGAGAATGGAGTAAAAATAGTATTTCAGTGAGAAAAATGAATGATGTGAAATGCATGTTTTATAAGAATGATATGAATTTCTAATATTTAGATGGTATTAGAAATAAGAGTCATGATTATTTTAAAATGTCAACATTTATAATACAGTGGAAATTACATCCTTTAAAACTAAATTTCTAATGGAAAATTTTAGATGTCAGCTTCCAAACACGGTAACAGTTTCAAAGTCTTTCAAAACTCTTTTAGGGACAAGTCAGTTCAGTCGGTTCAGTTGCTCAGTTTTGTCCCACTCTTTACGACCTGCAGCACACCAGGCTTCCCTGTCCATCACCAACTCCTAGAGCTTACTCAAATTCATGTTCATTGAGTCGGTGATGCCATCCAACCATTTCTTCCTCTGTTATCCCCTTCTCCTCCTGCCTTCAAACTTTCCCAGCATCAGGGTCTTTCCCAATGAGTCAGTTCTTCAAATCAGGTGGCCTAAGTCTTGGAGCTTCAGCTTCAGCATCAGTCCTTCCAATGAATATTCAGAACTGATTTCCTTTAGGATTGACTGGTTTGATCTTGCTGTCCAAGGGACTCCCCAGGGTCTTCTCCAACACCACAGTTCAAAAGCATCAATTCTTATGGTTCAACTCTCACATCCATACATGACTATTGGAAAAACCACAGCTTTGACTAGACAGACCTTTGTCAGTAAATTAATGTCTCTGCTTTTTAATATGCTGCCTAGGTATGTCATAGCTTTTCTTCCAAGGATCTAGCATCTTTTAATTTCATGGCTTGCAGTCACCATCTGCAGTGATTTTGGAACCCAAGGAAATAAAGCCTGTCACTGTTTCCATTGTTTTCCCATCTATTTGCCATGAAGTGATGGGACCGGATGCCATGATCTTAGTTTTTTGACTGTTGAGTTTTAAGCCATCTCTTTCACTGTCCTCTTTGACCTTCATCAAGAGGCTCTTCAGTTCCTCTTCACCATCTGCCATAAGGGTGGAGTCATCTGCACATCTCAGGTTATTGATAATTCTCTCAGCAATCTTGATTGCAGCTTGTTCTGCATCCAGTCTGGCATTTCACATAAAGTGGGCAAAAATATTCAGATGACTACCTCAGAATAACTAGTCAAAACCCTGTTGTTCTATCAGTGTGGCAGCTGGGGGCGACAGGTTCTGTTCTTGAGCCAGAACCCAAAGCCACATTCAGTCCTTGGCTCTGCAGCTCCATTCCAAAGTCCATGTTTGTTAATGATGAGGTACCTCTAAGGAAGAGGTCATCGCTGAGATGTATTTGAGTATAGAGCTGTCTGACATCTGTGTTAGCCTGTCACCACCCGTCATCAGGATTCTTTCTAAGGCAATCTTTCTTTTTGAGGCCACACCATCTGGCTTGTGGGTTCTTAGTTCCCCAACCAGGGATTGAACCCAGGCTCTGGCAGTGAAAGCACCGAGTCTTAACCACAGGACCACCAGGAAATTCCCTAAAACAGTCATTTAGAAATATGAAGTGTCCATATGCCTATCTCAGCAAGCTAGATTGTAGTTCATTAATATATCACAACCAACTGGCCTAGCAAAGCTGGAAGTTGCCTGGGGGAGTAGATTTCCATGCCTTAGTTGGCTTGAGTTGAGCTGCCGTGTGCTTGGTGGCTCAGTTGGGCCTGACTCCTTGTGACCCCATGGACTGTAGCCTGCCCGGCTCCTCTGTCCATGGGGATTCTCCAGGCAAGAATAATGGAGTGAGTTGCCATCCCCTCCTCCAGGGGATCTTTCCGACCCAGGGGTGGAACCCAGGTCTCTCACATTGCAGGCAGATTCTTTACTGTCTGAGCCACCAGGGAAGCCCAAGAATATTGGAGTGAGTAATCTATCCCTTCTCTAGGGATCTTCCCGACCCAGAATTGAACTGGGGTCTCCTGCACTGCAGGTGGATTCTTTATCAGCTGAGCTACCAGGGATGCCCTGCCATGACAAAATTCAGTACCCTACACTGAATGGCTTAAACAACTGTGAGAAAATTAATTTTTATCACAGTTCTGGAGCTGAAAGTGAGATGGGAGTGCCAACATGGTCAGGTTCTGTTCACAGCTCTGGCTGAGAGAAAGCAAGCCCTGGTCTCTCTTCCTCTTCTTCAGGGTGTAATCCTATCAGATCAGGACTGTACCCTTACAACCTCATTTAATTTTACTTCGGTAAGGCCCCACATCCAATATGTCACATTAGGGGTTAGGGCTTCAACCTACAAATTTTAACTGGACACAAACACTCATTTCCCAACACTCATAAATCTTTATACACCTTGTTCCTAACTCAGTAGAATAATAAATTTCTTCTAGATTAAATCCTTATATCAATATCATGTGGAATGTATTAATAGTATCTGTTCTGTTCAGTTGCTCAGTTGTGTCCGACTCTGCGACCCCATGGACTGCAGCACGCCAGGCTTCTCTGTCCATTACCAACTCCCAGAGCTTACTCAAACTCATGTCCATCAAGCTGGTGATGCCAGCCAACCATCTCATCCCTGTATTAACAGTATAGCAGAGACAAATTCAGCTCTAAGGCCTTGAGTTGGTCATGTGACCTCTGTGAGCCTCAGCCTCCTCAGATGTAAAGTCTAGATAGCAACTCCTCAGTTCAGTTCAGTTCAGTCATGTCTGACTCTTTGCGACCCCATGAATCGCAGCACTCCAGGCCTCCCTGTCCATCACCAACTCCCGGAGTTCACTCAGACTCATGTCCATCGAGTCAGTGATGCCATCCAGCCATCTCATCCTCTGTCGTCCCCTTCGTCTCCTACCCCCAATCCCTCCCAGCATCAGAGTGTTTTCCAATGAGTCAACTCTTCGCATGAGGTGGCCAAAGTACTGGAGTTTCAGCTTGAGCATCATTCCTTCCAAAGAAATCCCAGGGCTGATCTCTTTCAGAATGGATTGGTTGGATCTCCTTGCAGTCCAAGGGACTCTCAAGAGTCTTCTCCAACACCACAGTTCAAAAGCATCAATTCTTCAGCGCTCAGCCTTCTTCACAGTCCAACTCTCACATCCATATATGATGTTATGAGGCTCAGAAGGGAGGTGTGTCAAGAGTATGGAATCATGTTCATGAAATAATAGCTAAATCTAACCCTTTTAACATTTTGTAGCTTATGAAACACCATTGTCTACATCATCCTGCTAAATGAAGACCTGAATGCCTCAGACATTTCTGGCTCCAAGCTTCATGATCTTTAAGGTCATGAAGCAACTGGTATAGTGAAAAGAAAGTGATCATTTTAAGATAACCTTGGACTTCACTAGGTCATCATTTGTTTTATGCAGCGAAGTAATTCAGTGCATTGGTCTAGCTCTTGGGGTAATCAAGAGACTGGGTTAATAAGTCTGCTGGCAAGGAGAAGAAATTAGCAGGTGTTTTAATGTCTATTCTTTTGCAAAATTAATCAGTTACTTGCTATTTTCCTTGAATAGTTGTTCAGAACACGTATAGCCGTGTAAGTCCAGTCAAGACACTAGGTGGCGCCATAAAAGCCTCACCGGCACCAGTTCCTGACACTCCAGCAGCCCTTTCTCACCACGTACAGCCTGAAAACAGGCTAAAGATTTTTAGCACAGAAGCTAGGGTGAAACTTAGGGAAATGTTCTTCCTTTTCTGTGTAGAGTCTATACGTTTTCTTTTTAAGAAGTTAATCTCCTAGTTTGAATCATACAGAGACGAACAAGGCTCTCAGGGCAAACTACAGCCAGCGTGAATCTAGTGAGCAGACTAGATCTGAATCCCAGTGCTGAGGCTTAGCATCTGGTTTTCCAGGAGAAAGTCTCTTTCCTGCCCTGTATATGCCTCTCATCAGATTGCTGGGAGGACCAGACAGAGTCACGTACGAGAACTGCCTTGTGCTTCAATTAGAAACCAAGGTTCTCTTCTGCCTCTGCAGCCCTCTTCTTCCTGGGGAGGCTCCCGCCTCGCACCTGCCTGCTCTTTTCTCAACTGCACGATCCCTTTAAACATTTAAAAGGACTCTGGCATCAGATTTATTTTTCAGCTTTCACTCAAACAGCTGAAACTTGCGCTTCTTAGTGTCCCTCACACCCGTGGTGTCCAGCTTCTCTTCAATAACCTTATGGTGCAGAGAACCCAGCGGAAGAACACAGGCATAGACATGTACTATCACCCTGTTAATAAACAGCTGTGTAGATGTAAAGAACAAACTTTTGGACTCTGTGGGAGAAGGCAAGGGTGGAATGATTTGAGAGAATAGCATTGAAATATGTATATTACCATATGTGAAATAGGTCACCAGTCCAGGTTCTATGCATGAAACAGGGCACTCAAAGCCAGTCTGGAACAATCCTAAGGGATGGGATGGGGGAGGGAGGTGGGAGGAGGGTTCCGGACGGGGGACGCATATACACCCGAGGCTGATTCATGTCAGTGTATGGCAAAATCACTACAATATTGTAAAGTAATTAGCCTCCAATTAAATAAATTAACAAAAAATTCTACTGGCCTAGAAAAACTTTTAATGAAATTGGTAAAATATTTCAAAAAACAAAAAAATAAAATAAACAGCTGTGTAACCCTGAGCACATCACCTATCCCTCTGAGCATCAGTATTTTAGGGGATGAAAATATCTGCCCACAGGAGAATTAAGAGAGGAAGTAGATAAAAAGAGACTTTTTTAAAAGACATATTTTTATGCTTTTATCTTTTGCATCTTCCACATATGTGACCTCTCCCTGTGACCCAGAGGTACCTCTCTGAAGGGCAAGTGGATGAATGGGTAGACTAGGATTATTAGAGTAAAACACTCGTAAGAGGCATGGTGTAGTTTACTTCTAAAACAGGTAGTTCAGTTCAGTCAGTTCAGTCGCTCAGTTGTGTCTGACTCTTTGCGACCCCATGGACTGCAGCACGCCAGGCCTCCCTGTCCATCACCAACTCCCGGAGCTTACCCAAACTCACATCCATTGAGTCGGTGATGCCATCCAACCATCTCATCCTCTGTCTCCTCCCACCTTCAATCTTTCCCAGCATCAGGGTCTTTTCCAATGAGTCAATTCTTCACATCAGCTGGCCAAAGTATTGGAGTTTCAGCTTCAGCATCAGTCTTTCCAATGTAACTGAGAGATAAAACTAAAGGCCTGAGGAAAGTAGGGCTTAGTGATTATGCCAAAAGATAGTTTGGAAATAAAACAGGGGAGACCCAGGTATACCCACCTCCTGTTGCCCCACCACAACCACAGAGGGTCGTGAGGACCACAGAGGAGGAGCCTCAGAGGAAGCGGGCCAGGAGGGCAGAGGAGCTTGGTTGTCCCCGTGTGGTCAGGCCACCCAAGATGGCTGTCCTCTTGCTCTCTGTAGGTCCCCTGCTTGACCCGTCCTTGTGTCACCTCCACCCACTCACCTGACTGACCTTCCCTCTTCAGTAAATGTCTACATACTTGCCCCAGGTGCAAACTAGTGATTATTTTAATTCTTAGAGTAAAGAATCCGCCTGCCATGCTGGAGACCTGGGTTCGATCCCTCGGGTGGAAAGATCCCCTGGAGAAGGGAAAGGCTACCCACTCCAGTATTCTGGCCTGGAGAATTCCATGGACTGTATAGTCCCTGGGGTCGCAAAGAGTTGGACACGACCAAGCGACTTTCACTTTTCACAGTATCTCCACCTTGCTGGCTCATGAAGGGAGTGGTAAGGAGGTGCTCTTCTGCTGGTTTCCCTGGTAACCAATGAGCCAACCTGACATTCATTGCTGACCTCCCCTCCCCCCGGTAGTGAAGACAGCTGTCATGTCCAGCCTGCAGGCTGCCGCACACACGCGGCGGGAGTCAGTCCAGGACCTTGCTTCACACAGGTCAGGCCCTCGTTTCCCTTAACACCACTGATGTCTCTGTCACTGATTCCCAGGGGCTTTCTTCAGTCCTTTTTTGGTGGTTTAGTTTTCTTTTCGGTTGCGCTGGGTCTTCTTTGCTGCACATGGGCTTCTGTCTAGTTGCAGAGGGCAAGGGCTACTCTTCCTTGTGGTACGCAGGCCTCTCATTGCAGCGCCTGTCACAGAGCACAGCCTCTAGGCACGCGAGCTTCGGTCGTTTGGGCACACAGGCTCAGTAGCTGCGGCGCGTGGGCTTATGCTCCAGGGCACGTGAAATCTTCCCAGCCCAGGGATCGAGGCGGTGTCCCCTGCACTGGCAGGAAGATTCTTATGCACTGTGCCACCAGGGAAGTCCTCTTTCTTCAGTCTCTGAGCTGGCCAGTACTGGGCTTGCAGGCCTGTGGGGTGTGACAGTCCCCTCTCGAGAGTCCAACACTCACCTAAGCGTGAAGCCGCGAAACCTCGGTGCGTTCCTTAACCCCAAAATCAGGGCGGTGGAAAAAGTCCACAGCGTATTAATATATTTAGTCAGTTGGTCCTCAAATCAACCCTACCATACCACTATTGCCCACAGTAAGGCAACTACACATAACTATCATTGGCCCCATTTTACTGAATAGGAAAGTGACAGGATTTTAATTCAGGCCATCTGGCTTCCAAGGCCATGCTCTTCTTAACCATCACATCACACAGCCTTTCAGTAACGTCAGTGCCCTACACTCACCCCACCCCATCTCTATTTCAGTGCCGGGCTTAAGAGGTTGGGTTGCAGAAGTTAGGCTGCCACGTGTTCCACGCTGTTACTATGGTCTACACGCTGCAGGATCTTCAGGTGTGGTTCATCAACAGTTGTTTCTTCTCCCTTCCCCAAACCCCGCCATGGACCTAAACCTTCATCATTCTCTGCCGTGCTCACCTGCATCAATAAATTTGCCTGTGGTTCATGGAGATAATCAGTGCCATCAGGGGTGGGCCCTCCCAGCTTCTCTCCTTCCCTGATCTTCAAGGGCACCCTCTCCTCCCCCTTGGCCACCAGTTTTCCAGGAAGAGATGTCTCTATCTTCCTATTTTAGTCCGTCTTCTTCACCATTTTGCCTCCTCCAGGATTTCTCTTGTGTCTCTTTTTCCATCTTCCTCAAACTTCCCCCTCTCTGCTACGTCCTTTCAGCATATAAACCAAGTAAGGTCATCCCTCTCCTTCACATTGTGTCTACCCATAATTGTCCCAGACGTCAGAAATTTCCAGCCACCAGTTCCTAAACTCTTCCTAAGTAGTGAAGAAATTTCACTAATTCATGAAAAACAAATTGAGAAAATTAGGATAATATAGGGAGTTTCTCATTAAGCTAAAGTAATTAAATTTAAATGACTTTCTTTGGTTCTAATGTTATGACTTTTTTTTTTACTGTTCTGATATTCTCTGTATAGGACACCCTCTGTGGGTCCATATCCTCGGATGCAGAGGGCCGACTGTGCTGTGCCATTTTATATAAGGGACTTGAGCACCTGTAGAGTTTGCTATCCTTTAATGAATATCCTGGAACGAATCCCCCAAGGGTCCCAGGGATGATGGTATACCATCTATCAGAAGTGAGAAGACTTGGCTTGAGCAATGAAGGAACCCTTTTCCTGTGTTAAGACACCGAGATTTGGGGCATCTTTGTTATTGTGCATAACCTAGCCCAGAAGTCCTCAAGCTTTTTGGTCTCAGAACATCTCTACCCTCTTCACACTCTTATAAAACAATGAAGGGCCTGTATTGACTATGTTTCCTCACTTTCTGTACTCTTAATGCTCTGGTGTGGCTTTCCGGGTAAAGAATCCCCCTCCCAATGCAGAAGACACAAGAGATACGAGTTCTTGAGTCTGGAAAATCCCCTGGAGGAGGAAATGGCTACCCACTCCAGTGTTCCATAGACAGAGGAGCCTAATGGGCTACAGTCCACGGGATCAGAAAGAGTCAGACATGGCTCAGTGACTGAGCATGCACAATGCTCTGGTACCTGGGAGCTTGCTGGCCCAGGAGAGACCGCCCCTTTGAGGACAAGCTGATTCCAGGGATAACAAACTCTCCCCTTGAGAATATGCCTTTCATGTGCAAAGCAACCCATCCAAAGCCATATCCCAAGCCCACCACCCCCAACCATGCCCTTTATCCAGCCCATAGCGCTCTTATTCTTTGGGCCATACAGGGATACACTGTTTTATTGCACTTCACATATACTGCTTCTTTTTTTTTTAAACAAATGGAAGGCTTGTGACAAACCTGCATTGAGAAAGTCTGTTGGTGCCATTTTCCCAGCAGTGTTACTTTTCAAAAAAAAGACTACTTTTTAAACTATAACACTATTGTACACTTTAATAGACTACACGGTCTACTCATACACAGTATAGTGTAAACATAACTTCTATATGCACTGGAAACCAAAAATTTATGTGACTCACCTTATGGCCACATTCACTTTATTGTAGCAGTCTGGAACCAGACCTACAGTATTGCTGAAATCTGCCTATATTCACCTTTCCTAATCACCCCAGGGCAAGATACAGGAAACCCTAGCACCGTGCCTACACTCTAGAACAGGGAAATTACTCAAATTAGCCAACCCTAAACCTGCTTACCCTGCCTTGCCTGTTCCTTTCTACAAAAACCACCATGAGACTCTCAGCGATGATTTCCCCTCACTCCTTCGAACGTCTGACTGACTAGTTCTTCCCTGTGTGGCCCTGTATGACAGTGCAGGCCTCCTACTCTTAGGAACAGACCTCCCTTTCAATGACAGTCATCTACTGAACTAACCATACCTGACTAATAATAAAGTCTACATTTTGAAACAGGACCCCAGTTTACCTTTGTTTATGTGGGTTCTGTATGTTGATATTTACTGTTTTAGATATTAAATCTGAGAAAATGCAAAAACACATAAATGAATCCATTTTACTTTAGCATGCTGCTGCTGCTGGTAAGTAGCTTCAGTCGTGTCCAACTCTGTGCGACCCCATAGACGACAGCCCACCAGGCTCCCCCGTCCCTGGGATTCTCCAGGCAAGAACACTGGAGTGGGTTGCCATTTACTTCTCCAATGCATGAAAGTGAAAATTGAAAGTGAAGTCACTCAGTCGTGTCTGACTACCAGCGACCCCATGGACTGCAGCCTACTGGGCTCCTCTGTCTATGGAATTTGCCAGGCAAGAGTACTGGAGTGGGTGCAGCTGGATTTGGGGGCCTGCTTCCGCATTCAAAGACCAGCATGATCACATTGTAGAAAATTCCATCATACATTCATGAGAGATTGAAAATAAAAAAGGCAAATAATATTTTAGCATTTAATCATCTATTTTGAAATTGACCTTAGAGACCTGCTGAAAAGGTCCCCAGACCACACTCTGAGAATGCTAACCTAGACAATGTTAACTAATACAAACAAGTTCTTTAGAATTTCTGATGCTGGCCTCCCCCTGCCTCCTGGCCCTGCCCAGGCTGCAAAGCCTGACGTGGGGCTCAGAACTCTCATTCCCACTGAAGGACCTCTGCAATATAATTATTATCCAGTTTGTGAGTTGCCCACCCAGGGTTGGGTGTCAGTCTTCCCTGGTGGGCCAGTGGTAAAGAATTCCCCTGCCAATGCAGGAGACCTGGGTTCCATCCCTGGGGCAGGAAGATCCCCTGGAGGAGGAAATGGCAACCCACTCTGGTATTCTTTTCTGGAAAATCCCATGGATCAAGGAGCCTTGCAGGCTGTAGTCCATGGGATCGCAAAAGGTCAGACATGACTGAGCAAGTGAGCACACATGCACACCCGGGCGGCAGGAGGGGTGTGGGATTTAATTACATTACGAGTCCATCCCTCCTTCCTGTCTCACCATGGCTCCTTCTGTACGTCTTTAATTGTAGAAGATCTTTTCTGGTAGGCCCTTCATCAGTGGTTGTTCTCAGATAGTTGTGATTGTGGTGTGCTTGTGAGAGGAGGTGAGCTCAAGGTCTTTCTGTTCCACCGTCTTGGCTGCTCTCCTCTTCTGCATCTTAAAAGGCCACCAGTCCTAAAGGATTAGGGACCCACACTTACAACCTCATCTAACCTTAATCACCTCCCTCAAGGCCCTATCTCTAAATATAGTCACATTGGGCATAGGACTTCAACCTATGAATTTTAGACTGGGGTGCAGAACGCAACTCAGTCCATAACAGGAGGCAAAAATTGAAAACCGGGATCGCGAGTAGAAAAACAACAAAGGTAAAGAAAGAGGTGAAGCAACGTGCTATAATATGTCACCAGGCTGGCTACTACTTCATATAAAACTTCAGAAAAACAAAAACAGGCTGGTCAATGTGTGGCAAATTGGACCCTTCCAGAAGGGCCGCAAGAAAGAATCCCATCATGGACTATTCTGTGGTAGGAAGATGCTACTTGCCTGAGTCCCTGCCCCAACTCCCATCTCCTATTTCCTATTAGTCAAGGTTCACCCCCATGGAAAGCTAACTCACCACATTACTGGGTGGTGTCAGCAAGCCTTTCGGTGCATGCAGGAAGGCTAGATTCCATTCTGTGTGATGTAGCATTTCATCCAAGCCCAGAAGTTAGGGAGGGACACAGCCTGTGAGACTCCAGGCCTGGGGCCTTTCAGTCAGACCAGCCAACCCAACAACTGCAGCAAAAGTGGTGGTGAAGGGGGTGCAGTCTAGGAGTTAGAAGCAAAGTGTCAGCTGAGACAGAGGTGTCTGATGCAGTAATTGACATTTGCAGAAGATTCAGAACTACTACTACACTGTTCTAAGTACAGAGGTGGCTATTCTAAACTCACATTTCCTGGATGGACCACAACCCTGAAGGTCATTGAGAAAGTGCATTTTGATGGTCATGGAAAAACCTGTTGTTCTTCAGTTGCTAAGTCATGTCTAACTCTTTGCGAACTGCAGTACACCAGGCTTCCCTGTCCTTCACTATCTCCCGGAATTTGCTCAAACTTGTGGCTATTGAGTCTGTGATCCATTGCAAATGAAGTGTATTAAAAATATTATACCAGGGCTTCCCTGGTGGCTCAGATGGTAAAGAATCTGCCTGCAATGCAGGAGACCTTGGGTTTGATCCCTGGGTTGGGAAGATCCCCTAGAGGAGAGCTTGTCAATCTACTCCAGTATTCTTGCCTGGAGAATCCCCATGGACAGAGGAGCCTGGCAGGCTACATCCATGGGGTCGCAAAGAGTCAGACACGACTGAGTGACTAAGCACAATGAAAATATTTAATAACCAAATAGTATAATTCATTCAATATGAACAGAGGAGTCTTAGCCTTTAGCAAATGTTATGTTTGACATCCTCCATATCCAACTGTTAATACTGGTTACTACATTCTATCCTTCAGACTTGTTTAAAAACCAGTGGAGTGAGTTATACTATAGTTTTTCTCATGAAATGTGAAATTTATCAGATGGCTGTGAAAAAAGTGTGAGAACTCAAGATATATTCAGAATGGCAGTCAAATTGAGAGCTGTTTTATCCTGTCCAGGTAATTTTTAATTGAAGTGACATTGGACAGTGCCTTGCAAGATGACATGGCTTATGCTTATTACAAGGCCACTATGCTCTTGCTATTTTAAAGAACAAAAATATATGAGCTCTACTACTTGACACTCAATAGTAAGATTGAGTCATGATCGCCTACCATAGTCTTAAATACTGAACTGTGGAACATCTTCATTGCTGTTGAATCTTTTATGAGTTTTCAAAGTTACTTATTCCTATTGTATTCATTGTTAGAGTCAAGGTTTATCACGTGACTTGTCATGCACATGTGTGTGTTTGTGTGTGTTTTGTATTTAGGGAGCAGAGTGGTTATTTCAAGTGGCTTATAGAAGAGCAGGCATGCTCAGCTGACAATATTAAAACTTCCAAAGGATTGAAAAATAGGTATATAAGTTGTCACCTCCAAAACAAACTGGAGTCATTGACAGAATAAACAGGGATAGCCAGGATGGTGTAGCCATGGGGGCAGCATTCCCAGGCATCAGCAGCTTATGAAGTATTACCTGCAAATTCCGTGAACCAGAGGCAGAGAATTAAGATGATGGTTCTGATGGCCAGAAGGCACACAAAACTGGGATCCACACAAAGTTACATCATGTCTCCTTGATTAGAAATTTGTTCTTTTACTGATACCCAAGCACCCATGCGAAGAGAGAGCCAGCTCATTGGAGAAGAGCCTGACGCTGGGAAAGATTTATAGCAAAAGGAGGGTGGCAGAGGAGGAGTTGATGAGATAGCATCTGCAACTCAATGGACATGAATCTGAGCAAACTCCGGGAGATGGTGAAGGACAACGGAGCCTGGCATGCCGCAGTCCATGGGGTCGCAAAGAGTTAGATATGACTTAGCGACTGAACAACAACAAGCACCCATGATCTCCAAATATCAGTCTACAGCCCCATCTTCCCTCCCAAGTTCCAGACCAAGTATTCCACCTCAAAACCGTCATGCCTCAAACTGTGTCTATCAGAAGTCTCACCATTGCTTCATATTTCCTATCTTTGTTGATGATATTGCAATCCATTTGTTCTCTTTAAGTTAGCTGTTTAATTCATCCTTTCAAAGGTGTTTTTTGGTGATATGCACTGGGGACATAACAGTAAACACAGCGAAGTCCCTTCCCTTATGAATCTTGTTTGTGTTGGTGAAATGGACTATAGCTAAAATACGCAGGTGTGCGTGTGTGAGAGAGAGAGAGAGAAAGAGAGAGACAGAGAGTGTGAGTAGCAAGCTCTTTGGGAAACAAAGCAGAGTAAAGAGATAGTGAATGATAAAATATGCTATTTTATATAAGTTATCAGAAAAATCCCAGTCTTATTAAATCCCTATCTCATCCTTGCCTCCTATATCCAACTGGTCATTAAGGCCAGTCATTGATCTCCCTGCTTCTGCTGTCTCTCCTCCATCTCATTCCATTTTCCATGTTTCCATCTGACTCATTCTTTTAAAATTCAGATGGCTGTTTGTATTCACTATTATTGATGTGACAGTCACAGTTTCATCCATCCTCAACATCCATCCAAAGCTCAACATTCAGAAAACTAAGATCATGGCATCTGGTACCATCACTTCATGGCAAATACATGGATAAACAATGGAAACAGTGGCTGACTTTATTTTTGGGGGGGCTCCAAAATCACTGCAGATGGTGACTGCAGCCATGAAATTAAAAGATGCTTACTCCTTGGAAGAAAAGTTATGACCAACCTAGATAGCATATTCAAAAGCAGAGACATTACTTTGCCAGCAAAGGTCCATCTAGTCAAGACTATGATTTTTCTGGTAGTCATGTATGGATGTGAGAGTCGAACTATAAAGAAAGCTGAGTGCCGAAGAATTGATGCTTTTGAACTGTGGTGTTGGAGAAGACTCCTGAGAGTCCCTTGGACTGCAAGAAGACCCAACCAGTCTGTCCTAAAGGAGATCAGTCCTGAATATTCATTGGAAGGACTGATGTTGAAGCTGAAACTCCAGTACTTTGGCGAAGAACTGAGTCATTTGAAAAGACCCTTATGCTGGGAAAGATTGAAGGCAGGAGAAGAAGGGGACGACAGATGATGACATGGTTGGATGGCATCACCGACTCAATGGACATGAGTTTGAGTAAACTCCAGGAGTTGGTGATAGACAGGGAGGCCTGGCGTGCTGCAGTCCATTGGGTCACAAAGAGTTGGACACGACTGAGCGACTGAACTGAACTGACTGATATTTGTCTTTCTCTGTTGGGCTTGCTCACTTAATACAATAATTTCTAGGTCCATCGATATTGCTGCAAATGGCATTATTTTCTTTTTTTGGCTGAGTAATATTCCATTGGGTTTTCTTTTTCCATTCATCTTTATCTGTTCTTCTGTTGGTGGACACTTAGGTTGCTTCCATGTCTTGGTTATTGTAAATAGTGCTGCTGTGAACATTGGGGTGCATTTATCTTTTCAAATTAGACTTTTCCCCTTTTCCAGATATATGCCCAAGAATGGGGTTACTGGATCATATGGTAATTAAATTTTTTAGCTTTTAAAGGAAAGTCCATACTGATTTCCATAGTGTCTGCACCAATTTACATTCCCACCAATGGTGTAGAAGGCTTCCCTTTTCTCCATACCCTCTCCAGAAATTATTTGTAGACTTCTAAAATGATGGCTAATTCTGACTGGTGTGAGGTGATATCTCATTGTAGTTTCGATTTCCACTTATCTAGTAATTAGTGATGTTAAACATCTTTTCATGCGCCTGTTGGCCATCTGTGTCTTCTTTGCAGAATTGTCTGTTTAGATTTTCTGCCAATTTTTTGATTGGGTTGTTTTTGTTGCTATTGTTGTTATTGAGTTGTATAGTTGCTTGTTGGTTGGATTGTTTGCAAATATTTTTTCCCAGTCTGTAGGTTATATTTTTGTTTATGGTTTCCTTTGCTGTGCAAAAGCTTATAAATTTGATTAGGTCACATTTGTTTAATTTTGCTTTTATTTCTATTGGCTTGGGAGACTGATCTAAGAAAACATTTCTACAATTTATGCAGAAAATGTTTGTCTACTTTCTCTTCTAGGAGTGTTAAGGTGTCATGTTTTAAGTCTTGGAATTTTATAAAGTTCTATTAACAAACCCTTGAGAATTGCTGAGGGAAAGATTGGGGGAGAATCAGAAAGATCACTGTGTTGAAAATCATCATTTACACTATCAAGAAAGTGAAAAGGCAACCCACAGTGTGAGAGGAAATATTTCCAAATAATGTATTTGACAAGGTATTTGTATCCAGAATATATTTATTACAACTTTTTCATCTCAACATAAAAAGTAAAACCACCCAACTTTTAAAAAAATATGTAAAAGATTCAAATGGCCATTTCTCCAAAGAAGATTACAAATGTCCTGAAAAAGAGGTGTTCAGTGTCATAAATCTTTACAGAAATGCAAGTCAACCACAATGAGATATAATTTCACATCAATTAGGTGACTAAAATTTAAAACAGACAATAACAATTGTTGATAAGGATGTGGAAAATCTGGAATACTCCTACACTGCTGAGTGGGAATGTAAAATAGAGCAACTACTTTGAAAAAGCACTTGATAAAATATTAAAAAGATCATATAACCCAGCAAGTCCATTCCTAGGAATATTTGCAAGAGAACTGAAAACGTATATCCACCCAAAAAACTTGTACATAAATGTTCACAGCAGCATAGCTAAAGAGGAGAAATAAATTAAATGTTCATGAACTGATTAATAGAATGTGGTATATTCATAACAATAGATTATTGTTTGTCAATAAAAGCAATGAAGTATTGATGCATACACAACATGGAGAGTCCTCAAAAACAGTATGCTATGTGAAAAGTCAATTACAAATGGCCACATTTTGTATAATTCCATTTTTCAAAAATTCCAGGATATGCAAATCTTACAGACAAGAAGTAAATTCCTGGTTTCCAGAGGCTTAAGAGAGGGGTTTTGTGAGGGTTATTTGGCAGTAATAAAAATATTCTAGAATTAGATAGTGGTGATAATTCCACAACTTTGTGACTACACTAAAATCTACTGAATTAAACACTTTGTACATTAAATTTGCCTTAAATAACAACAAAGCTATAATTTTAAAAATAGTCCTTACAATGTTTATAAAGGGAAAAAATTATAAAATTATTGTTAGTATTGTTATTGGTAATAGAATTTCAGAAGAAAATATATATCAAAATTGGTGAAGACCATCCTTTGACCTGGCTTGCCTGGAGGCTCAGTAGTAAAGAATCCACCTGCCAGTGCAGGAGACAAATGTTCAGTCCCTGGGTTGGGAAGATCCCCCTGAGAAGGAATTGGCAACCCACTCCAGGATTCTTGCCTGGAGAACCCCATGGACAGAGGCACCTTGCAGGCTACAGTCCATGGGATCACAAAGAGTCGGACACAACTTAGTAACTAAAACCTACAGCAATCCTCTGACCTATTCACCTCATGACAAATAGGTTCAGCACCGGGGACAGCTCCCTATGTGTGCCATCTTTTCAAAGGTAGCTTACAAAAGGCTACCAAATCCTGTAAAAGTTTCCTAACAGTGACATTTCTCCTCTGCTTTTCTTCTTTTCAACACTGCCATATATTATGGCAGTTATGCTTACCTTTATTTTTACATTTTTGTGAGCAATTGACCAGAATACCAAGGATTGTTATGTTCCAGGCACTCACTCAACATGAGATCTTCGGCAAGTCACTTGCCTCTGTTAACTTCTTATCTAACACTTGTGAATAATTACACATGCATGATATACTAAGACAATTTGTGTAATAAATCATATGACTTGTTTTCATGAAAGGTGTTTTTATTACTGAATTACTTCTCTTTCCAAGGAAACTGCATCACTCTGAGCAGTCACACACAGGAGCCCCAGTCATTCTGAGAAGCTGGGAGATGGATCTTGAGTTCAAATATTTTCAAAAGCAAAATCTTCCCATTTACATTCCATGATGATTCTTTACTTAACCCCTTTTTTCTTCAGTGATTTTCTTCGGCTATAAGCTCATCTGCAAGGCAGCTATTCTTCTGTGGTACACAGAATTTCATCAGTATTCTTCTTTTCCTTAATGACATCCCACCTGCCTCTACTCTTCTTTGAGGTTTAATTTAAACATGCTATATAATTTCATATCACCCAGCAACATTTATTATGTTTATAATATCTTTTTTCCGAATGTATTAGTGTGGTTTCTTTCTGGTGGTTCCTTTAGAGCCTTTATATATTAAAAAAAACAACCCAACCCATAATAATTAATATATGTTGTTGTTCAGTTGCCAAGTCATGTCTGACTCTTCCCAATCAAATGGATTGCAGCACAGCAGGCTTCCCTGCCCTTCACCAACTTCTGGAGCTTACCCAAGTTTATGTCCATTGCATTGGCGATGCCACCCAACCATCTCATCCTCTGTCATCCCCTTCTCCTCCTGCCTTCAATCTTTCCCAGCATCAGGGTCTTTTCCATTGAGCTGGCTCTTCTCATGAGGTGGCCGAAGTATTGGAGCTTCAGTTTCAGCATCAGTCCCTCCAGTGAATATTCAGGGTTGATTTCCTTTAAGACTGACTGGTTGGATCTCCTTGCAGTCCAAAGGACTCTCAAGAGTCTTCTCCAACACCACAGTTCAAAAGCATCATTCTTTGGTGCTCAGCTTTCTTTATGGCCCAACTCATACATGACTACTGGAAAAAGCATAGCCTTGACTAGATGGACCTTTGTCGGCAAAGTGATGTCTCTGCTTTTTAATGTGCTGTCTAGGTTGGTCATAGCTTTTCTTCCAAGGAACAAGCGTCTTTTAATTTCATGGCTGCAATCACCATCTGCAGTGATTTTGGAGTCCAAGAAAAGAAAGTCTGTCACGGTTTCCATTGTTTCTCCATCTATTTGCCAGGAAGTGATGGGACTGGATGCCATGATCTTAGTTTTCTGAATGTTGAGTTTTAAGCCATCTTTTTCACTCTCCTCTTTCACTTTCATCAAGAGGCTCTTCAATTCCTCTTTGCTTTCTGACATAAGAGTGGTATCATCTGCATATCTGAGGTTATTGGTATTTCTTTTGGCAATCTTGATTCCAGCTTGTGCTTCATCTAGCCCATTATGTTGAATGTTATATATACTCCCATTTCCCTTATAACAGTATAATTCCATTTCCCCTTTCATTCTTTGTGCTGTCATTATTATACATTTTATTTTTGCATAAGCTATGAACCCAATGTGTTTGTTATTTTTCCTTTATATAGTTAATTACTCTCAGAAGAAATTTTAAAACAAAAGTACTTTTGTATTTACCCATATATTTTCCATTTCTTGTACTTCTCACTCCTTTGTACAGATCCAAGTTCCCATCTGGTTTTATTTTTCTTCTATCTAAAGAATATTCTTTAACATCACTTACACAGTGGTGCTAAATGGTAAAGCCTCTCAGCTTTTGTTTGTCTTAGTAAGTCTTTATTTCACCTTAAGGTGAAATTTTTAAAGAAGATGCTTGCTAGATACAGAAGTCTCTGTTGACAGTATTTTTTTACTCTACAATTTAAAGATGCTGAACTGTTGTCTTATGACTTGTATCACTTATGGAATCTGCTCTCATTCTTGGAGAAGGCAATGGTACCCCACTCCAGTACTCTTGCCTGGAAAATCCCATGGATGGAGGAGCCTGGTAGGCTGCAGTCCATGGGGTTGCTAAGAGTCCAACATGACTGAGTGACTTCACTTTCACTTTCATGCATTGGAGAAGGAAATGGCAACTCACTCCAGTGTTCTTGCCTGGAGAATCCCAGGGACGGGGGCGTCTGGTGGGCTGTCGTCTATGGGGTCGCACAGAGTCGGGCACGACTGAAGTGACTTAGCAGGAAGTTGCAGTTAGTCCCATCCAGTGTATTTTTCCACTTCAGATATCTTAATTTTCATTTTTAGAAGTTCCATTTGGTTCTTTATGTCTTCACCGTCTCTCCTGACTATATTCCTATTATTTAAGATCCTTAAACATGTTGCACATATTTGTAATAGTTATTTCCATGTCTTTGCATCTTAATTACACCATCTCTGTCATTGCTGGGCCTTTTTCTATTGATTAGTTTTCTTTCTCTGGTTATGTAGTCTTATTTCCTGGTTTTGGGCATGTCTAGTATTTTTTTTGGATGTTGAACATCGGGTTGCTAGGTCATTGAACATCTTTACTCCCCTATCCTCCTTTTGAAAAAGTGTTGGTTTTATCCTGAACAGTTATATAGTTATATAGATGTGACCTCTGGGTCTCCTGAACAGTCACTTTGGATGCTGGGTGTCTTGAAGGCATAATCTGAAAGATCCATAGCTTGACCTTGATCTGAAAAATCCTTGGTAAGAGATTCATAAAATTCTCTCTCTGAGGCCAAAGAGTTGCTGTGAGGGGCATGGAACTGACTTTGCCTGAAGTTGCATGGAGGGACCACACGTGTGGCAGGCTGCTGAGAAACAGAATGCTCCTGTAAAGACAAGTGGCTGTCAGACAGTGGATCATTAATCACAAAGTCAGTAATTCAGTGTGATACTGATTCTCTCTGTGACAAGGACTTGACAGGTTTCTGGTCTGCCACATGGATGATGCTGAACTCCCTGGTCCCTGTTAGGATACCATGGCACTGACGACTGTGTCTTCTTAGGGCCATCAGCCTACAAATAGCAACTCTGAAGCATTGCTACACTTATTGAGGTAGCTATCCCTCATCACATGTCTTTGCTTATATTCCTGAAATGTATAGAAGTTATTACATGGTTTTATGTTGAGAGACTCCTTTCCAGGTCATATTTGAAGAAGCCTATTTTGCTTCACTCATTGAAAATGCTTTTGGTTACAATTTTTCATCATTGCTCTTTGTTCAGCACAGTAGCTGACTTTGAAAATCTCATCATCTGGGGATGATTGAAGAGGAAAGTAAGGGAGACGGCTTGGAACTATTTCAAATCATGTCACCATATGTATTTACTTCTTCCTGAGCTGGGTAAGTAACTATGGGTTTAGCACCAACAGTATCTGTCTTATAGGATGCTTGCTTCTTCCCACATGGATATTCAACTTGGTGTCTGAGGTTATTAAAATGAAGCTTTAAGTCTGACTGCTCTTGTTATTGTGAATTTTACAGCATTCTTCAACACATTCACCCATTCTGTTAGGTCTTGCCAATCATTCAGTTCAGTTCAGTTCAGTTCAGTCACTCAGTCGTGTCCGACTCTTTGCGACCCCATGAATCACAGCACGCGATGGCCTCCCTGTCCATCACCAACTCCTGGAGTTCACTCAGACTTATGTTCATCGAGTCAGTGATGCCATCCAGCCATCTCATCCTCGGTCGTCCCCTTCTCCTCTTGCCCCCAATCCCTCCCAGCATCAGTCTTTTCCAGTGAGTCAACTCTTTGCATGAGGTGGCCAAAGTACTGGAGTTTCAGCTTTAGCATCATTCCTTCCAAAGAAATCCCAGGGTTGATCTCCTTCAGAATGGACTGGTTGGATCTCCCTGCAGTCCAAGGGACTCTCAAGAGTCTTCTCCAACACCACCGTTCAAAAGCATCAATTCTTCGGTGCTGAGCCTTCTTCACAGTCCAACTCTCACATCCATACATGACTACTGGAAAAATCATAGCCTTGACTAGATGGACCTGAGTCGGCAAAGTAATGTCTCTGCTTTTGAATATGCTATCTAGGTTGGTCATAACTTTTCTTCCAAGGAGTAAGCTTATAGAAACTATTTCCTCTTCATTCTCTCTGTTTTTAAGCCCAACTTACTTTGGCTTAGTTTAGTTGTTTTGTTAACCTGTGAAATGTAGGTAAGTTTAATGCCTCCAGCACAGGTTGGTCCAGAAATAGATTTAGTGGATATTCACTCACTACACCAAGCTATCTTTTCTGATATTCACCATGAGGCTCTTCAAAGATTTCCCATTGTTGTTATTTACTTAATGTCTAGGAAGCCACAAACGTGATCTGACCCAATGAGAACAACCACCAGGTTTACCCTTCTGCGGTCCTGGGTTCTCTGCGCTGTCCCCTGGCTCCAGGCTGTATCTTAACAAATATCCTGTAGAAGCAATAAGAGGTGGGGGCGGTGGGAGGGGAGACCTTCCCTGGTGGTCTAGTGGTTAAGAATCCTCCTGCCAGTGCAGGGGACATGGGTTTGATCCCTGGTCTGGGAAGATCCCACATGTTGTAACTGAGCCTTTGTGCTGCAGCTACTAAGCCCCCATGCTGCAAGTACTGAGCTCATGTGCTACAGCTACTAAGTCCCCGTGCTGCAAGTACTGAGCCCTTGTGCTGCAGCTACTAAGCCCCCGTGCCGCAAGTACTGAGCTCATGTGCTGCAGCTACTAGGCCCCCATGCCGCAAGTACTGAGCTCATGTGCTGCAGCTACTAAGCCCCCGTGCCGCAAGTACTGAGCTCATGTGCTGCAGCTACTAGGCCCCCGTGCCGCAAGTACTGAGCTCATGTGCTACAGCTACTAAGCCCCCGTGCCGCAAGTACTGAGCTCATGTGCTGCAGCTACTAGGCCCCCGTGCCGCAAGTACTGAGCTCATGTGCTGCAGCTACTAAGCCCCCGTACCGCAAGTACTGAGCTCATGTGCTGCAGCTACTAGGCCCCCGTGCCGCAAGTACTGAGCTCATGTGCTGCAGCTACTAAGCCCCCGTACCGCAAGTACTGAGCTCATGTGCTGCAGCTACTAAGTCCCCATGCCACAAGTACTGAGCTCATGTGCTGCAGCTACTAAGCCCCCATGCCACAAGTACTGAGCGCATGTGCTGCAACGACTGAAGCCTGTGGGCTCCAGAGCCCGTGCTCCACAAGAAAAGCACTGCAGTGAGAAGCCTGTGTTCTCCCCAACTAGAGGAAGCCCGCATGCAGCAACAAAGAGCCTGTGCACTGCTATGGAGACCCACCCAGTCAACCATAAACAACAAATTATTTTTTTTTAAAGAAGCATAGGGAAAACAATATCTCGTTACAGTAAACATTAACCTGTGGTAGAGCTGTTGGGAATTCTGTGCGTGGGGTGCCAGGCAATCAGAGTTAACCTTGGTGCTTATGCTTAAGAGTGCAGAAGCCAATTTCCACTGCCGGTAAGAATTTACTATCCAGGACACAAAGAGAACAACAAATTAAGGAAGTCGTCACGGAACCTGGAGGAAGCAGACAATGTCAAATTCACCCTTTACAGCGTGGAATTCAAGTACTGGAGCCAGAATACTTTACAGAGCTAGCCAACCGCAGGTCAAAAGTTCGGCTGAAAATGCACATAGGTGAGGTTTAGAGGACAAAGAAGAATCGTAAATCTCTTTCCATCAGAACGCTGCAGAAAAGCTCAGGAGACTTGAGGTCATGTTTCTAAAGCAGCACGTGTGTGTCTTCTCAGCTATTTATCTAGACATATCAATAGCAACAAACCTGCCGGTGAGGGGATTACTCTGGACACCTGTAACTTTTTTTCCCTATCTTTCCTCCAACCACTGAGAAAACTGCCTCATGAGGCCAACCTTGTGTGATTGTCACCCTAGCCTTTGATACACCACATTTGTCTTTATTCTCCAAAGAGCTCGTTAACATTTGTTAGTGAGATGCTAATTGTTACCAACCTTAATTACCAGGTGCTCTGAATGCCGATTCTTCTGTGCACCTGAGCTGTGAAAAATCCCATGTGTATTTAATAGCTTGAGGCACGCCCTGATCACACCAAATTCTCAGGAAACCTCAAATCTATGCTGCAGGCATCCGGGCCCCCTACCCAGGTCACAGATGATTGGTTAGAGCCGTGCACGTGGTTCATCGGCCATCGCAGGTTGAGCCAATCAGATTCTACTTCTCGGGCTTTTTTAACTCATGAACTAAGCGCAGCTTCCCTCAGTGGCAGGAGCAGCCTTGTGTGCCCAAAGGGTGGAGAGAGGGAGACAGAGGTGAAGAGAGACAACGAGAAGAAGGGAAAGAGAGAATTACTTACAGAGGCGGGAAATCTGGAGCGATGAGACCATCTCTCCGTGACTCGTGAGAGATGCAGCTGGAAACTTTCATTCTTGGCTCTCAGGCCCCAGGCGCGCCTTCCAGGAGGTCTGGCTGTACTTCCTGCCCTGTTGGTCTGTGGAATTCTCCTTATCAAACTGACTTAAGTGGTTTTCTGTCCTTACCACCAAACAGCTGGAACAGAACCCAAAATATGTTAGAAACATATTTCTTGCATTTCTGGCAAGACTGAGGCTTGGGCAGTATTTCATATTAATCATAAAACAGCAACTGAAGCTCATAAACCTTTGTCATTCGCACTAAAACCCCACACAGAATTGAAATTCACGGCTGTGCTCAAATCTCTTCCCTATTACAGACATCGAACCTGTGCCCTCATTAGCCCGCCATCCACAGGGCCTGTGAAGGCTGAGCACAGTGTCTTTCAGATGCATGAAGACCCTCAGTAACCAAGGCGCAAAATGGATGTGTCCAGTGGAGAAGAGACCTTACAAGCCACCTGATGTTTGAGAACTCTCTCCTATCCTGTTTGCCACCAGAAGTTATTTGCTCTGTGCTGGTGATAAGCTTCCAGGCCTTCATTTTTCCTGATTTCAGTCATGCACGCCGAGGGGTTAGTCCTTCAGCTTCTGACTTTGATAAACACCCGAGCGGGGCTCCGGCGTACCTGCCATGGCTTTGTGGATCCAGGCTGCTATGCCCTTGTGCCCTGTTTGCCACACCAGCCCCACCCTACCCCGCTGCCTCTACCTAGGACCTACCTGGAGGCTCTGCGGAGTCCAGGCTGGGGTCAGGCCTCTTCTACAGCAGAGGGAACATGGGACGTGTGTTCTCCGGACATCTTAAGGTTCTGCTCGCTCTTAGGAGTCCGTGACCCCAATAAATAATGTTCTTTCATGAGCCATATTTGTTTAAGAACCTGTTTCTCAATGAACTAGATGTTATTGGTTAATTTTAACCTCACTTCAGATAAAATGTTAGCCATACTTGATTTGACCTCTTATGTCTATTGTAGCCATTTCATAGGTCACTCTGACTTGATGAATATGTTGAGGTATCACTAAATTTAGGAAGCTTCTCTCCCCAAGACTCCATCTAAAAACTTGGTCTCTTCAAGTTTGGGATCAATAAAAAAGGAAGGAAGGAAGGAAATCATCACACTATGATTCTTTGCTTCTTTAAGAAGATTAACAGCTGCATATGGCTTTCATTATCAACTTGTGATTTGGAATTCATTTGCTATTATGTGAGCACTGGTCTAGTCACGGTGATGTAAGACCTACACTCCCTCCCACAGGAGCTTGAAATCCAGTAAAGAAATAAATGTGAAGATTCTTGTTAAGCATAAAGAACTGAAATCAGAAAAAAAAAAAAAAAAGAACTGAAATCAAAAGGAGGTTCATGCTAATTTCTGCTGAGAGAAGGTAGAAACCCATGGAAGACTTCTCAAAAAGTAGCAAATGTAACTGGGACTGTCTGATGACTGATCCAAGGAGCTCTGCCAAGCAGAGGGTCATAACTCAGAAGAGAGACCCCAGCCCCCACGCACCTCTTCAGTCAGGTGTCCTGAGCAAGGCACACACCGGACAACTCCACACAGTGGCCCTGGTTGGCCCAATAGCAAAACAAAACAAAAGCACCGCCCTCACATGCTGGCAAAATCCCAAACTCCCAGAGAAATAACATCAGAATACATTGATTCCTGCCTGAAACTCCCGTTTCAGTGCACTGTATAGACGAGTGCCACATTGCAAGCTCTTTCTGCTTGTCTGCAAGAATGTGTACAGGAACTGAGAGCAAGTGTTGAGAAACTTATAGCAATCCGATCTCAGTGCAATATTTTACTTTTACAAAACTGCCCATCTGCCAAGAATGGGAAATTCAAAAACCGGGTCCATCACCACACTCACCACAGATAGCTTCGCAAGCACTGCTCTGCCACAATGTTCAAAGGGGAAAAGGCACTTTACTTCCTGCTTTAAAAAGAGAATCGTGTGACATATCCTCTTCCTGTTCGGTGCCTGGAGTGTCTTCAGTGTGCTTGCATGAAGACGGGGACTCAGGAGGGACAACCAAAAACGCAACTAATAACACACCTGGTCTCACAAGCAGCCTGAAGTGTACACTCTTACCCCGTGAAATATAAACCAGGTGGGAAAATTAATTTCTCGTTTACCATTTTATGACTAATGTATTAAACATAGGTCAAATATACACCAGTGCTGAGCTTTTCCTTTAATCATGCTTAATTACACCTAAGGCTAGCTCCTGATGAGAGAGAAACACATATTTATCTTTCTTATTTAGCTATAAGATATGAATATTTTATAACATTTTCACCAAATATCACCTCATCTGTTTTTTTTTTTTTTTATAGTGTGATATAGTGTGTGTGCTCAGTCATGTCCAACGCTTGCGACCCCATGGATCGTAGCCTGCCAGGTTCCTCTGTCCATGGGATTTTCCAGGCAAGAATACTGGAGTGGGTTGCCATCTCCTCCTCCAGGGGATCTTCAAGTAAGTCATAAATGTGTCTACTTAGATTCACACACTGAAAGTTCCAGAATATTTGTGCAGCTTTTCAGGTTTTCACCCCTATTGTCAGTTTGCACCAACTCCTTCTCATCACCTAGCCCCGGGGCCCTTCCCACAAAGTCGGTCCTACAGAGAGGCCAGCACCCACAGGAAGTCCGTGGACATGCTGAGAGGTGGACACAAGCTGAGACTGGCAGGTACATGCGGTGGTTCCCCAGTTGTTTCCCAGATTCTGTCTTTGGGGATGATGGTGATAACAAAACATGGGGCCAGCAAAGTCTCAAGCTTTTGGGTTTGTCCATATAGACGTGTTGATGTATGCTAAGGAGCAATGGAGTGAAGTTGTATGCTGTCCATGAAGCCCCCTAGCATTACCGGTTTGACCTTCACTCTACCTTTTCAAACTCAAGGGTGAGCAAAACAGAACAGTAAAATGCTACACTCTTAGTTTTAACTACCAACCTGTATTTGGTTCTATCTAGATGTTCCATCTGAGGCTTTATAAGTTAGAAGCAAGAAATATTCTTTGTTTACAAAAAGGCTATTTCAGTGGAAACAATATTTCTGTACTTCAGGAATGCTTCTTAGAACACATCCCATGTTTAAATAAGCTGTTGTTGTTTAACCTCTAAGTCATGTCTGACTCTTCTGTGACCCCATGGACTGTAGCCCATCAGGCTCCTCTGTCCATGGGATTTCCCAGGCAAGAATACTGGAGTGGGTTGCCATTTCCTTCTCCAGGGGATCTTTCTGACCCAGGGATCTAGCATTTAAAAATGGTGCTAATTAATATGTAGTTCCTTCTAATTAGTTTGTTACATTCATCATACAACTGAATTAAAAACAAAAACATCCAATACCTCATCCCCTAAAATCTTCTGGTTTGATGTTTTCCCCCAAACACAGTAACTACTGAAGAGTCTTATTTTTTACTCTCATTATTATCATATTTAAATGTTTTCACAATTTGGTCTTGCCCTCTATTTAAAGAATCCTTTTCCCACCCTGCCCCATCCCCCAGCACAGTTAAGGATAAACATCATGGGGCTGATAACGTGACAAGTTATAAGCTGCCTGTGCCATGCTAAGTTGCTTCAGTCATGTCAGACTGTGTGATGGCATGGACTGTAGCCCGCCAGGCTCCTCTGTCCGTGGGGATTCTCCAGACAAGAATACTGGAGTGGGTTGCCATGCCCTCCTCCAGGGGATCTTCCCGACCCAGGGATCAAACCCAGGTCTCCTGAATTGCGGGCAGATTCTTTACCCACTGAGCCACCAGGGAAGCCCAGAGGTTATGAAAACCCACAGATGCAGGCAAGGGCTGTAGAGATCAAGAAAGGCGGTAGAGATCCTGCTTCGTGCGGCTCTCAAGGTATTGCAAAGCCCCTGGGTCTGAGCTTGAAACTCTTCAGCTCTTCACCCAGAGGACAAAATGGCAGCAGGCCCAACACTGGCTTATGTGGTAAATGCAGGTGAGTGTCCCCATTACAGAAGTATCTAAATGTTAGTTTCATAGACTGCAGCATTTAACATACCTCCTTTTTATTTACAGTAACCAATGGAAACATGAGAAAACATTAGCATCAAATATGTTAATAAGTAATTCATTCTTAGAAGGGGTTTGTAACTTTGAAATAGTATCCCATTAGCCAGGATTTTAAAAGTTACTTTGTATTTGCCAAAATACAAAATGGGACTAGCAAAGTACCTCCAAAATAAAGACTGCCAAAATAAACTGGAAAAATATTTCCAAAATAGAGACGATGAGAAGTTAGCGAGCCTGAGTATGTTAGTTGTCTACGGTGGCTGTAACACAAACCACAAACTTAGCAACTTAACAACACGCTTATCATCTCACAGGTCTCTAGGTTAGAGGTCTGACACGGGTTCCACGGGCCTAAAATCAAAGTGTTGGCAGGGCCTCGTTGCTGCCTGAGGCTCTAGGGGAGAACGTGTTCTCTGGCCTTTTCTAGCTTCCAGAAGCCGCCCACGGTCTTTGGCTTGTGGCTCCTTCATGTAACTGCAGTAACGTCCTCCTTGTAGCTGCTTCAGTGAACAAAACCACTGCCTTGCGTCCGTCTCTGTCTTACCGTTCGTCGCTTCCTCCTATCTCCCCCGACTGATACTCTCCCAAGTCCCCTCTTCTACTTTAAGGACCCTTGTGATTACACTGGGCCCACCTGGAGAACCCGCACCACTCTCTCTATTTCAAAGTTAGTGGATTAGTACCTTAGTTCCACCTGCAATCTTATTCTCCTTCGTCGTTTAACCCAACCTATTCACAGGTTCCCGGGATTAGAATACAGATACGGGGTTGGGGGGGGGGGGAGGAGGAGGAAGGCAAGCGTAATTTTTACCTACACAAATTAAATACACATGTAAATACACGTAAAATACACCAGTTTAATATTTTTGTGACAGTTCCATAATTGTCATTCACTTGCCTTAATCTGTAGAATGTCTTTTTGGTCTACATAAAACATATTAAACTGGCCAGATGCAACAGTTTAAAACAAAAAAAGTAAAGAGATATAAAACAAATTGTACAACATTACAAAGTAGTGGCTATGTGTATGTACGTGTTTAGATGTGTATATATAAAACTATACATGTATATGTGCATGTGAGTATAAACACACACACACAATTTTAAAGTTAATCAAAGGGTTCTGGAAAACCACTATACCACAGAGATTTCTGGGAAGGTAATGCTTATAAAATAAGGCCATGTTTATGAAGATCCCAAATCAGTCAAAGACAAGATTCCTAGGAAGAACATAAAGGTTACAGCCAAAGAAATTCTTTCCCTTTGGTCCTTTTCCCGTAGTCCTTTTCTTCTCACTTTTTTCCTGTTGTTGTTCTTGTTCAGACTAAATGTCCTTGTGCCCTATTGTGTGTGAAGTGACCAGAGTCTTCACCAACAAGGTCAAACCACCAGCCCACAAACCCGTTAGTGCAGCTGCGCTGAAGGAAACCAGTGAGAACAGAGGAAAGGCACCGTGGGGGTCCCCTGTCCAGGGTACTTGTGCTCCTGGACAGGGAGGTCCTGACTCCTTCCCGGGCAGCAATGCCAGCTTTGGTTTTCTAGAAACATTACTTGCAAGGGTGACTTCTGTCACTGGCGAGAGCTGGTGCCCAGTCCAGCCTGACTTAAAAGACAGGAATGTGGTAGTGGCGGTCGTTCTCGGTCAGCAGGGAGATCTCCGGCCACTCCCTGAGCGACTCCTCTGGGTAGCAGACTTCAAAGTCTCTGGAGTTAAACTTGAACAGTCTGAACACTTTTATCTTTACTTCCAGGGAGTATCCGAGTATAAACATATCAATCTGTGGGGAGGAGATGAAAGAAAGGTCACGGGTGCACATTCCCAAATGCCCGCCTTCCCCTCCAGCAGAGGGAGTGTTCTGCAGCTCGTGACATGATGGGCTCGTGGCCAGACCCACATGTGAACCGTGCGTGGGTGTGGAATTGGGGACAGACATGGAAGACGTCTGCATTGAAGGCAGGGGACAAAGAGAGAAAGGTCTCCATAGGGGGATCACAGGGCAAGCTGTTTGGAAAAAATATAAAGGAATGCTTGCAAATAAGAGTTATCCTGTTTTCCAACTTAAAAAAAAAATCATTTTAAATGAATTAATTTTTATTAAAATGTCAGGTAATTTTGAGTACCTCCTAGGAAAGCAAAGCAAAACAAAGCCCCTTTGCTATGGGCATAGAAAAGCATTGTCTGGACTTTCAAAGTTTCAGTAACTTCTCTTTACCTGCACTAAGTACCACATGCTTTCCCAAATGTTATCTCAGTTCGCACCTGGACTTCCTGCCAGGTAACCTCTGTAGTGGGAGAGCCTGTTCCCACCTGAGAGGCAGCGTGAAGGTCAGACAGGTGCCTGGCACTGCTGCTGGCTGGCTACCGGACTGCAAAGACACAGCAGCTGGTGTGGGGCAGGAAGGCTTGTATCACTCTTCCTGACTGGAGGGCGGTAATACCCACCCACCACCTCTTTGCAGGATTCCCGGGTGGCTCAGTGGTAAAGACTCCACCTGCCAATGCAGGAGACCCAGGTTCAATCCCTGGTCCAGGAAGATTCCCTGCAGGAGGCAATGGCGACCCTTTCCAGTATTCTTGCCTGGAGAATTCCATGGACAGAGGAGCCTTGTGGGCCACAGTCCATGGAGTCGCAGAGTCGGACACGACTGAAGCAACTCAGCACACATGCCACTCTTTGTAGTGGGTTTTATCACTGCTGACAGTAAACTGCAGTCACCTACATGCTGACGTATTGCCAGCACTGTCCATCAGACACACGATTCTTCTGCCCCGCTTACCTGCTCCAGTCCACACGTGTCGCCGACAGAGTTCAGGTGATTCATCATGAAGCTCAAGGGGTCAGATGAGGTTTCCCGGGTAAACAGCAGTCGAAAAAGACTGGGGATGACCTTTTTGGTCTTCATTTGTTCATAAACCTCGGTGACTTGATAGAGCATGATGAACTTCAGTGCTTCATAAAGTTTACATTCCAGGAGAGCATCAGAAAAAAGGATGTTGCACATACTTCCTCTCTTGTGATAATCTTTAATTCCACTAAATTCAATCCACTAAAAACACAGATGTTTAGTGAAACTTAGAAGGGAAAGGTCAATACACACACCATTGCATAATCTTTAAAGTACTTGTAAAACAAACCAGGGATTAATGAGTGGACCCATTAACTTTTCATCTCATATCTTTTGACACTGATTGTTGTAACCCTAAGTATTGATTACTTTTACAACAACAAAGTAGTTTAGATATTTTTTCAAAAATACACTGCCTACTAGGTAGACTACTAAAGAAATCAGCCTCCTAAAGCTACCTCTAAGGATGTCGGATTACACAAAGGATAGTCCAGTGACAAAGAGTATTAATTAGCATTCTTCAGCACTTCACCACTGGAGTATAAAGCAATCTATGGGTATTTGCTCATTAAATCCTCATAATAATGTTACAGGGTTGAGACTATTCATTTTATTAGTTTTACAGATCAGAAAGCCGTGGCACTGAAATGGCATTTCCCAAGGAGGACTCATTTCAACAATCTAAAATCTGTGTCTAGTAAAAAGCAGGAAAAACTCTTAGTCAAATGATAATATCTGTGCTGTCCCCAAATTACTAACAGAGTGCATTCTAAAGGGCATCTCCCACTGTCTTGTCTGGACCTCATACCACATTTTTCTAGAAAAACAAAAGTATGTGATTGTTAAGGTTGGCTGGCTAGTTAGCCATAACTGACCTAACAACCGTGTAGAACAACATTGCTCTTGATCATTATTTGCGAGGAGAACGAAGAGCAGGAAAGGAAATGGTCAGTTACTAGACAAGTGTTTCTGCCTGCACTTCCTTCTCATGGGACACACAGTGACATGCCTGACACAGGAGGCAAGCGGCTGCGTGTGGGATGCATGCTTTTATTCTTCGTCTTTTTCCCCTGGAGACTCACCTGTGTTTTCAGTAATTCCACACATTTGCGTAATTTTCCAAACACATTGGAACCTGTATACTTCTCAGGACCAAAACTGTACTGCTGGATCCAATTACAACCTTGCGAAAAGAGCAGTTTTTCAGGAAGCTTGAAAAGGAAGTAGATGCCAACAGTGGTCAGTATCTCAGCGTGTCTGACACACAGCTCGGAATATGGCACAGCTGGTAATCTTATCTCATTTAGAATTCGTCAGTGTAAACGATTGTAATGACAGTTAAGTAAAACATAGTCTCTCTTTAGATCTGTGGATTGATTTGGATCACCTTCTTGATACTCACAGTTTCACAACAGATGAAAACATGAATGAACACTATGTCTACAGGAACAATCTTTTTACATAAACTTCCCAGACTTCCTAGGTATATCCATTTAGAAATTATGTTTAACCAAACAGCATTAGAGTAACTGGCCAACCCACTACATCAGGGAACACATGGATTATAGAAGGATGCTTTCTGTGGTTCAAACCTAGCTCTTCACTGGTCTGCTGAGAGGTTACTCAACCAGCGCTAGTTATGTTACCTCTTAGCGCATCCTCCACCATAAATGAAGGACAATCCTATCCATTTTTCAGGACTCTTGTTGGATTAAATATGATCATGGCATGCATAAAAATCAGATCCATTGTGAGCATCTGATCCACCTTCCACCCTGCTGAGCTTGTGGACCCCAGGGTCTTGGCTATGTTCTCTGTCCTCAGCAACTAGCAGCAGGGCTGGCACACAGCATACACTTGACAACTGCTACGTTAAACTAAACTACCAATAAAACAACTCTAAGTAAAAGATGTTAAGGAAATAGACCGTGTGGAGTTATATATATGCATATACTTTATATTTTTTTGCTTCTCCATCCTTAAATGTGCATCTGTGGTTAGGCATATTGTTGTCGTTCAGTTGCTAAGTCATGTCCAACTCTTTGTGACCCCATGGACTGCAGCATGCCAGGTTTCCCTGCCCTTCACTATCTCCTAGAGTTTGCTCACACTTATGTAATAAGCATATTACATTCAAATAAAAATTAAGGTTATTCATCAAGAATATATTGCCTGGCACTGTCATGAAAAAAAAAAAAAGGCACTGGCTGGGCAAAAATCTTTGCAAATGACATATCTGATAAAGCACTTGTATTCAGAATATATAAAGAACCCTTAAAACTCAATTTAAAAAATTGGGCAAAGGATTTGAACTAAGACTTCTCCAAGGAGGCAATGTGGGTGGCAAATTAGCACCTGAAAAGGTGTTCAATATCATTACCTGTTAGAGGAATGCAAACCAAAAGCAGTGATACAAATGCATCCTTATTAGAATGGCTAAAAAGCAAACAAAAAATCTGAGAAGGTAGCACACCTGGAACTCACTTGTTGGCGGGAAGGCAAAATGGCAGAGCCGCTTAGGAAAAGACTTGGCAGGTTCTTACAAAGCTAAAGAAAAACCTGTCATGTGACCCAGCAATCTCATTCCTAGGTATTTACCCAAAAGGAATGAAAACTTACATTCATACAAAATCCTGAATTGGAATATTTGTAACAGCCTTATTCATAACTGTTAAAAACTGGAAGCAATCCACATATCCTTCAACTTAAGCATGAATGGATAAACAAGATGTCTTCTATTCATATGAAGGAACACCACTCAACAATAAAAGCACTGAACTACAAATCCATGGAACAACAGATGATTTGCAAATGCATTATGCTAAGTGAAACGGGCAGATTCAAAAGTCTACACAATGGGTCATTCCATTTCTCTGACATTCTGGAAAAGGCAAAACTAAAGGGACAGAAAACCTATCAGTGGATGCCTGGGGTGAGAGACGATTCACAAAAAAGGGATAAGAGGGCATCTTTGGGATGGCGCTTACACACTGTGCTTGTCAATGCTCAAATAGCCAGAGCAGAAATGTGGATTAAAGGACTTTACTTACGAAAGACAGACGCCCTTCTCAAGAAAAAATGCTGGCATTACAAACAAAATTGAGTACGACTATCTGAGATGATTTCTTTGCAAACTGGCAAGAGAGACAGAGGACTGAGCTAAAGGACCTTCAATCTCCTGACACCTTGTGTACAATACAAAACCACCCGCAAAAGACCCCAGACTCTGTTGCAGTTCCTATCAGCATGACTTTTGCCAAATTTCCAGCGTGAGGACCTAACGTACCTTCACAATATCTTTTTCTTTCATCCAGGATGGGAAAGCGAGGCCCCGGCTGAAGATCTGAAACAGCACGGACCTCAGGGCATCATAGTTGTCTCTCCTGACTTGTCGAACACATTTAATATGCCGCCGCCAAAACAGCTCCTCGTAAGCCTATTGGCACCAGAGGAAAAAGCTGTTCTTAATTCCACTGGACAAGAGACTAAAGGAAGCTAATTCATGGCATCTTTAGCAAGGCACTACTCCCAAATAAAGTGGACAACAGAAACAGAACCAGTATGGGTTATGAATGTGACCATGTGTAATTTTCAAGTGGCTTTTGTGTGTACAGAGTCCATGTGATGCTATTTTAGTTGATAACTTCCTGGAAGCCCAGTCAGGGAATGTCATTGTGGGGAGAGGATGGCTACAACCTGACTGCAGTAAAAACTATTATATGTACTTTTAAGTCCATGCTAAAGAGTAATTGGAAAGTACTTCTTTTTCCTTTTTGACTTTTTTTGGCTTTTACTAGTGACAAGGTTGGACAACACAGCTGGGGATATTTACCAAGACTGGTCTGATGGAAAGTTCCAAAAAAAACCCTCAAAATATTTTATGTCAAGGTGCCTGATCCCTTCAAGGACAGAAGTCTCCAATGCATGTGCAGATTAAAAATATATCTTTATTTGGTTGTGCTGGCTCTTAGTTGCAGCATGTGGGATCTTTAGTTGTGCCATGTGGGACCATGGATTGAACCCAGGTCTCCTGCACTGGGAGTCTTAGCCACTGGACCACCAGGGAAGCCCCTTGCAGATGTTTTAATACTCCTGGCCAGGAGAGAGCTGAAGAGGGTACAATGCTCAAGTGTCCTGAAATTACAGGCCTAATTTACCCAAGTCCTCGAAGGCCCCAGGGCTAGGTGAAAGGTCTGAAGGTGATGCCTAGCGGCTGTTTGGCTTTTAACTGCAGCCACGGCTGTTCCTGGCTCCATATTTGGTAAAGCATAGTGGAATGCAAGTTTCCTGATTTTTACACACAAATTCTCCATCCACCACGACCTGAATAAACAGACACACACCTTCCTCATCAGCTTGGCATGGGGTGTCTCTCCTTTCCACTCTCTTGCACAATAACTGAGTAAATCAACTTCCGCCTCCACGCTGAGGTTCCCTGAACCAAACCGAAAATACACGGCAGTGAATTTTTCCCTTCCCTTTCCCTTCTTGAACCCTCTCTTAAAATAAGGAAACACAGGCGTGAAAATATTTACTTTTGAATCTTCTCTGCAGATATCCAATCCACCTAAAAGATAAATGGAAATAGTAACATCAAAATTCTATTTTTAACAGCGAGGGCATTTCTGAAATTTAAAGATGACAGAGCCACATACCATTTCAGCCGGTACCCTAAATGCAGATGTAGCCTTCTGAAGTAGCAGAGGATGGCTGCCAAGAGCGAAACTGCCAAGGTCACCGACCACTTCACCACTCTCCACGCGGTATCTAAGGCTTGGCTGGTGACTAGTGTCCAGGAGTGAACTTGGTCATTTCCTACAAAAATGTAATAATAATACTATAGCACACAGGGAACTATACTCAACATCCTGGGATAAACCATAATGGAAAAGAATATAGAAAGGTATGTATATATGTGTATAACTGACTCACTTTGCTGTACAGCAGAAATTAACACTGTAAATCAACTAGACTTCAATAAAAAAAAAAATCATGAAGTACAATTACACAAGCCTGCTTTATTTAACAGAGAAGGCAATGGCACCCCACTCCAGTACTCTCTGCCTGGAAAATCCCATGGACGGAGGAGCCTGGTAGGCTGCAGTCCATGGGGTCGCTAAGAGTCGGACACGACTGAGCGACTTCACTTTTACTTTTCCCTTTCATGCATTGGAGAAGGAAATGGCAACCCACTCCAGTGTTCTTGCCTGGAGAATCCCAGGGACGGGGGAGCCTGGTGGGCTGCCGTCTATGGGGTTGCACAGAGTTGGACATGACTGAAGTGACTTAGCAGCAGCAGCAGCTTTATTTAAGGGGAAGAAAATACACTGGATAATTTTACCTGTAAAGAGTCATCACTGATTTAGATAGACATTTTTAGAGCATTTAAAAATTCAATCTAAATATTGAATAATCAGTGTCATACATATCTTTGTCCTACAAAATTCAAGAGGAATAGGGAACATAAAGAGCATGGGTTTCAGAATCCCTCAAAGCTGAATATAAAACCCGTCTTCCCCGGCTTATTCAGCTGTGTGACGGTGGGATCCTTCACTTCTTTGACCCTAGATTGTCTTGACTATAAAATGAGAGTCAAAATACTGACCTCGCTGGACAACGAGGAAATGAAATTAGTTAAGAACCAGCACAGTGCACCTCACCCTGTGTAGAAGATCTGTTAAATCCAAGAATGATCAAGGGGTCTGCTCAGCACCCAGCCCTAACCCCGGGGACCTCAGGCCGTGCCCCCTCCACCTTGCCCATGCTGATACTTCTCGGTCATGACGGGCCATGACACAGGGCATCACCTGAGCCCAGGACGAGGCTCAGACTGCAGGCATGGAGAGGGACATCGTTTCCAGAAAGGGGGCCACTTAGAAGAGACGTGTGTGGATGTAGGTGTGCAGCTTACGGGGTCCACTACGATTCCTCATGTGACCAGAGGGATAATTCATTGGCCCGGAAAGCTCAAACTGAGAACTTGCAATATTTTACTATCTGCAACAGATTCCTGATTGTATTATGTTCAAAGATGTAAAATGCCGAAGTACAAATAAGGAAGAGAATTTTGGATAGTCGCCAAACCTCCTGGGGTTCACTGTGAAGCAGTTCCCTCCCATAGTAAAAAAAAAAAAAAAAAGTCCAATGATTAACTGGAGTCAAAGCCTCATGGATTTGGAATTTACAATTTTAATCATAAGCAATAAAGTTGATATACATTCTCTAGAAGGAAATATATATACTCTCAGTAAAGAAAGGGTACATCACATACCCTTTAAGATGTTTTCCCCATGCTAACATGCTAACAAGTAACTATGGACAAGTACATTTTCAAGAGCAGGTGCATATCTGTTCAGAACAATTGATTAGCTGCTAATTATATATTTACTCTTGCCTAGACATTTATGACTAGAGTAAATATATAATTAGCAGCTAATCAATTTTCACTTTCATGCATTGGAGAAGGAAATGGCAACCCACTCCAGTGTTCTTGCCTGGAGAATCCCAGGGACCGGGGAGGCTGGTGGGCTGCCGTCTATGGGGTCGCACAGAGTCGGACATGACTGAAGTGATTTAGCAGCAGCAACAGCAGCAATTTATGAAAAATTTTAATGAACTGTTTCGAAATGTAAGCTGTAATGCATTTGCACCTATAAGGTAAGATTTTTACTAAAAACTCTACGGTATTCCTCTGAAAGGATGTGTATGTAACATCACAGTAAAAAGGCGGATCATTGTATGTGCACACAGTCACTGACTGGTTAATGAGTGTTTGGATAGTTTCCGCATCTTACAAACATTCCCCTCCACCAGCCCTGTGGACTCATGGTGTCTTTTAGAATAATTTCTATAAGAGGGAACTCTGGGTCCAGATGTGTGCACACTTTCAGCTGTGACAGATGTTGCCAGGATGCCTCCCGAAGCAAACCATCGGTTAACACTCCCACCACAGACGAGCCTTCGTTTCCCGAAAGCCAGGACTGGTGATGCTTTTCTCACAGTAACAGTCACCTTTCTTCTTCCATGAAGAGCCTTTTAGAGCAGCGGTCCCCAACCTTTTTGGCACCAGGTTTCAAGGAAGAATTTTTTTCCACAGACTAGGGAGGGGGGATGGTTTGGGGATGATTCAAGCACATTTACTGTGCAGTGTATTTCTGTTATTACATCAGCTCCACCCCAGATCCTCAGGCATTAAACCCTGGAAGTTGGGGACCCCTGTAGAGCATCTGCCTACATCCCACTGGGTCGTCCTGGTTTTCTGTGGACATGGAGTGCTTCCAGGCCCTGGGCCGGAGCCTCCATTGGGCACGGCTCTCATTGGTCACGGACTCCAACCAACATACTCCATTCTTAAAAGGTACTGCCCTGCCCTTCGGGGTATTTGAGACCCCTGAAATGGGGGTTTCTCCTGAGCCTGAGCCCTCTCAGCAGCTGCCAGGGCCTCCGTGGGGACCCACTGCAGACTATGGTCTCCTCACACCCACACCTGCACCCACACGCATGGACTTCCCTAGCCTCCTGCCCTAATCCTCAAAATTAAACCCTGCCTCCAAACTTGGAGAAAGGACGATCTGATCAACTTATCAGAAAAAATCATGTAAGGCCTAAACAGCCCCTTCTCGGGAAAAATGGGAACAGCAGCCTAAAGTCCTTGTATTCACTCGGCCCAGGGCACCCACAGGTGTCGGTCAATAACTCAGACCAAGAAGGGCCAGGGAGTAGACAGTGGGCGCTGCTGTGGGTACCAGCAGGACTCGGGCCTGCGGCTTAGAGACGACCGGAGGTGTTCATACACCTTCATACGCAAACATTATCAGGAATGAGGCTTCTCAGTCAAAGGAGAGGAAACACAGTGTTTTAGTAGGAAAAAGTATGATTTTTAATTAAATTAATTAAAAGAGCTACAATTTGAGCTTCGTGTCAGACTCTGTGGCAAGTGTTTCATAGGAATTGTCTCATTTGCTCCTGCCTTGATCCTGTCGTACATGGGGTGGGGGACTCAATGCCCCAAAGTGTCTGTTCCTTCACCCCGGGGGGCAGGGCAGGACCCCCAGTGCCAGGATGCAGGGAGCGCTGTTACCATTACACTGGTAATACCCGCCTCTTGGAGCTGCTAGACAGTTGAAGGCTGAGCTCGCAGTCAGGTGCACAGGAAGTACCCAGCCCATGTTCATTATTATTTTATCACCTGAGGACACTTCAAGGGAGAGAAAGATTAAATAACCCGTAAAGCTGGAGTCCAAACCCGGGCAAGGTCATGCTGGACACCGTATCACTCCCCAACCTGCCTCTGAAGGACAGAGCTGAGTGGACCTTTAATCAGCTCTGCTACAGCAAGTGGAAAATACTCTTTAAAAAGAAAATTAAAAAAAAAAATTATCCTGTAACAGGATTACAACTCCAAATGACAGACACAGAGGAGAACAACACAAGTGAGGCGCCGAGCAGAAGACTATCATGATCACAGCTTTGACGATCTCATGAGTCAGATCTTATTTCCCCAAAAGCAGCTGAGAGGGGATAAGATCTTCCACGTCAGACTCTTCCTGGGATCCCCCGGGCCAGCCAGACAGACGGAAGTCAGCACCCGCCTGCCCCACTTCCCCTCCACTACCCGGCACCCTCACAAATGAGCTGGCCTTCGGGGGGAGCCCCCTGGACTAACAGGAAAAGAAGTTCCACTATCAGGGACTTAGTCTTTCAATATAATCAACAGAGGAGGGAGAACAAGGGTCAGAAACAAGGGGAACTGGGGGGCAGGGTGGGGGGAGTCTGGCAGTGAAGAAAAGCGCTGCCAGGAATTATGGATTTGATCCTTTTTAAGGCTCATCAAGAGATAAAAATGAGATTTCTTTAACACTTTTGGGCTGGACCACCTGGGTGGTGGCTGAAAATGAGGCAATATATAAAGTATGGGGCATTTCTGTGATGCTGGAAAGTGGGTGAACTAGGTCTCACGCGTTCCCCACAACCCCATCCCCAGCATTACCACCTGCGGAGACCCCATTTCCCCCACCACCACACACACACACACACACACACACACACACACACACACACACAGACGCCCGGAAGGAACACCCAGGGAGCTGCGATCTCCTTGGGTGACGATGCCAGAGCCTCCTGCAGCCCAGAGTGTGGCCACCTTGACACTAGCATCCCACCTGTGACCGACGAGACCACTAGCTACAACTGAAAAAATTTAAAGCTCCTGGATTTTTTTTGTGTGGCAAAATTCTACTCAGAATTTTTTGTTTCCGTTCACTAGAATGTACCAAAACTGAAATAATTCAAACAGGAAACCAAAAAGAAAAAAACAAACCTGAAAACAAAACTTAAAAAGACACAGAAGAGCCGGAAACTTGAGTGATGACACTGATAGCCCTTTTGCCCTGAGGCTCAGGCTCACTCTTCTGGAGACCCCCGGGGTCTGGCTGGCCTCCTGCCTCCACCCTGTCCACTCCCCCCAGGTCGCCCCAGGGCATCACTCCCCCTACCCTCAGCTCCTCTGCCCCCGGGGCCCGGCCCACTGCCACCCTCCTGAAGCAGAGGTGGCAGATCAAGGGCTACAGAGTGGGCGTGGGGGGGTTGGGCGGTGGAAGCTAGGCCTGAGCTACAAGACAGAAAAGGCAGTTTAATTTAGATGTTTGGGACAGATCACGTGGTAAAATCACCTTGTTAAAAACTTCAAAGTCCTGCCTTACAGCCAACGGAACTCTGCTCCTTGGATGGCATCGTCAACTCAATGGACACGAATCTGAGCAAACTCCAGGAGACAGTGAAGGGCAGGGAAGCCTGGTGTTGCAGTCCCTGAGGGAGCAAAGAGTCAGACAACAACTGAGCGACCGAACAACAGCCCTTGGAATTCTGCTCAGTGTGATGTGGCAGCCTGGATGGGAAGAGAGTTCGGGGGAGAACGGACACGTGTTTATGTATGGCTGAGTCCCTTTGCTGTTCACTTGAAACTAGCAGGACATTGCTAATTGGCTATACTCCAACTAACCCAGAAAGCCAGGAGGAACCAAAGAGCCTCTTGATGAAAGTGAAAGAGGAGAATGGAAGAAGCTGGCTTAAAACTCAACATTCAGAAAACAAAGATCATGGCACCCGGTCCCATCACTTCATGGCAAATCGATGGGGGAAAAAAGGAAACAGTGGCAGATTTTATTTTCTTGGGCTCCAAAATCACTGCAGATGGTGACTGCCGCCATAAAATTAAAAGACAGTTGCTCCTTAGAAGAAGAGCTATGACAAACCTAGACAGCGTATTAAAAAGCAGAGACATTACTTTGTTGACAAAGGTCCGTCTAGTCAAAGCTATGGTTTTTCCAGTAGTCATGTATGGATGTGAGAGCTGGACCATAAAGAAAGCTGAGGGCTGAAGAATTGTTGCTTTTGAACTGTGGTGTTAGAGAAGACTCTTGAGAGTTCCTTGGACTGCAAGGAGATCCAACCAGTCCATCCTAAAGGAAATCAACCCTGAACATTCATTGGAAGGACTGATGATGAAGCTCCAATCCTTTGGCTACCTGATGCGAAGAGAGGACTCACTGGAAAAGACCCTGATGCTGGGAAAGATTGAGGGCAGGAGGAGAAGGGGATCACAGAGGATGAGATGGATGGATGGCATCACCGACTCGATGGACATGAATTTGAGTACGCTCCGGGAGCTGGTGATGGACAAGGAGGCCTAGCGTGCTGCTATCCGTTTGGGTCACAGAGTCAGACACGACTGAGCGACTGAACTGAACTGATACCCCAATACAAAATAATTGTAAAAAGCCCTGAAACTTCAAGGTCAAAAATACTTTTAAACTTAAAAAATACAACAGCTATTTCTATCAGCTTCAAGGCCATATTCTGGTTAATTAGCAGGAGACTGGCCAAGAGAGACCAATGGATTAGGAAGCAATCAGGGAGAGGGGTTGGGAAAGGCGCCCCGCCCCAGGACATCCCTGCAGGCTCTCTGTAGCAGGGCCGGTGGAGGGGTAGGGGTGCCGCAGAGAGGAGTCAACTGAGGCCACGTGGTTCAGTGGACAGGGAGGGGCCCCGGAAGGCCCCCTTTCCTGCCCCTCATCCCTTGGTTATTCTACTTCCCACCCTGGGCTGGGAGCTGGACTAGCAGGCACTGATGTGCAAAGACACACTCTCTGGCTCCAGGGAGTTCAGGGTCCAGTGGCACGATGCCCTGCTGCTGGGAAAGGTTACTTGTCAGCTTGTCTAGGCCCACAGGTTACACGTCCTGGTGTCGGGGCCCCGCCAGGACTCAGAATAACACAGAGTCCTCACGCTGTCTGCCCCGGTGGGTCGACTCTCTCAGAGCTGCGTTCTGAGACATAAAGCAAAATGTGGTTTGTTTGTCCAAAGGAATAAATGAAGCAATGTGGAAACAGAATGATAAACACACAGAACAAATCTTGTTAGGTCATCAAGGTTTCTGAATAGTCTGGAGCCCTATAAGACTGCTGGAGATGTTCAGAATGTCAGCACAGCAGGGTGACAGCCTGGGTTTGTAACAACCAGCACAGCCTCAGGCTCAAGCAAAACCACAGGTAATTTGGTTGTTTCTGTGTCAGTTATGGGGAAGAGGGAACAAATATCCTCTTCACAAATCTTGGAAATGGTGAGCTCCAAAGACTTTCTACACTTTTGGATTTCAGGCATTAGTCCTGCTTAAGAAACAACAGTCTTTCACTTAGTAAAGTTCTATAACCAACGACGACAAGATCAGTATCACTGAGGAAGAGAACCGCCAACGTGCAAGCTTTTTATCTTGAAAGTCGTGACCAGTGAGTCACAGGACCATAGCCCTGTGAGACAACTGACTTCAAGCTAGGTACACAGTCCACATCCCACAGGACTGGGCACGTCTACCCCAGGCTCCTTCCTGCCAACCCAGAGTTCAACAAATGCAGCAGGAAACGCTCCTTGCCAACACCAAGAGGACTGTTGAGTTCAGTTGCTCAGTCGTGTCTGACTCTTTGCAACCCCATGAATCGCAGCATGCCAGGCATCCCTGTCCATCACCAACTCCTGGAGTTTACCCAAACTCATGTCCATTGCGTTGGTGATGCCATCCAGCCATCTCATCCTCTGCCATCACCTTCTCCTCTTGCCCCCAATCCCTCCCAGCATCAAGGTCTTTTCCAATGAGTCAACTCTTCACATGAGGTGGCCAAAGTATTGGAGTTTCACCTTCAGCATCAGTCCGTCCAACGAACACCCAGGACTGATCTCCTTTAGGATGGACTGGTTGGATCTCCTTCCAGTTCAAGGGACTCTCAAGAGTCTTCTCCAACACCACAGTTCAAAAGCATCAATTCTTCGGCGCTCAGCCTTCTTCACAGTCCAACTCTCACATCCATACATGACCACTGGAAAATCCATAGCCTTGACTAGACAGACCTTTGTTGGCAAAGTAATGTCTCTGCCTTTGAATATGCTATCTAGGTTGGTCATAACTTTCCTTCCAAGAAATAAGTGTCTTTTAATTTCATGGCAATCACCATCTGCAGTGATTTCAGAGCCCCCAAAAATAAAGTCTGACACTGTTTCCACTGTTTCCCCATCTATTTTTCATGAAGTGATGGGACCAGATGCCATGATATTAGTTTCTGAATGTTGAGCTTTAAGTCAACTTTTTCACTCTCTTTCACTTTCATCAAGGGGCTTTTTAGTTCCTCTTCATTTTCTGCCATAAGGGTGGTGTCATCTGCATATCTGAGGTTATTGATATTTCTCCCAGCAATCTTGATTCCAGCTTGTGCTTCTTCCAGCCCAGCGTTTCTCATGATGTACTCTGCATATAAGTTAAATAAGCAGGGTGACAATATACCACGTTTTTAATAACATCATAGCTCCGTATCTTCATGTACTGGGCACATCATTAGGTGTGTTCAATGCCACCTATCATTCAAATTTTCTAACCTTCTGGAGGGGGCTTAAAACCCACCCAACTACAAAAACACAGAAACAGTAGGTGGGCTAGGCTCCAGGGATCCCAGAACTCCAATCTCGGCACCCCACCAGGCAGGCCCTGGCCCGGCCCTGGTGGAGACAGCAGGCTGGCAGAATAAGCCTAGGACCCAGTCTTTATTCTGTCATTTTCTAGCTGCAGAACCTCAGATGAGTCAGCCCCAAGAGTCTCCCCAACAGTGGAGACCAACAGTGATGCGGGAGGTTGGTAATGAGACACAGGAAGCCCCGAGTGTGCTCACAACACACAGGCCGTGAATCTGTGCAAGCTGTCGGCTGAGCCCCTCCAAGTGGTCACCATCAGCGTCTCCACGCCTCTGGGGTGGAAACTCACCCCCCGCTGATGGGAGCCCATTTCCTTTTCTGGGGTGTTTCTCCAACGATCAGATGTATCACTATTCTACGACTACAGATGACGCTGCTCTGTAGGCCGGGTACCAATGCCACCACGGTGAACTGGAAAGACTGGATGTTCCTCCATCCATTCACACCTGGATAGACCGTCCTCGTGTGTCTGCAGCACAACCAAGGCTGTGCAGAGGACACTGGTGGCGGTAACACAGGGACCTGACCTGGACCCGAGCTGGGGGAGGCTCCCCTGAGGACGTGAGGCGGGGCTGGGACCCAGAGCCTGGATGGGAAATTGAGGGGAGACCAGCAAGGCTGCATCCCCTTGGGAGACGCTGATGCTGAAGAGCAAGGAAAGCACCCCCCCACCCCCCCGCGCCGGATTGGAAGCAAGAGGCTGGCGTGACCAGACCTGTCACCACCACCTGCGTTGTCACTGCTTGGGGTCACGAGGAACATGTCCAAGCCCCCTTCCTCACGACAGCTTCTCAGATTAGTGACCATTTCACAGGGACACAGGATGCTCTGGGCTGGAATTCTACTTGTTCTCTGAGGTCCAAGTCACACCAGCCCCTTGGCAGGATGAATCCCTCCCCCGGTACCCCCCGACCCCACCCCCCGCCAACGCTGTCCACATTGCAGGTGGGTTCCGGTTCAGTGTATTCATGACTGTGTGCCCTACGGGCCAGAAAGCCCCTCTGGGGTGAAAGCTGAGCCTTAATTCACTGTGGACCTGGCTACTGGTGTACACGCACTTCATCTTTGAAGCCCGGAGAAAGCAAGCAAAAGCCTGAACTTGAACCCACATGCTCCGACTCAAGGTCAGTGCCCCTTGAATTAACTACACAACTGCCTTCCCTGAGTACTTCTCTTCCAAGAATTCAAAACAGTTAACGAGCACGAACTCTGAAGGCAGCTGGCATTCCCACAGTGCCTTTTCCTCTTCTGGCTCAGACACCCCGGTTCTCCCTACCAGGCCTCACTTGACATGGTTTGGTGCGGGGTGGCGGGGTGGGAGGGAGGCCTCTTCACCATCCCTGTGACCCTTTTGGGGATCCACCCCAACTTAAAGTGTGACCGTGGGCTGGAACACACTGTCCTGGGTGTGACGCAAGCAGGGGAGCCATCAACCACATGACCACTGCTTCACTCTCCAGCGGAGTCAGCAAGATTTCCGTGCAGGGCCGGAGAGGGAAGATTCCAGGCACTGCTGGCCATCTGGCCTCCATCCCACCTGCTCACATCGGCCCCCTGGAGGAGTGGAAGCAGCCGTCGGACAATACACAGCAGGGCGGTGTCCCAAGAAAACTTTCCTAGGGATGCTGAAATCTGAATTTCAAGTAAGTTTCACATGTCAGGAAAAGGGATTCCTCTTTTGATTTTTTTTCCCCCCTAACTATTAAAAAAAATGTAAAGACCTTTTATAGGTTGCAAGCCACAGAAAAATTGAGTGGCCCATGAGCTGTGGTTGACCAGACTCGGTCTCACTGATCCATTCGCATTAATGCAGCCTGTGGCTGTGTTAGTAGTCAGCCCGCCATCGACCTGAAGCCCTTGAGACCTGCTGCTCCCCGTCTGCTGAAGGGGGAGGGGTGGGCAGGCGCTCTCGTCCCCCGTGTCCCCAAACCTCCAGGTGGAAGAACTTTCCTGGAGATCTGGTACTGGCCTCCGCCCCTCTCCCCTTGCTCTTTTTTGAAAGTGAAATCATTTAGTCGTTTTCGACATGGACTGTAGCCTACCAGTCTCCTCCGTCTATGGAATTTTCCAGGCAAGAATACTGGAGTGGGTTGCCATTTCCTTCTCCAGGGGATCTTTCTTGAAGGCGGGAGACTATCTGACAGCAGAGGTTCAGACTCTCCACTCAGCTCAACCCACTACTGCCTGCCTGCAGAGAGGGGCCTGGGGGGAGGCCGACTCTCTGGGAGAGAGGCCTGACCTCTGCGGGGTGAGCACACCTCAGGCACTGCCCGCTAAGCCACCTGGCCACACCACCTAAGACATAGGATTTTACTACCCAGCTGACATTAAAAAAAAAAAAAAATCCCTGACTCCAGTGTCTACCTATTGGTAAGTTCAGAACCTGGGGAGGGAAGCAAGGGCTTATCCATATCACAGGGCAAGCTCTCCGAGCCCCAGGAGCCGGCACACATCCCCGCGAAACTTCACATCGCTGGCCTCGGCTCACTGCTCCCACCCGCCACGGCTTCTGTGGCGCTCTGTCCCCTTCTTAACTCTCAGACCTTTAAAGATCAAGCTTGTCTTCCACATCCCAACACAGACCATGCATGAACACATGACCCAGGGAGAAATAAAAGGACACTCTGAGATGAGCCACTTTGGCCCTGCAGTGATTTTTCCATTCCTCAGAATCATCTGGCCTCTGTCACTAATGAGTACTAATCCTTCTAATTGGCTTCCCTTCTCCAACACCATTTTCCAGTCTGAGGTCGGTGGTGTGTGTTTTTGTTGATTGTTGTTGTTGTTGTTGTTTTTTCACAATGGATGTGTCATTTTTAAAAAATCTTTCAGGCTTTTCTTAGTTGTTGGAAAGACCCACACCCTGGCAGCCAGTGGGGTCAGCTAGAGAGGCCTCTAAACAAGTGAGAAGGCAATGAAGCATCGCTTACTGCACCACCCCAGCCAGAAGCCTCCGAGAGCTGGTTCTCCTGGAACCAGGAACCGGCCTCACCACATGACCCCAAGCACCGCTGGAACCAACTGAGAAGTCGGGCTGGGCCCACAGGTGACGGGAGCCTCCCTGTCCTCCCTCTCTAGTCTCTCAAGGACCTTCTACCCTAACATGGTCTCTCAGATCTGCTCTCCTAAAAAGAAAGCAGAGGCTCCCAAACAAACCCATCAAACATTACAAAACATCGTACTCAAAGTCTTTGCCGACAAAGGTCCATGTAGTCAAATCCATGGTTTTTCCAGCAGTCATGTATGGATGCGAGAGTGGGACCATTAAGAAGGCTGAGTGCCAAAGAATTGATGCTTTTGAACTGTGGTGTTGGAGAAGACTCTTGAGAGTCCCCTGGAGCGCAAGAAGATCAAACCAATCAACCCTAAAGGAAATCAACCCTGAATATTCATTGGAAGGACTGATGCTGTAGCTCCAATACTTTGGTCACATGATGCGAAGAGCCAACTCATTGGAAAAGACCCTGATGCTGGGAAAGAGAGAAGGCAGGAGGAGAAGGGGATGGCAGAGGATGAGATGGTTGGATGGGATCACTGATTCAATGGGCATGAGTTTGAGCAAGCTCCAGGAGTTGGTGAAGGACAGGGGAAACTGGCGTGCTGCAGTCCATGGGGTCTGCAGAGTTGGACACGACTTTGCGAACGAACAACAACACAAAGTCTATTGACCAGCAACATCCTTATCACCTGGGCATTCATAAATACAATGGTTGGGCCCCATGGAGGCAGAATCTGTGACCTACAATAGTCCCCGCAAGTCACGTGTTCACCAAAGCCTCAGAGGTGCTACCACGGAGCAGGGAATCACCCTGGCCCTGGCCCTACCTGTGGAGAATCTCATTTACTGGCTGGGGTCCTGGCGCCTTTTTTAAAAAAAATTCCCAGATGGTTCCAATGCATTGCTGGTGCTGAGAAACACTGCTCTGGAGTCGGGGCTTCCTCCATCCTTGCCTATTTCTGTTAGCTCAAATATATCATCACCTGCCAGTTAATCTCCAAAATTACCCTTAGGGGAAACTGCACAGATAAAAAAGTCTCCCTGGTCATGTCATCCAACAAGTTTAAGAGCCCCCTGTGCTTTGTACCTCTTTCCCTTTGGCCAAGGCGAGGGGCTACTTTCACCAGTCAGTGGCTGTTTTCCCAAGGCTGGGAGCTAGGCTGACCGAAAAAGGAGTTTTGCGGTAATTAAGAATAAAGGAGCCCAACTGTATATTAATGTATATTAATGACTAACTGTATATTAATGACCTCCAGGGAGGGTGACCCACTCTTTCTGACTTGCCTGGGACCTCCGAGTTTCAGCACTGAGAGTTCCTCATCCAAGGACACCCACTGTCCCAGGTAAGCCGGGGTGGGTGCTCTCCCTACCCCCGGGCCTGACCCTGACTCCTCCCTGCTCTCTCACCTCTTCAGACCTCTTTGCTCCAAGATGACTGGCTGCCCTCAGCGTCTCCATCAGCGCTCAGCCCTGCCTCCGCGCCCGTCATTGGGACGCACTCGTCTCTGTCTGGGATGCTCCTCACTCTACTCCCTCTCCAGCTCTCGGCTCAGAGGTCACTTCCCAGGGTCAAGCTTCTCCGACCCCATCCCAGCCCCGGCTCTGCTCTCTCACAGCACGTGGCGTCCTCTTCCTTCATGGTACTCATCACAGTTTACACAACTGTGTTTGTGTTTGATTAGGGTCTGTCTCCCCGTGTAGGTACATGTCTTAAGGACTGGGATTGTTTCTGTTTTCACTCTGCTTTCTTGGGCCCTAGAAACACAGTAGACAGTTCATAAATATTTATCGAATAAATAAAATGAATCAGTGCAGTCAGATCCAGTCCATGTGTCTCCAGGACAGACTGCCAGCCGACCCCAGGACTGTTCGCTCTTCTTCCACAGAAACAGAATCTTGACTTTGGCTGGATACGCAGCTCCTCAGAATAAAGACTACATTCCACCCTCCCTATGTGTGGGTCTAGCCCTGTAAAGAGGGGTATATACTCCCAGCCCTTCTTCCTCCCTACCAGCTGGAATGTAGGTGTGATGAATGACATTCAGCAGCCATGTTGGGTCAAGAAGGAGCTGTAAGTGTAAAAGCCATGCAGGATGGAAACGAAGTGGAAGGAGCCTCAGTCTCTGACACCATGGAGCCCCTTCTAGCTCAGGGGAGCCACCTCTAAACTCTGCCATGAGAGAAATAAACTTGATTCACTTCTTCCGGGTTGCTCTGTTATCCCACCACCCTGATCCTAACTGTCTTTATCTTCCCTGTCCCTTCTGGCGTGTAACATGCATGCCAGAAAGGGTAGGCCACCAGTCTGTTTTCCCTTCCCTTAATTACACTCATGTCAATATAAAGCAGGAAGTGAGGCTGTGAAGCTGTCACCCAGTGGGATGGCATCAAGGCAGAGGAATAGGTAGGCCCCAGGGAGTCAGGAACTTGACTCTGGGTCTGGTCCTAGATGGCTGAGCAACCTGGAACTCAGCGCCCTCCCCTCCAGATGCAAGGAGGCCAGGCCAGTTACCACCATTCCCCATCATCCTCCAAAGGTCTCTTCATGTTAACACGTTTCAGAGTTACGCAGGTGGAATTGTCACATGGTGGTACAAGGCACAGGATTTTAAGAAACTGTGAAACAACTGAAGTTAAACTAGACTTGAGATTTTTCTGATTCATGAAAGGTGGCGCAGAGAGCGAAGAAGGCAGTCCCTGCCTCTCCCAAAGCTGAAGCCAAAGCAAAGGCTTGGAGGCCAAGAAAGCGTGCTGAGAGGCGTCCACAGCCACAAGATAAAGAAGACCCAGACGTCACCCACCTTCCGGTGGCCCAGAACACTGCAGCTCAGGAGGCAGCCCAAATATCCTTGAGAGAGCGCCCCTAGGAAAAACAAACTTGACTACTAGGCCATCATCAGATTCCCTCTTCACCACCGAGTCAGTCGTGAAGAAAGGAGAAGACAACCACCCACGTGTTCGCTGTGGACATCAGGGCCAACAAGCACCCAGTTCAACAGGCTGTGACACTGACGTGGCTAAGGTCAACACCCGGACCAGGCCTGATAGACAGAAGGTGGCCTGTGCTTGACTGGCTCCTGCCTGTGATGCTTTGGATATTGCCAACAAGATTGGATCATCTAAACTGAGTCCAGCTGGCTAATTTCAAATATTAAGTTTTCACTATTAAAAAAAAAAAAACAAATCAGACTCAAAACATTACTCAAAACTTGGCACCACAGGCAAGATGCCCTGAGCGTGGACAGAAGACACAAGAGCCCTCGACAGATGCCAGCATAGACTCCGCCCCAAGACGCCAGTGCCCAGGTCTGCAGGTCTATCACACGTTGACCTGAGAGCACAGCCTTTCCCACAAAGGCCTCTGTGGAGGCGACCCGTTTCTCAAAGGCAGCAAGAAACAAAAGAGGAAGCTTGAGGAGCCTGGGGCAGGCGTGAGGGGTCTGCAGTTGCACACGTGATAGGTCCAAACTGTGAATGCATCAGTGAGGCCCACATGGGAGACGACGCTGGAATACCAAAGCACGAGAAACAGGGCAGTGCTGCTGCTGCTGCTGCTAAGTCACATCAGTCATGTCCAACTCTGTGCGACCCCATAGATGACAGCCCACCAGGCTCCCCCATCCCTGGGATTCTCCAGGCAAGAACACTGGAGTGGGTTGCCATTTCCTTCTCCAATGTATGAAAGTGAAAAGTGAAAGTGAAGTCGCTCAGTGGTTTCCTACCCTCAGCGACCCCATGGACTGCAGCCTACCAGGCTCCTCCACCCATTTGATTTTCCAGGCAAGAGTACTGGAGTGGGCCGCCATTGCCTTCTCCTAGGGCAGTACTAGGTAGGTGTATAAGTGGTGTCTGTACTAGTCCTTGTCCTGACAGTCAGCTGAGAACCCCAAATGGGGTTTAACCAATGTTTAGGGAACAAAACAGAGGGATGAACCCATCTAATAAACTTGCTCTCAGGTTGAGTGATTTTTCTCTCCACTTCAGATTTCAGAGGAAGGAATCAATAGAGCCGAGTCTCTCAGGGCTTCAGGTGCAAAAACTGAGGGACGCCACATGGATATGAATAATTCTGTTGGCTACATCTGCATTTCAAGATTCCGGGCAGCCTTAGCTATGAACCTAACTCCCAGTTCACCGGTCAAGCAGCAAGTAGAATGAGACGTAGCTGATCCAGCCCGATGGCATCAGCGCCAGCAGCTCTTCACACCTGAATGCTGACTGAGGATCCTCAGCACACTGCCTGGCCATCTCTCCCACTTCCTCCGTCCTCTCACCTGTCCTGGCAGCCAATCTGGAGGACACAGAGCACCCAGGTTTCCTGGCCGTTCAGAGCTCTCACAGCAAAGCTGAGGCCCTCCTGGGACCTCCGCCCTGGCAGTCCAGTGGCTGAGCCTCCACGCTCCCGAGGCAGGGGGTCCGGGTTTGAGCACTGGTCAGGAAACTAGACCTCACGCGCTGCAAGGAAGGGTCCAAATGCTGCCCCTGAAAGACCTCGCACGCCGTAACTAAAGATCCTGCATGCCACAGCGAAGACTGAAGATTCCAGGGGCCACAACTAAGACCCAGCGCAGCCAAATTAAAACAAAAAATAACTTACCAGAGAAAAAAATAGTTGAGGCCTTTCTATGGGATTCCCTCATAGCTCAAATGGTAAAGAATCTGCCTCAAGGCAGGAGACCTGGGTTTGATTCCTGGGTGAGAAAGAGCCCCTGGAGAAGGAAATGGCAACCCACTCCAGTATTCTTGCCTAGAGAATCCCACGGACAGAGGAGCCTGGCAGGCTACAAGTCCATGTGGTCGCAAGAGTCGGTTGGACACAACTTGGCAACTCAACAACCAATCACAGGTCAGGAAATATATCCACGGTGTGCCTGGTGTTACTCTAAGACCGGGAAGAAGTTCAGTTCACTTCTCTCAATCTGAAAGATCAAACGTTCTGGGGAACCCTCTCTGGCCTAGCTTAGAGGCAGGTTTACAGGTGGTTGACAGCCTGTGTCCCCGCCCACCTCACCCCCTGAGCCCCTGGGGACGAGGCCTGTGCCCACGAGGCGTGGTGGGAAAGGAGCGCAGGTCCACTGTAAGGGGCATGCGAGAAGGCAGGACGCAAGGCGCCTGGCTCACTTCCTTTCAAGAGAAAGAGACAGCTGTCTTTGATTCACAGTTAACAAGATTTACAAAAATGGGTGGGGCTCCTGCCCCCCACCCCTACCCCACCCCCTGCAATCAGGGCAGCGCCTCCAGGACAGCCTGTCTGATGGGCCAGAGACAGAACCCCAGTGTGTTGGGTCCCTTCCAGCTGCCTGGGCTTGACATCTGACATCCACCTTGACCTTTGAGGTGGGGCCCAAGGCACAGAGTCCACCTGGGGTGCCGGAGCCCTGCAGGCTGGGGCCAGGCCAGGCTGGGAAGGGCTCCTGAAGGCTCTGGGGGCTGCAGGCACTGAAACCCCACCCAGGAGGCCAAACCTAGGTATCCGGGCGGCTACTGGTGCTTGGAAGAGGGGCTGGGATTCTGCTTCTCTCTGAATTGGGAGAGGACTCTCCTGAGAAACTGACTTCCAATTATGTTATTTCTCCATCTGCTGGAAGACTGTGTGAGCTGCTAAGTCACTTCAGTTGTGTTCGACTTTTTGCAACCCCATGGACTGTAGCCCACCAGGCTCCTCTGTCTGTGGGATTCTCCAGGCAAGAATACTAGAATGAGTTGCCATGCCCTTTTCCCGGGGGCGGATTGGCAGGTGGATTCTTTACCACTAGTGCCACCTGGGAAGCCCGCAGGAAGATTAACCCTCACTAAGATTCAATAAAAAATTAGTAACACGGGGACTTCCCTGGTGGCCAGCGGCTAAGACTTCACCTTCCAACACAGGGGCTACAGGTTGGATTCCTGGTCAGGGAGCTAGGATCCCAAATGCCTCACCACCAAAAAACTGAAAGGTAAAATGGAAGCAATATTGTAACAAATTCAATAAACACTTAAAAACATGACCCAGGTTAAAAAAAAAAATCAGTTACAGGATAAGCAGAGAAAGCGCTAATAAGGTGTTTTAAATGACTAGGCATCAACAATTCCACAAACACTTAAAGTCAGAGTCACCTGGTTAAATCAACAATAAGACTTACTATTAAATTCTTAATTCAGAAATTTATTGAGCGTAGCGTTTTATGTGCTATTTCTGGGATTGTTGTTTATTACCTGGGAATCCCAGCAACAGTACTAACAGACAATGGTCCTCAGTCTTCTAGAAATGAACATAAGCGTTTTATTATCCTCTTATTTTAAACATGACGCCACCTGTCTATTCTGGCTCGATTAAATGAAAAAGTAGAAAAATAGAGTGTGACTCGTATAAAAGGTCACTGGAAAAATGAGTACATACGCAAAAATTTTTCCCTGTTGACTTAAGGTAAAGTGACATTTAAATGTTTTTCCATTAAACTGATTACAAATCAATAAATGTATATACAGCCTCTGTTTTGAGAACAGATCATCCTAAGTAACTGAACATTTACCAGAGGATTCAAGGGGACAGGAGAGAAAGGTCAAAAACTCCATTAACTCCTTTAAAAGGTACATAGAGACTTCAAAGCTGTGTATAAAGAAACACACGTGTAGAAGTTTTAGCTCGATAATGGTGACGTTTTCATCATCTTTTTCCGTACATAGACCTGTGAGTTCCCTTAAACAACAATGGTATGAAAATGATAACTCAGCTTTACTTTAGAACAGCTTAACTGTGACGAGGTAACCTTGGAAGTAATGGTTTTTCCAATAGTTATGTATGGATTTAAGACTTGGACCATAAAGAAGGCTGAGTGCCAAAGAATTGATGCTTTCGAACTATGGTACTGGAGAAGACTCTTGAGACTTCCTTGGAGAGCAAGGAGATCAAACCAGTTAATCCTAAAGGAAATCAGCCCTGAATGTTCATTGGAAGGACAATGAACATTGATGCTGAAGTTGAAGCTGCAATATTTTGGCCACTTCATGCAAAGAGCCAACTCACTGGAACAGTCCCTGATGCTGGGAAAGATTGAGAGCAGGAGGAGAAAGGATGACAGAGGATGAGATGGTTGGAGGGGATCATCGACTCAATGGACATGAGTTTGAGCAAACTCTGGGAGACAGTGAAGGACCGGGAAGCCTGCCATGCTGCAGCCCATGGGGTCACAAACAGTTGGAAGTGACTTAGCAACAACAACAAGCCTCAGAAACCAGAGTGCTCCCAGTTATCAGTCTGACTGTTTCAGGAAACAGAAGCAGGCAGATAGTTAAGAATCTGTTGTGGGAGGGGCCAGGTTGCCCAGTTTGAATCCTGGCCACCACTTACTAGCTGGAAACTCTGAGGAAATTCCGTGACCATCCTGGGCGTCACAGGGTGGTGGTTGTAAAGATTATGTAACACTCTCCATGAGCAGTGTCTCCGAGTCCAGCACCATACCTGCTGTTACTGTGGCAGGGACAGCCTAGGGGCTGGAGACTGCACTCACCCACTCACAGGAGCCAGGGAAAAAATGTCACTTTCAAATTCAGCAATTGTGCCAATCAAGAGTTTCTACTTAGCTAAAACACATGGTACCACAGTTTACCTTTTATTTGGTATTTAGTCCATCTCACAGATACAGCGGAGAAGGCAATGGCACCCCACTCCAGTACTCTTGCCTGAAAAATCCCATGGATGGAGGAGTCTGGTAGGCTGCAGTTCATGGGGTCACTAAGAATCGGACACAACTGAGCGACTTCACTTTCACTTTTCACTTTCATGCACTGGAGAAGGAAATGGCAACCCACTCCAGTGTTCTTGCCTGGAGAATCCCATGGACAGCAGAACCTGACAGGCTACAATCTGTGGGGTCACAAGAATCGGACACGACTTAGCAACTAAACTTACTACTACTAAATTTCCCACTGGAGAAGGAAATGGCAACCCACTCCAGTGTTCTTGTCTGGAGAATTCCATGGACAGAGGAGCCTGGCGGGCTGCAGTCCATGGGGTCACAGAGAGTCGGACACGACTGAGTGACTAACACACACACAGAGACACGGAAGAGTAGAAGAATAAAAGTGGGACACAAACAGGCCGACATAAATAGCAGCTGTGGACTACTTGCAAAATTTTAAGCATTCTGTTGTGGGCTTCTGGTGTGGGCATGTGTTTTCAATTGCAGTGTTTGTTTTCTTCTTCCTCAGCCTTCAAACTGTTTTCTTAAGGAAAGGAAACCTCTCTCTTCAAGGTTACAAGCAGCTCACAGAGCAAGGGAGCCAATCACTCCTCTGCGCCCTGCCACCATGGTCCCTCCCAGGATCCCCTGTGCATGGTTCCGCTCCTGACAGCAAAGGCCTTGAAGGCACAGGCAATGGGACAAGCTGTCGGTTCTCAGCTCCCCTCTGCAGTCCGCTAGGAGGAGCGGCTGGGTGTGCCCTACCACCCTCAGCCTCCACCTGCCAGCTCTTCTGATTTGCCCTCTCGCGTGAAACACAGAGACGCTCTACAGGAAAACTCACCTGCCTGCCCAGGGTGGTACCTGTGATGACCCCAGGAACCAGGCCAGAGGCTGCGTAGGGCGGGTCAGAAAACACCTGCTTCAAACATAAAGTAGGTCACCCCTGAATGGCTCTGGAACAACAGAATCCATGATATTGAGGAATACACATTTTAATGAACAGGAAAGTTAGTTAAATGGGAAAGTGGGGGCATCTACAAGTTTGTGCGGGGCGCAGTTTCATAATCTGGGAATAAAAATAACAACTATCTTCTAGTATAATGATCACTATAAGAATAGCAGCTAACCTTTGAGGGCTTATTAGGGCCAATGGTTCTAGGCTCTTTATACATAAGAAAGACACAAACAGCACTCAAACATATTAGCCATTACCATTATCTCTAAACTCTTTGTTTAGCACTGGACTCTTTCCCAAACAAAATATTACCCAGAACAACATATAAAACAAGAAAAGAAACACAGGTTGTTTATGTGGAGCTGGAGTGAGGGGACTTGGCTTTTGGGCCCCACCACTTCCCACACCAGACATTTGTGTCCCCCAGGTCAACTCCCAGGGACCACAGGGAGCCCTGTGGCCCCTGAGTACACCGTTGAAAACTCATTTATTCCCTATCCTTTGTACTAAACAAATGGAAATGGGCCTCAGCAGGAAACCCCAGCAGTGCCCGAACCAACAGGAAGTTAAATACCTTGCATGGTGGCCAGAAGCTAGAGGAGCCCCATGGAGTGGCAGGCACACAGCCCTTCCTCAAACACCAGACCCACCAGGGGAACGCTGGGACTGGTGAGCTTAGTCGCGCTTCCCTGCTTCTTCCCATCTTCTGCAAATGACCCATGGTACCTCTTCCTGGTCTAATATTCTGCTGCTGACAGTGAATTTCTCATAATACTGGCATGTTTAGTTCACGATTCTTAGTATCCAAATACTTAAAAAGACATAGTTGAAAATGGCTACCAAAAAACTCCTTCCAATCCTGTCTGTTCAGTGGGTTTTCTTTTGCTGTTTTCTGTTTTATTACCGGCAAATGATACTTGTTAACATTCACTATTATCTCAAAAGTGAATCTCGGTCTCTTACCAAACAAAAGTCTTAAGGGCAGGTAAAAAAAATCGAAACCAAAGGGAAAAAAAAAAAAAAAACACCTGTCTCCACCCCAGCTTTGGCAACTGGTTTTAAAACTTTGTCCGTCCCCCTTTCCCCACCCCCTTACCCCCAAACATGACCAGCAAAGAAGGGAAAGTATGCTCTTAAGTCCATGGAGGTTATGTTTTGGAGAAAGTTTTCCATAACCTGATCTTTGAATCACACTCTTCCACTGACACACGGACTGCAGTCTCCATGGGCTGGGGCTGAGGAAAGAATTCTCTGTGCGCTCATAGCGCTGGCACACCCTGAACTTGGTGCGTTGGCAGGGAAAATTCCTGGCAACTCCATTAAGCCCAGAGTAAGACATCTTTCCGCGTCTCCAGCTAGCTTTTTCCAGTTGTACCCCTACCTCCACTTCCATCTTTGCTCTCTCTGCCAAAATAAGCCACGGAGAAGGGAAGAAAAATCACATAATAAAAAGTTCAGATGAATACACCCACAGGAAATATTTGGCTAATTCTACAACAATCCAAGGCGCAGAAAGGTTGAAAAATGAGGTCGTTCTCCAAACTTTTGGGAGTGGGAGGCACGTCAATCACCAGAAGTCTTGACTGAGAGGGGCTTGATGATCAGCTTAGCCCTGTGCCTTCGTTTTTAGGGACCAGGATCCAGAAGTCCGGAATGGTAGACGTCTAGGCACACGGTCCTGGGCGGAACGATGTCTGAAACTCCTGTCCTAACTGAGAACCCTGCTGTTTCCCCACCACACCCAACAGTCTGCTGTGTGAAGTAAAAGCTCCTGCACGGACCGAGAACCCCCAGTTAAGAAACTGTCCTAACAATTTCCCATCGAAGCTGCAATAGGCGCGCGCTCTCCCCAAATGCACCGATGGGTGGGTTCTCACCCCTGGGGTGGCTCCCAGGGAAACACGCAAACGGGAACGTGCTCCAAGCTGAGACGCAGCTCCCCTTCCTCAAACTTGGGGCTCAAAGGAGGGAGGGACACCCCTCTCCCCTCATCCGACGAGGGCGGAGACCCTGGCGACCTGCCCCAGGTGACATTTTTTGCGTTTGTTTGTTTTTGTTTCAAAACCCGGGAGTTTTCTCCGTTCGCTCATCGGGTCTCGACTGCCGCGAAGGTGTGGACCACATCCTCTGCCGGCAAAGCGCGAAACTCGTCCACTTCCCTCCGACTAAGACCCAGAGAGAGAGAGCTCGGAGGGGACGCCGCCGCTCGTCGGCGCCGGTGAGGCCCCGCCAAACCCCGTCACACCGCACCCCAGATAGAGCCCGCGCTCTCTCTGTCCGGGAACCGGCCAGCGCCGCCTCAGCTGGTCGCTCGCCGCCTCGAGACCCGCACCAGCCTTGCCTGCTCCTGACAGAGATGCGCGCCCCCGACGGCCGCCCCAACCCTGCAACCGGTTCCCCTCCCCACCCCCCGCGACTCCCCACCCTCGGACCGCCGGTCCCGGGCCTCCAGACGCCAAAGGCTGCGCCGACCAGGAGAGCGCGTTCCTGGCTGCCCGCCCCGCCGGCCCGGGGCCCACCTGAGGCGTGCTCGCGAGGCCGCTCCCGCTCCTGCGCGGGGCTCTTCCGCGCCGCCATGCCGGCCGCGCGCTGCCGACCGGCGCGGAGCCTCGCCCGCTGGCTCTGACGGACGCGGCGGCCGCCGGCCGGCGCCCGCGGCTCGCTCCCCGGCGGCTGGCTGGTGGGCGCTGGAGCCGCGGGGCGGGGAACGCGGTCTGTGCTCCCGCCCCCGAGCGCCCCAGGGGTTCGACGGACGCGCCGGAATGCCAATGGGAGGCCGCGCCGCGTCGGGGGCGGGGTCATCTGGGCGGGGCTGGCTGGATGGGCGGGGCCTCCGCGCCTTTCTGGATTCCCCAACCCGAGCGGCGTAGAGCTGCTGTGTGCTCCGCTGGGATGTGGGCAGCTACTGCTGGGATGCAGACCCTCGTCTCAGGAACTATCCTAGCAGTGCCACCTGGCGGGATCCTCTATCTCCCTGGAGCTTTATATCGGAGGTCCATTGAGTGGGAAGGAAAGAAGCCTGCTGAGTGGGATGATGTGGGAGAGAGGGTTACCTCAGTGGCAAGGTTGCAGGATTCTTTTCCCTGGCCCAAAGGTTAAGCCGCTAATCGGTCACGGCTATGGGAGGGCGAGACTGAAATCCAGCTGTCGACCCGGGGCCTGACCCACTAGATTGGGCTGTTTTTTTTCTGATCTTTATTTCCCCTGACTCAGTGGAATGGCGATGTGCTTACTTAGAACTCAGTCGTCGCTCAGTCGTGTCCGACTCTTTGCTACCCCATGGACTGCAGCACGCCAGACCTCCCTGTCCACCACCAACTCCTGGAGTTCACTCAAACTCATGTTCATTGAGTCGGTGATGCCCCGCAACCACCTCATCCTCTGTCGTCCCCTTCTCCCGCCTTCGATCTTTCCCAGCATCAGAGTCTTTTCCAGTGAGTCAGCTCTTCGCATCAGGTGGCCAAAGTATTGGAGTTTCAGTTTCAGCATCAGTCTGATTTCCTTTAGTTTACTTTAGGAGAGGTTATCGACAAAATTGATCACCTCTTAAAGTGGTTTAACAGTAAAGGAAAAAATAAAAGAGTAGCAAATAGTAAAAATAAACAGTCCGACAATAGGGAGGCACTCACAACAAGGATATTTCATCCCTGATTTTATAGTAACATGACTTTATTTTTTTTTTCCAGAGAAAAAGGAAGAAAATTAAAATCTTGGTGAACACTTCCTCTTTCTCCAATACACACAATTCCAGAGACAAACAGGCTTGCCCGTGACATGGTTTGGCACCTTTTGAAAAATTCCGTTAACTGAAGAACGATGTGGAAAACACCCTTGCATTTTAGGTGGCTCCAGTACTTAGGGCAATGTCTGCAAGTATCCACTTCCCCATGTTCTCTGGTCTTTGGTAACTCCAGGGAAATTCTGAATCAGAGAAACAGCAATTAATGTAGTGCCGGACATTTGCCAATAGCTGACATCAGGCCAGGCACTTTGGTAATCCTTTTATGTATCATTTTACATATTATTTGATCTAATCCTCACACTGGCCCATGAGGTAGGTACTCCTGTTATCTCCAGTTTAAACATAAGGAAACTGAGGCTCAGTAAATGCTAGTGTGGAGTTTAAACCTAGGTTTGATCTCTCCACTGCCCCACCATTCTGCAACCCATGATTCACAGAAGATAATAAAAATGTTCCCAAATTCTGCTGCATGTTTAGGAAAAAAAAAAATCCTTCTATCCAAATCAGATTTTAACCTAGAGGGGTAGTTTTCTACAGCCATAAACCATGACTTGCGTGTATAGAGCCCTGTTACTCATACAAATTAAAGGACTTAAAATTGTTGTGTGTAATTAAAGTTATGAGCCATGATGAGTACAAATTGTCTATTCTAGAGGCTGAAAATACCAGGACTAATTTCTTGTGATAAAATAAAATTTGCTTGAGTCTTTTAACTACAAAACAAATCAGCCAGTAACTTTCCCCTCCTCCCACAAGATAAAATTGATGAACACAGCTGTTGGGACTCAGCCTAGAATCCTTTCAATTAATTTACAATCAGGGTTTCTTGGTTTGGTTTGCTGTCATGTTCACTGATAGTCTGAAAGCTGAGTGGAAGCCTCTTCGTGTGATATTTACAGATCTAGACCTTGAAGCCAGACTGTCTGGTCTGGCTGCATACTAGCCATATGAACTTGCTCAATTATTTAAACTTTTTGTGCCTCAGTTTCTTCATCATAAAATGAAGCTCAAGTGAGTATCTTCCTTAGGGGGTTGTTATGGGGATGAAGTGATTAGATATGCCCTAAACCCTTAGATTAACGCTTGGCACATAATAAGAACCACATAAATATTAATCTAATCAAGGATGTGACTATGCATAGAGGTTTCTGATTGACCTTCTGGCCTACCCATGTGTGATTTACTACCTGTCTTAACAATTACAAGGTTATCAAAACTTTTAGTGACCTGGAATATGAGATTTTTGCAGATAAGAATTATGATCTAGAATCCTTAGTGCCTAGCTCAGGGCTTGAATTTTTTTTTTTTTTTTTGTATGTAGACAAAACTTTGTTGCTTTTACTGACACCAATTTTTGCCTTCTACATTATATCACAGCTTGAATACATAGGCTTTAAAAAAAACTACCAAGCTGGTAATGCATTAGAAAAATAACTATCGTTGAGCCAGCATATCAAAATCATACACTGTGTTGTCCTTTGTCGCTCAGTTGTGTCTGACTCTTTGCGATCCCATGAGCCCGCCAGGCTCCCTCTGTCCATGGGGATTCTCCAGGCAAGAATACTGGGATGGGTTACCATGTCCTCCTCCAGGGGATCTTCCCAACCCAGGGATCGAACCCAGGTCTCATGGAATCTTTACCATCGGAACCACCAGGGAAGCCCAAGAATACTCGAGTAGGTAGCCTATCCCTTCTCCAGGGCATCTCCCCGACTGAGGGAATCGAACCAGGGTCTCCTGCATTGCAGGCGGATTCTTTACCAGCTGAGCTACCACGGAAGCCCATTAAAACCATATATCATGGACCTATTAGGTAGAGCTTGGATATGTTCCAGTGGGTACATTGAGAGTATGGTGCGAGATCATACTCTCATAAAGGTCACACTCATGAAGATACCTGTAGCAATTATCTCAGCTGAAATGTTGACGCAGATATATTACACTCACCAAAATATCAACCTTCGAACCACTGAAGACAAAGCCAATGCCTAGAAGCACATCACTTGATTGTGATGCTGGAGAATTTGGAATGAGTAGCCAGGGGCAATGGCTACTCCAGTTAGTCACATGGATGATCTTGATATGGTCCACATCAGAAGAAAGAACGAGAAGGGAAAAAAGATAAAGAAAGAGAAATGGGGGAGGGGTGGAGAGAGAGAGAGAGATGCCTGGTCAATAAATTTTAGCAAATATTTTCTCAGACTTTTTGTTTTCATAAAGTTTTCTTGACCATTTGAACTCTGAGAATGGAATGTGAATGTCCAGAAGCGCTGAAGACATTACAAAATGTATTTTCCATTGCAATGCCAAACTTTTCACATTACTCAAGGGTCACTCATTCACATCTGGGTCAGTCTCGGGCTAGGACAAGTTGACATTTGTTCTGAGAACAGTGGAACCCATGACGCATTTGGGCAATAATTGCAATTTTCATTTTTACTGAGAGTTTGCTTGGTTGACTAACTTCTAGTTAAATATCCCCCTCTTAACTGAGAGATTGCAGAGGGAGTTGCTATAATTCCTGCACCAAGAACTTTACTTGGCACTGAAAGGTACTTATTCAGTAGTCACTGAATGAGAACATGAGTCAGTGTGTGAGTGAAGGCAATGACAAGACTTCCAACTAAGAACCCATGGAATTTTCCCACCTGTATTCACTTCCAACTGTCCTTATCCAAATTCATTGTCTTTTTTTTTTGGTGGTAAAGAATACATAACATGAAGTTTACCATTTCATTATTTTTAAGTGTATAGTTGAGTGGCACTAAGTATATTCACATCATTGTGTTGTGCAAATATCACCAACCATCCATCTCTCAAACTTCTTTCATCTTCCCCCTCCCTCAGCCCCTGCCCTAGCAATCATCACTCTACTGTCTGCCTTTGAACTATTTTCTCAATATGACTACTCTAGCTTCCTCAAATGGAATACTACAGTCCTTATTCTTTGGTGACTAGCTTATTTTAGTCTGTTGATGTCTTCAAGGTGCATTGCTATTGTAACACATGTCATAATAGCCTTCCTTTTCAAGGCTGAATAATATTTCGTGGGATATATATGTTACAGTTTGCTTATCCATCAATGGACACAGGTTGTTTCCACCTTCTAGCTATTGTAAATAATACTGCCATGATCCTAAGTGTACAAATAACTGTTGGAGCCTCTGTTTTCAATTCTTTTGAATATAAACTTAGAAGCAGAATTGCTGGATCATATCCATTTTGAGGAACAGTCACAAAACAGTCATACTTTTTCCACTGCAGAAAACACTTCCACCAACAATGCGTAAAGATTATATTTCCTCCACATCCTCACAGGCACGTTATTTTCAATTTTTTAAAATAATATCCATCCAAATGGGTGTGAAGTGATACCTTACTGTAGTTCGCATTTCCTAATGATTAGGGATGCTGAGCATCTTTTGATGTGCTTATTAAACATGTGTAACATCTTCTATGGAGAAATGATTAAGTCCTTTGACGATTTATTGTCTTTGAAGACATAGTGGCATCACTGTTGATATCCATAAAAGTTAAAATTTGAGTAACCCTTATCTTTCCTTCCATTCTGCACTGTATCAGGTAGGGTCACTTTTTCTAATAGAGGCAATGTATAGAGGTTAATAGGTTAATTGTGATGATGATGATAATGGCAGAATTTAGTTGAGCACTCATGAACTGCCAGTCTCTATTAACTGTTCAGCATGTATTACTTAAGGCTCCCAGGTGGCGCAAGGTAAAGAATCCACTTGCCAATGCAGGAGACCCAAGAGACGTGGGTTCAATCCCTGGGTCGGGAAGATCCCTTGGGAAAGAGAGTGTAAGAGCTGGCGAGAAGGATAAAGGAGGTCAGCTGAGAGCCATACAGGGAAGTGAAAGATGCGGGGGTGGTAGGTGTGGAGAAGAACTTCACGATTTTGTATATGCCCAGACTGAGCAACTTCCCTTTCACTTTTCACTTTCATGCATTGGAGAAGGAAATGGCAACCCACTCCAGTGTTCTTGCCAGGAGAATCCCACGGATGGGGGAGCCTGGTGGGCTTCCGTTTATGGGGTCGCACAGAGTCGGACACGACTGAAGCGACTTAGCAGCAGCAGCAGCAGACCAGAACTTAGTGTTTCCTTTTTTTCTTGGCAACTTAGATGGCTTCATGTGTGCTCAGCCTCTTAGTCGTGTCCAGCTCTTTGCGACCCCATGCACTGTAGCCCACCAGGCTCCTCTGTCCATCCTTCGCCAGGGTATCGTCCCAACCCAGGGATTGAACTCTTGTCTCCTGCGTTGGTGGGTGGGTTCTTTACCACTGAGCCACCTGGGAAGCTTCACTCATTCCCAAATTCCTGATATCGGTCCTGCCTGTAGTTTGCATAGAGCTGTACTTGCTTACCATCTCTGGCCTTTGACCTTGCACTGCCTGGGTGTGCTTTCACCTGGCTGACTCTAGGGGTCCTTCCAGATTCTGCTCAAGCCTACTAGCCTTTGGGGAGCACTTCTGGACCACCCATGATGAGTTAGCAACTGGCTCCACTGCCCTCCTTTGTATTCCCATCATTCCCACTGCAGCCAGCGCTTGTCTGTCCACACTTAACCATGAGCTCCTGAGGCCAGGGACAAGGTCTCAGTCTCCCCTGGGTCTCCTGCTTAATGTCTGGTGGACCCTGAATATTCACTGGAAGAACTGACGCTGAAGCTAAAACTCCAATACTTTGGCCACCTGATATGAAGAGCTGATCCATTGGAAAAGACCCTGATGCTGGCAAAGATTGAGGGCAGGAGGAGAAGAGGGCAACAGAGGATGAGATGGTTGAATGGCATCATCAATTCAATGGATGTGAGTTTTAGCAAACTCCAGGAGATGGTGAAGGACAGGGAAGCCTGGCATGCTGCAGTCTATGGGGTCACAAAGAGTTGGACACAACTTAGCGACTGAACAATAACAGCAACAACGTGAGCTCTTGCAGAATACAGAATATAGGAAACACGCCTCTCTCAAGGGCTTATCTTCCACTTGCCTCCTCATTGCTGGGCTCACAGAGTTTGCTAATAAATTCCTTCTCTTTCTCTGCAAATGGGCTCTGGACGTCCTTGTCAGACAAATTGGTTTCCTGAAGGATGGCCCTTCCTCTTTCGTGCCTGGTGAGCTCTTTGAGATGACATGAACAGCAGGAGCCTCACCACATGAAATATACAAATGAGAAAACAATTTTTCTGTATAATTGGATGGTTAAGAAAAAACACATGAAGAGACACAATCTTGAAAACTTTTAGATGTGTTACTGGGCTTGCGGTTCTGATTAGCCAACAAAGCATATTTTTATATTTAGCTGAAGAGGAACAAACACAGCAGCCTTTGTGGCTTTGTCTGCCCCCACCCACCCTCACTTTTGGAAATAAATCCAGGAGTAGGCAAGAAAACCAGATTGCTCTTTTTCTTTGAATCATTAAGTTTTCAGGCTTGCTGGGCAGGCACACTCTGTTAATTGACTGCCTGACATTTTGCTTCAGGGTTGACATTTAAAAGAGAGCAGGTGGAAGAGTCAACCTTGGAATCACCTAGATTTGGTTCCCCACCATCAATCTGTTGCTGTTCGGTCGCTCAGTCATGTCTGACCCTGTGACCCCATGGACTGCAGCACACCAGGCTCCCCTGTCCTTCACTGTCTCCTGGAGCTTGCTCAAATTCATGTCCATTGAGTCGGTGATGCCATCCAACCATCTCATCCTCTGCTGCCCTCTTCTCCTCCTGCCCTTAATCTTTCCGAGCATCAGGGTCTTTTCCAGTGAGTTGGCTCTTCACATCATGTGACCAAAGTATTGGAGCTTCAGCTTCCAGTGATGACTTGAAAGATAATGGAAAATGGCTTATCCATTCTGGGTCTCGATTCCTTTTACTGTAAAAGGAATAGAAGGTGCTGGATGACTTCTCATATCCCATCTCATCCTCTAATCATGATTCTGAGATGAAAATTTCCTTCAACAGGTTGTCTTAAAAAATCGTGGTGCATGTAAATGATTACATATGAGGAAACAAATAAAACTCATAGTGTCAAAGATATTGACTGACACTGGAAATACATGTGTATGGAGTAAGTAGAACCAAAAGATGGAGAAAGAATCCTAGTAAATTGTTTGAGCTCCTTGATTCAGCCATTCCTAAAGCAGTAATACTCCTATATCTCACAGTTGCGTGAGCCAAAAAACTCCCCTTACTCCCCCACCTATTTTAGCTTTAGCCTAATGAAGACAGGTTTACTATCAGTCACAACTGAAATAATACTAGTACAGTGTATACAACCAAATTTTTAAAGTATTTTTATTTATTTGTTCACTGGGTCTTAGCTGCATCATGCAAGATCTTTCACTGCAGCCCATGGACTCTCTAGATGGGGCGTGTGGGCTCAGTAGTTGCGTGTGTGGGTTTAGTTTCTATGTAGCATGTGGGATCTTAGTTTCCCAACTAGAATCGAACCCACGTCCGTTTCATTGTAAGGCAGATTCTTAACCAACAGACCATGAGGGAAGTGCTTGTGTGCTTAGTCACTCAGTTGTGTCTGACTTTTTGCAACCCCATGGACTGTAGCCCACCAGCCTCCTCTGTCCATGGTATTTTCCAGGCAAGAATACTGGAGTGGGTTGCCACACCCTCCTCCAGGAGATCTTCTCAATCCAGCGATCGAACCCAGGTCTCCCACATTGCAGGTGGATTCTTTACTGTCTAAGCCACCAGGGAAGCCCAAGGATACTGGAGTGGGTAGCCTATCCCTTCTCCAGGGGATCTTCCTAACCCAGGAAAGGAACCAGGATCTCCTGCATTGTAGGCAAATTCTTTACCAGCTGAGCTACTAGGGAATCCCCTTGCAGCCAATTTTATAGAAACAAATTTATGCACAGAATAATATTGGAAGAAAAAAACCCAAAATATTAATAGCTGTTATCCTGAGTGATACGATTAAAAGCTATTTTTTATTTAAACTGGGGGGACTGTTTCATTTCGTAGACAATCTTGCCTCCTTGTTTTGGCCCTTTTATCTGAGTTTGGTTTGATACATGATTGATGCTTTTTGTGGACCAGGTCATTGCTCAGGCCTTCAATTCTGTAAGAGGGTGGGCAAACTTCCTCTAAAGGGCCAGACAGTAAATATTTGAGGCTTTGTGAGCCGCATACCCTTCATGGCAACCACTTAGTTCTGCTACTGTCATGAAAGCAGCCCAGGATAATTTATAGAGGAGTGAGCGTGGCTGTGTTCCAATCAAACTTTATTTAGGAACACTGAAACTCGAATTTTATATACTGTTCACATGTCACAAAATAGTCTTCTTTTGATTACTTTTCAACCATTTAAAAATGCAAAAAGTGGGATTTCCCTGGTGGTCTAATGGTTAAGAATCCACCTTGCAGGGCAGGGGACATGGGTTTGATTCCTGGCCAGAGAACTAAGACCCCACGTGCCTTGGGGTAACTAAATCCACACACTGCAACTACAAAGCCCACTTGCCGTAACTCGAGTCTGTGAGCCACAACGAAAGATCCCGCATGATGCAACTAACATCTGGTGCAGCCAAATGAATACGTAATTTTTTTAATTAAAAAAAAACAAAAAATGGGAAAACTGATTTCAACTCACAAACCCTACAAGTAAGGACAAGCCACACTGGGCCTGTGTGATGTATTTTGCCAATTAAAAAAAAAAAAAATTTAAATTACCGGAAGTTGAAAACTGGTAGGCAGTGTTTAACAGTGGCAGGTTCCCTGAAGGCATTGTCTCTTCTACCCTAACCATACCAGAGAGGGAAAACAAGGAAATGGAAAATCAAAGAAGAAACACCAGTAGGTAACAACAACAGCAAAAGGATGACATCACATTTTTGAGTGAGGGAAGGGAGACAGAGAAGGGATAAATGAACAGAGAAAGAAAGCTTCCCCCTGAAATGCCCACGATGAAGAAACCAAGGAGAAGCATAGTTATTAGCAATCTCAATAAGATATACTGAATGGTTATCATATTTCTGGTACACGCATCATATCATTTACTTCTCATCAAAGATCTCACCAAGTAGGTAAGATTATTATCTCTATTTTATAGATGAGGGAACAGAAGCACAGGGATATAACAAGATGCTTAGAAACAGAACTAATCAGAGAATAAGAAAGAGTTCTTGGCAGAAACAGACACACGGACTTTGCCAATGAGATTATTTTTCCCGGTGGGGGTGGGGGAAGGATGGGGCGAAGGATAGTTAGGGAGTCTGGGATGGACATGTACACATTGCTCTATTTCAGATGGATAATCAACAAGGACCTACTGCATAACACAGGCAACTCTGCTCAATGTTATGTGGATTCCTGGATGGGAGGGGAGTTTGGAGGAGAATGGATACGTGTATATGTATGGCTGAGTCCCTTTGCTGTTCATCTGAAGCTATCATAACATTGTTTGTTAATTGGCTATATCCCAATACACAATGAAAAGCTTTTAAAAAAGGAAAGAGTTCTTGGATGTTAAAAACGTGATAATCCAAATAAAACTTTCAACAATGCCTGGCCCAGAGTACAAGTTTAATGAAGGAAATCATTCTTTTGGAGCATATACTTTCCGGTTCCACATTTCTTTTCCATTATTGTTTTGTGATCTATACTTGCCTCCAAGACAGAGTACCATTCACATTACAAGCCCTTATTGGACAGAGGATAAGATTTTAGAATCTTGGATAATAGCACAAACTCTACTCTAGAACCCTCCTTTGATGGAACTATGAGGTGTACAGAAACCCATCAATTTTCTTAAGGTCCTGCAACTACTGAGTAGGTATAACCAAGAGAGAGGTCTGGTCCCCCTGCTCCCAAGTGAATGCCCCTCCACTGGTCTCTTCTTGGTTCAGCATTGTGGTGGACATCCAGGATAGGTCAGCTAGGCCCCTTCTCCCAGGGGATGCCCACACTCCCTAGTTCTATGATGTCTTAAAGGGGATGCAAATCACAGGTCCATTAGAGCACTTCATTGTTTGGGTCAAGAAGGGGCCAGTGACCCACACAGAGCCAACTGGAGCCTTCCCGGGGTTTGGAATACGGACATTAGAATAAAGAAGTCACTTTACCCTAAGATTGCTAGTAAAGGGCAAGAAAAAAAAAATCTTTTTCCTATACTCATATTAGTTTCCCCAGCTGGAATCCTATAAATTAGACCAGCAAAAACAGATTAAAAGAGAAAAACAAGTGATTTCTCACATTCATGTGTCATTATATGGGGATACCCAGCGATGAGTAGCCCAGAGAGGTGGCTAGAGTTGGGGTTTGTATACCACCTAAGGCTAAAAAAAGAAGAGGGGTTTCCAGCTTCTGGGCAAGGGAGGTACTATGAGACAGTGACCAGGAATTATGCTAAACCAGTGCTCTGCAGTAAGGTTTGTTCAGTTCAGTCGCTCAGTTGTGTCCGACTCTTTGAGACCCCATGAATCGCAGCACACCAGGCCTCCCTGTCCATCACCATCTCCCAGAGTTCACTCAGACTCATGTCCATCGAGTCAGTGACGCCATCCAGCCATCTCATCCTCGGTCGTCCCCTTCTCCTCCTGCCCCCAATCCCTCCCAGCATCAAAGTCTTTTCCAATGAGTCAACTCTTTGCATGAGGTGGCCAAAGTACTGGAGTTTCAGCTTTAGCATCATTCCTTCCAACGAAACCCCAGAGCTGATCTCCTTTAGAATGGACTGGTTGGATCTCCTTGCAGTCCAAGGGACTCTCAAGAGTCTTCTCCAACACCACAGTTCAAATGCATCAATTCTTCTGCGCTCAGCCTTCTTCACAGTCCAACTCTCACATCCATACATGACCACAGGAAAAACCATAGCCTTGACTAGACGGACCTTAGTCCGCAAAGTAATGTCTCTGCTTTTGAATATGCTACCTAGGTTGGTCATAACTTTTCTTCCAAGGAGTAAGCGTCTTTTAATTTCATGGCTGCAGTCACCATCTGCAGTGATTTTGGAGCCCCCAAAAATAAAGTCTGACACTGTTTCCACCGTTTCTCCATCTATTTCCCATGAAGTGATGGGACCACATGCCATGATCTTCATTTTCTGAATGTTGAGCTTTAAGCCAACTTTTTCACTCTCCACTTTCACTTTCATCAAGAGGCTTTTTAGCTCCTCTTCACTTTCTGCCATAAGGGTGGTGTCATCTACATATCTGAGGTTATTGATATTTCTCCCAGCAATCTTGATTCCAGCTTGTGTTTCTTCCAGTCCAGTGTTTCTCATGACGTACTCTGCATATAAGTTAAATAAGCAGGGTGACAATATACAGCCTTGACGTACTCCTTTTCCTATTTGGAATCAGTCTGTTGTTCCATGTCCAGTTCTAATTGTTGCTTCCTGATCTGCATACAGGTTTCTCAAGAGGCAGGTTAGGTGGTCTGGTATTCCCATCTCTTTCAGAATTTTCCACAGTTTATTGTGATCCACACAGTCAAAGGAGAAGGGAATGGCAAGCCACTTCAGTATTCTTGCCTTGAGAACCCCATGAACAGTATGAAAAGGCACAATGATAGGATACTGAAAGAGAAACTCCCCCGGTCATTAGGTGCCCAATATGCTACAGAGATCAGTGGAGAAACAACTCCAGAAAGAATGAAGGGATGGAGCCAAAGCAAAAACAATACCCAGCTGTGGATGTGACTGGTGATAGAAGCAAGATGCTGTAAAGAGCAATATTGCATAGGAACCTGGAATGTCAGGCCCATGAATCAAGGCAAATTGGAAGTGGTCAAACAAGAGATGGCAAGGGTGAACGTTGACATTCTAGGAATCAGTGAACTAAAATGGACTGGAATGGGTGAATTTAACTCAGATGACCATTATATCTACTACTGCAGGTAGGAATCCCTCAGAAGAAATGGAGTAGCCATCATGGTCAACAAAAGAGTCCGAAATGCAGTACTTGGATGCAATCTCAAAAATGACAGAATGATCTCTGTTCATCTCCAAGGCAAACCATTCAATATCACAGTTATCCAAGTCTATGCCCCATCCAGTAACGCTGAAGAAGCTGAACTTGAACGGTTTTATGAAGACCTACAAGACCTTCTAGAACTAACACCCAAAAAAGATGTCCTTTTCATTATAGGGGACTGGAATGCAAAAGTAGGAAGTCAAGAAACACCTGGAGTAAAAGGCAAATTTGGCCTTGGAATGCGGAATGAAGCAGGGCAAAGACTAATAGAGTTTTGCCAAGGTTTGTTATGCAGATTTAAATTGATGCCTTCTCCACTGACAAGAGTTGAGAGTCTTGCTGGTATAGGAGAGGGCGACCTCATGACAGGTGGAAATTTACTAACGTATAAATTTCTTTTACCAAAAAAACCAACTTGTGTCCTGTCTTTAGAGTTTTTCTCGTGTCTGCTAATTCCTAGTCTTTAAAAAAAATAATGCAAGTCATTGGGGAATAGTTGATTTACAATGTTGTGTTACTTTCTGCTGTATAGCAAAGTGAATCAGTTATACAGTTATCTATTCTTTTAAGATTTTTTTCCCTCGTAGGTTATTACAGAGTGTTGAGTAGAGTTCTCTGTGCTCTACAGTAGGTCTTTGTTAGTTATCTATTTTATGGAAAATCCCATGGACGGCGGAGCCTGGTGGGCTGCAGTCCATGGGGTCGCGAAGAGTCGAACAGGACTGAGTGACTTCCCTTTCACTTTTCACTTTCACACATTGGAGGAGGAAATGGCAACCCACTCCAGTGTTCTTGCCTGGAGAATCCTAGGGGCGGGGGAGCCTGATGGGCAGCCGTCTATGGGGTCGCACAGAGTCGGAAACGACTGAAGCGACTTAGCAGCAGCAGTGTGTATGTGTGCCACTCTCCCAATTTATTCCCCCCACACCCCACCCTACCCCTTTGGTAACCATAAGTTTGTTTTCTACATTTGTGACTCTATTTCTGTTTTGTAAATAAGTTCAATTGTATCTCCAAAGTTTTTAGCACAAAATAATCCATATGCCAAAGAGGCACATTTGAGGGTGGCATATTCTAGTACCCCTCCTTCACTGGGGAAGGGTCTACAGTAAGCGTGATGCCAGGCCAACCCCAGCGATGGAGACAGAGATAGACAGCCTTGATCACACCACTGAGCATGGCCAAGGGAAGTTCCCAGATGACAGCTGTGCGTGCAGCTGGTCTAGAGATCAGGCAGATCAGCTGAGACAGGAAGCTGGAGGATTCCAGAAGGGAGGCCTCCAGGGAGAAAAGTGGAATTGGTTTTGTATTAATGCATTTGAGCATTTGGAAAATAATACAGTAGGCACTCGGTGGAGTGAATGGCACACATGGAAAAAAAATAAAATATGAGCACGTAGGAAACCAAGCAAGTGAGCAAAGTGAGACAATGAGCTCCAGGAAGAACAAACAGTTATACGAGAAGGGAAACATCATAAACCTTGGCTCAGCAACAGGCAATATTGACATTGTTATAATCAGGTGGAAAAAAAAAAGAATGTGAATACCAAGCCAGTGGGATGGGAGGAGATAAAAATGTGAGAAAGAGTAACAGATATTTTCATCTCTCGTGTCAGGAAATCAAAAGATAATGTCTAAAATGATAAACAGTTGAAAAGGCATGATGTTTAGAAATAGGAAAAGAAATACCAGAAGAACTAGGAAAAGAAATTGAAATTTTAGAGCCAGAAGCTTGGGAGTTTTGCTGTCGCTACAAGCTTTTAGAAACGATGTGGTCTTTAAACTTATGGTTGTCAGAGGGGAATCAGGGAGGGGTAAATTCACAGACTGAGACTGACACACGCACATTACATAAAACAGAGAACTAAGCAGGACCTACTGTGTCGCACAGGGAACTCTCCTCAATGCTCTTTAGTGAGCTAGATGGGAAAAGAATCTGAAAGAGTGGCCAGGGGAATTCCCTGGCAGTCCAGTGGTTAGGAGTCTGTGTTTTCATTGCCTAAGGCCTCGGTTCGATCCCTAGTTGGGGGACTAATAGTCTACATGACTGCATACTGTGGCCAAAAAAAAAGAGAAGAAATGGGAAAAAAAATGTTTTAAGATTAAAAAATTAAAAAGAGTGGATATATATGTATAACTGATTCACTTTTCTATACATCTGAAACTAACACAACACTGTAAATTAAGTATCCTCTAGTAAAAGTTATTTTTTAAAAGTTATGTGGTTTTTAAAGCTATATACACTTACTACTTTATATATACATAGTGTATATAAAATAGTAAATACATATTTAGAATGCTGGTGTGGGTAGCCTTTCCCTTCTCCAGGAGATCCCCAACCCAGGGAGTGAACCCAGGTCTCCTGCATTGCAGGCAGATTCTTTACCAGCTGAGCCACAAGGGAAGACCCTTTTCTTTCATATACATGACTGGGCACTTCCCTGATGGCTCAGTGGTAAAGAATCCACCTGCCAGTGCAGAAGACTACGGTACGATCCCTGGGTTGGGAAGATCCCCTGGAGAAGGAAATGGCAACCCACTCTAGTATTCTTGCCTGGAGAATCCCACGGACAGAGGAGCCTGGTGGGCTGCAGTCCAGAGGGGGTGCAAAGAGTCAAACATGACTAAACAATAACAAATATATACAACTATGTTGTATATGTAGTAAATATATATTTATTTACTAAATATATACATATACATTTCTACCAGGATGCATTTTGGAAAAATATAACATTATCAGCAGTCCCTGAAAAGCCATAAATGGGTCTTGACCTTAAAAAAAATTAATTATCTTACTCCATTATATGAGCCAGCAAATAAGCACAAGAAAGAAAGTCCTGTGCCTCCCTCAAACCTAAATCATACAGTAACCTAAATCATCATACAGTAAAATGCGATGACACAGACGGAAGACAAGGAAAGGGAAAAAAGTTTTCATTAAAATCAGCATCTTCACAACATAATGCAAAAAGAGCTGTTTGTCTTCAGGATGAGCCTGGAACTCCAGCTAGTGTGGAGGCAGCCGGTGTGCTGGCAGGAGCCGGGATCTGGCCCCATACCCCGCAGCACACACTGCTCAAGGGCAGGGCTGAGATGTCAGTACATAAAAATGTAAACACCTTAAAAATAACAGCCATGAAGTGCGGGGATGTGTTTGTGCCAGAGAAAAATGAGAAAAGTTTCCATTTTCCAGGAGCTCAATAGTGTCCAGCCTTCTTCTCTCGCCACGGTTCTTGAGACGAACTCCCTACATGGCTTTCCCTTTGATCCTAGCCCTCCAGGGTCCTGCCAGGGATGAGCGAGACATTTGTGATGCTCATGGTTCTGCCCTGAAGGCCAAGAGAACATTCCCGAGTTGTGTGAACCACCAGAGAGGGTTGCTGATTGCTTGTCTGCCCGGGCTGAGCTCCAGAATCACAAGGGGGTATGACCTGGGAACTCCTGGTCTGAAGAACCACCTCTGACTACACCAGGAGGACCTCTTCTACCCAGAGGACCAGAGGAGAGCGAAAGATTTGGATTAAAAGGGTGGATCCGCCCTGTGGAGCATCATTTATATGACATACAGGGAAGGACCACTTGGTTTTGAGTGCCAGAATCCCAGTGGGAATTATCACTCAATCAACGTTGTATTTTTAGTGTTGGGCTGCCCAAGAAGTTCGCTTAGATTTTTCTGTAACAGCTTGTTGAAAAACACAAGTGGATTTTTTGGCCAACGCAATGGACTATAAAGAAAGTTGAGTGCTGAAGAATTGTGGTGTTGGAGAAGACTCTTGAGAGTCCCTTGGGCAGCAAGGAAATCCAACCAGTCCATCTTAATGGAAATCAGTTCTGAATATTCATTGGAAGGACTGATGCTGAAGCTAAAACTCCAATACTTTAGTCACCTGATATGAAGAACTGACGCATTGGGAAAGACTCTGATGCTGGGAAAGATTGAAGGCGAGAGGAGAAGGGGACAACAGAGGATGAGAGAGTTGGATGGCATCACTGACTCAATGGACATGAGTTTGAGTAAATTCTAGGAGTTTGTGATGGACAGGGAGGCCTGGTATGCTGCAGTCCATGGGATCACAAAGAGTCAGACATGACTGAGCAATTGAACTGAACTGAACTGAATGTAAACAAACCCTGTGTTCTACGTTTGGAAGCCTTTCTTGACTCCAAGTATCTCAGATATTGCTGCTAGATCTAAGGAACTGGCTTCAATTTAAGGCCAAAGATGAACACAGTGAGCGTATGAGGATATGGGACTCCAGAAGTACTTAATCTCCTCCTAGGTACGGTCTCTCAAATCTGCAAGTTACTGGTCTCAAGCTTGGCCTCTTTTTGAGCATGGTCAGTGACTCAAGAATTACACATTTCTCTCTTGAAATCATTATCTTGAAAAATAAAAACTGCTGTGGATAAAATAAGCAATATTTGAATTGGTGCCACATGCTCAGAGACTAAAGAATCCGCCTGCAATGTGGAAGACTTGAGTTCGATCCCTGGGTTGGGAAGATCCCCTAGAGAAGGGAACTGGCTACCCACTCAGTATTCTGGCCTGGAGAATTCCATGGATAGAGGAGTCTGGCAGGCTATGTACAGTCCATGGGGTCGCAGAGTTGGACACAACTGAATGACTTTCACTTTCACCACAAAGTGAAGCTCAAAGACACCTGGAGCCCTGATCCTTTAGGGAGGGGAGTCCCACAGTCTCCCTTACCCCATCCCTTTTCTTCTCCTCTCCTCTTTTTTCAAATTTACTGAGATATAATTGATGTACACCCTTATTTAAATGTGAAGTGTACAGTATGTTGATTTCATCCATTTATACACTGCAGTAGATCACCACCCTAGCATCAACTAACACCTCCATCACTCACGTAACAGCCATTTCTTTTTTGTGTCAATTGCCACTCTTTGCTTACTTGATTCTCTTGTTCTACTTCTTTTCAGCCTTCCACATGTCTTCTTTATCCCTGTGAAGAACTAAAGAGAAATTGTAAATTAGCTCATTGCTTTCCTGACCCACTTACAGGTCAAGGTATTTCTCAGCAGCTCACATTTCAGACACGTTTAGGATGGAACAGGCTTCGATTCCAGGGGATGGTTAGCAGCCATCTCCTGAATGAACTTTGAATGAAGAGGGGGTAGAACCCAAGTTTCCTGTGGTTTTTACTCTAGGGTTGGCAGCTTGAACTGCTGGTAAGCCCGTCCATGCCCATTCCGGTTCCCACACGGCAGCGAGTTCACCTTCACCTGCCCCGTAGCCGGGAAGCTACTAGTTCAACCCCTACCATCTGCTGTTTGCCCCAGGAGCAGTTTGGGCAAACAGAGCAGAAGGGCAGGTGGGGCAGGAAAGAACCCTAATTACCTCCGACTAAAAACACAAGGCAAAGATGAAGGACCTCAGATTAGTTTTATAGCAGGTAGCAGTGCCAGCGACAGGCTCGCCCACAGGGCCCACAGGAAACCAGAGAGGAACTGAGTTCACCACCCTGGGCACTCATCGGCTCTAACTGGTTTGCTCTGAAGCCAAGTCTCATAAAACATTTCAGCAGCCACTCAGAAAGAAGAAACAGATCACAGAATAAGCGTTACCTTGTCCTATTGCCGAGTACCCCTAGAGTCAAGCACGGAAATTCTTTTTTCTTTCTTTGCTTCCTTAAACAGAATAGTAACAGACAGCTGTCAGTGACCATAGAAATTCAGCTTCTCTCTCTCTCTCTCTCTTTTTTTTTTTTTTTTTTGGGTTGATTTCAGGCTCGTTATGGCAAACTGGGTTAGCTCTCCAGACTCATTCTTCTGCCCACTGCCCACCTCCTATGGCTTGCTTTCTATGGGCAACTGGAGCCCTTCCGTGTACAAAGACAAAACTCAGACCATCAGTGTGCAGAAGCAGAAATGTGCACAACATTCTAAAGCCCTTTAAATATTTTTCTGAAGGGCTTTCCTCCAAATCTCTATAAATGAAAGCGTTGAAATTTAGAACTGCTGAGAGTGTCCTAACTGCAATCCGAGGATTTTCTGGTGGAAATTCACTTGTGCAACAACTTGAAGGTCAGAGGCAACGGGCAGCTTCTGTCATTTGCAGGCAGTTTGAATATAAACAGGGAGAGTCTGACAATCACTGAGTTCCCCATGTAGACAGTCAAGGACAGGGAAGCCTGGCATGTTACAGTCCATGCAGTCACAGAGTCAGACATGACTGAGCGACTGAACAATTTCAACAACCGCGTGTTTATTTTCCTGGGAGAGCCTCATGGACTTTTAATTTCTTCAGTCTCTGCTGATGAAGAAGAGGAAAGGCAAGGAGAGTTCAAGGTGCAACACCCAGGGAAGAGAGCTAGGCAGGGTCCTGGGAGTAGGGGTCTCTTTTTCCTTCCCCAGCCAGTACAAAAGTGCAGTATCCCACGGGGCAGACTGAGGCTTCTGCGTGGGAAAGGAGGAGACCAGCAAATCAGTCCCTAACCAGGGCTGGCCATTAGGATGCCCGCAGGCCTTTCTGACCCTCGTGCTGACCCCTGAGCCAGGGCACAAAGCGATGGATGGAGAATGTCCTAAAGGGCAAAAGGACTTGCCCGCTGATGGAAGGCGTCTTGTTCTCACGCTCTTCGGGCATCAGGTTAATCCTCAGTGCAGTCTTCTGACATCCAGGGAATCCCCCTGGGCAGTAGTAGCTCCTGTAATGCAGAAAGACCAGACTTAAACACTATGTTATTCCAGTTACCCTGAAAGGACTGGAACTCTATTTTATAAGCTCTTTTCGTTTAAATCCTTTCCAAATTGGAATCATCCGAGGGGCTTTTGGAAAACAAAATTCCAGGCTACCAGCCCCAGAGATTCTAAGATGCAGATTGGAGTGGGACTGAGGTTTCTGTGGGTTAACGTTTCCAGGTGATTCTCGTGGGCAGATTCTCTGTTTAGAAAGTGGGCTAAAGCTTGGATATAGTTTACATTCTTATGGGTAATTTTTCAGGAATCACCAGGTTAGTGGCCGGAGGTGAGTCACTGACACTCAGATGACTACTATTAAGCTGGCCACCATTTATGAGATGATCATATAAATCGATTAACAAAAATGTGCACACCTCCTGGGCATGTAAGAGGATGAACAGATCACGGTAATCGTCTCACTGCATTACTCGGCTGTCGTTTCCTCCAAGGGTTATAATTTACTCTTTAGTACAACAATGAACTGAGTCATCATAAATAAAACCCACAAATTTTGTTGTTGTTTTTGGCTAGAAGTTATAGGCAAAACATACAATAAATAAGAGTGTCTTCAAAAAGAAGATTTTTATTAAGATTTATTAAGCTAGGATATAGCATTTGGGTATACTTGAGTTCCCATAAATAAAAGCATTTTTATGTAGAGGATTTAAAATGAATGTTCTGGGGACTGATGGTCCCCCTAGGAAGGTGAGAATCCTTGCTCTGATGTGTGTTGGGTTTGTCATGCAAGCGCAGGTGATGACACCATTGTTTTTAATAAGTAGAACCCTCTCTCACAGTAAAAAACACACCGTGTACCTAACATGTTGCTGGATCTTAGCTTTCAAAAACTTAGAGCTCACCTCAAAAAAAAAAAAAACAACCCAGAATATGATTCATACAGTTCATATGGAATTCTATTTTTGTTATATGATTCAGAAATAGAATTTCCATGAAAAGTGAAAGCATTAGCTGCTCAGTTGTGTCCCACTCTGCAACTCCATGGACAGCAGCCCACCAGGCTCCTCTCTGTCTGTGCGATTCTCTAGGCAAGAATACTGGAGTGGGTAGTCATTTCTTTCTCCAGAGAACTTCCATATGATCCAGCAATTTCATTTCTGGGTATATATATCCAAAAGAAAAGTAAGCAAGTTCTCAGATATTTGCAGATTCATGTACACAGAGACATTATTCACAATACCCCAAAGGAGGAAAGAGCCCAACTAGCCATCGACAGATGACTGGATAACCACAGTGTGATATACACTACAATGGACAATTACTATCTTTAAAAGCAAGGACATTCTGACCCAGGCTGCAACATGGAGGAACCTTGAAGACATTATGCTAAGTGAAAAAAAAGCCAGTCACAAAAGGACACATTCTGTGTGATTCTACTTACATGAGGTACCAAGAGTGATCAAATTCAGAGAGACAGACTCCCTAGAGCCTGTGATCTACAAGAGAAGCCCGCAGGCCACAACTAGAAAAAAGCCTGCATGGAGCAACAAAGACCCAGCACAGCCAAAAAGAAATAAATCTTTTTTTTTTTTTAAAAAAAAGCTCTATCTCCAAATTCAGTCACATTCGCGGTACTGGGGGTTAGGACATCAGCATATGAATTTGGGGGTGGGACCTAACACAGACCATAAAAGCTCTTGTTTCATCCTCCCAAATAGTGAATATATTTTTGTCTCCCCCTGCAGGGATCTAAGCCACACCAGGGTGGGAACTTGGTCTCTCCTTGCTGGCACACACATTGCAGTAGGCATGCGATCCATATTTGCTGATGGCTAAGTTCAGAATTGATGCTTTTGAACTGTGGTGTTGGAGAAGACTCTTGAGAGTCCCTTAGACTGCAAGGAGATCCAACCAGTCCATTCTGAAGGAGATCAGCCCTGGGTTTTCGTTGGAAGGAATGATGCTAAAGCTGAAATTCCAGTACTTTGGCCACTTCATGCGAAGAGTTGACTCATTGGAAAAGACTCTGATGCTGGGAGGGATTGGGGGCAGGAGAAGAAGGGGACGACCGAGGATGAGATGGCTGGATGGCATCACAGACTCGATGGAAGTGAGTCTGAGTGAACTCCGGGAGATGGTGATGGACAGGGAGGCCTGGTGTGCTGAGATTCATGGGGTGGCAAAGAGTTGGACACGACTGAGCAACTGGACTGAACTGAACTGAAGTTCAGAACTCATGAAAGGGATGTAGCTTCTTCTCAGCATGAAGTTCTCCAGGGTTAACTCACTCTCCTTCCAGGTAGATGCTAAGTAGTTCTAGTTCCACCAGGGCCATGACTTCCTCCTTGGGAGCATTCTCTCTCTTCTCTCTTTCGAGATGATGGGGTTCTGGGGTGCAGCGGGAGCCCAGGGGCCTCCATGACCCTTTCTCCTTGTTCTCAGTGTCTCCTCGGCAGACAGACGGGTCGATGACTGCATGCCAGAGGCTCCCTCGTGTCCAACCCTGCCTGGAGCTTGGGGGTGGAGATGGTGTGCATTGCCCTGGGTCTTGGTCCTCGCCCTCCTGTTCTGCGGGCCCACTGGGTCCCAGTGCTGGCTCCCAGGTCCTTCTGCCATCACGCAGAAGCACGTGGGTTGGCATTCTCCTCTTCCATCTGGGCTTCCCTAGTAGCTCAGTCAGTAAAGAATCTGCCTGCAGTGCAGGAGACCCAGGTTCGATCCCTGGGTCGGGAAGATCCCCTGGAGAAGGAAATGGCAACCCACTCCAGGATTCTTGCCTGGAGAATCCCATGGACAGAGGAGTCTGGTGGGCTACAATCCATGGGGTTGCAAGAGTTGGACATGGCTTAGCAACTAAAGAGAAAGAGAGACCTTTCTGTCTGGATGCGTCCCTCCTCTCCTGGCAGGGAACAGGGCCTTGGCAGGAGTGGGGACCGCCTACACGAATGCCCCAGGCTGAGCTTCTAATTGGGCTGATGAAGGCTGGGTGCAGCCTGATACCCATACAAGCCTCAGCGTTTGGTCTTCTTCCCAGGCTGCCCCTGGAGAGGCCAGAGCCAGAATTCTGCTCGGGGATTTCCTGCCTCACTTCTCTCCCCTAAACTTGGTGTTTCGATTCATCCCCGTCCCCCTGGGATTTTGATCCCAAGAAGCAGTGAACTCTCCTCCCCCTTCAGTCTGTTGGGGCCTCTCTGATCATCGGCCTTCTTCCCTATTTTGGCCTCATTTCTGCTCTTTGTTTTTTTCTCCTGAAGGCCAGGCTGCCAGAAGGAGAAGGAATAAGAGAAACAACCCCCGGGGGACCAGGAGGAGAATTTATCCGTCAGGATTTCAAAAACAGCTTCCTCGTTACATCATAATGATGGAAACGTTTTGTTTCCTAGTTGCTGAAGGAGAAATCAACAAGCCAGGGGTGACGGGAGCCCTGCCTCTGTCTAGAATGCTCTGTCTTCCTCTTGTGCCCCCAGGAAAGCTCTGTGGGCAGCCCGCCAATGTGACCAGGCATTGACAGCCGTACTGACCCCCAGACTATAATCACGGAGAAACAATGGACCACCCTTCCACCACTGCCCACACCCAAAAGTTAGCTACTGATCACTCTGACCCTTAGTAATGTGAGACCCCAGAATGAGGACTGGAATTTCTAACACGTGTCATTGTGTGCTTAACCCTGGAGGGGGACATTGCTTAGTCCCAGTCTTTCCCTTTCAGCCAGGGATCAAAAGTAGATTTTGTGTGAAGCTGGTGAAGAGTCCTCACTGTCCCATGCTGCCCTGGACTCCGCTCCCCACTCCCGCCCTGTTAGAAGCTTCTGGTTTATTCCTGTGGTCAGGACAAGCTGTCTCTGCAGATCTGCTAGGGGATTTCCCACCCCCAGCCTTCTGGCCAGTGTCCATTGAAAGGAAACCGAGAAGTAGTTCTGTGATGTCGTCTGTGGCATCGCTTCTTAGGACTGCCTGCTGGTAAGTGGTTACGATACCAGGAGGAGCTCTGGGCACTGTTTCTATGGAGCTTTTGGAGCCTGGAAAGGCTGGTGGGAGTTGTGCAGGCTGGAATTGTCCAGATGGGCATTGCTATTATGCCATACAGTGTCTGAAAAACAGGGCAGAAAATACAGTAACCAGCTATGAGAAAGCATCCCAGTGGGGGTCATCTATAGTTTAAGCATGGCCTGATGATTTTCTTGTGATGGCAAAACGCATTTGTAAATTTAGGTAACACTGCAGCCGACAAAATATTGGGCTTGTGGCCGTGTCCTGTGCCTTCACTGTTGAGAGGATGCTCACTGGGTCTACCTGGGACGTGACACAGAATTTCCATAGTGTTAAGAGGGGAGAGACCCCCCTGCAAACCCAGGGGTCTGGAGCATTGAGAAAAAAGTACAGACTGGACCAAAATAGAGTTTTGTAGAGAGTTTTTTTTTCTGGGCACACTGGCTGCCATCAGACCACTGGTTTGATTTATAACAGAACCCCACTCAATAACCTGTGCAAGTTATTGTCTATTTAAGTATGTGACTCTTGCAGTTGGGAGTGATGCAGACATAACTCAGATTGCCGTTAACAAAAAAGGAACTCATGGCTCATGTTACCAACACATCTGGGTTGCTTCTGGCGTTTGTTGTTGTTGTTCCATCGCCCAGTTGTGTCTGACTCTTTGCGACCCCGTGGACTGCAGCACGCCAGGCCTCCCTGTCCTTCACCAACTCCCGGAGCTTGCTCAAACTCAATTCCATTAAGTCGGTGATGCCATCCAACCATCTCGTCCTCTGTCGTCCCCTTCTCCTCCTGCCTTCAATCTTTCCCAGCATCAGGGTCTTTTCTAATGAGTCAGTTCTTCGCCTCTGGTGGCCAAAGTATTGGAGCTTCGGCATCAGTCCTTCCAATGAGTATTCAGGGTTGATTTCCTTTAGGATGGACTAGTTTGTCTAAAGCTTCTGGCTTTAGACATGGCTGAATCTGGTATTTTAACTGTGTCATCATCAGCCTTTCACTTTAATGTTTTTTTTCTTTCTGTTCTTAATGGATTTCTCCTCTTATCTTTATTATGTCCTATACAACAAATTTGGAGAAGGCAATGGCACCCCACTCCAGTACTCTTGCCTGGAAAATCCCGTGGATAGAGGAGCCTGGTAGGCTGCAGTCCATGGGGTTGCTAAGAGTCGGACACGACTGAGTGACTTCACTTTCACTTCACTTTCATGCGTTGGAGAAGGAAATGGCAACCCACTCCAGTGTTCTTGCCTGGAGAATCCCAGGGACGGGGGAGCCTGGTGGGCTGCCGTCTACGGGATCACACAGAGTCGGACACGACTGAAGTGACTTAGCAGCAGCAGCAGCAACAACAAATTAGGAAAATGGTCAGTATCACTTGGGTTTACAGGACCTCTTTCATTAGATAAAAGTCAGGGAGGGACTTCCCTGATGGTCCAGTGGTTAAAAATCTGTCTTGCAATGCAGGGGTTGTGGTGGCGGAACTAAGATCCCATGTGCTCTGGGGTAACTAAGCCCTTTCCGCAACAAAGATCCTGCGTGCTGCAACCCGATGCAGCCAAATAGGTAAATAAACATTTCTTTAAAAGTCAATGAAACTAGTACGAAGGTCTTTGTTTCCAAATAAACATGCTCCAAATAAAGGAACAAGAATGCCTTAGAGAAATGGCTGGGGTGGGGAAAACACAAGGTGAACCTGAAGCATCTTTAGTAGCAGAAAGTAAGCAAGTCCAAAACAAACAAACATAGGGGTATGTCAAAGGGACACAGGAGCCAAGCAAAAAGAGCTCCCAGTGACTAGAGCTGGGACAATTTGCACAACAGATTAGGGCGTGTTCGACAGGCAATCTAATAAACAGCCATTCTAATTATAAATATTAACACTTTAAAGCACATGGAAGCAACTTAGAGTTTAGGAAATAAGACATCAGATTGTAAATTCATCTACACAAAATGTGCATAGGATAAATAGTAAACAATCATAAATATCCAAAATGTCAAGAGGGGTCATGTTAGTGATTGAATTCCTTCTTAGTTTCTGCAATACTGTGTTACTTTTACACAATTTTTGGAAAGATTAAATTCATAATGTAAATAATCACTCACTGATTGCTTTTAAGACTATAGATATTCTTGTCTGAGATTTGCTTCAAGACCTGTTTATCTATAATCAATTTCTGTGGCAGACTTTGAAGTATAAATTTATGTTGTGCCCGATGACTAGTCAAAAAACTCCAGAAAGAAAAGGGCACCCTCTTACATTGCTGGTGGGAATATAAGTTGGTGCAGTCACTATGGAAAACAGTATGAAGATTCCTCAAAAAACTAAACATGGAGTTACCATATGCTCCAGCAATCCCTCTCCTGGGCATATGTCCCTATAAAACTGCAATTCGAAAAGATACATGCACCCCAGTGTTCATAGTAGCAACATCCACAACAGCAGAGATGTAGAAACAGCCTAAACGTCCATCAACAGGTGAATGGATAATGATGTGGTACAGAGACACAATGAAATACTACTCAGGCACAAAAAAGAATAAAATATGCCATGCACAGTAACAAGGATGGGCCTATTGCACCAAGTGAAGTAGGTCAGAAAGAGAAAAACAAATACCATATGATACCACTTATATGTGAAATCTAAAATATGACACAAGGGAATTCCCTGGCAATCCAGTGGTTAAGACTCTGCACTTCCACTATAGAGAGCATGGGTTTGATCCCTGGTCAGGGAACTAAGATTCTGCATGTCACACGGCATAGCCATATATTTATATAAGTTCACAAACGAACTTACCCATGAAAGAGAAACAGACTCATAGACATAGACAACAGACAGGTGGGAGGGACAGATTGGGAGTTTGGGATTAGCAGATGCAAACTACTATGTATAGAATGCATAAACAACAATGTCCTACTATGCAGCACAAAGAACTATTTTCAACATTCTTTAATAAATCATAATGGAAAAGAATATGAAAAGTATATATGTGTGTGTGTGTATATAAAGACACACATATGTATAACTGAGTCATTTGCTGCACACCAGAAACTAATACAACACTGTAAATCAGCTATGACAATGACAAAGACAATGTTTGTTGCTTAGGCATGTCTGGCTCTTTGTGACCCCGTGAGCTATAGCCCACCAGGTTCCTCTGTCTGTGGAACTCTCCAGGCAAGAATAGTGGAGTGGGTAGCCATTCCCTTATCTGGGGGATCTTCTTGACCCAGGGATCGAACCCAGGTCTCCTCCATTGCAGGTGGATTCTTTACCATCTGAAGTACCAGGGAAGCCAAATTAACTATTCTTCAATAAAATAAATTAAAAAAAAAAAGAAGTACTAAGTACTCCAGAAGTACTTAGTATCCCCTCTGAAACCCAACTGCCATCTTTGCCACTGGGCAGATGGACACCCCTTCACTTTGAGGGTGCATTTTCTCATCATAAAGGATCTTCAGGAGTGAAGGAAACGTGAGACAGGGGTAAGGAGAGCAGCTGAGCTGAATCAGGCTCCAGAAGCATCAGCTTGGGGGAGGGAACGTGAGTGGAGATTGTCACCCACGTGAGACAAGCATGGCAGGGCTTGCTGAGTATAGTAACGAAAAGTGAAAGTTACTCAGTCATGTCTGACTCTTTGCGACCCCATGGGTCATACTGTCCATGGGATTCTCCAGGCCAGAATACTGGAGTGGGTAGCTGTTCCCTTCTCCAGGGGATCTTTTGACCCAGGGATTGAACCCAGATCTCCCACATTGCAGGTGGACTTTTAACCAACTGAGTCACAAGGGAAACCCAAGAATACTTGAGTGGGTATCCTGTCTCTAGGGGATCATTCCCAATCCAGGAATCAAACCAGGGTCTCCTGCATTGCAGGCAGATTCTTTACCAACTGAGCTATCAGGGAAGCCCAGAATTTGAGTTCTCTGCCAAGAGGAGGGGATCAGTCTCCAATCCTCTTAGCTGAGGTGGAGCCCCTTCGACCAGAGTCCTGCACCCAGGCCCCAGGGACTAGAAAAAATGGGGAGGATAAGAAGGGTTAAGGAGAGGAAAGAGAGAGGGAAGGGAAGTCAGTAAAGTCTCCTGTTCCTCACCCGACCAGGGCACTCTGGCCAGTAGTCCGAGTCAGGAGGAGACCAGGGACAGAAGGGTCCCAAATTGTGGCTGCTGGGTCTGGTCCAGGCAAGCTGACCCTTGAATACCCCGAGTGGTCAGGATGTCAGTCACAGTGAAGAAGAGTTCCCAGCAGAGTTGCCATTTGTTGCAAGAAGGGGGACCCCTTCCAGGGCCCAAAACTGGGCTCTTGTCTAACACTTGGAAATGAATTGTCTAAGGAGACACATGTGCTGATGAAGCAAGAGATTTTACTGGGAAAGGGCACCCGGGTGGAGAGCAGTAGGGTGAGGGAACCCAGGAGAAAGGAAAGTTCTGTCAGTGTTCCCCAGTGAGAGGCATAACCCTGAGGCTTTCCCTTTTAGGTCAAATGCCAAGAAATAAATCCCACTTAAAGTATCACGTTAGTACGTGAGGAGAAGCCAAGCGTAGTGCATGATGTCAACGGGAACTCACCATAAATAACACACAGCTTAGAGACTCTGGGGCTTGGCCAGTCTCAGTATTTCCCCCACTGCAACTGCTAGAGAGTCTGGCTTATAAACCATCAGCACACCACAGGAAACGCAGACAAACACTGAGAAAATCCACTGGGACAAAGTAGACCTCTAACCTGTGAACTGCCTGAGGCCGGAAGTCTGGAATTCCGAGAACATGTTACTGGAGAAATAATGTCCTGGGCAGCCCACAGGAGCCTACCCAACCCTCTTGGTCCGCCCTAGGAGTGGACCAAGTTACTTATGTGATTTAAAAAATGAAAGTAGCATTTATTGAAATGAATGAAGCTGAGGCCGGGAGAGACGGGGTCCCGGTGGTAGAGCAGAACAGACCTAGGGTGATCCATCTCAGTTTCTCCCTCTAGAACCCACATGTTTGAAGAACAGTGGGTTGGATTTATAGAGAATTTACAGAGGAAGTAGAGAGTGAAATGGCTTCTTTCTTATACAGCTTGGAAGGGAACTGTGGGCCCTGGCAAGGACTTCAGTAACCAAAGCACTGACTCTCTGCAAGGTCTGCTCTGCCTTGGAGGTGTGTGTCTCTGTGTCTCCATGTATGGATTTGTGTAGATGTATGATGTATACACAGTTGTCCCACCGCACCTGGCTGCAATAAATGATCCCTTCACTTTTTAAATTATATAAGTAACTTGGTCCACTCCTACTAGAGAAATGACTAAAAAAAATCATGAACACTGGAATAACGGCAGAATTAGCAGGCCAGAATAACTGCATTTAAGAGGATGAAGTTTTCAGACGGATTTATCTATTGCAAAAGCAAAAACACACACGAAGAACAGACAACTGGAAGTCCTCCCCTTGGACACTCAGCCACTGTGTCCCCTCCCCAGCATTTTGCGTCTTTCTGTCTGAATTCCATCCCAGGGTCTGCACGCACATAAATGCTTAGAGTCGCCCTTTTCGTTTTATATTTGAAATGCAAACAGGAACACTTTATACCCCATTTTACATCTTGCTTTAAAAAATACCTATCTATCGTCTATCTTCTAGATCATTCCGTATCATTTCTAACTCATTTCCTCAGAGAATGAGATTGCTGTAACAAACAGAAAGTCTGGGGAGCACATGTCATGAGATACTCTGTTTTTAAAGGCCACCTCCAAGTCAACGTATTTATCGTGTTTGAATGATAGCATAGCAGCCCCTTCCAATCTCAGTGCCGTTAAACTGGACAGAACAAAATGTGTTGGGATCATCGTTTATCAACTTACAAACAGTGACTTACAAAACCCAGGGGGGACATGAAGCTAGAGAGACGAGTTTTAACATCAAAGATGTTCAAAAGTATCCATGTGTGAAACACCCAGCGCCAGCCCATCCCCGGTGGAGGGTGAACAGTGTCAGAACTGAGCTGAACTGTAGGACACCCAGTTGTCTGAGAACTGCTCGGTGGGGTGGAAGGAACCTCAGACCTTGGAACCGGGTGCAGAGTCTTGGGTCCACCTTCGCGGCTGCCGAGGCACCCGGAGGCCGGGCGGTGGGCACTCCCAGGCACGTTCAGCCTTCGCTGAAAGCCCCATGGCTGGAGGACACATGAGGAAGGGCCGCGCCTTGTGTGCGGCTCCATACTAGCCCATGTGGTGCTTTTGCTGAGGCTAGGGGGGACCCCACGTCCTGCCAGTGAGCCTGCAGCTTAGGACACAGGCTGATGGCACCCCATCCTTGGGGGAAGGGTCTCACACTAAGCACATGACTACCTCCTGCCCCGCAGGGGTGATGTTTCAGTTTGGCTTAGCTTCTGATATGGTGCGAAGAGAGACAGTAAAATCTAAAGGAAAGGGGCCCGATGACAGCCCATGGAAAGGTTCCAGGGACCTCCTTTATGGAAAACAGGAAACATTTTCAAGGATTTTACAAGGAGCCTTCTCCAAATAAAAGCAGGGTTTTACAAACACCATCCTGGTTGGAAGAGTCTCCATCGGGGACTAGTGGGGCTCTGTTTGGGAAATGACCCTCCCCCGCCCCTTCCCCACCCTACCGCCCTTCCCCTGTTTTCTCTCCCAAAGCCTGTGCGGGCAGACATGGTCAGGCCCAGCACTGCCCACTCATAGATCGAGACCCCACCACCGTCGGAGAGTGCCCCTGGGCACCAGGACCTGGCCGGTACTCCTCCGTGCACAGGTTGATCACTTCCACTCCAGAGGTTAGGAGGCTGAACGGTTGTGCCTGTTTGCCCTGGACTGAGGGGGTTCCTGGGGCGCTAAACGAGGAAACACCCCAGGCAAACGGGTCCTCCCCTAATATGAAACCAAGACAGAAAAGATGACCCCATTGTCCTGGTGGTCCAGTGGATGAGACTCTATCCTTCCACTGCAGGATACGTGGGTTTGAGCCTTGGCCAGGGAACTAAGATCCGGCATGCAGTGTGGTCAAAAAAAGCAAAAAGAAAAGATGTCTACCCCCCGCCTCCATTCACTTCTGTTCACCCCATGTCCTGGACCCTCCTGTAGAACTTCACTGAAACCACTGACACCACTTTTTCACAGACTGGTCTCTCCAATCTTTGGTTGTCTTTTTTTTTTTAAGGTGGAATAATTTTTAAAGTCTTTATTGAATTTGTTACAACATCATATCTGTTTCCTTAGCTCCCTGTCCAGGGATAGAGTCTATGCCACCTGAACTGAAAGGTGAAGTCTTAACCACTGGACAGCCTGGGAAGTCCCTCTTTGGTTGTCTTAACTAATAAAATTCCTTCGCCAAATTACACCTTGCTGTTAATAGGACTTCTACCCAAATAAAAACATAATGCTCAAATTCTAATTTTTTTCTTAAATTTTTTTTTTTTGTACAAGTCAAGCTGATGAGTGGGATATGCAGTCCTGAAGTGTTATAATTGACTGGGCACTAGGCTTTCACTATCAAACATTTAATTGCAATTTCATCACCAATTCAGCAAAGAAGGGATACAGGGAAAGATGGGGTGGGAAGCCTTCTGCTGCTGTTGGGTGGCGAAGGCCACCTTGTTTCCTACTCCCAAGGCCCTGGCTAACTGGATATTCTGGTAACATATTTCCTAGAGTTTCCTCTCTGGCCAAGGACTTCGATTTCCTTCCAAACTGTCACTATAATTTATGGACTGAAAACTCTCCTCTCGCAGGACGTTGTTCGATGCACTGTGTACAAGGGCTCTGTCTTGTTTATCACGCAAGACTAACAAAGCCTGGCGTGTTTACTCGCTGGGAGAAACGGGGCTGGACCACGACGGGACAGAGTCAGGAGACTCGGGGGCTCCTCTGACTCACCACTGCTCCGCTCTCTGACTTTGCCCTCTTCCTTGTCCCTGCTCCAAAATAACCCCAACCGTGTATATCAGGACATGCAGGCTGGAGAGGTGCCATGCCATTCTGGGTGCCGTTCCACCCTTATCTTCGTCATTTCTAAAACCCTGCACTGATGGGTGAAGAGTGAGACTTCATTTCTGTGTCTGTGGTTTTGATGCTAAGCACAGCAAAGCTTTTCACCTGCAAATGCGCCGCTCAGACCTTCCTGAGTGTCTGCAGTGCTGGGGATCTTGCTAAAATGCAGGATCTGATTCAGTGCCACTGAGATGGGGCCTGCCATTCTGCAGTTCTTTCTTTCCTGAGGCTGAAATAGATTTGATTCTTTATTCCTAATGTTAGTAGATAGGCACGCACAGACATACTAGGTCATGAATGAAGGAACGAGAAGTCACGGGCTAATGCAAAGACTCAAGATACGTCCTCGGTCTGTGGATTTCTTTCATTACCTCTGTTTCCGTCGTTTTCTGTGGTTTCGTGCAGCAGTGGATTTCAGGTCTTGAGCAGGATGCTATCTGGAGTTCTTTTCTACCACGTGGATTTCTACATTGGCCACTGCGGTTATACATGCATCGCACAAGTGAAAACCAGCATGGAGCACTTTACTTTTGGCTAAAAGCAGGAAAGAATGACTGCAGTTAATAACCCAGGCAGGAAATGACATTCTGCGTCTCTGACCAGCTCCCAGGTGCTGCTGCTGGCCCAGGGACCACATTTTAATCCACAATGGAGTTGAGCATGACATGTGCCCAGGACTGAGAGGGCCAGGATGAAGTTAACAACCAAATTCCTCATGAGGCTCCAGTAGAATTAAACACCTATGATTGTTCTGTAGACCATGGATTCTACAGTTTGTGAGCTTCTGTTTCTTCACCAGGTAACAGGATTAATTATGCATGGTTATGAGGATTAAATAAAAATAACATTTCCTACAGTCAGGGGTCCACACATACTGTCTCACATGGTGCTTTTTCTTTTTTGTTGGATTTATTTCTGGTGATTTTTCCAAATCTACACAACGACCTTATTGATTTAATAAATAAATAGTATACTATTCCCTTGTGTGAAGGTACCTTATTCAATTGATCCCATATGAATAATCCTTTAATTTGGTTTATATCTATCATCGGAGGTATGCAGAATGCCCCGATCACTGGCATTTTCAAGGCCCCAAAAGTGACAGTGGAGACGTCATGTTCATCCCCGCTGGTATCCTGTGGAACTCTTTGAGTGCTGGCCTGGGGTGAGGTGTCACACAAATTGATGTTAATCTAGTTAATTGACCTAAACCATACATTTCCCAAGTGGAAGTTAACAAAAGGGAAATTTAGGAAAAAACGTTCTTAAGGCAACAGTAATATCATTTTCTGAATAACAGGCCTATGTCTCCAGCCCCTGTCCCAACCCTCACCAGCTGCTCTGCTTTGTTTTTTTAAAAAAATTATCTATTTGGGGGGTTGCATCAGGTGTTATTGCTGCAGCTGGACTCTCTAGTTGTGGCTCTTGGGCTTTTGCCTCATGGCATATGGGATCTTAGTTCCCTGATCAGGGATCAACCTCATGTCCCCTGAGTTGGACAGTGAAAGTGAAAGTCACTCAGTCATGTCTGACTCTTTGTGACCCCATGGACTGTACAGTCCATGGAATTCTCCAGGCCAGAATACTGGAGTGGGTAGCCTTTCCCTTTTCATAGTTCATAAATAATGTAATGAATATTGTATTTTATTATGCAGTTTGTAAATGTGTACAAAAGTTGAAGTGAAAGTCACTCAGTCATGTCTGACTCTTTGCAACCCCATAAACTATATAGTCCGTGGAATTCTCTAGGCCAGAATACTGGAATGGGTAGTCTGTCCCTTCTCCAGGGGGTTTTCCCAAACCAGGTATTGAACTAGGGTCTCCTCCATTAGAGGCAGATTCTTTACCAATGGACCACCAGGGAAGTCCTTGCCTTTCTTAATAGGAAAGTTTTAATACCTCTGACATCAACATTCTGATGATTGCTGGGTCCAGCCCAAGCCTTTCTCATTGGCACGAGCCATTTACTGGGGGTATGAATTCCAGGATCTTCTCCATGCATTGATACTCTCTTTGAATCCTGGCACAACCTAAAAAAAAAAAAAAAAAAAGATAAAACTAAGCTGTCCCACACTGGGTTGTCTGTCCTGCGTCAGTCCCAGTGTCAAGCCATCTTGACAGTTGGTCACATAAGGGCTCTTTCTGCTTCCTCACTCTCCCTCAATGTTGCTTGGGCTCTTCTTAGGACTCTCTGCATTTGCATGTGAATTTTAGAATTGCCTTGCTGATTTTCACAAAAAACCCTGCTGGGGCATGACTGGGGCTGTGTTAAACCTATGCATGAAATTAAGCAGAACTGACATATTTCCAATATTGAGCCATCCCATTTACAAATGTGTTATTTCCCTCCACTAATTAGTACTTAAAAATTTTCTCACTGACATTTTGTAGCTTTCAGTGAAGAGAAGCTTTTCGTGCAGCTTCTGTTAGATTTCTCCTAGGTACTTTATTTTTTAAAAAATATTATTAGAAATGAGTTGCTTTTCTTTCACAAAGTACCGGGCTACCTCCCCCCTGACCTGCCCAACCCCAAATCCTTGCTTTCATGACTTATAGTTGCTTAAAAAATTGTTCTTAAACTGAGCAATACTTTCCTTGTTTCTGGTTTATTCATCCACTCTGAAACATGAGTGCCTTGGGGACATTGGTGACCACTGATGGGATAAGATTTCATAATCATTCCCAACTGTATGTAGACAATTAGAATTTCCTCAGGGTGGCTCAGGTGGTAAAGAATTCTTCTGTAATGCTGGAGACCTGATTTTGATCCCTAGGTTGGGAAGATCCCCTGGAGAAGGGAATGGCAACCCACTCCATTATTCTTGCCATGGACAGGGGAGTCTTGTGGGCTACAGTTCATGGGGTCAAAAAGAATCAGACATGACTGAGTGAATAACACTTTCACTTTCACAGGAACTGAAGTACTCTCAAGGAAGAAAAAGCCCAAGAACTATGGAAAAGAACCCATTTTCAGAAGTCAGAGGCAGAGAGGGAAGGTTCTCACCATGCTGAAGGACATGCGATGGTCAGATCACCCTTGGCTTCTCAGCTTCTCAGCTCCTTCTTAGAAAGTTCTGAATCAGAGGGCAGGGTATCCCTGGTCCCTGCAGCTTTGTCTGTGGGGTGTTCATGGTTCCAGGGACGCTTGTTCTACTGGTCTGGGGAGGCAGAGGGCTGGTCATCCTCAAACACCAGTGCTGGGCCAGCTCAGCCCCTGGCTGTAGAAACATGTTCAATCTGCCTGCTTTCCAAACTTGGGAGCACTTTAGGATGTGAGATGCAAATGTGTAGAATTGGAAATTCTTGCCTACGGTTAGGACTTCAATACCATTTTGCTCAATGGCAAGTCCAGAATCTGTCCATTTCAATCATGGGCCAGAACTGACAATTACCATTTCTTGGGGAAGCGAGCAAAGATGTCTCCCTGCAGTGTGACTATGCTAAGTAAAGAGCAGGTGCAGCCAAACTTCCCATGGCTGGAAACCTGCTTCCAGATCTCTAAGTGAGAGACTGAAGCTATCTGCTCAGCAGTTGTTGTTTTTTTTTTCCAACAAAAGATCACAGCTTTATTCAGCATGAGCTTTCAACCACCCCTGGGCAGGATGGCACTTTAATATGAAGAGATATTAGGAGTCTCAGATGTGTATATTATTGCTCTGAAAATCTTGGTCCAACGCAGTGAATACTCAGGTTGAATTGTGGTGGAAACTCTCATTTGTGTAAATATCTTCAAGGCAAAGATTGGCGACACCTATACTTTTGAGCAAAGTTGGTTTATTGCTGGTTGCCAAAAAGGAGAATGTCCACCATGGGAAACTGTAGGGCATTTCAGAAAGAGGTTGTTTCCAGTTTTCAGCTATTACCAATAAAGCAGTTATGAACTTTAGTATATGTCATTATTCGGATATAAGGTTTCACTTCTCGAGGGGTAGAATGGCTGGATCATACGGCAGGGGTAGGCTCCAGCCCTTTTTTTCTCATAATTACTTTGCTTACCTTCCAGGCATTGTTTATCTCTTCCCGGCCTGGGCAACCATTAAACCTGAAAGAAATGACTGCCAAGCTTCTTGGCAAAAGATCAGATGCCATCTAAAGGCAATACCAGGCCACATTAGTTCTCCATAATGCCATTAAAAGTGAAGGACACAGTTATGCATTTAAATGACACACGGAACCCAGTGCAAGGAAACGGTGTTTTCGGTTTAGTGTCAAAGAGCTTCATTTTTTTTTTTTTTTAGATCTTCATTTTTTTAAATTAATAAACCTATGCTCTGTTTTTATTGGCACCTGCAAAGTGATATAACGGCCCTATGAAAAGTCTTTTTTCAAACACAGCAATTTTTTAAGCAAATGTTAAAGAATTTTAGGTTAATCATAGAAGCATGCAGTCCCATACATACAAATATAAAAATCTGAAGCTGGTGCCCTCATTAAAAATAACCTGCAGAGTCACTGTGCCGACAGAGTCAATACATTATAATACAAGGCAGAAGCTGGCCAGACATTTGGCAGATAGTTTAAGGCATTACTCACAGGGGTTACGTTAGCATAAGGATGACTCAAGACTTTCCACCTTAGCAGAGCAAGTCCTAACTCTAAGCTGGATTGTGGTCCAGTAGGAAACAGGGGTCATGAGTACAATGTCCTCTGTAGGTAATGGCACATGGGTAGTGGTTAGCTTTTCGGGCTTCCCTGGTGGCTCATTGGTAAAGAATCTGCCTGCAATGCAGGAGACCCAGGTTCGATCCCTGGGTGGGAAAGATCGCCTGGAGGGGGAAACGGGAACCCATTCCAGTATTGTTACCTGGAGAATCCCATGGAATCCCAGAGGAGCCTGGCGGGCTACAGTCCATGGGGGTCACAAAAGAGTCGGACACAACTTAGTGACTAAAGTGGTTCGCTGTCTAGGGTGGCCTGCAGCTCGCTGGATCCAGGTACTCAGGACGCTGATCCCAACTAGCCAGAGGGACCCAGATGCCCTTAGGAACCAACCCATGAAATTTGGCTTTCCCCTTCCAGGGAGAAGGACTTCCCTGGTGGTTCAGATGGTAAAGCGTCAGTCTACAATGCGGAAGACCTGGGTTCAATCCCTGGGTCGGGAAGAGTCCCCGGAGAAGGAAATGGCAACCTGCTCCAGTACTGTTGCCTAGAAAACCCCATGGACAGAGGAGCCTGGTACAGGCTACTTTCTATGGGGTCGAAAAGAGTCAGACACAACTGAGTGACTTCACTTTCTCTTTCTTCTAGGGAGAAAGTTTTCCTGACTTTGCTGTGATGGACTTGGGCCTGGAACAGGCCTCTGGGGTGTGGGGCCCAAGGGAACAATGGAGCAACGGGGTGCAGTCTGGGGCTGGGACTGGTGAGTGCTGGCAAGGGAGGAGCCCCTGAGGATGGACCCCTGGGTTCCCCCCTTGGCCCCCCACTGCTGACCCCTTCCCGGCCTCATGCTGGCTGAGCTGGGGAAGAGGGAAGAGGCAGGCAGGGGCTGGGCTGGAGAGGGAGCTGCCCTGGGCTGTGCAGAGAGCCTCAAGTGGGCAAAGGATGGAATTCTGGCTCTGAATCAGAGGTAAGGGTATTCTTGGGGCAACCCCTGGTCCCCATAGTTTTGTCTGTATGGTGTTTATGGTTCCAGGGAAGCCTGTCCTAGTGGTTTGGGGAGGGAGAGGGCTGATCATCCTAAAACACCAGTACTGGCCCCAGCTAGGCCACTGGCTGGCTAGGAGAAGGACAAGACATTAAAAAAACTTTTGACTTTGAAATAATTTTAAGCATACAGAAAGTTGCAAAGATAGAACAGGGAGGTCCCTTATACCCTTATGTAATTTGGTTATATTTTAGGTATCTACAGTGTAATGTCACAACCAGCAAACTGACATCGGTACAACGGATGTGTTCTGTTCCATGCCGTTTTATCACGTGTGGATCTGTGGAACTACCATTGTAATCAAAACACAGAACAGTTCCATCACAAGAGTCCCCTCCCCACCACCTCCAGCCCCCAGTAAGCACTAAGCTGTGGCCCCCTCTATAACTTTGTCATTTAGAACACGTTCTATAAATGGATAAATACTGTATAAATACAGTATGTGGGGGCTTCCCTGGTGGCTCAGACTGTAAAGAATCTGCACGCAGTGCAGGAGACCTGGGTTTGATCCCTTGGTCAGGAAGACCTGCTGGAGAAGGCGACGCCAGTATTCTTGCCTGGAGAATCCCATGAACAGAGGAGCCTGGCCTACTACAGTCTATGCAGTTGCAAAGAGTTAGACACAACTGAGAAATTAATGGAACTTTCCTGATAGCTCAGCGGGTAAAGAATCTGCTTGCAATGCAGGAGACCCAGGTTCGATCCCTGGGTTGGGGTGATTCCCTGGAAAAGTAAATGCCAACCCACTCCAGTATTCTTGCCTGAGAAATCCTATGGACAGAGGAGCCTGGTGGGCTACAGTCCAAGGGGTCACAAAGAGTCGGACATGACTGAGTGACTAAGCATGAGAACAGCTAACATGCACACATACAGTGTGTACCTCTGAGCTTGGCTTTTTCCACCCAGTCTAAATCCCTTGAGATCCATCCAAGTCGCTGTATGTCTCAGTAGCTTGCTGCTTTTCATTGTTAAGTAGGATTCCAGAGAGTGGATGAACCACAGTTTGTTTAGCTGTTTACTTATTGTAGGACAGGTATTGTAGTTGTTCCTGGCTTGGGGTTATTAGGAATAAAGGGGCCATGAACAATTTTGTATGGCTTTGTGTATGCACATCCATCTGCACTTCATTTCTGGGTAGATGCCTAGGGATGTGATTGCCGAGTTGTACAGAAGATCCCCTGGAGGAGGGCGTTGCAACCCACTCCAGTATTCTTACCTGGAAAATCCCATGGACAGAGAAGCCTGGTGGGCTACAGTCCATGGGGTCGCAAAGAGTCTTTAAAGAAACTGCCAAACTGTTTTCCGGAATGATGGTATCACGTTACATTCTCATAGCCACGTGTGAGTTACCCCGTTTCTCTGTCTTCACCAGCATTTGGCGTCAGCACTGGTTTTCCTTTTGCTGTTGGACTGGGGGTCCTAGTGGTGTTAACTCATCAGGGTCTCAGTTTGCTGTTCCTCAGTCGCTAGTAATGCTGACTCACCTTTCCGGGGCTGCTTGTCATCCGTGGATCTTCTTTGACTTTGGATGGCGGTCCTTTGTCTATGACTTCTGGGAGCCAATGTCCTTTTAAAAAAATAGACTTACTTTTCAGAATAGTTTCAGGTTCACAGCAAAATAGACCAGAAAGGAAAGACTTCTCTTATACTCCCCTTCTCCAAACACACACAGCCTCCCTGACTAGTGATATCTCTCATCGGAGAGGTGCACTTGATACAAATGACCCAGCTACGTGGATACTTTATCATCACCCAAAGTCCAGCTTTATTTCACTTTTGGTGTTGTACATGCTATATCTAGGGGCAGATGGGGCCCAAATATAGCGACATATGTGAGTATATGTGACATACAGTGAGTATAGTGACATGGAGGGCTTCCCTGGTGGCTCAGCGGTGAAGAATCCGCCTGTGATGCTAGAGCAGCCCGAGAAGTAGTTTTGATCCCCGGGTCAGGAAGATCTCCTGGAGAAGGGCATGGCAACCCACTCCAGGATTCTTGCCTAGAGCATCCCACGGACAGAGGAGCCTGGCGGGCTACAGTCCATGGGTCGCAAAAAATCGGACACGACTGAAGCGACTTGGCATGCACATATGCACACAATGACGTAGGTCCATGGTTATGGTATCATGCAGGGCAGTTTCACTTCCCTAAAGTCCTCTGAGCTCTATTGGTTCATTCTTCCCTACCCTTTAACCCCTGGCAACCACTGATCTTCTTACTGCCTCCCTAGTTTTGCCTTTTCCAGAACGTTATATAGTTGGAATCATATCATATACAGCCTTTTCATACTGTCTTCTTTCTTCTCCCCTGGTGGCTCAGACAGTAAAGAAACTGCCTGCAAAGCAGGAGACTCAGATTTAATCCCTGGGTGGGGCAGATCCCCTGGAGAAGGGAATGGCAACCCACTCCAGGATTCTTGACTGGAGAATTCCATGGACAGAGGGGTCTGGAGGGCTACAGTCCATGGGGTCACAAGAGCCAGACATGACTGAGCAACTAACACTTTTACATAGTTGGAATCATACCCTAGACAGCCTTTTCATATTGCCTTCTTTCAATTCATATTATGCATTTAATGTTTTTCCAATTCATGGCTTGACAGCTCATTTCTTTTTATTGCTGAGTAATAGTCTACTGTCTGGGTGTGCCACAATTTATCTATTCAGTCACTTATTGAAGGATGTCTTGGTTGCTTCCAAGTTTTAGCAATTATGAATAAAGCTGCTATAAACATCAGTGTGCATATTTTTGTGTGGACATGTTTTCAAAGCCTCTGAGTAAATATTAAGGAACAGGATTGCAGGGTTGTGTAGTAAAGTATGTTTAGTTTTGTAAGAAACTGCCATACTGAAGACAGGAAGTTAGGTATTGTTGGCACAGAGGCGGTGTGGTATGTTAAAAAATGACCCTCCATTAGGCATCTATGTCCTAATCCCTGGATTATGAATGTCACCTTACATGGCAAAGATACGATTCAGCGAAGGACCTTGAGCTAGGGTGTTTCTTCTGGATTATGTGAGTCTGAAATGCCATCACAAATGTCCTTACAAAAGAGAGGCAGAGGGATTTCCCTGGTGGTCCAGTGGTTAAGACTTCACCTTCCAACACAAGAGGTGTGGTTTCAATCCCTGGTTGAGGAGCTAAAATCCCACATGCCTCCTGGCCATCCCCCCCACCCCCCCCACCCCCGGGCAAAAAAAACCATAAAATAGAAACAATACTGTAAAATTCAATAAAGACTTTAAAAGAGAGAGAGAGAGAGGCAGAGAAGATTTTTATACACACAGATGAGAAGGCAGTCTGAGGATGGAGCAGAGAGAATTGAAGATGCTAGCCACAAGCCCAGGGACGCTGGAAACCAGCAGATGCCCGAGGAAGGAGCAAGTGCTTCTGTGGAGCCTCTGGAGGGAGTGTGGCCTGTTCACACCTTAACGTCAGCCCAGTGACACTAACATTGGACTATCTGCCTCCAGAACTGTAAGAAGATGACCTTCTGAGTTAAGGTACCAAGTTTGCGATGAGTCACCAAGTTAAAGGCCACAGGCAACCAACTCAGTGTTATACAGAAGAAAGAAATCAACTGAGGTCAAAAGTTCAAATGAAATCAACTGAGTGTCATCGGAGAAAGTGGCTTCCAGCTGATACCTGATAAGTCCCACGGACAGGAAATGGCATCAGTGAAAAAAAAATATGGTAAAGGGGAGCAGAGGTGAGTGAATTTAACATCCACACAGCTGGAATGCCTGATTTATCTTTCAGATTTCACCCACTTGACCACGAAATTCAAAGAGAAAATAAAGGAGCACTGACTTCTTGCCCCCTTTGGGAAATGTTATAACTCCTGGCTTGGTAGACTTTAGCACCAGGAGGTAATTTTCATGTTTGCAAAAAAAAGTGCTGCTTTGCATCTTTTCTCTTTCGTTGTGAGCATTTTAAAATAAATATGGAAACCAGGTCATTTCCATGTCTTAACAATTCAGCAGCGTAGGCATTTCTCAAATTATCAGTAGGTGTGTCTCAAGAATCTGGTTTTATGTTGCTTGTTCTCAGCTAGTCTTTCCTGTGTAAGCATGAAAAATACTTAAAACTTATTTAAAACCCATAAGTGCGTTCACATGAGGTCAATCTAGTCATAAAGAAATTGATTGAACCCAGGTCTCCTGCACTGCAGGCATATTCTTTACCCTCTGAGCTAACAGGGAAGCCCAAAGAAAATGATGGATAGGGTAAAACTAAGTGAGGTTTTTTAACCTTCAAAGCTGGAGCAGAGATGTGCGTCTTTCATAGGTGGTAATTATAAAGGAGGCAATCGGTTATTGGGTCTCCACTTGGCCTTTCACAAGAGGCTTTGCTTTGCGAGCCCTTTGATGTTCATATCCTATGGAAGGAGGAAACAGGAATACCCTCTGGTAGACTCAGCAGTCCTTGAAAGAGGACTTTGCGCCAGGACTTCAATAGGATGAGAGCCACGTAGTCAAAAACAAACCTCTATAAAAGCTTTGACTTGTAAATGAGAGATGGCCAGTGATGAGGTGTCTGAGGACGCAAACATCCTGCGGCCTTAAATTACACCAGAATCGTGCCCTCCTCTCCCGACCTGCTGTTGCCAGAGCAATCAGATGCCTGGACCCAATCTGAAGCCTGTCTGGAGACCCTGCTCTTTCCGCGACCTCAGAACTCTGTTGGACAATTTATCACATGCTCCCTGACAGAAGTTACTTGAGTCAGTGGTCTTCCCTTCTCTCCCTTTAGATGCTTCTAGAGATCAGGGCTGGCCACACACTCCCCACAGGACCTCTAGTCCCATCCAGGCCATGAGCCCTCAGGAGTCTGGTCATCAAGTACCATCTCTCATCAGTTATCCATTCCTAGATACCATTCCTCGGTATCTTGTCTGATTATTGTGGAATCAGGGTAGAATAGCAGTGTCAGAGGTTAAATAAGGCTTCAGCAAGAAACGAGTTGAGAAAAGGCACAGACAAGAAACTGTGCAACGAATTTATGTTCTGACCATTACTCATTGTGTAGTTCTTCCCTGTTATAATTAATAAAATTGGCTGCTTTTGAAACTAAGATTATGCAGTTATTTTTGTATCTCTCAGAAGACTCAGGGGAGTTGAGTCAATGGAGAAGACCCTGATGCTGGGAAAGATTGAGGGCAGGAGGAGAAGAGCGCAACAGAGGATGAGACGGTGGGATGGCATCATTGACTCAACGGACATGAGTTTGTGCAAGCTCCGGGAGATAGTGAAGGACAGGAAAGCCTCATGTAGTCCATGGGGCCACAAAGAGTCTGACACGAATGAGGGACTGAACAACACAGGAGACCAAAGTCACATATCTTAAAATTAACAAATAAAAAGAGAAGCACTGATTCTGGTCTTCTGGGAAGCTAGGTAGATAGACTTTTCCTATCCCCTTCCTCTCCAGGTAAGTATAAGGAAAACTCTGGGTATTTTATATAAAGCCAACTTCAGAAGACACTGTAAAGGAAGGAATCTGTGCAGTGGGGAAGCTCAAGGCAGAGGAGCCCCAAAGTGGCAAGTTCTCTGGGTTTCTTTTTTGCCTCAGACAGCCCAGTCTTAGAACTGAAGAAGTCTGCAATCGGGAAATGCCAAGTGGATGAAGTCAACAAAAGTCCAAACCTAGCCTTGCTCTCTCTAGGCAAAGGACCTGGAAATGGGCAGTCTTGTAAGACAGAAACTTCTGGTTGATAACTTTTCTTAGCCCAGGCAGACACTTACAGAGAACACTGTGGTCTCACCTCAATGCGTGCGTGCACAGTAAGTCACTTCCATAGTGCCCGACTCTCTACGATCCCGTGGACTGTAGCCCACCAGGCTCCTCTGTCCATGGGGATTCTCCAGGCAAGGATACTGGAGTGCATTGCCATGCCCTCCTCCAGGGGATCTTCCTGACCTAGGGATCGAACCGTGTCTCTTATATCTCTTGCATTGGCAGGTGGATTCTTTACCATCTGAGCCACCAAGTCTCACTCCCAGCCCAGCAGCAAAGACTGAGTGGGGAACAGAGAGCCCCACCTTTGTCAGCTTGTCATGGGAACCCCCCTCCCCGCCGCTGACCAAGGTGGTGTTCAGTTCAGTTCAGTTCAGTCGCTTAGCTGTATCCAACTCCTTGCAACTCCATTAATCGCAGCATGCCAGGCCCCCCTGTCCATCACCAACTCCTGGAGTTCGCTCAAACTCATGTCCATCAAGTTGGTGATGCCATCCAGCCATCTCATCCTCTGTTGCCCCTTCTCCTCCTGCCCCCAATCCCTCCCAGCATCAGAGTCTTTCCCAATGAGTCAACTCTTCACATCAGGTGGCCAAATTACTGGAGTTTCGCTTCAGCATCAGTCCTTCCAAAGAACACCCAGGACTGATCTCTTGTAGAATGGACTAGTTGGATCTCGTTGCAGTCCAAGAGATTCTCAAGAGTCTTCTCCAACACAACAGTTCAAAAGCACAAATTCTTCGGCACTCAGCTTTCTTCACAGTCCAACTCACACATCCATACATGACCACTGGAAAAAAGGTGGTATTAGGGAAGGCCAAATAGGGAGCTAGGACCTTCATTCTTGAAGGGCAATAACAAGACCCCCTACCCCTGCTATCAGCGGCGATTCTGTGTGGAGACCACACATCTGCTCCCCCTCCCACCAAAGCATCACAAGCCCTCCCCTCCCCACCCAGGGATGGTGTCAGAGGAGGCCTAGTGCAGGGTCAGGCCTTGACTCTTCCCTGTAGTATCCGGGGAGGGCTTGTGGAACCCAGAACCCTGATCACCGTTAATGAGCCGGCACCAGCCCCCTTCCCCTGCTGGAATGCAACCAGAGGAGGCTAGCTAAATCGGAAGGGTTCAGTGAGAGTCAGAGCCTCACAACATAATATCTTAAAACGTCTCCACTTCAGGTGCAGCTCATTCATGAAGCCAACCAGAAAAATTTCAACTTGCATGAAAAACGATAAGGCATAGACACTATTCATGAGATGGCAGGGGTGTTAGAATTATCTGCCAGCAGGTTTGAAGCAGCCATGATAAAAATCCTTCAAGGAACAATTACAAATGTGCTTGAAATAAATGAAAAGAAGTCTCAGCAAAGAAACAGAAGATATAAAGAAAAACCACATGAAATTTTAGAAGATAGAAATACAGCAGCCAAAAAAAAAAAAAAAATCAGTGTACGGGTTCAACAGCAGATTGGAGTGGAGAGAGGAGGGACTCAGTGTACTGGCCAATAGAAAAATAGAGATTACCCAGATTGAACAACAAAGAGGAGATAGCTTGAGGTGGGGGGAAGAACACCACCTCAAAGACCTGTGGGACCAGGTCTCCCGTGGTGGCCAGTGGTTAAGAGTCTGCCTTCCAATACAGGGGACGTGGGTTCAAACCCTGGTTGGGGAGCTGGGGTCCCACCGCTGTGGGGCAGCTGAGCCCACTGCAGCTACAGAACCCACCAGCCCTGGAGCCTGTGTGCCACAACTAGAGAGGCATGTGCACCACAATGAAAGATCCTGCAACTAAGACCTGAAGCAATGAAAAAGAAAAAGCACCCGTGGGACGCCCCCAGAAATGTTTATGTACTCACATCACTCAAGTCTTTGAAGAAGACAGAAGGCATGGCTCTAAAAGTACTTGAAAGAAAATGAAAATGTGATGAAAGAGATGAACCTACAGATTCTAGAATCTGAATGAACTCTCAGACAGAATAAACACAAATCCACACTAAGACACGTCATGATCAAACTGCTGAAAACTAAGAACAAAGAAAAAAAAATCTTAAAAGTGAGGGGGGAACATCTTATTTATTAAAGAAAAATTTGAATGTTAATTTGAATGACGGTAGATTTCTCATCAGAAATGTGAAGGCCTGAAGGAAAGGGGGCATTTCTTAAATGCTGCGAGGGAAGAACCGTCAGCCCAAAATTCCGTATCCAGGGAAAATACCAGGAAAGAAAGGGTTCAGTTCAGTTCAGTTCAGTTGCTCAATGAAAGAGTAAATGCAGGCATTAGCAGATGAAGGAAAACTAAGAGAACACGCTGCTGGCAGAACTACCCTAAAAGAAGGGCTAACATTAGCTCTCTAAAGGATAAAGGGAGAAACCCTGGATATCAGGAAAAAAGAAAGAGTGATGGAAGGAGTCAAAACACGAGTTAAGTAGAATACATTTTAGTCTTTTTAATTATGTTTGATTGTTGAAGCAATGTTGTGTGATGTGGCTTTAAATTAGAGGAAATATATAAAACAATTACAAACTGGAGAAGGTAATGAGACACAAAGAGAGGAAAGGTTCCTATATTTCACAGAAATTGGTAAAATGATGACACAGGTAGGCTGTGATGAGTCATGTATATATAATAACAGTACTACAGAAACGGCTAATGCAATACAAAGAGATATATTCAAAAATCAGTAGAGAGAAATCAACATGGAATTCTAAAAGTGCTCAGGCAACCCACAGGAAGGCAGGCAAAAGAAAACACAAATGGAAACCAGAGAAAAGAAAAATAAGCCAAAAAATAAACATGCAGGCGTAAGCCTTACTTTTACCAATAATTACATTAAATGCAAGTAATCTAAGTACACTAAAAAAGACAGAAATGGGCAGTGGATTAAAAACTCTGATCCAATTATATGTCATCTGTAAGAAATCTACTCATGTACAACGATATAGGTATGTTAGCAGTTAAAGGATGGAAAAAGCTATACCATGGAAACTTTTATCTTAAAAAAAAAAAAAGGCTTCGGCTCAGTGGTAAAGAATCTGCCCTCCAACACAGTAGGCACTGGTTTGATCCCTGGTCCAGGAAGATCCCACCTGCCGAGAAGCAACTTAAGCCTGTGTGCCACAACTGTTGAGTCTGTGCTCTAGAGGCCAGGAGTCCCAACAACTGAGTCCACGGGCTGCAACTACGGAAGCCCTCGCACCCTCGAGCCTGTGCGCTTCAAGAGAAGCCACTTCAACGAGAAGCCCACACACCTCAACCAAAGCAGCCCTCACTCACTGCAACTAGAGAAAGCCCACACAAGGCAGTGAAGACCCAGCACGGTCAAAAATAAATAAATAAATGAAATTTAAAAAGCAGGAGTGAACTACATCAGTATCAGATGAAGCAGATTATCAGAGCAAAGAAAATTACTAGAGAGAATAGGATATATTACCTAGTGATACAAGGGTTAACCTTGTAGGTTACATCACACACTCTCACACACCGAACCACCTATCAATCCCATAAAGTCTTTGTCTCTACAGCTATGTCTCAAAAACGTACAGTTGAAAGGACTTTTCCTTCCAATGGTCTAAACCGGTCAAAGATTTTTTGGATGTGACCTGCTATGATTTTTGGCATAACTTATTGCATGAAAATACTGGTAATTTTTTTTTTTCCTTTAGAGCTAATGAGAATGCCGGGATATAAAAACTACATATAAATAGTAACAGGCAGAATTGTTGTTCAGTTGCTCAGTCGTGTCCGATTCTTTGTGACCCCCTGGACTGCAGCATGCCAGGCTTCCCTGTCCTTCACCATCTCCTGGAGCTTGCTCAAACTCCTGTCCATTGAGTCAGTGATGTCATCCAACCGTCTCATCCTCTGAAACCCTGTTCTCCTTCTGCCTTCAATCTTTCCCAGCATCAGGGTATTTTCCAATGAGTTGGCTCTTTGCATCAGGCAGAGTAACATCTTGCTATTTGAGAAATCTACGTAGTGATCATGATGGGCCACACCTCACTGGTGCAATGCTTTGCAAACCCACAGGCATGACTACTTCCTCCAGCAGGTGTCCGACTGGAAAACAGCAGAGTCCAGCCTCCCTCCTGTTGTTGTGGTGGCCCGTGGTGGCCACAGGACTCCCTCCAGGGCCTGACACTGAGCTGTGTATCAGAACCAACCCTGCGTTTCCGTCCTCCGGAGCCCACAGAACATTACTGGCCCCAGGGACCCAGGAGAAAGCACACACACCTCTGGGAGAGCCAGTTCCCCGTGCCTGGACTTGGGGTCTTAGCACAAGTGTCATCTTCTCACACAGTGTCTTAACTCTAGGATTTTAGCAAACAGATGCAAAGTAAAACGTTTTTAGTGCGCCAAGGAAAGTCACCACTGCAGGGGGAACAATTAAAAAAAGCAGCAGAAAGGAATCAAAGCAAGAGAGATGATAGAGATGATCAGGAAAAGAAGACCAATATCAGGGGCAGGCAGCAGCCACCACTGGGGAGTCTTTGCAGACACGGATTCTTGGGCTTGCTCCTAATTCACGTGCTTGAACCTAAGTGTTTCAAGTCCTTGTGCACGTGCTAAGTCACTACAGTCATGTCCGACTTTTTGTGACGCTATGGACTTTGTAGCCTGCCAGGCTCCTGTCTATGGGATTCTCCAGCCAAGAATGCTGGAGTGGGTAGCCGTGCCCTCTGCCAGGGGATCTTCCTGACCCAGGGATCGAACCCATGTCCCTTAAGTCTCCTGCATCTGCAGGCGGTTTCTCTACCACTGGTGCCACCTGGGAAGCCCTTCAAGTTCTTAAATCCATCTGAATGTTAGTTTTGCTTTTCTGTGGCCAGTATGCAACAGCTTTTTCCTTTGCTCGGATTCTGTGTTCATTAAGAACCAGGGGTGTCTTAGTTACTCTAACTAGGACAGGCACAGCTTCTCCGTAAACAGTCAGCTGATGTTCTGCGTTGGTTACAAGCAGGTCTCTTCTGAGGCTGGGTTGTGAACCAGTCTGCAGGAGCCTCATCTGACTCCCTTTTCTGGATGTGGCCTACAGTGGGTTCCCAATCCAGAATACTCTTCTCCCCACGCCCACTCCTGACTCAGCAGAGGCCTCCCCTTCAGGGTTTCCCTCATCCATCTCTTTTTGATTCAACAGTGACCAATTCAAATAAAAGGTCTAACACAAACATCAGGCAAATATGTTTAATTTTTTAAAATAACTGATGGCAAAATAAAATATTTACATCACATCATACTGTGTAAACATGTAAGGTCTCTGTACAAAGAAATATACATGCAAAATAATGTAAAAATTTAACTGAAATAATAAAAAGAAACAATACACAAATAAAAGTTGTGAGGTTACGAATACACATCCAGTTTTGAATCCAATTTCTTTTAAAAAGTTTCTGTACAATTTTACAAGGAACAAACAAACAAAAATTCAACAAAAGAATAAATAAAAATACATTGGAAGCTGCAAAGCTTGAACTATGCCAGTTTATGGCTGAAGACCCAGGTGTCTGGCTGGCTTGGGAAGCGGGCTGGTCTTTTAAGTGTATTTCACACAACAAAGATAAAAAGACATCCAGAAAAATTCAAGCGTGCTCAGAAACCCAGCGTCTTTTGTTGAGGGCCTCCCACACTGCAATGCCACAGACATCAAAGCCAGCCTCGAGGTGGCTGGTGCCTAATTGGCATTTATTTCTTACCAAAAGCTCAAAATCCAGCCAATTTTTGTACAGAAAGTTGAATGTCAAAAAGTCTAAAAAGTAGGAAATGTCCAGACTGATTTTGGGAAAAAAAATAATACTTTGGCATTCTGAATAATAGCATAATAAAATTTAAAACATTACCCTATTATCCAGTTTTATATTCAGAGTATGAAATCACTTTTTACAGTCCTCAAAACTGACAAATTTCACCAAGAGTTGTCTCCTTGAACCGATGACACAGGGCTACGAACCCCACCCCCCACCCCGCCCCTGACACACGCACAAAAACCATAAATCTCACTGTACGAATATGTGCTTTTTCTATATATTTATTACAGGTACAACAGAGGTCTTCATAAATAGTTGCATAAAATGTTAAAGCCACAACATTGCACATGATATGAAATAAAACCAAAAAAAAAAAACCCCCAAACCAAAAAAACAACCCCCAATGAGTGCATTTACAGTATTTTCATCTGACTGTATACTGCTCAACAATCTGATTGACGGCTTAGGGGGTGGGACGCGGGGGGTGGGGAAGGGGTAGCAGGGCAGGACCCAACCTGACCTCCTCGGGGATGGGCAGACCCCTTGGACCCCTCCTAAAGGAAGCCCCGGGCGGTGGGTGGGAAGGCAGGGGTAGGGGGAAAGGACAGACCGAAGGCAGGACCAGTCTTATGTACAAGTAAGGCCTACATTTCATCAGAGCAAAACGATTCATTCTATTTTTATGCAAAAGTTTGAGGTTGGACGCATATTTCAGAAGCCCAGTCTGATGTCCTGGTGAGAGGCACACAGACGGGGCAGCTGGAAAAAGCTCAGAGCCAGGGGGACCCCCAAGTTGGACGAGGCCGCCGCTGGGGGTAGGGTGGAGGGGGGTCTTCCCCAGAGGTGTCCAGTATCTTGTTCGTTAACACCAGTGGTTGAACATAGGCATTTGTTTCCTTGAATAAATCCTGGAAAATGTTTTCAATTTGCAAAATGCTATTCATGTTCGTTTAAAAAAGTTTCTTTTTATTTTTTAATTTTTTTTTTTTTTTCAGAAACCTGAATAAAAGACTGTGACTCAGCAACGCTGTCTTCGCTCTTGCAGAGTGTTCCAGAAGGCCTCCACCCCCCGCCCCCAACACCCCGCAGGGCTTGTGGCCCGAGTCCCAGGCAGCTGCAGAGCACGGCTCGCTCGGGAACGCACGCGGTGTCACACGACGGGACAATCGGGCAGCAGACTGCTTACGTCGTCGGTTTATTGTTTTCTCTTCAAAAAAAAAAAAAAAAACAAACAAAGTCAGATTTAACGGCTGATTGGCAGGTGAAAGAGAATGAGAAAGGACTTCAAGACAGGTCAAACTCGAGGCAGAAGCCTGCTCTGTAAGAAGTTTTTCATGCTACGGATAGGTCGAACGTCGTTCTGGTGTTTGCGCCGCTCAATGAAGGAGGTCAGTCTGGACGTGTCGAGGACGCCCGCGCCTTTGCCGTGGCCGTGGCCCGCCTGCAGCCACCGCTCCTGGAGGGCCGACGCAGCCGAGGGGCGCTTGGCGGGGTCCTCGTGCAGTAGGAAGCACACGAAGTCCTTGGCCCTCTGGCTCACTCCTTGGAAGTAGTCCTCTGGGAAGCTGAAGTCCAGGCGGCAAATGTTGAGGCAGGTCTCTTCCACGCTGTCATCCAGGAAGGGGGACACGCCGCTGAGAAGCACATATGCCAGCACGCCCACGCTCCACGTGTCTGAGGTCAGGGAGACTGGGTTCCCCAGGATGATCTCGGGGGCCGCAAACTCGGGGTTTCCCAGCAATGGGTGGATGTGGTAAGTCGTGTTGAGTTGGACGGCATCTCCGAAGTCAGCCAGCTTGATGGTCGGCTTGGCTGAGCTCTGATCCACGAGGATGTTCTCGGGCTGGGAGACAGGATAAGACAGCCGTCAGGGGACTCCCGCCACCCCGCTCTTGGGCTGGGGCTCTCCAGGAATCTACAAGGTCGACTGTTCACGTGCGAAACGGACTCGTTCCAGTCTGGAACTTCTGAGGGCCGCTGCCATGTGAAGCCTGGGATTCACTCTCCTTCCTGCCATCGACGGCGACACTGCGCCTCCTTGCCTCCGTCACCCCGCCCTGTTCCCACCCCAGGAACTCTATGAACTAACTGCAGATCTCACGCTTGTCTACTATGTTCTGGTTTGTTTACGTTACCGAAAAGCCAACTCTAGAGCAGAGATTATTCATCCGAGTTCCCATCTCCTAACCCCTGTGTCTCTCCCAGTCCCCGGGGGGCTCCTGGCCCGGATTCAGAGGACAGCCCGGGAGCGGGCGTCGTGTCCCACATGGATGCACTGAGGTCACCCAGCGTTCCCGCCCCTGGGGCCCCACTCACTTTTAGGTCCAGGTGCGCTATCCTGCAGTTGTGAAGGTATCGCACAGCTTCCAGAACCTCCCCCAGGTACGCCCGGATCTTCCCCTCCGTGAGGTTCCCCCACCGCACCACGCAGTCCAGGAGCCGTCCCTGGTCAGCCCTGCAGAGGGAGGGGTGTGCGGCCGCGTTACGGGGTCAGTCAGCCACTTTAGAGGGACCATGACGCGCATGTTACCTCCGCACCCTGCTGTCAATGTCCCAGCAATGCTTGGGGACCACACCTCTACACGGAGGCAGCACAGGATCAACAGGATGATGCCTTCTTAACCTCGTCACGAAGCACCCGGAACCCACAGAGGGAACTGGTAGCAGAGACGGGCGCATCCAGGCCCCCCTGCCCACCCCACCCCAGCAGATGGGCACACCCAGGCCCCCTGCCCACTCCACCCCAGCAGATGGGCGCACCCAGGCCCCCCTGCCCACCCGACCCCAGCAGACAGGCACACCCAGGGCCCCCTGCCGACCCCACCCCAGCAGATGGGCGCACCCAGACCCCTCTTGCCTACCCCACCCCAGCAGGCTGGACTCAGACCTGCTCCGAACACACGACCTGGCACACAGCAAGCACTCTGCTGGGGAGGGAATAACATGAGACCACCTCCCCCAGCCTCAGTCTTGACAACTGTAAAATGGGGAACGTGATGGCTAAATGAGAGAATATAAATAAAGTGGGCTTCATGTTGGACTCAGAGTCTGCCTACTGTGAAATTACTTAACTTTAAAGAACCCTTATACAGAGTTGCCCTGTGCCAGGGACTAAATGCTTTCTACCATTTGCTTAATCCTCACGACAGCTCTCTGGGAAGAGGGTTTTACTGTTCCCCTTTTATACAGATGAGGAAACTGAGGCACAGGGAAAGTATGTAACTTCCCCAAAGTCACACAGCTTGTAACGGAGACTGGAACTGCAAGGAGGCAGTCTGGTTCCGGCCTCTCTGAACACCAGGCTGAGATGTGTTGTCTCTTTGCTACATAGAAATTTACAGAAAGATCAGCCAACTGTCTGGTAATGACAAGTAATCAAGGGAACTTTGGTAGTAAGTAGCTTGTTATGAAAATAAATCCTATTAATAGTACGATGAGGCCCAACCATTTAGTATTCCAGTGGAAAGAAATGACAGCTGAATGCACTGCAAATTTAAACCAGAACCTGAGGGCTTGCAGGAGATTCTGATAAGGAGTCTAGGCCTCTTTGTCTTCCCTTGGAATAGCTGAGCAGAGGCTGTTAGGCATTAAGCTTCTACAGCCAGAAGGCACGTTCCCAGGTCCTGAGGGCCCACAGGGGCCAGGTCTCCACCTGGACACCACCTGAGCCCTGCAATAGCCCTTTAGGCAGCTGAGACTCGCCAGGAGCAGAGGCCACAGGCCCAGGTCCACTGACATGCCTTCTGCCCAGGACGCGGTGTTGGGGGAGGCTGGGGAGGGCCAGCTTACTCCCTCCGCCATCTGAGAGGTTTCCGGGGCCAGCGAGGGGGCTGAACAGGCCCACGGTGACGTTCTAGTAGGACCCCGGGGCGGGGAGACTCCCTGAGGGTTGGGGTCGGGGGCTGAGGCTGGACCTGGGCCCAGGGCAGCATGCCTGTGAGGAAACATGACCAACGGAAAGTCAGGAGCAGGTCCCTGCCGGCCAGATCTGAGATACTCGCTTCCCACAGCGCCTCAGGAACTAGGGAGCGGCGCAAGAGGTTTGCTTGGGCCAATGGAAGTGAAGTCATAAACCCAAGTGAGTGTATGAAGTGAACTCCCTCTAGAAACCAGGAACGGGAATTTAAGTAAAGCTTAGTGACGAGGTGTTTCAGAAAGACCAGAACGTTCTAGGGGCCAGGCTCCCATCCTGGCTTTACGGACACTTTGGGCCAGTGATTCTGTGTCTCTGTGTCCTGTGTTGTCATGGGATGTCGGGCAAGCAGCAAGACGTCTGTGGACTTCGCCGAATACCCGCAGGGGCAAAGCTGCTCTTGGCTGAGCCGCCTACTCCCAGGTCGTAAGTTCCATACTCCTTATCTTTAAACGACTCATGTGTTGACTGAGAAAGCACACAGAGCCCGGTGTGTCATGGGGACCCACCCCCTCCAGACTGCGCTCTTCAGCGAGGCACACCTCACCCTCCCATCTAAGCACCCTCTGCAGGGCCGGACAAGCTCTGCGAGGGACTGGACAGGCCCCAGGCCTGAGCTGGGAGCCTGAAGCGGCAGACAGGAGCAGGTCTGAGTCAGCCCAGTCCAGGTGCCCCCCAGCCTGGCAGACACACGGGATCAGGGTAGCCTGAGGTCATGAGCAGGGGTGTGGTCTGCAGGGGTCTGGCCCCAAGGGAAGCCGGTGGCATCACCAGGTTGGCTGAGACCCCACGGGAGCCTGGGTCGGGGTGGGGGTGTTTGGATGCTAGATATACGCTGCCTTATCAGGCAGCTCATACAGAGACTTCCCTCTAGCATCGCTGGAAAGCTCTAAAACTGTGGATTCTGATAGGAGACATGTTTTCAGAAGTTCTGTGAATTCTAAAATCCCAGTTCCTATCCTTCTGAGAGAATTAACAGCAAGACTACTTGGTGTTGGAGCTGGGGGCTAGGAGGAGGGAAGGTGGGGGGCCAGAAGGGGGTGCTGGGGTCCAGGAGGAGGGGCCTGGGGTCCGGGGGAGGGGGAGCTGGGGTCCAGGGGGAGGGAGAGCTGGGGGTCCAGGAGGGGTGGGGCTGGGGTCAGGAGGGCGGGGTTGGGGGCCAGGGAGAGCGAGGGGCAAAGCGTGTACGCACATCTCCAGGACCAGCACGTAGCTGGTGGGAGTCTCGAAGGTGTCCAGGAGGCCCACCAGCAGCGGGTGCTGGAGGTTCTGCAGGATCCCAAGCTCGTGGGTGACCTGGTCACGCTTCATCAGCTTCTTGTTCACAAACTTAGTGGCCACGGCTCGTTTGGTGCCTTTCTGATCACATTTCTTCACGACGGAGAATCTGCCCCTGGAAAGCAGGTGGGAAGATCATTCTCAGAGTGAGCCGAGTGGGTCACGGAGGGAAGACTCCGTTAACCCAGGCGGACCGGATGCGCACAGCCTCCCCAGCTGTAGCCCTGCTCTCCCATCCAGCAGAGGGGCTGCGGCCATACGACAGCCTGAAGGGAGCTGCCCGTGTCTGCGACTCTGTGTCTCCCCGTCCTGGGGACAGACGTCTCCTGAGAAGGCGGCCACGTGACTTCTCCACCCTCTGACCTGTCAGCAGGGACCTCCTGACGGCCCAGGCAGCTTCCACCTCTGCTCTCGCAGAGACCCTTCCTCAGAGTGTGAAGAAGCGTGGAGAGGCCTCCTCAGCGGCTCCTGCCACCCACACCCCCACTCTGGACAGCTGTGTCCCCTGCCATCACCACGGCTGTCCTTCCGCTGCGGGACGTGCGTGTGGGGCTGCTAACCCACTCGTCTCTCGTCTGTGGTCTCTGGGGCTGCACCCAACGAGCCACCCCAGAGAAGCCTCAGCTGCACCCTGGCGGGATCCAGGTAACAAGACCCTGGGCCCTCGAGTCTGAGCCTGCTGCCCTCGTGGGATGAGACTCGGGGCAGGGAATGTGAGGGACAGATGTAACTCTGTGGCCGGGGGCAGAGTGGGGAGGGACTCAGCCCGATGTGCCGGTCAGTCCTCTGTCGCCACACGGGGTGGTGGGCACGCTACTTGGGGCTCCTCCTCCCACGGACCGTGCCATGCCGTGCTAAGTCGCTTCAGTCATGTCCGACCCATGGACTGTAGCCCGCCAGGCTCCTCTGTCCATGGGATTCTCCAGGCAAGAATACTGGAGCAGGTTGCTAGTTCTTCCTCCAGGGGATCTTCCTGACCCAGGGATCGAACCCACATCTCTTACGTCTCCTGCATTGGCAGGCGGGTTCTGTACCACCAGTGCCATCCGGGAAGCCCCCTCCCAGGGACAGGTGGAGTCTATTCTCCTCCCTTGAATCTGGGCTGGCAGGTGGCTGGCTCTGTCCACAGACTATGGAGAGAGCGCTGCTGTTGCGCTCTGAGAGGCTGCAGCTCCTGCTTCTGGCTCCTGGGATGCTCTGCCATCACATGAGGAAGCCCAGGGTGGACGTCTATATGCAGAGAGGCCAGACACATGGGTGGCTGGGTGGCCAAGCTCAGGAGGGACCAAGGGAGCAACTGCCTTGTCAGGGGCATGTGGCACGAAGTGATATGTTGCTGCTCCGGACAGCAGGGCTGAGCCTCGTGTGGCGACAGAGGACTGATGGGCATGACGGACGACCGACCGGCACAGCGGGCTGATCCACACAGGCGGGCGCACGGATCCCTGCAGCTGGCCACTCTAGGATACACCCAGGAAAGGCCCCTGGGGTGTACCCCCGGCAGCTGGAAGGCTTCCCGGGAAGCTTTTAAATAGGGACATGCTGGGCAGTCATGCTTCCGACCCCCCTCCTGCCACATGACGTCCTGCCAGCCTAAGCCCTGGCTGCCATCTGCAGAGAAACACCCCTCTGGGTTGAAGCCCCCCTTGGTTCGTGCTATAAATCTCCAGGTACCGCTGAGACCTGAAGGGCAGCTTCAACCTCCCTCAATGGGATTCCATGAACTACGTCCCATCAGAAAGGGTCTGAGCGACTCTCCCCTGGATTCCCCTGAGGACAGGGCGTAGCCGGTGCCGCCCTGGACGCAGAGCCAGAGCGACTCCGTTGTCCCTGGAGGGCTCATGGTACAAAGCCTTAACTCTTGCTGGGTGCCTGCACTGGACCTGTCCTCTTACTTTCGCAGTGTTTAATATTGAAAGGTAGTTAACAGTTACATTCCAGATGCAAAATGCCTAACTTCCAACTGCTGGCAGAACGTGCCAACTCTCTCTGTGCTCCTGCGGAGCTCTGTCTCTTGCGCCGCTGGCTTGGGAGGGCCCCCGGTGTGCTGCCGTACCTGCCGAGCTCGGCCACCTCGCTGTAGAAGCAGTCAAAGTTGTCCTTCCAGGTCACCACGATGCCATCACTCCCTGGACCTGCAAGAAAGGAGCATCTCCCTGAGCCTGGTGAGCAGAACGCCTCTTGGGTGGAGACTGGAGCCCTGAGTTCAATGTGGCGGCCGGAGGGGCTGCTAAGGGTCTGAACTGAGGCTCGAGGGTACGGAGACGGGTCAGAAGAATAAGGTCCACGCTGCGTTTGTGCTGGGACTCGGTTTGAGACGGCTTTAAGTGATGGAAATAAACACACACTTGCTTTTCCATTATCTTTCCACTTGCGTTTCTGTAAGCCTATTGCAATAAATAGTCTTCTGTCTCTCCAAACTCCCTTGCACTAGTGACTTATTAAAAGAAAAAAAATCACCTGTATAACCTCTATGACACCTTTTAAAAATCAGAACACTGCTTATTCTCAAGGTTTTTTCCTTCCTTTCTTATGCTGTGACCCCAAAACAGGAACCCCTCCTTTCTCTGACTTTAGGTTAAAATATATGGGGGTTAAGATACAGGGGATAAAAGTTCTCAGACAATTTTATGTACTATCTACACATAGAGCACTCCTAAACTCAATTCACCTTGGAGCTCTTCTATCTATTCTTAGTTTTTTAAAAATTTATTTAATTCTTTAGTTGTCACTCCTGGAAGCAGCTGCCTATAGCTGCTGTGACTGGAGGACCCAAGAGAAACCTCAGCAGCCCTGCATCGCACAGTGGCCTCCTGTGAAATGGCAGCTGGGAATCGGGCAGTATGTGGTCACTCACTAAGCATCTACATACATCAAGTGCAACAAAAATTCTAAAAGACCTAAGATACAGGTCCTGCCTCCAGCAATTCAGAGTTGAGCAGAGGAGAGAGATCAGGCCTTTCTGGGAGTGCGTTAGTCCCATCAGGGTTGCCTTGCGCTCAGGGCTGGGAGGACATACCCTCCGGCAGGGCTGTAGGGTCTAGGATGCACAGAGCCTGCACGGGGCTCACCCACACTCCCCTCTTTACTTTTTTTTCATTCTGCATGAGACCAACTCAGAATAGGTCCTCTTAGCATCAAAGCATCAACTGAACATTCAGGGGAGATGTTGGAGTGTGTTTTGAGTTTTAAGAGCACAGAATGCCTTCCTCCCACCTGGAGGCTGGCCTCAGAGGCTCACGAGCTCAGTGGCCGTGGACAGAAGCCTTTACTGAGCGCCGCCCCTGCCCGCAGTCACTCTCCCAGAGGCTGGCCAGCTCCTTGCAGCCCCCGGGTGACTTGTCATGCCTCTCAGGACACGTCGGCTGTGTGGGGGGGCTCGGGGTGCAGCTCACCTAGAACCCTCAGGCTGGCTGAAGACGAGGCTGACCCCATGTCGTTCACTGCAATGCACGTGTAGATGCCGTCGTCCTCGGTGGTCACACCCACGATCTTCAGAGCGGCCTCTCCCAAGTCGCTGCAGCAGGGGAGGGCCCAGGGCGTTCACAAAGGCTTGCCCCCATCCCCACGCCAGCCCCCCAACCTCTCTCCTGCGGTGTCACAGGAAACAAGGAGCTTCAGTGCTGATGGGCAATTTCAAGTGGGATTCCAACCCTAGCTGCCCACCCAGGGACAACACGCCCCCTCAGGGGAGGCATCCCAGGGCTGAGGTGACCCAAGGAATTGACCGTGGGGCTCCCGGTGGAATGAAGTCATGCTCACTGCCAGAGACATGGACCCCCAGGGGCCTCCCTCACCTGTAGGAGATGCTGTAGTGACCATCGTTGTTCAAGGTGTTGTGTTCAGGGCCCTTCCAGGTGATGGAGGCCTTGGGGCGGCCGCAAACCCGACATCGAAGAACAACGGTCTCGCCTGCCTCACACGTGACCTCACTCAAGGGAATGACGAATTCTGGGGGAACTGCGTGAGAAAGGAGTCAGTGAGGCCAGACGCCCGGCCCCTGCCTGGCGCCCACCAACCTCCCCCAACAAACCTCTGGGCCTGAGATGTTGCCCAAGCCCAGAGCTCCACAGAAAACCTGGGTCCACAAGGTAAACTCGAGTGTCCCCAAATGCTCCCTAGACCTATGCTCTATAACACCAGAAGAAAAAGAACAGGACTCACCGTCATATATGTAGTTGGGATTGAGAAGCTGAAATGGAAAAATCACACGGTTATTAACCAAATACATGAGCTATTTTGAGATATGTTGCTTTCATTCCAGGGTTGCAGTTATTTTTGAAAGGTAAGAGGAAACGCGATGTAGCTTGCCTGGGCATCAATCAAAATCGACCACACTCCCACTGCCTTTGAATGCACTGGGAAGCTTCGTGTCACCCAAATATAGTTTTTCCTTCCTACTCACAAACACCAAAAACTCAGAGATGCCCCCTCCGCCCAACCTATGGGCTGAGTTCTGTGGGTCCCTGGACCCCCTCCTTCTGCAGAACAGCCAGAGCTCGGAGCTGGGGCCTCGAATTCCCCTCAGGAGATGCTGGCTTGCTCTCCAGGCAAAACCTGCACAGGTTTAAGGCGATCTGATTACAGGAGTCATGTGGGCTGGAGCACCCGCCGAGGGGATTCACTGCAGCCAGTGAACATCGCTCTGGGCCACAGCCGCCCTGTGCTCTGTCTGCTTCCGAGGATCCAGAATCTTGTCTCCCTGGCGGCTCACATGGTAAAGAATCTGCCTGCAATGCGGGAGACTGGGTTCCATCTCTGGGCTGGGGAGATTTCCCTGGAGGAGGAAGCGGCAACCCACTCTAGTACTTCTGCCTGGAGAATCCCACGGACAGAGGAGCCTGGCGGGCTACAATCCATGTGGTCACAGAGAGTCAGACATGACTGAAGGACTCACACTTCCCTGGGAGCACAGCAGCATTCTTCCTGCGCCAGGCATACGCCCACTGAGGTGCACGCCCACGCACCTGGCTCCTCAGAACACCTAAGCGTACTTGGGCCACTCTGTCCCCATGAGTTCCCTACAAAGCCCCTTGGGTCTGCTCACAGGGCAGAGGGAGGCGGGTCACTGCTGGGCAAGGCCGGGCCCCGGGTCCGTGCCTCCTCCTGTGCCGGGGCCAGCCCCTGTCGCTTCTTGAGGTGCATAGCCTCCTGGCGACGCCATGCTCACCTTCACAGATACCTTGTTGCTCAGTCCTTCCCGAGACTTCCGGTAACCGTTCTCTAACTTGCCTTCCCGTTTGCCGTCTTTATCTTTTTTCTCAGATTTTTTCCTTAAGCGGAGTGCTGTGTGCCAAGATGTTGACTTCCTAGGGGGAGAATGACATCTTGTTAGTATTACGCCTTCCTGGTGTTCAGCAAATGACTCCTGGAAGCATCAGGGAAGCTGAGAAGTGTCTTATATGGATACAGGATGACTGAGATTCCTTTACAGCAGTGATCTCTGCTAAGGAAAACTTTTCTGTGATGCTCACTGATTAAGACTGACAGCTTCTTATATCAAGTTTTAACGATTAAACTATAAAGATGTCTGTGATGGCTAATTTTATGCATCAACTTGAATGGATATAAATATTTGGTCAAACATTAATTTGGGTGTTTCTGGATGAGATTAAAACTGTAATGGGTCGAGTGAAGTCATCTGCCCTCTGTAGTGTGGTGGGCCTTGCAGCCACTCAGTTGAAGGCCTGAGTTGGACGAAAAAAGCCCAGCCTCCCTGAGCAAGAAGGAATTCTCCAGCATTCTGCCTGCACCACTGGTTTTCTGCTGGCCCCAGTGCAGATCTGAACTCACCAGTATCCATAAGTCAATTTCCTTATGTTCATAATAACCACTTCCTAACCACACACACCCCCTACTGTAACTATTTCTCTGGAGAACCTGAAAACATGGCCTGGGAATATTCTTGAGAAAACCAAGTATAAAATAGGATTCTTCAGTGGCGTACTAGAATAAAATATTTCCATGCATCAAGGAAAAACAGGGCAAGGGACTCTTGTTGGGAGATGGGCTCTTTGTAGGCTGAACTCAAGCCTGGATGTCTCATGGGGTGTGGGCGCTGAGCCCAGAGGTTTGGGGGCAGTGCTGGAATGCTGGCCAGACTGGGCTGCAAACCCGGCCAGGGCACCTTCATGTTTGGAGGGGAAGGTGACCGCCATCGATGCAAGTCTGGTCTTTGGAGGCTTACAAACCGCAGCTCTGTACAGCTCCCACCCCCAGAAACTGCCTGGCTGGCTTCTCCTGTCATCAGAGAGACTTAGGGAAGGGCAGAGTTGGAGACCAGCACCTGAATTCAGGTTTCTTTACAGTAATGTTTGATGCGGCAAATTTGGTTCCAAGTTTCCTGACTTACGAAGAAGGTAATGGCACCCCACTCCAGTACTCTTGCCTGGAAAATCCCATGGACGGAAGAGCCTGGTAGGCTGCAGTCCATGGGGTTGCTAAGAGTTGGACACGACTGAGCGACTTCACTTTCACTTCCTGACTGAAGTAATCAAGTACATCTAAGGCTTGATGGTAATCCCGTGATCTTTAGCTGCAGCTACAGAACGAGGTTCTTCACTGATGCACCCCCAGCACGCCTGGTATATGTTAGGGGGCAGTGGAAAGTCCTCACCCTCCAACCCAAGACCTCTGGGAACTAAATACCATCGTGCTCTACCTAGCAGCTTAAAAAAGCTGTGTGTGTGTGAATGCAGGTTATTAAAAGAAACATCAGAATAAGGAGACCAAACCAGTCCCTCCTAAAGGAAACCGACCCTAAATATTCATTGGAAGGATTGATACTGAAGGTGAAGTGATACTCTGGCCACCTGACGTGAAGAGCCAACTCACTGGAAGGCTCTGATGCTGGGAAAGATTGAGGGCAGGAGGAGAAGGGGATGACAGAGGATGAGATGGTTGCATGGCATCATTGACTCAATGGACCTGAGTTTGAGCAAGCTCCGGGAGATGGTGATGGACAGGGTGCTGTGGTCCATGGGGTCGCAAAGAGTCAGACACGACTGAGTGACCAAACACCACCGTTGCCACCACCACCAACAGAGTTAAGTCTGAGAGGTGCAGGTCACCCCACCGTCACTATGTGGTTCCACACGGCGCTTAGACCTGAACTTGCTCCGCAGAGCACAGCACATCTTTCTCTCAATGGGCATCACCCTTCCAGGGCCCCGACACCTCTTCTGCGCTCAGCACTGCCCTCGCCCCCCTACTCACTTGAGAGTCCCGTCAGGGTTCTCCATGATGACTGCGCTGGTGTGCCCCAGGACGAAGCCCGGAATCCAGCCCTCGGCTGCGGGGCACTGGTCAGTGGCGGCTCGGAACACCAGAAACATGTTCTGTTGATTGCTGGCCAGAATTTGAACGACCTCTCCTTGATAGACGTTTATCTCATCCTCCTTCACTGCCGTGTAGTCGTGTGTCACCAACATGGTGGAGATGTTGCTACTGCTGCTGCTTTCACTCTGCAGGGGGAGAGATGAACAGAAAGGCAGAGCGGAACTGAAAGGGGGTCTGAGGACGCCGAAGCGCTCGTCCGCGTGCTGACAATCAAGTAACGGACAATCAAGATTGCTCTAGAAGCAACGTAAGGATAATCTAAAATGCCAAGAAGACCACAGCGATGGCCAAACACTTTACTTTTGGAAGCTTGATTATTTCAGGTCCATCTTCCTTACACCGTTAGAGGGACGGCTCGTCCTCCTGTTAATGCCACGCTGGGTTCTGTCTATGTCACTGCGACCATCATGCGTGTTTTAAAAAGCATTAAATTAGGAAGCTGCAAGGAGTAAGATCTTCAGCTCACTGACAGAGCAGATCGTGGCAAAGCCTCCAAAACTCACAGATGAAATGTTCTTTGAGAACGCGTCCCAGAATTGTGCCAAGCTGCTCGCATCCTTAGTCATTTCCACCTTTTTCCTTCCTAAAAGAAGAATGTGGGATAACTGAAGAGTAAGCCAACCACCGCTCTGCTCTCACGGAGTTACTCCGCCTCCTTTATGCTTCCCGTGGTGGGTGGCGCGCCTATGAGCTCGCATGATTCCCGGGTCCTGAAGACATGCTGCTGTCCTGGGCATGTTCAGCATCGTAGAGCAGCAGTGAACACCACTGGCCCCATAGCTCACGTTTCAGGGACATCCCTGGCATGGGAAAGTCTATCTTCCCCATATTTTGGTGTCCCACTGGGACCCAAACACTTCGGGGCACTGCTGTGTCTTCAGTATCCATCATACTGACTGATGTGTAGCAGGCACCCAATAAAGGTTCAGCAACTCAGTCAATGAGGTGAGACTGCAATGTTAAACAAAGATCATTTCTCAAGGCCATCTGCTCAGGCGCACAAACAGAAGTGGTGTTCACTGCAGAGTAGAAGAAACAAGGAAGATACTTGTCCTAAGCTGTCATTTACCAGGTGACCTTTCTTCCATGGGAGGAGGAAGAAGCTGAGACCTCCAGACCCTCGTCCAAGGCCTATCAACAGCTGGGATGTGGAGACGGTGTCAGGAGCTGCACTAGTGTGTTCTCAGAGGCTCCCACCAAGGATGCTGTCTGGATGGTCACGGCTTCCCAGGACTCTGATGACACTTCCCTCTGCTGGACTCTTGGATGCCGGGGGCAGCTCCTGGGTCGCTGCAGACACGACACTCAGAAACCTTGCCACATGCCTGTCAGCTCTGGGCTACTGAGCTGCTGTGAAGACACACTGGAGCAGACGGCTGCCACTGTCAAGGAGCCTGCGTGCTGGGAACTCCAGGGGCCAGGGCCCTGGGCTGCACACCGGGGTGGCCAGCTGCTCGGCGCCATCATGGCTGAGGAGTCTGGTGCCCATTCCCGGCCCTCCGAGATGCCCATGCTGTCCACGTCGGGCCTTGGCCTCTGCACACTCCTTTATGCAATTTTATCCCTTTAGCGTGATTTACATAGCAGTACCCCATAGTTTTGAGGCTACAAAGACACATTTGCTAGAAAATGTGAACAAAAACCAAATTCCGTGGCAAAGCCGTGTTTGGTCATGCAGGTACCAGCCTCTGTCTCATAATTTGAGCATTCTACCACAATCATAATAGCTCTCAGTCGTTTCTGAAAACCTCCCATGCACCAGCCTAAGTATTAGGCATTTAAAAACCTATCTCAGCTAATGTTGTCAGACACGATCCTCACCTCCTGACGACTAGAGGTTAGAAATGTATGGGGGCCACCCAGTCACCGAGAGGAAGGCAGGGCTTGTCTTTTCATTGCTGCCTGGGGGTGGGGGTGGGTGCAGGGAGGTCGTGCATCCATGTCTAGGGGCTGGCACAGTCACTGTGTGGGTTGACACATCCCCTCCACTCTGGTTCTCCTCAGAACTTTCCAGAAGGTGAGCATTAAAGGAGGAAGAGGGACCTGGGCTGTGGGTTAGGCACAGCTGCTGGGCTATGACCGCAGACAGGGTCACAGAAGCAGATGAGGAGGAAGGAGGCTGCTGCTGACCTGCCAGGGGACTGGAACGGCTGGAATGGGTGCGAGCAGGCCGGGTGACAGCTCTTCTTAACTGGGATACTTAAGAGTCCTCAAGGAGACTTTCAAATGCTCGTGCTAAGCCTCTAGTGGTCTTCCCATGCCTCCAGGGCATTTCTGTAAGGTGCTTGGATTCGCTTAAAACACTGGCAATTTCCCTTTCCAGCTAACTGAGCACATTAGAAACAGCGAGAGGCAGAAATAAGACATCTTTTGCAACCTAAACCCTGCCAGCAGGTGTGTTGGGCTGAGATCGAGCATGGGGTGGGGGGGGAGCTGGCGTCGGGGGGGGGGGGCATCAACGGCGGGCGCTCGCAGACACACAGACCCCAGCCCAGGCTCCTGCACTGGGGCGGGGGAGGCCGTTCCTTCTGAAACACAGCCCCCCCTCAGGTGCTCAGGGGGAAAAGCATTCAAGTTAGGATGGGCTCAAGGGCTGCTCCCTGGCTGACTCGGAGGGGTCTCAGCTGCGAGGCTGTGCCTGCACCCTGGGCATTCATCTAAGTGCCGAATCACTGGACCTCTGCATCTTTGACTCCAGCTGACGCTGGGTTCGGACGCCCACCTGCATACCAAGCATTTCAGAACTAACAGGGGATGGGGGGCCAGGCTACTCTGCAGGACACACTCAGGTACCACAACCAGGACAGTGGTGATGGCCACAGCAGAGGATGCCTGCCCTGACCACTTCTTTTTGAGAGTGAAGCTGAAAGGCTCATAAACATAAGAACCATTTCTCAATTTCTTCCTTAAGTACACAGAAAGATTGAGGTAAACAAAATACACAACGAAAAACAGGAGAGAATAAGGCCAAGTCAACTCAAACAAGGCATTAATTAAAGTCCTGAGGAAAGAGAGAAACATGCAAAAGCCAAATTTTGCTTTTTTTTTTTTTTGGAGACAGAGACAACAGACCCTTTCGGGGGAAATGTATTTAAAAATTTATAAAAGGATCAAACATACACTCATGAGAACAGTTCTATTCCCTCACCGCATGCTTTTAGGGAGGTGTTACGGATTGGATTCATCAGCCCGCGTAGCAAACAGGGGAGGACACTGAGGAAGACACAGGATGGGAGGGGGAAGACCCACCACCGCAACCCTGGGGTTTAGAACGCGGACAGTGACCGGCGAGGCCCCGCAGCGCCCCCTGCTGGATAGAGCCTGGCGCCCCACTCCAGCCTGCCTGAGCCTCCGCTCCCAGCCGCTGGCATCCAGAGGCCCTTAAAGCAGTCTCTCTTGCAGTGAATCCGGCGCATATTTTTGTTTTTGTTTTCAGGTGGTGGGGGCGGGGGGGGAGGAGGGAAAATTTTTCCACTGGAGAGATTCCTTCCCCTCATTGTGCCAGCTGAGTTTGCTTTGAGCTGCTATTGGACATTTCTTGAGCTTTTTTTTTTCCCAGCAGATGAGTCGAAAACGCTGCAGATTAATTTAAGGCATAAAAGGGCACAACCAAGCGATGAGCAGAAAGCTTAAAGAGTGTATACAGGTTTCAGTTTACGCAGGAGGTAGATGGCAGGACACGGACCCCTCTTTAAACAAACAAAAAAGTGCGAGGAAAGCAGGGGCGGCGAGAGAAAGAGGAAATTCCAAAATACTCGGCTGGTCGGAAGATGTGAAAAGCTCAGAGATGCTGCATTCATTCGGAAGGTTAATAGTCTGCGTTCCCCGTTGTTAGCGGACACAAAGCAAGGAGGAGTTAGTAGAGACCCGGGGCGCGCCGTCCGCCGGGAGTAGGTTAGCGGGCGTCCCCTGCCGAGTCCGGGCGCGGGAGGCCGAGGAGGAGCTGGTAGAGCCCGGAGTTAGTACGAGGACAGCGGCGGCCAGGCGGGAGGTTTAGAAGAGCCGCGGGACAGAGGCGGGCGCAGGCGGCCGGGCGCTCTTACCCCGTTGCTCTGGGTGGACTGCACGGACTGCTCGCTGGCCGAGGAGCACGTGCTCATGCGGTCCGCGTCCTTGCCGGGGGCCGCGTGGCGCCGCGCCTGCCGCTGCAGGGAGTCGCTGTCCCCCGGGAAGGTGAAGGAGCCGGGCCGGCTGGCAGGGGAGGCGGGCACGGAGCTCCAGAAGGAGCCCCCCTTCTGCAGGGGGCTGCTGGGGGGCAAGGGCTCCTTGCCGAACGGAGAGGGGGACGCGGCGGCGGCGGCCAGAGGCGAGTGCAGGGGTGAGGGGGCCCCGGGCCTGGCCTTGCCCAGCGGCAGGGGGCCCGGGCCGCTCCGTGGCGCCTCCTTGGCAGCTCCATCCTGCAGCGGCGTGCCCCCAGATGACTTCCGGGGGCTCTCCATCACCTTCATCTTGGGGATCGGCTCGGCATCTCGCTCGGGACCGTCGGGCTGGCTGCCGGGGGGCGCCCTGCCGGGCGGGCCGGCGCTGGCCTCCAGGGCTGGGCTGCGGCTGGGAGGAGGCGGTGGCGGGCCCGGGGAGCACGTACCTGACATCTTGTCTGCCTCTGCCTGGCTCGAGGCTGCAGAGGAGACCAGCACGGGGGAGTGGTGTCTGACGGGCTGGGGAATCCGGGAGGGTCTACTTCTGCTCGAGCTGCCGCTGCTGCCGCCACCGGGGCCGCCCCCACCGCCGCTGTGGTTGCTGCCGCTGCCCCCGCTGCTGGGGGCCCCGCCGCTGCCCCCGCCCCCGCCGCTGCCGCTGCCCCCGCTGTGATTCCTCTGATATTCGATGGGTGATGTCAAGGCTGCAAGGCACAGGGGAGACTCCGTCAGGGCAGCGTCACACGGGCGAAGGGGAAGAGGGGGCACGATGGCACAAAAGGGAGGGCTGGCTTAGTGCCCCAGGCTCACGTCACCTGGGGGCGTCCACCATCGCCCAGTCACCAGGCAGCGGCCTGGCTCCACCCACCAGGGAAGGAAAAGGAAAAGGTCTTGTTTAACTGTGTTGTGTGCTTAGTCGCTCAGCCGCATCTCACTCTTGCCAGCTCACAGACTGTAGCCCACTAGTCTCCTCTGTCCGTGGGATTCTCCAGGCAAGAGTACTGTTAAGTATGGACGAGTTAAACTGGTTCTATCAAGGGCGGTCTGCAGGTCCCAGGGAGGACAGGTGAACAGGGAACAGGCTGGAGGAGAGGTTTCCTGCCCAGGAACAGTGAGCACAGCCTCAACATTTCCACTGAGGGGGAGGGGGGGAAATTAGAAGAATCAGCCACTGGCATCTCTGCAAACAGCCAGGGTCCCAAGGAGGCCCAGGGCTGCTGGGGAGACTCAACTGGGGCTCCACAGGTACCAGCTGGTTCCCACAGGCCGAGGCGGTGTTAGGGACCACCTCGGGGAAGGTGCTCCACAAACCCTGGGGGGTCATGAAGCTGTCCTGTCTCTGGGCTTAGTGAGTTAGCTATGTCACTGTCTGTTGGAAGATGCAGGCAACGTGCTCAGTAAGATATATGGGAACACTAACACAAGTCCTTGAGCGGGGCATGGCAACCCACTCCAGCATTCTTGCCTGGAGAATTCCAAGGACAGAGTCCACGGGGTCACAAGCAGTGGTACACACTGAGTGCCTAAGCACAGCACAGCAACACAAATCCTTGCAGAGCTAATGAAAACCTCTGTGATGCTGGACAGTCAGATGTAGCCCCTTCCTGCCTGGGAGATATCGGGCAGGTGTGGAGGAGTATCCTGGAGCCAAATGACCTGTGATGTGATAAAGCCGTGTGGGCTGCCGCCCTGCATGGGACTAAGGGGAGAAAGCGGTGGGCCAGCAGGGCTGAAGCCCCCCACTCTGGTCCTGACTTCCATCTGCCCTTGGGAGCAGCATCCTCAGCATCTCTGGGCTGAGAGTCCACAGGTGAATGGCATGGCCCACTCCTGCCTGTGACTCAGGAGGCAGCTCAGTTTATTTTAAAGAAGATGGTCTAAGTTTAGAGGTTTCCCAACAGTTACATGTTGCAGACTAGCGTTCAGTGAAGCACTCAAAAACCAACACATTTAAAGAGATGTGCATTCACTCACAGCCACGGGAGCGGAACTATTCTTCCCGTGCATGGGAACCGACCCCCTAATCCCCCCAGCCCCAGCCATCCAGTTGTAACTGCACACACGAGAAATGCTCCGTCAACAGTCTGGATGGGAGCCTGGAGTTAACGCTCGGCTGATTACCCCTTGGCCAAAAGTGCCACGTGACCTTGGCCTTTCTCTCGCAGTGCCTGTGTCCCTGGCTCCTGAATGTCACTCGAGGTGTGGGGGTGGTTTTATGTGACAGAGAGATTACAACGTCTGGTTGGACCGGGGCGTAGACACAGGACATGGACGTGGAGAAAAGGACAAAATCAAGACAGCAATGCATATCTAGTTCTTGCTAAATTTTTGATGCTCTTCAGTAACTGCCAAATTAAAACCAGAGTCGAAGGTGGTGGCCCTAAGGAGAAGGGAGCAGACTCAGGTCAGGGATATAAAAAGTCTAACTGTCATATAAGGTCAGCGAGGTCTCTATCCTCATGGAGAAGACCTTTCTCTGGGGTGTCGGCACCTCACTGTTGTCCTGGGTCATACTGTATTATTAGGGTATTGCTCCTCCATAATCAGTTGTGTCATAGAAGTGGGAAGGAAAAAAAGATGCTTTGTTTTTAATACAGAGGGCAGTCTAGATGTACCATGTGGTGGAACATAAATTTTAAAGTTGCACACAAGAATGTCTCCAACATCTCTGGCCAATTCCGTCGCTGCCTTAGTCATTCTCACGCATTCCTTTCCCAGGATGGGCTCTGGGGTGCACATGCCATGGGACAAAATGAACTGGACAGTGGTAAGGGGCTCACAGCCAAGGGCCAGATGGCTGCTCCGCATCCCCACTCTGCCACCAGCATCATATGGGACCTGGAGCAGATTACAAAGCCACTTTGGGCCTCAGCTTCCCCATCTATAAAATGGGAATAATATCGGGACTTGCTGCTTCGGGTCATTGGGAAGATGAATGAAGCACTGGTGGGTAGCGCTTGGTACGGTGTCTGGTCCCCAGTAACTGCTCAGAGAGTCCGGTCACTACTATGGTTGTGTCACACGTACACAATATGTCGCACATATTGTATGTGACAGGAGAGAGATGAGAAGTAAAAATGTGTACGTTGGGGAAAGTAACCACACACATTACCGTTTAAAAAATTGCGCTGGTTTTCTAAAATCTGGTTGATTTCATGGATCCACGTCTGCCGGACGCTTGGACTGGATGAGTGCAAGATGAAGGTCTCTACCACGTCACCCGTCCGCGATGTCAGAGCGAACTTACAGGGATCATTTTCCACGTTTTCCTCCAGGCAAAGGCAGCTCACCTTAAAAAAAGAAAAAAAAAAGGCATTATTCACAATGGCCAAAAGGCAGAAGCAAACCAAGTTTCCACCAACAGATGGATGAATAATCAAACGTGGTCTGTATACAGTGCACTATTATACAGCCTTGAAAAAGGAGGGACATTCTGACACAGGCTACACCATAGGTGAGCCTGGAGGCCGCTGAGCTACACGAAATGAGCCAGTGGGAGAAAGTCCAGCACTGTGATGATTCTCTTTGGATGAGGCACTTAAGAGTATTGTTTAATGATGATGGAGCTCTACTTTTGTAAGATGAAGAAGAGTCCTGGAGATGGATGGTGGTGACGGTTGCATGACAAGTGTGAACGTACTTAACACCAGAGGGCTGGACACTGACAAACAGTTAGGATGGTAAATTTTATGTGTCGGGAAAGTCCCCTGGAGAAGGGACTGGCTCCCCACTCCAGTATTCTTGCCTGGAGAATTTCATGGACAGAAGGAGCCTGGTGGGCTATAGTCCATGGGGTGGCAAAGGGTTTGCCATGACTGAGCAACTAACATTTTACTACAAAACAAAACAAATGGAAGCACAAAGTGCAAGTTCACAAAGTGGTCAAGTGCAAAGTAACATTCGTCTTGGGTCAAAATTGAAACCACCACCCTTTGGCTGAGCTGCCATTTTTACTACCTCCAAAATTATTATCTTGAAGCTTTTTAATGATTCTTTTAACTTAGGTATATGGGGATCACCAGAAATTAACAAGTAGCTTCAACAATTAACTAGAAATGTTAATCTGCTGGGACCTCAGGTCTCCTCCATCTCACTCTGGGTTTGTGCCTTTTACAGGACTCAGGGCCATTTGCCGTCTTTGTCTTTTTCTTCTCTCAGACAGCAAGCCACGCCGGGGCAAAGACGGCCTGCCGTGTCCAGCCCTACAGGCCCCTGCCTGGTTCTGAGCGCAGAGAAGATTCTTGCTGAATGGAGAAGAGAAAAAGGTAAGCTATCCTCTCCAAATCCATGCCTCTGAACTTGAATAATTCACATGGTCCTAGAGAAGGTGGAGCAAAAAAAAACTAACAAAGGTGAGGTCTTCCCATGGTGGTAAAAATGAATGCTGCAGCCATACGCCATCAGCCACTGGGGAGCTCAGACTGTAGAGGATGGAGGGAATTTAAAGGGTCTGCAATGTATTTGAAAATTCTCTAAATATTTAATAAAGATCAGGATTTGTTGCTATTCAGTCTCTATGTCGTGTCTGACTCTTTGTGACCCCATGGACTTGCAGCACACCAGGGTTCCTTGTCCTTCACCATGTCCTGAAGTTTACTCAAACTCATGTCCATTGAGTCGGTGATGCCATCCAACCATCTCATCCTCTGTTGTCCCCTTCTCCTCCCGCCTTCAATCTTTCCCAACATCAGGATCTTTTCCAATGAGTCAGCTCTTCACATCAAGGTGGCCAAAGTATTGGAGCTTCAGCTTCAATCCTTCCAAAGAATAGTCGGGGTTGATTTCCTTTAGGATTGACTGGTTTGATCTCCTTGCAGTCCACAGGACTCTCAGGAGTCTTCTCCAACACCACAGTTCAAAAGCATCAATTCTTCAGCACTCAGCCTTCTTTATGGTCCAACTCTCACATTGATACATGACTACTAGAAAAATCATAGCTTTGACTCTACGAACCTTAGTTGGCAAAATAATGTCTCTGCTTTTTTAATATGCTGTTTAGGTTTGTTGCAGCCTTTCTTCCAAGGAGCAGGAATGATCAGGACATGTCATCATTAAAAAGGACACATTTTTTCAGTGTACCGGGTATACGCATTAGTGCTTGAGAAAACAGGCAAACGTAAGCTACCTTGATACTGTTCTTGAACAGGAATCCTGGCATGGAGAAGCCCTTTTTTTTATCCAGCGGCTCGCTGAAAATGACGATCTGCTCGAAGAGGAACACCCGCCTCTCTTTGCAGCGAGGCAGCAGCCCCGTGTCCTGGTCCGTGACCAAGAACGTGTCCTGCAGGAGCAGCTTGCCCTGGGCCACGATCTTACCCTGGAACGTGGAGAAGGGTGCAGAGGAACAGGAGAAGAAAACATTGCATTCAAAGTTAAGACACTGGAAATTTTGTTTTCTTTAGTTTTCCTCCCACAGAATGATGTATTTTCTTGTGTTAATTTATGGAGCGTAGACATTTCTTTTAGTATAATGAGGTCTTGGTGCTGAACAGAAAAATCATCTAAATAAAATTCTTGCCAGCTCTTGTGTAAACCCCTGGCCTCAGTTACAGTCAGAGACTGGAAGTGGATGGAAGGATGTAGTTCACAGTGGAAGAGTACTTCTCAAGGGGCGGTCCACAGCCAGGTGCCGCTAGTACCCTGGGTGGGACCTGCTCACAAATGCACAGGAGCCCTCCAGGAGAGCCCGTCTGTGGTTTTTTTTTTTTTCAAGAACTCCAGCACTAGCATGTTAAACTAAACCCACTCCTCTAGCGAAACAGTAGGCAAGAAAAATAAAAGCTCCTGTCTCCTTACTCAACAATCAAACTGGAGGGGGAAAAAAAGGATTCTGGGCTCTGGACACCCTTAGGATGCTAGTAGGTAGTATGTAATCTGAGTGGTCTGGCAACTCACAGAGAAGTCTGTGACTAATGGGGAGCCCAGGGACCTGGAGTCAGGCTCCTGGGGCTGACAGATGGAGGGGCCCCTGCTCGTCGTGCCGAGGAAAGAGGCTAGCCCCTCTGCAGCAGAGGGCCCTGGAGACAGAGCAGAGGCCTGCCTGCTCCCACCACCAGGCACTGGGCTTTGAGCAGAGGAAGGTCCCCCCCAAAAGCAAATCAGATGCACCCAGAAAAGCTGAAACATAGTATCACTCAGGTTGAGGGACAGCCAGAGAAGACAGCAAACCAAGCAGAAAGGATCGGCTTTCTGCAGGTGGAGATCAAGCATCCCAGACAGAGCAGCAAGTTTAAAGAAGAGCCACATTACGTCGAAGCCTTGTAGCCTCCCGACGTTCATCATGTCGTTGCAGCGCTTCGGGACGACGCACATGACCTCCACGGCTCTCTGCAGGGTGGGCGGAGGCGGGGAGCAGAGTGAGCCTTCAGTTCCTGGGGCCAGGCTGGAGCACTAGCCCTCCAATCCCTACCCTTGTTCAGTTCCTCCCCTGCCCACCCGCGAGTGGACAGAGGGTACGCCCAGGGGGTTCGGGAGACCCACCCCCGACCCCTGCCAGGGACAAGCTGCTTCAGAGATGCACCCAGCGGGGTGTCAGTACCTCTAGTTCTGATGTATCCAGGCTGGCTTTTTTGGAATACTTGAGGAAGTCCTGTAGGAGGAAAACAGACGGAAGGGCATGACAAGAGTGATGGTCGCACAGCAGTACCCTTTCTGATCAGCCACGATGCCAGCCACTGGGCCAGCCTCGTTTTTCTCTCCCAGTCAAAGATAAGGTATCCCCAGGCGGACGTCAAGCCACAGGAGGGCAAAGTCAGACCCGACTGATCTAAGCAGGTCATGGTTTCTGTTTCACCCCAAGACAGGCTCTCATCTCTCTTTACCTCCAGGTTCTGAGTTTTATCTGTGAAGGGATCTCGCCACCTCCAACAGTCACTTTTACCATGGAAAATGGCTTGACTTTGTCTTCAGGGGTGCTGAGGAATTTGAATCACTCAAGGGCGGTTGCTGAGCCCACAGAGAGGAACTGGCAGGGACTAAACATTTAATCTGCAGCCCCAAGGAGACAGAAAACCTGTAAGGTGGGTAAAGTATTCAAGATCCGTGGTGGGGAGAAAAAGCTCAGTTTCACGGATGTTTTGCTTCAGAACCTGATGTAAACGAAAAATTGAGAGAACAGTATAAGGGCTCGCCTTAAGTTTTAAAAAACATACTTGGAAATATTGGAAATCAGGAACAACAAGACTGCGTCATATATATATATTTTTTTTTTACAGAAAAGATGCTCATCACCTGCCCAGCCCTCTGGTCCCCTCACGAGCCTCGTCTTCCTGCCGAGTGGGCTCGGGCCCTGGCAGAGCCTCACCTTCAGCAGCAACTGGTACTTCGTGATCCTCTGCACGGGTTTGATTAGCAAGTCCGTGAGCTGCAGCCTGTGGCCCAGGCGCTGCTTTAAGTCCTGGGGTTTTGGAGGAGGAAGAAAAAGATCTCAAGTGTTGTCTTTTACTCAGTTATTCTTTTTGACATAACAATTTTATTGTCCATCTAGAAGGAAAACCTTTTCTGTTTTATGAAACCGAAAAACAATGCTTAATGATCTAGACATTTGAAGAGACTAGCAAGCACAGAAGGTTTAATGTGATTCATAAGATGTGCTTATTGTTAATCATTTGAAATTTAAACTGAAGAATTATTGGGGCTTAAACAATTCCACACCCCTGTAAGACATCACTTATATGTGGAATCTAAAATATGACACAAATGAACTTATTTACAAGATAGAAACAGACTAGTCAGAGAGGACAAATCCATGATTACCAAAGGGGGAAGGGGGTGAGGGAATGGATAAATTGGGAGCCTGGGACCAGCAGACACACACCACTACATACAAAATAAATAATAAGGCTGCTCTGTATAGCACAGGGGACCACACTCAATACAGGTATGTATATGTGTATAACTAAATCACCCCCACTGTATACCAGAAACCAATACAACACTTCGAATCAACTATACTGACTGCTGCCTTTTAAAAGGCAGTTTCCAATCCCTATAACTCAGAAACGTTGACTGCATGGTAGTAGAGATAATGAGAAAAGAGGCCACGCTGCACACGGCCCACCACTGTCGCGCCACCGCTCGCGTTTGAGCTTTCTGAGCTGTTTTTCAAAGCATCGTCTACGCTTGCCTAAAAAGGCCTTTTTTTCAATTGCTTACTTTTATTGATACAAATATTTTATTTCTAGGCTAAAAGTTTAGCTCGTGAATTATCCTGCATGTGAAAATGAGTCCTAGTTTGAAACTGATTTTTAAAACCTCTGATTTTTAAGATTACTCATTTAGAAAAAAATAATTCTGTTTACTTATTCTGGGCGTGCTGGGGTTTCGCTGCCGCTCGGGCTTTTCTCTAGCTCTGGTGAGCGGGTACTCCTCTCTAGCGGTAGCGCGTGGCCTTCGCTTGCCACCAGTGCGTGGATGTCTTGCTGCGGAGCACGGACCGAGGGCGCCTGGGCTCCAGTAGCTGAGGTTCCCGGCTCCAGAGCACAGACTGAACAGCTGTGGCTCCTGGGCTTAGCTGCTCCTCGGCATGTGGGATCTCCCCGGGCCAGGGATGGCACTGGTGTCTCCCGCGCTGGCAGGCGGATTCTCTACCATTGAGCCACCAGGGAAGCCCCAAGCCCCTGACTTTAGCCGTGACCCCAGCGCTCTGAATGCTGAGGGATGTGATCACAGGTTGAATTTATACTCACTTCTCTGGTTTACAAGGAAGAAATACAAGTTCAGGACTCTAATAACTGAGGCTAATTTCCTGGCGATTGCTTAATCTCGTGGGAAACGAATTTTTGGAAGTCAACTGTAACCAATCATTCAGAACTGCTTTGTAACTCAGTCAGTCTTACCTCAAAAAAGGTGTCAATGTATTCTGAGACAATGTGTTCAGACTTTGGTTTATTTTGACAATAAACTATGTACATGTGCAACCTTCTCTCCTAGGAAAGGAAGGCAAACAGATGGGTTAGAACATACGAAGCACGGGCACGGCGTCAGTGCATCCGGAAAGGAACTTTTCTTTTGAGAAAACCGCATGGTTAGGCTCTTCGGAGCACATCCCAGGTTCCTGATGCTGACTCCAAAAACAGCCCTTCTTTCTCTTTCCCTCAGATATATCAAACCCTACACTTTACCTGGGAAAACACCAGGGGTGGTGAAAGCACGCAGTTCTTAGTATTAAGCCAAGAATCGCTTTCCCCCCTTCACACCCTGCCAGTGGCTCTGGGAAGCCTGGCTTTTTTTTCTGTTTTAAACGAGGTTAGAAAAAGCTCATTAGTCTTAAATACTGAGCCATTATTTCTTGCACTGACCCTCAAAGTATGCTGTACACACCGCTGGGGTCCTGAAGGCCTCCTGGGGACCCATCAGGTCAAACTATTTTCAAATAATACTAAGTTGTCACCTATCCTTTTCATGTGCTACCATCTGGAATGATGTGCAAAACCAGTGGTGGGAGAAACTGCTGGCATTTTAGCAAATATCCCTCACCACTACACATGCCAGCTTCAGCTAAGGCTGTCCTTGATGAACTGATAAAAATTCATGGTATTAAGAACTCAACCACGGGCTATACACCTTTCTAACCTTCCTGTGATAAGACTGGGGTCCTGGTGACACGTCTACCTCGTGTGAGAGCAGGCGTGGCAGCGCCCTCGTGTGGCTGAGCCATGAGTTGAACCAGCTGCTTGTTTTTACTTAAAAGCCTCAAGGACTATAATTACTTATGTGTGGGTATCTGCTAGACCCTTTCCAGAACATGGATAAAATAAGCCTGCTGTTTCAAGGCAAACAACCTGCAATGTCTATTAATAATGAAAAATGAAGCTTTCAAGCAAAAAATTAACATTTTGGAGAACATGGATCTGCCACCTTGAACTTGATCATGAAAACGAAAGTGAAAGTCACTCAGTGTTTGTGACCCCAGGGACTATACAGTCCATGGAATTCTCCAGGCCACAATACTGGAGTGGGTAGCCTTTCCCTTCTCCAGGGGATCTTCCCAACCCAGGGAACGAACCCAGGTCTCCTGTATTGTAGGCCGATTCTTTGCCAGCTGAGCTACCAGAACTTGACAATATTTAAAATATTTTTGTGAAGAGATGGGTGGTGATATGAACAGATCAGATTTTTTTCTTTTTTTGGCAGCGAGAATACTGTTTATTGAAATAGTTCACCATCTGGAAGCTCTGTCTCAATCAGTGGGTCAGGGTTTTCCAAAAGACCAATGCAGGATGTCAGGAGCTGGTGCAAGAGGGAAAGTGTATTTAACAGGAAGATGGCTTTATGGCTTTCAGGGCAACAGAAGTGAGGTCGCCAACGGGTTTTCAGATTCCACGTTGCACCTAACCTTTAAGAAATTCTCACTTGAGTTTTGGTGCAGTATCTAAGAAAACTGTCTATAAATTATCCGAAAAGGCCATTAAAATACTCATTCTTTTCTAACCAAATATCTGTGTGAGGATAGATTTTTTTCCCCCATAAATTTTAACTAAAAAACATATCACAGTAGGTTCAATACGGAAACAAGATATAAACATGCATTTATCTTCTATTAAGGCAGACATTAAGGAGATGTGCAAAAATACAAAAGCTCTGGTCACTTTGAAAATATAGTAATTTTTCCTAAAAACCAAACCAAACCAAAAAGCCCCCTTTATTCTTAACGTGCTTATTGAATTAATTTGTTTGTCTTATTGCCACAGCATGCAGCATGTGGGGTCTCAGTTAACCAACTAGGGATGGAACCCACATCCCCTGCAGTGGAAGCACGGAGGCTTCACTGCTGGATGCCAGCAGATTCCAATGAGCGCACTTTAGATTTACCAATATTTGGTTACTACATTAAACCCGCTGCACATCTAGGTACATCACTATCTGCACTAGCACTTCTTTGCCCAGAGACGTTTCCAAATGTTCCTGCTGCTGATCTGGCTCTGGTCCCCTGCTGACCATCTTGGCCTGTTTGTGAGCTAAACAGCCAACTTGGGCCAGGTGACTGGGAAAGCAGAGCATTCGCATGTAGAAGAGCAGTGGGGGGATGTGAACTCCAACCAGCTGACACCGTTCAGTTTGATTTTATTTTCAATAGAAGCATTTCTGTAAACTGCCAGTGAGTTCTCCTTTCATCTGACAAGCCAGTTACTAAATATGACAACACAGGAGAGAATATAAATAATGCTTCTGTACTTACATGTTTAACAAAAAGGGATCCTAGTTTTTCCGGATCTTCAAGGCACTTCTCCAGCTCTCCTAAAAAAAAGCTACAACGAAAGGAGACATATTAGAACCATCTCCGACTTGGCCTTCTAATTTTAGACTGAGGTTTAAATTTTCAAAATAGTCTGTTTTGACATTAGCAATCTGGAAGTGTAAAGTATATGTTTAGCCAATACAAAGCAAACTAAACATTTTGTTAGGACACAAAGCAGAAAGAGATACAATTTAAAACAGTTTAAAAAGGTTAAATCAGAGCAAGACACCTCTTGACCGGCAACCTTCCCTTCCTCTGGATAATCCACATTTCTGTTTCATTTTTTAAAATGACTCAAATAATAAAATCTCATCTGAATATGGGGTAAAAAAAAATGCTTCAAAGCAGTTGGTCATTTTTCTTTATCTTGGTCTGCATACCTGTGTATTTCATATTCTTTCCATGGTCATTTTTAAGAGGCTCAAATCTGAATGTCATCTGTGATACTTTTGAAGTTTTCTTTAAAAAATAAAGTTTTCTCAAATATTATCAAAATCAACTTCTAGGTTGCAAATGTTAGGTCCCATTGAGATAAAACTGGGGCTTCCCAGGTGGTGCAGTGATAAAGAACCTGCCTGCCAATGCAGGAGAAAGAGATGAAGGTTCAATAGCCGGGTCGGGAAGATCCCCTGGACAAGAAAGTGGCAACCCACTCCAGTACTCTTGCCTGGGAAATTCCATGGACAGAGGAGCCTGCCTGGCTACAGTCTATGGGGACACAAAAGAGTCGGACAGGACTGGGCACACAGCATAGACACAAGATCAAAAGCAGGTATAACCACAGAAACAAAACAAAACGGACGACTGCCCTTCACTTTGTCTGGACTGGAGTTGTTGTGAGATGTATGCCCACCTTAGCTATCACTTCCATATGTTGATATTGGAATCTTGGATTTTACTGGCCTGCAAGCCAGCACACCAATGAATGCTATGTTGAACTGTCTGGCACCTGAGGATGCAATATCCTCCAGCTCTGCACATACCACGCAGACACCGTATCTCCAGGGGCAATTTCTCTGTCTGGTCATCCCAGCAGCTTGGTGCCGTTTCCCCTTTTCTGTCAACAGCTTAAGAACCAGCCTTGGGACCAGAGGATTAGATAATGGCACCAAATATCCCTTTAAAAAGTTAGTTTCACTACAGATCAGGACAGGTGTGGTAAGGTATGGAATCAAATTTGAATTTCATGGGCAGTCATGCCTACTTTCCCCATCAATGCTGACTTGAAAAGTAACTCATAGTAATTTGTATTTATTACAGAGGTGGCTGCAGTTTTAACTACAAACACTCATCAAGGCTTTCTCTATGCAGGTGTTGTTCGAAGTGCTTTATGTGTATGTACTAACTCAGTCACTCCATAAAAACCCCATGAGGAGGGTAACACAGTGACCCAAATGAAGGATGGAGGCAGACAGCTCAGGGTCAGGACCAGACTATGAACCCAGATGGTCAGACTCTGTACCCAGGCCTCCAGCCCCACCTTCCCCCCATGCCCTGGGCCCCTGGATGGACCAGCATGAAGAAGGTAAGGGACTTCCTCGTGCCGTGAAACACAACCAGAAAACTTCTCAGCAAAGCAGTATTTCTTCTGTACCAGCTGCCTGCACGAGGCTATACAGGTAGTGAAATGAAATGAATCAAGAAATGTCTTCTCCCACCCGCCCGACAAGACTGTGATGCAGTTCGGCAGGTGATGACACACTGCCCACGGTCAAGCACGGTGTGTATTGTACGTACTCTCTGTGCCAGTCGTAAATCTGATGGATGTTGCCAAACACAATCTTGTCTTTGCCTTTCATGTCGTCAGGAACACCATCTTCTTTCATAAGTGCCATGTAGCCCTAAAAGTAAATATTTAAAGATAAGATTATTTCATTGAACAAGTCTGAATCAAGTAGTGGTTTACTGAGAGTCACAGAGGACAAAACAGACATAGGCACTGTCTTCTAAACCAACTGTTTATTTAAGGACAAGAACCTTTTGAGAAATACGTCCTTAACTGGCCTGTGAAAATATAGTCACATTCGCTGCCGTGACTTTCTCTCCCTGAACTGTTTAGCACTCAAAGATCAAAACTCTTCTGAGGAACTGGAAAGTTTAAATAAATGTAAATGATTTCATAAAACAAACCATCCTGTCAGCTTGTAAATATTAAATATTTGGCATGAAGCATATTTCCTCTGTTCTCAGTACTGATCTGATAGAAACATATTTTCTTTTCTTTTTGGATTATCTACATAATTTGTTAAATAAGGATTTAATAATATACTTTCCACAAATTGATTTCTTACACCAGCTGGTAACTATGTTGCTAAAATGTGGTTTAAAACTTCTATATAACTCGGATGGGATTCAACGTATACAAGAAGCTCTGAAGTTACTGTTGGTAATGATGACAGATATGTCGTGCATGTTTAATCTTTTATGTTATGCAATTAACTGTAACAGCTATTACTTTTCATGGAATGTCCACCCAAAAAGTACTGCCTTGTACATATTTGCAAAGCTGAAAGAATAAATGATAAAGTTTTATTTTACAAAAATAGCTTTTTGATGAGTTGAGTTTACTAACATGATGATGCCCTAAAGCTAATGTAGGGACAAGGCCAGAGATGACCCTTGACTTCGGATGAAAGGCAGTGGCTTTGCCATGGTTACAATTCAGAGTAACTTCTGGTCAGTGAAACTGGTGACATATTCGTTCTGTGAAAACTACAAGCAAATGGCCTGGGGTGGTAGCCATTGACCAAGCGCCAAACCCAGGGGCGATTCAGGAAATAACTGAATCCAGAGCTGGTCACATTGACTTTTCAACCAAAGATGTCCTCATTTTCGTGGTGATGCCCATACTCTTATAAAATAATCAAAGGCCAGATTTCCATACCAGAAATTCATTTTTTGGAGATAACATTTACAAACTTAAACTATATTAAAAAAGGAGACTCTGTCAAGATGCACTGTTCAAAAGAGAAGTCTTTAAAAGTTATTAAGATATTTGGCTAAATTTTATTTTTCAGAAATATTTTGTTGGTTGTTTTACTGTGTTTTTGTTTTCAAGGCTTTTGAGAAGCTACCAGCATTCCAAACGAACACCCTTCTGACAAGCCTCAGAGCTGGCTGATACAGGCTTTCTATCTCTGAAAGCACATACCTCTACCACACAGCCGAGGTCCCGTACGTAGTCACGCTCTGTCTCCACCAATTCTTGTAAAACGTAGCTGAAAAAAGGGAGGGAAAAAACAGTGTTTACAATCCGCAATCTAAGGAATTTTCCGATGAATCTCACACTTTTTCTTTCATCAGGTCAGATTCCGCAGGGGCTGTGAAGTAACCTAACAAACTTGCACTTTGGGTCCCCAACCACTTACAAGTTCACATGGGTGACCCACAGGAACTGCAGAGGCCACAAACGACCTCACATTTGGGGTGCATTCCTGTCACCAGACTCTGACCGTGTGGACGATGACTAAGAGAAGCTAAGACATAACTCTGCTATAAAGCCAAGACATTAAAGGAAGCTGGTCTTCTGCTTCTTTGTGTTTTAACGCTTGAGTCATTTTAAGCTTTTCTGGATATACAAAAGAAATTTAATTCAGATGTTTAAAGCCTTGGGTCTGAACACATCATTCAGAAATGTTCCTTTCAGTAAGGATCAGTAACCGTTTAAAGCCACTTAGATAACAGAAGACAATCACTTGATTCGTTAGGCAAACCACTTCAATTGACCTGTAAAAGTTAACTGGCTGATTGGTTTGTTTGTTCATTCAACCAGCATCTCCTATGCACCTGCAGTCACTCTAGATGCTGGGAAACCAAGTCTCTGTGTTCATGCAGCAGGGGAATTTCTTCCTCTTCTCCAAATATAATTTTAAACATTTTGTAATATTTTTCAGGACTTAACTGAAATGGAAAAATTCTACCATGAAGGTATATTTCATGTTCCTGGGACTGCATTTAATTCTCTGTTGCCTTCTTTTTTCTTTACTACTGTGTGTATAACGGGGCTTCCCAGGTGGTCCCGTCTTAACGAATCCGCCTGCCAATGCAGGAGACACCAAGAGAAACCGGTTCAATCCCTGGGTCAGGAAGATCCCCTGGAGGAGGAAACGGCAATCCACTTCCGTATTCTCGCCTGGGACATCCCATGGACAGAGAAGCCTAGCGGGCTACCGTCTGTGAGGCCGCAGAGAGTGGGACACGACTGAGCAACAGAGCGCACGTGCGTGTACATAATGCAAAGTACAGCAGCTTCTCACCACAAGCGACAGAAGAGATTCCCACACCACTCGTTTCCAAATAAAGTACAATCAGAAATAGAAGAATGAAAGCTGCAGCTATGCCTCACTGCACCCTCCTGGGGTTCTGAACACTTTGCAAACACATGTACACGTGGCACACATGGTAAAGAACCCGCCCGCCAAACACAGAAGACTCGCAAGAGGCTCATGTTTGATCCCTGGGTTGGGAACACCCCCTGGAGGAGGGCATGACAACCCACTCCAGTATTCTTGCCTAGAGAATCCCATGGACAAAAGAGCCTGGTGGGCTACAGTCCATGGGGTCACAAAGAGTCCGACACGACTGAAGCAACTTAGCACGGCACGCTCATGTAACTGCTCAGCAAAGAGACACTGGGTCTCCTCTCGCAACTCGAGGGAGGAAGCCGGGCCACAGCTCTGAAGACGGCAGGGCCAGCAGGGGAGCCCCCGAGCGCTGACGACTAGAACACTGGGGTCTTACTGGCGTCTCTTTAAAGAGCTGGACTTCCTCTCTTCCATCTCATCAATGGGCGAGGAGGAGGACAACAGGGAGTTGTCTGAAGGGTTGAAGGAGGGGCTGCTGCTGTCCCCCTGGTCTACGAGGAGCGAGCTGGGACGATCCTCCAGAGCCTGGAAGAAATCAGAGCAACAGTCATGCCTCCTGCCTACATAGCCCAGGAGGCTGAAATTAGGACCAGGAGGTCTCCTACGTCAGAATACACAGCAGGCCTGGCCTGTGACACCGCAGAACCTATGGGTGTGAAATCACCAGTGTTTAACAACAAAAGCCCCAGCATTCATCTGAAGACTGAGTAAGAGGGAAGTCAGAATGCAAAGTGCAGTGAATTTACGTCCATTAATATATTCTGTTCATGGTTACCAAATAATTAGGGACAGAACATTTGGTCCACATCACAGACTGCACCCATTTCAAATCTGGTCGTTTTCTGTTCAGTTACATCCCTGCCCCATGAAAGCACGACCATTTCAGAAGCGTGAGCAGGCAGCCCCGTTTGGGCTGGCGCACCCCGACACACTGCCCACGCTCCTTGCTGGCAACTATGCAGCAGCATCAGCAAACCTGTGTTTTGATTTAAGGAAACGATTTGTTCCTTGACTGTCCGTGAAGCCTTGACTCATACTTCCATGCACATCACTCATGCGGCTAAAACTAATCTCCATTTCTGTGACCCTCACAACTTCCTTCTTCTATAGGAAGTGGTTGCCACGCTGGCCTCAATTACTTGTCCACAGCTCTTTCCCTCCCTGGATTTTAGTTCCTGCAGGTGAGCGCTTTCATTGTCAGATCCACTTGAGAACCTCGAATAAATCCGTGAAATGACTACTGATGACTTTTTCCCCTGGGTTAGTGCGGCCAGGATCAGCAAATGTTTACTTTCTTACTGGTATGTATTAATTTTCTTTCTTAATCAGAATTCACAAGGTTTCTAGGGGTACAGGTGACAGTTCCTTTTTTTTTAATTGAAATACACATGGTTTACTGTTGTGTTAGTTTCAGGTATCCAGCAAAGTGATTCAGTAATACATATATATATGTACGCACATACATATACATGTAAGAGTCTGGAAAAGGATATATGTACACCATTTTTCAGATTCTTTCCCACTATAGGTTATCACAAGATACTGAATAGTTTCCTGTGCTATACAATAGGTCCTCGTTGTTTATCTGTTTTATATACAGTAGTGTGTATCTGTTAATCCCAAACTCCTAATTTATCCCTGTCTCACCTTCCCCTTTTGGTAATCATAAACTTGTTTTCCATGTCTGAGAGTCTCTTTGTTTTGTAAATATCTTCATTTGTATCAGGCTCCATACATAAGTGCTATCCTATGATATCTGTTTCTCTGACTTACCTCACTCTGTATGACAATCTGCAGGGCCATCCATGTTGCTGCAAACAGCATTATTTCATTCATTTTCAATGGCTGAGAACAGTCCATTGTGTGTGTGTGTAGGGGTGGTATACAGACCCACCCACACCCACGTACGTATGTGTGTGTATATATGTCTTCTTTATCTACTCATCTGTCAATGGACACTTGGGTTGCTTTTATGTCTTGGCTATTGTAAATAATGTTGCTATGAACATTAGAGTGCATGTGTCTTTTTGAATTAAGAGCTTTCATCTTTGTTGGATACATGCCCAGGAGCTGGACTGCTGGATCATATGGTAGCTCTATTTTTAGTTTTTTAAAAAACCTCCATACTGTTCTCCATAGTGGCTGTACCAAATTACATTCCCACCAATAGTCTAGGAAGGTTCCCTTTCTCCACACCCTCTCCAGCGTTCAGTATTTGTTGACTTTTCGATGATGGCCGTTCTGAATGGGGTGAGGTCACACCTCAGTGTAGTTTTGATTTCCACTGAAAGAGATGGGAATACCAGACCACCTGACCTGCCTCTTGAGAAACCTATATGCAGGTCAGGAAGCAACAGTTATGAAACAACAGACTGGTTACAAATAGGAAGACGAGTCAAGGGTGTATATTGTCACCCTGCTTATTTAACTTATATGCAGAGTACATCATGAGAAACGCTGGGCTGAAAGAAGCACAAGCTGGAATCAAGACTGCTGGGAGAAATATCAATAACCTCAGATATGCAGATGACACCACCCTTATGGCAGAAAGTGAAGAGGAGCTAAAAAGCCTCTTGATGACAGTTAAAGAGGAGAGCGAAAAAGTTGGCTTCAAGCTCAACATTCAGAAAACTAAGATCATAGCATCTGGCCCCATCACTTCATGGGAAATAGATGGGGAAACAGTGGAAACAGTGTCAGACTTTATTTTTTGGGGCTCCAAAATCACTGCAGATGGTGACTGCAGCTGTGAAATTAAAAGACACTTACTCCTTGGAAGAAAAGTTATGACCAACCTAGATAGCATATTCAAAAGCAGAGACATTACTTTGCCAACAAAGGTCCATTTAGTCAAGGCTATGGTTTTTCCAGTGATCATATATGGATGTGAGAGCTGGACTGTGAAGAAAGCTGAGCGCCAAAGAATTGATGCTTTTGAACTGTGATGTTGGAGAAGACTCAAAGAGTCCCTTGGACTGCAAGGAGATCCAACCAGTCCTTTCTAAAGGCGATCAACCCTGGGTGTTCTTTGGAAGGAATGATTTAAAGCTGAAACTCCAGTACTTTGGCCACTTCATGCAAAGAGTTGACTCACTGGAAAAGACCCTGATGCTGGGAGGGATTGGGGGCAGGAGGAAAAGGGGACAACAAAGGATGAGATGGCTGGATGGCATCACTGACTCTATGCACATGAGTTTGAGTGAACTCCGGGAGATGGTGATGGACAGGGAGGCCTGGTGTGCTGCGATACATGGGGTCACAAAGAGTCAGACACAACTGAGTGACTGAACTGAACTGAATGATCAGCAAGGCTGAGCATCTTTCCATGTGCCCGTGGCCCATCTGTATGTCTTCTTTGGAGAAATGTCTATCTAGGTCTTCTACTCATGTTTCGATATTGAGCTGAATGAGCTGTTTGTACATTTTGAAGATTAATCCTTTGTCAGTTCACATCATTTGCCAATAGATGACAGTTCTTCTAAAACTCCCACAGTGACACAGCTGGACACATAGGTGATCAAGAGGTATGTAAGCAATGTAACTGGGGAAAGTGCAACACACTTCTCTTCAAACAAAAAGCCCGATGGAATTTACAAGAACACTCAATATTTCCTACCAAATTAAAACCTCTAATACTTGTTCCGTTTCTCCGTAAGAGTGACAGGCTGAAGCTGGTGTCATCACTAAGCCCAGCTTTGAGGACACCAAGTCTGTTCCTGCAATATTGTTCATCAAACCCATGGAGCTGTGCACACACACCAACTCCTGCTCTCAGTAAATGAAAAAACAGTTAAGGAAAAGGGCTCGGTGAGGAAATAGCATTCTTATTTTTAAGTAAACAGCTCTTGACCTTGACTGGAAGCACATGTGCAGAGCAGGGCCGGGTTCACGCGTGCAGGTCCCGGAGGCTGATCTCGGACAGGAGGTGGGCGCACACGCGGAGGGAGGAGCAGTGCTGTCTGCTGCCCAGATGTGCAAGGAAACAGCTGAAGCTCGTTTGATTTAATGACGGTCACCTCAACGGTGAGGAGAGAGACAGGAAAGAAAAGTTGCAGAGGGCCTGCACACAGAAGAGGGGTGGGGAGGCACCGGGCTTCATGGACACCTGTGAGGGCCCCGCTGGACCCGGCAGCTGCATCCATGGAGTGTGGAGATGCCCCAGAGGTTATGGACACATCTGTGCTGTCCACTCCCAGCCGCCCAGCGGCCCCTTCTGGCAACCGTGCTCGAGTAAAACGGCACGAGCGCTGTCCCAGAACGGAAATCAGATTTGGATGAATTATTTGTGAAGGTCTCTGGGTTCAGTGGGTTTTTGTGGGTAGGTTCTTATCAACTTTCCCTATTTCTTAAATGAAAAGAGAGTATCTATGTAGACCTAACTCTTCAGAGGGCTTCCCGGGTACCTCAGCGGTAAATAACCTGCCCACCTAATGCAGGCGATGCAAGAGACGCAGGTGTGAGCCCTGGGTTGGGGAGATCCCCTGGAGAAGGAAACGGCAACCCACTCCAGTATTCCTGCCTTGAGAATCCCATGGGCAGAGGGGCCTGGCGGCTCATGAGGTCACAAAGAGTGGGACGCGACTGAGTAGAAGCACACACGACTTCTCTGAGATTAATATCGGTAAACTGTATTTTCTTAAGAAACTGCCCATTTCATCCTAGGTTTTCAAATTTACTTTCAAAGAGGTGAATGAGGTAGCATGTCATGATTATTTCAATTCTTGCTGATCTTTTCTTTATAGATTCTTATTTTGTGAATCTGGGTTTTTTTTGTTTGTTTTTTGTTTTTTGGCAAAGATTACCTGAAGTCAGTATGCTTTGAAAAAACAAATCTTTGGTGTTGTTCATTAGTCCCTTTCTTTGTTTTCCAACTCATTAATTTCTGCTTTTAGCTCTGTGAATTCAGTCTTTCTACTTTTTTCCAAAAACAAATTGTACTGTTCTATTATCTTGAGTTAGATGTCTGTTTCACTTATTCTCATTCTTTCTTTGGTTTCTCTTTATATTCAGATCAATGAAGAGAAGAAAGCCCCAAAGGCAGGTGCAAGTCCCTGTGGCTGCTGGCTGCCGTCGCCCCCCGCCCACGCTTCCCTGATCAAGAACGTGGAGGTGGAGAGAGAAGTGAATTTCAGGGAAGGGCTTGCAGGGTGAGGAGAGCCAGCTCCTTGAACACAGATGGCACAACAGCAGGACACCTTCTCCCATCACCTCCCCAGCCGCTGCACACACGGCTTTGGAGGGCTAACAATTCAGTGTTTCAATCTGATTACAAAGTCACGACAGCCTAAGAGATCGCCTGCAGCAAAACAAATAGGGGGTGACGTGGCGCCTGTGAGCCGTGGCGCCCGTGAGCCGTGCAGGAGTAACTCATGGAGAGCAGACGGCGGGAGGGAACGATGTTCAGATGATTCACCCGCAATTTTATCGGCAAAAGCAGTTTTCATTTGAGGATTAGTCACAGGAAACCAAGGCAGACTCATGTTTCCCTTGAGACAGAAAAAGAGGGCGGAGTCTAGATTACATTCCATGGAGAATGAAGGAGCAGCGAGTCCACCATAAAAAGCATAAATGTGGTTCTCCAATGGGGAGGGAAGGCACAAGTTGAATGCCTGGGTGGAGGGAGCTCGGCTGGAGCTTATCAAACAGCACTGGGTTTATGAACTCCATCTTCCAGCTGAGAGGCGGAAGCAGACAGTACGAGAATCTGAACCTACATCTCTGATTCCAAACTCACGCCCTTTCCACCCTGCCAACAGCTTTATGCCCGTTCACTTCAGAAGAGGTGTGAGTAGTAGAAATAATTCAATTTCAATGGAGAGAGTTTAATTCTTCAAAACTAAAAAGGGGGAATCAACCACTACGAGCTGAGAGACACGCACAGAACCTCTCTTCATCTGAATTTATGACATGTAGACCTCGACCCACTCACAATGGAATCCCTTCAAACAGCTGCAGAACAATGAACAGCAGGTTGAGAGAGTGCTGTCTCATGACATTCCTTGGGAGAACAGTTTCAACTATTAGACAAGCATGACTTTAATGATCCTATAACTGATGTGTATAAATGGCTGTTTCTAAAATGTTTACGGATGCCTGAAAACTCAATTCAGTATTATTTGAGCATCTTTTTAGACCATTAATCAACCTGTTTCTCAAACAGACAGCCAGGACAGCTAAGCTCCATTCATACTAACACGATCCCAAATTTCTGACCAAGTGGAGTTAAGTTCTTGACTTATCTACCAAGTCCTTGTAGCCTTTCTGTCTAATGGCCTGTCTAACCCCAGGTAGGGGTGGGGGCCAATACCTGTCAGTCTGGATTCTGGTGTAATTCCCATTTGACCGAAGCAACCAGCCTCATCAGCAGCTGCTTAGGGGTGGGTGGGAGAAGAAACTAGAGTGTTTTATAAATATATATATATATATATATATATGAACATAGTACCTAGTTAGTACTAGCTTTGGAAGATAAATTCCTAACTTTAAAAAAGTACAGTTAGCCCGTGAACAATGCAGGGGTTGGGACGCTGGCCCTCTGTACATGGTCCCTCAGTGTCTGCGGTTCCATGTTTGCCGATTAACCCACTGCACACTATGCTATCTCTAGTATTCACTGTTGAAGAAGATCTATCAGTGGACCTGTGAAATCCAAACTTGGGCTATTTAAGGGTCACCTGTATTTCCTTTTATCTAGCAATTCCAGTGCTAAAAATTTACCCTATACTTACATGTAATTATAATCACACATGTAATTAGCATGAATATTTATGCAAAAATAAATGCTATAGTCCATGGGGTCGCAAAGAGTCGGACACAACTGCGTGACTGAACAATTAAATGAAAATTAAAAACGATAAATCTATACACACACACACACACACACACACACACATATATAATGAATTTACTTAAATAAATTATAGTAAACCTCTGTCCCTTATCAGCTGGTCAAGTTTTTACACACTCTGTGTGCCTTGGTTTTCTCATCTGTAAACTGAGAATAAGGCAGTGTGTGCCCCACTCATAGAACTGTCAAGGGGAGTCACAGAGAAAATGTTGGGAGGGAAGCATGCCAAACTGTCCCACAGTGGTTACTCTGGAGAATGGAGTGTGGGAGAGGCTGCGGGCTTTTAGGAGTGGTGACTTTTAAAAGGTGTAGTAAGGTAGTAAGGTAGTAAGGTATACTAGTCTAAAACGCTGTTACCATTACTAGTTTTTCTATTTCCCAGGAAAACTTAAGAAATAGAAATCTACTGATTTGAATCAGTCAGAAACAGCGCATACCTAACTTCAAAGAATCAACATCTGACTTGGGGCTTTTATTAAATGAAGCCATGCTGACCCACTAGGAACACGGGGTCACTAAGAGAATAAAGCCCTGACATAGCAACACAAACCCTTCTCTCATACACTGCAGACCCCAGAGAACGATCACGGGGGCAGAGAGAGACCTGCGATACCAACGACCCACGAGACTGGGACTGACCACACTGGCTAGGACGAGGCCAGCACTGCAGACCATGTGGGTGCAGGCAAGGGCCGACCATGGCTCCTGGGAGGTCCCTCTAAGCCCCTGGAACGTCCTGCTTGATGAAGTCTGTCTACCTGGGGGTTCTGGCCTCAGACACAATCTATACTCACTGAGTGACTTTTGGTGGGGGCTTTGGGTCACGTGCTATCTCCAGAGGAGCAGGGGATGGGGGTGAGCCACGTGAGGGGTCAACCTTGTGCATGTGATGGAGCCCAAATAGAAACTCTGACCACCGAGGCCGGAGACTGGGGTTGGGGCGGTGGGGTGGGCGGTGGTGTCCCTTGTTGGAGCTACCCTGCAGGTATCATCACATACCGTGCGACGCTGGGAGAGGCTAGCACTGGGCACATAACTCCATGGGGAAAGAACAAGGGTGGCCTGAACGTGAGCTTCCCAGACCTGCCCCTGCATGTCTTCCCTGGCTGACCTTCACTTCCATCCTTTCACAGGAATGAACTGCAACTGTGGCTTCACTAAGTTCTGTGAGTCTTCAAGCCAATTACTGAACCTGAGGATCCATCCTGCAGACTAGAGACCCACCTGCGAAGTGACTCCCCCCCAACCCCCCAATGCTCCATGAGCCGCGTCCAGCCCTGAGGCCTGAGCCCCTGGGAAACCTTACCATCTTGCTTTTCACGAGTTCCTCGATTGCACTGACAAGTTCGGCTGCGCTCGGCGTTTCGGAGCTGGTGGGGCGGACTAATAACCGAGAAGAGGCCTAGAGAGGAAGTCGAGAAAAAGAGAGGGGGGAGGGGGATGCCTCGTGTTAGTCACTGGACAGATGGAAAATTCTCCTGCAAGCTCAGCCTCTTTTAAAAAGTAATTCCAGACCAAAAGACCACGAGTTTGTCTTTGTTTGCATTTATTTAAAGCCATCTTTTAAAATTTACAATATTCTGACATGAAACACTAAATAAGACCTGTCTGGGATACATGTGGAAAGCAGACAGAGTCTGGTTTTAATCTGCAGCCATGTCCCATCAGAATGTTTCTCCAAGAGGTGACTGGGCATGGGGGAGGATTCTAACTTTTTTTGGCAACTGCTGGCTAGGCTCCTGGCTAAGCAGGGAAAGACGGAGATCAGCAGAAGAGTGACAGGCTTAAGGGCTAGTGAGTGAATCCTTCAAAGAATCGGGAACCAAAACCAGGATACTAAAAATGGCTTTGCTGTGTGGATGGGGTTCAAAGAAAGGAAGGAAGGAAAGCAAAGGAGCTGGGGGCACTGGCCAGACAGGGAGGAGGGGGACAAGCTCACCATTTTCTGTGCCATCCATTTCCCCAGTGATTAGTGCAGAGGACAGGAGCTCTGTGGCCTCACAAGCTATCGGATGCCGTTTACGGCGAGAGTCGGGGTGTACAGAGCGGACAGGTAAGGGGTCTGGGGGAGGGGCTACTGAGCTCAAGTTTCAGTAATTTGCAAACACGCTGTGTTTGCGGATTACTCGCACCGTTAATTTACTGGAAACTAGAAGAGGGGTGTAATATGAACCTTGCTTCATATTAAGGACAGCAGAGATGCATGCGACACACAGCTAGCTGTCCTAAAGATGCATGGCTCACGGCAGACACACACGGATCTATACGTTCACAACGAGGCAGCTACAACGTGGGGCCAGATATGCACTTGGCAACACAAATGTTGGCTTGGTCTAATGAAATCTGGAAGATGAGGTGAAGAAAAGAGGGGGAAAAAAATTCAAATGGAGAGGTAAGGAAACTGAGCCAGAACAGACACAGAACACAAGTCAACATAATGCTGCAGTGAAAGTTTACAAAAAGAGAGAACAGAACAAAACAAAACATTAGTCACCAGATAATACACTCTCTGGGAACATCACTATCGATTTTTGTAAAGGAAGAACTGCTATGGCTAGTACCCAACGAGGTCATACAATAACCAGTAAGTGATCTTAGCAGTTCAGAACAATATGGTGCCATCCGCACATTAAATGGAGAAAAACACCCTCCTGGTTTGGTGAACAGGCCAAGCAGGCCTGGCACCTCACTGTTCGGCTAACCATTCAGATTTACGCGATTTTAGTTTTCTGCCTTCAGAAAGGTATGGCCTAGAATGCTATGAAACCACGGAGGAGCTCTCAGAGCCCTGCTGCCTGGCGCTGGGTTTGTTCTGGGCAGTGAGAGGTAAGCTTCTCTCATCTCAGGCCACCCTGTCCCCCTGCAGCATGGGGTCTGTGCCTCGATGAGCCCCAGACTCCGGACTCAAAGCCAAGCTACCTTCCTCTGCCAAGACCTACTGCGCGCTGACAGCCCTGGTGGAGGAGGCGGCAGAGTTCTAAAGAGGAGGGGCCTGAAGTTAAGACTGACCCGTGATCACCCTCGGCCTCAGGGCCGTCAATCACTGGGCTGGGCGGAGCCTGGCTCAGCACCCACGGGCCATCCAGCGAGTGTTGACCGCGTCAGCACTGAGGACGGAGTCAGGGAAGGAAAAAAGTGAAGACGGGGGAAGACTGATGTAAACGTCTGTTTTACTCAGAAAACTTGGTTTCTGGCCCCCGCTCCCCACACCCCCCCCCCCAAAAAAATCACCAGTAATGACTTCATAGCGTGGTTTTCAACACCTGCCAGTTTGGAGAAGCAGGCTGGGCTGCACCAGAGGATGTACAAGCCAGTTACCAGGTTTCCTTCTTGGTATTTTAGGGTTCTACCGCTGGGAGGCACAAAGTAATTTTAGATTCTGTAAGAACTCAGGAAAACCCAGAAAGCAAAAAATAAAGGTTTGCTTGGCCCGAATACATCCAGAGAGGAGACTCGTGACTGAACTAACTCTAAGCTTTGACAGACTCCGGTTTGATCCAGATGTTGGCTGTGTTGGAAAAAAGGGACTGGAGAGCCATACAGTCTCATCTGAAAACCACACCTGCGTGCAGAGACACCTGACACAGAGAACCAGGTGGGCTCGTGTGTTTGGAACGTAACCACGCACGCAGGCAGGACAGTGATTTCTCTGACTGTCCACTCGACAGTGAGAAAAATTAAAATGACTTGAAAGGTAGCGATTAGGAAAACATCCATTAAAAATGCACTGAAGGTAGTTATGCAAGCGCACGTGTAGGGAAGACTGCACATGTTCCTACAGCCTCGTCTAAACGCACGGCCTATGTTATCTATGCTCTGGGGGTGAAAGCGGGCAGAAGTCGACCTGGAAAACCAGCACGTGTTCCAGACGCCTTTTCACAGCCCGGGTCACTCTCTATGTCCAACCCTGAGGCTCGGGCACAGGAGTGAACCGCTGGGCCCTCTCCTGACTCGGGGCGGCCACGGCCCCCTTACCTTGTCGTCCTGGGAGTCTGGCTGGAGCAGGCTGTGCTGCTGGATGGCCATGGGCGGTGGCAGGGGCACGGCATCGGCCCCCTCCTCCCCTTCTTCCTCTCCGCAGCTCTGCATGCCCGAGGACGAGGACTTGGAGAGCGTGCCGCTGCTCAGGCCCTCATTCCGGCCTCTCTGAAAGCAGACCCACATTCGCCCGTGAGAACCTGGCCCTGAGTGTCAGTGTCCGGGCATAGAAACTGAGCCCTTGGGGGTTAATGGGAGATGGAAACTGACAGCAGAAACCAGGCACAAGCCCCTTCCAGTCCTGATGGGAACTCTGATTCCTCCAAGTGTGCCAGCTCCGCCACCAGCCAGCTGGATGAGGGAAGGGCCGGGAGTGTCTGCAAAGGGACTGCCAACGTCAACCGTTGGGCTCTGCACATGTCTCATCTTCAAGAGGCTGATTTTAAAGAAACGTTCAAAAATGTGAACCATCACCCTCTGTTTTCTCTGGTCTCGTTATTTCACTTTTTTGTTACTTCTTGCTCAAATAAAACCCCCTGAAATCATGAGAGCATAAAGAAAAATACAATTCAAGGTGTATTTTAAGAATGAAGTAGTTCATTCATTTTCCCCCAGTCTTACTTTTATAAAAAACTTCAGTTTTTTCCTTCTATTAGGAGGACCCAGTATAGTAAACAGATAGATGAAGACATCAATGAATCATACACTCCAGTGAAAACCCATGGCAAAAACAGGCCGAGGAAAAAAGCAGCAGAAACCACACATCTGCAAAATAAATTAAACGATACCAATCTTGTCCTCCTCCCCCATTCTCTCTGCCTTTGTCTTTCTGAGTCCGTGGGGAACTGGGGGGATGGGGATCCTCATTAAAAACTGAGGGCCCCTCACTAACACCACATTACTGAAGACCCATCTTGGGGATCATGAAAAAATTCCATTCCTTACAGTATAATTTTAAGGTCCCTCCCCTCCAAAGGAAATTAAAAACAATTCCTGGTTGGCCTACATACATCTATATTTGATGACATGGGAATAATCCAGTGTTTACTACTGGCTTAACAAAGTAATCGGATGTTTTCTACTCAGGACAAGAGGTCAGTATGAATATACATGAATATGGGGGCAAGTCTGATAGTGGAAATGCTGGAGGATGCAGGCATTCCCCAGTCCTTCCAAGTCTAAAATTGGTGCTTTCCCTGCTGTGGCTATGGAGAAGGAAATGGCAATCCACTGCAGTATTCTGGCCTGGAGAATTCCATGGACAGAGGGGCCGGGTGGGCTACAGTCCATGGGGCTGCAAAGAGTCAGACAGGACTGAGCGACTATCCCTCATTCACTGTGGCTGAGTGCCAACCCAGAGACTGCTTAGATCGTCTGCATCCCGGGCGGGGGGCGGCACCCCAGGCTGCCTGTGATGGAGGTGGGGGGGCCTGGGGCAGCAGGGCACCACTTTCTCCTGGAGCAGGCAGGGGCTGCCCCCACGCCTGGGGAAGGGGGCTCTCGGTCCTCTGACCTCTTGATCAGAGGCCACACGTGGGTCCGCGACCCCAGCACGCTGCTGAATGCATCTTGTGGGGCTCTGATACCGGTCCTTTCCGGAAACACCCGGAAAACAACTGGACGAGGATAAGTTATTCGCTGGGCCCAGGATTCACAGGGGAGACGCCGCAGGCCCTGACCTCTTCCACGGTCTCGTCCTGCGGGGTGGCAGCGCTGTCGTCCGAGTCCTTCTGCGAGCCGGCATCGGCGCTCTTGCGGACCTCGCGGCTCTTCTTGTGCTTGTGCGCCAGCTTCTTCACGTGCCCGTCGGCCTTGCCGCTGCTCAGCCGCCGCACCGGGCTCGTCAGCCACTTGCGCAGCGTGTTGCCCGGGCGCTTGGGGCCCGGCGAGCTCTGCGCCCCCACCATGTGGGGCTGGAGGGAGGCCACGGAGGCGGGCGGGCTGGCGTCATTGCTGGAGACGGACAGCGAGTCTGCGGGTGAGAGAGAGAAGCCGATGTGACTGGCGGCCTGGTAAAGAAGCCGCCTGCAGTGTGGGAGACCTAGGTTCGATCCTGGGGTTGGGAAGATCCCCTGGAGAACGGAACAGGGCTACCCACTCCAGTATGCTTGGGTTTCCCTGGTGGCTCAGATGGTAAAGAATCCACCTGCAATGCGGAAGACCTGGGTTCGATCCCGGGGTTGGGAAGATCCCCTGGAGAAGGGAAAGGCTACCCACTCCAGCATTCAGGCCTGGAGAATTCCATGGACTGTATAGTCCCTGGGGTCACAAAGAGTTGGACATGACGGAGTGACTTTCATTTTTCACTTTCAAAGCCTCTGGAGGTCCCGCTCGGTGCCACTGGGTCCACTGCATGGGCACTGCCCAACCGAACACCAAGTTCAGTGACCTCTGGGAGGCGTGACCCCTGGTTCTGCCCTGGGGGTGGGGGTGTTGGAGGAGATCCAACCCGTGGGTTCACCGATCAAATGGTTCCCAAACTTGAATTTTGCCAGAGATCATTTTTCTCTAGGTGTACTGCGTGCCCCCTCAAAAAAACCTGGGTGACCCATGCTGAAGATCAGCATCAGTACTGCATAGACTCATAATGTCACTATCACTTAAAATATCACAGACACCGGAGGACACACTGTTCGAATTATTTTCACCCATTTTCTTGATAGAAAAGAACCAAGAAAGAAGGGCTTTAAGAAGAATTTAAAGAAAACTGAAAACGAATCCTGGTGGACAAACATATTAGTTTGACTCACTCCCACTGAATAAAAGTACCACTCAATAAATAAAGTGGAGGCAAACCTCAGAGGTGTTGTGGGTTTGGTTTCAGAGCACCACCATAAAGTAAATACTACAATAAAGTCAGTCACATGAATTTTTGGTTCCTCCCAAATTAGACTGTTCAAGTGTCCAATAGCACTGTCTAAAAACTGCATATACTTTAACTAAAAAATACTTTACAGCTAAAAAAATGCTAACCATCATCTGAATCTTCAAGTCAGTCATAATCTTTTTGCTGGCAGAGGGTTTGAAAATTGCAAGAATCAACAAAATGTGACACACAGACATGAAGTGAGCAAATGCCGTTGGCAGAATGGCTCCCACAGACGCGCCCAATAGAGTTGCCACAAACCATCAATTAGTTTAAAAAGCAGGTTCTGTGAAGCAAAAAAAAAAAAAAAAAAAAAAGGCGATAAAATGCACTATGCTTGAATGCATTAAAATGTATGTGTATGTATGACTCAGCGTGCATGTGACCTGGTAAATCATCATTGTGACAAACGGCACCCTTCTAGAAAGCTCGGTGTGAAAGGGTAAAAGCTGGCTGGTCCTGCTTGTTCCCAGCCATGAAACACGAATGTGTAGCCCCTGCTCTCAGCCTCAGCACAGTTCCTTTGAGGTGCTGGAGTTGATACCAACAACCATGAACAAAAGCAACAATACATTTAAAAAAGAGATAACTTCAAATAACCAAGATGTTACTTGAAAATATACCCCAATGAACATTCTCATGGGATTTCAAAGTTAAATGCAGTCAACCCTGAACTGATCGCTTTTGCTGTCGAACACACTTAGGTCACAGCTGACGACAGCTCTGTGGAGTGACAGGAGATGTGACTTCACACACAGAAAGCCAGTGCTTTGGGAGACCTGTCAGCCCTGTCCTGAGCCCTGTACTCTGGGAGGACACCCCCACCGTGAAATGGAACAAAACGCCTCTCTTTAGGGACCAGAATGAGGAAGATCATTTACTCTCCTTGTCGTTTTCTTCCAGTCTTTCGAAGTCTTAAAAACAGTCTTTAAAAAGATGATTTGATACAGACACCTGTTGGAGCTGTATTTATCTCTGCGGACCTGGAGACCCCCATGTGCTACAGCTAAAGAAGGGGGTTAATTCTTCCCAATCCCATGATTCCATGCACAAGAGTCGACAGCAGTTTCGCACTCACCCGGGCGAGACAGCGGAGCACCACCATCTGCCTCTGCCCTGTCCCTTCTTGGTTGAGCCTTGCAGGCAGAGAGGGTATCATCTTTTGTAAACAGATGATGCGCTTCAAGTAGGATTGCTCATTCTTAAAAATCTACATTTTCGCAGCGGCGACTTCGGCTCAGAACTAATCAATTTAGCGTTCTGTTTAAGAGAAAACCCTTTCTCCCTCTGTGTGGGAGTACGTGTGTCTGAACCCGCCTGCCAATGCAGGACACTTGGGTTCGATGCATATATTTTTATTTATTTTTATGTTAAGTGTGACTGAAATGTTCCCATGTCAGCCTCGTGCTCCTCAGGCGCCACAGGGCCGAGGCAGGAGAACGAGGCCATCAAGCTGACCCCACGCCTGCAGTCAAGAGTTTCCTGGGGACTTTCTCAGGGGCTGACACAGGACAGAGGATCCCTGCTCTTGGGGACTCCTGTACCATGACAACAGGGAGACCAGGGAAGGGGAGGGTTTGGACGATCCACGTGCCAGGTGATACTTTATTCAGCTGAAGTGTTTCTAAGTACTAAATATTACACGAACAAGATGCTGGGCTGGCCCCAGTAGGTGCAAACATATTTCACCATCATTGACTGTGCTGGGACTCAGAGCCAAGCCTGGTACTTGCCACTGGATGGAGATGAATAAACTCACTAGGGTTTATTCAACAAACTTCACCCTGGGGACCTGCTTTAAGTGCTTTCAATGATCACACAACCATCATTCAGACAAAACTGTGACCCTTCATGCTATAAGTGAGTACAAACCCTGGAAGAGTTTGAGAAGAAGGGGAATCAAGTGGAGGGGTCACGGAAGTCTTCCTGGAGGAGGCAGCACTGAAGCTGGCCTTTGGAGCTGGGCCTGAATAACGCATTACCAGCTCACAAGGACTGAAGCTCCCAGAGGGTGGGGGCCTTGTCTGACTTGTCCCCTGAGGTGTGCCCAGGGCCTGGCACAGTGCCGGCTGTATAGGAGGCACCTCATATGGACCAGAAACAGCAGAAACTCCAGCCCAAAGAAACAGAGACGCTGATTCACAGCCTTATGTTCCCTCAGCTGAGTAACCGCACCAGACAGAGAACCGTGAAGGTGGAAGTGGCAGGGCCTCCCCAACACGTGGTGAGCATCCTGACAGAGCTCCGTCATGCCCCAGGAGCCGAGGGAGGCAGGAAAAAGCAGAGGCTGACTCACCAAATGAAACCAAATCAACTGCAGGCCTTAACATTCATCAGCAGAACACTCACACCTTAGAAGTGATGGGAGAGCATATATATAGGGAGAGGGATATATATATCTCACCTACTAGGCTCCTCCGTCCATGGGATTCTCCAGGAAAGAATACTGAAGTGGGTTGCCATTTCCTTCTCCAGGGGATCTTCCCAACCCAGGGATTGAACCCTGTTCTCCTGCATTGCAGGCAGACGCTTTAAAGTTCATATATGTATCTGAATATCTGAAGTTCATATATGTATCTGAATCACCCGAAACTAATACAACATTGTAAATCATCTATGTAAATCAATGAAAAAATAAATACTAAAAAGAAAATAAACAGAAATGATGGGGACACCACCTAAGCAAACAAACGAAACTTTCATGTGTTTTTGTGTCTAAAAGGCAGCACTTGGGGATATGTGGCATGGGAGCAACGCAGCAAATACGGATTTTTATGCAGGTGTTGCTGGTTGTAAAAATGGTTCAAAAAGAAAAACAGTTAAGAGATGTCACTTCTGAGCTTCTCTATGTAGGCTCAGCTGCATAGGATGGTTCATTGCACTTTGAGCAGTAGTTTCAAAAGAGGTTTTTTTCCTCAGTTGGCAGGTCAAGCACTAGAAATGTAGCTGAGACCTGAGTGGTCCGGCCTCGAGCCAGGAGAAGGCAGAGCTGTTCATCAGCGCCGCTGTTCATCGCGTTCCCAGGGAACAGAGGTGCTCTTCTTGAGCTGCTATTTGTTATCACTTAAAGATATTATTTCACTTAACTGGAATATTTACGACTCAGAAATATGCTAACAGCGGTTTACAAACTAAGAAGAAAATTTTGCTGTTTTAAAAAATTTACCTTGGAAAATGATTTCATTTCAGAAGCCTGAAAATGTGGAGGGAAAGTTTCTTCACCTGTCTCTAAGATTAGCAGGTATTTCTTCTTGTGCAGGTCTGGTTCATTAGTCACAATTCGGGTGATTAGCAATGAAAAAACTAACCCCAAACTAGAGCAAACAGATAGATTCCTTCCCTCTCCAATTTGTTTTTAACAATAATATTCAATTCTTTACACTGTTGGACACACAAACCCACTGATTTGGGCAAGACTGAGTCTCTTAAGTTGAAAAGAAAAAAAAAAAACAGTAAATCTTATCTTTTTCTTTTCAACTAGACACTCATTTTGCCCAGATCAATGGATTTTAACAGTCCATTTACGAGCTCTTTACCAGACTGTGACATATAGGCATAAATCAGGAATTTTAAAACACTTAATAATTACTTAAACTTAAATCGATCATTAATAGAAGGAAATAAAAGTGAACGTTGCTCAGTCGTGTCCAATTCTTTGTGACCCCTTGGACTATATAGTCCATAGACTTCTCCAGGCCAGAATACTGGAGCGTGTAGCCTTTCCCTTCTCCAGGGGATCTTCCCAACCCAGGGATTGAATTGCAGGTGGGTTCTTTCCCAGCTGACCCACCAGGGAAAAAGGAAATAAAGGGCCTACTATTTTTTGTCATCTGAAGGACAGGTTCTGACCACTAGACCAACTGCCCTGATGCAACTTTAATATGTGTCCTAATGGCATCAAGGAGAACTGAGGTCTCTGATGTGACTGAGCATCAGGTAAGCGTGACACACAGGTGGTCTCCTTGGGAGGCCCCTAATCGCTGGTTTGCACACAGGTTCCTTCCCCAGCTGAGCTCCCAGTGGCTGGATACACGGTGTCAGAAGGTCCTGGCCGAGCACAAGTGCTGCTGGGCAGGCCCCTTCCTCCCCTGTGTGCTTACAAGACGGTCATCAGTTAAGAGACCCGCTCTCTGTTTTCGAGGATTATGAGCGACTCAGGCCAACGACAAGAGTCATCTTGGGGTGGAGGCCCGTGGCCAGGGCTCCGTGTCTCCCTTTCATGACAGCATTTGTAGCCGGGTGACTGTCAGGACGGGCTTCCCTGCTGGCTAGGTGGTAATGAGTTTGCCTGCCAATGCAGGAGATGTGGGTTTGATCCTTGGGTTGGAAAGATGCCCTAGAAAAGAGAATGGCAACCCACTCCAGTATTCTTGCTTGGAGAATCCCATGGACAGAGGAGCCTAACGGGCTTACTAGTCCATGGGGTCACAAAGAGTTAGACATGACTCAGTGACTAAACAACAATTGTCAGGACAGGACCGTGACCTCAGACTTCAGGGAACACACCGGCGGGTGCTGGGTCTGGCTGGTTTACAGCTACATGCCTAGTTAGCACATCCTTGGAGCCCAATAAGTTTCTGTTTAAAAATTAGCAAGTCAGCGAATCGATTACCGGCTGAAGGCTATTTCCCACCCTGAACTCTCTGATAGCTGTCGCTGACCCCCGTGAACGGTGACGTCCAGACATGGTGCTTTATCCCACCAGCTCTGAGACGAGCTACACGGCACACCTGTTAACTGTGCTCCAGCTCCCGAGTTTGTGAACTGTGTGCTTACAAGACGGTCATCAGAGATCACGGCTGTCCCCACACTGGCCCGTGCTATGTGATGCTTCACTGTGGCGTGCAGTCAGGCCCGGGAGCGTGTGGTGAGGGCAGGGGGCATACCACCACCCCCCCTGCCCCCATGGTGTGGGCAAGGGGGCAGAAGGAGGATGTGGAACTGAACTCGCCTGAGAAATATGATGGAAAACATGTTACTCAAAGAAACCGTACCATTCCTGTTTCCATCTTCTGTCCCTGTTGCTTGCCTTCCCCTCAACTTCTACTTTCTTGGAAGAAAAAAAAAAAAAAGACTCAACACTCAGTGCCGCTGCCTCTCCACCCTGTCACCACATTCCACGTCTATGAGGGTGCCCATGTTCCTATCACGCCTTGCTGGGGATATGTCTTCCTCTTTCCAGCCTGGGGGAACTCCGCTGATTCAAGGTCCAGGTGGATAATCAGCTGAGGACGAGGATGTCAGAGGGACTCCGGGCTCATCACCAGTCTAAGTCTGAGCCTGGCTCCTCCCCTCAGCAGCCCTGACCCAGGCCAACATCCCGGGATCCGAATTTCCTCCTCACATGACAGGACTGCATGAGAGAATGGAAATGAATGAGTTCTAAAAACCGTGAAGTGCTATCTGCAAACACAAGACGCTGCCAGGACAACCTGGTAACACAGAGCCCCTGAGATGACATGCATGCAAACTGTGAGGCCCCAGAAAACGGGGATTTGGATGGATCATCTTCACATCACAGGCCTAGTACGGCACCTTGGCCAACAAAGGTCCACAGAGTCAAACTTACAGTTTTTCCACATGCATGGATGTGGGAGATGAACCATAAAGAAGGCTGAGCACTGAAGAATTGATGCTTTTGAACTGTGGTGTTGGAGCAGACTCCTGAGAGTCCCTTGGACAGCAAGGAGATGACACAAGTCAATCCTAAAGGAGATCAACCATGAATATTCATTGGAAGGACTGATGCTGAAGCTGATACTTTGGCCACCTGATGAGAATGGGCAACTCACTGGAAAAGACCCTGATGCTGGGAAAGATGGAGGGCAGGAGGAGACAGGGGACGACAGAGCATGAGCTGGTTGGATGGCATCACCGAATCAATGGACATGAGTTTCAGCAAACTCTGGGAGATGGCGAAGGACAGGGAAGACTGATGTGCTACAGTCCATGAGGTCACAAAGAGTCAGACACGACTGAGTGACTGAACAACAAACCATGGTAACCAGGATATACTCAACATCATTTTTAGACGTATGAAGGGTGACAGGAGCAACCTAGGTGAATTGCTTCATTGTGTTTCCATTTTTAAAAGTAACTTATCCCTCATTAAGAGGACAAGGTAAACTCCAGCCTAAAGAAATACTGTCAGCGCGTCCCGTCGCTTAGAGAGATGCTCGTGTGTTTACAAGAAGAAGCCAGCCAGTTGTGAGCTAGTGAAGCCCTGAGTGGGGAATCAAAGTTTCTTTCTTATTTTGAAAGAAACACAACTCCACAAAGATGGTTCTTTGCTGAAGTCAGAGTTCACCCAAAGTCCATGTCAGATTTCTTCTTAAAATATAGAAAAAAGCTAAAGAGAGGAGGGGAGGGGGGAGCCCTGCCCCCCGGCTCTACATCGGAGAGTTCCAACCCAGGAACGCACATAGCCCCAAGCTGCTGGGAGAAGGGAAACCGCCCTCAAGACCTCCAGTCTTACAGTTCAGACATCTGTGATTAATAAAGCCCCCCCCTTTTTTTTAATGTAAGAAAAAAAGGAAAAGGGCCCTTATCCTGCTAGCTGCAGACCGAGGAAAGGATCATGTTTCATTTTAACCCTCTCCTCATTTTCACGATGGGAAGAAGGAAGGGCTCCAGGATGTTTCTAAGGGCCCCAGAGTACAAACTGGGTGGTCAAGGATGTTGTCACCTGAATTTGAACCGCCAGCGCCCCCTCCCCTACGGAACATGAGTCACCGACACACCCTCCTGCCCGTCTTCACTACCCACCCCACCACCCCAGGGTAGAGGTTGCGGCTGCTTCGGTCAGGCAGTGTATCTCTGGAGTTCACGGCCTGCCTTTCCCTTCAAGTGAGACTTCACAGAGTCATGGTCATTCAAAGCGACGGGCAGTGGGTTCAGCCTGTGCCTGGCAGGTACTGGGTGTGGGTCTCTGCCACGTCTCCAGTTTCCTGAGTGAGATGACTGCGGTTCCTGACCAGGCTGCTGTGGGAAAGGAACACAAATGGTCTTTATCCACATGTGTGTTTGTGTGTGTGCACGTGTGCGCGTGTGCGCGTGCATGCGCCCAGATGCTCAGTCTTGTGAGACTCTGTGCAACCCCATGGACTGTAGCCCCTCGGACTCCCCTGTCCATGGGATTCTCCAGAAAAGAATACTGGAGAGGGTTGCCATTTCCTTCTCCAGGGGATCTTCCCAAACCAGGGATCGAAGCCGCATCTCCTGCATTGGCAGGTGGATTGTTTACCACTCTTGCCACTCAAACACGAGGCGGTACCCACATTTTTTGCACAGAAGAAGAAACCGCAAAAGCTAAGTAAGCAAACAGAAGGCATGGGGGTGTGAGCTGTGTGAGGATCCATCGGAAAGACGAGCTTCCGAGCTGAGAGCAGGAGGAAAGAGCGAAGCCTGGCCTCTGTCACCGAGGCTCTGCTGCAGTGGGCGCCCTGAGCTCTGCAGGGTCAGCCAAAGGCTCACACGGGACCATCGCTGATAGCTGATGACTGTCATGCCTGGTGAGGCACGACCACCACACGGGTAGACACGCAACCCTGGGAGGCTTTCCAACGAACAGCTAGCTCACGTTTCAATGTTTCCTTCACCGAGGCTCCTAGAACGATTTTAGCTGGTTAGTTTTAAAGAAAGATAGCCCCATCTTCCTGTCCATTGTAGGTGCTCCAAAATATCTGTCAGATGAACCCCACAGGGCTGTCTTGATACTAACTGCAACAGGGACAGCTGAGCTCAGAGCTCGACAGGCTCCCACAGCAAAGCGCTAATTTACAATTCTGGCTGCAAGGACTTCAGGAGATGTTTACTCAGCAGTTAGTGCGAAGGGCTAGAGAAAGACGAAATCGAGAACACACTGGGGCTGAAAACACCACCATCAGACCATTTTAGAACAGACTGCACAGGGTCTGAGCAGGTATGCCAGGCAATCTGGCAGTTTCTCAAACCCCTGTCTTGTTATGAGTGCAATGCAGTTAATCACCCTTTCCTTTGTGCAGGAAATTCTCCCACTGCGCCGGGAAGGCTGTAATGTCCGTGTGAAAATCAGGTCTATAAACTACTTATGAAGCAAACGGAGAGTAAGCTGTTAGTTTGTGATGGCTGCCTGGGTTGTTTAAAATATTCTAGTGCAAAATCTTCTGCATAAATGATTATCATTCTCTGTCTTTGCTTTTAGAATCAAGGCAACTTTTTTTGGAATAATAATTGAAAACAGTAACACACTGGAATCCTCTTGAAGAGCACATAAAAAGCGAGCTCACCCTAAGTTACTCTTTCAGATGCTTCACTTAGGATGTCATCTTCTCTCCATGCTGCAGAGAGATTACAATCACCTGGGCAACCCAGTGTATTCATTCAAGACAACGAAGCGTGCCAAGAGGCTGGGTTGCCCCTGGGAGAATTATAGGTGACAGGTAGTAACAAGCTGCCTGCTGATATGGTTATACGTTTGGTGGATGAGAATGTAAGAGCAAGTATTTTATAATATTCTCCAAATTTAAATCTCTTTTCTATTTGCGAATAAGTATCTGAAAACATTTCCTTGCTCGATTCCTGCTTTTCCATTCCGGTCACGTCACTCATTGTCTGTCTACATGAGTCTGTGGTTCTTGATTTGCCCCTCGGCACAATAAAGATGTACCAGGGGTTGAGACACGGGCATGGATTAGATGCCTGGTCCTCAGTGAGTGACCTGCTCCCCTGCACACCCTGGGGTTCAGGTGGTCCACGGCTACACTCTGGAGCATCACCGTCACGGCAAATGCATGTTAACACGGGAAACATGTTAACTTCATAAAAAGTTAGAAGCTGTACAGACGCTCTGACACATGGGGTGTCAATGACTGAAAATGTTGTGTATTTCACTATTCAGAAAATGGTGGCACAAGGGTATTAAAAACCCAGGTTTACACATGTCACAAGCTGGTACAGTGGTTCCTCAACGCAAAGATGGGAACTCTGCCTTTGCTTTGAAATGTGAAGCAAACACAGAAAACATGAAGGAGAAAGATAAATTCTCTGCTTTTTTAAAAAACGCAATCCCTAGATTTACCCAGAGGTCCAGTGTAGCGTGGCCACGGCTCAGGCAGTAATGAGGAACACATGGGCTCTGCTGTCTGAGAAAATGCACATACATGGCCGGCACACCCACTGCTCTCTGTGCAGCCCCCTTCCACGAACTCACATGGGAGCGCTCACTCCCAGGTTCCCTCCTGGGACCCCGAGTGCAAGAACACAAGCGAACCACCGGCATCAACTATAACTAGAACCAAAGGGACTCAACCAGAAGCAACTGCTCTACCCTTTTCTTTGTGAAGGCTGAAAGCCAGGATGTGTGTGCGCGTGCACACAGAGCGGCTGCCCCGTGCAATGTACCCAACTTCAGGATAATCTGTGTCATGAAATGAGAACACCCTCACACCAGCACCTAACGTGAGGGGCATGAGACATACAAGGCCTGCCACCTCTAACCAAACAGCACACAATCAGAACTTGCAAGCGCAATTTGTTCTTTGACTCTTAGGAATATCTCTAAATGCTATTTATTCTTAGCGTGGTTTCTGAAAACACCTAAAACATGACATAGGCTTTGGAGAACGTGGCTGCGTCAATAAGCGCAAAACTTCAAGCATCATTTTGCTTTTAATTTCATCCTTGTGGGGGTAAATGCTAACCTCTCAGAATTTCGGGTCAAAACACATCTCATTTTAAAGGTTTTCCTGCATTTGAACTGCTCCACTTGAACTTCCAAGAAGGAAATGTGAAGAAATTAAATAAAGAAGAAAGCAGATGGCATAATCCTCTGCTTGGCTAATCAGATGAACAGGATATTACATATCGCCAAAGTGGAAATCTGAAAACACCCGAGAAAGGAAATGATGGAGGAGGACTCATTACTGACAGTGGGTAACGGATGAGCTAGTCTGGATCAACGAAAGGAATTTAATACAAAGCTAATGAACGGAGTAACTTACCACACCCTGAACAAAACAGGACCTGGCTCCTGTGTGGGGGTCACATGTGTGGGGTCCCTTCCAGGTACCGTGGTGGATCTGCAGCAGGTGGCTGCTTCCCACCAGGATGTTGGCTTCCAGGAAAAAGAAAACTTGGGAGCTGCCAGGCTGGTGACCAGAACCCTGGGAGATGACAGCTATAGTGCCAGGGGGCACAGTGGCCCCCAGAAGAGATGGAGGGCCCGCAGAAATCCCATGGCACTGCTGTGGTGACCTGCTTGCCTGACGCCCCTCCCAGGGATGGGTCATGGATAGCCTGGGTCACCTGCTGGCCCGGAGCAGATATCCTCACACGGTTAAAACCACAGCAACACAAAACACAATGGCGCTCTCAGAATGTCCTCAGATGTACGCAGGGCTTACTTCTAAGGGGATCCTTCCTGACTGAGGACAAATGCTGGCTTTGTTTGAGGGCGGTTGCTAGCCCATCTCCCTGTCTTCTTGGAATGATGGGGCCGTTTTCTCTCTTTTTACTTTAATGTGGACTAGCCCCTGAAATAACATATTTTTGGGGGGAGATGAACAGCAGGAGTTTCCTGCAACCACAACTCTACACTGTCACGAAAGGGAAAGAAATTCCTGAGGGGCTATCTTGCCAGTGAGGGCTGGTGGGGGGTGGGGTGGGGGCGGTTTGGGCTCATTCCTGACTTCTACACAAGGACAAAAGCAGATGTTTCTAGATATTCTTGCTGGATGAAAGAAAGACCCTTTTCCAGAAAAAAAAAAAAAGACATAAAAGTGAGATCAGAAACCACACAGAAGTCTTGCAAGCTGCACCCATTTACATCTTTCCCCCTGGCAAAGTTTCTGGACATCCCCACCCTCCGAGTGGACAGCTCCATCCCATGGGGACAGGTCTGAAGGGTGAAAGGCTGGTCAGCATCACCCCACAGGGGACACTCCCCAGTCGGCGAGCTGGTCCCCGGTCCACCCTGAGCCCCACGTGGGGCTGCCGCAGGGGGAGTTCTGGGCAGCGGAAGTGACTGATAATCAGCCTGGCACCAGTGAGGGCAGAGGTGGGGCAAGACGGCCCTCTGACACCACACCTGGCTCCACGGCCCCCTCCTACATGATTCAACAAGACCGGGGCTGCCCCGCAGAGGCACTGCCTGCGACCGCCCCGCTACCCAGGCACCGCCACGCGGGCAATGAATGACATCCTGCTGAGCTCACCCGGGGGCAGCTTAAATGCTCAGGGACCAGAAAAACTCTGAGATGTTTCTGTTTGTTCGGCTTTTTAAGGAGGCTGAGGTGCTCTGTGTTCCAGCCCTCCCCCCTCTGCCCACAAAGCCAAATGGCTGTTCTCTTCAAAAATCTCACTTACACAAAGAAAATATTATTAAAAAAAATTCTGTATCCTTCTCAGATTACTTAGTATCTCATATACTGCTGACATAGGCATAATGAGGTTTTTCTTTGTGATAACATGGTGGGCTCTTGATTCTTAATTTCTTCATTTGGGAAGCTATTTCCAAGGCAACACGGTGTTTATTATTGCCCTGAATAGATAACCATCTTTTAAGGGAACAGAAAGTTAATTTGAAGGAAGTAAGGAATCACACACGGCTGAAGCCGTATTCTCTCCATCCCACCTTCGCTCTCAGAGGTTCTAACACTAACAAGAAACATGGATGTTTAATCCGCGGGCAAGATTGTTGCTGCTGTCAAAGGCAAAGTGTTAGTAAGCGGAAGACCTAATCTTATTTGAAGGCAGCTGACATGTGGAACTGTATTTGTCATGATGGATGTTGATGCTTTTGGTTAATGTCTTTATATTGTTGAAGAGGATAAAATGACTTGGACAACTTTCTTCAAGAGGAAACTAAAATTCCTTTTTAGGGGTCAATTTGCAGACTTTTTAAGCTGAACATGTCTCTAGGTGAAGCCAGGGACATGTAGAGACACTCTCCTGCAAAATGCTTTAAAAGAACATTCCGCAGCTAGGGGTTTAAACGATATGATTGATTTCAAATGGTGACAGAATCTCTTCATTAATACATAAATCTACTATTATTTTTATTATTTTTAATTAAGACCAGATGTAGAATGCCAATGTGCAAGTCTTTTCGCTACCTTCCAGAAAGTGCACAGATTACATAAGAACATATCTAACCAAAATATGCTATAACCATGCGAACTCATAAAAGTTTTCTTAGAGCCACATAACTCATTCATACAGCCCTATACTCATTTTTATGGAGCATTAGGAAACAAAAACTGGCCTTGGAATGTTCTGCAATCAGCTTGCCAAGCACTATCACTCTTCACGTCATCCGCCCAGCAGGTTAGCTGAAGTTTCAGTCTCAAGGGATGGAATATTAGTTTAGAAAGAGTTATAGCAGTGGAGAATGAGGAAATGGACAATTTCATCCACCTCGCCCCCCAAAACCACAAACCCAGTATCTAGCACATTATATTCCAGGGTCTGTGATGATTTAGTTCAAAAATCAGAGAACCAAAAAGTCCTAACCAATTAGGAATTCCTTTCACAATTATATTTCAGTAATACCTTTACCAAAAGCAAAATGCTGCACTAAGTAAAGCTAAGCACTTAAAAATGGGATTAAAATGTTAACCACGCAATTGCGGCTTTTTGCCCAGTTGCGCGTGTGTATCCTACATGCAGCACCCACGTCCAAGCACACAGAGGGTCAAGGGTTGCCACCCTACGACTGTATCTCGTTTGATTTTATGACCTCCTGCCCCCTGACTCCCCTATAGAAACCGAATGGCCCTGGGTTTTTTATTTTTCAAATTATTATTTCATACTTCCTTGAGGACTGCCCACTCCTGTTCCAGGATGCCACATACTAACACAACAACAACAAAAGCCAGAACATAGAAAGATAACAGGGTCGGATAACTGTTCTGGGCGTTCGTCACGGCGCCAGCCTGGGAGGTGACATCTCCACCTGTGACGTGTCCCACTTAAGAATCCCCCGCCCGCCTCGTCTGCGGGCTGTCCTGTTAGCATCTTGCCCACGTGTCCTGCGTTATTCAAGCAGCTGAGTAACTGCAATGAGAAGGAAGGAAGGAAGGGAGGAAGGGAGGCCTGGAGCGATTCCAGGAAGGAACAAAGCTGCCTCGGAGACAAAAGGAATGAAAAGGACGCCTCTGCTCTGAGCGCCAATTAACGGCACAGATCCCGTCCTTGGCTTTAATTAGTGCCCCCTGCGATAGGAGGCAGAGCCCCGACCAGGAGGGAAGAAGCCATGGTGGGAAACAAGCAAACAGCCTCCTCGGGGCGGGGGTGGAGCTGTGCCCGAGAGAGACAAAGGGACAAACCTTCAATTTCTCCTGCGTCATAATGAGTGTGCTCCCTTCTTGCTATTCAAGACTTATTCAGCTTCACAGGTGCTGTGGCCACTGGGCCACTTCTTAAAATAACCCACCAGCTTTCAGAGATGAAAGAGGAAGGTGGGTGGGCCCTGAGGCTGGGTGGGGGGAAAGGCACTCTGTCTCAGACGTTTCGCAGGGGCTCTATTCTTGGACCCCACTCTGGTCTTTCTGCAATAGATCCATTTTCACGACAGTTGTTATCGCTGTTACCATGATGAGGCAACAGACACTGCAACTGCGCATCTGAAGAGGGACAGTGGCAAGGGCTGAGAGGACGTCTTCTAGTCGAATTTTAAAAGCATCAACAAGAGAGTCATCCTTTCCCCCTCCCCCCATGTAAAAAGCCTAAAAAATGTGTCTAAGCATTATCGATGGTTGCCTCTGGCTGCTATCCCCCCTTTTCCCTGCTCTGCGCTCCATGTGTCCGAATTTTCCTTTGTAAACACTTGGCACACACAGCTTCAGAGGGACACCGACTATACTTCGGGCTGGTACACTCTGTTCACGTTTGTGTGGTTTTTATGTGAGAGCTGTAAAACCTGATGAGCGGCATCTGGACTGTGGATTCTCAGGGCAGGAGGGGGAAGGGGGAGCCTTGGAGGACGAATTCCAAGTCTCCAACCAATTCCCTGGTGGGCTGCGCGGGGTTCCCAGCCTTACTTACCACGCTACCTCCAGCACCTGGAGGAGATCCTTCCGGATCAAAAGTCATAAATCCGTGTTCCCCATGAAGCCGAGCTGTAGGGATATACTTAGAGCACATGGCAAGGGGGCGAGCGTTACAGTGGAGGAGAAGGAGGGGGCCTGGTCCTCGTCCATCGAGAGGAAAGCCGTCCAGAACCAGGCGGGGCTGTTTGGTCTGCGGGCTCCTGACCTGGGACCTTCGGGGCGCTCCTCAGCCTCTTTTTCACATAAACTTCAAAAAGCTTTAACATTTCAGAACTTTTATATTCACTTTAAAGATGGCCCCAAAACTTAAAAGTTTCTTTGCCTTTTCGCTGGAAACACACAAGTATGTGAATTGGGCATGTAACACCAACACTTCTTTCTTTCCCCCTAAAACTGCCCATCATGAGCTCGGAGGGACAAATAACATCTTTGATTAGTGAAAAGTGAGAAAACAAATTATTTTATAATTGCGGTTTACTTAAAGAGAAAAAATAAAAACCTTTAATGTATTAATAATTTTTGGAGAGCAAATCATAGCAGCAGCAAGTATTATTATTTTTTGGGTGGGCAGGTGAGGAGGCTGCAGTTGAGCAAGATTAGCAAGGATTTAGCTTGCTGTGGCCTTGGGGAGGGGGGCGGTGTGGGTAGCCCAGACAGGAACACCGGTGGTCTGCTATGCACAGTCACACACTACTCCCATTGTATCACCATGCATACCATGTCTTAAACTTGGATTCCTTTAGAAATATTTAAAGACCAAAAAAGATTTAGGACAGAACTTAGCATGCCCAGTAACTTGTATGAAACGGTCAGTCTTCGTCGTTGGAACAAGATAGCCTTGTGCTGGTGCTTCTGTGGTTTTGTTCACTCACGGGAGAGGAGAGTGGGCGCTGCTGGCTAACCCCCTGCGTCCCTTCAGAACAGGTTTCATATCCCTGTATGTAGTCTTTGCAAGGTCTGTCCTTTTACTTTATAACAACAAAAACTGCACTGGTGAGAATCCACACTCCGCATCAAAAAAGAACAAAGAACGACTTAAAAGAGAGTCCTAGAAGGATGCTGAGGCACGTGCCTCCCTGCGTACAGGGGTCAGTTTACTGTTAAGGAAGATCACTGCTTCGTGTTTCTCCAGCACTGGAATAGAGTCCACGTGTCCTATGAAAGGGCACATTTCAGAATGAGAACCAGCTCAATAGTCCCACTATCTTATCAGTACAACTGGGCTCTCCTGCTGGCACCCTCTTAAAAGATAATTTATAGTTCTTCTTGACCTCATCTTTTCTTGAGTTTTTTCCCTAACACTAGCTTAGCAGGAAAATTCTAAGGGCTTATGGCTGTGTGAGTGATTGGAAAAAGCAACATCTGCAAATAAAATTCCAAGCAAGACTAATTCCCAGGTGGACAAGGAGGAGAATGCCCCACTGAAGATGTCAGAAAGCAGACAAACGGCCTTTCCCAACGCGCTCCAACGAACGAACTGCAAGACTGCTTGTGGGTATAAAGGAAGTTTTGCAATCACTCCCTGATTTATGGGCTATTTTAAAGTTACTCTGGGATTCATTTCTTGGGTATTTCTCAGAATCATTTTCCCCTTCCCAATCTGATACCTATAGATGTCCCCCTCTATCAACTGAATGAGTGGAATCAAAATGTATTAAAATATCACTCTGATGTATCATGGCACCCAGGAAGTTATCTGGGAATTACTATGAAGGTTGGGAAAGAGATGGACAGTCACATTTCCTCAGGAAAACAAACAAACAAACCACAAAGTAGAGTTTTGCTTTCCCTCTTCTGTCCTTTACTGTGAAGAGATTAGCCTCCCCCCGCCCCCAAAGGAAAATTCTAGAGGACATCTATTTCTTTCCAAATTTGTCAGCTTAAAAATTTTTTGTGACAGCTTGGATAACATCACCTAGAGTTTCCATTATAGTCTGAGAATTACCAGACAAAAATATATCTCGGGGAAACCCAAACTGCAATTGCGTAAGATCCTTCTGTATTCACAAAGTTAGTTTAAAAAGGTCTCTGGAGAAGAAATCCTGAGGACCTTTAGGTCCAGCTAGAGCCCAAATTCCTTCTATAAGAAGAATGTCCTATCTTCTTAAAATCTCAGCAAAATTGCTCATTAAAATACTTTGGTCTGCTCTCTGGGGATGTTTATGATAGCTGGGAGGGGTGCTCTATTGTTATCCATCCCCATTTTGCACACAAAGAAACGAAGTTCAGAGACAGAAGGTAATTTACTAGAGTCCTAGAGCTACTTAGGGTGGGAGACTTTAAATCCAACTTGTGACAGCATCAGTTGTTCTTTTCACTGCACAGATGTGATTATTTTCAATAAAGAGATCTCACAAACCACCTACCCCTACCCCTGTGCAGATGCCCAGGGCACAGCCTCATTAATGGACCTGCCCAGTTTGGAGCCATCCAGAAAGGGAGGCCATTCTTCAACAGTTTAACAAACATAAATATGACCAAAGCTATGGTCAGTGACTTAAAAAATGCTTTGATAGCTTTGTGGACCAAACTCCACGTTCCACACCAACAAATTCAACATTCACACAGCCAAACACCTCCTTTGGGGGCTGGTAAAAATAATTTGGCCGTTTTCCTCTGGCATTTCATGGACAAACATGTAAACAGTGCCACGTCCCCTTCAGATACTCAAAGCACAGTTCTGCACCTCCTCCTTCCCCGGGTCGGGCGCCCCTTCCTTGGTGGGGGGTGTCCCTCCACCTCTGCCCTTGTCCATTATACACTGAAGTGCCCCGAAGTCTGGCCAGGTGCCCCTGGCTCTCTCCTGCCTGCTGCCCACCCTCTAAGAGCACACATGGTAACAGTGGGTGAAAGAGGGCAGGCAAATATTAAAAGCGCCCTGGGTCAGGGCCAACATTCTGGAAGAAGCCATCCTGGCTGGGGTGCAGCCTGTGAGAAATCTCTTTCCATGGCTGTACAGTCTGGACAGATGTCAAAGGTTATGTCTGGAAAGCTGGCCTCCTCCAGAGCTTGGCAGGGCAGGAGGGAGACCCACAGAGCTAATTCCTTCCCTAGCTTTATTCTTTTGCAGCCTATTGCCTTTTCCTCCAAGTGGCACTTTTCTACTTCTCAAACGACCTTTGCAGGAATCATGCTTTGTTGTCTGGGCTCCAGCTCTGTGTATAAACCGGAGCCAGGCACACACGCTCCCCTGAAATAAACTGGTGGTTACTGGCAGACCCGTCCGTCCCCACATATAACTTTCTATTATCATTTGGCTACAGATCCTAAAGGAAGCAAACAGAGAATCTAAACACACATGCAGGACACCAGAGTAGTCTGAAAAACCCTAAACAAAGTGAAACCTGAAACAGACACACGACTGTAAGGAGGAGGCAATTAGCGGCACAGATTACTTTAGACTGTTTTATGCCATTTACAAGAAAAAAAAAAAAAGACTATCAAAAGCAATCCTTAGATATGAAGAATAACTGACCCAAGCAATCAATCACCACAGCACTGCCCAGAACCCAGTGCCCCGTTTCTCTTCCCTTTCCTAGAGGTCTCCTGCAAAGCTCCCCCATGCAGCCCCTCATACAAGGCAGACAACCCATCTCAGCGGTAAAGCGCAGACCCTTTCTGTTTTCAAGCCCACCGCCGCCGCCTGAGAGAACACAGTCTGGGGAGCCAGCGGCCGGGCTGCAGGGAGGTATGTACCTAGGTCCAGGATCCAGTACTTGCAGGTGCCAGGCTGCCCACTGCCGCGGTAGGCTGTGCTGACGGCTGAAAGTGAGTCCAGCGGATCCACTGGCTTAATTCCGTTCGGCATGGTGCGGCTGGTGCTGACTTGAGGCTACAGGCTCGGGACCCCTGCCCCCCAGCTATGCCTCCCGATGCCGTGGGCAGCGGGACCGGGAGCGGGTGCCTGGGCGCTCAGATGCAATACGGGAGGGACCGCTCCCTCTGCCTGGCTGCCCCGCACTGCCTCGCCTCGTCGTGGGCTTCACGTGTGGGAAGAGCCAGACGCCTGGATTACTTTCTACCACAGTCACCCTAATTGGAGCTCAAGGAAAATTCTGAGCGTGCGCTGGGAGCCAGATGTTTGTGCTCTCCTACGCGAGCCAGAGCTGCGATTTCCTGACTCGGGGAGATAGATGGCAAGTGACGGCCGCCCGCCCCTCCCCGGGCCCCAACTTGGGCTTTGTGTGCCTCTAGATGGAGGGCCGCGCTGAGACGCACAGCAAACAGGGCCTTCTGATGTGACCTGATAACAGAAAGAAACGTAATTCAGTCTGCAGCCAACTGGTTACATCACTGGGCTGAAACGCGCTTCTTGCTTATTAGAAACATCTCTTCATTCTTCCTCACCAGAAAGCAGCCACACTAGTGAAAAGAAATAGCCTGACTTGAGATCTGTAAAAGGCGTTCTTAGGAAAGCATCTTAAAGGCTGATTTTCGTCCTTTTCAGAAACTGGGTATCTTCTTCAGCCTAAGAAATCCTCACTCTTTCTTGGCCAAGTTTCCATGTGTTTCCTGCCCTGTCTCATACAGCACGGTGGTTGCTTAGAACTGTTTAACGGGCACAAAGTCTGACTCTCAACTTCCATGCTGAGTGGATACACTCCCTCTCCTGTTTCTCATTAGCTTGAGAGGCACACACTGAGCTCTCTGAAATCCACTCTCATGGCCCAGCTCTGGCATTGGGGCAATCATTTGGAATATGGTGGCTCAGGCGGTAGAGATCCTTCTGCCTGCAGTGCAGGAGATCTGGGTTCGATCCCTGGGTCGGGAAAATCCCCTGGAGGAGGGCATGGTAACCCACTCCAGTATTCTTGCCTGGAGAATCCCCATGGACAGAGGAGCCTGGTGGGCTACAATCCATGGGGTTGCAAAAGAGTTGGACACGAATGAGCGACTAACACACACACACGTCTAAAACTGCAATGTGGTCGTCTGTTACCTAAAGATTTTCTGAGGGGAGATTATTGAATAGTTTCTTTCTCAGTTTAAGACAATTGAGAATTATTGTTTTTAATAAAAGAATAAATCCAGGGCACCCAAAGACAGCCATCTCTGTAATAGCTCCTAAAACAAACTGTTACAAAGTGGGATTTGGCACTTATAGAGCCACATTAGGTCTCATAGTCTTAGAAGACCAAAAACAAAGCATAAGGCTGTTTTTCCTTACAAACGGTCCCATGATAGACCCAGATGGCGTGCTTATGCCAGCACCAAGCAAGAGGAGGAATTCTGCACAGAGAACTTTCTATGTGAGGAAAGAAAACTTTATTACCGAATAAATAACCTTCTCTCTTGTTGGCAAAAAAAGCAGTACAAATTATGTCCTAGAGGAAATCAAGCTAATTGACATTCTAGGGTTTCATTTACTATGGCCCTTATTAAATATTGTACTTTGTCCCTTTCCAAAAACACAAGACTGCCAAGCAAGAGCCATTAATTAGAACAAAAAAAAATAGAACTGTCAGGGAAATTAATTACTTTGTGTGTAATATACGTTTCCCACTTGAGAGGAAGGGGGTGACGTTTAAAAATGAATCAAATAATTTTGGCTAAGATATATGAGACGTTTCCTCAGTGGTTGCCCTCTTCAAATTTCAAGTTCACATCTGTCAGAGGAGTGTAGCACAGCAGGAAGGAGAGAAAGCAGGAAGGAGAGAAAGAAGGAAGCTTTTCCCATGCCCTTCTTTTCCTAGTCACGGAAGTGTGAACTCACAGTGTTTACTACGTAATATGGCAGTTTGTAAAAAAAAATTTAAAAAGTGGTAAAGACACATTCTATCAACTAAAGGCACCTAACACATGGTCTCCATGTGGAAGGGTGATCATTTAACCCCTGCGTGCGTGCAAAGTCGTGTCTGACTCTTTGCGACCCTATGAACTTATAGAGCCCGCCAGTCTCCTCTGTCCATGGGATTCTCCAGGCAAGAATACTGGAGTGGCTGCCATGCCCTCCTCCAGGGGATCTTCCTGACTCAGGGATCGAACCCACGCCTCTGTCTCCTGCATTCGCAGGTGGGTTCTTTACCTCTAGCACCACCTGGTAAGCCCTGGACAAACAAACATGGAACCAACAGAAGTGCTGCTGTGAGTAAGTGGAAGGGATGGGAGAACAGCTAAAAAAAAAACAAAGGAAGAAAAGTCCAAACAACAGCAAACGCTTCCTGGAATAAGTTCTGCCTCTAAGGCTTGTTTCTGCCTTGGAGGTGTGCTGGGGACTCTGCTTGAATAGCCTGAAATACGTCAAGGTGAGAAAGACCCACACGTGACCTTGGCTGACCTGGGAGGCAAAGCCTGTAGGAGCCGTGTCCCTGAGGGTGTGAGGGAACAGGTGGTGGGGACAGATGCTGGTGACTTCAGGGAACTGGAGAGGCTATGAGAAAAGGCGGCAGGCAGCCTGCCGGGACCAGAAAGGAAGAGGCTGGGGCGCTCCAGAATGGACGGAGTGAGGCTAATGCTCCCGGCACAGAAAGAGTCTGTCTGCAGAGTGAGATCTGCGTCAGGTAGGAGGGAAGTTCAGGAAACCTTGACCACAGTGTGAGAGCCGGGAGAGAAAGGAAACAGCTAAGCTCAGGGCAGGACGGATGGAGGTGAGCTTTGCAAGAGAAGGCAGACAGACAGGAAAACTACCCCAATGCAGTGGGTTAAAGAACATTTTAGGCATTTGGCAAAATAGGAGATACACAATGTAGAAGTTAAAGAGTGGGCTTCATGAAGGAAACCAGGAAATTCTGGGGATCTTCTTGATATTTTCATTTGCTGGCTGGACATATAATTAAAAGTGTCACCAAAGAAACAGAAGGTGAGCTGGCGAAGATGGTGGTTTTAAACGTATTACCCAACGCTTCTCTGTGAGGACCAACAGCAAGGGGTGCTCGGAAGAAAAAAAATCGAGCCTTTATCTGTATGTAAGGAAAGTGAGTGCTGATGCTTGGAACCGCGGTTGTCTCACACCCGCCCCCAAGTAAGTAATTACGATCAGGGAGGATCAGGTGTGTCCTCTAAATGCAAGGTAAACACTGTAGCAAGTGAACTAGCTGCGCTATGGGCAAAACAGAACCGCGCTGAAGAGGGAGGGGAGGGAAAGAGCTTGCTAGGTGACTCTGAAAAATAGTATTTTGATTATATACTGTAAAACCAAAGACAAAAAGAATCTTAAGTTTGTGTCACGGGTTGGCAAATGAAAAAAGGTGAGTCGAGTCCTGCAAAGCCAAGTCATTTTAGGTAAAGAAAATACTTAATTTCCAAAGAGAGGGAAGAAAAAAAAAAAAAAGGCTCCTGGAACAGGACTGAAGAAGTAAGTAAATATAGGTTGGATAATGAGATGCACGTGTCTTACTGTCAGGGAAACAGGTTCCAAGTAAGGAAAGGGGAAGGACCGGCAGAGTGAGAGCTGTGTTGCTGGACAGGGGTCAGAGGTTTCAGCGTGATATGAACAGACGTTTATGTCTACATGAACACACATACACACATGCGGAGAGAGAGAGATAACATGAATATAGATATGTGTGCACATGGGGTGCACATACGTGTCTGCTGAGAAGACCTAACAGAAAGAGTTGGTCCAGGACTGTGGCAAAGCTAACACCAGATGAGCTGGGAGCATCCTGCATTGTCAGAAAGCAAGCAAGCCTTCCAAAAACGAGGTGGGTGTGTCCTGAGTACCCAGAGGCCAACCCGAAGGCGCTCCTAATGGCCAAAGCTGGAACAATCTGAGCAACAAAATTAGGGCAGTACTGGATAATGACTCACAGAATACAACAAATATCCATGACTCCATATGATATAAACAGTTGACTAAATAAATGAGACAGAGGGGCCACTCCTCTTGACAAGATGCTAATGAACAAATTTTACAGGAACGAGGAGAACAGAAAATCACCAGGAGGCAAACTCCACAGTACTCATTATTGTTGCAGGCGAGACCCACTGATGGACGCTGAAATGAGTGGGTAAAGGCAAGAGGAGAAACAGAATATTTTCATAGTTTCAAAGCTTCTCCCACAAAGTATTTATTAATTTCAATGAGGGAAACTATAATTTCATAGTGGAGGGAAACCTGCAGATGCTGTTGTAACCAGGTGATCCAGGTCACCACCACTGGCAACGAGACATCGGGGTCCTTCTGCAGCCCCAAATGACACCCAATGGGGCGCGGCATCATTTCTGTGGTGTGCTGGGCAAAACCCCGTAAACTCCATTTAATCATGAGAAGGCATCAGGTGAACTCTAACTGGGGGACATCTTACAAAATAAAAGATGACTAATAAGTACTGATGCTGAAGCTCCAATACTTCGGCTACCTCATGTGAAGAGTCGATTCACTGCAAAAGACCCTGAAGCTGAGAAAGATTGAAGGCGGGAGGAGAAGGGGATGACAGGGGATGACAGAGGATGACATGGTTGGAGGGCATCACTGACTCGATGGGCATGAGTTTGAGCAAGCTCCAGGAGTTGGTGAAGGACGGGGGGCCTGGCGTGCTGTAGTCCATGGGGTTGCAAAGAGTAAGACATGGCTTAGTGACTGAATAACAATGATACCTCAAAAGTCTCCAGTTCCTGAAAAACTAAAGCAGGTGGAAGAACTACCACAGATTGGAGAAAACTGAAAATACAGTATGTGTTCTGGATTGGATCCTGAGCCAAACAAGGACATGAAGGCAAAACCCTAAGTCAGGCCTGTGGCTGGTTAACAGTGCTGCCTTGGGCTGGTTTCTTGGTTTTGGTCACTGGACCAGGGTCAGGCGACATGTCACACTGGGGAGCTGGGTAGAAGGATACAGGACTTCTCAGTACTATTTCTGCAACTCTCCTCCAAGTCTAAAATAATCGCAAAATTAAAAGATTTTAAAAGTAAAAAATCGAATGCTACATTAAATAAATGTCAATAGCTAAAGAAGTTGAGAGTGTGAAAAAGTTGCTGGACAAATAGGTTAAAATCATAGAATTTTGTGGGGAAAAAATATAAGGCAAATTAATGACTGGTGAATAAAGAAATCTTGATTTATTGAAAAAGATCTGAAGAAATATGAAATCATCTTTTGCATGATTATGGGCAAAATTAAATAAGCCAATCTCATTCTCACGAAAATAAAAATAACTTTATTTAAATTGGTTGACAAGAAATTCTTTTTGTCAAGAATCAATGACCCACCCCACCTCAACCACTTTTCATGTAAGCTTCTCGTGATAATTATTCCTCGAATATTTAAAATGAGAAATTCAGTGTTCAAGTGCCTGTTATTAATCTGTCCAGAAAAAATAAGACAAGGTCATTTTTGCCAAAGGAGGTCTCGAAAAAGAAAAAAATTACCCAAAGACCCCACACCAGTAAAAAAAAAAAGATCCATATACAAAGGGTGCTTCATTAAATCAGAACTAAAAACAGACTTAAACGGACATCAAACTCAGATGAGCCAAAGGACCTAAAGTCTTTCTATTAAGACTACAGCACTTTCTGAAGAAACAAACATCAGTAACTGGGCAGTTAACATAGGATGAAAAAAAGCTCCTCGTAATCATACAAGCCAAAGACAGTTCATAAAACAGCAGCAGCTAATGCTTTTGAGATGGAAACACAAATGACACAACTGTGAGGGATATTATTGAAAAATTCTCAAAATCAATAGTGTTTTCTTGAGACGTAAAACACCATCAATGCCCCTTTACAGGTTTCCAGTAGCCTATGTTCCATCCAGTCCTGAAACCTCATCCACCAGA